>NC_045957.1:24424940-25744940 GCF_010909765.2 Amblyraja radiata | reverse complement strand
ACTAAAGTCAACTGATGGCTTTTCCAAGCTCTTCAATTCGTGAACTGTGACAGGAACTTTTAAGCTTGATGAGTGAAGAGATAAGGGGGCCTTTTGCCAAGTCCTCTGCTGTGTTGTAGCAAGGAGGAAACTGCCCTCAGCAGCCCTGAGACAATACAGCTTCATTTTGTAACACAGCATTCAGGGAAACCACATCTCGGCTATTGGTACTTCAGTTTAATTGATTCTTTCAAACGCTTTCAAGGGGTTGACCTTCATCTGCCCCACTTAACACAATTAATTTCCAATTAAAAGTACAGTTGTCAGTTCATGTGACATCTCCAGACAACTTAACCTAATTGGTTTTCACTTGAGTGACCATACAAAGTTGCATATGGATCAGTCCCCTGGGTAGTTGAATGGTCTTGTCTTATTAACCCTACTTTATTCAGGCTATTTAAGGCCGGCGTTACATTGAGTACTGCCATGACTTGTTGCTGACGTTGGGGGAGGTTATGCACTGGTGGGATTCCATGTCCCAGGCCTAATCCCTCTGCTCCACTGAAAGTTATTCCAGCTGAGATACCTTTGGTGAGGAATACAGAGGAGCAGAACCTGAAGGCCTGAGCTACAGGAACATGCTGGGCTGGCTTGGACTTTATTCCTTGGAGCGCAGGGGAATGAGGGGTGATCTTATAGAGGTGAAAAAGATCATGAGGGAAAAAGATACAGTGATACAGTCTTTTACCCAGAGTAGGGGAATCAAGAACCAAAGATCATAGGTTTAAAGTGAGAGTGAAAATATTTAATAGGAACCTGAGGGGCAATTTTTTCACACAGAGGGTGGTGGGTGTATAGAACTAGTTACCACAGGAGGTAGTTGTGTGAGTACTTTAATAATATTTAAAAGATGTTTGGACAGGTTCATGGGTAGGAAAGGTTTAGAGGGATATGGGTTAAACGCGGGTGAGTGGGTCTAATGTAGATGTTTGTAGGTTAATTCACTTCTGTAAATTGCACCTAGTGTGTCGGGAGTGAATGTGAAACTGGGATAACATAGAACGTGCGAATGGGTGATTGTTGGTCAGCACGCACTCAGTGGGCCGAGGGGCCTGTTTCCACGCCGTATCTCTTAACTAAACTACAAGTAAGCAATGCCAATGGTTTGAGCAGGGAAGTAAAGAAAGGCAAGTAAATTAGGAAGTAATGGAGTAAGAGAGATTGAAAGAATACAAAGATACAGAACCTTTCATATTCATAAGCCATAGGAGCTGAATTAGGCCTTTCAGCCCATTGAGTCTATTCCTCCATTCAATCATGGTTGATCTATCTTTCCCTCTCAACCATATTCTCCTGCCTTCTCCCCTTAACCTTTGAATCTGTTAATCTCCGCTTTAAATATACACAATGACTTGGCCTCCACAGCCGTCGGTGGCAATCACATCCCCGCAAGGTATTCAAGCTCACTCTCCTGAAACAATACATGACCAGAACCCTTACCTTTTAACAGAGATCACAAAAAAAGAACTCCTGCTGTGGACCAAAATCCAAAGCCAGTGTCTTCAAGAAATTCTGAAAAGTTGCACAAACGAGAGCAATTCCATCTCTATGGTCCTGTCAGGTACTTGCCACTGTGAGGCAGCTGGGCCCCAAGCCCCCAACAGCGGGTGTCTTCAGGTCCCTGTGACCCTAATCCAAGAAGGATGAAGCGAGTCTTTGTTGTGTGAGTTGGCGCCTGATTTCTTTCCCCAGTCAGCACATCTTCGCACTGAAGTGACAATGCGGATGACCAAATGACCTTCAACCCCACACCACGGTGGTCAGTTAGAGTTCTTCACCGTGAGCACCTCATCAGGTGAACCTAATGTAAACAACACAACACATGTAACATTTGTTCCATTTGAAGTATTGTATACGCCATCTAAAAAAAATAACGGCATTCAGATTTTACCTCCTCCCTCGACTGCATACAGGGACCAAAAACAGTCTTTCAGGTGAGGCAGGGGTTCACTTGCATCTCCTCCAACCTCATCTACTGTATCTAATGTTCTGGTATGGACTCCTACATATCTGTGTGACTAAGCACAGACTGGGCGATCGTTTCGCTGAACACATACGCTCAGTCCACCTTGACCTACCAATCTCCCGGTTGCCAAACATTTTAACGCCCTTCCCATTCCCATCTTCTGTCCTGGGCCTCCTCTGCTGTCAGAGTAGGGGTCACGCTCAAATAGGAGGAACAGCACCTCATATTTTGCTTGGGAAGCTTACAACCCAGCAGTATGAATGTTGTTTCTCTAACTTCAAGTAACCCTTGCAATACCCTAGCCTCACCTACTAGTTCCACTGTTCACATCCTTGTATCCCTTTGTTAACAAAGTCAGGCCTTTATAAGCGAAGGAATAGGTGACGTTTCAGGTCGAGGTGACTTTTCGGGTTCTGAAGAAGGGTCTCGACCCGAAACGTCACCTATTCCTTCGCTCCATAGATGCTGCCTCACCCGCTGAGTTACTCCAGTACTTTGTGTCTTTTTTCGTAAACTAGTATCTGCAGTTCCTTGTGAGCACACTATTACTAGCTGGCTAGATAAATAGCACCTTGGATTTTCCCTGTAATTTTAGGTCCCTTTTATGTAGGAGTTAACCCTCGCAAAACACTACTCACTCACTACATACCTAATGTACGGCTGAATTATCAACAGCACCAGCCAAGGCGGATTTGAAGGACGAGAAGATGACGGGGTTAAAGGTGAGGACAAGGGAGACTCTGCCCCTGTTACAACTGGGGCGAGCTGGAGCAAGACTGGAGCTACGGGATACAGAGGAGACACGTGCATGGGCCTCATCTGTCAACCCCCCTTCCCTAAAGAATGAGGGCATCCCAGATGTCCTGATATGGAACACCTCATCCTGGGAGTAGATGTGGTGGAGACGGAGGAACTGGGAGTAGGGGATAGAGTCTTTGCAGGAGGCGGGATGGGAAGAAGTGTAGTCTAGATAGCTGTGGGAGTCAGTAGATGTGTAATAGATGTCAGTCCATAGTCTATCTCCTGTGATGGAGACAGTGAGATCAAGAAATGGGAGGGAGATGTCAGAGATGGTCCATGTGATTTTGAGTGCAGGGTGGAAGTTAGTAGAGAACTTATGAGTTCTGCATGGGTGCAGGAGATTGGAAGTATCTCTGGTCGCCAGGAAATCCATGGAGATTATCTTAAATTACATATGGGAATATGTTTCTGATGAATAAGGAGTCTGGGTCACAGATTAAAAATAAGGTGAAACCATATATGACAGAGATGAGGAGAAATTTCTTCTCCCAGAGAGGGCTGGATGTGAGGAATTACCTACCACATTAAGTAATTGAAGTAAAACCATTAAACATATTTAATCTATTTAAATATATTAAATAAATGTAATGGTAACAGCTCTGCCCAACCACGCAGGACATTACAGAGAGTTAAGGATGTAGCCCAGTCCATCACACAAACCAGCCTCCCCCCCATTCACACCATCTACACTACCTCAGGAAAGCAGCCAACATAAACAAGGACAATTTCACCTCAGTTGTTACCTCCTCTCCCCTCTCCCATCAGGCAGATGACATAAATGCCTGAAAATACATACCATCAGATTCAGGACCAGCTACTTCCCCGCTGTTATCACACTACAGAATGGTCTTCCCATAAACTCGGGTGTAGTCCCTTGCACTTTATTAATCTACACTTTCTCTCTAACTGTAACAGTGTAATGTTGTACCACAGTCTTCTGCAAGCTGTTTTTTTTCCTCTACGATGTATTGTACTTTGTATGGCTTGATTGTATCCATCTATAGTACCATGTGATTAGACAACATGCAAAGTTTTTCACTGTATCTCGGTAGACATGACAATAATAATAATAATAATAAATTTTATTTGCGGGCGCCTTTCAAAGTCTCAAGGACACATTACAGAAAATTAACAAGAGAGAAAAAACATATAGTCGGAGTAAAATAAATAATAAGGACATCACCAATACACAAATTAAACACAGAATTCGCTCCAAAGACAAAAAAATCAAAATCACAATGTGAAGAGAGAGCAGCGGCAGTTAAAGCGCGCCAGCTACCACTCTCCCTTCCGACAGCCATCTTGGACACAAACTAACAATACCAATACCAATATTTGAGCAGGAGTTGGATATTTTTTTAAGGATTAAAGGGATCAAGAAATATTGGGAGAAAGCTGTAACAGTCACGGAATTTGAATGATTAGCCATGATCATATTGCATGACAAAGCAGTCTGTATTGCCTTTTTCTGCCTCCCATTATCTAAGTCTATGTCTATGGAAAGGTTGGTCCAAATCCTAGCTGCAGGACATCTCACATATCATTGTATTATAATGCTATGTTGCAAAATAACAATTGTAAGAACTGGTCTTTACATGACTTGTTTATGTAGATCAATTGGTGGCGTGCCTGCAAAACATTTTGAGTCATTAACTCAGCCCCTCGTGATTCCGTTAACATCATCTGAAGCTCACAGCTGCTGCCCGAAGGCAGAGTGACTATTGTACCGTGGCGATCCTGGAGTAACTCAGCGGGTCAGGCAGCATCCTTTAATCTTTAGACTTACTGCATAGAAACAGACTCTTCGGCCCACTGAGTCCGCACCGACCAGCGATCATCCCGTACACAAGCAGCATCCTACACACTAGGAACTATTTACAATTTACAGAAAACAATCGACCTAATAACCTGTACATCTTTCAAGTGTGGGAGAAAACCGAGCCCCGGAGAAGTCAAGTCACAAGTCACATTTATTTATATAGCACATTTAAAAAACAACTCTCGTTGGCCAAAGTGCTTTACATTTGTTATAAGAATAGTATAAACAGACAAACTACGTACAATATATACATATAGCCCTCGCTCAGTGGACATCAGGAAAGGCCTGGGAGTATAGATAAGTTTTTAGTCTTGACTTAAAGGAGTCGATGGAGGGGGCAGTTTTGATGGGAAGGGGGATGCTGTTCCACAGTCTAGGAGCTGCAACCGCAAAGGCGTGGTCGCCCCTAAGCTTATGCCTAGACCGCGGGATATTCAGCAACCCCAAGTTGGCCGATCTGAGGGGCCTGGAGGTGGAGTCGTGGGTGAGAAGACATTTAATGTAGGAGGGGGCAAGCCCATTGAGGGCTTTGTAGACATAGAGGAGGGTATACGGAACCGCACAGGGAGCCAGTGGAGAGAGGCCAGGATCGGGGCGGTGTGGTCCCTTTTTCGGGTGCCCGTCAGGAGTCTCGCTGCGGCGTTTTGGACCAGTTGCAGGCGGGACAGGGAAGATTGGCTGATGCCAGTGTAAAGAGAGTTGCAGTAATCTAGGTGGGAGGAGACAAATGTGTGGATGATCTTTTCGAGGTCATCAAAGTGGAGGAATTGTTTTATTTTAGCTATCGTCCGAAGCTGGAAGAAAGGAAAAAACCCATGCAGTCACAAGGGGGAAGGTAGAAGTTCCAAACAGACAGCAGTGTAGTCAGGATTGAACCTAGGCCTCTGCTGCTAAAAGGCAGTAACTCTACCGCTGCACCACTATGCTGCCATGGAGAACATCAATAGGTGACATTTTGAGTCAGGACCCTTCCTCAGACAAAGGGTCTGAAGAAGGGTCCCAAAGTGAAACATCACCCATCCATGTCCTCCGGGGATGCTAGTACCTGACCTGCTGAGACACTCCAGCATTTTGTGTCTTTCCTGGGCAAACCACCATCTGCAGTTCGCTGTTTCTACACTTTGACTATTGCACTGTGCTGGTGCTTGGGGGCCAATGTTAAAGGGCAGCATTAAAGTGAAGAGAAAGTAATATTGACAAGAGAAGAGGAACTCAAAGGCTTGGAAATGGTCAATGAATTAGCAACGGAGCTGAACCAAAAAAAGAGCATCAAAAGTGTGATGAATCAGGGGCCACAGTTTAAGAATAAGGGGTAAGCCATTTATAACGGAGACGAGGAAACATGTTTTCTCACAGAGAGTGGTGAGTCTGTGGAATTCTCTGCCTCAGAGTGCGGTGGAAGCAGGTTCTCTGCATGCTTTCAAGAGAGAGCTAGATAGGGCTCTTAAAGATAGCGGAGTCAGGGGATATGGGGAGAAGACAGGAACGGGGTACTGATTGGGGATGATCAGCCATGATCACATTGAATGGCGGTGCTGGCTCGAAGGGCCGAATGGCCTACTCCTGCACCTATTGTCTATTGTCTATTGTGTGAAAGGAAAATAAAGAAACCGCATTTCCTGTGTGTTGTGGGTCCAATGTTTTTCATCTCAAAGTAAAGGGTAGTTCATTTTTTAAGTTTGGAATTAACAGCCAGTAAGTGCCCATAGACACTGATGGTGGTTGCAGGTACAGCAAGTAAATAGGAAAGTTAACACAATAGTATCTGTTATTCCAGGAAGAATAGAATACAGAAACAAGGAGGTGATCCGTCATTTATATAGGGCATTGCAAAACATAGAACAGTACAGCACAAAATAGACTGTTGATCCACAATATCTGAGCCAAATATGATGCCAAATTAAATTACTCTGCACATAACCCTTATCCCTCCATCCCCTGTATGTCCATGTGCCTATCAAATATATATTAACCACCACTATTGTATCTGCATCTACCTCCATCCCTGGCAGAGCGTTCCAAGTACCCAACACTCTGTTCTTTAGACTTGACTTTGGAATTTAGAGATACAGCGCGGAAACAGGCCCTTCGGCCCACCAGGTCCACACCAACCAGTGATCAGTATGTACTATCCTACACACTGAGAATGATTTGCAATTTTACCAAGGCTAATTAGCCTACAAACCCGTACGTTTTTGGAGTGTGGGAGGAACCTGGAGCACCTGGAGAAAACCCACGCAGTCAGAGGGAGAATGTACAAGCTCCGTAAAGACAACACCCATAGCCAGGATTGAACCTGGGTCTCTGGCGCTGTGAGGCAGCAACCCGACCGCTGCGCCACCGTGCCGCCCACTTCCTGTGCTGTACCATTCTATGCTCTATGTTCTTCTCCGGCATCTGCAATCCGATTGTGCCTCCACAAATTACTCTGCATCCTACGTTGTCAATATCTTTTCAACATGGACCTCCTGCCCGCGTCTCGTTGTTTCAGCTCTTTGTGGAAGGATTGAAAACAAAATGAGACAAGAGCTGTGGCGTGTATTCCCACTGGCACAAAGGGAGGATAGTAACCTCATTTACAGAGTTAGTTCTAAGTGCATTGCACTGAGAATCTGAACTTTAATCCTCATGGATTACATTTGTCTTTCAAGTTCAAATTCATCAAACCTTTATATCAGTGACTATTCAGGATCAGGAAATAAATGTTTTGATTTGTGCTGTTCAAACTCTGCATGGCAAATTAGCTTGTAACATTTTGCTATACTTCATTTCTTGTAACCTTATCATCTGTCTTACTTCAATTGATTCTTGAGCTTCCCTTTCCTTTAGAATTCAACACTGCTCTGATTAATTTGGCATTTCTCCAAAATGATGAGGCTTTAGCTGCCTTGAGAATAAGCCTTCTCTCTCTCTCTCTCTCCCTCTCCCTCTCCCTCTCTCTCTCTTCCTCTCCCTCTCTGTCTTTCCCTGTCTCTCCGTCTCTCTCTGTGTGTCTCTGTGTGTGTCTCTCTCTCTGCCTCTGCCTCTGTCTCTGCCTCTGCCTCTGCCTCTGTCTCTCTCTCTGTCTCTCTCTCTGTCTCTCTCTCTCCCTCTGTCTCTCTCTCTCTCTCTCCCTCTGTCTCCCTCTCTCCCTCTGTCTCTCTTTATGTCTCTCTGTCTCTTTCTCTGTCTCTCTGTGCCTGTCTCTCTCTCTAAATGTTTTATTATTATTAACGTTTAGTGTTTTCTGAGTCATTCGTAACTGTCACTGTATGTCATGTTGTTACTTGTGGGCAGAGCACCAAGGCAAATTCCTTGTATGTGAATACTTGGCCAATAAACCTACTTACTTACTTACTTTCTCTCTCTCTCTCTTTCTCTCTCTCTGTCCTTTTTAAATAATTGACAAACCTGCTCCAATTACGCCACGCTTCTCTGTCTTGTATTGTGTGCCATATTAGGACTTTTTCCTCTCAGTTTAGATTTAAGTTTAGGTTTATTCCTGTCACGTGTACCAAGAAGGTTTAGTGAAAAGCTTTGCTTTGCATGCTATCCAATCAAAATCAGATAATGCTAGACATAAATACATTCGTCAAACTCCAGTACAATAGGTAGAGCAAAGGGGAAGATACAGAGTGCAGAGTATAGTTGTCAGCATTGTAGCGCATCGGTTCCATTGACAAAGTCCAATGTCCGCAATGGGGTAGAGATGAATTGGACAGCATCCCAGCTTATGGGAGAACCATTCAGAAGCCTGATAACAGGGGAAGAAGCTGTTCCTGATTCTGGTGGTGCACACTTTCAAGCTTCAGTACCTTCTGACCAAGGAATGGGGAAAGGTCCTTGATTATGTTGCTTGCTTTCCTGAGGCAGCGTGAAGTGTAGAATGACTGAATGGTGGGCAGTCTGGTCGGTGTGATGGACTGGGCTGCATCTACAACTCTCTGTGATTTCTAGTGGTCTCTAGCAGAGCTGTTCCCAAACCAAACTGTAAAACAACACGTTGTTTAACATAGAAACATAGAAACATAGAAATTAGGTGCAGGAGTAGGCCATTCGGCCCTTCGAGCCTGCACCACCATTCAATATGATCATGGCTGATCATCCAACTCAGTATCCCGTACCTGCCTTCTCTCCATACCCCCTGATCCCCTTAGCCACAAGGGCCACATCTAACTCCCTCTTAAATATAGCCAATGAACTGGCCTCGACTACCCTCTGTGGCAGGTAGTTTAAGAAGGAACTGCAGATGCTGGAAAATCGAAGGTAGACAAAAATGCTGGAGAAACTCAGCGGGTGAGGCAGCATCTATGGAGCGAAGGAAATAGGCAACGTTTCGGACTGAAACCCTTCTTCAGACAGAGGCAGGGGCAGAGACAGAGGCAGAGACAGAGGCAGAGACAGAGGCAGAGGCAGAGGCAGAGACAGAGGCAGAGGCAGAGGCAGAGGCAGAGGCAGAGGCAGAGGCAGAGGCAGAGGCAGAGGCAGAGGCAGAGGCAGAGGCAGAGGCAGAGGCAGAGGCAGAGGCAGAGGCAGAGGCAGAGGCAGAGACAGAGACAGGTTTTTAGGTCGATTGCGTTCTGTAAATTTTCTGAAGAAGGGTTTCGGCCTGAAACGTTGCCTATTTCCTTCGCTCCATAGATGCTGCCTCACCCGCTGAGTTTCTCCAGCATTTTTGTCTACCTGTGAAACAACACGACAGGATGCTTTTTATGGTGCATCTGCATTAAAGATATGACAGAAATTCGATGTTGTTACTGCCTCTTCCTATTGATTATTTGTTACAAATCTAAGTTTAAATTACAAATCCAGTATACACAGACTTTGTTTACTTAAATTTTACTTAAATTTCAGGATCTGGCCATTGCTAGCAAGGCAAGCAATTGTTGCCCAAACCCCTGGATTGGACTGCTTGAATTACCAGGAGATTGGATAAACTGGGTCTGTTTTCCCTAGAGTGAAAGAGGCTGAGAGGTGACATCATAGAATGATGAGAATTATATCATGGTGAATAGGCACACATCTGTTTCCATGGTTGGGTTGTCTAAAACAAGAGGACTTGGTTTAAACGAGATCTAAGGGGTAAGTCCCTCACACAAAGAGTTGGTGGCTGGAATGAGTTGCCAGAGGAGGTGGGAGAGGCAGGTAATTACAACAGGACGGCACAGTGGCGCCGTAGTAGAGTTGCTGCCTTACATTGCCAGAGACCCAGTAATTCACAGTTCGATCCTGACTAGGATAGGCGATGCTGTCTGTACCTTGAGTTTGTACGTTCTCTGTGTGACCGAGTGGGATTTCTCCGGCTGCTCTGGTTTCCTCCCACACTCCAAAGACGCACAGATTTGTAGGTTAATTGGCTTTGGTGAGTGAGGGGGAAATTTAAAGAAGATGTGCGAACAAGGTTTTTACAGAGAGCTTTTCAACATGCTGATAAATGCCCGCGAGTAAAAAAAGGTTGCCATGGAAAAAAAAATCTATATTTTTTTACTCGTGGGTTTAGTCGAAGTAGGGCGTAGTAGGGTCGGCATGTTAGTCATAGGTAATTGAGGGTAGTCGAAGGTAGTTGTAGGTAGTTGTAGATAGTCTTCAACATAGTTGAAGGAGGTCTTCAACATGACACTTTTTCAAACTCTCCTAAACTCTTCTAAACTCGCCAATTAGGTCGCCGCAGTGGGACAGCCCCTTTACGAAGATGATGCCAGACTTGAGGGCCCGAGGTATGGGGAAAGATTAGGCGCGCTAGAATTTTATTCCATGGAGCACAGGAGGTTAAGGGTGATCTTACAGAGGTGTATAAATGACATGAAAAGGTAGTCAACTTGAAGCACCAAGCGATCCTCTCACCACAGATGCTGACTAACCATTGGAAAACTTCTCATTATCTCTATCTCCAATTACTTAGGTCCGGTTATGCAGATTGGGTTATTGTTCACAGATCCTGGTATTGAGTGGAGAATAGAGAAGCAACAACAGCGAGGAGTCCAGAGTTACATTTGGAGGCCCTGGGCTGGGCTGAAGTGGGTGTATATGAGATATTATGTGCATGGGGCATGAAGTCTGCTGTCCAGGTTTGGAAACAGGGAGTGCAGTTCAGAAACTAGTGAGAAAGGCAAAGTAGCAGAGTAAACAATGATAGTTACACTTATTGCTATTTCATTAAAGCAGGTTATCCAGGTTTTATTAGCTTGTGGGAACTGCAGTGTGCAGATTGGTTGCTATGATTCCCATATCACAACAGTGACGGCTGTTCAAAAAAAGACTTAATTGACTGCAAAGTGCATTGGGATGTTGTAAAAAAAGCTTTATTCATGGGTGGCACGGTGGCGCAGCAGTTGTGCTGCTGCCTCACAGTGCAAGGGACTCGGGTTCGATCCTAACTCTGCGGAGTTTGTACGTTCTCCCTGTGACCACATGTTCTCTCCAGTTTCCCCCCACATTCCAAAGATCCGCAGGTTTGTAGGTTAATTGACTTCTGTAAATTGCCCCTAGTATGTAGGATGCAAATGTGGGATAACATAGAACTATTGTACGGGTGACTGATGGTCAGCATGGATTCAGCGGGCCGAAGGGACTGTTTCCACGCTATATCTAAACTAAATTGTATTTCTCAACATACAATCTATTTCTCTATCATTCCATTTTGGATTACCATTCATAAATGTATGGATGGCTAAGTAATAAGAATGAGAAAAATGATGAGGTCAAATATTTCTAAATCTTGACTGGGTTAAAATGTGGCAACATTGAAAAAAGGAAACACCTATTTAGCGTGGGAACTTTCGAATTTAAGGCTTCCTACTTGTTCAACACAGAAATCTGTGAGAATATTCTGACTTAAAGCCACTCATAAGCCAATCATTATAATAGACTCTCACAACTGACTGTAAGCAGCAGTTCACAAATAGTACTGAAAGTTTCTTTGATTAATTTAATGGGAAACCCTCAGTTTTGTAGTGGTTTTAAAGTAACAAGTGACTATGGAGTTAGCTGAATTCCAATAAATGTAAGTGCCATGAAATTACAACCCAAGTTACACATTGGCGCAGTTGGTAGTAAACTACGCCAGAGACCCGGGTTCGAACCTGACCTCGGGTGCTGTCTGCATGTTCTCCCTGTGACCGAGTGTGTTTCCTCCGGGTGTTCTGGTTTCCTCCAAAATCCGGTTAATTGGCCCTTTGTAAAATTGCCCCTGGTGTGTAGGGTGTGCATGAGAAAGTGGGATAACATAGTACTAGTGTGAACGGGTGATCAATGGTCAGTGTGGACTCGGTGGGCCGAAGGGCCTGCTTCTACGCTGTATCTCTAAACTAAACTAAACTAAACCGACCTGGGTGACCAAATGCAGTCCATAAACATCAAGGTAAGTTCAAGTAATTACATTGCAAATTTGACAAATCCTATTAGTTCTCTTTCCCACTGATTTTTTTTGTGACTAATGGTATACTTGAACAAATGGATCCTATTATAATTATATTTATGTGGTGACTAAATACCTGCCCCTCCAATCATTTTCTTGATGGCTCAGTGTGATAATATATCAACATTTCTACAAGACCATGGGAGAGCTGAAGAAGGATTCAAAGGAAATGAGATATGAAAGTATAGAAAGAATTGCTATCGATTCCCATTATTTGGGAAGTGGGGGCATTACATTAGTAATAATCTATCAAGTGAAAAATCTGTGGCCGTAATGCTCCTCAAGTGCATCCAATTTGCTTTCCTGACTGCCTTTAATTTTCTTCTATCTGTTCGATTGCCGTGCGTCTTCCTATTAGTCAGGCAACTGTGGTTTCTATTCATCTCTAATTTGCTCATAAATTCATAAGTAATAGAAGCAGAATGAGGCCGTTTGGCCCATCAGGCCATTCAATCATGGCTGATCTATCTGTCCCTCTCAATCCCATTCTCCAGTCTTCGCCCCATAACCCCTGACACCCGCACTAATCAAAAATCCATCAATCTTCGCCTTAAAAGTATCCAATTGGGGCCTCCCCCGCTGCCTGTGGTGATGACTTCCAGAGATTCACCACCCTCTGACTAAAGAAATTCCGCCTCATCTTTCTAAAGGTACGTCCTTTTATTCTTGGCTATGGCCTCTGATCCTCGACTCTCCCATTAGTGGAAACATCCTCTGCACATGCACTCTATCCAGGCCTTTCACAATTCAGTAGGTTTCAATGAGATCTCCCCTCATCCTTCTGAACTTTACCCTGCGCCATCCCCCAATCAAAACCATACAAAATCAAGGAACTGCTGTGCAAAAAAAGTCAACTGAAGAGCATTTAATGCATCATAAGGCTTCCGGATTGATCATAATGTCGTTAGTGACTAAAAGCTATTGTTACCTATAATCTTGGAGCGTATGCATGGGAGGAATTCATGTTTGAGTTGTATGGCCCAAAGGTACACGTATAGTCTTTCCACTGACTGGTTAGCACGCAACAAAGGCTTTTCTCTGTACCTCGGTACATGTGACAATAAACTAAACTCAACTCATAAAATAAACTCAGGTGCAATTCAAGTTGCAGCTATCTGGATGGATCACAGAAAATATGGATCTCTTTCCACATCTCAGAAGCCAATTATCTGCAAAGGTAAGAATCAGTGATGTAATTCAAGTACCTCTTGTGCATTAATACAGCTGCCTAAGGTAAAACATGTTTGAAGACCCAAACCTTCAAACCCAGCCCCAAGCTCATTGTCTACCAAACAGTAGTGACTCCCAGATTGCCAGTATGCTTCAGAGATGTGTACTATCTACAGTAGACACCTCAGAGCATTGTAAACACAAGTAACTGCAGATTATGGAATCCTACATAGAACATAAAGTGCTGGAGTAACTCAGCGGGTCAGGCTGCATCTCTGGAAGACATTGATAGGTGACGTTGCGGGTCAGAATCATAGTTCAGACTGATGAAACATTGCCTATCCATGGCCTCCACAGATGCTGCCTGGTCCACTGAGTTACTCCAGCACTTTGTGTCCTACGTCAAAGCACTGGACAGGTACCAACAAACAAAAATATACAGGTGAAAGGGTTGTAACGAAAGAGTGACCAGCCGAGAAAGATGGATATCGCCTCGAAGTGTCAGAATCAAGGTGATTCTCCCCAAAGATGAGAGATACATTTTTAAAAAGGGCTAGAGTTGCTGCCTGACAATGCCAGGGACCCGGGTTCGATCCTGACCTCGGGTGCTGTCTGGAAAGAGTTTGTACACTCTCCCTGTGACCACATGGATTTTCCCTGGGTGCTCCAGTTTCCACCCACACCTACAGGTTTGCAGGTTAATTGGCTTCGGTAAAAATTGTAAATTGTTCCTAGTGTGTAGGATAGTGCAGTGTGCAGGGAACGCTGGTCGGCGTGGACTGAAGGGCCTGTTTCCGCTCTGTATCTCTAAAATAAACTAAACTACAACTGGGGCTCAAATTCATAAGGGTGACAAGGATGCTCCCCCTTAAAGGCCAAAACACTGCATGCGCTGGAAATTTGGATAAAAACATAATTTGCTGGGAATAGGCTTAGGAAGTTCAGCATATTGTTGAAGCAGAAATCACCAGGGCAATTCAAGACAGGAAGTATCCGGTCAGATTTGCTGAGCTAACCAAAAAAGACCCAGAAATACTTATTGCTACATTTCTCCCATTGAAAGCTCAATTTTCAAATGCAAAACGTGGCAAACAAAAACCATTAAGCAAATTAATTCCATAGCAAAGTTTCCTTTTCACATAACCAAATTGTCTTTAAAATGTTTGTAAGAGTTATGGAGTCATAGAATCTTGAGTGAGAATGAGGTAATAACTAAATAATCTATTTTGGAAAAACTGGGACTAGCTTAGATTGGGGCATCTTGGTTGGCATGGAAGAGTTGGGCTGAAGGGCCTGTTTCTTGGCTGCAGTAACAATGATTCTAAAACTGCTTTGGCACATTATGTCCAAGCTAACCAACTATCTATACTCATTCCATTTACAGCGCCTGCTCTATAGCCTTCTACAGCTTGGTGATTGAAGTATTCGTCGAGATATTTCTAAGGCAGCGGTAGAGCTGCTGCCTCACAGCGCCAGAGACCCGGTCTAGATCCTGACCTCGGGTGCTGTCTGTATGGAGATTGTACATTCTACCTGTGACCATGTAGGTTTTCTCCGGGTGCTCCGGTTTCTTCCCACACGCCAAAGACGTACATGTATTGGTATCGGTAAAATTGTAAATTGTTCCAGATCTGGGTGAATAATGTTTCCTCTAAACCCTTTACTGTTTTTATACCAATGCTATGGGGAGACGATATCTAGTATTTACCTTGTCTATGTCATTCACAATGTTGCATGTCTGCATCAGGTCTCCCCTTAACTTCCTCCGCTTCAAACAAAACAAACCCAGTCTCTCCACATAACTGAAGCCCACTCCATCACAGCTACATCCTGGTGGGTATCCCTGCATAATTGAGGGACAGCACAGTGGCGCAGCTGGTGGAGTCGCTGCCTCAGCACACCAGAGACCCGGGTCCCTGACCTCAGCTGCTTCCCGTGTGGAGTTTGCATGCTCTCCCTGTTTCCGCATGCGGTTCCAATGTGTGTTCATGTTTCCAGCCACCTCCCAAAGACGGCGGGGCTTGTGGGTTAATTGGCCTCTGTAATTGGACAAGAAAGTGGGATAACATAGAACTAGTGTGAACGTGTAACCGATGGTGATCGGAGACCTGGGCTGAAGGGCCTGTTTCCATGCTGTATCTTTCAATCCATTAATCAATAGAATTCAAACACCATTTCAAGTGGCATTTTCATAAGTTCATGTCATAAGAGCAGAATTAGGCCATTCAGTCCATCGAGTCTACTCTGCCATTCAATCATGGTAGATCTAACTTTCCCTCTCAACGCTATTCTCCTGCCTTCTCCCCATAAACAGTGACACCTGTACTAATCAAGAATCTGTCAATTTCTGTTTTAAAAATACCCAATGACCTGGCCTCCACAACTATCTGCGGTCAAGAATTCCATAAATTCACCACCCCCGACTAAAGAAATCCTTCTTCATCTCCTTTCTAAAGGTATGTCATTTTATTCTGAGGCTACACGCTCTGCTCCTAGACCCTCCCACTAGTGGAAACATCCTCTCCACATCTACTCTATCAGGCCTTTCACTATTCAGTAAGTTTCAATGAGGTTTAGTTTAGTTTAGTTTAAAGACATAGTGTGGAAGCAGGCCCTTCAGCCCACTAAGTCCACACCGACTAGCAATCACCCGTACTCTAGTTCTATCCTACACACTAGAGGCAATTTACACAAGCCAACTAACCTGCAAACCCGCACGTCTTTGGAATGCGAGAGGAAGCCGGTGCACCCGGAGAAACATGGCACAGAGAGAACGTGCGAACTCCGTACAGACAGCACTTGTAGTCAGCTTCGAACTTGGATCTCCTGCGCGAAAAGACAGCAATGCTATCGCTGCGCCGCTGTGTCGCACTGGACTTAATGAGGTCCCCACTCATCCATCTAAACTCCAGTGAGTTCAGGCCAAGACCTGTCAAACGCTCATCCTACATTAACCATATTTTCCAGGTGTAGAAAGAAGGAACTGTAGATGTTGGTTTACACAAAAAGACACAAAGTGCTGGAGTAACTCAGCGGGTCAGGCAGCATCTCTGGACAACATGGATAGGTGACGTTTCAGGTTGGGACCTTTGTTCAGAAGCCTGAAGAAAATGATAACAACCCCGTCATGAAAGGTAAGGCAGCAGCTCGTGCACGCAAAGTCGGGCTCATCACTTCTCCATCACTTCCCACTGCTGGATAACTTAACGACCATTCCTCTTCACCCTCTCTCTGTGCTCAGCACAATTCCAGTGCCATAAACAGAGATTCTGCACTCTGGCCATAACAGGAAGCAATGCTATTTGTCTTTCACTTACTACAGGGTTGCATTACAGAGAGTAATAGGTGATAGGATGTGGACAAGATGATGCTCAAACTTCACTTTTATGGATTGGCAATCTCATGAAATATTCACCGGCCCTGATAATACCATTACTGCCTTTATCCCGCATGCCTGCTCTCAAGTACTTTCTTACATTAGCTCTGTCATCCATCTGAAACTGTCAGTGCTCCTTTGCAGACTGAAATGGATACCAACTTTGAGCGCCCTCATTAGGCATTGCCGGTAAATCTAGCGCTCTGCACGGCTGATAAGGCAAGATTAACATTTGGGATTTGCAAAATTCAATGATTTTCAGTGGGATGATTTTCATCCCATTCCCCACTCTCCCTGTTTGGGATATCCTTCAGTCTTTAATAATTCATTAATGTTTACTTTAACCATCAGTAACCATCAAAGTAGCTCTCACAAGTTTCATTGTGAGAACTATCTTATAAAACATAGAACAGCACAACACAAGAACAGGCCCTCCAGCCCACAATGTTTCTGCCGGGCACTTATCTAGTAACAAAGAACTGCAGATGCTGGTTAATACACAAAAGGACACAAAGTGCTGGAGTAACTGCAGCCAGACCTGCTGAGTTACTCCATCACTTATCTACCTGCATATCTTTCCATTGCCAACATATCCTTGTGCTTATCTAAAAGTATTTTAAATGCCACTTGTGTATCTGTTTCAACCACCACTGTTTCAAGCAGCACGTTCCGGCACTCACCAGCCCCTGTGTAAATAGGATGCTCCGCATATCTTCTTTACACTTTGCCCCTTTCACTTTAAAGCTATGCCAACTAGTATTTGATTTTTCCATCCTGGGAAACAGGTTCTGACTCTCTACGTTATCTATGCCTCTCAGCATTTTATATACTTGCATCAGGTCTCTCCACAATCTCCAGCGTGCCAGAGAAAACAATCCAATTGTCCAAGCTCTCCCTGTAGTTAATCTTCTATACATAACTAAAACTCTGATCTTGTGATCTTCCGGTTTGTGTGTTTTTTCTATTTGCGCAAAAACAGTACGCAATAGCGCTACGATCTTTCGTCAGCTCATTCTCCTGTGCTGCAAGTGCATCAAGTGTTGTTCCGATCGGTGGTCTATTGTAGAAGTTAGCGAGGTTTAAAAATCATAAAAACGCGCATGCGCAGATCGATTCCCTCTCCTGCCAGTCGTCGCCGCGCGGATTGGTCTCTTCTCCTGTCACTCCGCAGGACGGTCCGCCCCTTCCTGCGCCATCGTGTCTTTACTGGAGCGGAGGATGGCCGGCGGAGGTTTCCAACTCCACGGGTTTCGGAGGGACCAGAAGCGGCCCGGCACGGCCAGGTGTGGAGTTGCCAAAACGGAAACTGGAGAGTCGGATCCGGGCAGAGGATAGCGCCCAGCACCGGCCGTGAGTCCCAAACGCATCGCCATCGCAATGACCCGCAGCTTCAGCCCCTTCCCCTCTGGCCCCCCTCGCTGGCTCCTGCCCCCCTCCCCCGTGATACCCCCCTCTCCACCATGGCTCTACTACGGACCTGCTACGGACATTCTCCGAGTTCGAATCAGGGGAAAACTCGGGAGAACTCTTGAATTACCTCGTACAGTGGGACAGGCACTTTATGCTTTCTGTATCTTTGCTCCACATATTGTACTTGAGCTTAACTTGATTGTATTCATGTACAGTATTATCTGATCTGTTGGACAGCATGCAAAATAAAGCTTTTCACTGTGCCTCGGCACATGTGGCAATAATAAACCTAAACCGAAAACTATTTCTAAATATACTGTTACTGCCAAATGAACCAAGGCAGGCATGATTTGTCATTTATGCATGCTAAATGTTTATTTTCTTAAAGCTGCTTATATAAAGCTTTTAATGATAGCCTCTCACCCTAAAGCTACACCCTACATCCAGTCTGCAACATTTTCACCCTGAGAAAAAGGTTCTGACTGTCTACCCTATCTACGCCTCTCATAATTTTATAAACTTCCATCAGGTCTCCCCTCAACCTCCGTCATATCCCACGTTCGCATCCACTCCCTACACACTCGAGGCAATTTACAGAGGGCCAATTAATTTACAAACCCGCACGTCATTGGAATGTGGGATGAAACTGGAGCACCTGGAGGAAACCCACGTGGTCACAGGGAGAACGTGAAAATTCCGCACACAGACTGCACCTAAAGGCAGGATTGAACCCAGTGCTCTGGAGCTATGAGGAGGCAGCAGCTCTAGCAGCTGTGCCGCCTACCGTGTATTTACACTAAAGATCAAACAACAGTAGCCAATTAGCCTATCTATTGTAAAGCCACGGCATTATTTTGTATAAGGTTGGACTTTTGTATAAGGTTGCACTACATACTTTGGTTGCACTATTATGGTTTGCTTTACCTGGACTACTGATAATTTACTGTATATTTATTGGCTGTGATGTTGCATTTAATATGCCTGTAAATTGCAGCAAGTTGGAATGTCATGTTTCTAGTCCCAGTGCAAATGACAATTAAACACTCTTGACTTCTTGTGCTTTAGAGAGAGCAGAGGGTTTGGACATTGCATGAAATTATAACTAATTTCTAGCAGGGAAAGGGGCTGTTAGAAGAAATAACGAACTGTTGGTGACAAAATCGTGAGAAAAACATAAATTGTTGGAGTAACTCATTGGGGCAGGCAGCAGATGTGGAAGGGAATGGGTAGGCAATGTTTCGGGTTAAGACCCTTCTCCAGACTGATTTTACTGAGGGAGAGAAAGCTGGGAAAAGAGGTGGGGGCGGGACAAAGCCTGGCAAGTGATGGGTGGATACAGGTGAGGGGGGGTTTAATTGACAGATGGGTGGACAAAGGCCGGAGATAACATGGACTTTTCTGTCATTGGGTGCAAGAAATGGAGAGAAGAGGAATGAAATGTGAAGCTGGAGGAAAGAATAGATACATGGAAGGGGAGGGGGGGTGAGGAGAGGGGGAGTAATGAGTCCACACCAAGGTGGGGCACAGGGAAGAGCAGGGGAAGAAAAAAGGAGGGTGGGGTCAGTTTGTTTTCTAAACTTGGAAGACGTTCATACTGGGAGGTTGACTGAATGTCCATGTTTCACGATAACACACTTTCTATCAGATCTGATACTTGCTTGCCTTTGTATCTATTTATGTTCCTCTAAAATATATTCAATGTTGTGTATATTCAAAGGTTGCGAATTCAACCACATCCTGGTTTGACAAGTCCTGCAATTAACAACTCTCTGTTCTGACATTTGGAATTAAAATCAGATGCCATTCGCAGGCACTCCTGGACTAGCAGGTTTTCTTTTGCCTTCAGTGTCCTTATCATTTGCATACATATTTCACTGGGTGTGGCAGCCTTTGGTGGCATAATGGTTACGTTTCTGGGCTAACAATCCAGAAGGAATCATTCCAAACCTTACAGCGATCTTGTGAGAAATTGTAAAAAGATGGCTTCAGTAAAAGTAGCCGTGAATTGTGGGTCCTAAATTCAAGGAGTTAACCCGGGTCTTTCACAGGCTTAACAGGGTGGTTGTTGAGTGATGTCTGAATTAGGGGGTATTAGTTACAGGGAGAGGTTGGGCAGAATTGTACAGATTAGTTTTAGTTTTGAGATACTATTTGCAAGTGCTATTGCACTATTTAAGGAACATTTGGACAAGTACATGGATGAGACAGGTTTAGAGGGATATGGGCCAAATGCAGGCAGGTGGAACTGGTGGAACTGGTTTAACTGGGGCAGGTTGGTCGATGTGGGCAAGTTGGGCGGAAAGTCCTGTTTCCACACTGCATAACTCTATGACTATTCAGCATGGAAACAGGCCCTTCAGCTCACAGTCTGCGCCAAACAGCGATCACACATACACTAGTTCCATCCTACACACTAGGGGCAATTTACAGAAGCCGATTCACCTACAAACCTGGAGTGTGTCTTTGGAGTGTGGGTGGAAACCAGAGCAGCCGGAGAAAACCCACACAGTCACGGGGAGAACATGCAAACCTAGGTCTCTGGCACTGTAACGCTGCAAATCTACCGCTGTGCCTTCCCTCTGGAATGGCAAAAGTAGACGGGAAACCTGATAGAAGTATATATAATCATGAGAGGCTTAGATTGGGTAGACACAATACCTTTTCCCAAGGATAAATATCATGTATATAGCACGTTAGTACCTGCACTGATGTAAAGCACTTTGGTCAACGAGAGTTCTTTTTAAATGTGCTATAGAAATAAAATTGACTAATTGACTTGACTAATACTGGAAGGCATAAATTACAGTGAGAGGTGAAAAATTTTAAGAAGATGTTCGGGGCTAGTTTTTTATTCCCACTGTCAATTGGAGGAGCAGCACCTCATATTTCACTTGGGTAGTTTACACCCCAGCGGTATGAACATTGACTTCTTCAATTCCAGGTAGTCCTTGCTTTCTCCCTCCTCCCCCTCCCCTTCCCAGCTCTCCCACAGCCCACTGTCTCCGCCTCTTCCTTTCTTCTTCCCACCCCCCATCCTCTCATCAGTCAGAAGAAGGGTCTCGACCCGAAACGTCACCCATTCCTTCGCTCCATGGATGCTGCCTCACCCGCTGAGTTTCTCCAGCATTTTTGTCTACCTTCGATTGTTCCAGCATCGGCAGTTCCTTCTTAAACATGCAGGAAGAGATTAGTTTAACTTGGCATCATGTTTGCCCGCGGAAATTGTAGGTGAAGGACATGTTCCTGTCCTCTACTGTGCTATATTCTAGTGGAAGAACCTAAAATTAGAAGTTTGAATTGGAGTTGTGGAGATGAGGTACATTTATTTTTTCTCTCAGAGGCATTTGGAACATTCTTCTTCAAAGGGCGGTGCAAGTAGAGCTTTTGATTTAATGTAAGATAAAATTAGAGAGTTCTTGGTGTGCAAGGGGAACAAAAGGTTACTCGTAATAAAAAGCAAGATAGGGTTGAGGTTATAATCAGGTGTATGAAATAGCAGAACAGGCTCAATGAGCTGAAAGACCTCGAAACGAGGGTGGGGGTGGGGTGGGGTGGGAAGGGTTGCACAGTGGCACAACTAGTAGGGCCACTACCTTACAGAGCCAGAGACTCGGGTTCGATCCTGACCTCAGGAGCTTTCTGTGTGGAGTTTGTACGTTCTCCCTGTGACCACGTGGGGTTTCCTCTGGGCACTCCAGTTTCTTCTCACATCTCAAAGACATGCGGACTTGTAGGTTAATCAGCTTCTGTAAAATTGCCCCCTTGTATGAAGGGAGTGGGTGCGAAAGTGGGATAACATAGAACTGTGAACAGGTGATCGATGGTCAGCAATTCGGAGGGCCGAATTGTCTCTTTCGATACTGTATCTCTCTAAATCTAAATGTTGGTATGCAGCTCCTACATCCCAACGACCTGCAGGCTGGTAAGTTAATTGGCCATTGTAAATTGTCCAGACAGTGTGTGGGTGAGTGGTTGAGTCAGAGGGGAGTGCAAGGAGAGTAAAGAGGGTGCAATGTAGGATTAGTGTAAGTGGGCGTTTGACGGTCATGAGTCCTTGGCCGATGAGCTGGATGACCCTCAGGTCATTCGAGGAGACTGCTGACCAGCCTCCCGTAGAGTCACAGAGCCATAGAGTGATACAGCGTGGAAACAGGCCCTTCGGCCCAACTTGCCCACACCAGCCAACATGCCCCAGCTACACTGGTCCCACGTGCCTGCGTTTGGTCCAAACCTGTCATATCCATGTACCTGTCTCCGCCTGTACCATGTATCTGCCCTCTGGCTAATTTACTTCCCTTCTCTCAAATGTGGCCTACAAATCATTCAGCTCCGAGTTTAGAATGGGAATAGGTGCCAGACCCGCAACCATGATTACATCCAATAGAGTCTGAAAAAAGGGTCTTAACACAAAACGTCACCTATTCCTTCTCTCCAGAGATGCTGCCTGTCCTGCTGAGTTACTCCAGCATTTTGTGTCTATCTTCGGTGTAAACCAGCATCTGCAGTTCCTTCCTACACAGATCTTCTTATAAAACAGGTGAAGGGTCCTGACCCGCAACATCACCCATCAATGTCCTCCAGAGATGCTGCCTCGTGCACTGAGTTACGCTAGCACTTTGTGTCTATTTTTGTAAACCAGCATCAGATGCGACGTTTCTCTGAATTTTATGGAAGTTCATCAACCTGAGACCTTGCTTCTCTCTCCATGGATGCTACCTGACCTGCTGAGTATTTACAGTATTCTCTCTTCTTTATTTCTGATGATTTACTCCATCTCTTGTGGAGTTAGGAGCAACATTCTATTATACTTTAACACAAAGTGCTGCAGTAACTCAGTGGGCCACGCAGCACCTCTGGAGAAAAAGGATGAGTAACGATTTGGGACATAACCCTTCAGATTTGCCTGAAACATCACCCATCCTTTTTTCTCCAGAGATACTGCCTGACCCACTAAGTTACTCCAGCATTTTATGTCTATCTTTTGTATAAACCAGCATCTACAGTTCTTTTTTTCTTCATTCTTTAATTAAACTTCCTGTTTAGTTGCTGAATTGCATGCTAACTTCTTGTGTGTCTTGCATAAAGACACCAAAATCTCTTTGAATATCAACATTTAATTGTCTCACATGATTTATATAATATCCTGTTATTTAATTCTTCTTCCCAAACTGGAAACCGCCCATTTCCCTCTACACGTTGGCTTGGAAAAGCAGCCAAAGTAATCAAACATACCTTCTTCTTCCTGCTCTTGGGTGGCAGAAAGTATACAAGCGCACATCACCAGACTCAGGAACAGCTTCTTCCCCTCTGTTATCAGGCTTCTAAACAGTCCTTCCATGAGCTAGGACACCTCTACCCCATTATGGACATTTGGACTTTGTCTCTGGAACCGTCACACTCCATTGCTGAGAACTATATTCTGCGCTCTGTATCTTTTCCAATGCTCTACCTACTGTATTTGAATTTGGCTGGATTTTATCTGTTTGGATAGCATGCAAAACAGCTTTTCACTGCACCTCAGCACAGGTGACAATAATAAACCTAATCCCTAAACCCATCTGCTATCTTCTTGGTCACTCATTTAACCCCATCTGGATTCATTGTGTCCGCATCACCACTTGTGTTACCACCCACTTTTGTATCATCACCAAGCCTGAATATAACACTCTCAACCTTTTATCCAAGTCATTAATATAGGTTGTAAGTAGCACAGGCCCCAGCCTGACCAATGTAAGAGCCCCAACTTGTTAGAGCTTGCCAACCTGAAAATATATCATTCTCTATAATTCCTGTTCACGTCAGTCTATCAATCTTCTACCTTTGCAAATAAATTACTCCATTTCATGAGCTTTCATCTTGTAATGTGAAGCTTCAATGAACGCTTTTTGCTAATCATAATCCACTGCATCCTCACATTCTCCTTTATCTATCTTGTTAGATTTGTCAAACATGATTTCCCTTTCATAAAACCGTATTGATTTTATCAAATTATATTATGGTATTCTAAATCTTCTTTTCCTCTTCCTTAATTAATGGACTGCAGTATTTTCTGAAAGTCAGATGATAATTCTCTGCTTTCTACTTACTACCCCCCCCCCCCCCCCCCCCCCCCACCCCCCAATCCCCTTAATTTGTTACAATGATATTTTTCAAACGTCCTTTAAAACTCTAGGATTCAGGGCATTCATCGTGAATATGGGATTTGGCAATGTTCGTCCGTATAGTTTAATGGAGATACAAGGAACTGCAGATGCTGGTTTACAAAAGAAGATACAAAGTGCTGGAGTAACTCAGTGGGTCAGGAAGAATCAGTGCAGAACAAGAGATAGGTGTCATTTTGGGTCAAGACCCGCCCTCAGACTGGGATGAAGTCTGAAGACAGGTCCTCTAACCTGAAGAAGGGTCCTGGCCAAAACATCACTTATCCATGGTCTCCTGAGATGCTGCCTGACCCACTGAGTTACTACCCCAGCACTTTGTGTCTATTTTTCACCGTGTAGTTTACTTAGTAGAGACAAAATAGATTGCTGATGCTGGAATGTTGAGCAAAAAACAAACAGCATAAGAAACAACAGAATATTTTTTCTGCCTTGAGAAGTGTATCGGAAATGGTTTAGAGGGATAGGAGCCAAATGCAGGCAAATGGGACGGGCTTAGAAGGGGCATCTTGGTCTGCATTGTCAAGTGCGGCAATGGATCTTAGTAAATGGAGAAGCAAGCTTGTGGGGAAAAATAATCTACTCCTGTAGTAATTTCTTACGTTTCTATGTCATAGTGAAGTAATACACACAACACAGTTCAGGCACTGACATAAAGCGCTGGTTTAACTCAATGGATCAGGCAGCGTCTCTGGAGAACAAGGAAAGGCAACGTTTCGGGCCACAGCCGAAATGTCACCTATCCATGTTCTCCAAAGATGCAACCTGACCCGTTGAGTTACTCCAGCACTGTGTGTCTTCTTTTGTTAACCAACAACTGCATTTCCTTGCTTTTACAATTCTGTACTGATCTGTAACTACACTGTGGAGTCAATCCTGATTATCAGCTGCTGATTGAAGCTTGGAGCCCTCTGCTGCTTGATGCAGAGTTGTGGCTGCTACTTCTGAACCATGGCTGAAAGATTATGCACATATTAGTGGAACACTACGGACCTCTTAGACTACCATGGTCTTCTTATTTTTCTATTTGTGTTTTGCACTTAAATCTTGTTATTTTTACACTGTCTTCATTCTTTCAGATATGTTGCGTGCAATTAATGTATACTTTATGTTAGTGTGTTTGGCTGAGTTTATGCGCTTGTGATGCTGCTGCAAGCAACATTTTCATTCTACCCGTACCTCACTTTACTTGTGCGTTGGACAATAAACTCAACTTCACTTGACTGATACAGTATTATATGAAGACTGCGGGTGGTTTCAATGAGTCTTCAAGAAATTACAGTCAGGAATATGATGTGAAAAATCATGTTGTTGAAACTCAGAAATCTAAGTGCAGGCACATTTGTTTACCGCAACTATACAGCGATGGAATAGTGGTGATATTGCCAACACTGGACTAGAAAAAGGCCACTATACAAGAGCAGGGCTGAACAAACTCCCGAGGGTGAGGCTGGTAATTTCCGTATGTTGCAGGGTAGTTCATTTCTTGTGAGATAATATAGAACAGTGCAGCACAAAGACAGGCCCCTTCAGCCCACAATGTCCGTGCTGAATATGATGCCGATTTAAACTAATCCCTTGTACCTGTAGGTGAACCATATCCATTAAAGTGTCACTCAGGCGGCACAATGGAACAGCAGTAGAGTTGCTGCCTCACATACGCTGGAAACCCGGGTTCGATCCAGACCACGGGTGCTGCCTGTGCAGAGTTTGCACATCCCGAGGACGTGCAGGTTCGTAGGTGAATTGGCTTCTGTAATTTGTCCCTACTGTGTAGGCTGGAACTAGTGTACAGGTGATCATTGATCGGCCTGGACTCACTCAGTGACCGAAGGGCTGTTTCCACGCTGTGTCTCTAAACTAAACTAAAAACAAAACTAAATTCCCTGCCTATCCATATAAATGCCTCTCTTATGCCACCATTGCATCTGCCTCCACCACCAGTCCCGGCAGCATTTTTAAGGCACTCCATCACTCTCTTTGCGTTTAATACAAAATTTTGCCTTGCACATCTCCCTTACCCTCTCACCTTGAAGCTGTGCCCTCTCATCTTTAGCGTTGTTCAGGACCTCAGGATTTCCCACTGCAGTTTTAAATGTATCCGCACATCTTTAAACTTTCCTCACTCTCAACTTTAAGCCATGCCCTCCATTCCTTGACATCCACCCTGGAGAAAAGGGTTCTGACTGTCTACCCTATTGGTGCCTCTCATAAATTTACCTTATAATAATCCTCGGTGAATTGGTTCATTTATACCATTTAACTTACTGGAGATGATGAGCAACCTCCAAGTGTCTCCCGCACCACCTGGACTGCACTTCACATGAGATATAACATTTTATTTGCAGCTCAATTAAACCTGCAGTGTCAATTAATGGAAAATTTGCTATAGACAACTTGCAGCACAGCCCAAGAAGCGCAACGTGCGACTGACTAACTGTCCCATTATGAGAGAAATAGATCAGGTAGATGCACAAAGTTTCTTGCCCAGTGCAGGGGAATGGAGAACCAGAGGATGTAGGTTTAAGGTGAAGGGGGAAAGATTTAATAGGAACCTGAGGGGTAACTTTTTCACACAAAGGGTGGTGTTTGTACGGAATGAGCTGCAAGAGGAGATAGTTGTGGCAGGTACTATCGCAACGTTTAAGAAACATTTAGACAGGTACATGGATGGGACAGGTTTAGAGGCAAATGGGCCAAACGCAGGCAGGTGGGACGAATGTAGATGGAACATGTTGGGCGGTATGAGCAAGTTGGGCCGAAGGGCCCGTTTCCATGCTCTATGATTTTCCGCCATTTGGTCTCCCTCGATCAGAGGTATCCCCTTGTTTTACCCGTCCCTTCCTCACCTCTCTGTTACTGAAGCTAATTGGTTTCTATCTTCCCCTGTTCAGATGAAGGATCTCAGACCTGAAAAGTTAACTGTTTCTCAATCTACAGATGCTGCCTGACATTTCTGGAATTTTTTGTATTTATTTCAAATTTCCAGCATATGCGTTTTATTTTTGATTTTCTGGGGAATATGGTCAATGGTTTATTTATGGGCAAGTGAGTGGGTGAGTACTTGACAGAAAGCGAAAAAACATGAAATTACCCACTTTTGTGCAAGTGATGGAAAACTATAATATTTTGTTAAAACAAGGAACTGCAGATGTTGGTTTACAAAAAAAGGCACAAAATGCTGGAGTAACAGCAGGTCAGGCAGCATCTCTGGAGAACATGGATTGGTGACATTTCGGGTTGGGACCCATCTTCAGACTGATTGCGGTGGGGGGAGAAAGCTGGAAGCAGGTGAGGCAGGACAAAGCCTGGCAAGTGATAGGTGGATGAAGGTGAGGGGGGGGGTTGATAGGCAGATGGCTGGACAAGGGCCAGAGATGAAACGATAGAAGGTGTGAGACAAAAAGATTGAAGGGTTGTGAATTATGAAACTCGAGGAAGAAATGTAGGTGGAATGGGAGGGGTAGGGGAGAAATTGGTGCGAGTCTAGGTGGGACCAGTGGAGAAAGAAAGAAAAGGGGGAGGAAGAAAGTGGAGGGAAAGAAAAGGGGGAGGAAGAGGTGGGGGAAGAGGGGGATTTATATTAGGTCGTTACCTAAATTTGGAGAGTTCAATGGTCACATCACTGGGTTGTAAGATACCCAAGCGATGTATGAGGTGCTGTTCATCCAGATTTTGGGAAAGCAAGGGTTGCTTGAAGTTAGAGGAATCAATATTCATACCGCTGGGTAACCCCTTGCTTTCCCTCTCTCTCCATCCCTCTTCATCCTAGTTCTCCGACTAGTTTCACTGTCCTACTGAATTAAATGTTACTGATTGCATGCCTTGTTGTCATCCTCCCCTTAGCTAACAATGAACCATTCTACATTTTCCTTGATCAACATCCCCTTTGATCTGTTTTCACACCTTACCCTTCCATATCTCTAGTCTCCCTCTCTGCTGAATCTCAATCTACAGAAGGGTCCTGACCCAAAACGTCGCTCCAGAGATGCTGCCTGTCCCGCTGAGTTATTCCAACATTTTGAGTCTATCATTGGTGCACTACAATGTTGAGAACTATATTCTGCACTCTGTATCTTCCCTTTTGCTCTACCTATTGTATTTGAGTTTGGTTTGATTGTATTTATGTATAGTGTTGTCTGATCTGACAGGATAGCATGCAACACCAAGCTTTTCACAGTGCCTCGGGACACACGACAATAATAAACCTAAAAGGCTAAACCTGAGCAAGACTCAGCAGTACCGATGAAGGATGCACTGTGTTGAGTAAAATGAAGAGGAAAATTACAATGCATTAATTTCCCGTTACCTTGGGGTGCTTGTTTTCTGAAGCAGAGTTCAGAAAACAAAAATAAATCATGTTATGTCTCAAAACATAGTACAAAAGGGAGCATGACAATCCAATTGTATGGATGTAACACCAGTAATTCTCAGCCCAAGTTCAATCCTCAGAGGAAAAGAGATATTTTGGAAATGGTTAACCATTCTTGACATTTCCACCTGCCATTTGACCACTATTCAGACGATTTGGGGCTGAGTTCATGAAATGTGTGACACCCACAGACAGCAAAGGGTGGAGATTTTAAATCGAATACGCAGGATTCAAAATCATATTTGCCCGAGGCTAAAGAGTAGATGAGACCAACCAACATCACTCAGTCACCTTGTTATCTTGTTTACTTGTTTACACCGAGAAGTTAATCGCCTGATAGAAGATTGCTACCTCACCTACATCCTCTAACCTCTTTCTCTATCCCGCCTTTCTTACTTCACTCTATTATACTGACAGCAGACTGGGATATTACAAGGATATTTTTTCTAGATTGCTTCCTTAAATTCCAAATGCATCACTTTACGTTCCACCCCTGATCACTGCCCCTTATTCATGTCAAGCTTCACAGCTCCATGTCCCATTCATCTCATAGAAACATAGAAAATAGGTGCAGGAGGAGACCATTTGGCCCCTTGAGCCAGCACCGCCATTCATTGTGATCATGGCTGATCATCCACAATCAGTAACCCATGCCTTCCTTCTCCCCATATCCCTTGATTCCGCTGGCCCCTGAAGCTCTATCTAACTCTCTTTTACATTCATCCAGTGAATTGGCCTCAGTGAATCAACCCGTGAATCTCACCTTTGGATTTCCCACCCTACCTGTCCTCCTTCCTTCTTGCAAATCACGGACTAGACAAGTTATCAGGTCATTCACTCACTTCCTGATTCGCTTTGTGTTCCCTTCAAACCTTTTCGACCTTGCTGAAATAATTCTCTCTCTTTAATCCTTTACATTGGCTCGTTACTTGAAACAGTATGGCTAACCATGGGCTGCCCAAAATAATTTGACATTGTTTCATAGGCAGTTTGTATTTACAGCATATACAGTCACAAGCAGACATCTTAGACATAAAGGATCTGGTTACAAACTATTTTGACAACATAGTTCCTGTTTGTAATATACTTCTTAAAGATCTGTTCACAAAGCATCACATTTGGCAAGCATGCTACTGACGACTTATTATTTCCCAATTTCTCGCAAAGTAACTGTGAGCAAGGCGTCAACACATGGACGGAAAAAAGAAAATATTTGGCATTACCTTCAGAAAATACAAGCTCCTTTCTCCATGTTTCTCCTACGTTATTAAGCTGCGTGGTATCTTCTTTGTTACATCAGATCCAAATAATTAATTTGAGTATTAATTGGGCCAAATGACTGCCTCGAATGATCTCGCTGCCCAAGGGTAAATGGGAGGGATGATACCTGACACAAACTCCAGTGTCATCAGCTGTTCGTCAGGGTCAGTGCACTGCGGCTCTTGAGGAGCTAGAACGCATGTGTTTACTTCATCCCCACAGACAGCATGGGTGTTTCCAACTTATGACTAAATGACTCTTCTTGTTTTTGATAAAGACCTGCCTATTCTGAAATTCACCTGTCAGAAATCTGGGGTGTTACCTGCCTCTGGGGTGTTACCTACTGGGGTGATCACCAGTAAAGATTGAAAAGGCGGAGCTGATGCAGCAGTTAGGTAAATAGATTAATAATCCCGAGGCCTGGAATAACAATTCAGAGAGCCCCAAATTCAAATCCCACATTGGTTGCTGGATAATTTGAATTCAGTTAAAAAATTGGTAAAATAGCAATAACTAGGTTTAGGTTTATTATTGTCTCAAGCACCGAATACAGTGAAAAGCTTTGTTTTGCCATCCATTTACCCTTCAGGCTGCCTCGGCAAGGCCACCAGCATCATCAAGGATCAGTCTGACCCAGATCACTCCCTCTTCTTCCCTCTCCTATTAGGCAAGAGGTACAGAAGATTGAAAACGCACACCTTCAGAATCAGGAACAGTATCTTCCCAGCTGTTACTGCATGGTCCTCTCACCAGCTAGTGTAGTCCTGACTTCCTAGCTACCTCATTGGCGATCTTTCAACTCTCTCTAATTGGATTTTAACTTGCACTAAATGTGCAAAATCGCTTTTTGCTTAATCTGTACAATGTGGATGGCTTGATTGTAATCATGTCTAGTCTTTTCCTTAACTGGATAGCTGGCAACCAACAGCTTTTCACTGTACCTGCAGTTTTCATGCAGCATGGAAACAGACCCTTTAGGCCCAACTTGCCAACACCGACCAACATGTCCCATAAACATCCAAGGTTACGTGTCCTATCGAAAAGACAGGGGGTGGGGTACCTCTGCTGGTAAGAAATGAAAATTGGTCCGTAGCAAGGGGAGACATAGCATCAGAAGATGTAGAATCCTAGTGGGTAGAGCTGAGAAACTGCAAGGGTAAGTTGACCCAGACACTCCCCCGAAAATTAGCCTAGGTATAGGGCCCAAATTACATCCGAAGATACAATCGCCATGTAAGAAAGGCAATGTTACAGTGGTCATGGGGGATTTCAATATGCGGGTAGACTGGGAAAATCAGGTTGGAACTGGACTCCAAGAAAGATAATTAGTAGAGTGGCCACGAGATAGTTTCTTAGAGCAGTTTGTAGTGGAGCCTACCTGGAAAAATGTAATTTTGGATTTAATATTGTGTAATGAACCAGATTTGGTTAAGGAGCTTAAGGTAAAGGAACCACTTGGATGTGTCGGTTTTACAGCTTAGCAAATGTAACTATAGAGACATGAAGGAGGAGCTGGCTAAAGTTGATGGGAAAGGGACCCGAACAGGAATAAATGTGAAAGAGCAATGGCAAGAATTTCTGGGAATACTTCGGAAGGTGCAGGATCTTTTCATTCCAAAGAGGAAGGAAGATTCTAACGGGAGAATGAGGAGACCGTGGCTGACAAGGGAAGTCAAAGACAGCATCAAATTAAAAGCAAAGGCATGTAACATTGCAAAGATTAGTGGGAAGCCAGAGAATTGAGAAGCTTTTCAAAAACAACAGAAGGTAACTGAAAAGGCAATACGGGGAGAAAAGATGAAATATGAAAGTAAGCTAGCCAATAATATAAAAGAGCATAGCAAAAATTTCATCAGATTTAGAAAGAGTATGAAAGAGGCAAGAGTGGCGGCACAGCGCTGGAGCGCTATCGTGGAGCGGAGCGGGCGATGCCTTGCCCGGGTCGCCGCGCTGGAGCTCCGGTGAGCTGAAGACCGCCGAGATAAACATTGCGGAGCTGCGGGTCTTTGGAGCAGCCAGCTGCGGGCTGCGGCGCTGAACTTAAACATTGGGAGCCTGGGATCTCTCGATGAGATCGCCAGTGGTGGAGCTCCAACCGGCGCGGCCTTGTTGGCTTCGGAAGCCGAGGCCTCCGGTGAGGGAAGCGGCCGTTCCAGGGTTCCCATGCCGCCGAGAGGATTCTCCCGACGCCGGAGTACAATCATCCGGCGAGAACGGCCTGGAATATCGGGCCTCCTTAAAGGCAACTGTGGAGGCCTCAATAGGCCCGACTATGGGTGGACATGGGATGGGGACTGGACACTGTGCCTTCCCTCATAATGGGAACCATTGTGGGGGGATGTTTTTATGTTTAAATTTCTTTATTATTGTTATGTCTGTATTCTTTCTTTATGTGCTGCATGGCAAGAAGCATTTCACTACACCTAGGTGTATGTGACCAATAAAATAACCTTTGAAATAACCTTTGAACCTTTGAGTGGCATTGGACCGCTGGAAAATGATGCTGGAGAAATGATAATGGGGAATAATAAAATGGCAGAGGAATTGAATAACTTTCTTTTGCATCAGTCTTCACAGTGGAAGACACCCGGAAGTACCTGAAATTCAAAAGGGTCAGGGGGTGGAAGTTAGTGGAGTGGCTATTACTAAGGAGAAGGTGCTTGGGATCTGAAAGGTCTGAAGGTAGACAGGACGGACTGCACTCTTGGGTTCTGAAAGAGGAGGCTTCAGAGATTATGCAGGCATTGGTTGTGATCTTTGATCTGTAAATACTGTATTCGGTTTTGATCACCTGCTTTTGGAAGCATATCATTAAGCTGGAAAGAGTGCAGAGAAGAATTACAAGGATGTTGCCAGGACATGAGCGCCTGACCTGTAGGAAGAGGTTGAGCAGGCTAGGACTTTATTCCTTGGAGTGCAGGAGGATAAGGGGTGTGGAAGAAAATATTAATATCCTTTCTTACTTCATTTTGATTGGAATTGAACAAGATAACGAAAGGGTGTTTAGATGTGACAATTGCCATCTCTCGTTGACCAGGTGTAGAAGAAGTTTGTGGGAATCGGCAAAGTAAGATTAGACGTATTACCTCTTGTCTAGGAATGTGTTGAAGGGTGGATGGTAAATGTAAACATGAAATAGTAGACGGAGATAAGGAAGCTTGTTTCTCTCAGCAGTGTGTTACTGTAGACCACCCGCGCCCCCTACCGGTAGTAGCGTAGATACATTGCAGTAAATGGGGGGCTTATGATTGACTCAGAGAGGGGATGGTGGCGCGGTCCGCCTAAAAGTTGAGATAGAATAATGTCAAGGTGCCCTTGTATTGTGTTTGACTTGTATTACCCATCTGTTGTTGAATAAGATTGACATAAATAAAAAGTATGTTTTGTCTAATTAAATAATTGGTACCCATGTTGTAGATAGTATATTTTCATATAGTTGTATCTAACAAAAAACAAAACAATAAGTGTTGGTAGTGATTGTCACGCGCGTCTTCATGCATCTGGAGCGCGTGACGTCATTTGAAAACCCAGTGGAAAGTTGTTTAGTGCATAATACTGTATTTTCTTTCGAATTATGGTGTAATTCAGAAGATTGGTCGCTTAGGGTTATGTTTTCATCTTCCCCTCCCCCCACAGAATATCCATGTTTGCTCCGTGCTCAGTACAAATGGTAATGGTTCCAATCGCTGTATTGCGGATGGATGTTCCCCCGCACTGAGGAAATGGCTAAACACCTATTAATTAAGTGACTTTTGCGCGTTCCCTTGGGGGTGTGGGATGGGGGTTCGAAATGACGAGAACTTGACACGTTGTGAGTGAAGCTGGAACAAAAAATAAATAACAGGTAACAGGTCAGAGCCGACTCAGCGTATAAGCAAAATGCCGAATATTGTTCTTTGACTCCCAGATCTTGCATTAACATTGAACCTTGCGCCGCAAACTCAATTATTGTTGCAGCTGCCCGTTGAACAAAATGTTTTAAACTCAAAAAAGAGTGTCAAGTGTCTGAATATTCGCAATTTAATGAATCATCATCAGCATCAAACGTCGCAGATCTGCCTACCGCAATATGTCACCTACATGTATACAGGCAAATGACTCAATAGAGACGACTAAAGGGCCTGTCCCACTTACGTGTCCTTGGCACGCAAATTACGCGACCTCGTCGTTGCGTTGAGGCGCATGGGCATCGTACGGCTGCATGGGGCCAGTCCCACTGAGAAGCACGGAGGGGTATGTAGTTGTGCTCCGAAATTTTTGTAGTGAACAAAATCTTTGCGCGCCAATGGCCTGTCACGGAACTGACGGCCAAAGTGGGACAGGTCCAAGACCCTGGCGCTACGCAACATCTCACCTCTAACAGCAGCAGAAGCAGGCAAACAATCGCCGAGCTCGGCCTGGGGCTCACGGCCGTTGCGGTCCGGATCTGCCCCCACTTCTACTCCCAGAGTGGGGCCAAGAAAATTGAAGATAGACACAAAATGCTGGAGTAACTCAGCAGGACCGGCAGCATCTCTGGAGAGAAGCAATGGGTGACGTTTCAGGTCAAGACCCTTCTTTCAGACTGAAGAAGAGTCTCGACACGAAACGTCACCCATTCCTTCTCTCCGGAGATGCTGCCGGTCCCGCTGAGTTACTCCTGCATTTTGTGTCCGTCTTCAAATGACGTCACGCGCTCCAGACGGCTGTGCGGGCGCATTAAATCGCGCGTGGCCTTTGCGGGACCGTCGCGCCTCAACGCGACCACGAGGTCGCGTAATTAGCGTGCCAAGGACACATAAGTGGAACAGGGGCTTTATTCTCTGGGGACTTTCTGATTTCAAACTCCATCGCAAAATGCACCTACATTCCACCATCAAAAGCATGTACAATCAAGATATTCGTGATAGTTGATTTGTATACTACAGTACTGCACGTACGAAGTCGGGGCGTCAGCGTGCGACCACAATACGTCCGCGTGCATACGCGATACGTCACGCCGGAGGCGCGCGAAGATTTTGTGCACTACAAAATCCTGGAGCGCTGCGCGATACCGCTCGCAACTCCATACCACTCCGCGCTTCTCCATGCGACTGTCCCGCGCCGCCCACACGCTACCCTGAGTCTCAACGCGACGACGAGGTCGCGTAAATGGCTCGCAAATGACGGCCAAGTGGGACAGGCCCTAACATTCCCTGCAGATCTATACGCCAATCCAAAAGTCTCTTAAATGCCATAATCATATCTGTTCCACTACCACACCCGGCAGCTCATTCCAAGCATCCACCACTTGGTATCTCCATTAAACATTCTCCATCTCTACTTAAACCTATGCCCTCCGGTATTTGACTTCCCATCCTGGAAAACGTCTCTGACTGTCTACCTTATCTATGCCTCATAATTTTATATACTTCGATCTCCATAGACTTAACGTAGAAAAGCTCAACTGCTTCTGTACAGGTTCAGGCAAGATAAAAGTACATGCCATGCAATCTTCTTTCCCAAGTACTGTATTTTTAAGACCTGCTTTAACACATAGACATTCTGTGGGCTTTTGCGTAATAATGTACACTAATTAAAGATGCATTTCATCATGATACATTCTACAGAGAATCTGTGGTGTCTGAGCATGCATCTTAATGTCCCTTTAACAGCTCTGAGGCACACAGAGTCTGTTAGGAAGTGTGCGTTGGAAAGCTTGCTTCAAATAAAAGCACAATATTTCGGAAGCACAATAAAAAGGGTGAAGGAGGCAATAGAGATAAGAACATGAGTAAAACATGAGCCAGACTAGATCACTCCCTCTTCTTCACTCTCCCATCAGGCAAGAGGTACAGAAGTGTGAAGACGCCTCCAGTTTAAGGGACAGTTTCTTCCCAGCTGTTATCAGTCAACTGAACCATCCTACCAACAAATAGAGAGCAGTCCTGAGCTACTATCTACCTCATTGGAGACCCTCGGACATCTTTGATCGGACTTTACCAGACTTTATCTTGCACTAAATGTTATTCTCATTATTTCCTTTATCATGTATCTGTCCACTGTGGATGGATCGATTGTAATCATGTATTGTCTTTCCGCTGACTGGTTAGCACTCAACAAAAGCTTTTCACTGTTACCTCGTTATACGTGACAATAAACTTAACTCTAATTCAACTCAGCCCCTCAAACCTATGCCACCATTCAAATGATCATAGCTGATAAAAAGACTGCAGATGGTGGAAACTGGAGCGAAAAAAAACCGAAGTGATGTGTGCCTGCAACGCCCATCTAGGGGTGGTGGCAGTGGAAGATATAATAGTGGTGTTTAAGAGGCTTTTTGATGAGCGCATGGGATACAGGGAAATGGAAGGGTATAGATCGAGTGCAGGCAGAGGAGGTTAACGACATTGCACGTTAGGCCTGGTTCACCCGTCACTGAGGTCGATGAGACCCATGCCATGAGACCGAGGCGAGCCATCAGGGAGTGAGGTGGGCCAGAGAGCGAAGAAGGCCATCGGAGAGCGAGGTGGGCCATTGGAGAGTGATGCAAGACCCGCGGAGTCGTCCAAGAGAGGATCCGGCGGCTGCAGGCCGTGGACGGGCTCGTGTGGGTGCCGGAGGTCGGTCGAGGACGCGCCGCTGAAAACAAAGGGGTCCCGGCATGGGAGCGCCATTGAGAACAAAGTGGGACCACTGGCAAGCATAATGAAAACTTTGTAACTTTGTCAGCGTTGTATACGTGGTGACTCTTTGCATACCTTGTGTATAGTATGTAAAACAAAGAATTTCACTGTGACATGTCTCAGGTAATAATAAAGTATCTATCTATCTATGATGCAGGGTCTCAACACATTCCAAGGGGCATCTTTTTGCCTCCACAGATGCTGGTTGAGCCACTGAGTTCTTCCAGCAGATTCTTTTATATCATGGCCAGTGGCGGATTGGCCAGGGTGTCAGCTTGCCTGATGGCAAGTGGGCCCCTGATGAAGTGGGCCCCTTATATCAAGTGGGCCCCTGATGAAGTGGGCCCCCTTTGTCTCCTGGGAACCAATATTTTTAGACCCAGTCCGCCACTGATCATGGCTGCTATCCTCTTCCTCCCCAGTTTCCTGTAGCCCCCAATTTCCTCACATTTCTAACTTCATCTTTAAATATGCCCAGTGATTCAGCCTCCACGGGCTCTGGAACAGAGAATTTCAGAGATTCACCACCTTCTGCAAAAAATGTCCCTGTTCACTTCAGTTTTAAATTACTGCACCCTAATCTTGAAATGGCATAATAAAGATTTTTTTTTTTTTTTTTAAACAGAATTAACATCTATATATATTTTTTAAAACAGCATTTCAACAATAATTCAATTCTTTAGCAATGAGATGAGGGAAATTTGCCCTGCATTTGTATAGTTGCTACAGTATATACAGTAAATACAGATGGGGTACTGAGTCCCTTTTCCAAAATTACATTCCTATGAAGGTCCAAAGGTTCAAAGGTTGATTTATTGTCACATACACCTAGATGTAGTGAAATTCTTTTTGCCAATGCAGCACATAAAAAAGAATACAAACATAACAATAATAAATAGCTTTAACATAAAAACATCCCCCCACAATGGTTCCCATTATGGGGGAAGGCACAAAGTCCAGTCCCATCCCCAATGTCCACCCATGAAGAGGCCATTTCCAAGTAAAAGGCCATTCCTTTTTCTCCCTTACCCAGTCGGCAGAAAGTACAGAAGCCTGAAAGCATGCATCACCCAGACTCAGGAACAGCTTCTTCTCTTCTGTTATCAGAGTTTCGTAAGTTACGGTACTGTCCGATTCACCTCTACCCCATTGCGGACATTGGACTTCGTCTATGGATCTGGTGTGCTACAATCCTGAGAACTATATTCTGCACTGTGCATCTTCCACTTTGCTCTATCTATTGCACTTGAATTTGACTTGATTGTATTATGTGTGGTATATCTGATCTGTTTGGATAGAATGCAAAATGCAGCTATTCACTGTATCTCAGTACACATGACAACACTAAAGCTAAACATAACTGAAACAGTTTTATAAGTGTTACTGTTATTATGCATATATATTTGAGGCTACCAACTGAGGTTGACTGTTTTTAAATGCCAGAGAGGGTATTTGGCTACAATTGAGAATTAAAAAGGCATTCGAAATTCACTGGCTGGAGAAGTCCATAGCTTTTAATGGAGGCAAAAGTGATTGCAGATGCTGGAATCTTGAGCCAGAGGAATTCAGCGGGCCAGGCAGCATCTCTGGAGGAAGAAGGGTCCCAACCTGAACCGTTGCCTTTCTATTTCCATGACCGATGCTGCCTGACCCGTGAGTCACTCCAGCACTTTATGTTTTGCTCTTAAAATTGTTTAATAGTTTAGTTTGTTTAATTGTTTAAATTAAGAAGGGTCCTGACCCTAAAGATCGCCTGTCCATTTCGTCCACATTGAGTTACTCCAGCACTTTGTGTGTTGCTCATAACTTTAACAGTTCATTTAATAGTACCTACTAAATATCACAAGCTTACAACCTTCATGTTTAAATGCTGAATCTTTCAGCAAGATGTTGCTTGTGGGATAACAAGATGCCAAAACAGCACCTTCCCGATTCCCACAATTAGTTGCATGGGCGTGGATGCTGAAAGCTCTTCCATAATAAAGACAAGCAATGGTTGCCTCACTGATATTTCTATGACAATATCATTTCTTTGCTCAAATATCAGCAGCCAACACTGAAGCCATGTTACCAATGGAAGATGATGAAGGGATGCCTGTCACCTTCAACAAAATATTATCAATAATTTACAATAAAGTTCTTGAATTCACTTCAGTGAGTTAATGAATGAGTATGTATTCTCCTGTATGTATCTCCCTTCCATATGTTCGTGCATAAATGCCAGAGGCTATGATTAAATCCCATTTTTAAATCTTTTGTGGGCAATATATTGTATTTACTGTAAATTGCTCAATGTTTCAAACTTAATTATTATATTAACTGTGACGCAATGATAAAAATATGTAAAGATATTGTGACAATAAACATCAATCTGTTCTACGACTGAACAAGTAAGAAAGACTGATAGAAATGGGGGACATAAAGAATTAAATTGAAATAAACATAATGTGTTTTGATTGAAGAAAAAGCTTAAGAGAAGCATCAGAAATGGGCATTGTATAATATAAAATGGGAAATGAAAAAGTACAAAACAAAATATCTTTCACGTGTATCAATTGCAAATAATTTTTATTTGATGATTCTTCAAATGGTAAAAATATAAAATGAGATTAGTCATATAAAATTAAACTAAATCTATTACATGGGCTCCACCTATAGGATCTAATAATCAAGGCCACTTTGAAACCTGCTTTGCTTTTCTTCATGTGTACTTCCTACCTCTCACAAAGTCAATGACCTCCACTGTGTTAGTTCCCATGGAAATATCATCAAATACTGTAGCCTGGATTTGGACTTGATATTGGTACTGGTATTGATTTACTCTTTGGTTTATTCACACCCTTTGGACCAGGGTTGAAAATGTCCAAGACTAGAGGGCATAGCATTAAGGTGAGAGGGGCAAAATGTAAAGGAAAAAGGTATTGGGCAAGTTTTTTTTAATTACACACAGAGAGTGGTGGGTGCCTGGAATGTGCTGCCAGCGAGTCTATTATTACTGCGCAAAGTTCTCATCCCTTTATGAGAAAATGGCTAACAAGTCATAGAGTCATACTGCAAGGAAATCCACCCTTCTGCCCAACTTATCCATTACAACGAAAGTACCCCATCTACACTAGTCTCACCTATTTGGCCTATACCCCTCTAAACCTTTTCTATCTGGTTATATATCCAAGTGCCCTTTAAAATTTGTTATAGAATCTGCTTCAACTACCTCTTCTGGCAGCTCGTTCTGTATAACCACCACCCTCCGGTGAAAAAATTGCCCCTCAGGTTCTTATTAAACCTTTCAGCAAATATATTTGTGTTTTGCTCAAGATTCCTGCATCTGTATTACCTTGTGTCTGTGTCTACAAGCGATCTACTTTACTTCTATATATTGGTCCACTAAATGCACAAGATAATTTTTACTCTGAATGTTAACTGCTTGATGTGGATGTGTACTTCACATATATTTGCTCGTAGAAAATAAATTTAGTGTGATTTTTTTGTGGCTAAATCTTTGTCAGAAATCCCATTTAAAATAAGAGATTTGTAAATAATTTACAAGCTTTTTCTTAACTTACCTTCTTCTCCATTCAACTGCCCAAAATAATGCAGGTACCCGCCACAGTCTGTGTAAAAAAAACAAAAAACTTGCCCCATACATCTCCTTTAAACTTTGCCCCTCTGACCTACAGTCACTGGAGAAGGTACATGAAAGACATGCAAGGTAGTACAGGGTACTGGGAATTAAATTATATAATAATCAAGAAACATTAAATAAAGGTGAAAGAGGGCTTTACACTTCACTCCTCTCTTTATCTGACATCCGTAGGTCTCCCTTTCATCTCTATCCTTTGCCCACACATCTGCCATTGATTCCACCCCCCCCCCCCCCCCCCTCTCCCCTCGCTCACCCGTATTCACCTATCACTTGCCAGACTATGACTTTTCAAACTTTGTCCTGCCCCCCACCCCTCTTCCAGCTTCCTACCCCCCCCCCCCCCCCCCACCACAACAATCAGTCTGAAGAAGGGTCCCGACCTAAAACACCACTATCCATGTTTTCCAGACATGCTGCTGCAGAGCTACTCCAGCACTTTGTGCCCTATTTCCCCCCATCTACACATGCAATCCAGGATCACTGAGACCAAACCTCAACACTGGCAGTTTTCTTGTCCATATAAACCACATGCAAGCATAACACACAAGGATTTAGTTCTTTACTTTGCATTTTTATTTTTACAGTTGATATGGCATGTCAGTAGTGTATTAACTCATTGCACACTTTGCCTATCCATGTCCTCCAGAAATGCTGTGCGACCCGCTGAGTTACTCCAGCATTTTGTACCCGCCAAAGAAAGTATCCTTGAGTTACGTCAGCGCTTTGTGTGTTTTGTAAAGTGTGATTCCTCTGTTGGGCCATGGCAATGAGTAGGTAAGAAACAGGGAAACATAATCAACAGAAACATAGAAAATAGGTGCAGGAGCAGGCCATTCGGCCCTTCAAGCCAGCATAGCCACTCAATATGATCATGGCTGATCATCCAGAATCAGTACCCTTTTACTGCTTTCTTCCCATATCCCTTGATTCTGTGAAGCCCTGAGCTATATCTGCCTTCTGTGGCAGAGAATTCCACAGATTCACAACTTTCTGGCTGAAAAAGTTTTTCCTCATCTTAGTCTACATGGCCTACCGCTTATTCTTAAACTGTGACCATTGGTTCTGGATTCCCCAGCATGCGGAACATTTTTCCTGCATCTAGCCAGTCCAATCCCTCAAGAATGTTATATTTCTTCTATGATCCCCTCTCATCCTTCTAAATTTGATTAATTATAAGCCCAGTCAATCCTTTCTTTCATCATTTGTCAGTCCTGCCATCCCGGGAATTAACCTGGTGAACCTACGCTGCACTCCCTCTCTAGCAAGAATGTCCTACCTCAAATTAGGAGACCAAAACTGCACACAATACTCCAGGTGTTGTCTCACCACGGACCTGTACAACTGCAGTAGGACCACCTTGCTCCTAAACTCAAATCCTCTTGCAATGAAGGCCAACATGCCATTAGCTTTCTTCATTGCCTGCTGTACCTGCATGCATACTTTCAGCGACTAATGTATAAGAACACCCAGGTCTTGTTGCACCTCAGCTTTTCCTAATCTGACACCATTCAGATAATAATCTGCAATCTTGTTCTTGCCACCAAAGTGGATAACCTCACATTGATCCACATTATACTGCATCTGCCATGCATCTGCCCTCTCACCCAAACTATCCAAGTCACCCTGTAGCCTTATAGCATTCTCCTCGCAGCTCACACTGCCACCCAGCATTGTGACATCTGCAAACTTGATGTTACATTTAATTCCTTCATCTAAATCGTTAATATAATATCGAAAAGGTCACAAAGTGTTGGAGTAGCTCAACGGGTCAAGCAACATCGGGTCAGACAGATGAGATCGGTTTAATTTGGCATCACGTCCAGCACGTTCCTGTGCTGTACTAGGTTCTTAAGGCTTGCATTTATTGCCCAGCTCTAAATGTACTTGCAGAGATGGGGTGACTTGCCATCTTGTGGTGGTGCAGGTCCTCATTTGTCCCTCACATGAAAGTGTTCTCACAGTGCTTTTGGACAGGGAGTTTCCATGTGTAGAGAGGTGAGGGATCGGGTATTGCATTTCCAAGACATGATCTTGAGCAGTTCAGAGGGGAGCCTGTAGGTGGCAGTGTTCTGGCATCTTTGCTGCCCTTGGCCTTGGTGGGAGAATACAGGCTTGGGAAAAAGTTCAAAAAAGTGCTTAAGTAACCCAATGGGTCAGGCAGCATCTGTGGATCTCCTTCTTTCCCTTCCCATTCCCAGCTCTCCCACAGCCCACTGTCTCCGCATCTTTCTTTCTTCTTCCCGCCCCCACATCAGTCTGAAGAAGGGTCTCGACCCGAAACGTCGCCTATTTCCTTCGCTCCATAGATGCTACCTCAACCGTTGAGTTTCTCCTGCATTCTCCCCATAATCCCTGATAACCTTACTAATCAAGAATCTGTCAAAGATCACCTTAAAAAATTAATAGACTTGGCCTCCACAGCCTTGCGAAAAGTATATCCTTTTATTCTGAGGCTATGGCCTCTGGTCCTAGACTCTCCCACTAGTGGAAACACCCTTTCCACATTCACTCTATCCAAACGTTCACTATTCAGTACATTTCAATGAGATCCCTCATCCTTCTAAATTCCAGAGAGTACAGGCCCAGTGTCTTCAAATGCTCATCATATGTTAACCAAATCTTTCCTGGAATGATTCTTGTAAACCTCCTCTGGACCCTCTCCAATGCCAGCACATCCTTCCTCAGACATGGGGTCCAAAACTGCTCACAGTACTCCAAATACAGTCTGGCCAGTGCCTTATAAAGCCTTAGCATTACATCCCTGTTTTTTGTATTCTAGCCCTCTTGAAATAAATGTCAGCATTGCATTTGCCTTCCTTACTACCGATTCTGCTTGCAAATTAACTTTTTGGGAATCCTGCACCAGTACTCCCAAGTCCCTTTGCACCTCTGATTTCTGAATTCTCTCCCAATTTAGAAAATAGTCTACACCTTTATTCCTACTACCAAAATGCATGACTGAACACTTTGCTACACTGTATTTCATCTGCCACTTCTCAGCACACTCTCCCAACCTGTCCAAATCCTTCTGCAGAGTCACTGCTTTCTCTACACTACAAGCCCCTCCACCTATCTTCACATCTTCTGCCATCCAGCCAACCTGCTATCCATACTAGTATCTTCCTTCTGATACTATGGGCTCTCATCTTCATGTGCAGCGCCTTATCAAAGGCCTTCTGAAAATCCAGGTAAACCACATTAACTGACTCTCATTTGTCAATCCTGCTATTTATTTCCTCAAAGAATTCCAACAGGTTCGCCAGGCAAGATCTCCCTTTCACAAAATCATGATGACATCGGACTATTTTATTGTGTGCTTTTAGGTACTCAAAAACCTTGTCTTTTTTAATGGACTCTAAAATCTTACCAACCCAACTGAAGTCAGGCTAACTGGTCTATAGTTTCCACTGTTCTGCCTCACTCCCTTCTTGAACAGCAGAGTAATATTAAAACATTTTCAATCGTCTGGAACCATCCCCGACCCTAGCGATTCTTGAAAGATCACAACAAATGCCTCCATATCTCTAAAGCCACCTCTTTCAGAACCCTGGGTGAAGTCCATCCAGTCCCGGTGACTTATCCACCTTCAGTCCTTTCAGCTTCCCAAGCACCTTCTTCCTAATAATAGCTGTTTTGTAATTAAATCATTACAAAGTATTAGGTGAACCACAAAGCATTTATTAAAACCTATGCAGAATAATTCTACATACTGTTGCACTCGTTGCATCATCTTACAGACTGCCGAGCTAAGAGACAAGCAGGTTGTTATCAGTAATTGCATTCCTCACTCAAATCCTGGACTGGATTACATGGTGGAATGTGTATCTTGCATAATATATGTGGTGAAGGTTATATTGATAGAGATTAATATGGTTGATCTACAATAGCCACTCCATTCATTTCCACCTCCTGACTCTCTTGAATTTCTGGCACGTTGCTGGTGTCTTCCGCGGTGAAGACTGATGCAAAAAGCTTCATCTGACATTTATTTATTTTTCAGTATCACTTCTTCAGCATAATTTTCCAGTGGTCCAAAACTTTTGTTATCCTTTTATATTATTGGCTAACTTACTGGCGTATTTCATCTTTTCTCCCCGAATTGCATTTTTAGTTACCTTCTGTTGTTTTTGAAAAACTTCTCAGTCATCTGGCTTCCCATTAATCTTTGCAATGTTAAATGCCTTCACTTTTAGTTTTATGCTGTCTTTGACTTTCCTTGTCAGCCACGGTCGCTTCATACTCCCAATAGAATCTTTCTTCCTCTTTGGAATGAAAAGATCCTGCATCTTCCAAATTGTTCACATACATTCCTGCCATTGCTGTTCCACCATCATTCCTGCTAGGGTCCCTTTCCTATCAACTTTAGCCAGCTCCTCCCTCATGCCTCTGTAGTCACTTTGCTCAGCTATAATACCGACATATCCGATGTCATCTTCTCCCCCTCAAATTGTAGATTGAATTTTATAATATTATGGTCACTACCTCCTGGTGGTTCCTTTACCTTAAGCTCCCTAATCAAATCCGGTCCATTACTCAATACCAAATCTAAAATTGCCTTTTCCCTGGTCGGCTCAACTCCAATGGTGGAGGTCCAGGAAAGAAATGTCAGTGTGGGAATGGAAAAGAGGAGCACTGTTCTATCAGGGAAAGAGGAGGAGTCTGTGGTGCAAACACAGTGTGCAGCAACATCTGCCCTTGTACCAGATGTAATGGCAGAGTAATGCATTGGGGTTAGCCTTGCTATGATTCTGTTGATCATTAAACATAAGAGCAGAATTAGGCCATTCAGCCCATCAAGTCTTCTCCGCTGTTCAATTACAGTTGATCTATTTCCCCCCCTCAACCTCATTCTCCTGCCTTTCTCCCATAACCTTTGATGCCCTTACTAATCAAGAACCTATCAAACTCAGTTTTAAAAATACCCAACGATGGCCTCCACAACCAACAGTGGCAATGAATTCCACAGATTCTCCACCGCCTGGCTCAAGAAATTCCTTCTCATCTCCATTCGAAAAGTACTTCCTTTTATTCGGAGGCTGTGCCCTCTGGTCCTAGACTCTCCCACTATTGGAAATTTCTTCTCCCCTTCCATTCTGTTTAGGCCTTCCATTAATCAATACATTTCAATACGACCCCCCCACATCATTGTTCTAAACTGTAGCAGGTACAGCGCCCTCAAACTCTCTTCATAGGTTAACCCAATCATCCCCGGGATCATCCTAATAATCCTTCTCAGGTCCCTGGACATCGCCAGCACACCTTTCTTCAGAAAGAGGGCCTAAAATACCTCACAATACTCCAAATCAGGCTTCACCAGCACCTTATAAACCCTCAGTCTGGGGAGTGAAAATTGCACAACTGGTGGAATCACATTGTCCAACAATGCATGACCCTGGCCAATATATCTGATTTAGAAGCAGATGCTGTACCTCATAGTCCATCCCACACCCCTTTACTAGTCTTGCCTACACCCCCTCTGCCCCCATTAGTCCAACACACAGACACACACAATGACAGACACACACACACAATGACAGACATATACACACACAATGACATACGCACACAATGACAGACACACACACACACACACACACACAATGACAGACACACACTCACACAATGACATACGCACACAATGACAGACACACACACACAATGACAGACACACACACACACAATGACAGACACACACACAGACACACACAATGACAGACACACACCACACACACACACACAATGACAGACACACATACACAATGACAGACACACACATACACAATGACAGACACACACACACACAGACACACACAATGACAGACACACACCACACCTTCACACAGTGACACACAACCCACACAACACAATCATCTGATTGGTCGATACCAGGTCATCGCCCACCCATCCCACTTCCTTTGTCGTCATCGGAAGTGACGCAGGTCCGACAACATGCAAAATGGCGGCGCATCATCGGCAGAACACGGCGGCGCGAAGGAAAGTCCAGGTAAGGCTGGGCCGCCCCGTCCACTGGGCCGCCGGCCACCGCCTCCTCACCGGCCACATCACCGGTTGCCGCCCGCAGCCCCGCCGGCCGCTGGCTACCGGCTACCAGCTGGGGACCCCGGCCAGCCGGCCGGCCAGCCAGCGCTGGAGGAGCCTTCACACCCAACACTGGGCTCCGCGGCCGGTCGTGGGGTCTGCGCTCATCCATAAAACAAGGCATCAAAACAGACCGACTCTCCGCACGTTGGCGATTCACTTCAAGGCTTCCCGGATTGTACATTAAGCTGAGCTGCCATCTAACTGCATGCCTGATTCAAGAATCAAGTGTGTTTAACTGTCATATGTTCCCACACCAGAACAATTACATTCTTACTTGTAGCAGCAAAACATGGATAATATATAACAAACAGCACAGTAAATGCAATACGCACATAATAAACATTCAATACATTGATAACCCCAGTACTATTTTAAAATCCCCCCCCCCCCCCCCCCACCCTGACAAAGTTATTTGTGCATGCAAACAATACACACATAATAAATAAAATTTCAATAAACTTATATTCCCAATACTATAAAAAAAGTCCTCCGTGCAGGCAAACAATGCACATAATAAATAGGATTTCAATAAATTAATAGCCAATATGTGCCAAAAAGCCCAAAGTACTTAGTGCAAGCAAACAATACATTTTATATAATGTAAACAATAATTCAATAAATTCACTGCCATGCTAGTGCAAAAAAAGGCCCGTCTTTTTTGTTGCAAGCAAACATAATGCACATTAAAAAAAAAAGGTTAATAACCCCAATATTAGTGTAAAAAAACCCTGAAGTTTTGAGTGCAAGCAGATACACAATATAGTAAACAACAAAATAATAAATTAATAACCCCAATACAGGTACTGTTCAAAAATAAAACAAAGTACTTTGTGCAGACAAAGACTATTATTGCTAATAGTTGAGGTTAACATTGTGCAGTGTTCATGAGCATGATGGTTGTTGGCAAGATCTATTCTTGAACCTGGTGGTTCTGGTTTTCAGGCTCCTGCATCTTCTTCCCAATGGTAGGAGTGAAATGTGAGTGCAGCCAGGGTGGCATGGGTCTTTGCTACTGGCTGCCTTTTTGATCATTAAGCTGATGTGCCATCTACTTGCAAGCCTGTTTCTGACTAGTTTGAAATCTGAGATTCACTTGTTTTAATTTGTGTTGTTTTCTAATTTATCTATGTTCCAGCCTTGCAAAATATGATGACTTTAGCTGCATTGATTTTTAGATTAATGAACCATGGCAGTTAAGTTTGCAAACGTGCAGGTCCTCAGTAGCAGACTTCTGTCATACTGATGAAGGAATGAAGTCTGGACAAAGTATAAACTAGCATGGGTTAATTGTAATTATGATGGCTCCTGGTTAATCACTTCTGATTATAAAATTGTTCCCTTGTTTTTAAATTCCCCTATTGCAATGAGATGCCACCACCAGTGACACGTTCCCTTACCCGCCTCTTTCCACCTTTGCAGGAATCACTCTCTGTATGACTCTTCAGGGCTCTCACTTAACTTTTTTTCTCTGTTTCCAGCCGGGCAACCTAGGCAGCTTTTTAGGTTGCCAAATGACGGTTTAGGTGGTAATTTAAGACGGCTTGCAAATGTTCTTTTGGTAATATGTTTAAAGGTGTCAAAACGCCACATTACCGGACATTCAGATTAGATGTACGTGTTGTGAACAACAATGAAGATACCCAGTTTGAATGCACCAGATTTTTTTAAATTAATTGATAAACGCTGTTTCCATCATTCCCACTACAGAATTAACGTTAAAATTACAACTGAAATATCTCCTGATCAAATTTGTGATGTATATGACCGACTTTAAAGTAAAACCTGGATTAATCCACCATATAGTTGTGAATGTTGCCTATTAAATAACTACAGTACTGATACTCCATATTAAGAGCATTGATTTGCCGTTAAAATGAATTCTGTAATAACGTGTCAACAGTAGCAGTGATAATCGAACACTGCGGTTTTAATATTTCACATGTTCACAATTTAATTAATCCTTCTTTATGGAGTAAAACAAATAATAACATTGGGAATTAAAACACATTTGATTGCATTCCGTTATCAAACATAGTCAATGTTTTCTCTGAAGACATTTCCAGCACAACGGGGTCAGGGAGGGGGGGGGGGGGGGGGTGAATCAGTACGGGGTGGATAGATGGCGGGTAGGGGGGGGGGGGGGTTGAGAAGGCAATCGGTGCGGAATGGATGGATTAAGGCAGGTGAATTAGTACGTGTTGGTTGGAATATGTAAAATAGTGAGTGGAGAGCACGGGGGATGTCAGTGGTGTTGAATGGGGGGGATCAGTACGGGATGAATGGGCGGGATCAGTACAGGATGAATGGGGGGAGTCAGTACAGGATGAATGGGGGGTTCAGTACAGGATGGATGGGTAGATCAGCACAGGATGAATGGGGGGGGGGGATCAGTACAGGATGAATGGGGGGGAATCAGTACAGGATGAATGGGGGTAGACAAAAATGCTGGAGAAACTCAGTAGGTGAGGCAGCATCTATGGAGCGAAGGAAATAGGCAACGTTTCTGGTCGAGACCCTTCTTCAGACTGTTCCCCCCCCCCACCCCCCATTCTTCTTGAATGGGGGGGGGGGGTCAGTACAGGACGGATGGGGGGGGGAGTGGTCAGCGCAGGATGAATGGGGAGGGGGGGATCAGTACAGGATGAATGAGGGGGGGTCAGTACAGTGTGGATCGGAGGGTCTGCAGGATGAATGGGGGATCACTACAGGATGAATGGAGGGGAGCAGTACAGGATGAATGGAGGGTTCGGTAAAAGATGAATGGGGGATCAGTAAAAGATGAATGGGGATCAGTATAGGATGAATGAGGGGATCAGTATTGGATGAATGAGGGGATGAGTACAGGATGGATGAGGGGATCAGTACAGGATGAATGGAATCAGTAAAAAATGAATTGGGATCACTACAGGATGACTGAGGGGATCACTACAGGATGACTGAGGGGATCAGTATAGGATGAATGAGGGGTTCAGTACAGGATGGATGAGGGGATCAGTACAGGATGAATGGGTGATCAGTGAAAGATGAATGGGTAGATCACTACAGGATGGATGGAGGGATTGGTGCAGGATGAATTGGGGGACCAGTGTAGGATGGATGGGGGATGGCAGAAGAATCAATGCGATCAAGGGTGATCAGCGCAGGATGAATAGATTGGGGGGGGGGGGGGAGGGGGGTAGATGGGGAGGGGAGCACAGGGGATGTCAGTGAGGACTGAATAGATGCGGGAATGGGGATCAGTGCGGGATGGAGAGGAGGGGTTTCAGGATAAGGGGGGGGGGGTTGGAGGGGATGTACAAGAGAGAGATAGAGAGAGAGAGGGGAAGGGGAAGGGGCAGAGGAGGTGGGGAGGAAGGAAGGTCAGCGCTCCTCGGACAGCATCGCCCCGCTGCCTTGGCCGTCCCTGTCCAACACCAAGTGCCGTCGCCAAAGGGGGAGGCAGTTGGGATCTTCTCGCTGCCGCCTCCCCTCCTCCGCCAGCCAACAGCAAAGTGCGGGGCTGAACGGTGCAGCTCAAAGATCCTATAGCTATAGGATCTTTGCTGCAGCTGCTTCAGACGACGGAAGGAGGTTTCCCCCTTCCTCCCGGCCTCGACGTGCGGGAGGTTTTGTTTTGAAAGCGCCGTTAGCGGATTTGCAAGCAGCGGACGCTATCAGGGTGGGCGGGGTGCGGGAGGAGGAGGAGATGGAGCCGCTGTTACACTGTTTTGTTTTCTCGTTTATAAAATTGTTCACAGAGTACTATGTTTACATATTCTGTTGTGCTGCTGCAAGTAAGGATTTCATTGTTCTAACTGGGACATGAGAGAATAAAACACTCTTGACTTACGTCGCTCATGTGTGGGATAGAACTAGTTTACAGGTGATCGGTGGTCGGCGTGGACTCGGGCCGAAGGACCTGTTTCCACACTGTATCTTTAAATTAAACTAAAAACACTAAAACTAGAGGGAGTCTAAAGAAGGGTCTCTACCCGTAACGTCACCCAATTTCTTCTATCCAGAGATGCTGGCTGCTCCATGGAGTTCCCCCGCACAATTAAAGTATGGAATAGTCTTCACCCGAACATAATTACCCAACCAGACGCAACTAAATTTAAGGTAGCTCTTTTTTCCCAAGAACCCTGTTTTGCTTAAATCCAAGTCAAGTGTCAAGAGAGTTTTATTGTCATGTGTCCCAGATAGGAGAATGAAATTCTTGCTTGCTGCAGCACAACAGAATATGTAAACATAATACAGAACAGGAGATAAAAGTTCAGTGTGTCTATATACCATAGACCATATATATACACAATAAATAAACAGATAAAGTGCAATAGGCTGTTATTGTTCAGTGTTTGGTGGTGGACCCTCCACCACTTCCAGTTTAAATTCCATTTGGAATATTTTTGGAGGAACAGGAAACCAAGAAGCAAGAGTTACTCCAAGGAGTTACCACAGCTCCAGGGAGTGATTCTGCGTTGGTTTTCAGCGGTCTTGGCGAGTCGGCGACCGGACAGCAATGGCGGCCAGATCTCCCACAATGCAAAGGGAGTGAGAAAGTGCCCAGCGCCGACCAGTTGCCGTGGCAGTGCACATGTGCAGGGTGGCTGATGATGTGCTGGCCGTGGTTGTGCGCATGTGCAGGGGGAGGACGTGTAGGCCGTTGCAGTGCGCATGTGCAAGGCGGCCGGCCGTGCCGGCGGATGAGGAGCGGCTGTAGAGCGGAGGTCCGGACACGGATGGCGGGCGGAGACGGAGAGTGACGGAAAGAGAGAGATAGAGAAGGAGTCCCGCTCAGAGTTGAACAGCAGGTGACCCGGGTGCTTGCCAAGCCGGACAAAATGACACGGCTTTTAGGTTGCCCGGTGGGACTTTAGGTGGCCATTGGTACCGGGGCAACCGTTAATTTTGAGCCCTACTCTTTGGCATGCTCATCTCTCCCCATCTCCTTGTACTTTCCCCTGCAAGGCATGACATCACATCTCTCTTGTCGGCATCCAAGGACCAAAACATCCCAGCCAGGTGAAACAAATCCACGTGCATCTCCCCCAATCTTGTCTACCATATTTTCTTGCTTCCAATGTGGCCTCCTCTACATCAGCGAGACCAAGTGCAGATGATGCGACCGATTTGCAGACGTTTCTGTCTGCAGTTATCTAAGCTCCCAAAAGTGTGCCGTTTCCATAACTCTTCCCATTCCCCACACCGACCTGTCCATCCTCGGCCTACTCCACTGCCAGAGTAAGACCCAAGACAAACTAGAGGAATAACACCTCGTATTTTGCATGTGGTGCAAGTATTATATTTTCCAATTTTACGTAACCCTCCCCTCCAGTCTGTTTTCTAGCCGCCTGCCCCATATTCCCATTTTCACCCAGAGAGTTGTGAATCTGTGGAATTCTCTGCCTCAGAAGGCAGTGGAGGCCAATTTTCTGGATGCTTTCAAGAGAGAGTTAAAGCTCTTAAAGATAGTGGAGTCAGGGGATATGGTGAGAAGGCAGGAACGGTGTACTGATTGTGGATGATCAGCCATGATCATATTGAATGGCGGTGCTGGCTCAAAAGGCCGAATGGCCTACTCCTGCACCAATTGTCTATTGTTTTGGTTCATCTACCACATTGGCGGTTTCTGGGGCCTTAAACTTAAAATTACTGCTTTTCTGCTTTACACCATCAAGATCTCTTTTTAAAATCTGTTTGACAAATCTTTACCCTATACCTGTGCAAGCATTGCCTTATCTGCTTCAGCATTGGTTTATTTTTGGATTTGGCAGTGCCATCTGTGTGTTTTCAGCTAAATGATGTCATTATGATAGTTGCATTGGCTAAACATTCTGTTTCTCTCTCATCCCAATAGTAACCAATTGTGTGGGTTTTTTTAAAATTCCATTAGATCCAACTGAATGTCTTACAAAATGGCAAAATAATATAAATAAACTAGTAGCTATTGTGTTGTCATAAGTGTCTCTTGTTCACCTCTTGTGCAGCTTTCTTTTAGAGGTGTATAAATCATGAGTGGGATAGATAAAGTCAATGCACATAGTTTTTACCCAGATTAGGGGAATCAATAACCAGAAGGCATAGGTTTAAGTTGAGAGACAAAAGATTTAATTGGAATCTGAAGGGCAACTTTACCACACAGATAGATAGATGGTGGTGGATACATAGAATTAGCTGCCATAGGAAGTGGTTGAGGCAGGTACCATAACTACATTTAAAACACATCTGGACAGCGGCATGGATAGGAAGGGTTTAGAGGCATATTGTGTCTAATGGGATTACCGTAGATGGACACACAATACTGTAGTAACTCAGGCAGCATCTCTGGAGAGAAGGAATTGGTGATGTTTCGGGTCGAGACCCTTCTTCAGACCGTAGATGGACATCTTGATTGACATGGACGAGTACAGTGATATATGATTCTATGGCTCTGTATCTGGTCTTCTGAGGATGAACCTGTCAAATTAATAGTTGGGATTAATATCGATGTTGGATTTGGCACCTGTTGTGCGGCTGCGGGCATCTTCCACCGTGTGGGAACTCGGTTTCCAGCAATAACTGAATGATTGAGTTAAGTGTGTTAACCTTGGTTGGCATGTTTTTATTTAAATACTAGACTAAGTGGGACCCGTTGGGTCCCAGCATCACACAGGAGGGCTGGTCATCCAACGCAATATTCCACCAGTCCACCAATTCTAATATTGGTGGCCAGTTGGGGGGGCTTTCTGGAGCGCTAGTATGGGTGTTGTGGGCTGAAGGGACTGGTTTCCAGAGGGCTAGTATGCAAATTGTGCGCCAAATGGATTCTTGGGCAGGCGTCTCAGTCAATCAAGCCTGTTGTGCTGGCAACTCACTCACTCACGGCTGGTGGGCTGGTAGTTGACTCACGGCTAATCCTTGAAATTCTATTTCAAGCAGGGTATAAGGCCACCAAATTCAAGTGCAGTTTCTTACCACTTCTAGCAGGGTGCAAGGCCACCAAATTCAAGTGCAGTTTCATACCATTTGAAGTAGGGTGCAAAGCCACTAAAGACAGCGAGTCGTGACCTCTCCCTCCTCCATCTTGCAGAGACTGCGCCACACCCACATTTCCGGGTTTTATATCCCCCCTCCCCACCGGAAAAGGTGTGGCTTTCATGGAGTGATTGACAGGAGAGAGATTCTCAACATTTTTTAAAAAACTGATAATACTTTTATTTTTCAATGATGGGAAGAATTCTCTGCATCTGCTCAGCAGAGGGGGACTGAGTAAGATGGTCAAAAATCACAGCCGTAAGTGGTAGCGTTTTATCTAAAATCAATATACAGTGCAAACAGGAAGTAAGTGTATTTACAGTAGTGCCTTTTAACTTCAAGCCAAAGCACCCAAGCCACCATTTGCAGTTAGTGCATTTCAACTTCATGCCACCATTTGCAGTAAGTGGTGCCTTTCAACTTCAAGCCAATGCACCCACGCCACCATTTGCAGTAAGTAGTGGCTTTCAACTTCAAACCACACCCAAGCCACACCCGCCACCATTAGCAGTAAGAGGTGCCTTTCAACTTCAAGTCAAAGCAACCAAGCCACCATTAGCAGTAAATAGTGCCTTTCAACTTCAAGCCAATGCACCCAAGCCACCATTTGCAGTATGTAGTGCCTTACAACTTCAAGCCAATGCGCCCAAGCAACCATTTGCAGTAAGTAGTGCCTGTCAACCTCATGCCACCATTTGCAGTAAGTAGTGCCTTTCAACTTCAAGCCAAAGCACCCAAGCCACCATTTGCAGTATGTAGTGCCTTTCAACTTCAAGCCAAAGCACCCAAGCCACCATTTGCAGTAAGTAGTGCCTTTTCTACTTCAAGCCAAAGCTCCCAAGCCACGATTTGCAGTAAGTAGTGCCTTTCAACTTCAAGCCAAAGCAACCAAGCCACCATTTGCAGTAAGTAGTGCCTTTCAACTTCAAGCCACACCCAAGCCACCATTTGCAGTAAGTGGTGCCTGTCAACCCCATGCCACCATTTGCAGTAAGTAGTGCCTTTCAACTTCAAGCCAAAGCACCCAAGCCACCATTTGCAGTAAGTAGTGCCTTTTCTACTTCAAGCCAAAGCTCCCAAGCCACGATTTGCAGTAAGTAGTGCCTTTCAACTTCAAGCCAAAGCAACCAAGCCACCATTTGCAGTAAGTAGTGCCTTTCAACTTCAAGCCACACCCAAGCCACCATTTGCAGTAAGTAGTGCCTTTCAACTTCAAGCCAAAGCAACCAAGCCACCATTTGCAGTAATAGTGCCTTTCAACCAAGCCAAAGCAACCAATCCACCATTTGCAGTAAGTAGTGCCTGTCAACTTCATGCCACCATTTGCAGTAAGTGGTGTCTTTCAACTTCAAGCCACACCCAAGCCACCATTTGCAGTAATTGGTGCCTTTCAACTTCAAGCCAAAGCAACCAAGCCACCATTTGCAGTAAGAAGTGCCTTTCAACTTCAAGCCAAAACTCCCAAGCCACCATTTGCAGTAAGTAGTGCTTTTCAACTTCATGCCACCATTTGCAGTAAGTAGTGCCTTTCAATTTCAAGACACACCCTAGCCAAGCCAACCAGGGGAGGGGGGGCAGGGAGGGGGGGGGGCGCTTTCTGGAGCGCTAGTATGAACCATTTTAGAACCAATAGACATTTTTTTTGCAAGATTTAGAACCAATAGAGCCACTTTTTGCAAGCTTTAGAACCAATAGACATTGTTTTGCAAGCTTTAGAACAATAGAGACACTTTTTGCAAGCTTTAGAACCAATAGACATTTTTTGCAAGCTTTAGAACCAATAGACATTTTTTTGCAAGCTTTAGAACCAATAGACATTTTTTTCAAGCTTTAGAAACAAATAGACTTTTTTGCAAGCTTTAGAACCAATAGACACTTTTTTTGCAAGCTTTAGAACCAATAGACATTTTTTGCAAGCTTTAGAACCAATAGAGACACGTTTTGCAAGCTTTAGAACCAATAGACATTTTTTGAAAGCTTTAGAACCAATAGACATTTTTTTTTGCAAGCTTTAGAACCAATAGACACTTTTTTGCAAGCTTTAGAACCAATAGACACATTCTGCAAGCATTTTAGAACCACTAAGGGCACTTACATTTGAGTTGACATGTGTTCAGTGTTATTCACAGCTCAGAGAAACGTGACCCTCTGCCTTCCTCCATCTTGAAGAGACTGTGTGGCACACCACTTCCTGGTTTTATAGTCCCTCCCCCCTGCCGCCAGCGGGGGCAGCAGAGAGAATGGGGAATTTTGTAAAAACATTAATATCTCTGCCATTTTTAATCGACGGGGGAAATCCTCAGCACACATGCGGCGGAGGGGGGCTCTGAGCAAGGTGGCCAAAAATGACGGCCGTAGGTGGCGGCGTTCTCTCGGAAATCGCAGCACAGATGGCCAAAACCGCTCAAGAACAGACTTTTAGTAATACAGATATTGCCACTTGGCCACATTTCCAACTTATGAAACAAAAAAGTAGGTTGCATTGTAGTGAGTTGTCAGCAGCATCACGTCTGGCGATTTGACAAATATTTGAGATTTTCTATGAGTAATTTGGCATTATCTGACCTAATTTGACCTACTGCCTTTTGCTGCAACATCTTATATGTGGTGAAGAAACAAAGTTAATATTTCAAATCAATTACCTTTTGTCAGCATTGTTCTGACAAAGGGTTTTTCACCTGAAACGTTAACTCTGTTTTTCTTTCCAATGAGCCACTTAGTGTTTCCATCTTTTCTGGTTTATTCCAGATGTCTGCTTGGAAATGATCTCCCAGCACACGCCTAGTATCTTGTAGGTGGGATACAGCAACTTTACAATAACATTTCCCACTTCAACCTATCACTTTTCGTTTGTTAATTTTATTTTGTTTAATTTACCGTTTGGTACTGTGATAAAAAATTCCTTTAAATTTCACAATTTTACTATTTTTGCATGTTAATTTGAGAGAACAAATTGTTAAAGATCTTAATAAAATCTGCACTGAACTAAGGGAGTATTGCACTATCTTACTGTATGTACACCGTTTACTCAGTGAGCTTTATGTGAACAAGAATTTCAGTTCACCCTTGTGTATATAACAATAAATAAATCAAATCTAATCTATTAGAGGCATTATCTATTGCATAAAATGACGAAGAAATGACGAAGAAATAGACACAAAATGCTGGAATAACTCAGCCGGACAGGCAACATTTCTGGAGAGAAGGAATGAGTGACGTTGCCCATTCCTTCCCTCCAGAGATGCTGAATTACTCCAGCAATTTGTGTCTATCTAATGTAATCCAGCATCTGCAGTTCCTTCCTACACAAGAACTAATGGGATCCTGTTTTAGATATTTATGAAATATCCCAGGACTCTGAATTGAAGAACTGTAGGGGAGTTATCCCCAGTAACTAGGCCAATATTTATTCCTAACTTCTATAATTGGTCAAATATAAGGAGTTACGGGCAGTACCCTAAACACCATTGATGTAGGGAAGGATCTTGGGCTTTCTGAAAGTAGGAACACAAATAGATAGAATGTTAAAGAAGGCATATGCTGTGCTTGCCTTCATTGGTCATAGCATTGAGGTTTCATTTTGGAGTCTTGTGGGCAGTTCTGGTTGCCTCATTACAGGCAGGATGCAAGGGCTTTGGAGAGGGTGCAGAAGAGATTTACCTTGGATTGGAGGAACAGCACCTCACATACCACTTGGGTAACTACAACTCAACGATTTGAACATTGAATTCTCAAATTTCTAGTAATGCCCCCTACCCTTTCTCTTCCTTATTTCTGCAGTATTTTTCCTCATCATGACCCATTCTACAGAGGTACAAGCCAGTCATGGGTCTAAACAAGGAACTGCAGTTGATAGTTTACAAAAAAAGAACACCAAAGTACTTTAGTAATGCAGCGGGCCGGGCAGCATCTCTGGAGAACATGGTCTGAAGAAGGGTCCCGACCTGAAACGTCACCTATCCATCATGTCTGACCCGCTGTGTTATTCCAGCACTTCAGATCTGCAAACAATCTGGCATTTGATTGCTAACTTCATTTACATATGACTCCTAAAAAGACACAAAGTGCTGGAGTAACTCAGCGGATCAGGCAGCATCAGGAATGTATGTTGAATATTAGATTCAACTAGAGCCTTCATGACAAATTTTCATATTCTGTTTCAGCTGATTCAAATACAAATCCCCAGGAGATGAAAGAACTTAATCCCAAATCTCTGCTTCATCACAGCCCATATCTCCTAAACAGGTTGGCATAGTTCCTGAGGAGAGATACATAATCTATACATCAATTGGCACCATACTCTGATCTTAAAGTTTTTCCAGGTTACAATGGCACCTGGGGCTCAGCTGCTGTAACAACTGCTTCCATGTTAGGAATAAGCCCGACTCCATTAATTATATGAAATCAGGCTATTGTTTCCGTGCAGGAATATCCCAGAGTTGCTGCCTTTCAGCTGCAACATTAAGCAAAGTCCCATCCTATGTTTTGGGAGAATGCAATATATCACTAACAGATTATCTGGCATTGAGTATAGATTATGTAGCAGATTGGATTGTACAAATTGGCTACTGTGGACCTTACATTAGTGACCTTAATAATAAAGTACTCCATTGAATGTGAAGCACAGTTGAATGTCCTGTCATGGTGAATGACAATACTAGCCTGTCTTACGCTTCCCACATTACATGCACATGATATTTCAATGTTCAGTTTTTGCCGTGAATTTATGAGGAAGCAACATTTTTTGAAATTGTGTTAATGAGCTGGACATTAAGTAGAGAAATATATTCTTATTTCCAGCTTGGATTATGATTAATTGATTTTAACCTGCAATTCTTTTACACACGAGCCTGTGTGGCCTGTTTCAGCTCTTATCCCCATTTTACTGACAAAACTTGAATTAATCTGTACCAGAAATCACTTTTGTAGATTATCTTTTCAGTGATTTGAAGTTCCTGACCTATTCAATATTTGTTAACCTTTATTATTGATAATGTTTAGGGAATGGCAAAAATTGGTACAGTTCAGAACATACCAAGAATTCAACAGATTTTGGGGTGGGCAAAAACTGAAACCAATTGTTCTGTGCATGACACAGGAAAGAAGATAGTAAATACAAATGCTTAACAAATCCTCTACAAATTAAAACAGTTCCTCTCACTTTTAGATTTTTAATTTAATATAAACCGATCTGTGAATGTAAGTTATCTCTCTGAAAATAGATTGCTGTATACTCATTATGCCCACTTGATGCTATTAACAAAAACGTACCTTTCATTTTCCATTGTGAGATGCGTTAGCAAGTGCAGTTCTTTGGAAATGTCGCCAATCCCACTGTTCAGCCTTGGAGTGTTGTTGTGGAGGGGAGAAAACTGATTCCCGTCTCTGTTTAGTATTAGCTTGGTTGTACCTTTTTCTACTCATTGCTATCTGTTCATTGTCAGATACTAGATTGGCGTTGGCATGCTGCTTCTGTGTCTGTGCAGCATGAAGTTGGCAGCATTGTGTTGACATTTCCCTGTAACAATTTCACCATGATTTTTGTTTAAGTATGATCCTTTCCTTGCTGTAAGATCTGCAGTGCTTCTGGCCAGGTCTGTTTTACTGTTGTCTATGTAGAATTTCAAAAAGAATGCCTTTTTTTGTGTTGCTCCTTTCTCCTTTAGACTTTGGAAACACTTAGTGCCATTGCAGATGTTGCCCTTTATAACTCGAATTGTATCTGAAGTGAGTATTTTGATGTGTATAAGTACTGAAAGTGTTAGGGATCAATTTAGGTAGTGAATCAATGCACATAAAGTAGGTTTAACAAATGTTGCTTCAAGTGCAATTTTTTTAAAATAGTTACACTTCTGTACTTGCTTGGCACTATCATGGATCTTTAGTTTAGTTTAGATTAGAGATACAGCGCGGAATCAGTCCCTTCGGCCCACCGAATCCGCACCGACCAACTATCATGCCGTACAGTAGCACTACCCTGCACACACTAGGGACAATTTACAATTTTACCAAGCCAGTTACCCTACCAACTTGCACTTCTTTGCAGTGTGGGAGGAAAGCGGAACACCCGGGAAAAAACCACGTGGTCAAAGGGAGAATGCACAAACTCCGTACAGACAGCAACCGTAGTCACGATCGAACCCGGGTCTCTGGTGCAGCGAGGCAGCAACTCTACCGCTGTGCCATTGTGCTGCTCCGGCAAACTCACACCTTGGTCATTCTCTCTTCTCCCCTCTCCCTTTAGGTTGAAGATACAAAAGCTTGAAAGCATATATCACCAGATTGAAACGTAACTTCCTTGTGTTATCAGTCTCTTGTATACTAAGGGAGTACTCTTGATCTTTCCATCTATCTCGTTGCAGCCTTTGCAGTATTTTTAAAATCTGCACTTTAGCTGTAGCTGTCACGTTATATTTTACACTCTATTTTCTCTTTGGTACTATGTGTTGTACTATAATTGAATCATGTCTTGTATGATCTGCCTGAATAGCATGCAAAATAACGTTTTTCACTATCTCAGTACACATGAGAATAATCAACCAATATCAATCCTAATGCCAATTAGATACATAATTGGCTCAGCGGAAGAACTCGGTGAAAGATTGTTCAGACTAGAGGCATGTGTCAAGAGCCAAGTCAAGAGTGCTTTATCGGCATATATTCCAAAACAGAACCATTAAATTCTTATATGTAGGAAGGATCTGCAGATCCTGGTTTAAACCGATGATAGCCATAAAAAGCTGGAGTAACTTAGTGGGTCAGGCAGCATCTCTGGAGAAAAGGAATAGGTAACCTTTCGGGTCAAGACCCTTCTAAAGACTCAAGTCTGAAAAAGGGTCTCGACCCAAAACATCACATATTCCTTTTCTCCAGAGATGCTGCCTGACCCGCTGAGTAACTCCAGCTTTTTGTGTCCATCTACAATTAAATTCTTACTTGCAGCAGCACAACAGATCTGTTGCCAGACTGGGGCAGGGTCCCAGTTTGTTATCTATATCAATGATTGGTTGACAAAATTATTAAAGTGGTCAGAAAGTATACAGATGACACCAAAATCAGAGGGTAGGAGTTTGAAGGATAACATTGTAGAGAACTATGAAATCATGAGGGGGTGTAGATAAGATGGATGGTCACAATCCTTTTCCCAGGTTAGGAGAGCCTAAAACATGAGGCAGATATTTAAGGTAAGAGATTGAAAAGTGATGTGAAAGGCAACATTTTCACAGAGGGTGGTAGGTATATGGAATGATCTACCAGAGTTGTAGAGGGGGGCACAATTACAAAATTTAAAAGACATTTAGACAGGTCAAGATATGTCCCAAAACAGAAGAATGAAATACTTACTAGCAGCAGCACAACTGATGGTAAAGATAGTACTCTGTAAACCCCATTATAAAGAATTTAAAAAGTTCAGTTTATTAAAAAAAAAACAATAATAGTGCAAAGACAAAACCAGTGCCCCCAAGTCTATGTCGTTCAGAGCAATATCGATGTATCCAGATACATGGATAGAAAAGGGTTTGAAGGGATATGGGCCAAACCCAAGCAAATGGGACTAAGGTCAGATTGAGATTGCAGTCGATATGGACGAGTTGGGCCGTAGAGCCTGTTTCTATGCTGTATTACTCTGACTGCATTTAAAATGCATGGCTAAGGAACATTAGTATGCTTTACAAATAGTCTTTTGACCTTTATAAGAAATTGAAAAAGAAAGGTTGGTGTAGTTTTAATTGCTTTCAAAAATGTGTTCCAATCTACGATTGTCTACATAATTCATCCTGTAGGAAAGGTTCCTCTTTTAGTGTTGTGACAAAACTGTCTGGTACTTTTATTGAACCCTGTCTCTTTTTTAACTTCAGGTATCGTATGTCATTCGGGATGAAGTAGAGAAGTATAATCGTAATGGAGTTAATGCGCTTCAGCTAGATCCCACGCTAAATCGACTATTTACAGCCGGCCGGGATTCAATAATCAGGATATGGAGTGTCAACCAGCACAAGGTGAGAGGCTTGGTCCAACATCACTTTTGTCTGCCCACACATTAGGTCTGTTACAATCTGCATCCATGATTCAGAATCTGCACTGGGACGATATTGGAAGTCATTCCAGCGCGTTATGCAAAATGTTTACCAAAATTTTCTACAGTAAAATGTAAATCCCTTAATGATTTTTCCATGAATCTATTTGAAATGGTAAGATCTCAATCTTTTGTAACCTGCATTAATTTGACCCATGTCCTCAGATCTTTGGGTTCAACAACTATCTGGAAAGTTTTGTCTGCAGCGTTGAAGGTTGAGGGGACACTTGATAGAAGTCCCTGCTGATTTCTTCCAGGGTAAGGGGGGAGAATGAGGGCCAGGGCAGTTTGTTGTTCTGGATGTCAGATGTGGGAGGTCATGGAGTCTGATAGCCTTCCAGACGTCCACATCTGCGACAGGTGCATCGAGATGGGGCTCCTAAGGGACCATATTAGGAACCTGGAGCAGCAGCTCGATGACCTCTCTCTGGTCAGGGAGAATGAGGAGGTCATAGAGAGGAGTTATTGAGAGGTGGTCACTCCAAGACCATGGGAGGCAGACCAGTGGGTTACTGTTAGGAAGGGCATGGGGCAGAGGCAGGGACTAAAGAGTACCCCGGTGGCTGTACACCTTGAAAATAAGTACTCATGTTTGAGTACGGTTGGGGGGGACAGCCTACCTGGGGGTAGTGACAGCAGCCGGGCCTCCGGCACAGAGACCGGCCCTGTTGCTCAGAAGGGTAAGGAAAAGAAGAGGAGGGCAATAGTAATAGGGGACTCTATAGTTAGGGGGTCAGACAGGCGATTCTGTGGACGCAGTCAGGAGACCCGGATGGTAGTTTACCTACCTGGTGCCAGGGTCTGGGATGTGTCTGAACGCGTCCAAGATATCCTGAAATCGGAGGGAGAGGAGCTTGAGGTCGTGGTACATATAGGTACCAATGACATAGGTAGAAAAAGAGAAGAGAAGGGTAGCACTCTGACCCAAAATGTAGGGAAGAAAGAAGAAAAAGATAATAAACAGAGAATAAGAGGTGGTGCAAAAATGTGTATATTTTAATGCTAGGAGCATTGTAAGAAAGGTGGATGAGCTTAGAGCCTGGATTGCCACCTGGAAGTATGATGTTGTGGCGATCAGTGAAACATGGTTGCAGGAGGGCTGTGATTGGAAACTAAATATTCCAGGATTTCGATGCTTCAGGTGTGATAGAATTGGAGGGGCAAGAAGTGGAGGTGTTGCATTGCTTGTCAGAGAAGATATTACAGCAGTGCTTTGGCAGGATAGATTAGAGGGCTCGTCTAGGGAGGCTATTTGGGTGGAACTGAGAAACGGGAAAGATGTAGCAACACTTATAGGGTTGTATTATAGACCGCCTAATGGGGAGTGAGAATTGGAAGAGCAAATATGTAAGGAGATAGCAGATATTAGTAGTAAGCACAAGGTAGCGATTGTGGGAAATTTCAATTTTCCACACATAGACTGGGAAACACATTCTGTAAATGGGCTGGATGGTTTGGAGTTTGTAAAATGTGCAGGATAGTTTTTTGCAGCAATACATAGAGGTACCTACTAGAGAAGGGGCAGTGCTGGACCTCCTGTTAGGAAATGAGACAGGTCGGGTGGCGGAGGTATGCGTTGGGGAGCACTTCGGGTCCAGTGATCACAATACCATTAGTTTCAATATAATTATGGAGAGGGTCAGAACTGGACCTAGGGTTGAGATTTTTGATTGGAGAAAGGCTAACTTTGAGGAGGTGCGAAAGGATTTAAAAGGAGTGAATTGGGACACTTTGTTTTATGAGAAGGATGTAGAAGAGAAATGGAGGACATTTAGAGAAATTTTAAGAGTACAGAATCTTTATGTCCCTGTTCGGTTGATGTGAGGTTATCCACTTTGGTGGCAAGAACAGGAAGGCAAATTATTATCTGAATGGTGTCAGATTAGGAGAAGGGGAGGTGCAATGAGACCTGGGTGTGCTTGTACATCAGTCTCTGGAAGTAAGCATACAGGTACAGCAGGCAGTGAAGTAAGCTAATGGCATGTTGGCTTTCATTGTGAGAGGATTTGAGTTTAGGAGCAAGGAGGTCCTATTGCAGTTGTACAGGGTCCTGGTGAGCGCACCTGGAGTATTGTGTGCAATTTTGGTCTCCTAAAAAGAGAGAGATCTACAATAATTATAGGCAGCATGGAGTAAATGAAGTGCTTGAGGAGTATAAAGAATGTAAAAAGAATCATAAGAAAGAATTTAGAAAACTAAAAGAAGATATGAGGTTGCTTTGGCAAGTAAGGTGAAAGTAAATCCAAAGGGTTTCTACAGCTATATTTATAGCAAAAGGATAACGAGGGATAAAATTGGTCCATTAGAGAGTCAGAGTGGACAGCTATCTGCAGAGCCAAAAGAGATAGAGGAGATATTGAACAATTTCCTTTCTTCGGTATTCACCAAGGAGAAGGATATTGAATTATATAAGGTGTGGGAAACAAGTAGAGTAGCTATGGAAACTATGAGGATCAAAGAAGAGGAAGTACTGACACTTTTGAAAAATATAAAAGTGGATAAGTCTCCAGGTCCTGACAGGATATTCCCTAAGCCATTGAGGGAAGTTAGTGTAGAAATAGCAGGGTCTATGACATAAATATTTCAAATGTCATTAGAAACGGGAATGGTGCTGGAGGATTGGTGTACTGCGCATGTTGTTCCATTGTTTAAAAAGGGTTCTAAGAGTAAACCTAGCAACTATAGACCTGTTAGTTTGACGTCAGTGGTGGGCAAATTAATGGAAAGGATACTTAGATAATATATATAATCATCTGGATAAACAGGGTCTGATTAGGAACAGTCAACGTGGATTTGTGCCTGGTAGGTCTTGTTTGACTAATCTTCTTGAATTTTTTGAAGAGGTTACTAGGGAAATTCATGAGGGTAAAGTGGTGGATGTTGTCTATATGGACCAGTAAGGCCTTTGACAAGGTTCCACATGGAAGGTTGGTTAAGAAGGTTCAATTGTTGGGTATTAATAGTGGAGTAGCAAGATGGATTCAACAGTGGCTGAATGGGAGATACCAGAGAGTAATGGTGGATAACTGTTCGTCAGGTTGGAGGCCGATGACTAGTGGGGTGCCTCGGGGATCTGTGTTGGGTCCACTGTTGTTTGTCATATACATCAATGATCTGGATGAAGGTGTGGTAAATTGGATTATTAAGTATGCAGATGATAGTAAAATAGGTGGTGTTGTGGATAATGAAGTAGATTTTCAAAGTCTACAGAGAGATTTAGGCATTTTGGAAGAGTGGGCTGAAAGATGGCAGATGGAGTTTAATGCTGATAAGTGTGAGGTGCTACATCTTGGCAGGACAAATCATGGTAAATGGTAGCGAATTGAGGAATGCAGTTGAACAGAAGGATCTAGGAATAACTGTGCATAGTTCCCTGAAGGTGGAATCTCATGTAGATAGGGTGGGAAAGAAAGCTTTTGGTGTGCTGGCCTTTATAAATCAGAGCATTGAGTATAGAAGTTGGGATGTAATGTTAAAATTGTACAAGGCATTGGTGAGGCCAATTCTGGAGTATGGTGTCCACCTTTGGTCGCCAAATTATAGGAAAGACTAGACTAAGTGGGACCCGTTGGGTCCCAGCATCACACAGGAGGGCTGGTCATCCAACGCAATATTCCACCAGTCCACCAATTCTAATATTGGTGGCCAGTTGGGGGGGGGGGGGGCTTTCTGGAGCTCTAGTATGGGTGTTGTGGGCTGAAGGGACTGGTTTCCAGAGGGCTAGTATGCAAATTGTGCGCCAAAAGGATTCTTGGGCAGGCGTCTCAGTCAATCAAGCCTGTTGTGCTGGCAACTCACTCACTCACTCACTCACTCACGGTTGACTCACGACTAATCGTTGAAATTCTATTTCAAGCAGGGTATAAGGCCACCAAATTCAAGTGCAGTTTCTTACCACTTCTAGCAGGGTGCAAGGCCACCAAATTCAAGTGCAGTTTCATACCATTTGAAGTAGGGTGCAAAGCCACTAAAGACAGCGAGTCGTGACCTCTCCCTCCTCCATCTTGCAGAGACTGAGCCACACCCACATTTCCGGGTTTTATAACCCCTCCCCCCCCACCGGAAAAGGTGTGGCTTTCATGGAGTGATTGACAGGAGAGAGATTCTCAACATTTTAAAAAAAACTAATAATACTTTTATTTTTCATTGATGGGAAGAATTCTCTGCATCTGCTCAGCGGAGGGGGACTGAGTAAGATGGCCAAAAATCACAGCCGTAAGTGGTAGCGTTTTATCTAAAATCAATATACAGTGCAAACAGGAAGTAAGTGCATTTACAGTAGTGCCTTTTAACTTCAAGCCGAAGCACCCAAGCCACCATTTGCAGTAATTAGTGCATTTCAACTTCATGCCACCATTTGCAGTAAGTGGTGTCTTTCAACTTCAAGCCACACCCAAGCCACCATTTGCAGTAAGTAGTGCCTTTCAACTTCAAGCCAAAACAACCAAGCCACCATTTGCAGTAAGAAGTGCCTTTCAACTTCAAGCCAAAGCAACCAAGCCACCATTTGCAGTAAGTACCGCCTTTCAACTGCAAGCCAAAGCACCCAAGCCACCATTTGCAGTAAATAGTGCCTTTCAACTTCATGCCACCATTTGCAGTAAGTAATGCCTTTCAACTTCAAGCCATTGCACCCAAGCCACCATTTGCAGTAAGTAGTGCCTTTCAACTTCAAGCCACACCCAAGCCACCATTTGCAGTAAGTAGTGCCTTTCAACTTCAAGCCACACCCAAGTCATCATTTGCAGTAAGTAGTGCCTTTCAACTTCAAGCCACACCCAAGCAACCATTTGCAGTAAGTAGTGCCTTTCAACTTCAAGCCACACCCAAGCCACCAATTGCAGTAAGTAGTGCCTTTCAACTTCAAGCCAAAGCAACCAAGCCACCATTCGCAGTAATAGTGCCTTTCAACTTCAAGCCAAAGCTCCCAAGCCTCCATTTGCAGTAAGTAGTGCCTTTCAACTTCAAGTCAAAGCTCCCAAGCCACCATTTGCAGTAAGTAGTGCCTTTCAACTTCATGCCACCATTTGCAGTAAGTAATGCCTTTCAACTTCAAGCCATTGCACCCAAGCCACCATTTGCAGTAAGTACTGCTTCAACTGCAAGCCAAAGCACCCAAGCCACCATTTGCAGTAAATAGTGCCTTTCAACCTCATGCCATCATTTGCAGTAAGTAGTGCCTGTCAACTTCAAGCCACAATTTGCAGTAAGTAGTGCCTTTCAACTTCAAGCAATGTACCCACGCCCCCCATTTGCAGTAAGTAGTGCCTTTCAACTACAAGCCACACCCAAGCCACCATTTGCAGTAAGTAGTGCCTTTCAACTTCAAGCCAAAGCAACCAAGCCACCATTTGCAGTAAGAAGTGCCTTTCAACTTCAAGCCAAAGCAACCAAGCCACCATTTGCAGTAAGTACCGCCTTTCAACTGCAAGCCAAAGCACCCAAGCCACCATTTGCAGTAAATAGTGCCTTTCAACTTCATGCCACCATTTGCAGTAAGTAATGCCTTTCAACTTCAAGCCAAAGCACCCAAGCCACCATTTGCAGTAAATAGTGCCTTTCAACTTCATGCCATCATTTGCAGTAAGTAATGCCTTTCAACTTCAAGCCAAAGCACCCAAGCCACCATTTGCAGTAAATAGTGCCTTTCAACTTCATGCCATCATTTGCAGTAAGTAGTGCCTGTCAACTTCAAGCCACCATTTGCAGTAAGTAGTGCCTTTCAACTTCAAGCCAAAACAACCAAGCCACCATTTGCAGTAAGAAGTGCCTTTCAACTTCAAGCCAAAGCAACCAAGCCACCATTTGCAGTAATAGTGCCTTTCAACTTCAAGCCAAAGCTCCCAAGCCACCATTTGCAGTAAGTAGTGCCTTTCAACTTCATGCCACCATTTGCAGTAAGTAGTGCCTTTCAATTTCAAGACACACCCAAGCCAAGCCAACAAGGGGAGGGGGGGGGGGCGCTTTCTGGAGCACTAGTATGAACCATTTTAGAACCAATAGACTTTTTTTTTGCAAGCTTTAGAACCAATATAGACACTTTTTGCAAGGTTTAGAACCAATAGACATTTTTTGCAAGCTTTAGAACCAATAGACATTTTTTTCAAGCTTTAGAACCAATAGACATTTTTTTGCAAGCTTTAGAACCAATAGACATGTTTTGCAAGCTTTAGAACCAATAGACACTTTTTTTGCAAGCTTTAGACCCAATAGACATTTTTTGCAAGCTTTAGAACCAATAGAGACACTTTTTTGCAAGCTTTAGAACCAATAGACACTTTTTTGCAAGCTTTAGAACCAATAGACACATTCTGCAAGCATTTTAGAACCACTAAGGGCACTTACATTTGAGTTGACATGTGTTCAGTGTTATTCACAGCTCAGAGAAACATGACTCTCTGCCTGTCTCCATCTTGAAGGGACTGTGTGGCACACCACTTCCTGGTTTTATAGTCCCTCCCCCCTGCCGCCAGCGGGGGCAGCAGAGAGAATGGGGAATTTTGTAAAAACATTAATATCTCTGTCATTTTTAATCGATGGGACAAATCCTCGGCACACATGCGGCGGAGGGGGGCTCTGAGCAAGGTGGCCAAAAATGGCGGCCGTAGGTGGCGGCGTTCTCTCAGAAATCGCAGCACAGATGGCCAAAACCGGTCAAGAACAGACTTTTAGTAATATAGATAGATGTCAACAAAATAGAGAGAGTACAGAGGAGATTTACTAGAATGTTGCCTGGGTTTCAGCACCTAAGTTACAGGGAAAGGTTGAACAAGATAGGTCTTTATTCTTTGGAGCGCAGAAGGTTAAGGGGGGACTTGATAGAGGTCTTTAAAATTATGAGAGGGATAGACAGATTTGACGTGGATAAGCTTTTTCCATTGATAGTAGGGAAGATTCAAACAAGAGGAAATGATTTGCGAATTTAGGGACAAAAGTTTAGGGGTAAAATGAGGGGGAACTTCTTTACTCAGAGAGTGGTAGCTGTGTGGAATGAGCTTCCAGTGAAAGTGGTGGAGGCAGGTTCAATTTTATTATTTAAAAATAAATTGGATAGGTATATGGATGGGAAAGGATTGGAAGGTTATGGTCTGAGTGCAGGTAGATGGGACTAGGTGAGAGTAAGTGTTCGGTACGGACTAGAAGGGCCGAGATGGCCTGTTTCCGTGCTGTAATTGTTATATGGTTATTTTGGACAGAAATCCATTTGTTTTATATATGAGCAAATTTCTTGGTTTAGTGGGTCGGACAGGTCATTCAACACACTGAATCCATGCCGATCATTGAACACTTTGCTCCCAATTCTATGTTATCCCACTTACTTATCCACTCCCTGCACGCTAGGGGCAATTTACACAGGCCAATTAACTTACAAACCCGGAGGAAACTTTCCCGATCACAGGGAGAGCGTGCAAACTCCACCCGAGGTCCGGATCGATCCTGGGTCTCTAATGCCGTAAAGCTGCAGCTGTACCAGCTGCTCCACCCATAACTTATTGATGACTAATTGTCCAAAATTTCTGTAAAGCTACTTCAAAAAAGGCGTGGTGTTGCAGCAGGTAGCATTACTGCCTCAGCTCCATCAATCCATGTTCATCCGTTGCTGTCTGTATGGAGTTTGCATGTTCTACTCGATGCTCCTGGTGTGGGTTTTGGTGTTCTCCTATTTTTTGACAATTCAGTCCAATACAATAATACTTTATTAGCCAAGTATGTTTTGCAACATACGAGGAATTTTATTTGCCCAGTCACTCATACAAATAAAAAGCAACGGAACACACAAAATATACATTTTAACATAAACATCCACCACAGTAACTCCTCCACATTCCTCACTGTGATGGAAGGAGAAAAAAATAGTTCAATATCTTCCCTTCTTTGTTCTCCAGCGGTCGGGGGCCTCAACCCCTCCGTTGACGGGACGATCTTGACTTCTGTAGCCGGCGGCGTTTGGCCCCTCCACGTCGGGGCGATCAAGCTCCCGCATCGGGGCGATGTCAGCTCCCCGCGCCAAGCAATTGGACTCCGGGTCAGGGCTGGTCAAACCTTCTGCGTCGTTGGAGCTCCCGTCATCTACGGTCTCAACCCGAGACTGCGAGCTCTTGATCGTAAAGTCCGCAGGTTGGAGCAATACCAGGCAAGGGATCGGCTCCGATGTTAAGTTCACGCCCCGCCATGGGGTTCAAAGTCAGTCCGAGGAGGCCTCCAGCTCTAGGATGTTAGGCCGTAGAGCGACCGGAGATACGATCCGGAAAACAATTGCATCTCCGGCAGTGTAAGAGATTTGAAAAAAAAAAAATCCCCGTCCCCCTCCCCCTCTCCCCACCAAACTAGAGAACATTTACACAAACTTTTTAAACACACTAAAAAATCAAAAAAAGATGAAAATACAGACGGACTGTTGGCGGGGCAGCCAATCGTGCAGCGCCCCTGGTGGTATTTCGGTGATTTCAAGCATAGACTTAGCAATCATTTTGTTGAACACACGCTCAGGCCGCCTTGGCCTACGTGACCTCTCGATTGCCAAACATTTTAACTTCCATTCCCAAACTGACCTTTCTGTCCAGGGCCTCCTCCATTGAGTGAGGCCACCAAAATTACAGGAACAGCACCTCATATTTCGCTTGGGCAGCTTACAACCCAGCGGTATGAACATGACTTTCTCTGATTTCAAGTAACTCCTGCATTACTTCCCCCCTTCCTCCACCCTAGTCGTCCTACCAGTTCCACTGTTCGCATGCCTGACCCACTGAGTTACTCCAGCATTTTGGGGCAATCTCCTTGTGACCATCAGGACTGTGACCACCATACTGGTACCCTGGGCTCCTCCCAAAACATTTTGTTTAATTGACTACTGTTTAAAATTACCTCTCGCGTGGGTGAGATATGAGAAACAGAAGGAGGGATAAGCATGTCAGAGAGAATGGGATTAATAGCATTGTTCTGAGATCTGGTGTGAATATCAGGCTGCCTTCTCTGTCCTAACACTTTAGACTTTGTTTTTAGACTTTAGATGTACAGTGCGGAAACAGGCCTTCAGCCCACCGAGTTTGTGCCGACAGCCGATCACACCATACATTAGCACTATCCTAGCAAATCTTACCTTACAATCTTACCAAAGCCAATTAACCTACAAACCCGCACGTCTGTGGAGTGTGGGAGGAAACTTGAGCACCTGGAGAAAACCCATAGGGAGAACATACAAACTCCGTACTGTAGTCAGGATCGAACCCAGGTATCTGGCACTGCTGCTGTATTTTTTATTTCTATATTGCACTATTACTACGGACTGACGCTAAACTGCATTTCGTTGTACCCATACTTGTATCTGTGCAATGACAATAAAGTTGAATTGAATTAAATTGCTGCTTCAATCTGCCACCATAAAGAAAATAGGAATGAAAAACATATTTTTGAAGTGTCCATCGTTCCCAGATGATTGCAGATTTTAAAAACCAAATTATTTAATTGCATTGATTTCGGTTAATTTGATGTAATCCATCTGGAATTAAATCCAGACTCTGTGAGACCACCTCATCTTCAGTGCCTTCATTCTGGGACTGATAGGATCCATCTCCAGAATTGTAACAATCTTCCACATGGTTCTAATATCTGTTTTTCTCTTTCAGCAAGATCCTTACATTGCCTCTATGGAACACCACACTGACTGGGTAAATGATGTTGTGTTGTGCTGCAATGGAAAGACCTGTGAGTAGTTTAGCTTTACTATTTTGAATCAGTTTTATATTAACATATTGAATGTTTAACAGTAAGCATCCTCTTGCTCCGTCAAGATCCTATCACACCATTTAATCATGAGCCCAATGTCCTATGCTCTTATGGCTTGGAGTTTCTTCCCTGAAGCCTAGAAAGCTGAGGAGAGACCTTATAGAGAATTATAAAATCATGAGCGGTATAGATAAGGCGAATAGCCGCAGTATTTTCCCCAGGGTAGGGGAGTCCAAAATCAGAGGGCATAGGACAACGGTGAGAGGGGAAATATTTAAAAGGGATAGCCTTTTTACACAGAGGGTTGTAAGTATATGGAACGAGCTGCCAGAAGAAGCAGTACAATTAGGACATTTAAAATACACTTGGACAGTTACATGGATAGGAAAGTTTAGTGGTATGGGCCAAGCGCAGGCAAGTGGGGCGAATGTGGTTGAGCAACTTGGTTGGATTGAATGAGTAGGGTCGATAGGCCTGTTCCCATGTTGTATAGCTTTATGAATCGGTGTCAATGTGGGATGGAAGGTATATTGGAAGATGATGGCCTTCCCATGCAGCAGATGCTACTCTTTTCTGATGGCAAATATATGTGCATGGGAGATGCTCTCAAAGAGACCAGTAAATGCTCGGTGATGATTCTTGAGGTCCTGATAGTGTCACCAGATGACACAGGCCCTTTGTTGGCCAGCTTGCTGATTCTCGCTCATTTAGTTCAGTTTAGTTTATTGTCACGAGGTACAGTGAAAAGCTATTGTTGCGTGCTAATCAATCAGCAGAAAGACTATACATGAATACAATCGAGCCATCCACAATGTACAATACATGATAAAAGGGGGGTGGGAGATTGCAACCTTCACGTGGTCCGCCCTGTTTCGATGTATGCAATCAACCTGGCGTGCACAATCAAATAAGATCAAATTCCTACAACTTTAGGCTGTGCACGCCATACGCAAGATGAAGAAGATGATAAAGGGACTAACGTTTAGTGCAAGATAAAGTCCAGTAAAGTCCGATTAAAGATAGTCCGAGGGTCACCAGTGAGATTGATAATAGCTCAGGACTGCTCTCTCGTTGGGATGGTTCAGTTGTCTGATAATCGCTGGGAAGAAACTGTCCCTGCATCTGGAGGTGTGCGTTTTCACATTTTTTTACTTCTTGCCTAATGGGAGAGACTCTTCCTTGATTATGCTGGTGGCCCTGCAGTAGTTGGGCTTTGTATGTAAGATCGTTGCATAAGTGATGATTCTAAGTTGTTTGCAAACTTTAGCTTTTAAAATTGCCTCTTTTTTTCCTAGTAATATCAGCTTCATCTGACACTACAGTGAAAGTGTGGAATGCTCACAAAGGATTTTGTATGTCTACTTTGCGAACTCACAAGGTAGATTTTATTTGGGAAAACTACAATTTGCTGAGTTGGGGGGGATGTTCATTTAAATGTGTTTTATGGGTGACAACAGTTATACCTTTATACACACGTATGCAATACATATTTAAATATTTTTACTCCAATATCAAAAGCAGTTCCTAATTTGGTGTTGAGATGATCCATTGGTTAATGCAATTATTGCAAACCTCTTTCTCATACTCCATGTTATACATATGCTCTGGTGTATATAATACATCTTTCATGTTTTTATAATGAACATATTTTTTCTTTGTTTTGAGGATATAGAAAAATATAGCTTATCTACTTAAAGCTGCAATGTTTAATTTGTATTGATTCAATTTGCATGTTGAGCATTTGAATTCCTTGCTTCTGATTTTACTTCGGAGTCATGTGAGTGACTACGTGAAGAAGCCCGCCAGGCGCATGCGTGTCATTGCGCTACACGCATTGCAACTCGTCATTGTCGGGAGGAAGGACGTTCCTCCCGAACGGCAGGATTTCGAACCTGCAACAGTAAGGTAAGGGAACTTCGTTCCATACTTACCTTTTTTCTACAGAAGGCTGTTGAAAGCTGGCGGGGGAGGAGTCTGCAAGCAGCAGGCAGCCAGCAACAGCCAGTGGCACGACAGTCTCCCTTAGCGGGAGTCCGTGCGTCTTCAGCTCCGACTCCGGAGCCGTCAGTCCGACAAACTCGGACAACAGCCCCAAGGACGCTACATGGGTCCGTGGAGCTGCGGAAATCACAGCGGGAGGAAGGACGTTCCTCCCGAAACGGCAGGTTGAGAACCAGCAACACAGGTAAGAGATTTCCTTACCTTTTTCTTCATTGCAGGAAGGCTGCCGAGCTGCCGCTGAAAAGCAACAGGCAGCCAGCAACGGACGTCGGCACCACTATCTCCCATAACGGGAGCGAGTGCCAAACTTCACCCCAAACGGGTGGAGGAAATGGGAGCCAACAACCCACAAAGACAGTGGGTTGTATTTGTGCTCTGTCCCCTTTTTTTAAATTAGGGGACAAAAGGAGATTGCGCTCCTGCCGTGGCTAAGCCAGGTGGAGTAAGCGCAACAGGGGACAACAGCTGCGGCCGGAATCGGCTCCCGTAATGGGAATAGCTGTACCCGACTTTCGCTCCCGACTCGCTCCCGCACCGGGCCGGGCGGGAGAGGGAGCAAAACTAATGTTTTCCCCGCGCTAGGTCTGTACAGGAGGGGAAGCTGGACAAAGGAGTGTCCACAGTGCTGCTAGTGAAGCTGGCTGGGGAAGACAGCGGAGTCGCAGGCAGCCGGCAGCAGCAGCCAAAGGCACGTTAATCTCCCGTTATAAGGAGAGCAGTGCCGACTTTTGGTCCCACGCGGGCCAGAACACCACGGCCGGGCGGGAGACCATTCAAATGTGGCCTTTGACTTGACCAGTCATTAACGGCAGCAGACGGGGTAGAATGCTCACCCGTAGCAACGATTTAAACTTGGACCTGCAGGTAAGAGCTGCGGTCTTTTTTGCATTTCTATGCTGATTGCAGGTGCAGAAACAACGGGCTGCGACAAAGCTGGTGGGCTAGATGGAATCAGCTGTGCCAGATGTCCTCCACACCGGCCATATCCACTCCACGGAAGGACAGTAAGGACAAAGCTGGAGAAGGAGGACCGTGGAGCAGCGGGCAGCCAGCAGCAGCCAGCGGCACTTGGATCACCCATAGTGGGATCAGCTGTGCCCAATGTTGCCTCCGCACCGGCCAGATCCACGTGGCCGGGCAGAAAGGCTAGACACAAAACAAACAAGGTCGTGGACTCAGAGGAGTCCGACTTTGAATCACGGCCGGCGGCCAGCGCCCAAGAGCGCTGGAGTGGGAAGAAGCGGTGTATGGAGCTTTGCTCCAACGTGACAGACTCCGGGACATGGAGTCGGGTCACTGTGGGCCCTATGATAACCCACAGCAGTACCTCTTTAAGGGCTGCACAGTGTTTCTACCTCATCAGAAGGAAGCACTGCGGGTCAGTTCTGGGCTGACCTGGAAGAGGGGTCCGCAGAAGAAAGTGTGCAAGGGGTGCAGGAACAAGAGAACCTACCGGAACCTAGCACCCCCACGCACCCACCAGCAAAACTGGTGAAAGCTCGAAGGACCGGTACTCAAAAACATGAGTCTTTTAGGCCATGGCCCAGACCGGCCTTCTCGGAAGATGCGGGACCTCCAACGCAAACCAACCGTAAATCCAGACCCCAGCGCTACAACAGCGAAGAACCTACAAAAAGGTAAACCTGTCACTGCTAACTATGGAGGTAGATGGGTCTGGTTCCCTACAAACAGTGGGCACGGAGATTGAGTGGAGATAACACTCTCTTCTGAATGCATGGAGCATGATAACAACCGATATCTACATCTTAAGCAGTATCCAGGGATATACAATAGAGTTTATACACAGGTACAGCCCTCCAGTTCAACATATACTGAACCGAATGTTCGTGCTTTCTGATGAAAGAAATCAAAAGCGCAAGCTGAACTGAAGCGGCTTTACATAAAAGGTGTAATTGAGAAAACTCAACACGAACCATTAAAATTCGTGTCCGAGATATAAACAAAAAGATGATGGTCATCGCATCATCATAGATCTAACAAAATAGATACCTTTGTTACTGCTTAACAATTAATTCCCAAAGGTTACTTCAATGGCCAGCATCATTTTTAAAGATGCTTACTATTCAGTGCCTATACGAGGTGACCACAGATGTTACTTAAATTCAACTGGATGGGACAACTCTAGCAGTATAAAGCACTGCCAAATGGGTTATCATCAGCCCAGGCTGTTCACAAAAATTTTTGAAACCAGCCCAAGCGTTTCTACGGAAACGTATACACATGGTCATGGCATATTTAGATGACATACTCATTATGTGCAAAAACTTTGGAATTGGCCAAACAAACTGTAACAGCCACAAAAAAGGTTATTTGGGCAACTGGGATTTCATCCAGTTAAATCTAAACTAACGTCTTCCACTACTATGGACTACCTGGGGTTTCACCATTGACTCAGTTCACATGTCGGTGACTCTGCCTAAGGGAAAGGCTACAGATTTAATAGAGGCTTATAAAAACCTCACTGACATCAGCAAACCATCCATCAGATTGGTAGCCAAAGTAATTGGCATAATGATGGCTGCCTTTCCAGCCACACAATTTGGACCTCTACATTACCAAAACATACAGAGAGCAAAAAACAAGCACTCTAAATTATGCAGGTCATTTTGACAGATCTGTGAAACTACCAATCAGGCTAAAATGGAACTAAAATGGTGGATAGATAACTCTAGCCTTGTTCCTATCCAAGCATTGTCAGTAACCTTTTCCATGGTACTACAAACTGATGCCAGTACAATTGGTGCGGAGCCACCAATACCAATACCACCGTGGTAGCATACATTAACCACAGGGTGGAAACAAATCGACATCATGTGACAATCTGGCCATACAAATTGGCAATGGTGTCTCCAGAAAGATATTTGGATATCTACCACTTATCTACCAGGAAGACTAAATTCAGTGGCAGACACCAGGTCCCAGTTATCAAGTTATGTTACACAGGAACCAGACCCTGGGGCAGCGGCGACAGATGCATTTTCACTGCATTGGAGGGGAGGGGAAATTGTTTATTTACGCATTCCCTCCTTTCCTGCCTCATCAGTCGGGTATTAAGGAAATACAACAGACTCTGCATCTGGAATTGGTAGTACCCGATTGGCCTACACAACCATGGTTCCCAGTGGTATCAAACATGGAATCAGAGATATGAACATCCCATCTGTTCTGGAATATCTGGCAGGCCTCCACTATGATGAGGGGCTCAGTTACAGTGCCATCAACTGCGCCAGAAGTGCCCTATCGACTTACCTATGGCAGGGGACAGACCATTACACTGTTGGGACTGACCCACTGGTACAAAGCCTATGAGGAGTACCAGATACTCCCATATATGGGATGTGAGTATAATCCTGAAGATGCTCAGGAGTGGTCTCCAGCAACAGTTCTGTCTTTACACAGACTGACATTAAAACGGTCATGCTAATGGTATTGGTCACAGCACAGAGGATACAGTCACTGGACAACATGACTTTCTCAACGGAAAATATTACGTTTCATATTTATGAGATAGTAAGCAGAACAGAAAAAGGGATCAGCAGGCCTCTATATACAATTAGGTCATACCCAACAGATGACCGTCTGTGTATAATAAAACATCTGTCGTTACACATGGAGAAAACGAATATCCTAAGAGGCAATGAAAAGGCACATTTTTTATCAGCCACTAGCAACCACACCAAGAGTGACGGTCCAGACCATCTCAAGATGGCTGAAACAGTTGCTAAACACAGGCTGGGGTGGATACTAAAATTTTTTAAATCTCTTTCCACCAGGGCTGCAGCTACATCGGCAGCGATACAGTTGGATGTACCAATGGATCAAATCCTCAAGGCAGCAGGATGGTCTGGAGGGGAAAAACATTCCAATTATTTGTAAAACCAGTAATGAAACCTGGAACATTTGCAGAAACAATTTAAGTTCTGTAAATTAATTTAAACCCATATAAAGGGGTTATAAACTTGTGTTAAAAATTTTATGATTTCAATGTCGAATTCATGTCCAAATTATGTTAACACAATCCTCCCAACAGTCAAGGCAGACGTGATGCATGGACTCGTTCCACGGCATGAAATCACAGAGCTTTAAAATCTTCACGTAGTCACTCACGTGACTCCGAAGTAAAATAGTAAGATTAAACGAGAACTTACCAGTTTGAAGTTTGATCTGTATTTTATGAGGAGTTACGATGAGGGATTACGTGCCCTCCGCTCCCACCCAGATCATACACTTAACTGGTACCTCTTCTCTAATCTTACTATGTTTAGTCATTACAGTTATCTGTGATTCCACACCGCTGCTTTGAAGAATGACACGCATGCGCCTGGCGGGCTTCTTCACGTAATCCCTCATCGTAACTCCTCATAAAATACAGATCAAACTTCAAACTGGTAAGTTCTCGTTTAATCTTACTATTGAGCTTCACTCAATATTGAGATATTCACTTTGTGTTGAACCACTCACTGCAATAAAAGAAGTCACACGTGCAGAGCTGCCAGGTAGTACGGATTTTCCGTATTTTGTACGGAAATGCGATTAGCTTACGGATGTACGGTTTCGCGTAGTTAAATACGGATTTTAAATATGGAGTTCAGTTCAGTTTGAAGAAGGGTCTCGACCAGAAACGTCACCCATTCCTTCTCTCCAGAGTCGCTGCCTGTCCCGCTCCAGGTTTAAACAGAGCGCTGTCCGTTTAACGCGTGAGAATTAAAACGAAGAGCTGTCGGCTACAGCGCTTTGGGTTCTAAAAATAGCGCTATCAGCTGGAGCGCTATGGGCTTTAAACATTGCGCTATGGGCTTTACACATAGCGCTATGACCAGACTGTTTGGGAAAATTCTCGTATAACAATGAGTCTTTGGAATTCTCTTTCTCAGTGGTAGTTGAGTCTTTGATTATTTTTCAGGCAGTGGTAGAATTCTGGATAAGCCTAGTGGTGAAAGGTTACCAGTGGGATTGCAGTTACATTGGGATTGGCCCTGATTTTACAGAATGGTGGGCTCAAGGGGGAGAGAGGGAGGGGTGGAGAGAGAGAGAGAGAGAGAGAGGGAGGGGTGGAGAGAGGGAGAAGGAGGGAGGGAGAGAGGGAATAAGAGACAGAGGGAGAAAAAAAGGAAGGAGAGAGGGAGGAAGAGAGAGGGTGGGTGGGTGGAAGGGAAAAGAGGAGGGAGAGAAAGAGGGAGGGGGAGAGAGGGAGGGAGAGGAGGGGGAGGGAGGGCGAGAGGGATGGAGAAAGGGAGGGAGGGAGAGAGAGGGAGCGAAGGGGGGCGCAAGGGAGGTAGAGGGAGGCTTCCAAAATGGCTTCTACATCATCATCTGGTGCTAAAAGCAGGAAGCAACCGTTCAAACAGCGGTATACAAAGAGATGGCAATTAATGAATGCACTGTCGAGTAAGGTGCGTAGAAGACATGTCAATTGGTAGCAAAGTTATGCATTCTTGTACACTTACATGGGAATGACTGCACATAAAAAACAACATTTTTTTCAGCAAAATGGCACCGCGTAAAAATACTGATTTCCTCAGCAAAATACTGATTTTCAAGTACAGGTGCACAACCTTTTATCCGGAGTTCCGGAAACCGAAAAACTCCGAAAACCGGCCATTTTTTCCAGGATGTCGTCTGCACACCAAAGCTCGCGTTTGGCGCCAAACTTAACCCGAAACGACCCACGGTCAACCCAGGTCTGTACTACTGTAGCGGCTGCCTCCTCCCCGGAGACTGGGGAGACAATTAAACATCTGTAAATCATTGCTTAAATGTTAGTCAGTTAGTTTGGAGGGCTTTTATGTGAAGGGGTGAAGGGGGAAACTTTAATTCTTAGTCCCCTACCTGGTCGGAGAGGCAGGGAGCGGGCAATGCCTTACCGGGTCGCCGTGCAGTAAGCTCCGGAGCGCTGTGGCCGCCAACTCCCAGCTGGGGCTGCGGGCGTCCGGCCGCGGGCGGCGCCGGTTGTAGCTCCGACCCCGGAAACTCTACCCCTGGCTGCGCGGCCGGACGCCCGCAGACCCAGCTCCGCTGTGGCCGCCTACATGTGTGTCGGCGGCCACAGCGCTCCGGAGCTTACCGCACGGCGACCCGGTAAGGCATTGCCTGCTCCCCGTTGGTATCCCAGCGCTGCGACGCCGCCGACTCCCAACATCGCGGAGCTGGGGCTGCGGGCGTCCGGCCGTGGGCCGCGCTGGATTTGGAGCGCCGCGCAGCCAGGGGTAGAGTTGCCGGGGTCGGAGCTCCAACCGGCACCGCCCGCGGCCGGACGGAGCCCCCAGCTCCGCGATGTTGGGAGTCGGCGGCCACAGCGCTCCGGAGCTTACTGCACGGCGACCCGGTAAGGCATTGCCCGCTCCCCGCCTCTCCGACCAGGTAGGGGACTAAGAATTAAAGTTTCCCCTTCATCCCCCCCCCCCCCCCACATAAAATCCCTCCAAACTAACTGACTAACATTTATGCAATGATTTACAATGATTCCCCAGTCTCCGGGGAGGAGGCAGCCGCTCCAGACTTTTCAAGCCGCCCGCGCTACCTACCTAATCTACGCTAAAAATCTTCCATTCGGAAATCCGAAAAATTCCAAAATCCGACAAGTGTCTGGTCCCAAGGCTTTCGGATAAAAGGTTGTGCACCTGTACTAGAATACTGAAATGCTCTGACAAAACTTGGCAGCTCTGCACGTGTGGTTAAATGAGAAGGTGCATCACAGGAAATTCAATTTAAATTAATTCTCTATAAACAGCATTTTTATGGATTCTATGTCCAGTCTATGGATTCAAATAGCAAGTCAGCAGTTGAGTGCATAATCCAGACTGTGGTGTTACACAAAGAGAATGGTGATTTGTTTTGAATGCTTTTTGAAAGAGGTATTAAACTGTGCTCTTTCTGATGCTTCTGGTAGATCTGGTGTATGTTTAGACTTTACATTAGACTTTAGAAATACAGCACGGAAACAGGCCCTTCGACCAACCGAGTCCACACCAACCAGCGATCACCCAATAACAGAACTGGTGTGATAAAGTGACCAGTGGTCGGTGTGGACTCATTGGTTTGAAGACCTATTTCCCTGCTATATCTCTAAACTAAACTAAAACTAAATGTTCTCTCTGGAATATTCACAAAACAATATTTGTGTTGAATCGCATCAGGGGAGGTTAGCAAAATAATGTGTCATATATTATAGGCCAAGAGAATATTGCATAGCAATGAATTATGTGTACCAAGGAGAGCACGGTGGCGCAGCGGTAGAGTTGCTGCCTTACAGAGCCAGACACCCGGGTTCGATCCTGACTACGGGTGCTGTCTGTACGGAGTTTGTACGTTCTCCCTGTGACCACGTGCGTTTTTTCCGGGTGCTCCAGTTTCCTTCCACATTCCAAAGAAGTACAGGTTTTGTAGGTTAATTGGCTTTGGAAATATTGTAGTGTGTAGGATAGTGCTGGTATATGGGGTGATCGCTGGTCGGCATGGACTCAGTGGGCCGAAGGGCCTGATTCCGCTCTGTATCTCCAATCTCAACTAACCTAAGCAAAGGAAATCTGCTAGGCTTCCTCATGAATGTCCAGTAACCACCTCTAGAAAGTTGATCATATGGAGGTCTGAAGACATTGCCTCGTTCAGTTGTGACACTGGATGTTTACTGTCACAGGATGGACCAGAGTTCACTGAGTGAATGTGAAATGATAATGCAATGTGAGTGACTGGTATTAGGGAGGAAACTGGACACAAACCAAAAACAATTAATGCTTCTTTTGTGTGTAGGATTATGTGAAGGCATTGGCGTATGCAAAAGATAAAGAGTTGGTGGCTTCAGCAGGGCTGGACAGACAGATTTTCCTCTGGGATGTAAATACTCTTACAGCACTGACTGCCTCAAACAACACAGTAACAAGTAAGTCTTCATGGTGAACAATAGCGTAAAGTACACATGGAGCATGAAATAAGCTTTATCAAAGTGTATGTAAATATGAGGAGGATTTATAAAGGTGTTAAGTTGGTGATGCTGACAAAGGTACACTTTATTGTGTCTTTGTCAGCATCAGCCATATTGGCTGTACTTATTCACACTGAAAATATAATGGAACTGAGTAAGTAAATCACTTCAGAAGCCACATGGTGTGAAATCAGAATTAAATATATTAGAGTGGCTAGGGTTGAATCTGAATGGATAGAGATGGCCTGACTACCAAACTTTGGGCAGGTGGTTGAAGTATCAACGGGGGAGCATTTAGGGGACAGTGTAAGTGTGGTGCATAGTTCTGTAAAGTTGCACGCTAGTTATGGAAAAGAATAACGTTCGCAGTCAAGTTTTAAGGTCATCAATTGGGAGAAGGCTAATTTAAATAGCACATGAAAGGAAAAAGTAGATTGGGAGCTTATGGTCATTGATCAAATGTCAACTGACATGGGAGTCTTCTGAAAGAAAGTTAGTTCAAAGTTAACGTTCTGGTAAGGGTGAAAGGCTAAGATGGAAAGATTGGGGATCCATAGATAGCAAAGGAATTTTGAAGGTTTGTTGTGGCACAGTGGCGCAGCGGTAGAGCTGCTGTCTTACAACGTCAGAGTTCGATCCTGACTATAGGAGGCTTGGGAGCTGTCCGCACGGAGTTTGTACGTTCTCCCTGTGACCACGTGGGTGCTCCAGTTTCCTCCCACAGATCAAAGACGTACAGGTTTGGAGGTTAATTGGCTTCTGTAAATAATCCCTAGTGTGTAGGATAGAACTAGTGTGCGGGTGATCTCTGGTCAGCGTGCACTTGGTGGGCTGAAGGGCCCGTTTCCACACTGTATCTCTAAACTAAAAAAAGAAGGGAAACGTGGCAGTTATAGATTGAGGGAATCCCTCGAGGAATATTGAGTGTATTGGAGAGAATTTAAGAATGAAATTAGGAGGACAAAAGGGTTCATAAAATATCCTTGGCATGTAAGATTACTGAGAATCCCAAGATTCTATAAATTGAGCAGGGGTTGGAGTGTATCGAGGAAAAGAATGTATCCCCATAGGAACCAAGGGGGTAATCCATGTGTGGAACAAGACGATGTGGATGGAGTCCTAAGTGACAACTTTTCATATGTATTCACCAAAGAAAAGGACATGGAAGATAGTGAGGTGAGGGAGAGGTATTGGATAATCTGGAGTATTTTAGTATTAAGAAAGTGTTAGATGCCATGGGATGCTGAGAGAAAAGTTTGCTTATATTTGAGTGAGCATAGAAATGATCATAATAGCATATTATTAGGTAAAATTTCTTGTTATATGTACTCAATTTTTCATTTCTATATAAGGCTATCAAGGAACTCAAAACTTTATGGTTAAGTATGAAAGAAAGACACTTTTGCAGCCTTTCACATAAATGTTTGAATTGGGTTCAGCCATAATTTTGGAAATTAGTAATTTTGAAATGGCCAACCAGTTTATTAAAAAGTTCCTGCTGCTGCTCTTTCCACCCAATAGTTTATGAAACCAAATATTGTCCAAGCGTATTAACCAAGAAATAAAATGCTTGCATGGGTAAACGGGTGAATAATCTTTTCTCTAACAGCGTCATCGCTGAGCGGGAACAAAGACTCAATTTATAGCCTTGCCATGAACCAGATGGGAACAGTAATTGTTTCTGGATCGACTGAAAAGGTAAGTGACAGTGATAGCTATTCCAGATTGGTTCAAGTAATTGAGAAGAGGAAACCTTTGTTATGCAGGTGATCTACTATCAGATGTTTTAGGTGACTTTTAACATCATAAACTAGCAAGTAGATCCTGAGCATGTTATATTATGGCTCATGAAAGGTGGACAAGGGTGATGTACTGCGGTGTTTAAGAGTATTACAGTAGTTTGTAACGCCAACAGAAAATTAGACATGTTTAGACAATAGGTGCAGGAGTAGGCCATTTGGCTCTTCGAGCCAGCACCGCCATTCAATGTTATCATGGCTGATCATCCCCAATCAGTACCCCATTCCTGCCTTCTCCCTATATCCCCTGACTCCGCTATTTTTAAGAGCCCTATCTAGCTCTCTCTTGAAAGCATCCAGAGAACCTGCCTCCACCGCCCTCTGAGGCAGAGAATTCCACAGACTCACTACTCTCTGTGAGAAAAAGTGTTTCCTTGTCTCCGTTCTAAATGGCTTACTCCTTATTCTTAAACTGTGGCCCCTGGTTCTGGACTCCCCCAACATCGGGAACATGTTTCCTGCCTCTAGCGTGTCCAAGCCCTTAACAATCTTATATGTTTCATTGAGATCCCCTCTCATCCATCTAAACTCCAGAGTGTACAAGCCCAGCCACTCCATTCTCTCAGCATATGACAGTCCCGCCATCCCGGGAATTAAACTTGTAAATCACGCTGCACTCCCTCAATAGCAAGAATGTCCTTCCTCAAATTAGGGGACCAAAACTGCACACAATACTCCAGGTGTGGTCTCACTAGGGTTCTGTACAACTGCAGAAGGACCTCTTTGCTCCTATATTCGATTCCCCTTGTTATAAAGGCCAACATGCCATTCGCTTTCTTCACTGCCTGCTGTACCTGCATGCTTACTTTCAAAGGCTGATGTACAAGGACCCCCAGATCCCGTTGTACTTCCCCTTTTCCCAACTTGACGCCATTTAGATAGTAATCTGCCTTCCTGTTTTTGCTACCAAAGTGGATAACCTTACATTTATCCGCATTAAACTTCATCTGCCATGCATCTGCCCACACCTCCAACCTGTCCAAGTCACCCTGCATTCTCATAGCATCATCCTCACAATTCACACTGCCACCCAGCTTTGTATCATCTTTGTGTTTAGAGGGATATGGGGTAAACGCAGGTAGGTGGGACTAGTGTAGATGGGACATGTTGCTCGGTGTGGACAAGTTGGGCCGAGGGGCCTGTTTCCATGTTGTATGACTCTATGACTGTTATAGCTGGATGTAATAATATTTTTTTCATATATGTGAGTCTAAAACAGTAATTCACACACTATAATTTCAAGTTTTAATGCAATATTTGAATGTTAGACTGGTGGTTTTGTAGACTGCAGATGAATTGTTTGACAAATGAACAAGATCAGGTTTTTCAGATTTATTTAACCTACCATTCTGATTCTAAGCATCTTCTACCTTTTTGACAACTTTAATTTAAGTGAATACTTACGTTTATGGCATTAAACAGGAATTGGAAAAATATATCAGAAAGAAGATCTTAATTATTTAACAGTAGGTTGCCTTTAATCCCAAAATACCTAAACTAATTTTGAAGTGTTGGTTTCTGATGTCCTTCACAGGTTCTGAGAGTGTGGGATCCCAGGACGTGTGCAAAACTGATGAAACTTAAAGGACACACAGATAATGTCAAAGCGTTACTATTGAACAGAGATGGCACACAGGTAGTTTCCACTTTTGTTTTGGTTTTGCAATTCATTTTTCATTTATCAACTTTGCTCCCTTTCAAGTCCGAAGTTTGTTTATTTAAGATCTCCTTCAAAAAGTTCAGCACAAAGATGTTGGCTGAGACGACAATAGAAATACAACTTCTGCCTGTTCTCTTGTTTTTGGCTATCTTGCTTTCCTCTCATCCTCTCTCACTTCTTTTTTATTCTGTTTCTCCTTCTTCTTTCAAGCTCATTTTATTGCTCAAAACACAAAATGCCTAGAGGGAATTCCCTCACATCTATATTCATTCCTCTGGTTTACATTTCGCTCTTCTTCTATTCCTATCTCACACTTGTTCATCTTGTCATCTCTGGCCTTTATCCATCATCCGCCAATCCAACACCCCCCCCACCAGTATCCCATCTATCATTTGCCCCACCTTTACGTTTCCACCACCACCTCCACGTTTCAGCCAGCTTTCTCCCCCCCCCCCCCCACTACAATCAGTCTGAAGAAGGATCCCGACCCAAAATGTCATCTATCCCTTTTTTCCAGAGACTCAACTGCCTGACCTACTGAGTTACTCCAGGACGATGTTTGGTTCAGGATTCCAGCATACAATTCTTTGTGTCTTCATTTTCTCACAAACTGGCTTTCTCCCATGCAGCTTGCTGGCTTGTTTTCCCCCTTTTCCCCTTTCTTTAGTCATACAGCATGGAAACAGGCCCTTCAGCTCAGTTTGCTCATGCCAACCAAAGTGCCCCATCTACACTAGTCTCACCTTCCCATGTTTGGCCCATATCCCTCTAAGCCTTTCCTATCCATATACCTGTCCATTTAATATTTTAGTATTATCCAAGAGTTACAATGGAGTTGCTTTATTGTTGAATCTCAATTATGTAATACAAAATGAGCTTGATTGTCAGAACTTCAGAGTTAGTGGATATTTTATTCCACCAAGGCATCTATTTAATGGCCGATGCCAACAAAAGACCCAATGTTTCAATATTATCAAGTTAACTCACAGTGATAGAAATAAATTGTGGTTAGGGCAGGATACTGATGAAGATATCTTGGCATTGGAGGAAGTGCAGTATGGAAACAACAGTATGGAACATGCTCCAAAGGTTAAATTATGCAGTGGGTAGTTTTTATTACATGACATTTAGATGGAAATTTGGTTTGTTTTTGAGATATTAAGGAAATAGTTGTCGTGGAGAAATTATTTCCATGGTTCGGGAGCCTCGAACTGGAAGCATTGTCATTAAATCTGAGCCAGGCTTTGAGTGAGAAGTTGAGAAGTAGATCCACAAACATCCTGGTAGAAATTTGGAGATAGAACGAACTGCAGCCACGGGAATCTTGAGTAAACCACAAAGAACAGGAGTAACTCCGTGGGTCAGGCCGGATCTGTGGAGGGAATGGGTAGGTGACGTTTTGGATCTTCAGACTGATTGTAGTTGGGGGGGGGGGGGGGGGGCGGAGGAGAGGAGAGGAGAGAGAGCCGGAAAAGAGACGTGGGGGGACAGACCAAAGCCTGGCAAGTGGATACAGGTGACGGGGTGGGGGGGGGGGGGGGTGATGATTGACAGATGAGGGGAGTAATTGAAAAGGCTAGAGATGAAAAGAAGACAAAAGGATATCAGATAAGGAGAGAAGAATAGTGAAATGTAAGGTGAGTAAGTGAAGAAGCGCAGGTTGACGGCATAGATAAGGCGGAGGATAGAGTTGCGAAACACCATGACAATTGAACCACTTTGCTTGACAATTAAAGAGTAATTGAAATAAGAAAAATATGAGTCTCTCTTCAACTTATGGCAATTGATGTAAGCTCGCATTTAAGTATAAAATTGATAACCTTTCTACGATCTACAAGGTGCAGGTAAGGACCATGTCTAAATGCTTGCAGCTTCATCATCTCTAATTAAGCTTGACACCATTCAGGAATGGTTGATTGCTACACTCTGTCCCACTCTAAAAGATTTATTCCCTGTGCCACAGTTTTTGTAGTGTGAATCCATCTTTAAAACACACTGCAGTTAGTTACCTAAACTATTCTGACATCATCAAAACCAAGGAACTGATTGTGGACTTTGGAAGAGGAAGAACGAGGATGTACAAACCTGTATTCATCGACAAGACGGTAGAGGAGGGAGAGTCAAAAGCCTCAAATTCCAAAACTTATCCTGGACTCAGCATATTAGAGTCAGTACATTGATGCAATCATAAAGAAAGGCCATCAACGCCGCTACTCCTTTGAAGATCCTGATTCACCTCAAAAGGGCGTTGTCGTCTTTATCCGAAAAGTGTTCATGGTTAAGAAGTTTCTCATCAGTAAAGTTGGTGCAGTTAATATTTTCTCCCATTTCTTTTCCCTTAGTGTTTGTCTGGTAGTTCTGATGGAACTATCCGCCTGTGGTCTTTGGGTCAACAGAGATGTATAGCGACGTATCGTGTTCACGACGAAGGAGTTTGGGCATTGCAGGTCAATGAAGCCTTTACGCACGTCTACTCAGGAGGACGAGACCGAAAAATCTACTGCACGGACCTGCGGAATCCAGACATTAGAGTTCTAATCTGTGAGGAGAAAGCACCGGTTCTAAAGGTACTTGAGTATAACATGTGTATGAGTTGTTCATCATTGCATTAAAGATAGATGAACAGCAGAGAAAATAACAACAAAAAGACAAAGCGCTGGAGTAGATTAAGTACCTTGTGTAGAAGTATCCTGACCAAAATGTTGCCCATCCATGTTTTCCAGTGATGCTGCCTGTGAGGGAGGTTGATTAACAGATGAGATAAAGAGAAACAAAATGCTAGAGTAATTCAACCAGTCATGCAGCATCTCGAGATCATGGATAGGTGACATTTCGGATGGGAAATCTCAAAACATCATCCACCTATCCATGGTCTCCATAGATGTTGCCTTACTCCAGCACTTTGCGTCTTTTTTTTGGAAACCAGTATCTGCAGTTCCTTGTATCTCCGTGAAAATAACAATCTGGCTGCTGATAGTGGGGGGAGATTTAAAAAAAAAAAAAATGTGAATTGATGAACTGCAAATCAGGTGAATTTGTGTCGGTTTAAAATAGCTCTTGAATCCATTTCAGTGTTATGCCATCAGCTTTGTTTGCGTAGGGTCTGATGTCCTGAAATATAAAACCTTGCATCGTGGGAGACCTAAACATTTGATGAATTCTTGATATCTTTAACAATACCTTTTCTTGTCCTCAAGCCATATGACATGTAACAGGAGATAACTTAAGTTGAGGATTTAAAATTTCTTCGTGGTTTTAATTTCAATATGAATACGTAATGTGTCAGCTCTGCAAAACTTTGATGGATTTTATTGCACTGCAGGGATTTAGTAAACATGTGCCTCCTTTATTAATTTATTTGTTTTACTTTGCAGATGGAGCTAGATAGATCAGCTGACCCAGCCCCAGCTATTTGGGTATCCACTACAAAATCATCTGTGAATAAATGGGTAAATATGTCAATGTTTATACAGGCTCTAGCGTACGTATTGCTGGTGCCCAATCTCTTTGTCAGTCAAACACACATTTCGCTGAAAACCTACACTTAGTCCGCCTTGGCCTACACGATCTCAGTTGCCATACATTTTAACTCCCCTTCACATTTCCATACTGATCTTTCTGTCCTGGGCCTCCTCCACTATCTGAGTGAAGCCATATGCAAATTGGAGGAACAGCGACAGGCTCCGTACAGACAGCACCCGGAATCAGGATCGAACCCGGGTCTCTTGCACTGTAAGGCAGCAACAATAAAACTGCACCACTGTGGCTGCCGTCCATGTATTGTGAAAAAGGCATGTCCTAAGTAAATTACTTTCTTGCTTTAAGGGGACCAATAACATGATTTTTGAGTGCAGTACCACATGCAGTCACATATCTTCATTATTTCACAGTCCTTTATTCCAAATTATGAGCTAGTTGATAAACTGATGATTTAATCTATTTCTCATTCCTTGAAGCGCAGGAGGATGAGGGGTGATCTTATAGAGGTGTACACAATCATGGGAGGAATAGATCAGGTAGATGCACAGAGTCTGTTGCCCAGAGTAGGAGAATTGAGAACCAGAGGACATAGGTTTAAGGTGAGGGGGAAAAGATTTAATAGGAACCTGACGGATAACCTTTACACACAAAGGGTTGTGGGTGCATGGAACGAGCTGCCGGAGGAAGTAGTTCAGGCAGGTACTATCGCAACGTTTAAGAAACATTTAGACAGGTAATGAATAGGACAGCTATAGAGGGATATGGGACAAACCCAGACATGTGGGACGCGTAGATGAGACACGTTGGTCAGTGTGGGCAAGTTGGTTTGTATTTTGTGCAATTAAAGTTTAAATGAACTGTTAAAGTCAATTTCCCCTTTCGAGTCTCTTTTTCCCATCTGAGTCCTTCCCATTTTATTGAAAAAGGTACATCAGGAGCAGTTAAACAAGCTGCAGGAAGATGAAATGCCACTGTAGTGGAAAATTATGCTGATTTCCACTTTTACTTTCTGCCCATTTTATAATTTTTTTTAGTTGCCACAACTTAACTTATCTGGCAGTTCTGAAAAGGAGGGTGAAATTTGCACTTGCCTCAATATGCTGTGGGATTTTAATAATTTTCATGGGTGTATAGATTCAAATTGTCTAAAAAGTCCAAATGGAACAATGTAAGGAAGAACTAAAGATAGACACAAAGTGCTGGAGTAACTCAGCATGTCAGGCAGCATATATGGAGAAAAAGGATGGGTGATGTTACGGGTCGGGACCCTTCTTCAGACTGAAAGTAGGAGGTGGTGGGGGTGGGGGGTAGGTGAAGAACTGGAGGCGAGAAAATACCAGGACAAATCGGGGCCAGTCACGAATGATCTCAGGCAGGGCAGTGCCTGATAGGTCCATTGGTGCCTCGGGAAGATATGATCTCAAGAGAAACAATGTGGAGAACTGCGGAACTGGTAAAACCACTAGGGTGAAGGAAGGGGACAAGGAGGGATTGGTGAGGAGAGGGGAGTGTAATATAAAGATACTTAAAATTAGAGAATTTGATGTTCATACTGCTGGGTTGTAAGTTACCCAGGCAAAATATGAGGTGCTGTTCCTCCAATATGTGTGTGGCCTCACTCTGGTAATGGAGGAGGCCCAGGACAGAACGGTCAGCGTGGGAATGGGAAGATGAAATGATTGGCAATGGGGAGATCCCGTAGGTCTAGTCGGTCCAAATAACTAGTCAGATTCAAGAGGAAGTGATAAAAAGCATGCTGAAACTAATACTTGTGGAATACAGTTCCTACAATTTTAATCTTTTTGGGATCATTGAAACTTATGGGAGAGGGTGGGGGTAGTATTTGGCTCATTGTGTCTATCCTTGCTCTTTGAAAAAGCAGTCATTGCTGTGGGTGTATCTGAAATCCTGTTCATTCCTTGCCAATAACTGCCTTAAATTATTTATGGAATCAGCTTTCACTATTTTTTAAGGAGAGTATTCCAGATTTGACAACCTATTTCTCCCTTTCTCCACTAAAAAGCTTTTTATGAATAATGTTAAACTTTTGGAAATTGACTGAATTGACTAGAAAGTATAGGTTTCATATATTTACTCTATCCAAAAGCTCCAGCGTCTTAAAGTCACCTCTGACCCTGTTAGTTCCAGGAACAATGCTAACTGTTCCTGTTTCTCCATGTAGCTGATTATCTTTATCCCTACTCTTCCATCATCTTTGCCTAAATGTGATACCCGACATTATGCAATATGCTCTGAATGAGCATTTATACCACCTCAATCTATCCTGCGCTTCTATTCATAAACTTTGTGTCTTTTTAATCACTATTAGTTTTATACAAATGATATAGGGTGCCTGATTATTGGTCAAATTTATTTCCAATAATTTGTTTCATGTATGCAGTATAGACACTTTATACAGAATAGGCACTGTATGCAGTCTACTGTATACAATATAGGCACTATACTGTATACACTATAGGTACTATATACAGTATACAATATAGGCACTGTATACAGCATGCTGCATGCAGTATAGACAGTATACAGTATGGTGTATACTGTTTAGGCACTATGCAGAATAGGCAATCCCACCCCAGATTTATGGAAGCTAAGTGGATTTATGTTTTACGTGATGAGTTGCTGCCGCAGCCTGGTGACCTGCAATACAATAAAGAGCAGCCGGTGTAAGTTTATTTAAAAGATTAACATTTTGTGACTAATTCTCTCAGGGCCTAGGAGGTCTGCAGTTTCTCTTCTTTCTCCTCCAACAATCTCCTTAAACTTCCTGCTGAAATTAGCAACTACAACTAATCGACAGATTACCAGTTTATTTTTATTTTACTACAGTAAGGCTAATGGAAGGCACTTGTTTTTCCACCCCATCACCCACCCCCTAAAAAATACTTGTATTGAGTGAATATGTTGATATTTCACACTGTCTAGTTTTATAATTAAACTTGCAGACTTGAACATGGCCTTTTCATGTGCTCTGCTTGATGGAAGTGGCACTTTTGATGGGCATGGTGAACAAAACAGTCATCATTTCATGGAACCGTAGGCTGAGAATGCTGGGGAATGTTATTTGAACACGTGCCTATGCTTGTTCTGGAACAGCTATTCAATTATTTTTACCCCTCCAAATACAAATTGAGAGTGGGAGCAGGCCATTCGGCTGTCTGAGCCAGCTCCGCCGTTTAATCAGATCATGCCTAATCTGGTTGTAGCCCTATCTCTGCATTCCTGCTTTCCATGGTAACCGTTCACACTAGTTTGCTGTTTTATACAATAGTAAAACTGTAAAAGCATCAGGATATGGAAAACTATTTGAACATGGGACAGTACAAGAACAGGCCCTTCAGCCCACAATGTCCATGTCTGCACATGATACATATCTCTCCCATCCCTGCCTGGCCATGTGTCTATCCAAAAGCTTAATAAATACCACTATCGTATATCTCCTATGCCACTCTTGACAACTCACTCCAACTCTTGACAACTCATTCCAGGTATCCTCCAGCCTCTGTGCAAAGAAAAACGTGACCCGCACATCTACTTTAAAAATGTGTCCTTTCAACTCTTATTTTCTTTCCTGAGCTTTGATAGTAAAATGCTTGAGTAGGGTGCTTATGAGTTAACCAAAGTTTTCATAATTTGTTTTGCAGTCCATGAAGGGGATTCACAATTTCAGGGCATCTGGAGATTATGACAATGACTGCAGTGCCCCCTTAATTCCACTTTGCACACAGCCAGAACAAGTCATCAAAGGTAAGTGTCATTAACCATTTTGTGTGTTTCTTTGAAGGGGCAAGATACACGTTGTGTGGGACTATTTGTAAAAGGATGCAGGTCAGATCAATATTCTGCAGTAAATCTCAGCTCTTCATTCTGAGTTGGTCCTTTGAAGCATTGCTCAGAGTTTGGTTGGGTAAAGCCTGTGGACTCTATAGACTTTAGGGGTTCAGCGTGGAAACAGGTCCTTCGGCCCACCGGGTTTGCACTGACCAGGGATCACCCCGTACACTAGCACTATCCTACACACTAAGGACAATTGAAATAAAAAGTTGCAATCTTTACTGAAGCCAATTTAGCTACAAACCTGTATGTCTTTGGAGTGTGGGAGGAACCCGGAGCACCCAGAGAAAACTGACGCAGTCACGGAGAAGGTACAAAATCCGTACAGATAACACCCCTAGTCAGGATCGAGCCCGGGTCTCTGGCACTGTGAGGCACCAACTCTACCACTGCCCCACCGTTCTGCTCGATAGACCAACCTTGTTTTCAGCAACCCAGTTGGACAGGCAGCATCTGTGGAGGGAAATAGACAGACAATGTTTTGGCTTGGCTGATCACCCTATCAGTCCCAATCTGAAATGTCATCTGTCATCCCCTCCACATAACCTGCTGAGTTCCTGCGGCACTTAGATTTTAGCTCAAGATTTCAGCAACTGCATTGTCTCCAACTCTATTGTCATTGAGTTACCCAAAAGCTGCCAAGATAGTTTCCAACTCCTTGTGCTTTTGCTATCAATAGGTTTAATAAAAATAAACTTCTCAGGCGGTCAAGTATCAAAATATGCAGATTTAAAATGATTGACATAAAATCCAGAGAAAGGATTGAGCAATTATAATCTATAATACATTGCCTAATTACATGGTGGATGCATATATTCAATTGTGACTTTCAGGATGGAATTGAATAAATAGTGGGGAGGGGGAAGTCACGGGATGAAGGGAAAAGAACAGCAGAATAGGACTAGTCAGATTTTTCTACAAAGAATTATGAAGCTATACAACATAGAAACAAACCCTTCTGACCATGCCGACCAAGTTGCCCCTTCAAATCTTTCTTATACATATACATATCCAAGTGTAGTTTAAATATCGGAATTATACCTGCCTCTTCTACATCCTCTTGCAGCTCGTTCCATATACACACCACTCTCTGTGTGAAATAGTTGCCCCTCAGGTCCCATTCAAATCTTTCCCCTTTCACTTTAAACCTACACCCTCTAATGTTAGACTCCTCTACCCTATGGATGGAGTATGGCTATTTCTGTTACCTTTTGTTTATTTCCTGTGAGTACGAAAGGACCTGTTACAATAATGGAGTTAAATAATGATCCATAAGGTTAAATCTAGAATTGCTGCCACATGGTGTATGACATGGGGCAATTTGTGATCCAAGTATTTGTGGTGGCTGGCATCTGCTTTTTGGGACTCCATTTACAGGCTGCCTCCCTCTGGGTTGATGCCCACGCTGTGGTTCAGTTTATCACACTATTTATGCATGATTTGATGCTATATCGCCAGAGAACAATTACATTGTTGTGCATTTATTGAAAGGGTGCGCATTAAATATCTGATAACACTACAACTTTGATTCTTAGTTTCAGTTTAGTTTAGAGATACAGCAAGGAAACACACCCTTTGGCCCACTGACTCCATGCCGACCAGCAACTCTGTGCACTAGCACTATCCTACAGATTAGGGTTAATTTACAATCTTTAACGAAGCCTTTGGAATGTGGTAGGAAACAGGAGCATGGATGTAGAGATGTTTCCACTAGTGGGAGAGTCTAGGACCAGAGGCCATAGAATAAAAGGATGTACCTTTAGAAAGGAGGTGGAATTTCTTTAGTCAGAGATGGTGAATCTGTAGATGTCATTGCCATAGATCGATGTGGAAGCCAAGACATTGAGTATTACTTCTCCAAAACAATTGTTTAACTGGTATTATGTGATCCACTGTCACAGTAGCGATGGAAGAAATACGTATACATGTGCACAACCTTTTATCCGAAAGCCTTGGGACCAGACACTTTTTGTAATTCGGAATTTTTCGGCTTTAGGAATGGAAGATTTTTAGCGTAGATTTTAACGGCTGGCTCAGTGGTAGAGTGCTCGGCTCATATCCGCAAGATCGCGAGTTTGCACCTCGATCCCGGCAGTTACTCGATCGCGAGTTTGAGTCTTCAATGTAGTTTTTTCTTGCAGAATAGGAGAGAATAGGGAGGGTTAGGCTGGGATCATTCTCTGTGAGATGATCTTAATGCGGGAGATAAGTGTAGGAGAGGTGTACTGACTGTGTGGGCAGAACTTTGGAAGTGATTGCCCACCATTCTCAAAAGCCGCTGTGTCTCCCTGTCCCTCCAACTCCAGAGGAATCCGCTCCCCGATGGGCCGCTACAGCGACAAGTGGCAGTTCGCCCACAGCCCGAGCTGCACCACCCCAAGAACAAGACGTACCTTGCACACCATCAGCTTCTGCCCCTACGGGGAGCGTGTTCCTCTGGAGTTGGAGCGCGGCTGGGCTGGAGTTGCTGATCTGGGATCTCCGTGCTTGCAGTGGGCCTGGGGGGTCGGTGTCCCGATGGGGGCGCAGCTCGGGCTGTGGGCGAACTGCCACTTGTCGCCGTAGCGGCCCATCGGGGAGCGGCTTCTGGTGGTCCTGACGTCTCTCAGCTCCTGTCCAGGGGGGTGGCCGGAGACGTCAGGACCAACAGGAACCCGCTCCCCGATGGGCCGCTACAGCGACAAGTGGCAGTTCGCCCACAGCCCGAGCTGCGCCCCCTCATCCGCAACCCGGGTTCCTCTGGAGTTGGAGCGGGGCTGGGCTAGAGTTGCTGCTGGCTGTGGGTCTCTGGGATCTCCGTGCTTGCGGTCGGTGTCCCGTTGGTCCTGACGTCTCCGGCCACTCCCCTGGACAGGAGTTGAGAGTGGGAACTGTACCGCCCTTGCCCCCTCCCTCTGCAACTGCAAACAACCCCACTCTCCTGCAAGGGCGGTACAGTTCCCAGTCTCAGCTCCTGTACAGGGGGGTGGCCGGAGACGTCACAGCCCGAGCTGCGCCCCCTCATCCGCAACCCCAAGAACAAGACATACCTTGCACACCATCAGCTTCTGTCCCTACGGGGAGCGTGTTCCTCTGGAGTTGGAACGGGGCTGGGCTGCTGCTGGCTGTGGGTCTCTGGGATCTCCGTGCTTGCAGTGGGCCTGGGGGTCGGTGTCCCGTTGGTCCTGACGTCTCCGGTGACTGCCACTGACCTGCTGGCATCGCCGACGTGAAGACAGTGCAAAGCCCCCGCGCCGGTGCAATGGGCGGGGAGCTGGAGAGGGGAGGGAAGGGGTCACACACATGGCTGGGAAGCAGAGGGGTGTAGGTGGGGTGAAACTGAAGGGAGCGACAATCTGCTGCTGCCTGCCCGCTGTTAAAAAGTTCCCACGCAAGACTCACGAAACACTGTGTATCGTGAGTCTACCGTGGGAACTTTTTAACTCAGCGGGCAGGCAGCAGCAGATTGTCAATTATTAACCCTTCCGCGCAATCTACCCTCACCTTCTCTTTTATGAATGGGGATTTAGTTCCCCTTTCTTCGAGGACCGACCGGAGGTTCAGCTGTCACCTCTGCGGGCCGCCCTCGGTGAACGCCTTCAAGGACCTTTCTTCAAGGACCGAAAAAATGTCCGCTATTCGGAGCTTTTCGTTATTTGGAATTTCGGATAAAAGGTTGTGCACCTGTAGTAATTTCCTCGACTGGATAGCACGCGACAAAAAGTTTTCACTACGCCTTGGCACTTGTGACAATAATAAACTAAACTAAGAAGCATTGTCCTTAAGAATTTAACTTGAATTCAACTCACTAGGTTTGGCAGGATTGATAATCGATGTTTAAGGGTGGCACAGTAACGCAGCGGTAGAGATCCTGGGTTGGATCCTGACTACTGATGTTGTCTGTACGGATGTTGTACGTTCTCCCTGTGACCGCGTAGGATTTCTCTGGATGCTACGGTTTCCTCTCATACTCCAAAGACATACCGGTTTGTAAGTTTATTGGCTTTGTAAAATTGTAAATTGTCCCAAGAGTGTAGGATTGTGTTAGTGTACGGGGTGGTCGCTGGTTGGCGCGAACTCCGTGGGACGAGGGGTCTGTTTCAGTGCTGTATCTCAAAAGTCTAAAGTGTCGGTTTCACTTCACTTTCCAAATCAATAAAACAAAACCACATTCCTATTGTTAAACATTAGAAGCCATCAATGTACATATTGTTAGAATGTCTTTTGTTTCTCGAGACTTGAACAAAGGCGATCCTACCTTCAGACAAAACTTTTAAAGTGGAGCAGGCAGCCCGAGGAAGTCTGCACTGCTGCCAACTATCAGACCATTATGGTGCCACAAGGACTGACCTCACTTGGTGCCAGCTCTCTGTAAACCGCTCGGTGTTCTCTATGTCGGCGTTGGCAAAACAGCCTTCTTGAAATGTATCCTGAGGAGCCTCTGGCTGCCTCTGAAGGCTGGCTCTGGCTTGTCAATTGCTTCTGTCCGACGGTTAGAACATAGAACAGTGCAGCACAGTGGCAAAAGAAAATGACACAAAGTGCTGGGGTAACTCAATGGGTGAGGCAGCATCTCTGGAGAACATGGATAGCTGATGTTTCGGGTTAGGACCCTTCTTCAGACTGTGGCACATCTGGTAGAGCTGCTGCCTTACACCAGAGACCTGGGTTCCATCCTGACCTCGAGTGCTGACTGTGTGGAGTTTGCACATTCTTTCTGTGACCGTATTGGTGTGGGTATATTCTGGGTTCACCGGTTTCATCCCACATCCCAAAGACGTACAGGTTTGGAGGTTAATTGGCCTCTAAATTTCCCCTAGGGATGTGAAAGTGTGATAACATAAAAATAGTGTGAACAGGGGATAGATGGTCGGCATGGAGCCTACTGTATCTCTAAAAAAATTTAATAAAAGAACATATGCATCGGCCCAAGATGTCCATGCCAAACATGATGCCAATTCCCTGCTGCCTGCATGTGATCTTAAACATCAGCGAGACCAAAAACAGACTGGGCAATCGTTTCGCAGAACACCTTCGCTCAGCCCGCCTGAACCTACAGTGCCTTCCATAATGATTGGGACAAAGACCCGTCATTTATTTATGTGCCTCTTCAGCTTATGCTTGTTTTGGGGGCTGGTCCCCTTCAGTTTTCTCTTCAGCATATAAAAGGCATGCTCAATTGGGTTCAGATCGGGTGATTGACGGCCACTCACGAATTGACCATTTTTTAGCTTTGAAAAACTCCTTTGTTGCTTCATCAGTATGTTTGGGATCATTGACCTGCTGTAGAATGAACCTCTGGCCAATGAGTTTTGAGGCATTTGTTTGAACTTGAGCAGATAGGATGTGTCTATACACTTCAGAATTCATTATGCTACTACCATCAACAGTTGTATGATTAATGAAGATAAGTGAGCCAGTACCTTCAGCAGCCATACATGCCCAGGCCATAACACCCCCACCACTGTGCTTCACAGATGATGTGGTATGCTTTGGATCTTGGGCAGTTCCTTCTCTCCTCCATACTTTGCTTTTGCCATCTCTCTGATATAAGTTAATCTTCGTCTCATCTGTCCACAAGACCTTTTTCTAGAACTGTGATTGCTATTATAAGTATTTATTGGCAAACTATAACCTGGCCATCCTATTTTTGTGGCTAACCAGTCGTTTGCATCTTGCAGTGTAGCCTCTGTATTTCTGTTCACGAAGTCGTCTGCAGACAGTGGTCATTGACAAATCCACACCTGACTCCTGAAGAGTGTTTCTGATCTGTCGGACAGGTGTTTGGGGATTTTTCTTTATTGTATGGAGAATTCTTCTGGCATCAGCTGTGGAGGTCTTCCTTGGCCTGCCAGTCCCTTTGCGATTAGTAAGTTCACCAGTGCTCTCTTTCTTCTTAATGATGTTCCAAACAGTTGATTTTGGTAAGCCTAAGGTTTGGCTGATGTCTCTAACACTTTTATTCTTGATTCTCAGTCTCATAATTTGACTTTCATTGGCACAACTTTGGTCCTCATGTTGATAAACAGCAATAAAAGTTTCCAAAGGTGATGGAAAGATTAGAGGAAAGACTAGGTGCTGAGAGTTCTCTTATACCTGTATTAAGGAGGCAATTAAACATACCTGAGCAATTACAAACACCTGTGAAGCCATGTGTCCCAAACATTATGGTGCCCTGAAATGGGGGGACTATGTATAAACACAGCTGTAATTTCTACATGGTGAAACCAAAATGTATAAAAATGGCCTTTATTAAAATCTGACAATGTGCACTTTAACCACATGTGATTTTTTTCTATTACAAATCTCAAATTGTGGAGTATAGAGGCAAATAAATAAATGATGGGTCTTTGTCCCAAACATTATGGAGGGCACTGTACCTGATCTCCCGATTGCTGGACACTTTAATTCTCCTTCCCATTCCTACACAGACCTTTCTGTCCTATGTCTCGTCCATTGGCAGAGTGAGGCTAAAGGCAAATTGAAGGAACAGCATCTCATATTTTGCTTGGGCTGCTTACAGCCCAGTGATATGAATATTGATTTCTCTCACTTCAGGTAGCCGTGGCAATCCCTCTCTATCCCACCCCCACCCAAGTCGCACTAGCTTCTCATTTTCACCCTACAAACAGCTAACAATGGCCTGTTTGCTCTATGATCGTTACTTTTTTGCATATCTTTCATTCATTGTTCTTTATCTCTCCACATCACCGTCTATATCTCTTGTTTCCCTTATCTCTAACCAGTCTGAAGAAGGGTCGCAACCCGAAACGTCACACTTCTCTCCAGAAATGCTGCCTGGCCCGCTGAGTTACTCCAGCTTTATGTCTTTCTGCATGTAATCCTTACCGCCCATTCCCTGTATGTGTCTGTCTAAAAGCCTCTTCAACACTATCATATCTACTTCCACCATCACCCTTGACAACGGGTTCCAGGCACCGGCCACTCAGTTTGCCCCAAGCAAATTGAGTACCAGGTTGGCCAGTGAAAACATTAGCCTCCTACTCCTGGACTCAAACCCTTCAGTGGCTTGTGTAACATAATACGTGCTGGCCTAACTCACTACTCATTGAACTGGACGATTCATAGATTACTTCATACCCCCATAAGCCATTCCCAATTTTCCCAATCTTACATTCTTATGAAGAGAATACTGACAAAAGTTTGGACATTTTGATAGTTAATTGCATTGTTTTAAGGATAAAAAGCTGAGAAATCAATAAAAATGTGGGTTGTCTGTTTTACTTTGCTTCCTCGGTGAGGGCAGTCTCTGTACACAGAAACAATTTCCTGTAAACCAGAACATTCATCCTTATGGGTATCATGGGATGACCGCATGCCTGAGGTGCATTCAGCCATGGCATATCGCCCTGGAACTTGTAAGCTCACCATTTTCTGCTGTAGAGGAAAGACTGGAATTCCAGATATAGAAAATATGTGCAGGAGTAGGCCATTCGGCCCTTTGAACCAGCACCACCATTCAATATGATCTTGGTTGCTCATCCAGAATCTCCATATCCCTTGATTCCGTTAGCCCTAAGAGTTATATCTAACTCTCTCTTGAATGCATCCAGTCAATTGGCCTCCACTGACTTTTGTGGCAGAGAATTCCAGATTCACAACTCTCTGGCTGAAAATGTTTTTCCTCATCTCTGTCCTAAATGGCCTACCCCTTATTCTTAAACTGTGATCCCTGGTTCTGAACCCCCCAACATCGGGAACATTTTTCCTGCATCTAGCCTGTCTAATCCTTTAAGAATTGTATATGTTTCTACAAGATCCCCTCGCATCCTTCCAAATTCCAATGAATAATATCTAATTGTCAGGGTTATCTGTTAGTTTGATCTAACAGAGGCAATGATGTATATATTGTCTATCAGCTGAAAGGCCATCAGTGTCTTGGCCAGCTAATTTATTTCATTATTAACTTGTAATCTCCATGTAAATTTCTTTTGAAAGGAGAGCTATGTCGTCTGCAAAGTCAAGATCATCTAGCTGCTCCCACATTGTCCACTGAATTCGATTTCTTTTCCCTTCAGTTGTTTCCATCATGATCCAGTCAATTGCCAGGAGGAACAGGAATGGTGACAATAGATATCCCTGCTTGACGCCCGTCCTGACACTAAAGCTCTGAGAGACCTGGCCTGCATGCACCACTTTGCATGAGGTTCCATTATACGAGTTCTTGATTTAGTGTATGACCTTGGTGGGAATTCCATAGTGGTCCATTAGTGTTGTCCTGCCTTAGCTGTCAAACGCTTTCTCAAAGTCGATGAAGTTGATGTACAGGGATGTGTTCCATTCAATAGACTGCTCAATGATGATGCGTAATGAGCTATGTGGTCTGTGCAAATTGCTATGTGATCTGTGCATGAGCGATCCTTCCTGAATCCTGCTTGCTGGTCCCGTAGCCTCTTGTTTACAGCTTCCTGAAGACGGTTGAGTATGACCCGGTTGAAAATTTTACTGGGTACAGAAAGTAGGGTGATCCCTCGGTAGTTGTCACATTTTCTTAGGTCACCTTTTTTTGGCAGTTTCACGATGTATCCCTCCTCTGCCCATTCTGTGGGTGTCTTTTCCTCGTCCCAAATTCCCCCCAAAAAGCCACAGAGCATGTCTGTTGGAGTCTTTGTCTACTTTCAGGGCTTCAGGTGGAATATTGTCAGGGCCAGCAGCCTTGCCAGTTTTCTGTAGCTTGATTGCAGCCTTTATTTCTGTTGGTCTGTCACACTTAATTTGTAGTGATATCCTGGCTTTGGGAATGTGTGTCTGTACAGCCGGTGTCATCAGATCATGTCACAAAATATCAAATACACCACATGTGCATCTGTGATAAGTTCAGAAGGTCCATGGAAGATGTCAGAGCAAGAAGAGGAGCAGACACAGCCTCAGACCACCACCTCCTGGTAGGGAAGGTGGCCTGTTTAAGACTTCTTCAAAATGTTCTACCCATCTGTCGAGCTGCGCCTCCTGGGTTGAAAGCAGTTGACCGTTCTTGTCTGTAATTGGTTTATTACTATGCAGATATGTCCCGGACAATTTTCTTGTGATGGTGTATAACTCCCACATGTTCCTTTGAATCACCGCAATGTCTCTCCACCTGTGTTCTCTTGTCCCTACTGATGTTCTTTCGCACTTCTTTGTGCCATCTGTTGTACTCCTTTTGGGCTAAAGCCTTTTCAGCTCTTCTTGAGTTGCTCATTTTCTCCTTTAACTTTCTCCTCTGTTGGATTGTGTTGAGGGTTTCTGGTGTTATCCACTCTTTCTGTTTTTGGGTCCTTCTCCCTAGGGCCTCCTTACAAGTTGAGCTCCTTCGCTGTAGCTCTGTGTTTTCCCTTGAGAGGGTATCCTTGAACTTCTTCACCACGAGTACTACTGAGGTATTCAATGTTGTACTTAGCTCTTTGGCTTTTGGCCTGGTGGTGTCTCTTCAGCCTTAGCTTGAATTTCCCTACCAGGAGGTGGTGGTCTGAGGCTGCGTCTCCTCCTCTTCTTGCTCTGACATCTTCCATGGACCTTCTGAACTTTTTACAGATGCAGATGTGGTCAATTTGATATTTTGTGACATGATCTGATGACACCCAAGTTGTTTTGTAGATTGTTTTATGAGGGAATACACTTCCCCCGATCACTAGGTTATTGTTCACACAGGACCCAGCAAACATCTCGCCATTTTCATTCATTTTCCCCACTCCATGCTTTCCCATTACTGCCTCATATCCACACCAGTGCGGATTAATTGGCCTGAACTAATCCTATTATTTAACTACTGGTGGTCCCTCACACTCCTCTACCAGATTTGTTTAAGAGGAATAAGTGAGTTTGGTATTTTAACTGCGCGTGCCCAGGTCATAGGTCACTCGAGATAAACGTTCTCGGCAGCTGAGCTGCTGCGTGCTTACAGACCTGCGTTTCATCCGTAGTCAGGATCGAACCCGGGTCTCCGCCGCTGCAAGCGCTGTTGAATTGCTACTGGAGTTAGCAACACTATTTCTCTCTTCTCCACTGGTCCATGCAGAAATCTCAGTAGTGACAATCTAATGTGCACAAACTGCATGTGACAAAAACGTGCGTGAGAGGAACACTTTCTCAGCATTAATATCGGAGTGACATAATGTAGAACAAGTGAGATCGGCGTGGACTTGGGCCGAAGGGCCTGTTTCTGTGCTGTGTCCCTAAACCAAATTAATCTAACTAGGTAAAGGTAAGTCATCGGAGGATGCCGGGAGGGTGGACATGGGAACAGGTGGGGTTGAAGGGAGTGTAGTGGCCATTTGTGGCCTACAGGGAGGAAGGAAAGTTGTCTGGGACCAAATTCTGGGAGCAAAGAAAACTAAGGGGCTTAGGTGAGAGGGGAACATTTTAATTAGAACCTGATGTTCAACGTTTTTCACACAGTGGGTGGTGGGGAAGTTACTTAGGCAGGTATAATAGCAACATTTGGAAGACATTTGGACATGTGCATGGATAGGAACTCTCTCTCTCTCTCTCCACCCCCTCCCCCGCCTCCTCCCCCCTCGCTCTCTCACCACCTCTCTCTTTCTCTCTACCTCCTATTCCCCACTGTCCCAACAGATGAATCACAGTCCGGTCCTCCTCAGCCTGGGTGTATGGGTTCCATTCTCACTCGGGCCGCCCTCCCGGGTTGCAGAGGTTTATTATACAAGGGTGAACCACGCACCCCTCTCCTGCTTAACCCCAGGAAGCAGATTTGTGAGCGGAGTCTCACTACCATCCCTGTCCGGGGGAGGCCGGAGATGTCCGGGGAGACCCTGGACTGATGGGACACCGGCCCGGAGCAGTGGCTTACAGCCAGCGCGGAGAAGAAACACTAACTGCAGCTCAACTCTGCTCCAACTCCCGAGGAACCCGTTCCTCGCCTTATCCAGTGGCTGTCGGTTAAACCCCCGTCGGTGCTGGAGAAAGCCGAGCACCAGTCATCAACTGGAATATACACAAAATGCTGCAGTAACTCAACAGGTCAGGCAACATCTCTGTGAAAAAGGGTCTAGACCCAAAATGTCACCTATTCCTTTTCTCCAAAGATGCTGCCCGTCCCACCGAGTTACTCCAGCACGTTATGTCTACCTTCGGGGTAAAGCAGCATCTGCAGCTCCTTCCTCCAGGGTAATTAACGGGGTATCGATTACCCTATCAAATATAGAGAGAGAGAGAGCGTTTTTATACAGCCAGTGAGCGCTTCATTCGCTTTTTCTTTATCACAAATTACCTTTGACAAATCCCATCATTCCTTGCGTTTTTCGGAATACCGAACTCGCTTATTATAATAAAAAATTTCTCTATCCTCCAGGGGGCGCAAGTATCATCCAGTGCCATATATTGAACGATAAGAGGCACATTGTAACCAAAGATACCAACAACATTGTGGCATTCTGGGATGTCCTGAAGGTAAGCACACATTCACCATTCGCATCTATTGTTTAAAATCTACTACCCTAAACATGGGAACTGATTATAAATAAACTTCCCTTCTTGCCCATCATTATCAAAGTACTAAACGTGGTGAGGCTGCATTCTGAGTATTGTGTTCAGTTTGGGCCGCCCTGCTATAGGAGGGATATTGTTATGCTGGAAAGAGCACAGAGAAGATTTATGAGCATATTGGCAGGACTTGAGGGCCTGAGCTATACAGGGAGAGTTTAAAAACTAGTAACTACAGCTGCTGGTTTACAAAAGAAGACAGAGTGCTGGAGTAACGCAAGACCCTTCCAACAGCCTGAAGGAGGGTCCCAACCCGAAACATCATCTTTCCATGTTCTCCAGAGATGCTGCCTGACCCACTGAGTTACTCCAGCACTTTGTGTCTTCTTTTGTGTGGACATTTTTTTTTAAACCAGCCATCTGCTGTTCGTTGTTTCTACACTTTGACTGCTCCACTTCGAAACCTCGTCAAGGCATGTCTATTTTGAAGTTCTCCTCTCTCTGACGGTGTGAGACTTTCTCTCACTGCTTCCCCTCCAATTCGTGCTTCGGCCTGAAGAAGGGTCCTGACCCAAAATCACCCATCTATGTGCTCCAGAGATGCCGTCTGACCTGCTGAGTTACTCCAGCACTTTGTGTCCTTTTTGTAAAGCAGCATCTGCAATTCCTTGTTTCTTGATTTGGATAGGCACTACTTGATTTGCCTTGATAAAACTATATCACAGATAGTTTAGGATCCTTTGACTACTCATGCTTTTTCAAACATTCACTTGGATGTGAATTGCTACAGTTTTTTGGTGTACTGGGTGAAGGATTTTTAGAAGTAAATAGCTGCTTGAAGGAGTGTTAATTGGCCTGTTGAAGGAGGGTATTGAGAAAAGTTAATTGAATATAAATTAAAACTTTTTCGCAAAATCGTTTAAGTTTAGGTGAAAACTTTTGGCTTCACACCTTCCAAACTCGTTAAGGTAGTTGAAATTAAACGATGAGACTGCTTTTGCAATTCAAGAGATCTTTTAAATTTAGACTTTACAGATACAGCGTTGAAATAGACCCTTCAGCCCACCGAGTACGCACTGATCAGCGATCACCCCATATCACCTCTATCCTACACACTAGGGACAATTTACAGAAGTCGATTGATCTACAAACTTGCAGGTCTTTAGGATATGGGAGGAAACCGGAGAATCCGGACAAAACCCATACAGTCACAGGGAGAACATACAAACTCTACATACAACATCCATTGTCAGGATCAAACCTGGGTCTTTGGCACTGTGAGGTAGCAGCTCTAACACTGCGTTACTGTGCCGCCCTTAAACTTATCAATTATCAATCCTGCCAAACCTAGTGAGTTGAATTCAAGTTAAATTCATACGGACAATTCTTCTTGGTATAGTTTAGTTTATTATTGTCACAAGTGCCGAGGTAGAGTGAAAAACTCTACTGCTGCACCACTGTGCTGCCCAAAATTGCTTTTGCAATTTGAGCACAGGTGGACAATAGTCAATAGGTGCAGGAGTAGGCCATTCGGCCCTTCGAGCCAGCACCACCATTCAATGTGATCGTGGCTGATCATCCCCAATCAGTACCCCATTCCTGCCTTCTCCCCATATCCCCTGACTCCGCTATCTTTAAGAGCTCTATCTAGCTCTCTCTTGAAAGCATCCAGAGAACCGGCCTCTACCGCCCTCTGAGAGAGAATTCCACACTCACAACTCTCTATGTGAAAAAGTGTTGTGAGTCTGTGGAATACTCTGGTTTCAGGAAGGCAGGTTTATGTATGTTCTAATTCAAGAGAATCTTTCAAATTGATGAGGGCCAGGATGGCAAATGTTGTCGATGTGGACTTTAGCAAGGCCTTTGATGAAGTCCTACATAGTAGGCTGATCCGGACATCGTACTATCCAGGATGAGTTTGCCAGCTGGATACAAAATCAGTTGTGGTATATGGAACAAGCTGTCAGAGGAGCCAGTAGAGGACAGTACAATTACATTTAAAAAACATTTGGACTGTAACATGGATAGGAATGGTGCAGAAGGATATTGGCCAAATGCAGGCAAATCGGATTAGCTTAGTTAGGAATCATGGAAATGTTTGGCCAATGGGTCTGTTTCTGTGCGGTATAACTTCATCTTTAATGGGTTATGCATTCCCTGACAGGCTTGTAAGGTTGAAGATCTTGGAAAAGTAGAATTTGAAGAAGAAATCAAGAAAAGATTTAAAATGGTTTATGTGCCAAACTGGTTTTCAGTGGACTTAAAAACTGGGGTAAGTTTGCTTTTGTTTTTGTTTTAGCTGTGACTATATTGTCCTATTTTCTGAGCATGATGATGCACCACCGGCAAGGTTGCCCTTGAGACAGTGGTGGGTGTGATCAATGGGTAGATGCAATCATGATAGTGTTGGGGAGAGCTGCCCACGGTTAGACCCAGTGGTGGTGAGGTAGTGTCCAATAATGTTGAAGTGAATTTTGCAAGTAAACATCAACACCAACTTTTTTGAAATGTAATTTTGAATTCAGAGATACAGTGCGGAAACAGGCGCTTCGGCCCACCGAGTCCGCACCAGCCAGCAATCCCCGCACACTGATGCCAATTAACCTACAAACCTGTACGTCTTTGGAGTGCGGGAGGAAGCAGGAGCATCCTGAGGAAACCCATGCAGGTCACAGGGAGAATGTACAGAGGTAGCACCCGTAGTCAGGATTGAACCCGCGACTCTGGCACTGTAAGGTAGCAACTCTACCACTGCGCCACCATGCTGCCCAATGCTCTGAAATATTTGAGAAATGATTTTGGAAAATAAGTAGCTCAAATTAACATATTAAATATACTTTTGTCAAAATTATTATGTCAAACTGAATATCCCCAAAGAAATGGAGGATATATTTTCTCAGACTTGCTCGATGTTCTGTATTATCCTCAGTGCCGTGGTGTTTTGTGACCTTTAGGGCACTGTCATATACTGTGCCAGTGGCCAATTACGCGGGTCTTGTCACCTATCTCATAACTGTCTGGGGCAGTTATGGTCAATATTTCCAAAAATGCTCTCCCACTAACACTTCCAACTACTTGCCTGCCTCACCCTCAATGTGCCAGCATAGTCTTTGGTTGATTGTAGAACATGAAGATCTGCAAAGATAGGTCTGTCCCTGTAGTTCTCTTGGAATTGTTGTACATTGAAGATTACATCCATAGAAGATTATGTGGATGAACAGAGTCCACACTGTGATTTGGGAAGCAGCTCTTCCCTCACCTGCCATAGACAGTGGAGGATCGCCCTTGTGATGAGTTCCCTGTGGCACACACCAGGGAATGACCGCTGTTGATCCCACAGTCTCCTTTCTTGAAGGGGTATCCTTAGATTATCCTCTCCTTCTAAGATGTGTGAAATGTGGCTGTGACTTTGTGACTGAGCATAGTCCCGCTGAGTTCTAGGAATTAAATGGCAATACCATCTGCTCCTGAGGCTCCTTAGTTTTGAATTGGGATATAGCTTTCTTGAGTAATTGCCCAATATAGGCTGCTATGGGATGGTGTCAAGTTACTCACCTCAAGCACAAAGTCTGTTTGAAGAGGTCTTTCCAGTGTTCCTTCCAGTGAGTTCTGACTGCTTCTCTGTCCATTATTTCGGGCAGCACCTCTTATTGAAGACAAACGTCAACGACAGCATTTTCATCAGCCTCAATGTGCCAACAGCCTTTGGTCGATTACAGAACATAAAGATCAAAATTACAATATTTAGGATGGTTTTTCAGAACCTCAAGGTCATACATCAGGATCACACATAAGGCTTGTGTAAGCAGCAAAGGAGCACACAAACTCTCAATTAAGCCACTAAGCCGTCCCGTCAGCCCATGTGCAGAGGAATCCCCAGTTCCCATATTGGCATAACTAACCATCTCAGAACCAACAAACTCAATGGAAGTCCTCCAGAGATGCTGCAGAGATGTTCCAGCATTTTTTGTCCTCTTTTGTAAACCATCATCTGCAGTTCATTGCAGTTGGCTTGGAAGCCAGTTCATTAATCTGTACTGGTCAAGTTGCAGAGGTGGGGAGGTTATGTGCAATCTATTTCTGTTGTTCTAGGCCATTCTTCCACATCTTCTCAATCAGCTCTGTAGTGGCAGTACAGACCTGCTGCAAAAGGAAGATACAAACAATCTCCCGGAAATACTAGGAGACCGAGGATCTAGTGGGACGAAGGAACTGAAGGGAATCCACATTAGTCAGAAAATGGTGTTGGGTAAACTGTTGGGACTGAAGGCTTGTAAATCCCAGGGCCTGATGGTCTGCATCCCAGAGTACTCGAGGTGGCCCTAGAAATTGTGGATGTATTGGTGATCATTTTCCAAGGTTCTCTCGACTCTGGATCAGTTCCTGTGGACTAGAGGGTAGCCAATTTTTAAGAAAGGAGGGAGAGAGAAAACGGGGAATTATAGTCCACTTAGCCTTACGTCGGTAATAGGGAAGATGCTGGAGTCGATTATTAAAGATGTTATAGCAGCGCATTTGGAAAGCAGTGACGGGATGGATTATGAAGGGGAAATCAAGCTTGACTAATCTTTTGGAATTTTTTGAGGATGTAACAAGGAGAATGGATAAGGGAGAGCCAGTGGATGTGGTGGACTTTCAAAAAGTCTTTGATATGGTCCCACACAAGAGATTAGTGTGCAAAATTAGAGCACATGATATTGAGGTTAGGGTATTGATAGAGAACTGATTGGCAGACAGGAAGCAAAGAGTAGGAATTAATGGGTCCTTTTCAGAATGGCAGGCAGTTACTAGTGTGGTGCCGCAAGGCTCGGTGCTGGGACCCTAGTTGTTTACAATATATATTAACAATTTAGACGAGGGAATTAAATGTAACATCTCTAAGTTTGCGGATGACACAAAGCTGGATGGCAGTGTGAGCTCCAAGAAGGATGCTATGAGGCTGCAGGGTGACTTGGATAGGTTGGGTGAGTGGGCAGTTTGGCAGATACAGTATAATGTGCATAAATGTGAGGTTATCCACTTTGGTGGCAAGAACAGGAAGGCAGATTATTATCTGAATGGTGCCAGATTAGGAGAAGGGGAGGTGCAACGAGACCTCGGTGTGCTTGTACATCAGTCACTGAAAGTAAGCATGCAGGTACAGCAGGCAGTGAAGAAAGCTAATGGCAGGTTGGCCTTCATTGCGAGAGGATTTGAGTTTAGGAGCAAGGAGGTCCTGCTGCAGTTGTACAGGGCCATGGTGAGACCGCAGCTGGAGTATTGTGTGCAGTTTTGGTCTCTTAATTTGAGGAAGGACATTATTGCTATTGAGGGAGTGCAGCGTAGGTTCACCAGGTTAATTCCTGGGATGCCGGTACTGACAGATGATGAAAGAATGAGTCGACTGGGCTTGTATTCGCTGGAATTTAGAAGGATGAAAGGGGATCTTATAGAAACATATAAAATTCTTAGAGGATTGGACAGGATGGATGCAGGAAATTTTTTCCCAATGTTGGGGGAGTCCAGAACCAGGGGTCACAGTTTAAGAATAAAGGGTAGGCCATTTAGGACGGAGAGGAGGAAAAACTTTTTAAGCCAGAGAGTTGTGAATCTGTGGGAATTCTCTGCCAGAAGGCAGTGGAGGTCATTTCACTGGATGTGTTCAAGAGAGAGTTAGATTTAGCTCTTAGGCCAAAGGGAATCAATGGATATGGGGAAAAAGGCGGAACGCGGTACTGATTTTGGATGATCAACCATGATCATATTGAATGGCAGTGCTGGCTCAAAGGGCCGAATGACCTACTCCTGCACCTATTTTCTATGTGTCTTATGTTTTTTATGTATCAATGTTTAATTGGTAGAGATTTAAAAAATTTAAAATGTTCTAGACTGAAGGAATCAAATAATTGTAAAACTGGACAGGCTGTAAAATAATGGTACAGCTGGAATGTCTTGGACAGTTGTAGACTGGTGTCTTTCACGACAGTAGAGTAATTTTATCCATTGAGCTGTTCATGTTAAGTTAAATGCTGTAGGTGGTTAATTTTAAACAATGGTAGCCAGAATGGAGACTCAAAGGTAGTCTGCTTAAAAAGGGCACCAGTGGAAGCTTAGTTAGTTTGTAACTGAAACCATGAACATTTTTCATTTAATTCACTTTGGCAGAATATTGGCTTTGAAGGATTCTGTTAGTTTTTTGACTTGAAGTTTTTCCTGCCTGTCCCTTTGTGCCACTTTTGAGCTTCTTAACTGTGATAAATCTCTGTAGCTAATCCTCAATTTAATCTTTTGTCGCTTGTTCTCTTTGAAAATATTTGCTCTATTTTTCCTGGAGAGCTTATTGGTTTCACTTTCCGAAGTACATAGTTGCTCTTGTAAGCTTTTTTTCCAGTCAATTGTTCTGAATAAATGGACTTTTAAGTATGTCTGATGCCCTATCATCTAAAAAGTGGCTTCCATCTTAATAAAATCTGTCTGGTTAGCAGCCTACAAATTCCTGGATTGTAGTGGTCCAAGAACTCTTAAGTAAGTTTCTAGATAACTGAGTTCCCTAGTGGCTAAATGTTCGCCATAACGTCAGCTGTACATTTTACTTCATTAGGTTTTGTAGCGATGACGTTCTGAGGTAAATATGTGATTAGAAAGTCTAAGAAACTATTGGCTCAGGAACAATTATGTAATTAACTCTCTCCAGCATGTTATACAGAACAGAAATGTAAAACAAAATTGAAAGCAGATTCAGATTTCTATTTTTTTCATGCAAACATTGTTATAGTTTGCTGTTTAAAAGCCATCTTTCTCAGTAAAAGACACAAAGTACTGGAGTAACTCAGCGGGTCAAGTAGCATCCATGGACAACAGGGATAGGTGATGTTTTTGTTCGGGTCTGCAGAAGAATCGCAACCTATCCATGTTCTCCAGGAATACTACCTGACCCGCTGAGGTACCCCAGCACTTTGTGTGTTTTTTCGTAAACCGGCATCTGGAAATTCTTGTTTATACCTTTCTCAGTGATTCCTGTCCCATCTTTGTTCTTGATTTTGATCCTGTCCAATATTCTCTTATTTTCATCCCTACCACCGAGCATTCATTTAATAACCATTTGTACCGAAACCAGAACACTGATCACAGAAATGCCCTTCTCATTGGCATCAAAATTCAGTGTTTCTATCATCCTAAAGGATTGAAACTGTTACTTACTTTCTTAAGATTTGGAGCATTTTATTTAAACATTATACTAAATTCCATGTTACACCTCTGCTTGTGACACTTTTGCCACTCCCTGAGGCAGACTCTGCTTACAAAGGGCCACTGTGATCACATCTGACACACACCCACCGATTGACTCACCTCCAGTCCAACCTCAGAGCAGCCTTTCAACTTGATTTTTAATTTACTTTTATTCATTCATAGAGATGTTGTTAATGTGGCCACCATTTATTGCCCATGCTTTATTGCCCCCGAACTGAGGAGGCATTTAATATTCAACTTTAAGAGTTTGCAATAGCTTGCATGTTGCATATTTACTCTGAACAATCCATCATCAAGCTTAGAGAAAATTGAAACTTTATTGCAAGCAGCTAACAACTTTGTGATATTTGCTTTGTTCTTATCTATAAGATTAAAACATAGGCAGGTAGGAGGGTCCTGAATTTCTAAAGATCGAATTATGACGTTCTTGACTACTCAATGATATTTGTTTAACATTTACATTGCTGCTGCAGTCGCTTGCTTTTGGCCCGTGTTTACTATGAGTCCTCTGCTTACAGACCTGTTATGCAGCTGCAAGGAAGAGTATTAGTTTTGTTTAGAGATGCAGCACGGAAGCAGGCACTTCGGCCCACCAAGTCCACGCCGACCAGCGATCCCCATACACTAGCACTATCCTACACACTATGGATAATTTACAATTTTTGCCTGCCAAATTAAATGTGTACGTCTTGGGAGTGTAGGAGGAAACCAAAGCACCCGTGGAAAACCCAGGCGGTCACAGGGAGAACGTACAAACTCCATACAGACAGCACTCGTAGTCAGGACGGAACCCGGGTCTCTGGCGCTCGAAGGCAGCAACTCTACCGCCACACCACCATGCTGCCATTTCTGTGATGTGTGTTCTGTTTTCAGTACAAATGACTATTGAACACTCTTGTCCCTTTGTTGGGACTTTGTTCAGCGTGTATATTGTTATCCAGCATTTTCTAAGTCCTTGGATAGTGATAACTCCAAGATTAGTTGCCGTTTAAGTTTTTTGTGAAGCAGGGTGCAGTGGATTACTGAGAAATCCTATAAGCAGAATGCATTATTAAGAAAAATGCCTAGACACATGATAACGAGCAAGATTAAGCTTTTGTTATCAGAGCTGTTGTGATAAAACTTTTTAAAGCTGCAGATTTTTCCATCTGCCCAGTTAGCAGTGTCTAAATTTATGTTTGTGTTCTGTTTCTTTCTGCTAGATGTTGACAATTACTTTAGATGAGAATGACTGCTTTGCGGCTTGGGTGTCAGCAAAGGATGCTGGATTTAGCAGTCCAGATGGATCCGACCCAAAACGTAAGTAGCTGAGGGGTAGGCTGAACTTGGAGTATTCTACAGTAACGTTTTATCTACAGGCTTTGACAGAAGTTTTACAATAATTATTTCAGGAATGATTGGGTTAACATATGATGAGCGTTTGACAGCACTGAGTTTAGAAGGATGAGGGGGGCTTTATTGAAACTCTCTAAATAGTGAAAGGCCTGGATGGAGTAGACATGGAGAGGATGTTTCCACGAGTCTGGGACCAGAGGCCATAGCCTTAGTATTAAAGGACGTATCATTAGAAAGGAGATGAGAAATATCTTTAGTAAGAGGGTGGTGATGTGGAGGCCACGTCAGTGGATATTTTTAAGGCGAAGATTGACAGATTCTTGATTAGTAAGAGCATCAGGTTATGGGAAGGAGGCAGGAGAATGACGTTGAGTGGGAAAGATAGATCAGCCATGATTGAATGGCGGAATAGGTTTGATGGGCCGAATGGCCTAATTATGCTCCTATAATTTATGAAGTGTTGGCTCTCGGTTACTTGGAGTGGTAAGATGATTTGTAGCATTGCAAGGGTACAAGTGTAACTTTAGGATTGGTATATTCATTCCAATAGAGTAAAATGGAAGATGCCCCTTTTGATTCTTTACATAAAAGATTATTTGGTCTAAACAGAACATGTCATTAGCTTAGGGTATTGATTCAGCCCAGTTGCTGATTTACACTAGCATTAGATTGAGGTTCTTTTCCCACAATATTTTCAATGATTCCATTCTCCTTTTCATTTTAATGTCAACATCTTACACAAACGAAAATGCATACTAGGTACTAGTATTCTGGAGATAGTAAGCAAAAGGGACAGCACAGTGGCGCAGTAGGTAGAGCTGCTGCCTTACAGTGCCCGAGACCCAGGTTCAATCCTGACTTGGGTGCTATCTGTGTGGAGTTCTCCCTGTGATCGCGTGGGTTTTCACCGGATGCTCTGGTTTCCTCGCACAATCCAAAGATGTACAGGTTTGTAGGTTAATTGACTTCGGTAAAGATTGTATATTGTCCCTAGTGTATATGATAATAATAATAATAATAAATTTTATTTAATGGGCGCCTTTCAGACATCTCAAGGACACCTTACATAGTAATCGGAATAAAAACATATAATCGGAATAGAACAGGTAAAAAAGACATCACAGAGACACAAATTAAAAACAGAATTCAATCCAAAAACAGAAAATCAAAAACACAGTGTGAAGATAGTGCTAGTGTACAGGGATCGCTGGTCGGTGTGGACTCGGTGGGCCGAAGGACCTGTTTTCTCACTGTATCTCTAAAGTAAACTAACATTTATTGTGGATGTCATGTTGAATGTTACCATATGTCTGTGGTTGGCCCTTCTTCAGACTCAATATAGTAAGAAGTCTGGTTTACAAAAAAAAATGAAATGCCTCACTCGGCGAGTCTCTCCAGCACTTCATATATTTTTTTGTAATCCAGATCTGTAGTTCCTTATGTCTACAAAGGACTTTTACTGCTGAACCATTCTATCAATAAATATAGGCTTTGTTAAAGATTGTTTTTGTGAAAGCATATGCCAAACCGATCATTGTGTCATTCTTTATAGGGAGTAAAATAGTTGTAAAATAACAAATCCTAACGTGCCAGACACTGACGTAAAAATAACTGATTTCACTGTTTGGTCAGCTCTTTTATTAGCTGATTTCAAAGGGAAAAATATTTATTTTATGTGAAGATAAAATATATTTAAATGTCATCACACGAAAGAAAAGTGTTTAAAGGAAGACTGAAATTTTATATTTTTGTTCCTTTCAAAGGGTATAATTGCAATGCTCAAAAGATGTTCTGGCAATTTTCTTTTATGTGCAAGTAGTCCTTTATGACCTATTCAGTAGCTTATTTAAAATCTGGAATTCTGCCAGTCTCCTGCTTAAATGTGAACTCCAAATTTCTATTCTGCCAGTTGCTTTATTTGCTTCTGGTTATTTAATGATAACTGCTCTATTCCTTCCCCATTATTTTAGGCAGCAGTATCACTTGGTCTGTTCATCTTCACTTTCATGTGTAAATTTATCGGCACGTCATAGGTGGCCCTAAGGTTGAGAAAAATGCACTCCCAATAGACACCTTGGGAGACATCAAGGTGGACATCAATCGTCAGGAGGTTACCTATACCTATACACCAGGGGCAATTTACAGTGGCCAATTCACCTACAAACCCTGTCTTTTGGGATGTGGGAGGAAGCCGGAGCACCCATAGAAAAAACATGCAAACTTAACACAGACAGCACCCCTGAGGTCAAGATCAAACCTGGGTCTCTGGCACCGTGAGGCAGCAGCTCTACCAGCAGTACCATTATGCCATCCTGTGCGGTAGAATAGGTGCTGATCTGAGGGAGCTGGCATGAACATGTAAAAGGATGCATCGTTGTGAATGCAGTTGAAATGCTTTTATGCTTAATATTACAGGAGGCAATATTACCTACCTGTTCCGTGCCACCTCTCAGTCTTATTACCACTGCACCCCTGCAACCTATCCACCCTTTTCTCTTGCCATTTACTTCCCAACTGTTATCAGGCAACTGAACCATCCTATCAACAACTAGAAAGTGATCCTGAACTATTCTCTACCTCTAGCTGGAGACCCTTGGACTATTACATATAGTCATTCCGCTGACTGGTTCATGACAATAAACTAAACTAAACTCCCCCATTAGATTATCAACTCTCCCGCGATTTTGTTGCTGTAAGCCTGCGGCAACAGGTTGTATTGAGGAGTTTATTATTCTGGAAAACAGAGGAATGTCCATTTCTGTTATCACTTACAAAAAAACTATACAAAGGTACAAAGGACATTTATTATCACATACACCAATTGGTGTAGTGAAATTTGACTTGCCATGCAGCACACAAATAAAGATAAGACTCAACATTAAAGAATTTAACAATAAACATAAAAACATCCCCCCATAATGGTTCCCACTGTGAGGGAAGGCACAAAGTCCAGTCCCCATCCCCTTGTCCACCCATAGTCGGGCCTATTGAGGCCTCTGCAGTCGGCGCTACGGCGGCCCGATGTTTCAGTCCCTCTCGCCGGGTGATGGTGCTCCGGCGTCGGGTGAACCCTCTCAGCGGCTTGGGACACCTGGAACGGCCGCTTCCTTACTGGAGACCGCGGCTTCCGAAGCCAACAGGCCGCGCTGGATGGAGCTCCACCACTGGCGATCTCGCCGAGAGATCCCAGGCTCCCGATGTTAAAGTTCAGCACCTCCGCCCGCGGCTGGCCGCTCCACAGACTCGCAGCTCCGCGATGTTCACCTGCGGCCTCAGCAAGGCATCGCCTGCTCCGCTCCGCGATTGCGCTCCAGCACTGTGCCGCCGCCGAAGCCGTGGTTCTGGCCGGTCCCCTCAGGAAACGCCGCTCCAGACCCGTTGGTATGCCGCGAGGACGGGTCAAAGATGCTGCCCGAAAAAAGAATAACCTCCAAATAAAACACTTTTTAACACACTAAAAATAAAAGAAAGAAGTGAAAAGACAGACAGCTGCAGGCTGGGCAGCCATACCCAACTGGACGGCGCCCCCGGTTTGATGATTTATGATTATTAGCAGCCTTTAAAATACATTGAACTGGAGATATTTCTGTTCCCTGTAGTCCTGCTCCATTCTCGCACAATCCCCTTCCTCTTTGATTCTTTGCCATTTACCTAAAATGAGCAGCCAACTTCAGGAGCACAAACCTGTTATGCAGATGGAAGGAATTGTAATGTATACCCAATACAAAGAACTAATGCCTGAATGTTGATCTCATAGTAGAGATCAAAGATCATAGAGCGGAGCAAGATGGTTCACTCCGCGATAAAGCCGTAGTAGGTGTTGGGAAAACTTCAGCGCCATTCCCGTAACCGGCTTCCGTCATGGCGTCAAACTAATTCAGGGAGATTCTGTTATATCAGGCTGAGAGATTAAAGGTAGACAAAAGTGCTGGAGAAACTCAGCGGGTGCAGCAGCATCTATGGAGCGAAGGAAATAGGCAACATTTCGGGCCGAAACCCTTCTTCAGACTGATGTAGGGTGGGGAGAAGAAAGGAGAAAGGAAGAGGAGGAGCTGAGGGCTGAGGGAGAACTGAAAAGGGGAGGACGGGAGGAGACAGCAAGGGCTACCGGAAATTGGTGAATTCAATGTTTATACCGCTAGGGTACAGACTGCCCAAGCGGAATATGAGGTGCTGCTCCTCCAATTTTTTGGTGGTGCTCACTCTGGCCATGGAGGAGGCCCAGGACAGAAAGGTCGGATTCGGAATGGGATGGGGAGTTGAAGTGCTGAGCCACAGGGAGATCAGGTTGGTTAATGCGGACCAAGCAGAGGTGTTCGGCGAAACGATCGCCAAGCCTACTCTTGGTCTCACCAATGTAAATCATCTGACATCTAGAGCAGCGGATGCAATAGATGAGGTTGGAGGAGATGCAGGTGAACCTCTGTCGCACCTGGAACGACTGCTTGGGTCTTTGAATGGAGTCGAGGGGGGAGGTAAAGTGACAAGTGTAGCATCTCTTGCGGTTGCAAGGGAAAGTGCCCGGGAGGGGGTGGTGCGGGAGGGAAGGGAAGAATTGACCAGGGAGTTCCGGAGGGAGCGGTCTTTGCGGAAAGCAGACGGGGGGAGATGGGAAGATATGGCGAGTGGTGGGGTCACGTTGGAGGTGAAAATGACGGAGGACTATTTGTTGTATGTGAGGGCTAGTGGGGTGAAAGGTGAGGACTAGGGGGACTCGGCCCTTATTACGAGTGAGGGAGAGAGAGCCGTGTTACGGGGTATTGAAGAGACCCTGGTGAGAGCCTCATCTATAGTAGGGGAGGGGAACCTCCGTTCCCTGAAGAATGAGGGCATTTCCGATGCCCTGGTGTGGAACACCTCATCCTAAGAGCAGATGCGGCGTAGACGGAGGAATTGGGAGTAGGGGATGGATCTTCTGCCTACGTGTCCACGCCATGCATCGATCGAATCAATCACCAACCATTTAATTGCTGGACATTAAAATAACCAATCTGATCTCCTAACTTCTGTGTTGACACAAAACAAAATTTCCTCCATCATTGCTTCCTGCCCTTGACAATGTTTTGCAGAATTTTCTGTCTTTATATTAACCTTTCCAGCTTTAGTATTTTGTTTAAAATCCTTAACCTTTTATTTATGGGCTTGATTCCAACTCCCACATTACATAGGACTTAAGTTCATCTACAGAGCCACCCTGCTTACTTTGTTGGCTTCGAGCAAACCTTATTTGGACAAAGACCATAGTTAGTTTGAAGGCTTTCCATCTAATTGAATTGTACATTCTTCATCTCACTATAATCCTTCGGACCTGATTAGCTGCAGCTCGCAATTCTATTGTGTAAGATGGAGCTGTGAGACTTTGTTCTGAAATTGAACTGAATTCCCTCCAAGTAACCTTTAGAAAATAAACAATGGCAAAATAGTAATTAGCTTTTTTGTTGCTGGCAGACTTGTCTGTGACGTTTAGTGTACAAAGACAGAAATTGTTGCTACAAATTAAAAATAGCAACTGCTTGGTATAAGTAAATGTCAAGCAGTCATGCTGGCAAATAGTTCATTCTTCTTGTTTGCTAACATTCATCATTAACATTAACAAAAATCTTTCCTAAAAGCAAAGTATTGGTTCAATGGTACTTGATTGTCACATGTACTTAGGTACAGTGACATTCCTTTTTGCATACAGTTCAGTAAAATCTTACTCTACATAGGCACATACTTAAGTAGAAGAGTGTATTTTGTTGATTCACATGCTTGATCAATGGTGTTTTATCATTAATATTTTATTATTATTAATGTTTAGTGTTTTCGGAGTTATTCGTAACTGTCACTGTATGTCATGTTGTTACTTGTGGGCAGAGCACCAAGGCAAATTCCTTGTATGTGAATACTTGGCCAATAAACTTACTTACTTAAAGATAGTAGATTACACCGAGACACTACAGAAGAGTTGCCACGTTTCCGGTGCCGTTTTGCACTCATTTAATTTACATTGTTTGTAGGCATGGTTGACTATTTGGGTCATGTTAGTTATGATGGCACTTCTTCCAAGGGTCTAAATATTGAATTTTTTGGTGACATTTTAACAATTAAAGATATTGCATGAGAGAATGGTTCTGTGCTCACTTTGTTTATGACACAGGGGTGTGGGGGTGATGGGGGGTGGTGGGCATGATGGTCACAGTTAAAAGCTCTAGAACAGGGGTCAGCAACTACGGTCCTCGGGCCGAATGCGGCCCGTAATCTGAAATCATCCGTCCGGCAGGCGGATTTTCCTTCCCGTAATCATCCGGCCCGCCGAGCGCCCCGAGCAGTGACCGCACGCCCCGAGCGGCAGCCCTCCTATCAGTGGCTGGGCGCCCCGAGCAGCAGCCAGGCGGCCGAGCTCTGGCTGTACTGCATTCTGCGCAAAGCCGCGCACCTTCTGTGAACATGTTTAAGAAAGAACTGCAGATGCTGGAAAAATCGAAAATAGACATAAATGCTGGAGTAACTCTGCGGATGAGACATGCAAAGATTGCATGAGGCTGCCTCACCCGCTGAGTTTCTCCAGCAATTTTATCTACCTTCTGTGAACACGTGATTTGATGCCTGCCATCCGGGGCGGCATGGGGGCAAGATCCATGTGTACACACGTGATAGATATGGCCCGCCATCCGCTCACAGACATGCGTCGTGGCCCCTATGCAGAACAAGGTTGCCGACCCCTGCTCTAGAACCTATGTGGAGTATTGTGTGCAATTTTGGTCACCCCATTACATGAGGATGTGGAGGCTTTGGAAAGCGTGCAGTAGAGGTTTACCAGAATGATGCCTGGATTAGGGGTTATTAGTTACAGGGAGAGGTTGGACAGACGGATTATTTTCTTGGAACGCCGGAGCTTGCAGGGAGACTTTATAGAATCATATAAAATTACAGGAGGCATAGATAGAGTAGACAGTCAGAATCTTTTTCCCAAGATGGAAAAATCAAATACTAGAGAGCATAGCTTTAAGGTGAGAGGGGCAATGTATAAAGAAGATTTTTTACAGTGTGTGGTGGATGCCTGGAACATGCTCAGAGGGTGGTGATGGAGGTAGATGTGATAGTGGCATTTAGGAAACTTTTGGATAGGCAAATGGATATGCAGAGAATGGCGTGATATGGGCTGTGTGCAAGTAAATAAGTGATGGTCTTGACATCATGTTCAGTACAGACATTGTGGGCCGAAGGGCCTTTTCTATGTCTACAACCAGGTCACCCCCTCGTTGTGACTATCCCTCAAGGTCGAGGATGATGGTCTACATTCTGTTGTTTTTATGGGCTCTCAGTTGGCTTATGAGTCCAATCCTGGCTTGGAAAGTTCTTTGGCATTCAGGACAGGTAATTGCAGATGGCAGATCGGGCTTTGGTTGTTGCTGCCTCTCTTTCCGTTTTCTTCTCTTTTCTTCTAATTCTGCGCATCTCTTGGCTTCAAAGGTCGCTGTTCCTTCTTGGATGATGGTTCGCCAGAGTTTCCTGCCCTTGGAATTGATTTCCCAATTGTCTATGTCGATTTCACATTTCTTCATGCTGGCTTTTAAGGCGTCTTTGAATCTCTTCTTTTGTCCGCCTCTTTTACATTTGCCGCCTTTAAGCTGGGAGTGGAAGGTTAGCTTTGGTAGACGCTCGTATGGCTCGTTCGAACAACATGGCCGACCCATCTTAGTTGGTTCTTGATGACGAAGGGTTCGATGTTAAACCTTGTTCAGACTCCATGTGCTGCCACACCTGCTGAGTTTACTCCAGCACTTATGTATTTTTTCTTGTAAACGTGCATCTACAGTTTCTTGTTTCTACAAAGGAAATGCTTAATTTGATGCTTAAACTGCATCCAACTGTATTTATAAGAAATTCTAAAAGGTAGCACAGTGGTACTACAGATGCAGCTGCTGCCTCACCGTGCCAGAGACCCTGGTTCGATCTTGGCCCCGGACGCTCTCTGTGTGGGGTTGGCATGTCCTCCCTGAGTCCAAGTGGGTTTCCTTTCGGTGCTCCGGTTTCCTCCCACATCCCAAAGACTTGCGGGTTTGTAAGTTAATTGGCCTTCCATTAATTGCCCCTAGTGCGTAGGGAGTGGATGAGTAAGAAGGATAACATAGAGCTAGTGTGAACAGGTGGTCATACTGATGGTCGGCATAGACTCGGTGGGCTGAAGGGCCTGTTTCCAGGTTGTGTCTTTCAGGCAATCAATCAAACTCTTACCCTTTCCACTGGCATCAACCTGTGCAGCTGAGAGCCTGAATGGTTGGAGCTTGGCTCCCTAAACATGAATTTTGCTCGAGGATTGGACTATCTCAACCCCAAAAAGGGGTTTACCATACTGACAAGTTTGGTAGTCCATCTCTTCATGCTAAGCTACAGTTTGTCTACATCCTATATCCAGAAACACCTGCACAAATGAAACTGAAGAAGGGTCTCGACCCGAAACGTCACCCATTTCTTCGCTTCAGAGATGCTGCCTGTCCTGCTGAGTTACTCCAGCATTTTGTATCTATCTTCTGTGTAAACCAGCATCTTTACTATGCGTTCCATCCTATGCAAACTTCTAGTTTCAGTATTTTCAGTCATGAAAGCACCCCAGTTTGTCATTTTTCCATCAGTGTTGTCTGAAGCCAGTTGACATTAACCAGCATTAATCCTAAATGGCCAGTTGCTAATTCAGAGAGAAGCAAACTAGACTCGTGGTGAGGATGAGTTCAGAAGTTCACTGGCAATACCAGTTTGTTTGAAAAAAATAATTGGTGCTCCTAGCAGAATACAAGAATTTAATTGTTTAACCTAGAAGTTAATTGCCAGGAATATTGTTTTCTCTTTGCCATTTTTTACAAATAATTTTAAAGAAAGGTTTCTCCTTTTTTTGCTTTCAAGTGTTAGCAGTGTGCTACAGAGAACTAATGAATAAGCGAAGGCAGGATTTGTAAACCTGCCAGAGATACTGCACAGCCAGTGGGAATTATTTTGTTATTCCATCTTTTCAGGCAAGGTTGGTAATTATTGTCCGTTCTCAGTCACCCCGAGGAACTGGTGATGGGCTGGCTCCTTCCAACCGCTTTTTTTAATAGAATTTTAGTTTAGTTTACAGATACAACGCAGAAACCGGTCCTTAGGCCCACCTAGTGCGCTCTGACCAGTGATCACTCCTACACACTAGGGACAATTTACAATTTTACCCAAGCCAATTAATCTACAAACCACGTCTTTGGAGTGTGGGAAGAAACCAGAGCACCCAGAGCAAACCCACACGGTCACAGGGAGAACTTAGATACTCCATACAGATAGCACCCGCAGTCAGGATCGAACCCAGGTCTCTGGCGCTGTAAGGCAGCAACTCTACCGCTGCCCCACTGTAGTGCTCCCTGATACCAACTGAGTTTCTCTCTATAGATGGTGCCTGAACAATATACAGCATTTTCTGATTCATTTTATATTTCCAGTACCAGAACTCTTTCATATGAATTTCAAACAAATTACTTTATTTATTCTTTAAAATTTTCCAACAAAAGCTGAGAGTGACTGCAATCTGGAAAATGGTAAACATTTTTAAAAAATCAAATATCAATACACTACACATCACAGACAAAGGTGGGAGAATATTTTATTGAATAAGTTTGTAATTCGGATCATGTTACAGTAAGTAGTTATTGAAGCCAAATTATTAACGAGGGATTTAAGACATAATGAATAATATGAGAAGAGTATGGGCATAGGATTAAGGTAAATCTTATCTGGAATGGGGCCAAATAAGATGCTCAAGCACTAAAACTACCTAATCTGTGCCAATAGTTTTAAAACATGTCAGTTCACTTTCACAGGATGTTGCATAATATTTCTCATCCTAACAAGTGCAAACAATTGTATATAACTGGCCAGTACGCATCTGGCATATGGAGTTCATTTAAGGAAGGCTGTAGAGAGTGCAGTATAGATCCTGGGAATATGACTACAAAGTTTCTCTGCAGAAGTTAAGTTTTCATTGGAGTAAAATAATTTCAGGGGAGATTTGAGGGAACTCTGTACAATGTGATGAAATCAGTGAGTTCTGCATGGGTGCAGGAGGCAGCCCCAATGCAGTTGTCGATGTAGCAGAGAAAGCGTTGGTGAATGTTCAGTAGTAGACGAAGAAGTAGGGTCCGAATATGTTCTCCAGATATGTTGTCTGGCCCGCTAAATTACTCCAGCACTTTGTGTCTTTTTATAATAGGATAGGATAGCTGGAGATTATAGGATAGTTTGAGAGAACATGTTCCTTAGGACATTAGATCACAGATTCAACCTAATGAGCAAAAGACATAGAGGAGCAATTTTTTTTCGAATACAGATAATTTTTTGCATCCATAATTTCCCTGTAAGGTTACTGGGAGCGAAGATAATTAGGACTTTTGAAAGAAAAATAGGACACCCCAAGGGAAAATAATGTGCCAATCTATGAATAAAGATCAAGCGAATGGGAGTGAATTGATTACTTCATATGGAACTGGAATGGAGTAGGTAGGCTGAATGGCCTCCTACATTGGAACAGTTCCGATTCTAGCTCATCAAAACTTCCTTATGAACATAAGTACAGTCTGGCCGAGCTGTATAGCTGATTTCTCCATTTTAAATTCAGTTTGCCGTGGCACACTAGATGCCAGGAGTTTGTTCTCAATGCGTTGTTTCTTTACAGAGCTGGACAATGTATTTCATCATCACTTCTTTGTAAATTATGTAAAATGGTTCCAAGAGAAAAGATAATTATACTGCAGCAGGCATATCGCCCGTTGTCAAGATATGAAGATCATGTTCTTGTTTAATGTCAGTCAATAAAACATAATCGTGCCGATTGTGTGTGACATCCAGGAATGTGAAACACTGGATGCGTTAGGCATTCATTGAATTGGATCGCCGGGAATTAATTGGAATGGAGGGAAATCAGCTTTTTACTCCATATATAACCTTGAATGAAGGAACAATGTTGTATGTCAGAGCTTCTAGGTATTATTTGTTTAAAAAAAGCAAAGGGTGCAACTACTAGAGCTGACGTCTTGGAAATTCAGTTACGCAGTTTCAATCCTGATCTCTGCTGTTGGCTGTTTGGAGTTTGCACATTCTCTCTGTGACCGCATGGATTTCCTCTCGGTCCTTCTCTTTACTCCTGTATCCCAAACACTTACATGTTTAGGTTAATTGCCCAGTGCTTAGTTTATGGAGTGATACAGCACACAAACAAAACAGGCCCTTCAGCCCATCAGGTCTGTGCTGAACATCAACCACCCATTTACACAAATATCCCTTTTTTAAATTCTCCCCACATTCTCGTCGACTCTGCCCAGATTCTACCACTCACCTGCACTCTGGAGGCAAATTACAGTGGCCTATTGACCTATTGTCCTGCAGGATGTGGGGGGGAAACATCACGTAGTTAGAATCCAAGGTCAGGATTGAACCCGGGTCTCTAGAACTGTACGGCCGTGGTTCTACTGGCTGTGCCACTGTGAGTGGAGGGAATGCAGGGAGATTAAAAGGGGATTGATATCAGTGGGTGATTGTTGGTTGACGTGGACTCAGTAGGCCAAAGGGCCATTTTCACTTTTGTATGACTCTTGGATCCAATGGTCTGATTGGAGAAAAACAACGGTAGGCGGAATTCTTTGTGTAAAAGTGCGAGGTAATCTAAGAAAAATTCTTAACATGGCGAGGCCAGGAATTATTTAGTTCAGTTTCGTTTAGAGATACAGTATGGAAACAGGCCCTTTGACCCACCGATACCACGCTGACTATTCATCGCTCATTCACACTAGTTCTATGTTATCACACTATCAACTCCCTATACACAAGGAGCAATTTTACAGAGGCCATTTAACCTGCAAACTTAGGTAAGACCCATTGCAGAATTCCCAGATTCATACTGCATCCTAAAGGGCCTGTCCCACTTGAACGACATTTGGGCGACATTTAGGCGAAAGCCTAAAAAGAGGTTGCCGCGTCGTGGTCGGGTCGTGCCGCGTGGTTTGGCATGGTGACGCATGCTGACGCGTGGTGAGGCATGGTGACGCGTGGTGACGCGTGGTGAGGCATGGTGACGCATGCTGACGCGTGGTGAGGCATGGTGACGCATGCTGACGCGTGGTGAGGCATGGTGACGCATGCTGACGCGTGGTGAGGCATGGTGACGCATGCTGACGCGTGGTGACGCATGCTGACGCGTGGTGAGGCATGGTGACGCGTGCTGACGCGTGGTGAGGCATGGTGACGCGTGCTGACGCGTGGTGAGGCATGGTGACGCATGCAGTGGCGCGCCGTAACGCCCGGTGCTTCCCTGTCGCCCCAGGATTTTGGAATGTTCACATTTGGGTGTCTCATCATGTCGTGCGCCCAGTCACATGCTGATGTATGCTGTCCTGTGGGTGACGCCCGGTTAGGGTTAGGGTTGGGGTTAGGGACCAGAGTTGGTCTGTAAAATATTCCTCCTTCAATGCATGGATTTTAAAAATTAATATATTAAAATTAATACAATAAAATCAATAGTGCAAATGAAAAGCTGTCTGAATCGTTCAGTTTTATTTATAGATGTATTGGTCCGCTTCCAGATGCAATCACCGTCTTTATAACTTTCACAGGGATGGATTCAGTGAGTGTAGACTGAACTCCACTTTCCCCTCTTCCCCCCTCCCGCCCCCATCCCTGCCTCTCCCCTCCCCTCTCCCCCCTCTTCCTCCCTTCTCCCCGATCTACTCTTCTCTCCCTCCTCCACTCCCCCCCTCCCCTCACATCCCTCTCTCCCCCTTTCCCTCCCTTCTCCCATTCTCCAATCCCCCCCACTTTCCCCGACGCCCCCCATTTGTGGACCCAGCCTGTGTAGCTAGATCCCACTAATAGTACTGCACAAAGGCCACATCATCTGTTTTAGTAACATTGACTATGGGATAAATGCAGACTTTGGGAACCACACCCCCCACCTTCCCCCCTCCGCTCCGCCCCCTCTCCTTGCTTCAAGATGGGTGGTGGGTATTTAGACTCAGTGACCGGAGCAGGTGGGTGGCACTGGTACATTGACAATGCCCCTACCCAGTTGAAAAGCCCGCTGCCTCTGGGGGTTTGGAGAGACCATTGGAAGAGAGATCTGCCTTTGGGACAACTCGTGTACAACAGTTTAGTTCCCATGAGGAGCAGGCAGAACATTGGGGGTTCGAATCCAACTCCTGGGGCCCCTGTGTCACATTTAGTTCAGAGATACAGTGCCATTCGGCCCACCGAGTCCGCACCAAGCAGCGATCCCCCGCACACTATCCCACACACGCTAGGCAATTTATACTTATACCAAGCCTATCAACCTAGAGTTAGGGTTAGGGTTAGGGCTAGGGTTAGGGTTATAGTTTGGGTCTGGGTTTGGGTTTCCCCCCCGCACTCCAAAGGCACACAGGTTTGTATAAATTGTGTGTGGGATAGTGTGCGGGGGATCGCTGGTCGCAGGCTGGGTCCACAAATGGGGGGACGTCGGGGAAAGTGGTGGCGGGGCGCCGGAGGGTTTTCGACGTGAATCACGGGCTGGCTCACCCATCCATCCGGGTGACGACGGCACTAGTGGCCGCCCGGTTCTTGTGGCACGATCTGCGCAAGCAGGTTGACCACTGGGCTCGCACCTGCATTCCGTGCTAGACGGCGAAAATCCAGCGCCATGTCCGGGCGTCCTCCAGGAGTTCGGTCTACCTCGCCGGCGTTTCGACCAACTCTACGTGGACATTGTGGGGCCTCTCCCGCCATCTCGGGGCATCACCCACCTCCTCACGATGGTGGACCGCTTCACGCGGTGGCCGGAGGCCATACTCATGGCCGACACGTCAACGGCTATGTGCGCTCGTGCGTTGTCCACGCACTGGATTGCTCGCTTTGGGGTGCCGGTGGACATCTCGGACCAGGGGCCACAGTTCACCTCTGAGCTGTGGTCGGCCATGGCTCATTTGTTGGGTATGTGGTTGCATCACACCACGGCCTATCACCCGCAGGCAAACGGCCTGGTGGAGAGGTTCCACCGGCAGCTGAAGGCGCGACTCTCTGGCCCGGACTGGATGGAAGAACTGCCGTGGGTCTTGCTGGGCATCCGAACTGCTCCTAAGGAGGACTTGGCCTCATCCTCAGTGGAGCTCGTTTACGGGTCGCCACTCACGGTGCCCGGGGAATTTGTGCCGTCGTCGCCGAGGCAGCAGGGAACGCCCGCATCCACTCTACAGCGCCTTCGCGAGCGAGTTGGCAGGCTCGCGCCCGTCCCGACGTCCCGCCATGGGACATTCCACCCGCACGTGCCATCGGCCCTCCGGGACTGCCCCTATGTTTTCCTGCGCCGTGATGCCCACCGGATGCCACTCCAGAGGCCGTACGAGGGCCCGTTCCGGGAGCTGGAGCACGGACAGGCGACCTTTGTGTTGGACATGGGGGGCCGGCCGGAGGCCGTGTCGATTGACCGGTTGAAGCCGGCACATTTGGACATTGACCAGCCGGTGCTGGTTTCCCAGCCTTGGCCTCGAGGTCGTCCCCCTTTGTGGCTCCCTCCACCTGTCACTCCACCTGTCCTTCCGCCCGTCCCTCGACCTGTGCCTCCATTGTGCCTCTGCCAGCCCCTCGGTCGGCCGACTTCCGTACGCGGTCTGGTCGACTTGTACACCCGCCGGTGTGTTTCGTGCCACCGGTTCTGGGGGGGGGGGGTCCTGTGGCGGCTCCCAAGGGTCGGGCCATTCCCACTATCGAACCCCTCGGCATGGGAATGGATGAGTCCGGAGGCGACCCTTAGCTGGAGAGATAAAGGGCAGGGGTTTAAGTGCCATCTTTCTCTTGCAGACTCGTCTGGTCAGGAGAAGGACCGCTATTAAAATTCCTCCCGAAACACCTGGCTCCTCGCCTTCATTTCGGGATTAACGTCACACTACAGTATTAATTTTAATATATCAATGTTTAAAATCCATGCATTGAAGGAAGAATATTTTACAGCCTCAACCCTACCTGGCATCACCCACATGACAGCATACGTCAGTGTGTATGCTGTCGTGCAACTTGACGTTTTTACGGGCGTCAGTCACTGATGCTCCACAGTCGCCCAAATGTCGCCCAAGTGGGACAAGCCCTTAAAGCTTTAAATTATAGGACAGTTTTCGTGAGTTGCAAAAAAAGACACAAAGTGCTGGAGTAACTCAGCAAGTCAGGCAGCATCTCTGGAAAAGATGGATAGGTAACATTTTGGGATCATTCTAAGGAAAAGATCCAACCAGAAACGTTGCCTATCCATGTTCTCCAGAGATGCTGCCTGACCCCTTGAATTACTCCAGCATTTTGTGTCTTTTTTTGTAAATCAGTACCTGCAATTCCTTGTAACCACATTTCGTGCGTTGCATTTCCTTGCATAATCTCATTTTATTCTAAATTATAGTATTCTCAAAACATAAATCTCAAGAAACATTTTCTGGATTCCCAACCCGGAGGGGAGAGGAGGGATATTATATTAGAGTTAAGGGTCACCCGGGAATGAAATCAGGAAGCATTTTATCCCTTGTGTTTTATTTTATTTTTTCAAAATCAACATAATTGAACTTTTCAAGGGTTGAATTTGCAAGGTGCTGTCTGGATAAAGGCATCAGGAAATGTTGATCAACGACTGTATAGAGCCATACAGAGTGGAAAAAGGCCCTTCAGCCCAACTTGTCCACACCGACCAACTTGTCCCATCTACACTAGTCTCACCTGCCTGCATGTGACCCATATCCCTCTAAACCTGTCCTATACATGTACCTGTTTCTTAAACGTTGCGATACTACCTGCCTCAACTACCTCCTCCGGCAGTTCGTTCCATACACGCACCACCCCCTGTGTGGAAAAAGTTATCCCTCGGATTCCTATTAAATCTTTCCCCCCTCACCTTAAACCTATGTCCTCTGGGTCTTGATTCCCCTATTCTGGGCAAGAGATTTTATGCGTCTACCCGATCTATTCCTGTCACGATTTTGTACATCTCTATAAGATCACACCTCATCCTTCTGCGTCCCAAGTCCTAGCCTGCTCAACCTCTCCCTACAGCTCATGCCCATCAGTGCTGGCAACATCCTCGTAAATCTCTGCACCCTTTCTAGCTTGTCAATATCTATCTATGAAGCTAAGATGCTCAGAGCCCACGATCGAGTTGAATTACGGAAGTTCTAGGGTCCAAATGGCCTCTTCAAGATCACACGATTAGTTTCCTGTGTTTATTGGGTGGAATAGTTTGCAATATCTGGAAGTGTACATATTCTAGATACCATTTAAGTTGACCAGCTTGGATTCCTCTGACTGGATTATGATTTCAAAAATCAAATTTATTGTCATAAACCTTTCTTTCATTGGCAATTTTCATTTTGATCAAACTGTTTCCATATCACAGTGAACCTTGGAGGACTGTTGCTTCAGGCTTTGTTGGAGTATTGGCCAAGGACACACATTGTTCCAATGGACGAAGAGGAGAATGAAATGAATATAGGTCAGTATTTCATATCAAAATTGGTCATGTTGGGTACAAATGACTAAAATCTAATCAATTGATATGTTCTCCAGAGGTGCTGCGTGACCCGCTGTGTTATTACAACATGTGCCTTTTTTGGAATATGAGCACCCATTGCCTGACCCTACTGTTGACAGTGATAAAGCCTTGGGTGCGAATCTGTCAATTTCTTTCCGTCAAGGGGAAGTAATTACTGGCATCTTTGTCTCAACACAGCTACATTGACAGCTCAGAATGCTGGCAAACTTGTTCTCTGCACTCATGATGTGATGATGCCTTTTGTTCAACAAGCCTGACTGTTGCCGTTTTGTTGCAAGTGCATCCAGTTTGACTTTGGAAAAACTTGTGCCAAATAAAAATGTATAAGACAGGGGTAGTACCAAGATAATCTTATAGATAAACTTCTGTCAATCCTTTGACTGGAGCCACTTTGAAAATTGAAACCTTGAAGTTAAAAGATAACATTTCAATTACAAACAGAGTAATACTAAGAAAAAATAATTTTAATTTGTTAGGTTTGGGGAGGGGGGAATATACAGTTAATGGCAGGAAACTTAACAGCATTGGTGTTTGGTGGGATTTGGGGATCCGAGTCAATAACTTTAAAAGCAGTTACACAAATTGATAAAATGGTAACGAAGGCATATGATATGATTGCCTTCATTGGTCAGGGCATTGAGTATGAGAATCAGGAAGTCATATTGCATCTTTATAAACTTTGGTTGGGCTGCATTAGGAGTATTATGTGCAGTTCTGGTCACCACATTATAGGAAGGATGTGGAGGATTTGGGAAGTAGACAGAAGGGAATTACTAGGATACTGCCTGGATTAGAAGATATTAACTATAAGGTGGTTGGACAGACTTGGATCGTTTTCTCTGGAGCGTTAGGGGAGACCTAATAGAAATTTATAAAATTCTGAGAGGTATAGATGGGGTTTTAAGGATCAAAACCTTCTTCCCAGGGTGCAAATGTCAAATACTAGAGAGCAGGGCTACAAGGTCAGAGGGAGATGGTTTAAAGGAAGTGTGCGGGACAAGTTTTTTTTGGGAGAGTGGTGAGTGACTGGAACATGCTGCTTTCTAGGGAAGCTTTTAGATGGATACAGTGCCTTCCATAATGTTTGGGACAAAGACCCATCATTTCTTTATTTGCCTCTGTACTCCACAATTTGAGATTTGTAATTAAAAAAATCACGTGGTTAAATCGCATGATCAGCCATGATCATATTGAATGGCGGTGCAGGCTCGAAGGGCCGAATGCACCTATTGTCTATGTTTCTATGTTAAAGTGCAGATTGTCAGATTTTAATAAAGATCATTTTTATACATTTTGGTTTCACCATGTAGAAATTACAGCAGTGTTTATACATGGTCCCCCCATTTCAGGACACCATAATGTTTGGGACACAGCAATGTCATATAAATGAAAGTAGTCATGTTTAGTATTTTGTTGCATATCCTTTGCATGCAATGACCGCTTGAAGTCTGCAATTCATGGACATCACCAGCTGCTGGGTGTCTTCCCTGGTGATGCTATGCCAGGCCTGTATTGCAGCCATCTTTAGCTTATGCTTGTTTTGGGGGCTAGTCCCCTTCAGTTTTCTCTTCAGCATATAAAAGGCATGCTCATTTGGGTTCAGATCGGGTGATTCACTTGGCCACTCAAGAATTGACCATTTTTTAACTTTGAAAAACTCCTTTGTTGCTTCATCAGTATGTTTGGGATCATTGTCCTGCTGTAGAATGAACCTCTGGACGATGAGTCTTGAGGCATTTGTTTGAACTTGAGCAGATAGGATGTGTCTATACACTTCAGAATTCATTATGCTACTACCATCAACAGTTGTATGATTAATGAACATAAGTGAGCCAGTTCCTTCAGCAGCTGTACATGCCCAGGCCATAACACCCCCACCACCGTGTTTCACAGATGATGTGGTATGCTTTGGATCTTTGGGCAGTTCCTTCTCCTCCATACTTTGCTCTTGCCATCACTCTGATATAAGTTAATATTCGTCTCATCTGTCCACAAGACCTTTCTCCAGAACTGTGATTGCTCTTTTAAGTACTTCTTGGCAAACTATAACCTGGCCATCCTATTTTTGTGGCTAACCAGTGGTTTGCATCTTGCAGTGTAGCCTCTGTATTTCTGTTCATGATGTCTTCTGCAGACAGTGGTCATTGACAAATCCACACCTGACTCCTGAAGAGTGTTTCTGATCTGTCGGACAGGTGTTTGGGGATTTTTCTTTATTAAAGAGAGAATTCTTCTGTCATCAGCTGTGGAGATCTTCCTTGGCCTGCCAGTCCCTTTGCGATTAGTTAGCTCACCAGTGCTTTCCAAAGGTGATGGAAAGACTGGAGGAAAGACTAGGTGCTGAGAGTTCTCTTATACCTGCATTAAGGAGGCAATTAAACACACCTGAGCAATTACAAACACCTGTGAAGCCATGTGTCCCAAACATTATGGTGCCCTGAAATGGGGGGGGACTATGTATAAATACTGCTGTAATTTCTACATGGTGAAACCAAAATGTATAATAATGGTCTTTATTAAAATCTGACAATGTGCACTTTAACCACATGTGATTTTTTTTCCTATTACAAATCTCAAATTGTGGAGTAGAGAGGCAAATAAAGAAATTATGGGTCTTTGTCCCAAACATTATGGAGAGCACTGTATGTGAATTTGCAGGGAATAGAGGGATATGTTTCACGTGCAGGCAAAAGAGAATAGTTTAAATAGGCATCGTGTTTGGCTCAGATATGGTGGGCTGTAGGGCCTGTTCCCGCGATGTACTGTTCAATGTTTTATAACCGTGAACACAAGATTTAACATTAATTGAGCTTGTGTTCACTGTTTTTGTTGGAAAATTTAGCTAGCCTTCCAATGCTTTATAAGTTCTAAGATCTGTAGAGAGATGTGATAATGAAAATGACATTGAAATTTGCCCATTTGTTTGCATTCCGATCATCAGAAGAAGCCGTCCTTCCTTGAAATATGATGATAATACTTTATTGTCACTAGTACCTAGATACAGTGAAAATCTTTGTTTTTGCATACAAAGTACATCAATATAATCTATTGATGAGCATAATTTTGTTATATTCAAATAGTGTTGAAACTTTTTCAAGCGAATAGCCAACTTTTTAAAGATTGACCACCTTTGGGCAAAATTTGTGTTTTTTCCCTTTTTTTAGCTAACGGTGAGCAAGAAAACAGAATTCAGAAAGGCAATGGTTATTTCCAGGTGCCACCACATACTCCGGTCATATTTGGCGAAGCAGGAGGTCGCACTCTCTTCAGGTATTGTATCATTTCCTAGTATTCTGGTCCTGTGGGCACATGCCAACTAATCTCCAGAGGTTTCCAAGTTTATCTGCTAAGCTATTATTGACTATCAATAACATGCATAGCATGTGTGGCTGATTACACAGCATCTTACAGCCATCTGGAGTTGGGCATTTTTGCACCAGTTCTTTAGAGTAGAGTTGCCCTGGCATAACCCAAATTAAAATCAGGCAGTAAGTAAGGGGTGCATGGTAGAGCCTTCAGTGATTGCTTCCTTTATGTAAGAGGTGCCTAATGGGCAGCACTTAAATCTCCTTGACATGGTTTCCCCACAATCATAATGGACACACATCATAACGCATATCATAAGGCACAGGAGCAGAATTAGGCTATTCGGCCCATCAATCAGTCTGCTCTGCCATTTGATCCCGGCTGATCTTTAGACTTTAAAGATACAGCACTAAGACAGGCCCTTCAGCCCACCAAGTCATCCCCGACCAACAATCACCCAGTACACTAACACTATCCTACTCACTAGGGATCATTTGCAATTTCATCAAAGCCAATTAACCTACAAACCTGTACGTCTTTGGAGAACGTACAAACTGTACAGACAGCACCCGTAGTCAAGATCGAACCCAGGGTCTCTGGCGCTGTGAGACAGCAAATCTACTGCTGCGCCACTGTGCTACCCCTCAACCCCATTCTTCTGCCTTCTCACCTTTGACGCCCTTAATAATCAAGAACCTATCAATCTCCGTTTTAAAAATACCCAATGACTTGGCCTCCGCAGCCATCTGTGACAATGAATTCCACAGATTCACCAGCCTCTGACTAAAGATATTCCTCATCTCCATTCTAAATGTAGGTCCTTTTATTCTGAGGCTGTGCCACTAATGGAAACATCCTCTCCGCAACCACTTTATCTAGGCCTTTCATTATTTGGAGGGTTTCAATGAGATTCCCCCAACTCCTCCCCCATCCTTCTAAACTCCAGCGAGTTGTATATTCTCATGTTTCCTTGTGTAATGAACAAAAATTATTTTAGTAGATTGGACAACATGATTTCTTATTCTCTAATCCATTGTCATAACCACATTGCTAACGTTCCCTGTCCCATAGTAGCTGCCATTTGGGCATAGAAAGAACTAAAAATTAATGCAATCTTAATATATGCTTTACTTCAAATCATTCAGTGGTGCCTATCTGTGCAAACTTTTGACAATAAGCGAGTTTGGTATTCCGAAAAACGCAAGGAATCATGAGAATTGTCAAAGGTCACAAGCGATTAAAACTCTCGGCAGCCGTGCCGCGGCATGGACGCAGACCTGCGCCTCATCCGCAGCCAGGATCGAACCCGGATCTCCGGTGCCGCAATCGCTGCCGAACAGCCACTGGACCATCCCCATCCCCTCCCGAGAGCCTCCTGGGGACGGCCAGAGACGCGAGAATCAGACGGTAGCGGCACCTCCAGGCCCATAACCAGCGCGGAGAAGCAGCGCTAAATCCAGCTCAACTCTGCCTGTCTCGCCTGGTTAACATACCAGCCCTGCCTGGACTGACGGGACACCAGCCCGGAGCTGTGGAGTTAGCGCTGCTTCTCCGCGCTGGCTGTAAGCCTGGGCCGTCGTTCCCATAAGTCCAGGCAGGGCTGGAAGGTTAACAGGCAGAGTAGAGCTGCATTTAGCACTGCTTCTCCAGGCTGGCTGTGGGCCTGGGGGAACCGCTCCCGTCTGACACCCGACGTCTCTGGCCGCCCCCGGACGGGTTGGGGGGGGCACTCGGGAGGGAACAGGGATGGAAAGTGGCGGTTCGACAGCCATTGCGTCACCGGAGACCCGGTATCGATTCTGGCTGCGGATGAGGCGCAGGTCTGTGTCCATGCCGCGGCACGGTTGCCGTGAGTGTTCTTCGCTTGTGACCTATGACCTGGGCATATGCAGTCGGAATACCGAACTCGCTTATTGTTGATCTATATATTCCTTCTGCCCCTTTCAGTTTTCTCACTATCCCTATTCTTAAATGAGCCAGCCAAAACAATAGGATTTTACAAAATTATTCCTTGCAGGCTTTTGTGTCGAGACGCAGGGGGTGAAACAGAATCCATGCTTCTGAATGAAACTGTGCCTCAGTGGGTTATCGATATCACCGTGGACGTAAGTGACTCAGCTGATCCAGTTCGCCCACCACCACAGAAATGTTTTTGTGCTTTGGAACAGAAAGTGACATTTACTTCAATGAGTCAATAACATTCTATTGTCACATGTACCTAGGTGAAACAATTAAATTCTATTATTTTGCATACAATCCGGTAAAGCAGACCTCAACAAGGCAGTACACAAAGAGTCGCCACGTTTCTGGAGCCGACAAAGTTACAAATGTTCATCAAACAAATTTATCTTCTCGCAGCGGCAAACCAGGTTTACCGCCAGATCCCCTTCGTTCTTGGCGCCCCCCCGCCAGGACCCGACTACGTTCTCAGCAGCCCCCGCAGCCGGGTCCCCACTACATTCTTGGCGATCCCCGCCAGGTCCCCGCTTTGTTCTACTGCTTAAGACTGTTTCATTGCAATGGTCTGTTTGGTTATACCATACTAATTTAATCTTGAGAAGATAAACATGAGTTTTATTCCAAATTCAGCACCACCACACATTATCTGAAATTGGAATTAAAATTCTGACAGAAGATTACTTCAAACTTTTTTTTGATCTAGTCAATGAGTGAAGAGTCTTATGGTCAAGAACAAGCAAAATTCACGAGACTTGAATGCTTTGTTAAGCAAAATTTTTCACGAACATGAAAAGATGTTAAAATCTGCTTTTGTGTGAGATACCTGATTCTACAGGCACCCCATTCCTCGATGTCTCTACTGTTTTTTTTAGTCCAGGCAATTGACTGAAAAGCAGTGTAGCCAAACCAAATCTTACCCTTGCTCACCAGATAATAACTAATCAGTTTTCCTTAATCAATCACTTGTGGCAAGGATCATAGAGTACTATAGCACTGAACCGGGCCCTTCTGCCCATCATGTCCATGTTGATATTTTTGCCCATCTACGTTCTTAATGTGAGCAAATGAGTGCAAAGAATGCTAATTTAAATGCCCGTCTAAATGCCTTTTAAATGTCATAATTGATTCCACCATCTTCTCTGGCAGCCTGTTCAAGAAATCAATTCTAACATGATTAAGAGAAAAAAACCTACCCCTCAGATTCTGTTTATAACTCCTTCTTGAATCTATTTCTTCTTATATTTCATGCCACTATCAATGAAAAAAAAATCTATTTGTTTTTTGCCCTCTCTATGCCTCTTACGGTGTTAATTGTCTATATTAGGTCACCCACTCCCTCAATTTTCCCTCCTGGTGAATCTCCTTTGGACTCCCTCCAGTATGGTCACATCCTTCCTTGACCTACTTTAGAGATACAGTGTGGAAACAGGCCCTTCAGCCCACCAAGTCCACGCCGACCAACGATCACCTGTACACAGGTTCTATGTTATAGGGGCAATTTACAGAAGCCAATTAACCCACAAACCTGCACGCCTTTGGAATGTGGGTGGAAACAGGGTCACCCGGAGAAAACCCATGTGGTCAGAGGGAGAACATACAAACTCCATACGGACAGCACTCGTATCGAACCCGGGTCTCTGGCGCCGTGAGTTGGCAACTCTGTACCAGCTGCGCCTCCGTGCCACCCATGTTTTGTAAGCAAGTGAAACCAAGCCAGGGCTTTGTAAGATGTAGAGGGCAAATGTAATGGGAAGAGGCTGAAATGAATCTTCAGAATCTTTCATGTTTATCTTTGCACCTTAATTTCATGTTTTTAAACTAGTGTGCCACGGTAAATGATTTATAATGGCATACGTTTTAACCAGGATTAGTTACCGGCATCCCAAATTAGGTTATCATTTGCAAATAAGTTAAATAAGATTTTACTCTTTAACTTTTCCGAGCTCCTTGTTTCCCTGAGGCAGCCAGCACCCTGCTTCCTTAGAATTAATTATTCTCAGAGAGAACACTGGCTTCCATGTGATTAGGCAAACGGAACTGATCGATTGAAAGACAGTATGGAAACAGGGCTCTCAGTTTACCGAGTCCACATTGACCACCTGTTTGCACTTGTTCTACGTTATCCCACTTTCTCATGCACTTTCTACACATTTACAGAGGCCAAATAACCTCCTTGGTATGTGGGAGGAAACCCACGCGGTGACAGGGAGAACATGCAAACGCCGCACAAACCAAACCCGAGGCCAGGATTGAAATCTGGACTCTGCCACTGTGAGGGAGCAGCTTTACCAGCTGTTTACATTTCTACTCTGTAGCACGGAACCAAGCCCTTCAGCCAAACTTTCCCATGCAAACCATGTTGCCCGCCTACATTCGTCCTGCCTGCCCGCATTTAACCCGTATCCCTCGAAACCTCTCCTATACATGTACCTGTCCTCTTAACATTTATCTTTCTTCTCCACACCCCACTTACTGTATTTAATTACTTTTTAAGAAAATCTTGTTTGGTGCACCAAACTTCTATTACTCATATCAAAAGATTTGTCCAAAATCTGGTGCTGCTAATTTTTAATTTTAATTGTTAGCAATAAAAGAATGCGACTTGCATGCGCCATTAAATAACTCTGGTTAAATTACACCTTAAATTGGTTACTTGCTCTTTATTAGTGTGCTGGCTGTGGATATTTTGCACCTTTATATTTTTGCCTCCTTTTTCAGAAGAACATGCCGAAATTCAACAAAATCCCATTCTACCTCCAACCTCATTCTTCTTCGGGAGCAAAAACACTTAAGAAGTAAGTACCTCTTCAGCTGGTAATTATTTCCCCACAGCAGATAATTTTACCCTGCTTTGGAGGTAAGAGCAACTCCCTCTTTAGTTCTTTTGTTTGTTGGGCCTCAAATGGATCAGAGTCTGAGACTGTTGGGTTCTCGCAATGAGCATTGTGTTTAGGACATCAAAGAGGTGCATTTTGTAACGTAATACAGTACCAATTGGAAATCTGGTATTGTATAAATACCTGTTGAACTGGATCATATATTATTCTTTGCCTGTTTAATATGACTATTATAGGTTGATTTGAGAAAAAGAATGAAGTTCGTCTTTCAATTAACTTGTAGATGTGAACATCAAGCCACTTTTATTGCCCAACATTAGTTGCCTTGATAAGATAGTTTAACGTAAGCTGACTTTGTAACCACGTGGCTTGCTAAAAATATTTCTGAGAGGATTATTAGCCACTTTTATAAAGTGAAATCTAAGTAAAATGCACATAGCTGAATGTTTTACCTGCTGATTATTTCTCCAACTGTATCAAGTAAACTTAAAACGTCTAATTCTGACTTCAGTGCTCAAGGGCAGTTTCCATACACTCCTTCACTAGAACATTTCTTGCATGAATTTAATACTGATCCAAGGAACAAAATGTTCTTAGCATTCGGGTACTTTATACTAAGCTCATGCGTAGGGGCTGTTCTTTGCCAAGTTCCTCCTAGAAAGACCAGCAGCAGGTTAGAAATACTATCACTTTTACTCTTGTACATTTGCATTTATAAAATTATGCAGTGCAATTTTCAGATTTGAAAACAGATCAGACGGGAATTATTAGAAGCTTTAAGATAAAATTGAACTATAAACCTTTTCATCAACTCGATGCTTTATTTCTCTTAGGCAATGAGAAACATTTGAGATGTAATTGAGACATTTAGGATTAAAAAACAAAACGCTGGAGGAACATGGCAGGTCACAGAACCTCTATAGAGGGAGTTAGACAGTCAACATCTTGAGTAGAAAGGAACTGCAGATGCTGGTATACACCGAAGATAAACACAAAGTGCTGGAGTAACTCAGCAGGTCAGGCAGCATTTCTGGAGAAAAAAGGTGGGTGACGTTTTGGGACGGAACCCTTCTTCAGACTGAAAGTTGAGGGGAGGGAACTGGAGGTAAGAAAAGGCCAGAACAAAGCAAGACCGGCAACAGATGGCCATGGAAGGGTGGATCCCATAATGGCCCATTTTTGGCTGGGTTGAGATAACAACCTGACTGCTCAACACCCAGCTTGAGATCTAACTATTCCTTCGGTTTATGTTTCATTCGCAAGAAGTAGAAGTTGGCTGGGGAAGAGATAATAACGAAGGGATACAAGGATATGAACAGTGGAACTAGTAGGATGGCTAGGGTGAGGGTGAGGGTGGGGAGGGGGAGACAGTGCAAGGGTACTTGAAATTAGAGAAATCAACGTTCATACTGCTGGGTTGTAAGTTGCCCGAATAAAAGATGCTGTTCCTCCAATTAGCATTTGGTCGCACTCTGACAATGGTGAAGGGGAGTTAAAATGTTTGGCAACTGGGATATTGTGTAGGCCAAGGCGGACTGAGCATAAGTGTTCAGCAAAGTGCTCGCCTAGTCTGCGTTCAACGTTCACCTATCCTATTTCACCAAAGATGCTGCCTGACCCACTGAGTTACTCCAGCACTTTCTTCAACAACATTTTGATTGGGGACTGTCCATTTCTTTCACAGATACTGCCTTGATTCTGTATTTATTTTACTCAATGTGGAACTTTGACATGCTAGTGACTTTAGGGAGCAAAAAGCAAACTTCTGGTGAAACTTGGCAGGTCAGGCAGCTGGACAGACACTGTTTTGATGGAGACTGTATTTCCCTCCACAGATACCGCCTGTCCCATCGAGTTCCTCCAGTGAGTTGTCTTAGCTCAAGGTTCCTGCAAGTGCAGCCTCCTGTTAGTGAATGTTTGTTTATTAACTGACTACATCTGCCCTAAATCAATTTTCTTTGCCACTGCAATGACCTGCAAAGATGAATAAATAAAAAGAAGGAATTTACTCTCCCATATCCCATCACGAACAATGGACCAACAATTTTGAAACTGGTGATGGACAGGTTTGAGATTCCTATGCTTAGACTTTAGAGATACAGCATGGAAACAGGCCCTTCGGCTCTCCGAGTCCACACCGACCAGCGATCACCCCGTACACTAACAATATCCTAAGCACAAAGGATAAGTTACTATTTTACCAAGGGCAATTAATTTACAAACGCGTACGTCTTTGGAGTGTGGGAGGAAACCGGGGCACCCAGAGAAAACGCACACGGTCACAGGGAGAACGTACAAACGCCATACAGACAGCACCTGTAGTCAGAATCGAACCCGGGTCCCTGGTAATGTAAACCCCTAATGTAAGTAAAATCTTGGGAATCCATGACTTTTACTCAGGAAATAGCTATTCATTGTCATGGACGAGGAGGAGCCAAGCTCATATTTTAAACGTGTAGGAAAGAACTGCAGATGCTGGTTTAAATTGAAGGTAGACACAAAATGCTGGAGCAAGGCGAGTCTGAAATGTCGCCCATTCCTTCTCTCCAGAAATGCTGCCTGTCCCTCTGAGTTACTCCAGAATTTTATGTCTACCTCATATTTTAAACCATTGTTTATATCTCTTCTGATAGTTATAGAAATAATACCCCTGATAGGCACATTAGGACCTGAGCAAAAGTGTGATTGTGTAAGAAATAAGAAAGTAAAAGTATCTTAAACATTTTAAATATTATGAAGTGTTATTAGGTCAGAAACCTAAATTTTTAAACTTTCTTTCTCCTTTTAGGTGCCACTGTAAATCTAGCCTCGCACTTATTTTAAATTACATTTCCTTTTGTAATTTCTCGATTTTGTTTACTGTTTTGAGCCCTCAAAATAGAAAAAGGTTTCCTAAATCAAAATCAAAATGTTTTTTTTTAAAATTAGTGCAGTTTTCAGGGCTCCATTGATTATCTCTGCACTTCTAATCGTGTTGTAGGGATCGTTTGTCGGCCAGTGACATGCTGCAGGTTCGAAAAGTGATGGAACATGTTTATGAGAAGATCATCAACCTGGATAATGAATCGCAAACGACAAGCTCCTCAAACAATGAGAAGCCCGGGGAGCAGGACAAGGAAGAAGACATTGCTGTGCTGGCCGAGGAGAAGATCGAACTTCTTTGTCAAGATCAGGTTAGTATAATGCCTGGTGTGAACATGTTGTTCTTTGCTCAAGATCATACCATGTTTCTGCGGGATGTCCTTGCCTCTTGGTATTATGGATCATTTCTTGTCATGGATTCCTCCAGTTCATGCCTAATCTGAGTTTGAGTTTAGTTTATTGCCACGTGTTCAGTGGTACAGTGAAAAGTTTTTGTTGGGTACTAACCAGTCAGCGGAGAGACAAGTCAAGCCGTCCATAGTGTACAGATACATGATAAAGGGGATGACATGAATAATGTTTAGTACAAGTTAAAGTACAGTAAAGTCCAAACAAAGATAGTCCAAGGGTCTCCAATGAGATAGATAGTAGCTCAGGACAGATCTCTAGTTGTTGACAGGATGGTTCAGTGCATGATAACAGCTGGGAAGAAACTGTCCCTGAATCTGGAGGTGTGTGTTTTCACACTTTTTCCCGATGGGAGAGGGGAGAAGAGGGAGTGACCGGGGTGCGACTCGTCCTTGATTATGCTGGTGGCCTTGCCGAGGCAGCGTGAGGTGTAGATGAACTCAGTGGCAGGGAAGTTGGTTTGTGTGACGGACTGGGTTGCGTCCACAATTCACCGCAATTTCTTGTCATCTTGGATGGAGCTGGTCCCATACCATGCTCTGATGCATCCTCATAAAATGCTTTCCACATCAAATGCATTCCACCTGACCTGACCACATAATAGAAACATGACCACATAACAGTGACCACATCGTTAGATCAAGGCCCCAACTGTTTCCTTGGATGGAAGAAAGTGCTCAAGGGAAAGAAACCGTGACACTCAAAAGAATAGTTTCTCACCCTGATAACGGCTAATAATAATAATCTCATATTCTGCTTGGGTAACATAAACAAACGCAATGTAAACCAGCATCCACAGTTTATATGTCCCAACCCTTATACACAACGCCCTTCCCAATGAAGGCAAGCATAGGTCGACAAGAGCAGCATCCAGGGGTGATTGTGTTGTCCCGTTTAAGAAAAGTGTATTTGGCCAGACAGTATTTTCCTATAGAGCGTCGCATACCTGGAACGCGATCCCCTGCTTCATACGGGATCTGCCAACCATCACCACATTTACAAAACAACTCAAAAAATGGTTACTGGAAAATCAAACCTGTATTCATAATCAACCGTAATATAATCATCTGGCAGTCTTTTATTGTTACTTTTTAACTTTATTGTCTGTTTTGTTATGTTTTTTGTTTGTCTTTTGTTTTGTTTTGATTCTTTTCTTATGGATTGAATGTGTTGTGATGTGTTAACCTGGTTTACCAGAGGGACTACAGATGGAAATTAGCCTATAGCTATAATCTTGCGTATTGCATGCAAATGTTTATAAATATGCACTGTCCTTAATAAAAACATCTAAAAAAAATAAAAAAATATGTTGCATTCTCTGCTCTGTCCTCCTGCATCACCACTTTCTTGGAACTATAAACCTGCTCCCCTAGGTGTCTCTGTTCTACAACACTCCTCAAGGCCCTAACATTCACTGCTCTGCCCTGGTTTGCATTACCAGGGTAAAACACGTCACTCAATACTTGGTGTTATTCGTGATTTCTACATTGGTCCTTACGACATTGCCACTTGACCCTTGCCATTGTAGAACAATCCTACCCCTTACCAGTTTTCCCTGCAAACCTATCCCACTGTCCTATCACATATTCTACCTACCCTGCCACTGGGAGAACATGCAAACTCCACACAGACAGCACTGGAGATTAGGAATGAACCCAGATTGCTGAAGCTGCAAGTTAGCAGCTCGGCTAGCCATGCCACAGTTAGTTAGTTAGCTAATTCATTAGATAGTTGGTTGGGCAGTTAGTTATACACAAAATGCTGGAGTACCTCAGCAGGTCAGGCAGCATCTCTGAAGAAAAGGAACAGGTGACGTTTCGAGTTGAGAATCTTCCTCAGACTGTCAGGAAACGTCACACATTCCTTTTCTCCAGAGATGCTGTCCGACTTGCTGAGTTACTCTATCTTCGGTGTAAACCAGCATCTGAAGTTCCTTGCCACACATAGGTAGACATAGTTTGCAGCACAGAACACACCATGAGATCCTTTTCCCCTGTGGCTATCAAACTGTACAACTCCTCCCCCTTCTGCTGTGGGGTAAACTGACTTCCCTTCCCCTCCGTCCCCCCTCCCCAATCTTTGCACATCCCAAATCCTGGAATTTCCACTTGTCGCTTGAATTTTGTGTTTCATGCATCTTCTTGTGTTTTATGACTGTTGGTAGATCAATTTCCCTCCTGGGATCAATAAAGTTCTATTGTATTGTTAGTTAGTTACGTTTATTGTCATGTGCACTGAGGTAAAGTGGTGTGTGCTATCCAGATCAGCAGAAAGACTATACATGATTACAAGTCCAGTAAAGTCTGATTAAAGATAGGCGTTTGTGCACCACCACAGCAGCCATGTTCGGGCGTTACGGACTGTTTAATCGACAGCACCACTTACTCCAAATCCCATTCCAGGTACTCGATCCAAACATGGACCTGCGGACAGTGAAGCATTTCATCTGGAAAAGCGGAGGGGACCTGACGCTCCATTATCGGCAGAAGTCAACGTGATGTCCAAGCAAGGGAGCCGAGGGCTTGGTGGCTCGCACGAGCCAGCAGTTTCATGGCGAACTCTCCCTCCGCGCCCAATTTCACCATCTGTACTGGGCGAAACGAGTAGTAATGCTGCCCCCTTGCACCGCTCAATTTTAGACCCAGCCCGTCGATTAATCCCCTACAGACAGAAGTGCCAAATTATACAGGCACTTCCAACGTCATATAATTTAGGAAGAATGCAGAATGTAAATTTAAACGATCCCAATGCACTGTCTTAATTAGAACGGGCAGGCCAAAGGTTATAGTAGATATATAGTGCGGTGGTTAATACTCTGTGCAGGTTTAAATACATAGATAAATGCTCCAGATAATGGACATAACCACCTCTTCCAGTTCCTTTAACCCATTGTCTCAGATATGTCTGCATGGGCACCAGGCTAGGCTAGCTGTCGTAGTCGCCTTACTACATGTGATGTTACCTGTGTGAATTGTATTTCTCCATACATTCCAGGCATTTTTTTCGACGGCATCTAAATGTCAGCAGTCCTGATGGCTCCTTTATGAAGTAGAGTGGCTGATTGGAATCAAAAGGGAAAATGCAGAGAGCAGATTCATCGCTAGTGTTGGAACCAAGCTGCAAGCTAAATGTAAATTGTACCCCCGATCGAATGTTCTCAGTATTTATGTTTGTACGTTTTGTTCGGTATAATTAGCGGTGCTACATCTATCAGAGCTAATCTAGCAAGAGATGAGATCTTGTAGAAATAATTTAACTGGAAAGAGAACAAAAATCCAGGTAGCAGGGCGTAAGCACATTTTCAAGGTTATGGGGGTCAAGTTCTTTGTTAGAATGATCGAAAGATGATTGGGATCACGGGGAAGTGACTGAGGCCAGGCTAAAGGAAAGTTAAGTACAGTAAAAGGAACAGTAAAAGTACAGAAAAGTAAAAGCATGATTGGTTTTCCAGAGAATGAAATCCAATGGTCAGAAGGACCACCTATATCCAGACCCCATCTTGGGAGGAGTTTGTTGTAAATACTGTACTTTTTTATTCAGCTGACTGAATTTTTTTTAATTTTTTTTAAAATGGAAAGCTTTTGAGACTTTGTAGCTGATCGCAATTTTTTTTTGGATATTGTAGATCCAGAGTTGAAACATTAAGGCATAAATAAAATAATATTTAGATCATTGTAATGCTTTCAATCTAATTTAGTTAATTTTATTAGAGATGCAATGTGGAAACAGGCCCTTCGGCCCACCGAGTCTGCACCGACCAGCGATTCCTGCACACTAACACCATACTACACACACTAGGGAGAATGTACATTTACACCAAGCCAATTAGCCAACAAACCTGTACATCTTTGGAATGTGGGAGGAGACCAGAGCGTCCCAGAGAAAACTCACGCAGATCACGTATAAACTCCGTTCAGACAGCATCCGTAGTCAGGATCGAACCCTAGTCTTTGGCGCTCTAAGACAGCAACTCTACTGCTGCACCACCGTGTCACCCTAGTAATAACTAAAGATATACAGGACAGGGTATTCTTAAAGCTGGTGCATTTTAGTATGATATGGTGTTAGAGATACAGCGCAGAAACAGGCCCTTTCGACCCACCTAGTCCATGCCAACCAGCGATCGCCCCATACATTAACACGATCCTACAAACTAGGGACAATTACATTTCTTTATCGAAGCCAAATAACTTACAAACCTGCACGTCTTTGGAGTGTGGGAGGAAACCGGAGCACCCAGAGAAAACCCACGGGGAGAACATACAAACTTCGTACACCTGTAGTCAGGATCGAACCCGGGTGTCTGGCACTGTAGGGTAGCAATGCTACTCTAGTTCATATTTTCAATTAAAATGTTAGGTGTTGGGTGCAGCTAATTAATCTAAATGAATGTAAAAGTAAGGAAAAATTAAGTTTTGTTTAGTTTAGAAGTACACCACAGAAATACATCATTCAGCCCACCGAATCCACGCCAACCGTCGATCACCCATTCGCACTAGTTCTATGTTATCCCACTTTCTCATCCATTTCCTGCGCTTTAAGTGAAATTTGCAGAGGCCAATTAACCTACAGATCCGCTCGTCTTTGTGATGTGGGAGGAAACCAGAACACCCGGAGGAAACCCACAGTCACAGGTTGAACATGCAAAGTACACACAGACAGCACCCGAGGTCAGGATTGCACCCGGGTCTCTGGTAACGTGAGGCAACATCTCTACCTGTTGCGCCACTGTGCCACCCTTTCATGCGGTGGCAATATATGGCCATTTTTAAGCATTGATCCATTTTATGTCCATTGGAATTTGCCGTTGTCTCCCTCTGCCCATTAATCTGCCCAGTATTCATCGGCTGTGTACATTATTATTTGTATGGAGAAACAGTGAAAAAGTTTGTTTGAAGGAATGGGTGACATTTTAGGTCGAGACCCCTCTACAGTCTGAAGACGTCTCGACCTAAAACGTCCTGATATAATAGTGGCCAGAGGATCTGGGGTGACGGAGGAACTGAAGGAAATCCACATGGCAGGAAATGGTGTTGGGTAGACTGATGGGACTGAAGGCTGATAAACCCCCAGGGCCAGATGGTCTGTATCCCAAGGTACTTAAGAAAGTAGTTCCAGAAATCGTGGACGCATTGGTGATAATTTTCCAATGTTCTATAGATTCAGGATCAGTTCCTGTGGATTGGTGGGTAGCTAATGTTATCCCACATTTTAAGAAAGGCGGGAGAGAGAAAACAGGGAATTATAGACCAGTTAGCCTGACATCGGTGGTGGAGAAGATGCTGAAGTCAATTATAAAAAATGAAATAGCGGCACATTTGGATAGCAGTAACAGGATCGGTCCGAGTCAGCATGGATTTATAAAGGGGAAATCATGCTTGACTAATCTTCTGGAATTTTTTGAGGATGTAACTAGGAAAATGGACAAGGACGAGCCAGTGGATGTTGTGTACCTGGACTTTCAGAAAGCATTTGATAAGGTCCCACATAGGAGATTAGGGGTTAGAGTGCTGACATGGATAGAAAATTGGTTGGCAGACAGGAAACAAAGAGTAGGGATTAACTGGTCCCTTTCAGAATGACAGGCAGTGACTAGTGGGGTACCGCAAGGCTCTGTGCTGGAACCGCAGCTATTTACAATATACATCAATGATTTAGATAGATTCAAAGTAACATTAGCAAATTTGCAGATGACACAAAGCTGGGTGGCAGTGTGAACTGTGAGGAGGATGCTGTGAGACTGCAGGGTGACTTGGACACTTGGGTGAGTAGGCAGATGCATGGCAGATGCAGTTTAATGTGGATAAATGTGAGGTTATCCACTTTGGTAGCAAAATCGGGAAGGCAGATTATTATCTAAATGGTAGACAAAAGCGCTGGAGAAACTCAGCGGATGCAGCAGCATCTATGGAGCGAAGGAAATAGGCAATGTTTCGGACCGAAACCCTTCTTCAGACTAATCTGAATGGTGTCAAGTTGGGAAAAGGGGAAGTACAACGGGATCTGGGGGCCCTTGTTCATCAGTCAATGAAAGTAAGCATGCAGGTACAGCAGGCTGTGAAGAAAGCAAATGGCATGTTGGCCTTCATAACAAGAGGAGTTGAGTATAGAAGCAAAGAGGTCCTTCTGCAGTTGTTAAGGGCCCAAGTGAGACCACACCTGGAGTATTGTGTATTTGGTCCCCTAATTTGAGGAAGGACATTCTTGCTATTGAGGGAGTGCAGCGTAGGTTTACAAGGTTAATTCCCGGGATGGCGGGACTGTCATATGCTGAGAGAATGGAGCGGCTGGGCTTCTATACTCTGGAGTCTAGAAGGATGAGAGGTGATCTTATTGAAACATATAAGATTATTAAGGATTTGGACACGCTAGAGGCAGGAAACATGTTCCCGGTGTTGGGGGTGTCTAGAACCTGGGGTCACAGTTTAAGAATAAGGGGTAAGCCATTTAGAATGGAGACGAGGAAACACTTCTTCACACAGAGAGTTGTGAGTCTGTGGAATTCTCTGCCTCAGAGGGCGGTGGAGGCCAGTTCTCTGGATACTTTCGAGAGCTAGATAGGGCTGTTAAAGATAGCGGAGTCGGGATATGGGGAGAAGGCAGGAATGGGATACTGATTAGGCATGATCAGCCATTATCACATTGAATGGCGGTGCTGGCTCGAAAGGCCGAATGGCCTACTCCTACACCTATTGTCACCCATTCCTTTTCTCTCGAGATCCTGCCTGTCCTGCTGAGTTACTCCAGCATTTTGTGTCTATCTTTGGTGTAAACCAGCATCTGCAGTTCCTTCCAACACAAAAAGTTTGTTTTGGTGTGCTATGCAGGCAACGTACATTATACATGAGTACATCAGGTAGTGCAAATGAGAAAATAAACAGAGCACAGAAAATAGTGTTACAGCTACAGAGAAAGTGCAGTTTTTTTTTTAAAATCGCAGGAGCTGCAACGAGGTCGCTTGGAAGACCAATATATCATCTTGAGCACATGAGAAGTCTGTTCGAGAGTCTGGTGACAGCAGGACAGTGGGTATTCCCGAAACTGTTGTTATGTGCGTGCGTTCAAGCTTTTAGTACATGCTGCCCAACGGGAGGGAGGGGAAGAGGGAATTACCGTGGTATGAGCGATCCTTGATTATATTGACTGCTTTCCCGAGGCAGCGTGAAGTATAGGTGGAGTCGATTGGAGCAGGTGAGGGGAAGACTAGTTTATGTGATGGACTGGGATGTGTTCACAACTCTGCAAATTTTTCAACCCCAAGTTACCATAAATGTGATACAACTGGATAGAATGCTTTGTATAGTGCATCTGTAGACATTTGTAAAAGCCTTTGAAGATGTTGAATTTCGTTCATCTAGTGAGGTAATAGAGGCGTTGGTGTGCTTCCCTGGATGGTGCTTCAATGTTCAGGCCAAATTGTTGGGGATATTTACACCTGGGAACTTGAAAATCTCAACATTGACATCTTCACATCAGCACCATTGGTACAGACTGGGGTTTGTACACCTTGCTTCCTGAAGTTCTTGTTTTAGATCCTTCCTGTACTCGGTCTCATTATTGTTTGAGATCTGTCCCACTACGGTGGTCGTCTGCAAACCTAGAGCAGAATTTGGTCGCAGAGGTAGTGGGTGAGAACATAGCGGTGTTGAGAATTATCATGAAGGGCGTTTATTCACCTATCCTTGCTGATCGCAGGTCATTAAATCAAGGATCCAGTTGCGGATGGTGGTGGATCCTAAGTCTAGACTTTCACATAATAATTTGGTTGGAATGATGGTGTCAACGGTCAAAATATAGGAGTCTGACGTAGGTGTCCTTGTTATTATACCTGCAATGAGCAGAGTCATACAGCATGGAAACAGGGTGTTTGGCTCAACTGACCAGGATGCTCCATCTAAGCTAGCCCTATTTGCATGTGTTTGGCCCATATCCCTCTGAACCTTTCCTATTCATGTACTTGTCCAAATGTCTTTATATGTTGTTATTGTACCTGCGTCAACTAATTCCTCTGGCAGCTCATTCCATATGCAAACCATCCTGTGTGCGAAAAAGTTGATCCTCAGGTTCCTATTAAATCTTTCCCCTTTCACCTTATAACTGTGCCCTCTAGTTCTTGATTCCCCACCCCTGGGTAAAAGACAGGTGCATTCACCATATCTATTGCCCTCATTACTTTGTACATCTCTATAAGATAACTCCTCAGTCTCTTGCGCTCCAAGGAATAAAGTTCTAACCTGATCAGCCTTTCCCTGTTACACAGGCGCTCGAGTCTTTAGACTTTAGAGATACAGCAAGGAAACAAACCCTTCAGCCGACCGAGTCCGAACTGATCAGCGATCACTCTACACTCTCCTGCACACTAGGGACAATTTATAATTTTACCATGGCCAATTAACCTACAAATCTGTACGTCTTTGAAGTGTGGGAGAAAACCGGAGCCCTCAGGGAAAACCCATGCGGTCGCACTGAGAACGGTCAAACTCCGTACAGACAGCACCCGTAGTCGGAATCGAACACGGGTCTCTAGCGCTGTAAGGCAGTAGCTCTACAGCGGTGACACTTTGCTGTCCCAAGATTGTCTTGGCAACATGATCATAAATTTCTGCACTCTTCCCGTTCTTGACTGTTTTGTTTCTTCAATGGTTTGGTTTAGTTCAGATACAGCTTGGAAATACTGAATCAGTGATCCCCCAGTACACCCAAAAGTGAATCGCCACAGTGGCGCAGTGGTAGAGTTGCTGCCTTACAGCGCCAGAGACTTGAGTTTAATCCTTACTACGGGTGCTGCCTGTACGGAATTTGCACTTTCTCCCTGAGACCATGTGGATTTTTGCCGGGTGCTCCGGCTTCCTCCCACACTTCAAAAACGTGCAGTTTGTAGGTTCATTGGCTTTGGTTAAAAAAAAAATTGTTTTTTTAACCAAAAACTATACTAGTCACTATACTAGTGTATAGCATAGAGCTAGGGTATGGGGTATTCGCTGGTAGGCACAGACTCGGTAGGCCAAAGGCCTGTTTCCACACTGTATCTCTAAAGTCTAAAGATGCATTCATCAGACCTCCTGCGGTTGGTTACGTGATGGCTATTCGGAATAAACCATTCGAGTTGCTGCACAAAACCAGCCGGACAGGAATCTACAATCCTGCAACTTCAGAGCTGGTGTGATGTAGTTTAAGGACACAGAGTAAAGGCTCTGTCCCACTGCGGCGACCTAATTGGCGAGTTTGCCCTCGACTCATACTCACAGCATGGTAGACACGAGGTCCCAGGATGTCTTTGTAACTCTCCTTCATGCTCGAGCGTAGTCCCCGCATACTCGAGGCCTCAGCTAGGTTGCGGTGTATTTTTCAACATGCTGAAAAATGCACGCGATTAAAAAATGGTCGCAATGAAAAAAAATTGATATTTTTTTTACTCGTAGGTTTAGTCGAAGTAGGTCGTAGTAGGTCGGCATGTTATTCGTAGGTAATCGAGGGTAGTCGAAGGTAATCGAAGGTAGTCAAAGGTAGTCATAGATAGTCTTCAACATAGTTGTAGGGAGGTCGAAGGAGGTCTTCTTCACTCTCCACTAGTCGGTGTCCAATTTTCCCGAAGCTAGTCTTCTACACAGTCGAAGGAGGTCATCTACATGACACTTTTTCAAACTCTCCTAAACTCGCCAATTAGGTCCCCGCAGTGGGACGGCCCCTTAAGTCTTTCTTATAGAGCCAGAGTGATACTGCGTGGAAACATCCTCTTCAGCCCTACTTGCCCACACCGACCAACAAGTCCCACCTGCCAGCATTTGGCCCTTATCCCTCTAAACCTGTTCTATCTATGCGATAGTACCTGCCTCATCTACCTCCTCCGCAGCTCGTTCCATACATCCACCCCATACCTTGTGTGAAAAGGTAACCCCTTTAAATTTACATTACGTTCCTATTAAATTTTTCCCCCCTCACCTTAAACCTATGTCCTCTGGTTCTTGATTCCCCTACTCTGGGGAAGAAACTGTGCGTTTACCCGATCTAGTCCTCTCATGATTTTGTACGCCTCTATAAAATCACCCCTCACCCTTCTGTGCTCTAAGGAATAGAGTCCTAGCCTGGTCAACCTCTCCCAAAAGCTCAGGCCCTTGAGTCTGGCCAACAGCCTCACAAATCTTCACTGTGCCCTTTCCAGTAAGAGGAAAGATCTCTTTTTCTACTTGGTGTTTCTGAATTTGATGGGAAACCAGCATTGCAGTGCTCTCTCCTATAAATCAGAAGGATGTGAGCACGTCCAACCTAAGGGTTAAACCTACTCTGGAGCTACAATTCAATACTGAGGCTGTGCTGGACAGTCAGACCTGCTGAATTTCAGCTGAGAAGATCGCATGAGGCTCCTACCTTCTCAGGTGAGCGATATTGATCCCGTTGCTACTATTTTATACTTTGAACACATTAAATATTTATCCCTTCAACAGCTATTGTGTGCAGATTTGGGCCCCATATCTGTATTGTGATCAGTGTTGGACCCCATATCTGAGGAAGGATGTGCTGGTGTTGGAGTGGGTCCAGAGGAGGTTTACGAGAATGATCCCAGGATTGATTGGGTTAACATATAATGAGTGTTTGACGGTGCTGGGCCTGTACTTGCTGGAGTTTAGAAGGATGATGGTGTACTCCATTTAAACTTACGGAATAGTGGATAGAGTGGACGTGGAGAGGATGTTTCCACTAGTGGGAGAGTCTAGGACCAGAGGCCATAGCCTCAGAATAAAAGGACATACTTTTAGAAATGTGATGAGGAGGAATTTATTTTGTCAGAGGGTGGAATTCATTGCCCCAACAGCTGTGGAGGCCGTCAATGGATATGTTTACAGCGGAAATTGACAGATTTTTGATTAATAAGGATGTCAGGGGTTAAGGGGAAAAGGCAGGAGAAAGGCAGGTTGAGAAGGAAAGATAGATTAGCCATGATTGAATGGTGGAGTGGACTTGATGGACCAAGTGTCCTAATTCTGTTCCTGTAACGTATGAACTTCCCTAAAAGGCACATTTGGATAATGTATTAGTATTTGTGGGGCCATAAATTGCCATTTAAAAAAGTTATGGGCTAAAGTATTTGGCATTTGACCTGAAGCATTGTCTGTCCACTCCGGCTAAGTCACATCTTTCCTCATTGATTTTTCCACAGTGCACAAGGATAGTGACACTGCCAGATTAATACATTTCAGGTCCCACCTGCAAAGCTGAGACAGTCACTTCAGCCCACCAAGTCTTGCCAGCCTTCCTTGCCCATCTACACTAATCTAGAGGAAGAGATTGGGAAACCATAGCAGGTAATAGTGAATACAGTCGGGGGGGGGGGGGGGGGGTGGTTCTGCCTGACCCCTGAGTTACTTTTGCACTATGTGGTTTTTTTCTGTAAACCAGCAACTGCAGTTCCTTGTTTTGACATTTTGACTGCTCCACTGCACAATCTGCTGGAGTGATATGCAGGTCTGCTCTGTGTTGAAGCATGTCGGACGTTTTGACTGAGGCATATACAACTGATGTGTTATTTGCTTCCAACATCAATTAATGCAACTCATCTTCATTGACTATCTGTAGGGTCTCGACCCGAAACGTCACCCATTCCTTCTCTCCAGAGATGCTGCCTGTCCCGCTGAGTTACTCCAGCTTTTTGTGTCTATCTTCAACTATCTGTAGATGTTGATCAGTGAAACACCAGTATAATTTGGTCTTTGCACACCATTCCCTGGTATGGGCTCAGCAGATGTCCATTTTCTATTGCCCCTTAGTTTGATCTGATGTTGCAGCATTTTGTGTAGTTTGTCTACTTTTCGACCTGCTGCTATTTTTTTACTGTCTGAGGCACCTTCAAGTTCCTTCCAGTTTTGCATTGTATCACTGCCAAGTAATTACCCTGGTCAAGAGCAAACTGATGCAAAGCACATTTAATTGGAAATTCAGGAAAACCAGGCACTACCACATGAGTGGCAAATGTAGAAAATGCACATGTTCAGTGTTGTAAACCTTCTGAATACAAGCGATTCAGGAGGGTCGGTATGTGAGATTTTTGCAAAGGCACGTAGAAAGTAAGGTGTAATATGCTCTCTTTGCAACAAAGTAAAGTTGCAAAGGAAATTATTAGATTATAGAAAGAAAAGTAATAAAAATGAAGGATCTGATTTCCCTTTAGGTGTGGCGAGGTAGGTTCACAGGAGCAGCCTGACTTGTCCAGCCACATTTTTGGATTATTTATAGAAGCAGAATCCACATCAAGGGGGAGTTTTGTTTTTAATTTGCCTAATGCATCATTTTGTATATTAATTGGGCGACTTAAAACAGTTGGAAACTGACACTAAATGTGGTTGCGGCTGTAAAAGTGTTTGCCTGTCAATGAGCAGCAGACCATGAAAATAAGGTTGGACAGGCTCGACTTATTTTCTCTAGAACTCTGGAGGTTGCGGGGAGACCTGATAGATGTCTATAAAATGATGAGAGGCATAAATAGGGTAGACAGTCAGACCTTTATTCTGGGTGGAAATATCAAGTACTGTAAGGCAGAGCTTTAACGTGAAAGGGGCAAAGTTTAAAGAAAATGTGGAGCAATTTTTTTTACACACAAGGTAATGAGCACCAGGAATTTGCTACCGGGGGTGGTGGTGGAGGCAGATACAATAGTGGCTTTTAGAAGACTTTTGGATAGGTACATGGATATGGAGGAATATGAATGATGTGCAGGCAGATTTAAGGGTAGTACAGCAGTAGAATTGCTGCCTTACAGCACCAGAGACACGGTTTTGATCCTGTCTATGGGTTTTCTTCAAGTGCTCCGGTTTCCTCCGACATTACAAAGACGTGCAGGTTTGTAGGTTAATTGGCTTCTGTAAATTGTCCCCAGTGTGTAGGATAGAATTTGTGTACGGGTGATTTCTGGTCGACGTGGCCTGTTACCACACTGTGTCTCTAAGCTAAGAGAAGAGTTGGTCTTGGCATCATGTTTTTGTGCTGTACTGTTCTATGTTCCACCAAACGCTCAGAGGTTCAGTCTGGTTTCAGTGCAGGTTTTATTTAGTACAGGTACGTACCAGCAGTATTAAATGCTACAGTAAACTGAGACAGTGAGGCTATCGGCGCTACCCAGTCCTGAATTCAATCAGTCTCGGTATTGTCAGTGCATCTTCTCTAAAGCTATTTGCTGGGCCCCCAACAGCAAGCCCATGGTCAACAAGGTGCAAGTCTGGTTCAGTGTCGCTAAAAATACAAGGTAATCGACCGGCCATTGGGGAACCCGGACTCCAAGAATCTTCTGTTCATTGGAACTATTCCCTTCAGTCTGACCACTCTCCTCTCTGGTACTCTTTATGCATCATCAACGCCTGTAGGAAGAATACAACCAATGATTAAAACCAAATGGGCTTTTCAGAACCTCCTTTCATTGCTAAACATGCACCCTGTCATCTCCCCTCTGTTCATGCAATGGTGTTCTTCACTGGCTTGCTCACTCATTTCCGATCTTACACTCATGAAATACTCTTGTGCACACGACAAAGGACAAACAAATCTGGAATAATATCAGAGTCGTACGGCAGTCAACAGATCCAGCTGCCCATCGAATCTGCACCCACTCTGGTCGCCATCTACAATAATCCTGTAAAGGACACAAAGTGCTGGAGTAACTCAGCGGATCAGGCAGCATCTCTGGACAACATGGATAGGTGATGTTTTGGGATGGGACCCTCTTCAGACCCTTCTTCTGAGGAAGGGTCGCAATCCGAAACATCACCTATCCATGTTCTCCAGAGATGCTGCCTGATCTGCTGAGTTACTCCAGCACTTTGTGTCTATCTTAGGCAGTGGGTGACATGGTGGCGCAATGGTAGAATTGCTGACTTACTACACCAGAGACCCGGGTTCGATCCTGACTACGGGTGCTGTCTGTACGGAGTTTGTACGTTACCCCATAAGCTGGTTTCCTCCCACACTTCAAAGATGTACAGATTTGTAGGCTAATTGGCTGGGTATGTAAATGATCCCTGGTGTGTAGGATAGTGTTAGTGGGGATTGCTGGTCGGTGCGGATCCGATGGGTCGAAGGGCCTGTTTCCGCGCAGTATCCATAAACTAAACTAAGTAATGCTGCTCCTGGAGGATGGCGGTGTGGACTCACCTCACGACCTTCCTGGGGCTGGCTCTGTTTGGTGCATGGTGAAGGCTGAAGTCGGGAGGTAGACTGGCGGTGATGGTGAAAGTCCGGGTGTTCATTTTTGGCTGTGAGGGGGAGACTGGTGCTCTCTCTGTCCTCTCGTTACTGTCACTCCATTCTTCCTGAGAAGGGTGCACAGCTCCGTCAGACATCCTGGAGGAGCTGGAGGTGACGGACCTCCTCAAGATTCTCCTAGTTGGGTTGGGATCCTTGGGCGAGTGCAGCTTTTTCTTCCTGGTGGGGTGACTGTACTCCCCTCGACCACCCGTGTTGTTTGCCAGGTTACTGAGGGATCCAAGAGAATACCGATGTTGTGCTGACCTCAGGCCTGGAGGCGAAATGGATTTCTTTGGCTGCATGAAAGGTTGAATGGTCTTAATTACTTCTCACTCTAGCACAGTGCAACGCAAACAGACGAAGTAAATGGGACGTTATGTCGGTTAGGTCCACCACCGATTTTCCGGCAACTGATGGTCCCCCACCTCCTTTAATCCAGACAAAATCACGAGCGTACTTGAAATCCCCCTCCCCCCCACCGGAAGTCCCTCAAAAAATCTGGCACCTAGGCCGTGTGAGGCCACTGATATCAACCTCATGGGGACTCCCGCGGCCGATCAAATTTCCCTTTCGGGCCTGGGCTCTGGAACTTCGGCCTGGCCAAAGCCGGCAGAACCATTCCCATAGCCGATTTCTGTGACCGACTTTGCGGACCGATATCTCCGCTACTCGGTGGCGTCGGCGAACCGTTCCAGTATTGTTGGACTCCTCTATGAGGCTAATCCAGAAAGGCCCCTGAACCAATGGTGCTGGAAAATCGGTGTTGGACCTGTATTGTGTTCTGTTTTGGTCACAGTGCTATAGGCAAGATGCCATTAAGCTAGAAAGTGCCGAAACAAATAACTGCAGACGCTGGCTAATAGCTGGAACGTGTGCAGAGAAGATTTACTCAAGGGCATGAGCTATTGGGAGAGTTTGAGCAGGCTAGGACTTTATTCCTTGGTGCAAAGAAGACTGAGGGGTGATCTTACAGCAGTGTATAAACTCTTATAAAAGGGGAATAGATGGGATGAAAGCAGAGAATCTTTAACACAGGATTGGAGAATCGAGAACAAGAAGGTCAAGGTTTAATGTGAGAGGTGAAAAACGTAATCGTAAACTGAGGAGAAACTTTCTCACATCGAGTGTGGGGGGTACCAGGAATGAGTTGCAGAGCAGCTAGTTGAGGCGGGTACAATAATAATATTAAAAAAAACATTTGGACAGGTACATGGATAGGAAAGGCTTAGAGGGATGTGGGGCCAAACACAGGCAAATAGGTTAGATGGGATTTCTTGGTTGGCATGTTTCTGTGCTGTACATCTCTATGGCTGGAGTCTGGAGTAGACCTGATGGGCCGAATGGCCTAATCCTGTTCCTATAACGTATGAACTAATGACTAACTGTACTGTGACATGGCCACTGTGACAATGATCCGTACTGAATCATTTCCTCAGTTGAGGCAACAGAAGGCCTGTGGATCTCTACACTGGAATGCGGAAAGGTAAGATGGGTAATTTCATTGACTGTCACATCTTGCATCTCTCAGTAGAAATTTAAACGTTAAAATAACTTCCCAGAAATAACTGAGTTCTAACCAGGAAGAATGGGCCCCAAAGGTTACGTCTTTTAGATGCAACATTAAATGGGTGGCACAGTGGCGCAGCGGTAGAGTTGCTGCCTTACAGTGCCAGAGACCCGGGTTCGATCCTGACCATGGGTGCTGTCTGTACAGAGTTCTATGTTCTCCCTGTGACCACGTGGGTTTTCTCCAGGTGCTCTCACACTCCAAAGCCATACAGGTTTGTAGGTGAATTGGCTTGGGTAAAAATTGTAAATTGTCCCTAGTGTGTAGGATAGTGTTAGTGTGCGGGATGAAAGTTACTGATCGGCGCGGACACGATAGACCGAAGGGCCTGTTTTTTCGCAGTATCTCTAAACTAAACTAAAACTTAAATCAAGGCTCTTTTTGTCCACTCAAATGTAAATGACTTCACGGGACGATGTGTAACTGCCAGAAAATTCTCATCAATATCTGCCCCAATATTTTATCCTCAAACTAATCTAAACCTCATTTAGAACAGATTTTCTGTTCACAGTGTAGGATGGAACTGCAGATGCTGGTTTATAATGAAGATAGACACAATTTCCTGGAGTAACTCAGTGGGTCAGTCAGCATCTCTGGAGAAAAGGAATAGGTGACCTTTCGTGTCAAAACCCTTCTTCAGACTGAGAGACGGGAGAGGGAAGAGTGCTTGCTCTGGATATCTGCAGTTTTCTATAATAAAATCGTTTATGGTAAGTCCTTGGAACATCTTGATAGATACTATATATGTTAGGGACCAGGAACTCTCTGCCTTTGGGCTCTTTACAGTTCATAGAGAGACAAGGAACCGCAGATGCTGGAATTTACAGCAAAACACAAATACCACCATATTCCCCTTGAGTAGCTTACAACCCGATGGTATTAACATTGAATCCTTAAATTCTTCCATTTTAGGTAACCTCTAAATAACCTCGCCCCCCCCCACCTACCTTTCTCCGCCACTCCTCCTCTTTATTTACCCCCCCTCCCCATTCCCCTCCCTTCTCTCCCCTGAGCCTCACCTGGACTCCCACCACTCTCTCCTCCCCCCCCTCCCTATACCCCCACCCCACTCCCACCGCACCCCCGCCCGCTACTCTCCTCCCTCTGGCTTGACATTCTGCAAAGAGCTATAGCATATTCAACATACTGTTTACATGTAAGTGCAAGAGTCACAATTTTGATTGGCATTTATTCCCATCATACCTTTCTATTTATAACGTAGAATATTTCATGCACAGGAACAAATATGGCAAAGTTCTCGTAACACTGAAAGTATCGCTTCCCTTCAAATATGCCGTCATGCTTTCCACCTGAAATCCAAACAGATAATTGAGAACCTTTAGATCATTGAAGATAGATCAATACAGCGAAAGGAACAAGCCCTTTGTCCCAGAATATCTGTGCTGACCATTATACGTATCCACACTGATCTTCTCTGCACCCACATTGTCTTGATTCCTCCATCCCCCACCCATTTGTGTGGCTGCCTAAATATCACTTTGCTCTTGTATCTGCTGCCAGTGCATTCCAGGTACTCACCAGTCTCTCTGTAAAAAAACTGCTTCATAAATCTGCTTTAAGCTCTCTCTATCCCCTCCACTCATCTTACTCTTATGCCCTCTTCGAGTCTTAGTCATAGAGTCATACAGCATGGAAACAGGCCCTTCGGTCCAACTTGCCCATGCCGACCAAGATGCTCCATCTACACTAGTTCCACCTGCCTGCATTTGACCCATATCCTTCTCAACCTTTCCTATCCATGTATCTGTCCAAATGTATTGTAAACACTGTTATAGAACCTGCCTCAACTACCTCCACTGGCAGCTAATTCCGTATATCCACCATCTTTTGTGTTAAAAATTTGCTGCTCAGGTTCCTATTGTGTGCCTCTGTGCATTTACCCGATCTATTCCCTCATGATCTTATACACCTCTATAAGATCACCCCTCATCCTCCTGCGCTTCAAGGAATGGAGTCCTAGCCTGCCCAACCTCTCGCTATCTCAGGCCCTCGAGTCCTGGCAACATCCTCATGAATCTTCCCTGCACTCTTTCCAGTTTCACAACATCTTTCCTACAACAGTGTAACCAAAACACTACAGAGATTGTATTTAACATTTCCAAATGGACAATATAAACCACCATTCTGCACTCATTTCCTGTTGTGACTTTAACTATTCGGGAAGATGCTGTAAGGTCCATTGCATCTCAAAGTCGTCCCTGGATCCACATAACTCCTCGCCACTGTTAACATAGAACAGAACAAGAACAGATCTTACCTGCACATAATCCATATTCCCCCATCTCCTGAGTATCCATGCGTCTGTGTAAAAGTTTCTCAAACTCCACTATCATAACTGCATCCACCATCACCCTTGACAGCACATTCCAGGCACCCATCACACTAAATTATAAAAAACTTGCCCTGCACATCTCGTCTAAAATTTCCCTCTGACTTTAAAGCCATGCTCTCTAGTCTTTGACATTTCCACCTTATCTATGCCTCCCATAATCTTACATACTTCTATCAGGTTTCCCCTCAACCTCTGACGCTCCAATGAAAACCATTCAAGTTTGTTCATCCTCTCCTTATACGTAATACCCACTAATCCAGGCATCATTCTGGTAAACCTCTTCTGCACCCTCTCCAACATCCTCCACATCCTTCCTGCAACGGGGTGACCAGGACTGCACATAATACTCCAAAAACAATCTAATCAACGTTTTAAAAAGCTGTATGAAATTCCTGACTCTTATACTTAATGCCTTATACTTATAATTAAGTTTTCAAGAACAAGTTAGGTTTAGATTTAGCTCTAAGGGATTGCTAAGGGAATCAAGGGATATGGCGAAAAAGCCGAAACGCGGTACTGATTTTGGATGATCAGCCATGATCATATTGAATGGCTCGTAGGTCTGAATTTGCACCAATTTTCTATGTTTCTATGCCCTGACAGATGAAGGCAAGCATACTACACACCACCTTTACCTCCCTCTCTCTCTATTTGTGTTGCTACCTTCAAGGACCTAAAGACTAGGAACTTAAGATAAATAAGAAGGTGCAAATTAAAAGCCCTGGAAGAAAGATACGTGGGAAACATAGAAACATAGAAAATAGGTGCACGGGGAGGCCATTCGGCCCTTCAAGCCAGCACCGCCATTCATTGTGATCAAGGCTGATAGTCCCCTATCAATAACCCGTGCCTGCCTTGTCCTCATATCCCTTGACTCCACTAGCCCCTAGAGCTCTATCTAACTCTCTCTTAAATCCATCCAATAATTTGGCCTCCACTGCCAAAGAGCAGGTCCCAACACTCCAATGGAATTAGCCTACTAGGGTAAACTGAAGGAAGCTGTGCCTGGCTGGCAGATGTTGAGGACCAGGAGACACACATTTAAGATATGATGAAAGATATAAGCAGGGGGAATGGCTCAGATGGGATTATTGCAATAGATCTAGTGGCCTCTTCTGCACTTCCGTAATTCCATGACCTTTTTTTACCACAATCAGCATTTTAAGGAGAACCATCCCACCTTCCATCATTAACAACAAAAAGCTCTCTGCCATAAATAGTAGATTGATGTTGGTGCTTTTCTTTTGCCTTCCTTTGGTAAACTGCTTCTAATTGAAAGAGGGAGCATAAAGTTGACATGGTGGGCTAAAGGATTTGTTTTGTTCTCTTCATAGATTCAAGTACTAAAATTGGATGGGGACATATATATTTTATTTTAAAATTGCCAATTTAGCATTTTTTCTATGTGGGCTTAGTTTAGTTTAGAGATATAGCCCACCATAGCCACAGAGATATCGGCCCACCATGTCCACACCGACCAGCAAACACCCATTCACACTAGTTGTTTCCTACACACTAGGGACAATTTACAAAAGTCAATTAATCTACAAACCCGCACGTCTTTGGTATGTGGGAGGAAACAAGCGAACCCGATGAAAAGGGATAAGGTACAAACTCCGTACAGACAGCACCCATAGTCAGGATCAAACCCAGGCCTCTGGCGTTGTAAGGCAGCAACTCTACCTCTGCGCCACCATGCCACCCTAAATGATGGAATGTGTGGACTTGCAGGGCAGAAGGATTTGTTTTATGCTCTTCATAAATTAGTATTAAAATTGGAAGTGTTTATTTTTAAATTGCTTGCAAATTTTGCTGATTTATCATATTCTTCTGTGTGGGGCCCTTGACTTAGCATTAGAACATTAGCATTAAAACAGCACCCTAGTAGCACAGCAAGGAGGGTGAATTCTAGGCAATGATACTCACTAGGTTCATCCAGCTCAACACCAACAAAGACAGCATTGGCCATTCCCGAGTTGTCCAAATGGCCAACGTAGCGCGCGGTGCCTGACTTGTTGCCGTTCACAATCACGTAATCGTTCACGCTGATAGGAAGTTTCTGTCTGTTGAAGGACCAGAAGCAAAGATTAAAACATTGCACACCATACCAGTCATTTGGACCTTTCTGAAGAATAGACCTGCCCCAGTAATTCAGATCTGCAGATCCGATCAACTCGTTGCAGCATCTAAAGGGTGGGCTGTGGAGGAGTGAGGAAGGTCGGCCAGGAGCCATCCAAGTGAGGACCCGGTGGCGGGCGGCTGAGGATGGGCCCGCGTGGGTGCTGGAAGGCGGCCAAGGACGGGCCGCCGAGAACAAAGAGGGACCCGGCGTGTGGGGGCAGCCGAGAACAAAGAGGAACCATTAGGGACTACATTGAACACTTTGTAACTTTGGCAACACCTTATACATGGTGACTGTTTGCGTACTTTGTGTATGGTATAAAAAACAAAGAATTCACTGTGACATGTCACATGTGATAATAAATTATCAATCAACCAAAATTACCGGGATTTATTCAATCTGAATACTTTTGTTCAGGTTTAGATTTAGTTCATGTTTATTATTATTACTTGTAACGAGGTACGGTGAAAAGTTTTTTTTTGCATGCTCTCCAATAAATACAATCAAGCCAATCGCAAGTACAATAGGTAGAGCAAAGGGGAAGATATAGAGGCTTAGGTTCCTTATAGTCAGATGTACCAAAGTACAGTGAAAAGCATTGTTTTGCATGCTTTATAATCAGACAAGATAATACAATACATAAATACTATCGTCAAACGCAAGTACAATAGATAAAGCAAAGGGGAGATATAGATGTTTATTTTTGTCACATGTATCGAGGTACAGTGCAAAGATTTGTTCCGCATGCTATCCACACAGATCAGATAATACTAAATACTCAGATAGACTCGGCTTGTACTCGCTAGAATTTAGAAGATTGAGGGGGGATCTTATAGAAACGTACAAAATTCTTAAGGGCTAGATGCAGGAAAATTGTTCCCGATGTTGGGAAGTCCAGAACAAGGGGTCACAGTTTAAGGATAAGGGGGAAGTCTTTTAGGACCGAGATGAGAAAAACCTTTTTCACACAGAGTGGTGAATCTGTGGAATTCTCTGCCACAGAAGGTAGTTGAGGCCAGTTCATTGGCTATATTTAAGAGGGAGTTAGATGTGGCCCTTGTGTCTAAAGGCATCAGGGGGTATGGAGAGAAGGCAGGTACAGGATATTGAGTTGGATGATCAGCCATGATCATATTAAATGGCGGTGCAGGCTCGAAGGACCGAAAGGCCTACTCCTGCACCTGTTTTTTATGTTTCTATGTTTAAACACAAATACAATTGGGCCAAACAATAGGTAGAAAAAAGGGGTAGATACAGAGTGCAGAATATAGTTATCAGCATTGTAGCGCATCAGTTCCAGAGATGTCTGATGTCCGCAATGGGATAGAGGTGAATCAGACAGTCCCTAGCCTGTGGAAGGACTGTTCAGAAGCTTGATTCAGAGGGGAAAAAGCCGTTCTTGAGTTTGGTAGTGTGCGCTTTCATGCTGCTGTAATGCAGTTTGGACAGATCCACACTCATCCCAGCAACTTATTCAGTTTCCCATTAACCTACACCGAGGCAATTAACATTAGCCAATTCGCTCACCAGCATCGCTTTGTGACGTGGGAGAAATCAAGAGAAAAGGTGCAAACACTACAAGAAAAAGCACCCGATATCAGGAATGAACCTGGGACTATGGACCTATGAACCAGCAGCAATAACTGCTGCGCTAACTTGCCAGCCTATCATTCATTCTCAGAAGATACACTGAATGTTTAGTTCAGTTTAGAGGTACTGTACGGAGACAGGCCCATCGGCCCACTGAGTCCGCATCGACCAGCGATCCCCGTACACAACACACTGGAGCCAATTTACTATTTTTACCACAGCCAATTACCGATAACTTATGAACCTGTACGTCTTTCGAGTGTGGGAGGAGACAGGAGCACCCGGAGAAAATCCATGCAGTCACAGGACATATTTACAAGCTCTGTACAGACAGCATCCATAGTTGCGATCGAACCCAGGTCTATGGCGCTGTAAGGCAGTAACTCAACCACTGCACCACCGTGCCGCCCTTAAAATTAGTTTGTTTCTTTCCCCTTCTGTCTGCTTCAACGGCACTAAACAAGGTTACTTATTCTGTGAATGATTTGTAACTCGATGTCTATTTTACAGGGATGAAACTGAAATAGTGGCATAGACCAGTACAGCATGGAAATGGGTCCTTCAGCCCAATGTCCATGTCAACATGTCAACTACATTACATTAAGCCCATATCCTATTATTTTCTTGTCCAAGTACCTGTCCATAGTAATTTCACCTGCCTCCACCACCTCTTCTGACAGCTCGTTCCGTATATCCACTACCTTTAAATTTCTCCCCGTTCACCTTATAGCTGTTTAAGTTCAATATTATGGTCCAATTCTACACGGCCATCGTAGGGTCTGTTCTCACCTTCTCCACCATGGTCTGGTTTGGCTCAGCCACCAAGCACGACACCTGGAGGCTGCAGCGAATCGTCCGATCAGCAGAGAAGGTTATTGGCTGCAACCTTCCCTCCATTAATGAACTGTACACTGCAAGTGCCAGGACGCGTGCGGGTAAGATCATCTCTGACCCCTCTCACCCTGGCCACAAACTCTTTGAATCACTTCCCTCTGGAAGGCGACTCCGGACTGTCAAAGCTGCCATAGCCAGACATAAAAACAGTTTTTACCACGAGTAGTTGCTCTACTCAACAGCCAAATATCTGTAGCCTCCCTTTGATCTGGTATTTTGTTGGTTCACATGCTTGATCAATGGTGTTTTATTATTATTAATGTTTAGTGTTTTCTGAGTCATTCGTAACTGTCACTGTATGTCATGTTGTTACTTGTGGGCGGAGCACCAAGGCAAATTCCTTGTATGTGAATACTTGGCCAATAAACTTACTTACTTATATTAAACAGCTGAACAAGTTGTCCTACAACTTTAGGCTGTGCACGCCATAGGCAAGAAGAAGATTAAGCAGCTAATGTAGAAACAAGGAACAGCAGATGCTGGTTTACAGAAACAAAAGACACAAAGTGCTGGAGTAACTCAGCGGGTCAGGCAGCATCTCTGGAATGCAGGAGGTTGAGGGAAGACTTGATAGAAGTATATAAAATTATGAAAGGTGTGCATAGGGTAGTGAGAACCTTTTTCCTAGTGTGTAAATGTCCAACACTATAAGGTGAGAGGGGGAAAGACCAATGGTGGGGGCCTGGACACGCTGCCCGGGGTGGTGGTGAAGGCAGATAAAATAGTGGTGTTCAAGAGGCTTTTGGGCAGGCACGTGGAAGTGCAGAGAATGGAGAGATATGGAACATTTACAGGCAAATTAGACCAGTTTAACTTGGAATCATGTTTGGGCTGAAGGGCCCATTCCTATGCTGTACTCTTTGATGTTTTTACATGGACTTTCGGGTCCTCAGACTGAAGCTAATGTTCAATACAAAGTTGCGGATCTGAGGAAGATTTTTCCAGAGCTCCGGTGCAGGTGGCAAATTCGACCGCGGTAAAGTTACGAAGTCGGCAAAGTAACAAAAATATTCATTATAGTCCCCATTGTCCCTCTTCACCCCCACGCCGGGTCCCTCTTTCTGCTTTCTGTATGTTTGAAAGTTCTAGGAGCAGAATTAGGCCATTTGGCTCATGAAGCCTACTTCGCCATTCAATCATCGCTGATCTATCTTTCCCTCTCAACCCCATTCTCCTGCCTTCTCATCCTTCCTGTGAAAGGTTAGCAAGCAACAAAAGCTTTTCACTGGTCCTCGGTACACGGTGACAATAAACCAAACTGACTAAGGATTGACGTGAGGCTAGGAAGTGGACTAAAGTCGAAACTCACCTCTGAAAGTGCAGCAGCGGTTTGATCTCCTTGTCATGGCCGTTCCGACGGTTGGTCGGCTTGTAGTTACTGAAGAAGGAGACACAGCTGGAGCACTGGCATCCGACCATAGGGAAAGGGAAGACAGAGGAACTTAGAGTGGCATCGACCAGAAAATCAGGACTAAGGCAGAAGAGAAGAAAACCACACTCAGCAACAACGAATTAAACTGTTCGCTGGAGGAGGTCAGATTAGAGGCCGATACAGTCCACGTTACAGCAAAGCATGGGTGTGGGAAGGAACTGCAGATGCTGGTAAGCCAGAAGGACAGCCTCGACCCAAAACATCACCTGCTTTTCTCCAGAAATGCTGGCTGACCGCTGAGTTAAGGGCCTGTCCCACTTGAGTGTCATTTGCGCGTCATTTACGTGACATCATTTACGCGTCACGACGCACGCGTCATGAAGCGCACGTGATGCGCTCATGGCGTGCATTACGCGCGCATGGTGCGTGGTGACGTAGGCAGGGTCCAGCGCGGCGCCCCAGGATTTCGGGATTCACAAAACCTTTGCGCGCCACCTGCGTGACACGCAAATAACACCCAAGTGGGACAGGCCCTTTACTCCAGCATTTTGTGTCTATCTAACAGAAAAGCATGTCCAGGACTGCTAGTCAGTCATACAGCACGGAAACAGGCCTTTCAGCCCATGCTGACCATGATGCCCCATCTAAATTTAGTTTAGTTTAGTTTAGTTTATGGAGACCGCGTCCAGAGACAGGGCCGGGCCGGCCTGTGAGGAGGTAGGGCTTTGTCTGTTCTCCATCATGACGCCAATGGAGCGTCGGGGTCACCAATGTAGTGCGTGGGTCTCAGAATTAAGCACGAAGTCGTGTTTTGAGAGGCACTTTTTATTCTGATCCTCCCGGTTGTAGGGAAGACCAAACGAGAGAAAGATGGCACCCAAACCCCTGCCTTTAAAGCCTCCGGCTAAGGGCCGCCTCCGGACTGAACCACTCCTGTGCCGAGGGGTTCGACACTATGGTGGCACGACCCTTGGGAGCCGCCACAATTTAGTGTATCTTCCCCTTAGCTCTACCTACTACACTTGAATTCGGCTTGATAGTATTTATCTGTTTTTTGGGTTTTTTTTTTTGTTTCGTTTAGTTTAGTTTATTATTGTCACGTGTACCAAGGTACAGTGAAAAGCTGTGTAGAAAAGAACTGCAAATGTTGGTTTATACCGAAGATAGACACAAAGTGCTGGAATAACTCAGCGGGTCAGTCAGCATCTCTGGAGAAAAAGGATGGGTGACGTTCCAGGTAGAGACCTTTCTTCAGACAGGTGACGCCCGCCCCGAAACATCACCCATCCCTTTTCTCCAGAGATGCTGCCTGACCCACTGAGTTACTCCAGCACTTTGTGTCCATCTACAGTGAAAAACTTTTGTTTTCATGCTATCCAGTCAAAGAAAAGACTGTACATGATTACAATCAAGCCAGCGTACAGATAAAGGATAAAGATATTGTGGAAACATATAAGATTCTTAAAGGATTGGACAGACTAGATGCAGGAAAAATGTTCCCGATGTTGGGGGAGTCCAGAACCCGGATGTAAGAATAAGAATAACAGTTTAAGAATAAGGGGCAGGCTATTTAGGACTGAGATGAGGAAAAACTTTTTCAGCCAGAGTTGTGAATTCTCCGCCACAGAAGGCAGTGGAAGCCAATTCACTGGATGTTTTCAAGAGGGAGTTAGATTTAGCTCTGAGGGCTAAAGGAATCAGGGGACACGGGGAAAAAGCGGGAACAGGGTACTGATTTTAGATGATCAACCATGATCACATTGAATAGCAGTGCTGGCTTGAAGGGCCGAATGGCCTACTCCTGCACCTATTTTTCTGTTTTGATCTAGTGTCCGATTATAGATAGTTCAAATATCTTCAATGTGGTCAGGTCCGCACTCTAGCTGGTGAGAGGACAGTTCAGTTGACTGATAATAGCTGGGTAGAAACTGTCCACGAATCTGGTGGTATATGTTTTCAAACATGTGCCTCTTGTTTGTGTGCTATCCAGCCAAAGAAATGACTACATGAATACAATCAAGCCGTCCGCAGTTCAGATAAAGGATAATGGGTGCAACATTTAGTGCAAGTTATAACATTGAGCTAGTCCCACCTGCCCACGTTTGGTCCATATCCCTCTATAACTTTCCTATCCATGTACGTGTCCAAGTTTCTTAAATGCTGTTATAGTACCTGCATCAACTACCTCCTCTGGCAGCTCCGCCACATAGACACCACCTTCTGAGTGAAAATGTTGCCCCTCAGGTTCCTATTAAATCTTACTCCCCTCACCTTAAACACATCCTCTTGTTTTTCTATGGTCCCTTTTATTACTTTGGCAGCAACAGGTCCTCCTCTAGGGCCAGCAGCACAGGGGCACCTCATGGCTGTGTGCTCAGTTATTGCTCCATTCTCTCTATACCTATGACTGGCACCGTGGCGCAGCGGTAGTTACTGCCTTACAGCTCTGGAGACACGGGTTCAATCCTACTACAGGCGCTGAATGTACAGAGTTTGTACGTTCTCCCGTGACCTGTGAGGGTTTTCTATGGGTACTCCAGTTTTCTCCCGCACCCCAAAGACCTAAAGGTTTGTAGGCTAATTGACCTCTGTAAATTGTGTGTGTAGGATACTGATAATGTGCGGGGATAGTTTGTTGGCGTGGACTTGGTGGGCCGAATGTTTCCGTGCTGTGTCTAAACTATACTGACACAACTCCAATGCCATCTTTAAATTGGCCGATTATATCTTCATTGTTGGATGAATAATGGGTAGCGACAAGTCAGAGTATAGGAAGGGGATTAATAAATAATCTGGTAGAATTGTGCCGAAGCAGCAACCTTACTGATTGTGTCGCAAGGAACTGCAGATGCTGGTTTACACCGTGGATAGACAAAATGTTGGAGTAACTCAGCGGGTCATGCTGCATCTCTGGAGAATAGGAATGTGACGTTTCAGTTTCAGACCCTTCTTCAGACTGATTGAGGTAGACGGGAGGTCAGGTCCGCACACTAGTTGGTGAGAGGGCTGGAGATGCTTTTCTCCAGAGATGCTGCCTGACCCGCTGAGTTAGGAGCTAATTAGGAAGGGAACGTTGAGGGACCATGCATCTGTCTTCATTGGTGGGACGGACGGCATTAGAGAGTCAACAGCCTCAAGTTTAATTATCTGTCCTGGCTGCTTCAGTGGTCACAAAGAAAGCTCACCAACGTCACCTATCCATGTCCTTTAGTGATGTTGCCTCACCCGCTGAGTTACTCCTGCACCTTTTGTCTCTTTGTCTTCTAAGCTCACCAATGCCTTCACTTCCTCTAAAGTTTGAGGAGATTCTGTACGTCACCAAGTACTGTATGGAACCTCGACAGGTGCATGGTGCAGAGCATACTGACTGGTTGCATCACCGCCCCGTTTTGTAATGTGAACACCCAGGAACAACGGAGGCTGCGGAAAGCTGTGTTTATTGCCTGGTCCATCACAGGGTCGGACCTCCCCACCATCTAAGGGTTCTACAGGAATCACTGTCTCAAGAAGGCAGCCAATATGATCACTGAACCATCCTATCACCAACTAGAGAGCAGTCCTGAGCTACCATCTACCTCACTGGGGATACTCAGACTATCTTCATTCGGACTTTACTGAACTTTATCTTGCACTAAACATTATCTTGCACTAAACATTATTCTCTTTATCCTGTATCTGTGCACTGTGGATGACTGATTATGATCATGTATAGTCTTTCTGCTGACTGGATAGCACCATTTACGGTGAAAACAGCTTTTCACTCCACCTCCTTACACTTGACCACGTGACAATAAATTAAATGAATGTCATCAAAGACCCATGACACCCTGGCCAACTCACTTCTCACTGCTCCCACATCGGGAAGAAGTTACAAGAGCCTGAGAAGGATCACCTCCAGGTTGGAGAACAGCTTCTACCCATCAACTGTCAGGTTCTTGACCAACCTAGCACTAGCTAACCACAACCCCACCTCAGCACCGAACCACTAAGGACTTTGTACTGCTCAGGTTGCACCACGTAGGAGGTAATTTAACCTGGCACGGACATGGTGGGCCGAAGGGCCTGTTCACAGAGAGTGGCGAATCTGTGGAATTCTCTGCCATAGAAGGTAGTTGAGGCCAGTTCATTGGCTATATTTAAGAGGGAGTTAGATGTACCCCTTGTGGATAAAGGGATCAGAGGGTATGGGGAGAAGGCAGGTATGGGATACTGAGTTGGATGATCAGCCATGATCATATTGAATGGCGGTGCAGGCTCGAAGGGCCGAATGGCCTACTCCTGCACCTATTTTCTATGTTTCTATGTTCCTATTATATGTTTATTCAAGTATGGTTTCAAGAACTCCGTGGAAAAGTATGACGTGGCCACTGACTCATGGGCATCCTTGGCCTATGACTGCTTAATACAGACAAGGGGTGCACGGGCTAAGCACACTGAGAAGGTCAGGTCTTCTCATCTGGGGTATACTGAAGCCCAGCGTAAACCATGGAAGAACCGCAACACTTCCCAAGCCATCACCCACCAGTCCCACCCCCTACCTCCTGCTCCGTCTGTGCCAGTGAACTTGGGTCCAAGTCTGGCCTCCACATCAGCCACCAAAGAGCTGGTAGTTGAACCTTGAAACCCAAGAGACCACCTGAGAAGGAGACGGAAGGAACCAATGGCCATTCCTCCCTGCACCCACCTTCTGGGCTTTGGTACATTGCAGTGGGACCCGGGTTGTAACTGGCCTTCCATAACTGGAACTGTACAGTCCATCGAGGGTTTCCTCGCCCTGATCAGCTCAGCTTCATTTGCCTTCACTCTGAAGCATTGGTTTTCCTCGCAACCCTCCAGCCCCGTCACCTGACAAAGGGCCTGAGTAACACATCCGCAACCAGTGGGGAATGGGTCCGTGACACACGACGCAGGTTCCTGCCTGTGGCCCCTTTCATGGTGTGTCTTCCCCATGGACACAATCTCCGGTTGGTGTTTCTGAAAATTCAAAGACAGAGTCAATTTAACACGAACATAGACACAAGGTGCTGGAGTAACTCAGCCGGTCAGGCAGCGTCTCTGGAGAAGTAAAACAAAAAGGCTGACGTTTCGGGTCGGGACCCTTCTGCAGATTGAAAGTAGAGGGGAGGGAACTGAAGGTAAGAAAAGGCCAGAACAAAGCAGGGTCGGCAACAGATGACAGAGGAAGGGTGGAGTTCATAATGGCCCATTGATGGCCGGGGAAGAGGTGATAATGAAGGGATACAAGGATGCGATCAGTGGAACCAGTAGGATGGCTAGGGTGGGGGTAGGGGGAGGGAGGGAGGGAATGTAAGGGTTACCTGAAATTAGAGAAATCAATCTTCATACCACAGCCTATGTAAAATATGAGGTGCTGTTCCTCCAATTTGCATGTGGCCTCACTCTGACAGTGGAGGAGGCCCAGGACAGAAAGGTCTGTGTGGGAATGGGAAAGGGAGTTAAAGTGTTTGGCAACCAGGAAATCGGGTAGGCCGAGGCGGACCGAGCATAAGTGTTCAGCAAAACGATCGCCCAGTTTGTACTTCGTCTCGCCGATGTATAAGAGCCCACACATAGAACAACGGATACAGTAGATGAGGTTGGATGAGGTGCAAATGAACCTCTGTCTCATCTGAAAGGACATACCAAGAATATGGAGCAGTTCAGCACAGGAACATGCCCTTCGGCCCACGATGTGCCAAACATGATGCCAAAGCCAAATCTGACCTACCTGCCCATAATCTATATCCCTCCATTCCCTGCATATTCATATGCCTATACAAAAGTCTCTATCATATCTGCCTGCACCACCAACCCCCACAACATGTCACCACCCTCTGTGCAAAACTGTTGCCCAGCCCATCTCCTTTACACTTTGCCCATCTCACCTTAAATCTAAGTGCTCGATTATTCGAGCTAAAGGCATGTAGGCCTTCATAGGAGTATAGGAGCAAAGAGGTCCCTTACAGTTGTACAGGGCCCTGGTGAGACCACACCTGGAGTATTGTCTGCAGTTTTGAGGAAATTTGAGGAAGGACATTCTTGCTATTGAGGGAGTGCACCGTAGGTTCACGAGGTTAATTCCTGGGATGGCGGGACTGTCATATGTTGAAAGAATTGGGCGACTGGTCTAGTATACACTGAAATTTAGAAGGATGAGACGGAATCTTATTGAAACATATAAGATTATTAAGGGATTGGACACGCTAGAGGCAGGAAACATGTTCCCGATGTTGGGGGAGTCCAGAACCAGGGTCCACAGTTTAAGAATAAGGGGTAAGGCATTTAGAACGGAAATGAGGAAAAACTTTTTCACCCAGTTGTGAATCTGTGGGATTCTCTGCCTCAGAAGGCAGTGGAGGCCGATTCTCTGGATGCTTTCAAGAGAGGGTTAGATAGAGCTCTTAAAGATAGCGGAGTCAAGGGGTATGGGGAGAAGGCAGGAACAGGGTACTGATTGTGGATGATCAGCCATGATCACATTGAATGGCGGTGCTGGCTCGAAGGCCGAATGGCCTGCTCCTGCACCTATTGTCTATCTATCTATGTATTTGATTTTTCCAACCTGGGGTCTGACTGTCGTCCTTACCTATGCCTCTCATAATTTTATATATACTTCTATTAGGTTTCTCCACTACCTCTGGAGAACAATCACAGGCTGTCCAATCTGTTCCTATAGTCAATACCCCCAAATCCAGGCATTATTCTGGTAAAAGTCCTCTGCACCCTCTCCAAAGCTTCCACATTCTTCCTGTAATGGGGTGAGCAGAACTGCACACAGTACTCCAAATGTGGCCTAACCAAAGACCTGCATCATGACTTTTTGACTCTTATACTCAATGTCCGAACCATGAAAGCAAGGCTACCACAGGCCTTCTTTACCACTCTTGTGACGCTGTTTATAATAGCACATTCCTCATCTGAATTCCCTTGCTAACACATGGAAACGACAAACTAATGGGGGAATTCAGTGGGCCAAGCACCAACTGTGGGATAGAAGGGGAAGGGCAGGAATTGTTGATGCATCGGTTCAGAACCCAAAGACTTGGTTCAATGCATTGAAGTGAGGAGAGAGTTTTTCAGGGTTAGAGGAGAGGGTGCATTTACACGGCATATTACAGAATGAAATATCGCAGAAGTACACAGTGTTCTCCCCCAGGGTTTGTATAAATGGCCTCTGGTCTCCTGCCTGCTGATCAAACTATCTGTATTTACTTCAGGGGTGTTAGCACACTGAGCACACAAAGACAAACACACACCCACACACGCACCCCTACAGATATAGACATAGACGCAGACACACACAGACGTACAGTTGCAGGCACACACACGAGCATACATAAAGACACACACACACATAGATGGAGACACACACGTAGACACACATACACACAGGTGCACACAGACGCGCGCGCGCGCACACACACACACACAGGTGGCGACACACAGACACACATACATAGACGGAGACATACAGACACATACATACATAGATGAGACACACACAGACGCAGAGACACACACACACAGATGCACACACAGATGCACACACACAAATGGAGACACACACAAATGGAAAAACTCACAGACACCAGACGCTCGGGCAAGGAGAACCCTATACAATTTTCTCTTTACCAATCCAGGGCATCACAGACCAGCATCCTCTGCCAGTTCCGTCAGGAGAAAGTGCAGGGATTAGATTACAAACAGTATTTACAGATCATCCCCCAGAGATTACAGTAATTGCTATATATATCTCGTTCAAAGACCATGTAGCCATCTTGAAACTTTTAATTTAGAATCTGATTATTTTTAATGTCCTTATGATCCTCAATCTTAATCCTTAATATTTCATAATAGTTCCCAGAACATTCCTAAATAAACTCAGATATCTTTCTTCATTATTGGCACCTTTGCTAGGTTCTAGTCTCGGGATACAGTGGCGCAGCGATAGAGTTGCTGCCTTACAGCACCAGGGACCCGGGTTCGATCCTGCCTACGCGTGTTGTCTATACTGAGTTCGCTCTGTGACCACGTGGATTTTCTCGGGATGCTCCAGTTTCCTCCCACACTCCAAAGACGTACAGGTTTGTAGGTTAATTGGCTTCTGCAAATTGTAAATTGTCCCCTAGTGTGCAGGATAGTGCTAGTGTACGAGGTGATCGCTGGTTGCCACGCACTCAATGGGTCGAAGGGCCTGTTTCCGCACTGCATCTCTAAAATCTAAAGGTATATTGAAGTGTATAAAATCATGAGGAATAGATCGGGTAGACACACAGAGTCTCTTGCCCAGAGTAGGGGAATCAAGAAGCAGAGGGCGTAGGTTTAAGGTGAGGGCGGAAAGATTTAATAGGAACCCGAGGGGTAATTATTTTTACACAAAGGGTGATAGGTGTATGGAATGAGCTGCTGGAGGAGGTAGTTGAGGCAGATACTATCGCAACGTTTAAGAAACATTTAGACAGGTACATGGATAGGATAAATTTAGAAGGATAGGGGTCAAACGCAGGCAGGTGGGACTAGTGTGGATGGGGCATGGTGGTCGGCGTGGGCAAGTTGGGTCGAATGGCCTATTTCCATGTTGTATGTCTCTATGACTAACCTATCAATTAGATCTTGGTTAATTCTCACCAGCTTCAAATCCCTGGCTTGATTTAATTTCTTTCAGTACCTTTACTGAATAAATTCCATTTACATAGCCTGTGAGAGCTGGAAGATATAGCTTTCATGAAGCATTGGTAGACACAAAATGCTGGATTAACTCAGCGGGCGGGACAGGCAGCATCTGTGGAGATAAGGAATGGGTGATGTTGACAAGTACAGGAGCAGCACAATGAACTGGCGTTGCGCAGTTTACCTCACTCTTCCTCTTCAGACGATCACGTAGTAGTTCGATCTGCCGCCACGCGTTACCCAAATCTTCCGTCAGCCTGGAGTTTAACAGCAGTGCTGAAATGAGAAAGAAACCCGATCAGCCCCAAGGAATCCAGAGCCATTCCCACCATTTAATCCCTGGTGGGCACAACGGCGGGGAGTGTTCTCGGTGAGCAGGGCCAAGCCCGCATGTAGGGCCCTGCTCACCCACCGCGGGCGTCAATGGGACCCGTGCCGCGAGAGCGAGGTGGGACCCGCGAGCAGCCGGCGAGAGCGAGGAAGGCCGACGGAGAGCATCGAGTGAGGAGGGCCGTCGGAGAGCCAGGAGAACCGTCAGAGAGTGAGGGGGGCCATCGGAGAGCAAAGAGAGCCATCGGAGAGCCTGGGAGAGCCGTTGAGAACATGGTACACGTGACAATGTATATTGGTACATGTGACAATAAAGTATCGTTGAATTGAATCATTGGAATAACAATTTTTTTTTAAAGGGAAACAACAGCTTGCATCAAAGCTATGCCTCTGGTACCCACTTTCCATTAGTTGCTCCTCACATCTCTTCTGCATGAGCATCTTCGGACATTCCACTTGGACCTCTCGGGATATGGTCGTCTTGTGGCTCGGGATTGGTTCCTGGGGTGACTCCACGCTCCGCGATGCAGACACCGGTCTCGCTAACACTTCCTGCCTTGCTTGGTGCAGTATCCTGGGAGATTCCCGGAACGCAAACTGCTGTTCTTCTTTACACTCTGAGAGTTCTATTGTCTGCATAGAGAGAGGGGAGAGACAGAGGATAGGGGGAGCAAGAGGGAGAGAGAAAAGTGGTAGAGGGGAAAGAGAGATGTAGAGGGCAGAAAGGGAGAGAGATAGAGAGAGTGAGGGAGAGGGAGAGAAAGAGAAAGATAGAGAGGGAGAAGGGGAGGGAGAGAGATAAAGTAAAATATAGAGAGAGGGAGGGAGATGGGGGGGGGGGGGGAGAAAGACCGAGAGGGAGGGGAGGGAGGGAGGGAGAGAGAGAGAGAGAGAGAGAGAGAGAGAGAGAGAGAGAGAGAGAGAGAGAGAGACAGGGAAAGACAGAGAGAAAGAGAGGGAGAGAGACAGAGACAGAGAGAGAGACAGAGAGACAGAGAGACAGAGAGATACAGGGACAGAGAGAGGCAGAGAGACAGAGAGAGACAGAGAGAGAGGGGGAGAGAAAAAGAAAAACACGAACAATATAGAATATTGTCACTTTTTCCTGTCCACCTACTAATCCTTACTCTTAGATGTCATTGGATTCGGGTTTGATGACTAAAAGACACAGCATGGAAACAGACTCTTTGGCCCACCGAGCTCACGCTGATCATCAATCACTTGTTGACACTAGTTCTAAGTTATCCTACTTTTGCACCCACTCTCGACACACCAGGGGCAATTTACAGAGGGGCCATTTAACCTACAACCCGCACATCTCTGGGATGTGGGAGGAAACCAGAGCCCCTGGGGGAAACCCACGCGGTCACAGGGAGAACGTACAAACTCCACACGGACAGCAGCCGAGGCCAGGAACGAACCTGGGTCTGTGTCGACGTGAGGCAGAGGCTCCACAAATTCCTACTCGCAGGTTTGTGTCCTCGCCGATCAACAACTTACATTTGTTTTCCAGACAGACTTTATTTACATGCTCAAGGAGAGCAGCAAATTGTAAATTGTACAGTTCCAGTTACCGTACTGTTCTGAAATTCTACTCTGAATTATCAGCTTTTATACAGGTTTTGAGCCTTGAAATCGCGGAATTCTTATCACAAATCACAATAAGTTCTCAAAAACACCAATATCTAATGTAACTACATTGGTATTCAACCCTTTGTATTTAATATTAGTAAGGATGTCTTTCAAGAACCTTGTGCTCTAGATTATAGCTAGCTGTACATCAAAGGATGCCTATCAAGAACTTTGTGCTGCATGCCAAAGGATGTCCGATGGGGCACCTTGGTCAGCGCAGGCAAGTTGGGCTGAAGGGCCTGTTTCCATGCTATATGACTATGACTGTAACAAAGGGGAAGAAGCTGTCCCTGTTATCTCTATCAAGCCTAGGTGGTACAATCAGAGTGACAAATGGCTGAGTCCACAAGCTGTGTAATGCCACGCTGTTGAACTGAGGTTCTCTAACCATGCATTCCACTCAGCGTGTTATTTGGTAATGAGATGGGTGAGGCTGAATTTTAAAAACAAAACAACTGGTCCTTGTATTAAGAAAAAAAATAGTTGGCACCTCATCAGCGATAGCCAGTTTGGTTGGAATCTTTCACCTGCCTAATCCTCACTGCCATCGCCAGTTAAAGAGCTAATTGTGCCCCGTGAAGCATGTTTTATTTGTTATTAATATAAAGCCCCAGGCAGAAGCCTTATCTGGGGATCAGCCGGTATTAGCCAAACCATAGCAGCAGAAGGAATTAACATGGAGGTGCTAACCCTGGCTCGAGGAGTGAAACTCTGACCGTGGTTTAAAGGCTGTGGATTCGAGTGAAGGCCGGCACGGTGGCACAGCGGTAGAGTAGCTGCTTTACAGCGCCAGAGACTCAGGTTCAATCCTGACTACAGGTGCTGGTTGTACGGAGTTTGTACGTTCTCCCTGTGACCGCGTGGGTTTCCTCCCTCACTCCAAAGATGTATAGGTTTGTAAGTTAATTGGCTTCGGTAAGTGATAAAATTGTCGCTGGTGTGTTGGATAGTGTAAGTGCACGGGGTGATTACTGGTTGGCATGGACTTGGCGGGCCGAAGAGCCTGTATCTCTAGAAGTCTAAAGAGTCTCATTCCAGAGCCCCGCCATTCGGAGAATGTCCCCTGTTCGGACCTGAGGGCGCTTTGCACCACTGAAGCTATGTTGGCTTTTGAATGTAACATTGAACACGTGACCATCCACTCACTCCCACCATCACAGAAGCCAGACCTCATCCAATAGGCCTTCTCTGGGTTCCTCCCACATCCCAGGTTTGTAGGTTAATTGTAAATTGCCCCTTGTATGTAGACATAGAACTAATGTACGGGAGATCTATGGTCGGCGTGGATGCTGTATATCTAAACTAAACTAAACTAAACGAAATAATAAAGTTCCATTTTCACCCTGCGTGTTCCAAATCATTCCCGACTCTGACAAAGAGTTATCAACAAAGGCAAAGCGCAGTTTAGATCAGGAACAAGTTAGAGTACTGGGAACGACCAAAATGCTCTGTTCCATTGTTCTGCATGTTTGCATCCCAATGCATTGAGCCCCACTGCATTTGCTGTGTATTCTTCCTGCAAGATACCTTGCATGCACTGTTACAATAAAGCTGGAAATACAATTCCGCATGCCTTAAATTATTGAGATCTGCAGGATTGCCTACATGGTGGGCGGTGATGGAAATGGGACAAGAAACACAGGCCATACCCTCAGGGGCACATATATTTATCAGGATAAAACTTCTATTACTCGAAGGAAGATGGAGAAGGAAATTAAAATTAAGAAATCTTTCTGCAATTGTAATAAAAACAAAAAATGCCAGAACAACTCAATGGGTCAGGCAGCGTCTGTGGATAGAGGAACAGGTGTGGGTCAGAGGTCCTTCATCAGAACTTGATCTTCAACCTGAAACGTTCACTCTGTTTCTATCTCCACAGATGCTGAGCGTTCCCAACATTTCCTGTATTTATTTCAGATGTGCGGCATCTGCAGGCTTTTGTTGACCTTCTGCAACTGCGTGTCACTTTGGTCAGATTATCCCAGTGGTGCAGCTCAGTCTTGATCTTCTAACTTTAGCCTGCCCTCAAAGGTCTTGCCAATGGAATGGTGTTCCATCAGGATCTCCCTTCTCGCCGACATGATCCTGATTATGGAAGGAACTGACACTGGGTGGCACAGTGGCGCAGTGGTAGAGCCGCCACCTCACAGCGCCAGAGATCCTGACTATGGGCGCTGTCTGTGCAGAGTTTGGACGCCCTTCCTGTGACCGTGGTGGTTTCCTCCGAGTGCCCCGGTTTCCTCCCACATCCCAAATATGTGCGGGTTTGTAGTTAATTGACCTCTGTGCATTGCCCCTGGGTATAGGATACGGAAATCGGATACAGGGTCGATGGTCGGCGTGGACCTGGTGGGCCAAAGGTCCAGGTTTCATGCTCGATCTTTAAACTAAACTAAACTAAACTAAACTAAATCGGTGGCTGATGGTCGGTAAAGACACAGTGGACTGAATGGCCTGTTTCCATGCTGTATCTCTATGACTATGAGCTATCCAACAGTCATAAACACCAAACCGGTTCATCAACATCCCTCAGGGAGAAAAAGAGAACCTTTCTGGAAGAAAGAGTTTGCCTTTGGTTCATAAACTTCCCAATGGGCCAGTAAAGTACACTCACAACTTGTGGATGATCAAAGCCGACAAGTTGAATACAGCAGGAAAATCAGGAGAATAGAACAGTACAGCACAGGAATAAGCCTTTCAGCTCATATTGTCTGTGCTGAACATGATGCCAACACCATCTCTTAACTACGTTATTTAATCTAACTTTATATTTATATAATATATCATATAAATATCATAATTATATATGATATAATTTATATAATTTAAATAATATATCAATATAAATATACAATAATGATATAATATAAAATAACATTTATATATAATAATAATAATAATAATAATAATAAATAAATATAAATAAAATATTAATTATATATATAATTTATAGATAATTAATATTCTTATCTAATCCATATCCTTCCAATCCAGCACTCACCATCCCGTCTTTAAAAAACCTGCCCTGCACATCTCCTTCAAACTCTCTTGCCTTCAAGTTGTGCCCTCTAGTATTTGATATTTGCACCTTGGTTCTGATGGTCTGCCCTAACTCATAATTTTATATACAATGTATATAATGTTACAGAATTAACGGATATTCACTCTGACGTTAGACCTTGAGGAATCTGGCCATCCGCACTGACCAGTGATCACCACTAGGACTATCCCACACACTTGCGACAATTTACAATTTGTAACCAAAGCCAATTAACCTACAAACCCCGCACGTCTTTGGAATGTAGGAGGAAACCGGAGCACCTGGAGAAAACCCATGCGGTCACAGGGAGAACGTACAAACTCCGTGCAGACAGCACCTGAGGTCAGGATCAAACCTGAGTCTCCAGCCCTGTGAGGCAGCAACTCTACCTCACCCCACCTTCAACTCAACCGACCTTTGTATTTTGACTTCACGCACGGATCGAGTGGCCAAGTGTCAGAGGGACTGGAGCCAGCCCTCAGTCGCAGGGTATTGGAGGGAGCGTCCTACCTGTGTGTCAGGCTGACCGTCTGAGCAGGGGTGTGAGCGGCGAGGGCCAGTGAAGTCCGTCTGAGTGCTGGTTGCAGTGAGGTTGCAGTGTGCCCCTGAGCTGCTGAGCAAGCGATGAATCTCCAGCTGCTGAGCCTTTATGGTCCGCTCCAACCTGGAAAGGAGAATCACCGATTAAGTGGTTTGCTTCATGCGTTCAGACATTTCCTTTCCACAAAAACAAATGCACAAAGTGCTGGAGTAACTCAGCAGGTCAGGCAGCATATCTGGTGAACATGGATGGACATTTTGAGTCAGGATCCTTTTTCAGACTGATTGTAGTGGGGTGGGGGGGGGGGGGGGGGGGGGGAGGAAGGGGGGGGTAGAAGCTGGAAAAGGGATGGGGGTGGGATCAAGCCTGGAAAGTGATAGGTGGAGAAAGACACAAAATGCTGGAGCAACTCAGCGGGTCAGACAGCATCTCTGGAGAAACAGTATGGATGATGTTTCACCTTTCTTCAGACTGAAAGTGGAGGGGGGGGGGGGGGGGGGGGGGGGGCTACAGGTAGGAAACGGCCAGAACAAATCAGGATCGTCAACAGATGGAAGGTTGAACAGATTGAAGAAGTGTCCCACCCTTTTTCTGCAGAGATGCTGTCTTGACCTCTGAGTTACTGCCGCACTTTGGAGCTATCTTCGGTATGAACCAGCATCTGTAGTTCTTTGTTTCTGCATAGTTATAGATGAATGTTTTTGAGACGGGAAGTCTGTAACAAGTGAAGCACCATAGGGAGTGGTGCAGGGACCGAGGTTGCTCACGATGTATATATATATATATTGCATAAGAATATAGAGGGTCTGATTAGTTAATTTGCAAACAACATGAAAATCGGTTGATTCGCAGACAGCAAAGAAGGTTGTCTAAGGATACAGTGGGGCAGGGATCAGCTGGGAAGCTGGGTGGAGTAATCCAAGTAAGTGTGAGGTAATGCACTTAGGGAGATCAAATTCTAGATGATAGAGATGGATAGTGTAAACAGCTGGGACCTTAGGGTTGTTGATGCCTCTGGAGAGGCCAGGGAATGCATGTCTATAACTCCCTCAAAATGGTGCCATACGTGGGTAGGGAAGCGAAGAAGGTATTTTGCAATGATGTGAATTACTGTTAAAACACAAAGTACTTGTTCTGTAACACCAGGAAAAACGCTCAACCAAAAAAACCCCAGCCCAATGCCAAAGTAATATCTAAACTACCTATACACATGTTGACAACAACACAAGATAAATGTTTAACCACGGAACCCAATCCCATTGCCACATGAGAATCTAAAATGTCTTTACACAGTTAAACGATGGAACAACAAAACCAAAGCCTGTAGATGCCAGTATATCATTGGGGTGATCAAGTGGGCACCGCCCTTCACGGGTGTCTCCTTGAGTTAGGCCCACGACACCTTGGGAAGGCTCAACGGTTAGTTCTAGCGTCCCATAAGCACCTGGAATAAGTTGCAGAGAATGTGATGGAGGCAGTTACAATTACAACAGTCTGGTTGCATTCTAGAATCCACCGCCTGCCAGTGTGGTCCAGGCAGATTCCATTGTTGCCCTCCAAGGAATTGGGTAAGTACAGACCCTCCAAGACTTACACAATAGGCGAATTACATCAACTCGCACTTAGGTAAACAATTCCGTACTCAGTCCCCGATGCAATCAAGGCAGTTTATAATTCCCACAAAACTGTACGATAAATTCATCTCTGGAGAACATGGACGGGCAACAGTCTGGGTCGAGGCTGTTCTTCAGACTCAGTGAGTTATCTCAGGCAGGGGATGGGGATGATGATTTCCCATCTATGCATTCTAATATCTGTGCCTGTACGCGCATGTGTGAATGTGTGTGATTGTCAGTCATGTGAGTATATGTGTATGTCTGTCAGTACATATGTGAGAGTGTTAGCAAGTATCTATGCTTACATCTATGCTTGCATGTGTGCACCCCAGTATATATATATATATATATGTGTGTGTTCATACATGTGAGTGTATGCACCAATATATATGGATGCACATGTATGTCCATGTGTGTGTGTCTGTCTGTGTGTCAATATATGTGTGTTCAGAATATGTATGTGCGTGCCTGTATATATACATGCACACGTATGTGTGCATGCCGGTATATATTTGCGTGTGTGTGACTACGCACACAAATATATATACGGGAGCTTGTAGATGGTTTCCTTTAGCTCTGTGACTGAAAGATCTTTGCTAGCCAAGGACATTCAGAAAACTGGGTGGAAGCTGTACATATGGATTAGGTCAGAAATCAGCTGTCATATTGAAGGGCAGCAAACACCTCAAGGGCTGAATGCTCCCCTCCCTACCCCACCCAACCCGTGTCTGCACTAATTTCCTGATGCTATACTTTACTGAAACATTTAAGACAACAACCCAGTAGCCAGACACTGTGAACGTCATCGGGCAGAAATTAATCTTCCTTTTCCTTCTCCACTCCACCCTATCATATTACCGGCAGTATTAAATCCGGGCTCTCTTCCAGAAAACAGGCCGACTTGTTTTGATCTAGTCAGAGCTGACATTGTACAGTGAGGGCACCACATAAATCAAATGTGTAATAATGATGGCCCCAGAGGGCCTGTATCCGCCCCTGGCCATGGTAGACCACACTCAGGCCGATCAGTGGGCTGAGTTGGCTTCGCGAGACTCTACAAGCGCACAAGAAAGCAAGAAACAAAAGCTAGAAGAAGCTTGAAAGACATAAAGTGCTTGAGTAACATACAAGTTACATAAGTCGTAGGAGCAAAATTAGGCCATTCGGCCCATCGAGTCATCTAGGGCAGCACAGTGGCACAGCAGATGAGCTACTGTCTTGCAGCGATAGAGACCCTGGTGCGATCCTGACTACGGGTGCTGTCCGTATGGAGTTCGTACATTCTCCCCATGACCACGAGGGTTTTCTCCAGGTGTTCCGGTTTCCTACCACATGTCCAAGATGTGCAGATTTAAAGGTTAATTGACTTCGATAAAATTGTAAATTGTCTCTAGTGTGTAGGATAGTGTTAGCGTATGGGGTGATCGCTGGTCGGCGCGAATCGGCGGGCAGAAAGGCCTGTTTCCGCGCTGTATGTCTAAAGTGTAAAGAGTCTACTCTGCCATTGAATTGTGGCTGATCTATCTTTTCCCTCAACCCCATTCTCCTGCCTACTCCCTATAATCCTTGACGTCCTACTAATCAAGAATGTGGCAGTGAATTCCACAGATTCACCGCCCTCTGACTAAAGAAATTCATCCTCATCTCCTTTCTAAAGGTACATCCTTTTATTCTGAGTCTGTGCCCTCTGGTCCTAGACTCTCCCACTAGTGGAAACATCCCCTCCACATCTACTCTATCCAGGCCTTTCACTATTTGGTAAGTTTCAATAAGGTACCCCCTCATCCTTCTAAACTCCAGCGAGTACAGGTACAGTAATGTCAAACTCTCTGCAGGCCAGGTTCGCTGGAGAACATGGATAGGTGACATTTCAGGTCGGGACACCTTCTTCAGACTCAAGACGTCACCCGTCCATGTTCTCCAGTGATGCTACCTGACCTGCTGAGTTACTCCAGCACTGTGTGTCCTTTTGTATATCTGCAGTGATACATTTCTACAATTGGAAGAAGCTTGCTTGTCATCAATAACGTCTTGGCTGACCTTATACCTCAACGCTACTTTCTTATTTGAAACCCGTAACCCTGGCCTTGAAAGAATTCCTTTGTGGCACAAGGAGTGAGCAACTGAGTGACACTGACCATCGGCTAGGCCAAGCGTAGACGCGGTGACCGTTTCACCGAACACATGCAGCTCAGTCTGCCAAGGCCTACCGGTTCTCTAAGTTGCTAACCATTTCAAGTCCCCTTCCCGTTCCCGCTTTACTGAAACATTTAAGACAACAACCCAGTAGCCAGACACTGTGAACGTCATCGGGCAGAAATTAATCTTCCTTTTCCTTCTCCACTCCACCCTATCATATTACCGGCAGTATTAAAACCTTTCTATCCTGCTTTGCCAGAGTGGCACCACACACAAACTGGAGGAACAGCACCTCATATTCCACTCGGGTAGCTTACAACCCAGCAGTATGAACGTTGAATTTTTCAATTTTAGGTAACTAACCAAATAATCCCCACCCCTTCTTCCCCCCTTCCCCTTTTATTCCCCCCCTCCACTTTTATTCCCCCATTCTTCCCTGTGCCCCACTGGAACTCGCATCAAGATCTCCCCTCCCCCTGCCCTTTCACCCACATTCCATCCTCTGGCTTCACAATTCGCAACTCTTCCATCCTTATCTCTCACAGCATTTGTCCTTTCATCTTTGACCTATGTCCAACCATCTGCCTCTCAAAAACCACACCCACTTGCATCCACCTATCACTCGCCAGGCTTTATCATGCCCCTCGCCTCTTCCAGCTTTCTCCCTCCCTCGCAATCAGTCTGAAGAAGCGTCTCGACCGGAAATGTCACCTACCCATGACTCCAGAGGTGCTGCCTGACCCGCTGAGTTACTCCAGCACTTTGTGTCTTTCCTTGGTAGACCAGCAACTGCAGTTCCTTGTTTCTACATTCCCAAGGGAAGGACTTGAAAGGGTCTGGGGGACACATGTACTGTAATACCTCCCACATTGCTCTGGTTTATTGGGTCTAGTGGCCTTTTCCAGTTGAATGCATTGACAAAGGAGAGGGATGAGCATCACTAATGTAAAAGATCCATGGATAATCACCTCCAAGTTAAATCAACTACTTTAAAATTATACGCACTGCTAGTTCAAACTCTGGTTGCCTAAGAACAGCAGTGCCGGTTTCCATGGGGACAACAACACACTCAATCTGTTCTTCCAACCGATGAGCACAACATCGTTTCAGGGAATTGCTGCACAGTACAGGGGAGCTTATACTTTTGATATGAAGGTCAAATGACTACTTACACACCTCTTTCTTTTTTAAATATCATTGCTCCATATTCCACTTTCATGAAATGAAAATCACAAATGTTATTCAAACTTTCTCTCATAAATGACTGAAAAACAAGCCTCCCTCGGTAGAAATAATTTAAGCTCACACGGTGTTGTATGCTCACCCATTTCTCGCTTCCACTTCCCTCTGTCCCCTTCTTCCCTTCTGTCCACATTCTTTAAAAAAAAACAAGCCCCTTCGGCCCACAGAGTCCACACACTACACTAGTCCAGGCCATTCACATAATTCGTGCACACGAGTTCTACGTTATCCCGCTTTCGCACTAGTGACGATTTACAGAAACCAATTAACTTACAAACCTGCACGTCTTTGGAATGTGGGAGGAAACCAGATCACCCAGAGAGAACCCACGCGGTCACAGAGAGAACATATAAACTCCGCACAGACAGCAGCCGAGGTCAGGATGGAACCTGGGTCTCTGATGCTGTGAGGCTGCCGAGTTCCGCCAGCTGTATGTGTAAGAAGGAACTGCAGATGCTGGTTTAAACCGAAGATAGACACAAAAAGCTGGAGTAGGGTCTCGACCCGAAACGTCGCCCATTCCTTCTCTCCGGAGTTGCTGCCTGTCCCGCTGAGTTACTCCAGCTTTTTGTGTCTATCCTCCAGCTGTATGTTCCTTGAGACAAATGGTCTATTTCCTTCAGCACTGAAAGGTTTCTGTGATCTCCAACAGATGTCAGGGCTCAAAACATGCGCAAGTCTGCCAATAAACTGAGTGTGTTAATCACGCTACTGCAAACGGCCTCTGCTGACGAGACCATCGACACGTGAAGAGATGTAACATCGCAAAGTACACAAACATGTCTCCACATCAGAAAACAGAGTGAAAACATTAGGGGCGCCACTCCAGGGTGTGCATTCTCCCAATTCATGCCAGGGCGAAGCCAACCACAAACGGATGATTATCATCCCGTTTCGTGAAAAAAAAACTAACCAGCAAAAGCAACGGAAATTTCATGCATTACAAAGTATTTACAGCCGAGTTGAGCTCATTGCGGCCACACCGCTTCAACTATGCAGCCAATTTTATTCAGAATATTAGAGTAATTTGGTACATCTCCAATGATTCTCGCTAGATTTCCACAAATGCACCATAGAAAGTATTCTATCGGGATGCCAAACTACTCGGTCTGGCAACCGCGCTGCTCAAGACCGCAAGAGCTTGTCATAGGAAATATGTTGTTAAGCTGGAAAGGGTGGAGAGAGGATTTACGGGGATGTCGCCAGGACTCAAGGGGTTGAGCTACTTAGGATCATAGAGTCAGACATAGCCATGGAAACAGGCCCTGAGGCTAAACTTGCCCACACTGCCCAACATGCCCCATCTACACCTGCCTGCATTTGCCCCATATCCCTCTAAACCTGCCCTATGCATGTACCTGTCTGATGTTTCTTAAATGTTGCGATAGTCCCAGCCTTAACTACCACCTCCGGCACCTCGTTCATTACACCCACACCCTTTGTGTGAAAAAGTTTGCCCTCAGGTTCCTATTAAATTTTTCCCCCCTCACCTTAAACCTATGTCCTCTGGGTCTCAACTCTGGGTAAAGGACTGTGCATTTACCCTAGCTAATCCCAATGTGACCTTAAACACCGCTCTAAGATCCCCCTCATCCTCCTGCGCTCCAAGGAATAAAGCTCTAGCCTGCTTAACCTCTCCCTATATCTCAGGCCCCCGAGTCCTGGCAACATCCTTGTAAATCTTTTCTGCACCAGCTTAACAACATCTTTCCAATCACAGGGTGACCAAAACTGAACACAATAATCTAAATGTGGGCTTACCAATGCATAATATTTTAAAGGTGGCCTCACCAATTCTTCGTGGATTGTCACCTTGTCGTGGTGGAGAAGCTTGTGTGGACTTGAGATCCTGATAGCGATGCCGTCTGGAGCTATGCTCCTGGTAGGGCTACCCATGGCGGTAAGGTCGAGGGGGAGGTCTCTGACAAAGAGCAATCCAACCAAGACCTCAATGGTGGAACAGGCGGAGGACGATGGCTGACTTTAGTGGAGCGTCACAACGGCTGGGAAGGCGGATGAAGGCTGCATCAGAAAAGGGTCTCCGGTTGTCTTGGACTCCATGCCACTGGATCCTGACCCAAACCTGTCAAGGACTGTGGGTTGGCTGTCTGTGCACCAGTCTCCCACCGTTAAACAGTCACACACAGGCATTCTCCACATAGGGAATAACACCCTGGAGACACCCATGGTCAGCCATGACCGAGGGGGGCCTAAGAAGAAGAAGGCCTCACCAATATTTTGTAAGTGGAGTGTATTCCATTGAGGAGATGCTGTGGGTGGGCTGCGGGAGGTACCCAGTCACAGGTGAGGGACGGAGAGCACACCGGCCGGTGTAGAGCAGGGGTCGGAGTGGTCGAGCCGGCAGAGTGAGCCGCTGGAGGCCCTGAGCAGCCTGGGACTCTCTTAGATCGGGATGGCTGCAAGTGGATGAGTACGTGGATTGGACATGGCCTGCAGCACCGCAGAGCGGTGGAGGACATTGAAGTCTTCCAAGTTAAAACTCCAACATTTAAAAAAATAATGGTCGGCACGGTGGCGCAACGGTACAGTTGCTGCTTTACAGCACCGGAGACCCGGGTTTGATCCTGACTAAGGGTGCTGTCTGTACAGAGTTTGTACCTTCTCCCCGTGACCTGCATGGGTTTTCTCTGAGATTTTCGGTTTCCTCCCACACTTCAAAGATGCAAGTTTGTAGGTTAATTGGCTTGGTATAAGTGTAAATTGTCCCTAGTGTGGAGGATAGTGTTAATGTGCAGGGATCGCTGGTCAGTGCAGACTCAATAGACAGGTGCAGGTGTAGGCCATTTGGCCCTTCGAGCCAGCCATGTGATCATGGCTGATCATCCACAATCAGTACCGCGTTCCTGCCTTCTCCCCATATCCCTCGACTCCGCTATCTTTAAGAGCTCTATCTAACTCTCGCTTGAAAGCATCCAGAGAATCGGCCACCACTGCCTTCTGAGGCAGATAATTTCACAGATTCACAACTCTCTGGGTGAAAAAGCTTTTCCTCATGTCCGTTCTAAATGGCCTACCCCTTATTCTTAAACTGTGGCCTCTGGCTCTGGACTGCCCCAACATCGGGAACATGTTTCCTGCCTCCAGCATGTCCAATCCCTTAATAATCTTATATGTTTCAATAAGATGCCCTCTCATCCTTCTAAATTCCAGTGTATAGAATAGAATAGAATAGAATAGTTTCTTTATTGTCATTGTAACATGAACCATGTACAACAAAATTTAAAAATGTCAGCCAGTCAGTGCACCATTCAAACATTTCTAAAAGCTAACGATACATACAAGGTAAAATATTAAAAAAAGATAAACAACTAAAATAAATATCATGGAAATAGCACGCATAAACACCCAGCCCTACATCCTTCTGTCTATTTCACAGTGTACCACAGTCCCTTAGTGTGTATCGCCCCTGCGTTCCTTGGCGGCTACATTTAGTGCCTTTATAGTAGTGGGGTAAAAACTGTTTTTAAGTCTGTTTGTCCTTGTCCTTGTAGATCTGTACCGTCTGCCTGACGGCAACAGTTCAAACAGGGAGTGTCCGGGGTGGGAAATGTCCTTTATAATACTCTGGGATTTTTTGATGCAGCGGGAACTGTGTAAGTCCTCCAAGGTAAGGAGAGAGCAGCCGACAATCCTCTGGGCGTTGTCAATGGCCCTCTGGAGCGCTTTCCTCTGAGCCGCTGTGCAGCTGGTGTACCATACGCATACACAGTATGTTAGGATGCTCTCAATGGAGCACCGATAAAAGGACAGCAGCAGTCTCTGAGTGATGTTATTCTTCCTGAGCACCCTCAGGAAGTGCAGTCTCTGCTGGACCTTTTTCAGCAGCGCAGAGGTGTTTACGCTCCACGTCAGGTCCTCCTCAATATGGATTCCCAGGAAGCGGAAATCCGCCACCCTCTCCACACAGTCCCCTCTGATAATTAATGGTACCATGTCCGTTTTATTCTTCCTGAAGTCTATTATTATTTCCTTTGTCTTTAAGGTGTTGAGGAGCAGGGTATTTTCTCCACACCACACTGTCAGCTGCTTCGCCTCATCCCGGTAGGCGTACTCGTCCCCCCCGGAGGTGAGTCCCACCACCGTAGTGTCATCCGCAAATTTGACAATGGTGTTGCTGTGGTGGGCGGGGGTGCAGTCATGTGTGTAGATGGTGTAGAGCAGGGGGCTCAGCACGCAGCCCTGTGGAGAGCCGGTACTGTGGCTGAGGGCCGTGGATGTGTGATGGCCCACTCTGACTCTCTGGCTGCGACCCAACAGGAAGCTATTTATCCACATGCAGGTGGAGTATGGAAGTCCCAGGTCCCCCAGTTTGTCCACCAGTTTGTGGGGAAGGATGGTATTAAAAGCAGAGCTGTAGTCCACAAAGAGCATCCGCACGTAGCTCCCCCGCTGCTCCAGGTGGGACAGTGCAGCATGGAGAGCTGTGGCTACAGCGTCCTCTGTAGATCTATTTGCTCTGTACGCAAACTGGTGGGGGTCAAAGCTTCGGGGCAGGAGTGATGTGATGTGACCCCGGACCAGTTTTTCAAAACACTTCATCACCACTGGTGTGAGTGCGACTGGCCGGTAGTCGTTGAGGCTGGAAATGTGGGGTTTTTTGGGCAAGGGGACTATGGTGGAGGACTTCAGACAGGGTGGAACAATGGACTGGACCAGAGACTGGTTGAAAATCCTCGTAAAGACTCCAGCCAGCTGGTCTGCGCAGTCCTTCAGCACGCGTCCAGAGACGCCGTCGGGTCCAGTAGCCTTCCTTGGATTGATGGCCCGCAGCGTGCGCCTCACCTCATGCTCCTCTATCTTGAGGGTTAGGCTGCTGTGGGCCATGTGGTGTGATGTGGCTGTCTTGGGTGGCTCCACTTCAAAGCGAGCAAAGAAGAGGTTCAGCTCCTCTGCCAACGAGGCGTCACCTTCAGCAGCTCCAAGGTTGGTCTTGTAGTTGGTGAGATACTGGATCCCCTGCCACACCTGCCTGCTGTTGTTACTGTCCAGGTGGTCCTCTATCTTCCTCCTGTAGTCTGATTTGGCCTCTCTGATGCCTCTCTTCAGGTTAGCTCGGGCCGTGCTGTATAAAGCCCTATCGCCAGACCTAAAAGCGGTGTTCCTCTCTTTTAACAGCCGCTGGACCTCCCGGGTCATCCAGGGCTTCTGGTTGGGGTAGACCCGGATGCGTTTGTCCACTGTGACCGTGCCCATGCAGTTTTTAATGTAACACAGTACACTGTCTGTGAACACCTCCAGGTCCCGGTGTTCAAACACATCCCAGTTGGTCCTGTCGAAGCAGTCCTGCAGCTGCTGAGATGCACCATCAGGCCAGGTTGTGATGGTCTTTGTGATGGTAGGAGCGGTTTTCCTGAGGGGGGCATATGCAGGAATTAAAAGCAGGGACATATGGTCCGACTGACTCAGGTGTGGTAGTGGTCTAGCCCTGTAGCCCAGCTTGATGTTGGAGTAGACCTTGTCCAGTGTGTTAGCTCCTCTTGTAGCACATTTAACATGCTGGTAGAATTTGGGGAGCATTTTCTTCAAGTCCGCGTGAACATAGAAAATTGGGCCATTTGGCCCTCCGAGCCTGCACCATCATTCATTGTGATCATGGCTGATCATCCACAATCCGTAACCCGTGCCGGCCTTCTCCCCATATCCCTTGATTCCACTAGCAAGCCCAGTCGCTCCATTCTTTCAATATATGACAGTCCCGCCATCCCAGCAATTAACCTCATGAACCTACGCTGCACTCCCTCAATAGCAAGAATGTCCTTCCTCAAATTTGGAGACCAAAACTGCACACAATACTCCAGGTGTGGTCTCATCAGGGCCCTACAGGGGAGGCAATAACCAGGGGCCATAAAAAAGACAGACTCTGCTCAATATGACATTGGGTAAACAGGTTTTACCGGAGATTATCGTAAGAATATGGGACACCGCCACAAATGTTGATTCAAGAGTCTGAAGAAGGATCCTGACCTAAAATGTCATCTGTCCATTCCCTCCACAGATGCTGGCTGATTCGCTGACTTTCTCAGCGGTTTGTTTTCTACTCTTTTTCATTGTTTACAGCATCTGCAGCCTCTTGTGTCTCAAGCCACCCGCAGCCTCCTCCACTCCAGGGAGAACAAGCCCAACCTATCCATTCTCTCCCATAATTGAAACTCTTCCAATAAAGGCAACATCCCGCAATGGCACCAAAGCCTAGCGACTCTTGCATATTAACTCAGTGGGCTGTTTCTATGCACTATGTACTTAACCCAGAGATTGAAGTTATGTATGGCAATAACCTTACTGAATTGTATGCAAAAAAATAATTTAACTGTACCTTGCAGCACGTGATAATAACAGAACCATTGAACCATTGAACAAGGAACTGCAGATGCTGGAATCTTGAGCAAAATACAAAGAGGTGGAGGAACTCAGTGGGTCAGGCGGCATCTGTGGAGAGAATGGACAGGCGACGATTCGGGTCGGAACCCCTCTTCAGACTGACTGATGGGCAGGACAGTTGATTAATTATTCCAAGAGGAAAAGTAGGACCATGCAACCTGCAGAGCTGACATTCCACAGAGCGGGAAGACTTTTCCATCTGAACCGATCTCTCCGCGAGATATCAATCCCCAAGTTGCCAGCTTAACTATTATTATAGATTCTTTGTACTCTGCTAAATCTAACCTCGCTGGAGATGGGAACAATACATCAGGAACACGCAGTGCTCATTAAGAAGGTTTTAATGGATCACGCCACCAGCAAGGTAAATCAACGATACTCTTATGGTTCTTGTTCACCGGATATTCTTTCTGTGATTGAATAAACGTCATTTAGGTTTAGGTTTATTGTTGGAACGTGTACCGAGGCACTGTGAAAAGCTTTCTTTTTCATGCTATCCAACAGATCAGATATATCATATATAAATGCAATCAAGTCAAACTCAAGTACAATGGGTAGAGCAAAGAGGAAGATAGAGAGTGCAGAATATAGTTCTCAGTATTGTAGTGCACCAGCTCCAGAGACAAAGTCCAATACCTGCAGTGTGGGAGAGGTGAATCAGGCAGTACTCTAGTTTATGGAAGGACCGTTCAGATAACAGAGGGGACGAAGCTGTTCCTGAGTCTGGTGGTGCGTACTTTTGTAACATCTGCCCAGCCGGAGCGAGGAGAAGAAGGAATGGCGGGGGTTGGACAAGTTTATGTTGGCTGCTTTTCCGAGGCCCCGTGAAGTGTAGATGGTGTCAATGGAGTGCAGCAGTCCCATGGACAAAGTCCAATGTTCAAAATGAATCGGACAGTACTCTAGCATATGGAAGGACCATTCAGAAGCCTGATAACAGAGGGGGAAAAGCTGATCCTTGAATCTGGTGGTGCACCATTTCAAACTTGTATACCTTCTGCCAGACGGTAGCCGGGGAGAAATAGAAATAACGACTCTTTTAATACGTTAGCTGCTTTTCTGAGGCAGCGTGAAGAGTAGATGGATGGAGTCAATGGTAAGGAGTCAATGGTAGGAAGTCTGGTCTGTGTGATGGACTGGGCTACATTCATTTTTGTACGGACTCCTTGTCAAACAATCAGTCATGTCCAAGATACTTCACCAGATAGACACAAAAAGCTGGGACAAGCAGCATCTCTGGAGAGAAGGGATGGGTGACGTTTCGGGTCGAGACCCTTCTTCATAATGATTGAACCCGGGTCTCTGGCAATGTGAGGGAGCCACTCTGCCACTGCGCCACTGTGCTAACTAACTCCAGGGGATTTACTTTACTGAAAAGGAAAGGAAAGTTACCTGGATTACGATAGGGAGTGAGAATCCTAATCATCTCCAGGTATCTGGTGAAGTATGTAAGAAGGAACTGCAGATGCTGGTTTAAACCGAGGATAGACACAAAAAGCTGAAGTAACTCAGCGGGACAGGCAACATCTCTGGAGAGAAGGAATGGGTGAATAAAGAAGGGTCTCGACCCGAAACCACACCCAATCCGTAGGGAGTTTGAACGTACTCCCTATGACCACGTGAGTTTTCCATGGGTGCTCCGGTTTCCTCCCACATCCCAAAGACGTACAAGTATTGTAGGAGGTTTGTCAATTGTGCCCAGTGTGTAGGATAGTGCTAGTGTACAGGGTGGTCACTGTTCGACGTGGGCCTGTTTCCACGCTGTATCTCTAAAACTAAAACTAAAAACTAAATATGCTTCTCCAAAATATGTGAACAGCCTTTATGAATCTTTGCCAACACAAAAACACAAGTCAGCTACTGGGAGTTAAACATTAACGATAGGAGTCCAGCACAGCATTGTTTCTAACCATGAGGTAGTCGCCTCTTCCACAGCTCCTGCTGCTCTCCAGCCCTAATTCAGCACAGGGTTCACCAGTGGAGAAGCCTCCAGATGGTCTTTGTCAGCTGTCATCGAGGGGCATTGTTACAGAGTAAAGAGCACACACGAGACTCCAGATGCTGGAATCCTGGGCTAAACACAAAATGCTGGAAAAACTCAGCAGGTCCGGCAACATCTGTGGAGGGAAATAGACAGGCGGCATTTCGGGTCATTACCCTTCTTCAGCCTGATCACAGGGCAGTAGCTGCTTCTAAAAAGGTCTTGACCCGAAACGTCACCCATTCCTTCTCTCCAGAGATGCTGCCTGTCTCGCTGTCACCACCTTTGCAAGCTTCCAGTTGCTCCTGGCTGAACTTCAACCTGATGAAGGTCCTGACCCAAAACATTATCTGTCCATTTCCCTCCATAGACGCTGCCTGACTCACTGAGTTCCTCCATCACTTTATTCTTTCCGACAGAGTAAAGGGTTGTCAACTTTAAGATGGTGATAAGCAAATAGTTCTCCACCCCAATGAACCGTGAAGACCAAGTCACTGCATATGTTTCAGGGCTGAGGTATTTTGATGTGTTTCAGGGCTGAGGCTAAGAATTGTGGGTTCTGGGGAAACATAAAGGGATGGGAACTGGGAAGGGAAGTGGGGCTAAGGTTGAGATCAAATAAACTATGAATGGTGGATCAGTCTCAAAGACCCCCTCTAACACCAGCACATCCTTCCTCAGATATAGGGCCCAAAACTGCTCACAATACTCCAAATGCGATCTGACCAGTGCCTTATAAAGCCTCAGCTTTACACCCCTGTTTTTATTTTCTAGTCCTCTCAAAATAAATGATAACATTTGCCTTCCTTTTACTTCCAATTCAACTTGTAAATTAGCCTTTTGGGAATCCTGCACTAGCACTCCCAAGGCCCTTTGTAGCTCCGATTTCTGAATCCTCTCCCCATTTAGAAAATGGTCTATGCATTTATTCCTATGATCAAAATGCATGACTCCACACTTTGCTACACTGTATTGCATCTGCCACTTCTTTACCCACTCACCCAGCCTGTCCACGTCCTTCTGCAGACTCCCTGCTTCCTCTGCACTACCTGCCCCATCAACTATCTTCATATCATCTGCAATGTGTAATGGATGGAGACCAAGAAGATCCAGGTTTTAGTGCCATCAGGGAGTGGGTGGAGAATGCTCATTAGCTGATCGTAGCAGGAGGTGTGAATCGAGGGAGGTGAATGAGGACAGGTTAGTTCAACAGCTTCGTTAGTGAGGTGAACACAAGCAGTGAGACACACAAGGTATTGGTGAAGATAATCACCATAATTTCATGTAGGGGAATCAAGAACCAGAGGACATAGGTTTAAGGTGAGGGGCAACTTCTTCACTCGATGGGTGTATGGAACGAGCTGCCAGAGGAGGTAGTTGAGGCAGGTACGATAACAACATTTAAAAGGCATTTGAGCAGGTACATGTTTCAGAACGGATTAGAGGGATATGGGCCAGATGCAGGCAGGTGGGACTAGTGTAGATGGGACATCTTGGTCAGCATGGGCTAGTTGGGACAAAGGGCCTGTTTCCATGCTGTATTAGTCTATGTTCCATGCATTCAGATATACCACGTTGGCTAGTGGAAAGAGCTACCAGAGGAAGTAGTAGAGGTGGGAGCAATTACAAGGTTTATAAGACATTTGATTCAACTGCGAATTATCCGCTGAATCCACCCTCCTGCCCCTACTCACCTCCACTTGATCTTCAGCAGATTGGCAACGTCAGCGCAAAGTGGGACCACGCCTTTCCGGGAACTCTTAACAACGAATGCCACTGCTTTGGATGCAATTTCCTTATCTTCGTCACCACCATCTAGTTCTGAACCGCTTCCTGGAAAGAGAGAATTAAGAAACAAGGGGAATGTCAGAAACAACTAATTCACTTCAGGCTGGCTGGAGATGGAATTGCTAATTACTGATTGTTCAATGGTGCATGCATTTGAAAAGTGTCAAGAGGAGTAACTCAGAACCATGTTCCCAGGTCTCGACCCGAAACGTCACCAATTCCTTCTCTCCATAGATGCTGCCTCACCCGCTGAGTTTCTCCAGCATTTTGTGTCTACTATGTTCCCAGGCATGGGTGATGGTTGAAAGTCTTGGTTATCTGATTGGAAATTGGTTTAAGTAGTTCCACAAGGTGCAATTTCCAAAACTTAAGTAGGACATCACTGGAGAGCATTCCTGACCTACCATCTACCTCATCGATGACCCCTGGACTATGTTTAATCAGACTTTACTGGGCGTTATCTTGCACTAAACACTATTCCCTTTATCCTGTATCTGTACACTGTGGATGGCTTGATTGTAATCATCTATTGTCTTCCCGCTGACTGGATAGCACGCAACAAAAAAGCTTTTCTCTGTACCTCAGTACACATGACAATAATAAACCACATGGCATTGTGAAAGAAAACAATTTGAACCAGGTCTTCCTCCATGTGACACTGGGAGCGTCAGATGACATTTAGGTTCAGGAGTGGGATAAGCAGACAACCTTCTGATTGACTCACCCGTGGTTGTCCGCACCGACTCGAACCAGATCAAACCAAACGAGTAGCCTTGTTGGTTGGAGAGGGTAGGTAGGTCCAAATAAAAACTCAAGTCCATCCTCAGTAGGAAACTTGGGCTCAGATTATGAGCTCCTTGAGAATGAATGATTGATATTTTATCATCACATGTGACATGTCACAGTGAAATTATTTGTTTTGCATACCATACACAAAGTATAGAGTGTCGACAAAGTGTTCACAGTAGTCCCAATGGTCCCTCTTTGTTCCATCAGTGGCCCCCTCATGCCGGGTCCCATTTTGTTCTCTCAGCTGGCCACACTCGACTGATCTCTGGCACCCACCGCGAGCATGTCCAACCTCCGGCACTCACGCAGGCCCATCTTCGGCCGCCTGCCACCGGGTCCTCTCTAGCACGGCTCCACGGCCCTCGGCACTTCTCAACTAAAGACTGAAAGCAAGGCTATTGCAGATGGATGACTGCAATCAGTCAATAAAACCACTGAATATGATCCCTGAAGCTATCCCAGTTGTCCAGAAGAATTACTCCCAGCAAAACAAGCAACTGAGTGGAAAACTGGCCAGCTGAGTCCAATCTACAGAAAGTGAAACAATTCCATTCTGGGCTATTCTCCTCCCATCATCCGTAGAGGGTCAGCAAGCTGTTGGATGGAGTTGACGACCATGAGGCATTTCCTCCTCAACACCTGTCTCATTGACGCTGCCAGAACCACTCAACTCCAGATCTCCTTGCACCCCTGGCCCAAACGTGGACCAAGGATCTGGATTCCAGAGCTGAGGAGAGAGTGACTCCCTTGACAACAAGGCCACATCCGACCTGGTGTGGTATCAAGGAGACCTGGTAGGATTGAAGTCAATGGGCATGAGGAGAAAGGCTCCACTTGCTAGAGTCATGTAAAGGAAGATGGCTATGGCTGTTGGAATCCAATCATCTCCGCCCTTGAAGAATTGCTCCAAGAATTCCCCTCAGTATAGATGTGTGAGTATAGAAGTTGGGAGGTCTTGTTGCAGTTATATAAGATGTTGGTTAGGCCACACTTAAAGTATAGAGTTCAGTTTTGGTCACCATGTTACAGGAAAGATGTTGTCAAGCCAGAAAGTGTTCAGAGAAAATTTGCAGGGATGGTGCCAGGACTCAAGACCTGTCCTCTAGGGACAGGTTGTGCAGGCTAGAACGTTATTCCTTGGAGCACAGGAGGGTGAGGGATACTCTTATAGAAGTGTACAAAACCATGAATGGAATAGTTTGTGTAGCAGGGATTATTCTGCCCAGAGCAGTGGAAATCGAGAACCGGAGGACATAGATTTAAGGTGGTGGGGGGGGGAGAAGATTTAATAGGAACCTGAGGGGTGACTTTTTTTACACAAAAGCTGGTGGGTGGTGGGTGTATGAAACGAGCTGCCATAGGAGGAAGGTACTATCACAATGTTTAAGAACCAATTAGACAGGTACATGGATAGGATAGGTTTAGAGGCATATGGCCAGATGGAACTAGTGTAGATGGGACATGTTGGTCGGCTTGGGCAAGTTGGGCTGAAGGGCCTGTATGACATTATGACAGTACCCTAGTCTCAATTAACCAGCATTTATTGTCCTTCGCTCATTAACCCCTGAACTGAGAGAGCAGAAAAATCAACCACAGGGTCAGACACAGGAGGCGCCAAAACCTGGCACCTCTTGCATGTGGGATCAGTAGACTATATCTGTACACTTTGCTAATCGAAGGTGTACCTAGGTATGGCAATTCTGTACTGGAGTGTATGTAAGAAACGAATTTCACTGTGTGTTTGCACCTGACAATAAAAGCACCATTGAACATGTTCAGGACAATTGACCGATTCTCTCTATATATACTTATGACATTAGAAAAGGCCATTCTGCCTTGCAAGTGTACGCTAACAATCCCAATTCCTCAATTATTTCCCAGTAAACTAACATGAATAGAAAAGGTTTTGAGGGATGTTGGCCAAATATAGGTAAATGGGACTAGCTTAGATGGGGCATCTCGGCAGAAGAGCCTGTGTCCATGCTGTACGATTCTATGATCATAGAAAGAACTTGCAAACTCCACACAAATAGCATTGTAGGTCAGGAGTGAACCCAGGTCACCGGAGCACCATGTACCACCCAAAGAATGCACATCTGGATTATTCTTCGCCATTACCCTACATTACTGTTATCATTATATTGACTGAAAGATACAAGATGGAACAGGCACTTCAGCCCACTGAGTCCACGCCGACCATCGATCACCCGTTCACATTAGCTCTGTGTTATCCCACTTTCTCATCCACTCCCTGCACACAGGGGGCAATTTAACAGAGGCCGATTAACCCACAAACCCGCACGTCTTTGGGACGAGGGACGAAACCGGAGCACCTGGAGGAAAACCCAGTCAGTCACAGGGAGAACGTGCAAACTCCACGCAGATACAGCACCCAAGGTCAAAATCGGACCCTGGTCTCTGGCACTGCGAGGCAACAGCTCTACCAACTGCGCCACTGTGCTACCCTGAACACATTTGGACGAACGGATAATTGTTCAATCAGCATGAAGACGATTCAATGTTATCAACATGCACTGATTTGAAAAATTCACAACCAGACCACACGGATTTCCTCTCTAAGACAAGGCCCCAATCTCATCTCTGAACAATGAACACTGATTAATTTTGAAGCAAGTCAATTTGGCCCTCTGCCCAAGACCTCATAAGGTTCAGTAACATCTCCCTTCTACTCCAGTAATGTGCCATATACGGCCGGCCGATGCTGTTAACAACTGTTATACTCAGTTACTTTATTTGGAAAGAAGAAATCTGCCACAATTCCTGCTTCTGGCTGTTACCCAATAAATCCTGTGCAAGAACCGGATAGTTTTCACCATGAGTCCCTGACTCCAGGCTCCCACTTCCCCTCTGCAGCCATTGAGTATTCTGCTCACAGCCGACAGAGTCAATGCACAGCATTGAAAATGTCTTAGACACACAATGAACTGCAGGTGCTGGCATCTTGAGCAAAAGACAAAGTGCCGGAGGAACTCAACGGGTCAGGCAGCATCTGCTGAGGGAAAGGCCAGGCGATATTTCAGGTCGGTCCCACTAAGTCCACGCTGACCAGCGACCAGTGGTGGGGAGGGAAAAGCTGTGAAAAGTTGTTGGGCGTGGCAAAGCCTGGCTAGTGATAGGTGGATACAGGTGGGGGGGTGGGTGATTGCCAGAAGGGTGGGCAAAGGCTGAAGATTGAAAGAAGACAAATGGGTGTCAGATGAGGAGGGCAGAGGAGTGAGATGTAAAGCCAGATGAGGTATATGGCGAGAAGGGGATAGAGTGATGGAAAGATAGGGAAAGAGGGATAGGATAGTGGGAGAAATGGTTACGCACCAGAGTGGAGTGGACACAGGAAAGAGGAAGATTAGGTGTTACTTAAAATGGGATAATCCAATGTTCATCCTGCTGGGCTGTAGGCCACCCAAGCGAAATATGAGGTGCTGTTCCTAAGCCATCCAGGCTGAATAAAAGGTCCAGTCCCTCATATTCATATTCCTCAAATGGCCCCTGAGCTTCACATACCAGAGAATAATTTGAGTTTGTGAATCAAAACAAAGAAAATTGAATTTTAAGTGGTACAGCGGTAGAGTTGTTACCTTACAGTGCCAGAGACCCGGATTCGATCCTGACTATGGGGGTGCTGCCTGTACAGAATCTGCATGTTCTTCCTGTGACCATGTGGGTTTTCTCCAGGTGTTCTGCTGTCATCCCACACTCCAAAGACATTCAGGTTTGTAAGTTAATTGACTTCTTTCAATTGTAAATTGTCCCGCATGTGCAGGATAGGGCTAGTATACGGGGTGGCCGTTGGTCGGCGCGGACTCAGTTGGCCGAAGGGCCTGTTTCTTCGCTATATCTCTAAACTTAAGTAAAAGAGTGATGCAATCAGGGTGTGGAGGGAGTGGAAGGTTTAGGTTTATTATTGCCACATATACTGAGGTTCAGTGAAAAGCTTTGTTTTGCATCCAATCCAAACAGATCAGATATACCACACATATAGATAGACACAAAATGCCGGAGAGACAGGCAACAGCTGTGAAGTTTGACGGGCATTTAACATCACCGGTCAGTTTTCCTTGGTTCTGAAAACTTGTGCTTACGTTTTTTCCCCCCAGTGAGCCAATGAAAATGCCCGGTCAGCAAAGGAGATTAACTAAAACTACCTACGGCTATCTCGACTACCTATAACTACATGGCGACCCCACTACAACTGCACCTACGACTACAAAAGTATCGATTTTTTCCATGGCGACCAATTTTTGGTCGCAGAAGATTTTTCAACATGTTGAAAAATTTGCTGCGACCATACTGAGGCCGCGACTAGTTCCCAGAATGCGGGAACTTCTCGCGACCATGAAGGAGACTCATGTGGCGACCATGTGGCGAGCGCAGAGTCTCCTGCACTCGCGTAAAAAGTCGCCTAAGTGGCACAGGTTCTTTCCAAAAGACATTTAAGTTGCAACGCTGTCTACTGGTTTCATTTCTCCACAGGTGCTGACAGCAAGATTCTAGAATTACTGGCCCACAAAATAAAACAAAAATCCTTCAATTTTGAGTGTGGAATGAGTTTATTGACGTCATTAATGTTAGAAGAGCAAGGCTAGTGTATGTGGGTCAGCTAATTAACTCTTCCTATAACTAAGAACTATCACCAAGCAGTAATACTCGATTAAACCAGGATCAGCTTCAGGAGCTGAGTACCCCAGGCTTGCTTTTCTTCCAGTTAGGTTTAGCTTTGTTTATTAATGTCGCGTGTACCGTGATACAATGAAAAACTTTATTTGCTATCTAGTCAAAGAAAAGGCAAGACATGAATACAATCAAGCCGTCCACAGTGCGCAGTTAAAGGTAAAGGGTACAATATTTAGAGCAAAGATATAACGTTGAAGTCCAATTAAAGATAATTTAAAGATCTCCATCCAATGAGGTAAATTGGAGGGTAGGACCGCACTCTAGCTGATAAGAGGACCACCGTTCAGGAAACATGGTTCTTCCTAGACAGCTTGAGGAAGGTCCAGAGAACAGACCATGGACATATACGATGAGAGATAGCTCAAATCAGGACGCAGCCCAGATCATCACACAAACCAACCTCCCTTCCATCGACTCCATCTACACTTCACACTGCCTTGGCAAGGCCACCAGCATAATCAAGGACGAGTCTAACCCCAGTCTCTCCCCCTTCTCCTCTCTCCCATCAGGCAATAGGTACAGAAGTGTGAAAACACACATTTCCAGATTCATGGACAGTTTCTTCAAAGAATTAACCATTTTTTTCATCACAAGTATTTTTTTACTCGTGGACATTTTTCAGTGTTGAATAAACGTCACGAGTTTACCGGATTTCACGAGTACCTACCGTTAGCATTACGAGCCACTACGAGACATCCACGACCTCCTACGGACCCGCCAAGGACATTCCCCGAGTTCGAATCAGGGGAAAACTCGGGAGAACTCTTGAATTACCTCGTACTGTGGGACAGGCCCTTAAGTCTGAAGAAGGGCCCCTCACCGAAAAGTCACCTATCCATGTTTTCTCACGAAATGCTGCCTGACCTGCTGCATTAGTCCAACACCTTGTATAATTTTTCTTTGTAAACCAGCATCTGCAGTTCTTTGTTTCTAGGTTGCATGGAATGATTTGATTGGATTTCATTGTATCGGTGTAGGCTTGGTGGGCCGAAGGGCTTGTTCTGTGGTGTATTGAAGATTGAGGGGGGATCTTATAGAAACGTACAACATTCTTAAGGGGTTGGACAGGCTAGATGCAGGAAGATTGTTCCCGATGTTGGGGAAGTCCAGAACAAGGGGTCACAGTTTAAGGATAAGGGGGAAGTCTTTTAGGACCAAGATGGGAAAAACATTTTTCACACAGAGGGTGGTGAATCTCTGGAATTCTCTGCCACAGAAGGTAGTTGAGGCCAGTTAATTGGCTATATTTAAGAGGGAGTTAGATGTGGCCCTTGTGGCTAAAGGGATCAGGGGGTATGGAGAGAAGGCAGGTACAGGATACTGAGTTGGATGATCAGCCATGATCATATTGAATGGCGGTGCAGGCTCGAAGGGCCGAATGGCCTACTCCTGCACCTATGTTTCTATGTATCTCTGACACTGAAAAGACCAGTGGTGTTGCACAAGGATCAGTGGTGGGACCTCGGCTGTTTATGATCTATAATTGATTTGGATGTAAACATAAGTGGTCCGATTAGTAAGTTTGCAGACAGCAAAATGATGGAGATGTGAATACTGACGAGCAAGCCTTTTTTACACTAGGTCAGGAATGTGCTGCCAGGGGTGGTGGTGGAAGCAGATACGATAGTGGCTTTTGAGAAGCTTTTAGATAGGCACGTGGGTATGCAGGGATGGAGGGATATGGATCACGTGCAGGTAGAGGAGATTAGATTAATGTCATCGTGTTCAGCATGGAGATTGTGGGCCGAGGGATCTGTTCCCGTGCAGTACTGGTCGATATTCTATGTTATAAATCAGAAAGCAGCAGAGCATGCTAACTTTTTCAGGCCGCCCAGGTCAAAACATCCTGGGCTGTCTCGAAGCCACACCCATCCTGCAAAGCGGACTAGACTGTGCCTCAAATGACAGATCCCAAAATCACGCCCAGGAATGGCATTGACAGAGATACGAGGAACTGCAGATACCGAAATCTTATGCAAACACAAATTGCTGGAGTAACTCCAGCGGGTCAGAGAACATCTCTGGAAGACATGGAGAGGCTACATTTTGAGTCTGGACCCTTTGTCAAATTGGCCCTGATGGCTTTTGACTGCTCACCACTGACAAAGGACTTTGAAAAATGTTTAAATATGGGCAGCACAATGACATAGCCGGTAGATTTGTTATGTGCCTTTTCATATCTCTAGTTTCCCTCTCCCCTTACCCAAAGTCTGAGAGCAACTACAGTTCTTTCTTACACAGTTAATATTTCAGGTTGAACATCCTTAGCTAGAAGTCAACAAAATGCTGGAGTAACTCAGCAGGACAGGCAGCATCTCTGGAGAGAAGGGATGGGAAGGAACGCTCAACCCAAAACGTCACCTAATCCTTCTCTCCAGAGATGCTGTCTATCCCGCAGAGTTACTCCAGCTTTTTGTGTTTATCTTCGGTTTAAACCGGCATCTGCAGTTCCTTCCTACACTTATGTAGCTAGAAGTCACTGGATTCTGTTGAACGTTCTTCAACCTGAAACTTTAACTGGGAACAGGGGGGTGAAGGAAAGTAGGAATATGTAGTAAACACATAGCTTCCCTCTGCTTTGGTTGATGAAATCCTCACTCTCACTTCGACCATTTCTCAAAACTCAGGCTCCCGCAAATTTAATTGTTCCATTTTCAGAACATCTATCTATATCTATCTATCTATCTATCTATCTATCTATCTATCTATCTATCTATCTATCTATCTATCTATCTATCTATCTATCTATCTATCTATCTATCTATCTATCTGTCTGTCTGTCTGTCTATCTGTCTGTCTATCTATCTATCTATCTATCTATCTATCTATCTATCTATCTATCTATCTATCAATATAACTAAAACTCTCATCTTGTTTGTGTTTGTATATGTGTTTATGTGTGTCATCTGGGCACAATCTGCTTGGTTCTCATTTCCTTACTTGCGCTAGGCCACAGCCTTCCCATTTTCACACATTTTACTCACTTTTTTTCCTGTGGAGGTAATATACATATTCACATCGCATTTCCACCTATATTCCCAAAGTTATTGATAATTGACATTTTAAACACCTCAGACTCAATCGTTTTGCCAAAAACAAAGACGTCACAATGCACTCCGGCTCTTCGCAGGGGGAGGGGGGCACGCTGGAATTTTCTGTAAACCACTCCCTTTGTCGCAGTCCTCGAGCATGCCACTCCCCTGTGATGCCACCTCCCACCACCCCCCCACCCCCCACCCCCCAACATGGTCTAGTATATTACTAAAACTTTCATCTTGTTTGTTTGCGTGCATGTGCGTGAGTTCCGGAAACTACGTCAAAACGGTACACGGTAGCGCTACAATTTTTGGCCCACCTTACTCACCATTGTCCTGTAATGTGCTGTAGTCAGTTTCGTTCAGATAATGTTATATTTTACAAGTTATTGACATATTAAACTTTACAAAAACCACTTTACAAAACCACTTTTCCACTTGCCCTGCCCGTCAGCCGCCTTCAACGTCACAATGGAATCCTGAATTAAATCCTACATTTAAAAAATCGCAATTTTCATTGACTCTTCCGTTTTCATTAACAGCTGACATTGTGTTTAGGTTATTTTAAAGTAACAACGCAATTTTTATTGAGAATTTCTTTTTTTTTAAACCGCGATTTTCATTGTGGGGGTGGGATGGGGGGAGGTTTCATTTAAAAAAAAAACATCACAATTTTCATTGTGAGGGGATGGGATGGGGGGGGGAAATGAGGAATGGGGGAGCAGGTGCCTAGAAGGAGAGGAAGGGGGTGAGGGAGGTGAGGAGGGAAAGTGGGGGGGGGGGGGGGGGGGGTGGGATAGGTTGGAGGTAAGGTGAGGAGCAGCGGGATAGAGGGAGTGGATGGGGGTAGGGAGGGGAGAGGGGTTATGGAGGGAGGGAGGGTGTGACTGAGGGTAGGGGAAATGAGAGGGAGGGAGAGGTGAGGGAGGGAGTGGGGGAGAGGGGAAAGAAGAGGGTGAAGAGGAGTGCTGGAGAATGAGGGGGAATGGAGGGGGTAGGGCTAGGAAGAGGGATGGCGAGGTAATGGAGGAGGGGAGGAAGGGGCTAATGGGAGGAAGCAGAGGAGGGTTGGTGGGGAGAGGGAGGATAATGGAGGAGGGGAATAGGGGGCTGAAGAGGAAGAGTGAGATGCGTTCACATTGATCTTATATTTTACAAGTGATTGCCATTTTGAACTGTAAAAATGTCGCTCCCGTTTGCCGTCCACGACTGCGTAGTTGGGGAGGGTTGCCATGACTCGCGTCATAACGGGCATCTCTGGTGTCACAATGGGAACACATCAGTCGCACCTGTGCAGTTGGGGGCTATGGGTCAGTGGTGGAATATTGCCTTGGGGGCCGGGCACAACGGGTCCGCACCTGGTCTAGTATATGACAATAAAACTCTCTTGACTACTGATGTACCATTCCCCCAGAAGCAGTTCGCTGCTGTCGTTCAATGTTACTTCCCTTCACTGTGATTAACAGAAAGGTGTTAACAGTTCCCCCTCACCGTGGTCTATTATTATGAATTCCTCACAAACTGTTGCCACACTTTAGAAGTGTTAATGTAGAGTTGTGGCTATTTCCTGTTCAGCAGCACATTCTCGCACCACACTAATTCCCCTGCCACAGTACTGCAGATCCTATGTGATTCATCACAATTTCATTATAACAGAGATCTAGTTCAGCCACCGAGAATATATTTTTTACTTCAATTATGTTCATCAGCATCATGATTAGGTCACGGAACAAACATCCTGAGGTTTGCAAAGGTTCGATCCCACCAAAGCAACTATGGAACATAATTAGATAAATTTAATAGAATGTAGAATGGGCGGCAAAGTGACACAGCAGTGGAGCTGCTGCCTTACAGCGCCAGGCACCCGGGTTCGATCCTGACCAAGGGTATTGCCTGTATGGAGTTTGCACGTTCTCCCTGTGACCAGTCGAGTTTTCTCCGGGTGCTCTGATGTTCTCATCATATTCCAAAGACTTGCGGGTTTGGAGGTTAATTGGCTTCTGTTAATTGCTTCCTAGTGTATAGGTCATGGAACTAGTGATTGATGGTCGGTGCGGACTCAGTGGGCCAAAGGGCCTGTTTCCATGCTGTGTCTCTAAACTTAACTAAGCATAGAAAAACAACATCACCAGATCAGGCCCTTCATCCCACACTGTCTCTGTTGAAATCTTGCCGAGATAACCAACATTATTTGCCTACACATGATCCATATCCCTCCATGTTGCCTATCTAAAAGCCTCAAACACCACTATTCTACCTGCCTCCACCACCACCTCTGACTGCATGTTCCAGGCTAGAAAAAACAAATCAAGTTTGTTCAACCTCTCCTTGCAGCTAATACCACCTAATCCGAACAATTAAAACAATAAAAATTAGAAACTAGTCTAAATTTTTGATATCCAGAGTTTAATCAATAATGAAAGGGCAGCATGGTGGTGCAGTGGTAGAGATGTTGCCCAACATCGCCGGAGACCCTAGTTTGATCCTGACCATGGGTGCTGTCTGTACGGAGCTGGTATTCTCCCTGTGACCGTGTGGGTTTTCTCCGGATGCTCCGGTTTCCTCCCATACTCCAAAGGCGTATAGGTTCGTAGGTTAATTGGCTTGGTAATATTGTAAATTGTCCCTGGTGTGTGTAGGATAGTGTTAGTATGCTGGGATCGCTGGTCAGCACGGACTCAGTGGGCCGAAGGGCTTGTTTCCACCTTGTATCTAAACTAAACTAAACTGAAAGGATTCACTGTGGTCACTTGGACAAGATGATGGTGGAAGGGAGCTAATCGATAATCCATCACACAAAATGAGTGAGTTCACCAAAAACAATGTAATAATTGGTCTTCCTGATCCCTTGGGCTCAAGCTGTTCATCTGAGAAGGTCAGAGAGGCATTTCCAAAGATAACAATTTCCTTTATTAGCACTTGGACCTTTTACATCCCATCTCTTTTTATTTAAAATCATGAGGGGAATTGATGCAGGAGAATTGTGAATGCACAGTCATCGACCCAGGGTTCAGGAATCAAGAACCAGAGGACAAAGGTTTAAGGTGGGAAGGGAAAGATTTAATGGGAACCTGAAGGGCTAGTGGGTATATGGAACGACCTGCCGGAGCAGGTAGTTGAGACAAATATTATGACAATATTTAAAAGACACTGGGACAAGGACATGGATAGGAAAGGTCTAATGCCAAACGCAGGTAAATGGGACTAGCTTAGATAAGGCATTTCGGTCAGCATGGGTGAATTGGGCGGAAGTGCCTGTTTGCATGCTGTATGACTCTACGTCTTTCAAGAGATTACGCACAGCTACCACAGATTATGTCAGTGTGACGGCACTCCCACCATTCTGAAACGTAGTTTAGTTTAGAGATACAGTGTGGAAACAGGCCCTTCGGTCCACCAAGTCCGCACCGACCAGCGATCACCCCGTATACTAGCATACACACTAAGGACAATTTGCAATCTTTACCGAAGCCAAAACTGTACTTCTTTGGAGTGTGGGAGGAAACCGGAGCACCCGGAGAAAACCCACGTGGTCACGGCGAGGACGTACAAACTCCGTACAGACAGCACCTGCAGACAGGTTCGAACCTGGGTCTCTGGTGCTATAAGGCAGCAACTCTACCACTGCGCCCAAGAACAGTGTTTTGCTATCATGATTTTTCCTGCCTTGGTAAAGTCTAGGAGAAGGGAGGGAAGAACAAAGTGGAAAACAAAGGAAAAAAGCGCTTAAAATTGACATTTAAGTTGATCTGCTCACCAAGCTGCCAAATATCTAAATTTAAGTTAACTGTAGGGCTTGCTGGTTTGCCAGACAAATCCTGCGGTCTTGATCCTGGGCAGTGATCCACATTTAATAGGGCAGATCACAGCACACTGTGCCTTGCTGTAATGTGCCCAGTCACTGGAACCAAATTGACAGCCACTCCAGCTTCAGGTGTTGGGGCCAGTGTAACCTCACACCACCTGAGTTGCTCAACAGAGACAGCTCTGGCTGTGTGAAACCAACTTTGCAGAAACTCGTTTTTTTGAAAGTGTGCAAAAGTTCCAGGGACTCCACCTTAAGGATTCTGGCATTAACAAAGAGCCAACATGATGGCAGTCAGCCAGTCAAGCCCTTTTATATTCCACTCATTCCGTTTCAGAGTGCCTTCTATGCACATCCACTCTTCTGGTTCCCTCCCCAACTTCACAACGCGGGGCAAAGTGTAGAAGCAAATTATTCTCTGCACTGGGCAGTGAGCACACGACAAAGCTCACAGCATTAGACAGAAGCTTTAGTAGTGCTGTGGCTCAATGGAAAATTCTACCAGTTCTCAAGGCTCCGCGTCGCATGCCAAAAAAGTTAACACTTTTGAGAGAGTGTGCAGACCAGGTTTATCAGGATATTGCCTGGAGTAAAGGGTATTAGCTATAAGGAAAAGTTGGACAAACTTGGATTGTTTTCGCAGGAGAGAACTGATAGAAGTATGTATTCATGTGTGTATATATTTATATTATGGTATATGGACACACTTATCTGTTTTGTAGTAAATGCCTACTATGTTCTGTGTGCTGAAGCAAAGCAAGAATTTCATTGTCCTATACAGGGACACATGACAATAAACTCACTTGAACTTGAACTTGAACTTGAAGAAAAAACATTTTACTTAATTCTCTGAAGACCACCCACTCTTCTGTGGACAGCCCTGATTTTGCTGGGCCAAGTTTTAGTAAGATCTTATCTTTCAGTAACATCCCATTGCTCACCTGAGTTCAGATTGAAGAATATTCACTTGAACTTGAACTTGAACTAAAATGATGAGAGGCATAGATAGGGTAGACAGTCAGAACATTTTTCCCACCATTCCGAGGGGAAATATTTAATAGGAATATAAGGGCAACCTTTTCACACAGAGGCTGGTTGGTATATGGAACGAGCTGCCAGAGGAGGTAGTTGTGGCATGTACTTTGACATTTGAAAGACATTGGGACAGGTACATGGAAATGTCAAATATAAGAGGGCACTGCTTTCAGGTCAGAGGGAGAAAGATTAGAGGAAATGTGCAGGGCAAGTTTTTTTTTAAAACACAGAGAGCCTGGAACGAGCGACCAGGGATGGTGGTGGAGGCAGGTATGATTGTGGTGCTTAATAAGCCTATGGATTGGCACATGAATATGCAGGGAATGGAGGGATATAGATCATGTTCAGCCAGATTAAATTAGTTTATCTTGGCATCATGTTCAGAACAGACATTGTGCGCAGAATGGCCTGTTCCTGTGCTGTACTGTTCTTTGTTCTATATAGGCAGACATATGTTGAGACACAGAATCAAGGACCATTCTCACCCTGGTCACTCCCTCTTCCATCGGGCAAGAGGTACAGAAATGTGAAAACACATACCTCCAGATTCAGCAACAGTTTCTTCCCAGTTGTTATCAGGCAACTAAACCGTCCTCTCATCAGCTTGAGTGCAGTCTTGACCTCCCATCTATCTAATTGGAGCCCTTTAATCTATTTTTAATCCGACTTTATCGGACTACTATGTTATATCTTTGCACTAAATATTGTACCCTTTATCTGTGCACTGTGGATGGCTGTACAGAATTTGTACATTCTCCCTGGGTCCGCTCAGGTGCTCCTGTTTCCTCCCACACTCCAAAGACGTACAGGTTTGTAGGTAAATTAGCTTTGGTAAAGACTGTAAATTGTTCCTAGTGTGTAGGATGGAACTAGTGTACGGGGTGATTGCTGAAGGGCCTGTTTCTGCACTGTTTCTCTAAACTAAACTAAATTCCCAGTTAATCAATGCCTTCATTTTAAAATTATTTTCCTTCATGTCAAATTCACCAATGGTCTCCTGAAAGCGCTCACCACCAGACTCAGGAACAGCTTCTTCCACTCGGTTATCAAAGTCAAGTCGTCAAGAGAGTTGTTTCGGCCCGAAGCGTTGCCTATTTCCTTCGCTCCATAGATGCTGCTGCACCCGCTGAGTTTCTCCAGCATTTTTGTGTACATTAGAGTTTATTGTCATGTGTCCCAGATAGGACAATGAAATTCTTGCTTGCTGCAGCACAACAGAATATTGTAGGCATAAATACAGATCAGATCAGTGTGTCCATATATCATAGAATATATATATATATATATATACACACACACACATAAATAAACAGATAAAGTGCAATAGGCTGTTATAGTTCAGAGTTAGTTTGAAGTTGTGTTTAATAGTCTGATGGCTGTGGGGAAGAAGTTGTTCCTGAACCTTGATGTTGCAGATTTCAGGCTTCTGAGCGGTCTTTCCATAAGCTAGGGTACTGTCTGATCCACCTTTACCCCATTGTGGACATTGGACTTTGTCTATGGAACTGATGCGTTACAATGCTGAGAACTATATTCTGCACTGTGTATCTTCAATATTTATTGGGAGGACACTGGGGGAAGGTACAAGCTCCGTTCATACAGCACCCTTAGTCAGGGTTGAACCCAGGTCTCGCACTGTCAGGAAGCATTTCTACTGTTGGGCCACCGTGTCACCGCCCCTAATGCTGCCTGATGTTGAGTTTCTCCAGCACTTTGTGTCCTTTTGCGTATTAACCAGCATCTGCAGTTCCTTGTTTCTACCAGTCTCTGCAACCTGTCTTCAAGTCAGAATGAATCGTTGTGTTCCATGCAGCGTTAGAGTTGCTGTCTTACAGCGCCAGAGACCGGGTTCAATCCTGACCATGGGTACTGCCTGTATGGAGTTTGTATGTGTCCCCATGACTGCGGGGGGTTTTCTCCGGGTGCTCCGGTTTTCTCCCACATTCCAAAGATGTACAGGATTGTAGGCTAATTGACTTTGGTTAAAAAAAAATTGTAGATTGCCCCTTGTGTGTAGGATAGGGCTGGTGTACAGGAATCGCTGCTTAGCGCAGACTCAGTGGGCCGAAGGGCCTGCTTCCGCACTGTATCTACAAACTAAACAAAATAGTGCTTCACACAGCTAGGACAGAGATTGTGTAGGGGGTAACTGCAGATGTTTATTTATACCTAAGATGAACACAAAATGCTGGAGTATCTCAGCTGGTCAGGCAGCATCTCTGGAGAAATCAAGAATCTTTCTTCAGACTGGAGAAGGGTTCTGACCTGCAACGTCACCTATTGCTTTTCTCCAGAGATGCTGCCTGATCAGCATATTATGTCCATCTAGGACATAAATTGCCCCACTTCACACTCCAGCTCCCTTCAGATACTCTGAACTGATACTCACTCCACTGGCTTTCTGACTTTTTTCATAAATACCCGCGTGCAAAATTTATGTAGGCACAAATCTTTCTGTTCCCACAGAGCCCCTGGCTCCTTGCTATTCAGAATCCACACCATCCGCGCAGAGCGGAGATCACCCTGTACACTAGCACTATTCTAATCCTAATTTGGTAATTATAGCATCCCCTCCCTGCAACCAAACTGGTACTCCGGGTTATTCTGGTCAATTGTAAAGAGAAAAGCCTAACGTACAGTACAGTATTCAAGCAGAGCCTAAAGAATTTATTTTCTCCATTGTGCAATGTGTGAAGGCTGGCGGCTTGAGTTGGCACTGTGCTAGCCCTTGGTGACTGTGCTTTCTTACAGACATGGAACATTTCCTCCACTGCCTAAGCTGAAGCATTCCATTGAAAGTTGGCATGGCTAACTTTGACACAGCCTTTACTACCTGGAGTCACGGAGTCTCATACAGCACAGAAACAGGCCCTTTGGCCAACTTGTCCATGCCAACCAAGATGCTAGTCCTACCACCCAAGATTCCGAAGCTGGGAACCAGCTTAAACCGTGCCTAGTGCATTGATATTTTGAGAAGTGCAGGAAAGGGATTCATTTAAATTCAAACATCTCACTACAAAGTTACAAGCACCAGGAATGGTGGGGCTCAGTACACAGCAGATGAGAGGTGATGGAGGTATGACTGATTAATAGGACAAAGATAGAGGTTACCAGGAAAAAAGGATCAAAACAGTAGATGAAGTTACCAGGGAACTCAGGGGAAATATCTTTCGCTGAACATAGAACAGTATGGCACAGGTACAGGTCCTACAATGTATGTGGCGAATATGATGCCAAGTTAATCTCTTCTGCCTGCACATTATCCATAAACCTCCAAATCTATAGGCCTATTTAAAATCTTCTTAAATGCCACTATTGCATTTGCCTCCACCACCACCTCTGGCAGATCAGTCCAGGATCTACCACTCTGTGTGAAGAGACTCACTCCTCACATCTACTTCAAACGTTCCCCCTCTTATCTTACAGCGATACCTTCTAAATGTTCACATTTTTACCCTATCTATGCCTCACATCATTTTATTTACTTCTATCAGGTCTCCCCTCAACTCTCCAGAGAAAATAACCATGGTTTGTCCAACCTCTCTCTTCCTTTTAGCTAATACCCTCTAATCCAGGCAACAATCTGCTAAACATCTTCAGCACTCCCTCCAAAGCCTCCACAACTAGCCTGTAATGGGGCAACCAAAACTGGACATGTGGTCTAACCAAAGTTTTATAAAGCTGACTTCCTAACTCTTTTGCTCAGTGCTCTGACCAATGACGGAATGTACTGACTAAAATGAATGGGGGGGGGGGGGGGGGGGGGGAATTTAATAGGAACCTGAGGGGCAACTTTTTTTTAACACAAAGGATGGTAGGTATATTGAATGAGCTGCCAAAAGAGGTAGTTGAGGCAAGTATTATCTCAACATTTGAAAAACATTTCAATAGGATAGGTTTAGAGGGATATGAGCCAAATGCAGGCAGGTGGGACTAGTATAGCTGGAGCATCTTGGTCAGCATGGGCAAGAAGGCTCACGAAAAAGAACTGTCAGTGGGCAAGCCATTTGGGATCAGTGATAACAGCTATATTAGCTTTAAAATAATTCTGGATAAAGACAAGGAGGGCCACAAGTTTAAATTCTGAATTGGGGCAAGGCCAACTTTAATGGTATTTGACAGGAACTTGCTCAAGTTGATTGGAGTAGGTTGTATGCGGGCAAAAGAAAGTTGTTCCACTCTGAATGACTCTATGACTCTACGACTAATAACTGACTTACTCGGGTGAATTCAACGACACATTTAAGGGGAAGTAAAATAAGAAGATGTGGGAGAAGGAGTAGAGGGCCACATTGAAGAGGTGTATGAAGGGTGATGTTGGGAGGTTCAAATGGGATGTTGTGTGCTGTGTAACTCTGTAGCAGAGTTACTGTGGCTTTTGGCTCCTCACACTCTGTTTTCCCAGCCTGTACTTTCCTACGTCGCAACAATGACTAAACTTTAAAGGTATTTCTTTCCCTATAAAGTGTTTTGGGGCGAGCCAGGGTCATAAAAGGCAAGATATAAACGCTGGCTCTCTCTTTAAATCTGCAGGAATTGTCTTCCCAGGGCCATTTCAGATGGTTTAATTGATTCATTATTGGAACCTGCAGTCGAGTGAAGAATTTAGTGCAACTCCCTCTCATTTCCTGACTGCACCATGGGCGAGACCTTCCTTACTTTTGTCCACAGCCCGTTCTCCAAGAAACTCTTAGTCACACGCTGTTTCTGGATGAATGCCCCATCAACACTTGCCTCCAGGCTCAGAGGGAAAGGTCTTGCATTTCTGTAGCCCCCCTCACCACTGCTGAACTTCCCAAAGCATGTTTAGGCTGCAACAATACTTTTGAGGTGTTGTAAAGAAAAGACAATTTGTTTCACAGACAGAATTAAGGAAAGGGGTAATCTGCTTTACTGAAGACACAAGGAACATAGGGTGGCACAATGGCACAGCGTTAGAGTTGCTGCCGTACAACGCCAGAGACCTGGGTTTGATCCTGACTACAGGTGCTGTCATACGGAGTTTGTACGTTCTCCCTGAGACTGCGTAGGTTTTCTCTGGGCGCTCTGGTTTCCTCCCACATTCCAAAGACATGCAGGTTTGTAGGTTAAGATAGACACAAGATGCTGGAGTAACTCAGCGGATCAGTCAGCACCTCTAGAGAACATGGATAGGTGCCATTTCGGGTTGTGGCCCTTCAGGTTTGTGGGTTAATTGGCCTCTGTAACTTGTCTCTAGTTTGTCGGATAGAACTAGCGTATAAGAGATTGCTGGTTGGCGCGGACTTGATGGGCCGAAGGGCCTGATTCCGCACTGTATCTCTAAACTAAACTAAACTGCAGATGTTTGAATCTTGAGCAAAACGCAAGGTGCGAGAGGAACTCAGCAGGTCAGGCAAAACCTTTGGAGGAAATGGACATGATTTTTCGGGTCTGGACTCTATTTCAGACTGACAGTAGCAATTGGGGGAGAAAGCTGGGAAAGAATGATGAAGGCAGGTCAGAGCCTGGTAACCGATAGGTGGATAGGGGTGGGGGTGGATTGGCAGGTGGGTGAAGTAAGAGACAAAGACTAGAAATGAAAAACAAAAAGCGATGTCAGATAGGGGGAGAAGAGTAGTCAAATGTAAAGCCAGCAGAAGGGATATATAGTTGGACATGACAGGTGGGAAAGATGGGGGATAAAAAGGAAAGGAGGAACCTGGGGGATGGGAGATGAGTTTCCAAAGGAGGGGAAAGGAGCCAGATGACTGGGGGCATGAGAGGAATGGAGAGGGGCATGCGGGGAAGAGAGGTGGATTCGGAGAATTCAATGTCCATACGTTGGGTTGTAAGCTACCCAAGTGGAATATGAGATGCTGTTCCTCCAGTTTATATGTAGCCCCAGTCTGGCAATGGAGGAGGCCATGGACGGATAGGTCGGTATGGGAATGGGAAGGGGAGTTAAAATGGTTGCTCAACTAATCTTGGTTTCAAGACAATTGGAGGCCAGAACATGATAAAAGTTTTGTTTGTAGTAGGACCTGTCAGACTTAGTATCTCGTTCCTGTAAATGTTAACCTGAACCCCTTACTTAAGTCACAATATTTAGTATAGGGATATGGCGCAGAAACAGACCACACCATCCGCGCAGACCAGCGATCACCCTGTACACTAGCACTATTCGACACACTAGGGACAATTTACAATCATTGCAAAAGCCAATTAACCTACAAACCGGTATGTCTTTGGAGTGTGGGAAGAAACCGGAGAACCCCAGGAAAACCCATGCTGAAATGGGGAGATCTTACAAACTCCTTACAGACAGCACCCATAGTCAGGATCGAACCCGGATCTCAGGCACTATAAGGCAGCAACTCTATCGCTGTGCCACCGTGATACTGACAATGGTCAGTATCGGAGATGTAGGAATCTGAAGTAATAACCGGAAATGCAAGACACAGTCTGTTAACCTGGAATGTTAACTGCTTCTCTCTCTATTGACGCAGTCTGCATATGGCAATCCCCAAAGCTATGTAAATACAAGTCTTTCTTCCAAACCAATAACTTCATGATATCACTTTGTGTTTATTAATCTGCATTGGTCTGGCAATTTTGGCGCCAAGACGCATAAACCATCCACAATGCCAAACTGCAATAACTGGCTGTGAAATCTTAATGCTGAGAGGAATTCAAACATAAATTTGAGCAAAGCACAGTCTGCTGGAGGATCTCAGCGAGTCAGGCAGCATCTGTGCAGAGAATGGATGAGCAATGTTTTGGGTCGGGACCCTTCTCAGATTGAATGAAATGCTGTCTGTCCATTCCCTCCACAGATGCAGCCTGACCCATTGAGTTCCTTCAACACTGTGTTTTACTCAAGATTCCAGCATCTGTAATTCCTTGCATATCAATCATAAATGTATTACATAAATTAAAATGCACCAAATACTAACTAAATATGGCACTTAACCAATAGATAAATATCAATTTCACAATATGGTTTTCAATAAATATCTGCATCTGACTAGCCTTCCTAATTAAAGTTCATATTATTGTGGGGAAAACTGTCAGTAAAAAATGATTAATTTTACATATTATTATTTTGTCTAACTTAGACAACTAGCGTAGATGTGGCATCTTCGTCAGCATGGATGGGCTGAAGGGTTTATTGCCATGCTGTATGACTCTATGATCACAGAGATAAATTGTGAACTCTGCACAGACCACTAAGTCTAAAATTTAAAAAGTTAATACCAGCTGTAGTGACTCTGAAATTCTTGTCATAAGAACCTCAACAGTCCTTCATTTTACTCCACACACAATGCTGTCTCTTAACTAATCTCTAAAATGACGAAGCAAGACATTACATGGCATCTATGATTAGGTAACAAATGTTCATACATATAGGAGCAGAATTAGGTCATTCCGCCCATCAAGTCTACTCCACCGTTCAATCATGGCTGATCTATCTCCCCCTCTCAACCCCATTCTCCTGCTTTCTCCCCATAACCCCTGACACCAGTATTAATCAAGAATCTGTCAATCAACACTTTAAAAATACCCAATGGCTTGACCTCCACAGCCATCTGTGGCAACGAATTCAACAGAATCACCACCCTCTAGCTAAAGACATTCTATCCCTATCTCCCAGTCTTTGACTTCCCTTGTCAGCCATGGTCACCTCATTCTCCCGTTAGAATCTTTTGTTTTCTTTATTGACCTTGTCAGCCATACCCACCGCATCCGAATATATGGAAGAACCATATTTCATATCAGTGAGATTATTAGCGATATTCTCAGGCAAGGGAAGATCTAAGCTAGCATTTCAGAACCTTCCAATATTACTTTCCCTTCCAACAACCTCCATTGGTGATGAAAAGCTCGGGCTAAATTTGATTAACTCTGTTGCTTCCTAGAGAATGTAAAGAATAAGTACTTGGTTAAAGACCACTGGCACCAATGAATGCTTCCCCAAGGGTGGAAGCTCGGAAATTGAAGTAGACTTTTGTTTAAAAAAATAATTCATTGAACAGTACATTTATAATAATGGAAGCAAATCAATGAATCCAATAGACCATACGATATAGGAGCAGAATTAAGCCATTTGGCCCATCCAGTCTGTTCTGCCATTCGATCACGGCTGATCTATTTCCCTCGCAGCCCCATTCTCTATCTTCTCTCTGCAACCTTTGACACCATCACTAATCAAGAACCTATCCATCTCCACTTTAAAAAATACCTAACGACTTTCCCTCCACCACCGTCTGGCGATGAATTCCACTGATTCACCACCCTCTGGTTAAAATAATTCCTCCTCATTTCTATTCCAAAGGTACGTCCTATTATTCTGAGGCTGCTGTGCCCTCTGGTCCTACAGCGTCTTTGCAAAACCAAGGTGGAAAGGACTGCTTTCATTTCAAAGCTCATCATAATAATGACGGAAGACAGACACAAGAAGCTGGAGTAACTCAGTGGGCCAGGCAGCATCTACGGAGAAAGGGAACAGGTGAAGTTTCGGGATGAGACCGTTCTTTGGTCTGAAGAAAGGTCTCACCTATTCCTTTTCTCCAGGGTGTTGCCTGGCCCACTGAGTTACTCCAGCCTTTTGTGTCTGTCTTTGGATTAAACCAGCATCTGTAGTTCTTCCCCCACACAATAATGACGGGAGCAGACCGACTATTAATAAGCCAGACTTCTGATCAGTTAAAATAAATGCGTGCGGTTTTCCCTGGATAAATTCACAGCTCGCGATCCGCTAGTCCTTTGCCAGGTCCATCTACCAGGGTCAGGGGCTAGTCCGGGCTTTATGATTCTTAAAACACCCCCCACCCCCTCAAAAAAATAAAATAGAGCATGAAAAGTAACCTTTCGCGATGCGATAATGCAAGAACGTGTGGGGCTCCAAGATTGATGGGCGACGTTATTCAGTAACCAAACCATCACACTAGGAAGATGCGGATTTGAGAGAGAGAGAGAGGGGGGAGGAGGGATTCCCCTGTTCAGTGAAAGCGCTTCAGCATCTCCAAGGGCTACAGGGTCGGCGGTTCGAAAACGATTTAATCGGTGACTTCTGAAGAAAATTGGATACCAGGCTGCTCTGGGATGGAACTGCAAGAGGCGGGATAACTGCCAAGAGGGAGCAGAGCTGCAATGGCCAGCAGCGTTCCTCAGCCACCTGCTCCCGAGAACTTTGTGAAAGGAACTCAGAGAGGGGCACTGGACTGGAAACCAGTTGTGGTGGGAAATGGGGGAGAGATAGATAGAGAGAGCGAGAGCGAGAAGCAGACGCGAGTGAGCTTTCCCTACCGATGTTGAGTGCAGACAGAGTGCTACTGTTGTCCCAAGACCTCCTCCAGGAGCTGGAGCCCGCGCTCTCGCTCAGCGATGGGCTGTTGTCGCCTCCGCTGCTGTCCATGTCTTGCGGCCGAGCGGGGAGATCACACCGCCGCCTCCGGGGCGAGGAGGAGGAGGAGGATGAGGAAAGGTTGCCAGAGATAAGCGTCAGCCATGTTTGTTGATCTAGATGTGATCCGGGGGCGGGTGTGTGGGGAGGGAGGTGGAGGACGGCCGGGAGTGACGTGCTGGGGATCGCCACACCCTGCCGTGCGGACAGCGCACCTGAGCGAAAACACGTTGACCGGGGGAGGGGGGGTGGACCAGCCCGGGACGTCCCACCTCAGCCCGACTCCAAGACAGACCCAGGCACGGGGTATCTCAGCCCAATTCCGCACCGTCCTGTCTTGAACATCTGAGACCAGTCCAGCGCAATTCTGCATTGTCCAACCCAGGGCATCTCAGACCAGCCCTGGTAACCACAACTCAACTCAACTCAGCAAGGACTAGTCCAGGGAATCCCAGCCCTACACTGCACTGTCCAACCCAGGACATCCCAGTCCCAGCCCAACTCAGACCAGCCCAGGACAACCCAGCCCAACTCTGCACAGTCCTGCCAATGATATCCGAGTCGCAGCCCCTCAGTCCAGGACACCCGAGCCCAATTCAGCACTGATTAGTCCAGGATATTCCACGCCCAATCTGCACGGTCCTGATCAGGACATCCCAACTCCAATCAGTCCAAAACATATCAATCCATTCAGACCAGTCCAAGACATCCCAGCCCTACTCTACACTGCCCTGTCCAGGATATCCCAGTCCCAGCCCAACTTGGACCAATGCAGGACATCCCAGTCCAACTCAGACTGACTATCCAGGACACCTCTGCCAACCCAACTCTATACAGATACATTCAGGCATCTGAGTGCAAGCCCAACTCAAACCAGTCCACAGGATCGTAGCCCAACTCAGCACTGTCCATCCAGGACACCCCACCCCAACTCAGGACTGACTAGTCGAGGACATTCCTGTCCGACCTGCAGTGACCAGTCCAGGATACTCCGGCCCAACGCTCAACAGACCGAGCCTGGATATCTCTACTAATCCAACTTGGCATTATTCTGTTCAGGACATACCAGCCGGAGCCCAACTCAAACCAGTTCAGCACACCCCAGTCCAACTCAGGACTAACTATTGCCAGAGTGAGCAACACCGGAAATTGGAGGAACAGCACCTCATATTCCGCCTGGGTTGCTTGCGTCCGGTTGGCATGAACGTTGAATTCTCCCAGTTTTGCTAGCCCTTGCTGTCTCCTCCCCTTCCTTAACCCTCGAGCTGTCTCCTCCCATCCCCCCGCCCTCGGGCTCCTCCTCCTCCCTTTTTCCTTCCTTCTCCCCCCCACCCCCCATCAGTCTGAAGAAGGGTTTCGGCCCGAAACGTCGCCTATTTCCTTCGCTCCATAGATGCTGCTGCACCCGCTGAGTTTCTCTAGCATTTTTGTGTACCAACTCAGGACTAAGTCTGACTCGAATCTGAAGGGTCCCGACCCAAAACGTTGTATGAGCATTTCCCTCCATAAATTTCTAACCTGCTGAATTCCTCGAGGACTTTATTTTTTTGTCAAACTCAGAACTGAACAGTCCAGGACATCTTGCCAAATCAACTCTGCACTATCCTTCCCAGGACATCCCAGTCTTAGCCCAACTCAGCCCATCCAGGATATCCCAGTCCAACTCAGACCAATCCAGGACATCTCACCAACCGAACTCTGTACTCACCTGTTCAGGACATTCCAGTACCAGCCCAACTTAGAACTGACCCGCCTGAGATACCCAGCCCACTCTTGACACACTTAACTAAGACATCTCTGCCAACCCAACCTAGACATGACCTGATCAGGACATCCCTTTTCAACTAAATCTACATTAAACATGGATAGTAAAGCAGGATCATGAAGGACCCCCTACCACCCCAGCAACGGCCTGTTCCGGCTGCTGCGGTCAGGCAATCGCCTCCGCTGTCACACAGTAAAAACAAAGAGGCTGAGTCAGAGTTTCTTCCCACAGGCCATCAGGACTGTAAACTCTGATCTCACCAGGGTGTACTGTTGCGTCTTCTTTTTTTAATGTAAATACTGGTTCTGTTCTGTTCTGTTGTTTTGTACAATCCTGCAAACATTGCCACTTTCATTTCACTGTACATCTTGTATGTGTATGTGACAAATAAAGTTGACTTGACTTGACATAGATGAAGTATCCAATAACTGGAAGCCAGCAAATGTGGTACTTTTATTCAAGAAAAGCAGCACCGATGAGCCTTGTACTAAGAAACCTGCAAGTTCAATATTAACAGTAGGGAGGTTATTAGAGAAAAAAAATCCAAGGGATTAATCTGCACCTGGAAAGGCAGGGATTAATCAAACATAGTCAGCATGCTTTTGTTAGGGGGAGATGCTATCTGACCAACTTGATTGAATTTTTCAAAGAGGTAACAAAATATATTGACAAAGGCAGTGCAGGGTCATTAATAAGTGAGAGAAAAACGTGGGAGAATAGTCTAAAAGTTAGTGTCCATGAGATCCAGGACAAGACGGTGAATTGGATCCAAAATTGGCTGGGTAATAGAAGACAGAGAATGATGGTGGAGGGTTGTTTTTATAACTGGAAGCCTATGACCATGAGTGTAAATCCCAGGTAGGTGCTGAGACTTTTACTGCTTGTTATATACATTAATTTGGCAGCATTGTCAGAATCTTTTTCCTAGGCAGGAGGATCTAGAATGGAAGTTGAGAGGAGACCTAATAGAAGTATATAAAATTATGAGAGACATGCATAGGGTAGACAGTCAGATCCTTTCTTCCAGGATGGAAATGTCAAACACTAGAAGACCTAGCTTTATTATATGGTTATATGGTTTAAAGTCAAAGGAGGAAAGTGTAGAGAAGATGTATAGGCCAAGTTTTTTTTTTACAGAGGGCGATTGGAACGCACTGCCCAGATGGCGGTGGAGGCAAATACAATAGTTGCATTTAAGATGTTGTTTAGATATGCACATGGATATGCAGGGAATGGAGGAATATGGATCACGTGCAGGCAGAGGAGATTAGTTTAGCTTGGCATTATGTTTGGCGCAAACATTGTGGATCGAGGGGTCTGTTCCCATGTTCCATGTTCTAACTAAAGGATATAAGGTGAGAGGGTGGGTAATTTAAAGGAGATTTGAGGGTAGTTTTACACACCAGATTGTGGTGGTTATTTGGTATGACCTGCCAGAGGAGGCAAATACGATTCCAACTTTTACAGGGTGTTTAAACGTGTAGTTTGATAGGTAAGGAACAGAAGGATTAGGATCTAATGTGGGAAACTGGTGGTGTGAATAGGCATGACGATCATACAGACAAGATGGGCCATAAAGACCCGTTTCTGCACTATACATTTCTGTGTTTCTAATGATTTAGAAATGAATGGAAGTGGTATGGTTAATGTTAGCAGATGACATGAAAAAGTAGGTAGTGTTGTTGATAGCGAAGAGGATGATCATAGATTACACGATTATATTGATCAGTTGGTAAAATAGTCAGAGAGGGGATTTAATCCTGAGAAGTGTGAGACATATACGCTGAATGGAAGAACAATAGGAAGTATTTAGGAACAGAGGAATTTTGGTATACAAGTCCAAGGGGGTAGCACAGGTAGATCTGTGAAAAGACAGGTAGTTAGGTAATCTATGAAATATTTTGCCTTCATTAGCTGGTGCAGGTGAGAACATGGTGTAACTTTATGAAAGATTTGTTAGCTCACAACTGGAATAATGTGTGTAACTATGGTCACCGCACTGTAAGAAGGGTGTGAATTAACTGGAGAGCATTCAGAGAAGATTCACCAGAAGGTTGCCAAGGATGCACTGTTTCAGTTATGGGGAGAGACTAGATAGGGTGGGTTCATTTTCCTTGGCTGAGGAAAGTCCGGATCGAGGTGAACAAAATTATGAGACAGATAGGCTAGATAGTAATAAACCTTCCCAAATAATAGAGGTATTTAAATTAGAGGGCATAGATTTAGAGTAAAAGGCAAGAGGTTAGAAGGGATCTGAGGAATTTTCAATGAAAGAATACAAAGTGCTGGAGTAATAGCAAATCAGGCAGCAACTATGGACAATATAGATTACGTTTCAGGTCGAGACCTTTCTTCAGACCTTTTCACTGTGCATGTGACCAGGGGCATTATTATTGTTCAGCCATTAAGGTGTAGAATGGATTGTTGGAGATAAGGCATTAAACTTGTTTGTAAGTAAGATACTGATGCTATAGGCTTTAATTAAAGTGCTGGGTAATGGAGATTTAATGGGAGTTAGAAAGGGGCAGCAGAGATGACTACAGATTCAGTAACAAGTAAATTGAGGAAGATCAGCCAGGGGTCATCTAATCTGAAGGTGACAAAAAAAATGTAAACCATTAGGAGTGGGGCCCTGGGGAAAAGAGAAATTAGATCCATCATCTAAGTGTGATCAACAGCTGCTGGAACCACATGATAATAAATTAGCATATTAGTGGAGTTAGCCTGTCCCCACCCATTGAGATGTTAATGATCAAAAAGTTCACTCAGTCAGAAATTTGATACCCAAGATTTAAATGGCAGAATTGTCATCACTTGCTGGTCAGTACGGTGGAGAAACTGATCTGAGATTTTGCATGCTGAAAAGAAAAAGAAAAGAAAGCAGTTATCTAAATAGAGTGAGACCACAGTATGTAGTGGAACAAAGGCACCAGAGAATGCTTTACTTTAGACTTTAGAGATACAGCGAGTAAACAGGACCTTCGGCCCACCGAGCCTAGCACTATCCTACAGTTTAGGGATAATTTACAATTTATAGGAGCCAATTAACCTACAAACCTCTAAGTCTTTGGAATGTGGGAGGAAACCCACGTGGTCACAGGGAGAACATGCAAACTCCGTACAGGACAGCACCCATTGTCAGGATCAAATCTGGGTCTCTTGAGCTGTAAAGCAGCAACTCTGCGCCACTGTGCTCTGCGTAGTGATTTTTCAGGACTTGCAGCCAATATCTCCAACTCAGTGAACTGATACGCCAATTCAGACCATTGTAACCAAAAGTGATGCACTCACCTTAAAAATTTTAATGCTTTCAAAAATACATAATTTGTTAACCCATCATTCAACATAAAACCATATATTATTATTTTTTTTGCCAAAAGAATGTAATACCCTTTGTTAACATTCACCTTTTCAATAACTCCTTGTTGCCACTACAATATTTCATTTATATTCGGATTATACGAAAAGCTACACCCACCCACATAAAAATACTTAAAAGTGTGGAAACTAGACAGGGCCACAATCAAATTTAGTGCTATAGTTTTAACGGAAGAGGTCTCACTTAACAAAGGGAGTGAATGTGTACATTTCATTGGTGGTATCTATTGGAAAAGTATCTACCACCTGGCCATCTATTATCTCCTTCCAATGCGGATAGGTGCAACGATGAGTGTCAAGTTATTATGGCAACGTGATTGCAAAACTGTCAAACTGCTGATATAGTGAGAATATTTAGAGTCTCAATGGGGACTAGGAAACCAGCACATTTTATCTGCTAATTGAAAGCTTGTGCTAACATTTACTTTATAAGAATAATTCAAACAATTAAAGATTCACCTGAAGATCAAGCATTTTGTGAACTATGCATTTATGCATGATTATATATATTTTTTAAACATCCATCAATTGGCATAAGAGTCAAATCTGCGAATACCATCAAACTTTTAGAGAAACAGGAAATGACCTCTTGAAAAGGAGCTGTGGTGAACACATTGTGAATGTAACTGCTGGTCAAACTCTTCCTGTATTTCTTCTATTTGCAAGTTTTTCATTTAACTTAAGCTGTGTCCCTGGTATTCTCGATAGGATATACAAATAAACATAAGATAACGGGGCACCATGCAGGGTTAGGAGAACCTAAAACTGGCAGATGGTAGCCTTGACAGGAAAGACTGTACAAACGTCAAGTCTCTTTGCATCTTTGTAATGCAGAGCATTAATCAAACTGTAGTGGAAAAGACGCAAAGTGCTGGAGTAACTCGGCAGGTGAGGCAGCACCTCTAGAGAACATGGATAGGCAATGCTTTGGAAGGATCCCGACCTGAAACATCACCTATCCATGCTCCCCAGAGATGCTGCCTGACCCGCTGAGTTACTCCAGCACTCTGTGTCTTATTTGTTAAACCAGCGTTTGCAGTTCCTTGTGCCTAAACTCTGACGTGAGATGACGTTGGCTTAAACTGAGTGCACATCAGATTGTAGCATAGCTTGTCCACACTTAGCCTCTGCAACCCAGTTATTCCCAACAATATGTAAACATGATTTTTTGTATCTCTTAGTGTATTCAAAAACGCCCTGTTTAAACCGAGACCATAACTTAAGTATTAATCAGACAAAAAAAAGATGTTCAGTGATTAAGGAAACAAAAACATTCCCACTTAAAAGAAAGCACTACTTACAAAATAGGTTGACCGAAAAATTACTGGCATTATAAGTGGTTAGAACATTTGCTTTAACCGTATCCCGTGCCATAACCAGTAAATTCTATCCACACGTGGAATTAGCCACCCTCACCATTACAGTTTCAGTCAGTACCTTGTGCATTATTGGGAAAAGTATTAAAAACATCTTCAAACCCTTCATTAATTGGCACAAGTAGTAATCAGCCACCAATTTCAAACATAAGCTGATGCTCTGTTCGCTACACTTTTGGACAGTGGTGATTTGTCCTGAAAAACAGCTACATATGTCAGGTTTAGAATTAGATAATACAGAAGTAACCCTGTAAAAAGCATATTATGTACATTTAAACAATCATGTTTGTGATTTCAATCAAAGCAGTAGGCTGTTTAATCTTTGGCTTAAATGTGGCAGAAGATAGCGAAGAAAGTGTCAGACTTTAGTCTTTAGAGAAACAGCGCGGAAACAGGCCCTTCGGCCTGCTGCTTTCGTTCCAACCAGCGATCACCCCGTATACTAACCACACACACTAGGGTCAATTTTACAACTTGCCAAAGCCAATTAACCTACAAACCCATACGTTGGAGTGTGGGAGGAAACCAGAACCAGAGTGTGGGGAAAACCCACGCGGTCACAGGGAGAACGTACAAACTCCGTACATACAGCACTCATTGTCAGGATTGAGCCCGGGTCGCTGGCACTGTAAGGCAGTAACTTCACTGTTGCGCCACTGTGCCACCTTTTGGATAGTTAAAAAAAACAGTTTTCAGTGATTACTGATGGAATATACTTGTGGGAAGCCATCAGGCAGATCAGAATTGGACCTAACTATCGTACTGGCCAGGGTCAGAGAGTTTATACACAACTATGAGAAGACTGGCCAATCTTTCAGTTGCCCCAGTGAAGCAAAGAGTAAATGAATGAAAATTGTTACTGAAAAATCATAAGGTTTGCATAGACTAAATTTTCATAGTAGGAGAAAGTCAGTGCAAAATCAATTGTTTGCCAATTTCTTTGTAGCCTGGGGTATGGCAAGCAGTTAACAGAATAGCAGTGATGTCCCTTAAGCTGAATGAGAGAAAGCTAGCATGTAAAGAGGTTATAAAGGTACAATTCCTTCCTTATAATTCCGTTACTGTGAGGAGGGGACAGAGAGTGTTACCCAAGGAGCTAATTTGGCTTCACTTGTTCAGAGGAACATCGGAAGATATTTTGTTCGGAACTTCAATTTTTAAAATAACTTTTTTCATTTGTCCACTGTTTACTAACGGGAATGGAGAAAAACTGCAACCTTGGGAAGTTCTGACATTAATTATGAAAGAAAATTCATCAAAAGCCTGGGACTGTGGGTGAATGCTAATGCTAATACTGATCTACATTTTACACTTACAATTACTCCACCTTTGTGAATGCACACTTCCATCTCAATCATTTTGCTGGTATTCCCATTCCACTTTCAACAAAAAGGGGCAACTTTTTTTACACAGAGGGTGGTGGGTGTATGGAACAAGCTGCCGGAGAAGGTAGTTGAGGCAGGTACTATTGCAACGTTTTTAAGAAACATTTAGACAGGTACATGGATAGGATAGGTTTAGAGGGATATGGGTCAGTGGGACTAGTGTAGATGGGATAAATTGTCCGGTGTGGGCAAGATGGGCTGAAGGGCCTGTTTCCATACTGTAAGACTCTATGCCACGTTTCCATCAAATAGTATCATTATTCTGTTCTAAGTAAGCTAGTGTTGAATTCCCTACTCAGCTTGAAGGAGAATAAAATTGAGCAACTTAATCTAATCAAAAAGATCAGAAGTCGTCACCAGATATATTTCTGAAGTTCCCTGAAAGCTTCCGATAATTTTAATCATATCCAATCTCTCAAAAATTCCTTTCCATCCGGGAATTTGATTGCACTAATCTCGCATCAACAAGGTAATGTTGCACTGAGGAGAAATACATCAGAAAAGCAAAACAATTAAAATATTTTTCAATCTGAATAATTTCTTTCCCAAGTTAATCTTCCGTTCACCATGGTTTCTCTTTTTAAAAGAATTCTGAGTAATAAAAAAATAAGATAGCCACTTTTAGCAAAAGGGAGGCCTGTTGTCAGAATTGTGATTTAGCAAACAATTGGAGTAATAATCAGTGGAATTTTCCTCATGCTTCTTGTACTGTGGAATAAGTAACTCCAGACATCCCGTGAAAGAGGTAATGAAATAGTCAGCGTTACATTTCCTTCAGTCAAGAAGCAAAGAAACAGGCCCAAATACAACTGCTTGCTTTGTATGCAATAGTTATCAGCGAGACACATTTAAAAGAAAACCCAGGTAAAGTATTTAGCCACCGTGAAAGTCTCATTTGCTGCAGTGCCTTGTCCGTGTAGACTCTTCAACCCAAAGACTCTCCTGCTTCATCTCTGGTCAATTTGGGATTGTGAGATGTTGCATCTTCCTCTTCCGATGGGTGTTCCTTCTGATCCTCTGGTAGAGACTCGGTATGGTCGGTGTCTGGCGACATTTTAGCAGAGGTGGGAAGCGAAGTGGCTGTGGCGTCCGAGAGATCCTGATCTGGTTCTGTTTGTACTGATGAAGTATCAGCATTTGGCGCTGAACTGACGGATGTTAGACCCTCAGGAGTCACTGCGCTACCTTGTTCTACATTAAAAACAAAACAATACACAAATTCACTGTCAGTTAAACTCACTGACAATTATTCCACTGCATTAAATTCATTGTCTTTTTCATAATGGATATTTCTAAAAGCGATGAGAGCGGCTGATGACTTTCAGTCATAACCAATGGCAACATAATGCAACCTGAGAGACAAATTGAGAGCTAACAAAATAGGTTTATAGAAAAGATACAAAGTGCTGGAGTAACACAGCGGGTCAGGCAGCATCCCTGGAGAACATGGATAGGTGATGTTTTAGGTCAGGACCCTCCCTCAGACTATGTGTCTTACCTTGGTAAACCAGCATCTGCAGTTCCTAGTTTCTAAGTTTATAGGCAAAGGAGCTAGGATCTCGTCTCTGATTTAAAATATGGCTTGAACAAAAATAATAAATATATTTAACAAGAGAGACTGCAGATGGTAGAATCTTGAGCGAAACACAAAGTGCTGGAAAATTAAGGGGGTCAGGGAGCATCCGTGGAGGGAATGGACAGGCAATGTTTTGGTTCGGAACTTGTTTTCAAACCAATTCGCAATAGAGAAAGAAAGCTGGAGTAGAGAGAGGGAGGGAGGAATTGACTAGATGTGAAACGGGAGACAAAGGGTATCAGATAATTAGAGCAGTGGCGGAGGGAAATGTGAATCCGGAGGGAGGGAACGGGAGGAAGGGGACATAAGGAAGGAGACACAGGGAAGGGGAAAGAGATGGGGGGGGAGGGAGAATGGGAATTGGGTGATATTGGGAAATATAGTTAACACTGTTTTGAAGTTTGTCAGAATGTGAAATATTTGTGCATAACTGAATTTTGATATCTTTCAAAACATTTTGTAGCATATCCATGACTGTGCTGCATGGGATTGGCAAGAGCAAGGTGTGGTTTGACTGTGAAGCAACAGTTAGGTTGACTGTAAGCACAATCCAGCCGGAGGGGAGGCAAGTAAATTCGCCTGCTGGGTCGCACTCACCAGAATTAAGATCAAGTTCTTCGTTGGTGAGGAACCCATTAGTTCCAGCGTTGCTTTCACTTGCTGCGCTTGAGGACGTGGAAGACGAGGACAGTGACGTGTTCAATATCTTGGACACGTCATGAGCTACAGGAACATCCATGGGTCCAGGTGGAAATTCTGTGCAAGAATATAAATGACTGAATAAACCATGACCTATCTGCATCTCCTGGCCCCTCTACACATTGCAACTGATTGCAGCCTTTCAGCCATCTTTTTAAATTCTATCCGCAAGCTGCATTACAATTTTAGAAACAAACCACTATAGCAACCAGTGAAAAGAATGGCATTAGAATATAAAAGCCTTGTGTCTGCCTTCTGATTGTTATTGCCAGACCAATTACTGAAAACCATTTAGCAATAATAAAAGCTGTACGCTCACAACGTAGCATTGCCAACCGTGATAGAGGATTGCCATACCCAAGAGGATTGGTTGTGCTATATAGTAACATGCATTATGTAATGTAACACATTTGAATGAGTTTGACTTTGATCTAACAATACAGGACCAAAGTGAAGTCTACAAGATAATTTCACACCACTTTACTTGAGTTTAGTTTAGTGATACACTAAACTAGTTTAGCGGAAACAAGCCCTTCGGCCCAGCAAGCCCCGCACACTAGCACTGTCCTACGCACTAAATACAATTTACAAATTTACCAAAGCCCATTAACCTACAAACCATGTATTTGGAATGTTGGAGGATACAGGAGCTCGCGGAGAAAACCCACACAGTCACGGGGAGAACGTACAAACTCTGTACAGACAGTAGCTGTAGTCAGGATTAAACCCAGTTCCCTGGCACTGCAAGGCAACAACTCTACCGCTGTGCCACCATGCCACCCCACTTAGTTTCAAACTCAAAACAACGCATCTGATAAACTTAATTAGCACACTTTAATTTAGTTTAGTGATACAATGGGGAAACAGGCTCTTCAGCCCACTGAGTCGATGGCCCACCCATCACCCATACACTAGTTATATCATATCCCATTTTGGCATCGTACACACTTGAGGAAATTTACAAAAGCCAATCAACCTAAAGACCTGCATGTCTTTGTGATGTGGGAGGAAACAGGAGAACCCGGAGGAAGCCTGCGTGGTCATAGGGTGAACGTACAAACTCTGCAAAGACAGCATCCTTAGTCAGGATCTAACCTGGGTCTCTGCAACTGAGGCAGCAGCACAACCATCTGAGCCTATGAAGACCAAAACCATAAAATTAAGGAACCAAAAGAGACATTTGCTTCCTGAGAACACTGGTTTCCATGATAGCCCAAAAAAGATGTACGATGTCGAGTCAGAACATGGTGTACACCAAGTACTGCAATTTGATTTTACTAATTGAAAATTTCAATACCTTGGACAAGTCAATAGCTACTTATGATCTATAGAACAAGGCACAATACATTTCTGGGTGTGCATTTTATGTTACCATTGTGCCAATTACTTTCATTTTATGTCACACTTACTGATTTCAGAAGGATTAGGAAGGAAGGATAACACGGTGAAGATTAGAATCTTTGGCAACATGACTGGACAGACAAATGAACACATTCACTCTGACGCTCCAGTGTCTATGCCGCTAGAAAACACATCAAGCTTACCTTTCTGCAAATTCTAGACTCTTAGAATTACAGAACATGCAGCATGTAAATGAGGCCTTGCAGGTCATCTTGACCATGCCAGCCACCATGCCTATCCATGCTAATGCCATTTGCTTGCAAGAGGTCCATATCCCTTTGTGCCCTTCCGATCCATGTATCTGTCCCATTGCCTTTTAATTGTTGTAATAGCATCTGCCCTCACTACCTCCTCTGGCAGTTCATTTCAAATATTTACCACCCTCTGTGTGAAAAAGCTAACCTTCAGATCTCCTTTACATATATCCGCTCCCGTCTTAAACCTGTGGCCAAACTGATTGTTGTAGAGTCTTTCAATTCAAGTTTGCAGGGTATGATCCTGATTTCTTTGATCTGATATCAAGAGAACTCAGTGGATCTTCTGACATATAAAATTCTTAAGGGATTGGACAGGCTACATGTTCCTGATGTTGGGGAGTCCAGAACCTGGGGTCACAGTTTAAGAATAAGGGGGAGGCCATTTAGTTGAGGAAAAACCTTTTCACCCAGAGAGCTGTGAATCTGTGGAGTTGTCTGCCACATAAGGCAGTGGAGGCCAATTCACTGGATGTATTCAAGAGAGGATTATATATAGCTCTTCGGGCTAATGGAATCAAGGGACATGGGGAGAAAGCAGGAAAGGGGTACTGATTCTGGATGATCAGCCAGAATCATATTGAACAGTGGTGCTGGCTCGAAGAGCCGAATGGCCTATTCCTGCACCTATTTTCTATGTTTCTATGACAGCAGTATCTTCGACTTCAAATGGCCATACAACATTTTAACAGAATTACAATTGTTCATCTACCTGGATCCATGACACGATGTATGGGAGGAGGACAGAGAGAGGTATCCACCGTCAGGTCAGCCAGTCCATGCTCCAAACCTGGGCTCTCAGTTGATCTGTCAGTCGGTGAGCTGGGGGCTACTAATGGTGCCTAGGGTATAAACAAGTGTTTTACTTTAAATCCAGCAGTGCCCAATGAAGACCATACTGCAATAGACAGGTCAATTGGATCACTTTATAATGTAAATCTCAACTTCAAAAGTACTGCTGAAACAAGGAAATGCAGATGCTGGTTTACAAAAGAAGACACAGAGTGCTGGAGTAACTCAGCGGGTCAGGCAGCATCTCAGACGACCATGGATAGGCAATGTTTTGAGTTGGGACCCTTCTTCAGTCTGATTGTAAGGGAGGTAAGAAAGCTGGGTGACAGGGGCAGGACAGAGCCTGGGGGAGGAGGATTGTTTGATAGGCAGATGACTGGACAAAGGTCAGAGGTGAAACAACAGAAGCTGCGTGACAAAAGGATTGAAGAATTGTGAATTGTGAGGCTGGAGGAAAGATTATAGGTGGAGGGGAATGAGGAAAATGGATGTGAGCCCAGGGGAGGTGGGTGGAGGTGGGGGAAAGAAGGTGGTTATCTGGGGGGGGGGGGGATTATAAGGGTTATGTCATTGCCTAAAATTGGAAAATTCAATGCTCATACCATTTTTAAGAGCTGCTTTGAAGAATGCTGAGAATATATCTCACTGTGATGTTATCCCAGAATGTAGCCAAATTGATCAGAAAAAAAAAAAATTTTGCCACAAAATTTGAGGTTGCCAAAACAACATTAGCTCTGCTCTTCTCTCCTCAGCTTAGTTTAGAGATACTGAGTGGAAACAGGCCCTTGGGTCCACAGAGTGCACACCGACCAACAATCACTCATACACTGGTTCTATCCTGCACATTAGGGACAGTGTACCAAAGCCAATTAACCTACAAACCTGCACCTCTTTGCAATGTGGGAGAAAACCGGAGCCCCAAGAGAAAGCTCACGTGGTCACAGGGAGAACGCACAAACTCCAAACAGACAGCACCTGTGGTCAGGAACAAACCTGAGTCCCTGGCGCTGTAAAGCAGGAACTCTACCATTGCGCCACTGTGCCACCCTAAGATGCTTAAGCCGCTGAGAATTTCTCGTGCAGGCACTTCACGTTTTACGCTTGCTTGATTTACGTGTTTTAAGAATAACGCGCTTGTCAAATTACGACCAAAGCTTAATTTACTTACTCCTACTTTGGGAATAACGCGTTCAAATGTATGCTTTGGCACCATATGGCAGCATAGTCGTGTGCAGTGCCTGGCATATGTTTGATTTACGCGCTGCTTTTCAAGCGGCAATACCTGCGTAAAATCTGAGGTGCCGGTACTTTTGTTCTTCTGATTCCAAATCACTCAGCTGCTGAAATGGTAAGTAATTAATGAACCGAGACCAGGAGGCCACGGAGCTGATCGCCCACAGAGCAGTGAGGTGGACATGGCAACTGGCCCCCAGCAGTGAGCTTGGGAGAGAGTAAACAGGCATGGTTGCCTCAGCAATACGCTGTTCTTCAGTGAAGCCCTCCTGATAAACATGCCTGTCCGTGAGATGTCGGGGCATGACAGCACAATGATGGTGGTCAAATATTCTTCAATCTGAACTCAGGTGAGCAATGGGATGTTACTGAAAGATAAGATCTTACTAAAACTTGGCCCAGCAAAATCAGGGCTGTCCACAGAAGAGTGGGTGGTCTCCAGAGAATTAAGTAAAATGTTTTTTCTTCAAGTTCAAGTGAGTTTATTGTTATTGTCATGTGTCCCTGATAGAACAATGACATTCTTGCTTTGCTTAGCACACAAAACATAGCAGGCATTTACTACAAAACAGATCAGTGTGTCCATATGCCACAATATAAATATATACACACATAAACAAATAAACTGATAAAGTGCAAATAGCAGAAAATGGGCCGCCAATTATAATCCTAAAGTTTATAATCTGAAAATTAAGTGTGCCTGGTTTACAGGCACACATTATTTTTGTTTCATTTAATAAAAATCTGTTAAGTTTCACCGGTTAATTCTCTAAATCCCGTGGTTTAAATTGCAATGCCGTGTAGAGTCATGGGCACAGAAGCAGGCCCTTAGCCCTAACTCGTCCATGCCGACCAAGCTGGGGATACAAGTCAGTGAGAGCTAAACACACAGCATGGGTTCAGCACAAACACAAAGTGATGGAAGCACTCAGCGAGCCAGGCAACACCGCAGTTCTGTGGATTTGGCACAGGAGCCCCCACGTACAGCACCCATGAGATATGGATATCAGTGGGCAAGCTACTTCAGTGGGGTTAGGGTGAAAGAGGCAGGATTAAATAACTGAATAAATTAAATTAAAATATGCTAATAGACAATAGACAATAGGTGCAGGAGTAGGCCATTCGGCCCTTCGAGCCAGCACCGCCATTCACTGTGATCATGGCTGATCATCCCCAATCAGTACCCCGTTCCTACCTTCTCGCCATATCCCCTGACTATTTTTAAGAGCCCTATCTAGCTCTCTCTTGAAAGCATCCAGAGAACCTGCCTCCACCGCCCTATGAGGCAGAGAATTCAACAAACTCACCACTCTCTGTGAGAAAACGTGTTTCCTCGTCTCCGTTCTAAATGGCTTACTCCTTATTCTTAAACTGGCCCCTGGTTCTGGACTCCCTCAACATCGGGAACATGTTTCCTGCCTCTAGCGTGCCCAAACCCTTAACAATTTTATACGTTTCAATCAGATCCCCGCTCATCCTTCTAAACTCCCGAGTGTACAAGCCCAGCTGCTCCATTCTCTCAGCATATGACAGTCCCGCCATCCCGGGAATTAACCTTGTAAATCTACGCTGCACTCCCTCAATAGCAAGAATGTCCTTCCGCAAATTAGGGGACCAAAACTGCACACAATACTCCAGGTGTGGTCTCACTGGGGCTCTGTACAACTGCAGAAGGACCTCTTTGCTCCTATATTCGATTCCTCTTGTTATAAAGGCCAACATGCCATTCGCTTTCTTCACTGCCTGCTGTACCTGCATTCTTACTTTCATAGACTGGTACAAGGACCCCCAGTTCCCGTTGTACTTCCCCTTTTCCCAACTTGATGCCATTTAGATAGTAATCTGCCTTCCTGTTTTTGCTACCAAAGTGGATAACCTCACATTTATCCGCATTAAACTTCATCTGCCATGCATCTGCCCACTCCTGTCCAAGTCACCCTACATTCTCATAGCATCCTCCTCACAGTTCACACTGCCACCCAGCTTTGTGTCATCTGCAAATTTGCTAATGTTACTTTGAATCCCTTCATCCAAATCATTGATGTATATTGTAAATAGCTGCGGTCCCAGCACCGAGCCTTGCGGTACCCCACTAGTCACTGCCTGCCATTCTGAAAGGGGCCCGTTAATCCCTACTCTTTGTTTCCTGTCTGCCAACCACTTCTCTATCCATGTCAGCACCCTACCCCCAATACCATGTGCCCTAATTTTGCCCACTAATCTCCTATGTGGGATCTTATCAAATGCTTTCCGAAAGTCCAGGTACACTACATCCACTGGCTCTCCCTTGTCAATTTTCCTTCAAAAAATTCCAGAAGATTAGTCAAGCATGACTTCCCCTTTGTAAATCCATGCTGACTCGGACCGATCCTGTTACTGCTATCCAAATGTTCGGCTATCTCATCTTTTATAATTGACTCCAGTATCTTCCCCACCACCGATGTCAGGCTAATTCCCTGTATTCTCTCTCCCGCCTTTCTTAAAAAGTGGGATAACATTGGGCTACCCTCTAATCCACAGGAACTGATCCTGAGTCTATAGAACATTGGAAAATTATCACCAATGCATCCACGATTTCTAGAGCCACTTTCTTAAGTACCCTGGGATGCAGACCATCAGGCCCTGGGGATTTATCAGCCTTGAGTCCCATCAGTCTATCCAACACCATTTCCTGCCTTATGTGGATTTCCTTCAGTTCCTCCGTCACCCGAGATCCTCTGGCCACTAGTATATCAGGAAGATTGTTTGTGTCGTCCTTAGTGAAGAGAGATCCAAAGTACTTGTTCAACTCATCTGCCATTTCCTTGTTCCCCATAATAAATTCACCTTTTTCGGTCTTCAAGGGTCCAACTTTGGTCTTAACTCATTTTTTCCTCTTCACATACCTAAAGAAACTTTTACTATCCTGCTTTATATTCTTGGCTAGCTTACCTTCGTACCTCATCTTTTCTCCCCGTATTGTGTTTTTGGTTATCCTCTGTTGTTCTTTAAACATTACCCAATCCTCTTGCTTCCCGCTCATCTTTGCTACGTTGTACTTCTTCGCTTTAATTTTTATACTGTCCCTGACGTCCCTTGTCAGCCATGGTCGTCCCTTTCTCCCCTTGGAATCTTTCTTCCTCCTAGGAATGAACTGATCCTGCACCTTCTGTATTATTCCTAGAAACACATGCCATTTTTGTTCCACTGTCATCCCTGCTAGTGTAACTTTCCAGTCAACTTTGGCCAGCTCCTCCCTCATGGCCCCATAGTCCCTTTTATTCAACTGCAACACTGACACCTCCGATCTACTCTTCTCCCTCTCCAATTGTAGATTAAACCTGACCATGTTATGGTCACTGCCTCCTAAAGGCTCATTAAACTCGAGGTCCTTTATCAAATCCGGTTCATTACATAACACTAAATCCAGAATTGCCTTCTCTCTGTTAGGCTCCAATACAAGCTGTTCTAAGAATCCATCACGAAGGCACTCTACCCCCCTTTCTTGGGGTCCAGTACCAACCTGATTTTCCCGGTCTACCTGCATGTTGAAATCTCCCATAACAACCACAGCATTACTTTTGCTACATGCCAATTTTAACTCCTGATTCAACTTGCGCCCTATGTCCAGGCTACTGTTTGGGGGCCTGTAGATTAGTCCAATTTACCCTTACAATTCCTTAGTTCTATCCATACTGATTCCACATCTCCTGTTTCAATGTCACCCCTTGCAAGGGATTGAATTTCATTCCTCACCGGCAGGGCAACCTCACCCCCTCTGCCCACCTATCTGTCTTTTCGATAGGAGGTATACCCTTGAATATTCAGTTCCCAGCCCTGGCCCTCTTGCAGCCATGTCTCAGTAATTGCCACAACATCATACTTGCCAGTTTCTAACTGAGCCTCAAGCTCGTCCACTTTATTCCTTATATTTCGCCCATTCATATACAGCACTTTGACCTCCGTATTCACTTCCCCCTCGCACCGCTCGTAATTGGCCCTGACCTTACACTGTTGTCTATTCTCGAGCTTTCCTTCCCATTAATTCGAGAATCTTTTGTAATTTTTCCTGTAGTCACTTCCCCTTCAACTCCATCTTTATACTCCCAATTTGTCACTCCCTCCCCCCCACTATTTAGTTTAAACCCACGTGTAGCCCTAGCAAACTTGCCTGCCAGAATGTCGGTCCCCCTCCAGTTAAGGTGTAACCTGTCCCTTTTGTACAGGTCACCCCTACCCCAGAAGAGATCCTAATGGTCTATAAATCTAAATCCTTGCTCCCTGCTCCAGCCCCTCAGTCACACATTCAGATCCCCTATCTCCCTGTTCCTGTCCTCACTAGCTCGAGGTACTGGAAGCAATCCAGAGATAACCACCCTAGAAGCCTGACATTTCAGTCTTCTTCCCAACTCTCTGAAGTCTTGTTGGAGAACCTCCTTCCTCTTCTTCCCGATGTCGTTTGTGCCTACGTGCACAACTACTGCCGATGTGGCAGAGTTTGTGATGTGTAACAGCTGGATTAAGTGCAGCATAGTGACGCAGCGGTAGAGCTGCTGTTTTACAGTGCCAGAGACCCGGGTTCAATCCTGACCATCGGTGCTGTCTGTATGGAGTTTGCACGTTCTCCCTGTGACCCTGTGGGCTTTCTCCAGATGCTTCGTTTTACTCCCACATTCCAAAGATGTGGGGGTTTGTTGGTTAATTGGCGTCTGTAAATTGTCCCTAGTGTGTAGGGTGGAACTCGTGTACAGTGTGACTGCTGGTCAGCACGGACAGGGTGGGCCGAAAGGCCTGTTTCTACGCCGTATTTAAAGTGTAATACTTGAGAGTTGATGGAAACCACAAAGGCAATTACATCTGTAATAAATTTGTGCAGCTCAAGGAACTTCAGGTCTGAGAATGAACTGAAGTCCATGATCAAACACTGTCTTGCATCAAGGATCAATTACCTGGATATTTTGCTCTAAGAGGCAGTCACACCCTTTAGATTAAGTACATTAGAATCTATGTCAAGAGAGACAGGAGGGTGTGACTGTGAGCGAGGCAGGTTTGAGGATCCAGAAGGTCATGTTACAGGAGTCTCAAATCTGTCACCTGTCCAACAGGTACACGGTTCTTGCAACTTGTGGGGATTTGTTTCCTGCAGTGGGGTTTAAAATCAGGCGGGTCAGTCATTCAGACAAATGCAGCTATTCAAAGGTTTACGAGAATGATCCCGGGAATGAGTGGGTTAGCATATGATGAACGTTTGATGGCAATTAATGCACAGATGAAAAGGGAGGGGGACGTGGGGCTAAGGATAGGCAGAGGTGAAGAGATGGGTCTTGAGGCGGGACTGGAAGATGGTGAGGGACACGGAATTGCGGATCAGTTGGGGGAGGGAGTTCCAGAGCCTGGGAGCTGCCCTGGAGAAGGCTCTGCCCCAAAACTGCGGAGGTTGGACTTGTGGATGGAGAGGAGACCGGTTGATGTGGATCTGAGGACCGTGAGGGTTGGTAGGGGGAGAGGAGGTCAGTGAGATATGGGGGGGGCCAGATGGTGGAGGGCTTTGTAGGTGAGGATCAGGATATTGTAGTTGATCCGGTGGGAGATGGGAAGCCAGTGAAGTTGTTTGAGGACTGGAGTGATGTGATGCCAGGATTTGGTGTGGGTGATGAGTCGGGCGGCTGCGTTCTGGACCAGTTGGAGTCGGTTGATGTAGGTGGAGCTGAATGCCAAGGAGAAGTGAGTTGCAGTAGTCCAGTCGGGAGGAGATGAAGGCATGGATGAGTCTTTCAGCAGCGGGAGGTGTGAGAGAGGGTCTGAGTTTGGCGATGTTGCGGAGATGAAAGAAGGAGGTTTTAATGACATGGCGGATGTGAGGCTCAAGGGAGAGGGTGGAATCAAAGATCACGCCAAGGTTGCGGGCCTGGGGAGATGGGGAGACAGTGGTGCCGTCGATGGTGAGAGTAGGGTTATTGATTTTGCTGAGTGTGGCTTTGGAGCCTATGAGGAGGAATTCTGTCTTATCGCTGTTGAGTTTGAGGAAATTATGTTGCATCCAGGTTTTTATAGCTGACAAACAGGAGTTGATATGGGAGAGGGGGGGGGGGTGTGGGGGGATTTGGTGCCGAGGTAGATCTGGGTGTCATCAGCGTAACAGTGGAAGTCCAGGTTGAAGTGGCGGAGTATCTGACCAAGGGGGAGGATGTAGATGATGAAGAGGAGGGGGACGGGTACGGAGCCTTGGGGAACGCCTTGAGTGACTGTGGCTGTAGCAGAGGTGTGGTTGTGGAGAGAGATGAAGTGGGATCTGTTGGAAAGGTAGGAACGGAGCCAGCTGAGTGCAGAGCCTTCAATGCCGAGGTCTTTGAGTCTGGTGAGCAGGATGTTATGGTTCACTGTATCGAAGGCTGCGCTCAGGTCGAGGAGGATGAGGATGTTGAGGGAACCAGTGTCAGCAGAGGTGAGGAGGTCGTTGAGGACTTTGAGGAGAGCAGTTTCTGTGCTATGGAGGGGGCGAAAGCCAGATTGGAGGGGTTCAAGTAGGTTATACGCAAGGAGGTGGGAATGAAGTTGCGACGCAACGATACGCTCCAGGGTTTTTGAAAGAAAGGGGAGGTTTGAGATTGGGCGGTAGTTAATGAGAGAGGAGGGATCAAGACCAGGTTTCTTTAAGATTGGTGTAACAGCAGCAGTTTTGAAAGCTATGACACACTCATGACACACTAGGGGCAATTTACAGAAGCCAATTACGTTACAAACCCACGTCTTTGGAAACCACGCGGTCACAGGGAGAACGTGCAAACTCCACATAGACAGCACCCTAGGTCAGGATCGAACTCGGGTGTCTGGCGCTGTGAGACAGCAGCTCTATCTGCTGTGCCACTGAGCCACCTATGTAAACAGACTGATGTTAAGAGCGTCAAGATCACTATTAAGGTTGCACTGCATACTTTGGCTTGCACTGATTTACCTGGAATAGCTGATAATTGTATATTTATTTAGGTTATTTACAAAAAAAAACACCCCCTTCTTTGTCCCCCCCTCCTCATCATCTTCCTTGTCCCTCACCTGGGCTCGCACCCTTTTCTCCCCTCCCTCTCCATCTATATTCCTTCCTCTGGCTTCATAATTCGCAACTCTTCTATCCTTACCTCACACCTTTAATCTTTTCATCTCTGGCTTTTGTCCAACTATCTGCCTGTCCTAAACCCCTCTCTCCTGTATCCATCTTTCATTCACCAGGCTTTGTTCTGCTCTTTCTCACTTCCAGTTTTCTTCCCCCCCCCCACCACCACAAGCAGCCTGAAGAAGGTTCCCCGGCAACTTTCCATATTCTTCAGAGATGGTGCCTGACCTATTGAGTGACCCCCAAATGTTGTGCCTTTTTTTTGTGAACCAGCATCTGCAGCTGAACAACTTCTAATCTTGTGTGGGGACTCGCTAAGAACTTGTATATTCACTTGTGTTGTTGCATTTAATGTGCCTGTAAAGCTGCAGCAAGTAAGAGTTTCATTATCCTGGTCCCAGTACACAAGGCAATTAAATACTCTTGAATTAATATACATCTGGTAAGTTTGCAGATCGATGTTATGCGTATCTGATGAGTAGATAATTATTTGGCAAAGTTATACAGCACGTGTCCAATGTTTAAGAGTTTAAAATCGGCCATTCGTTAATGTTGGTCCGAGTCAGCACACATTTTCATCATGATGGTCCATGAATAAAGTCACCCGCAAACTTGCAGCTCCCTCAACTGTTTTCAACCTGGTACTGCATGATGGAAAGACACAAAATGCCGGAGTAACTCAGCAGATCAGGCAGCATCCCTGGAGAACGTGGAGAGGAGACGATTCACATCGGGGCCCCTCTTCAGACTGAAGAAGGGTCCTGACCCAAAACATTACCTATCCATGTTCTCCAGGAATGCTGTCAGACCCACTGATATACTCCAGCATTCTGTGTCTTTCCTTGGTAAACCAGCATCTGCAGTTTTTTTTAAAGCATTTTAGAGATACAGAGTGGGCTGAGTTAGCCCCAACCAGCGATCATCCCGTACACTAGCACTATCCTACACACCATGGACAATTCACAATAACCAATTAACCTACAAACCTGTACGTATTTGGATGGTAGGAGGAAACCGGAGCACCCGGAGAAAACCCACGCGGTCACAGGGAGAACATAAAACTCCGTACAGACATCACCCGAGGCCAGGATCGAACCTGGGTCTCTGGCGCTGTATGGCAGCAATTCTGCCACTGCACCATTGTGGTTCCCTAACAAGTTCCTGTGTCTATATTCTGGTATTACATGAAATTTGGTGATTATCATACTGAATTACAAGTTTCTTGAAACCTCAAGTACCATGTTTATATTCACAGGGAACATTCAATAGTGGCATAGAGCATTGACAACCACAGTCTAACCCTGAGCCATAAAAAGAGGATAACACTTGAGCACTTTGAATAGGGAGGATTTGAAGAGTGTGTGGGGGTGGGAGAACAGTGAATAGTGAAAGGCCTAGATAGAGTGGATGCGGAGAGGATGTTTACTCTAGTGAGAGTGTCTAGGACCAGAGGCCATAGCCTCAGAATAAAAGGACGTACCTTTAGAAAGGAGATGAGTAGCAATTTATTTCGTCAAAGGGTGGTGAATCTGTGGAATTCATTGCCACAGGCGGCTGTGGAAGCCATCAATAGATATTGTTAAGGCAAAGATTGACAGATTCTTGATTAGTAAGGGTGTCAGGGGTTATTGGGAGAAGGCAGAAGAATGGGGTTAAGAGGGAAAGATAGATCGGGCAGGATTAAATGGTGGAGTAGACTTGATGGGCTGAATGGCCTAATTCTGCTCCTATAGCTTATGAACTTATGAAAGGAAATTTTCAGAGTTTATAGCTTTGGAAGATAAAGGCCTAACAGACAATGTCAAGATACTTAAACTGAGGTTTACATAACAAGAGGAGAATTGGAGGTGCACCAGGGGGCTGTCGTTGACAGGAAATTGATGAAATGCATCAACGATTTGTTGTTGAAAAAGATGGAAGTTCTTGATTGAAAACATCAACCACATTAGGACCACTGAATGCAGGAAGCAGGAGGCCTCGAAGAATGCAGAGTTTGATTCTTAATTTTATATCAGCAGGAATAAACTGAGCCAATCGAAAGATGCAAAGAAAGAAAATGTTGATAGTACCAAATATTCAAGAAATGAAAATGATGATATGGCACGTGAGAAGGTGCAGAGGAGATTTGCCAGGATGTTGCCTGGAACAGAACGCTTCAGCTGTGAGAAGAGACTGGAAGGTTGAAGTCTGATGGAAGGCCTGGCTAGGGTATATAAAAAAAACAATGAGGTGCATAGAGAGGAGAGATGGTGAGAAACCTTTCCAGCTGCAAAGGTTTTAATTAGCAAAGGGCATAGGTTTCGGGTAAGGGAATAAGAGGTGTAGAGGGATTTGAGGAATAATCTTGTCATCTAGTAAGTGAAATCCGGAGTGCCTGAGGGGAGGGTCAGAGCAGGGACTTTCACAACATTTAAAAGGCAATTTAGATTTAGAAGCATTTTAAAGACACGGACGGGTACATGCAGAGCTGCCACGTTTTGTCAGAGCATTTCAGTATTCTAGTACCTGAAAATCAGTATTTTACTGTGGAAATCAGTATTTTTACGTGGAGCCATTTTGCTGAAAAAAATGTTGTTTTTTATGTGCAGTCATACCCATGTAAGAGTACAAGAATGCATAACTTTGCTACCAATTGACATGTCTTCTACGCACTTTACTTGACAGTGCATTCATTGCCATCTCTTTGTATACTGCTGTTTGAACGGCTGCTTTCTGCTTTTAGCACCAGATGATGATGTAGAAGCCATTTTGGAAGCCTCCCCCTCCCTCGCTTCCCCCTCCCTCGCTCCCTCCTTCCTCTCTCTCCCTCCCTCCCTCTCTCCCTCCCTCCCTCCTTCCCCCTTTCCCTCTCTCCTTCCTTTTTTTCCCCTCCCTCTCTTATTCCCTCCCTCCCTCTCTCAACCCCTCCCTCTCTCCCCCTTGAGCCCACCCACCGTTCTGTAAAATCAAGGCCAATCCCAATGTAACTGCAATTCCACTGGTAACCTTTCACCACTAGGCTTATCCAGAATTCTACCACTGCCTGAAAATTAATCAAAGACTCAACTTCTACTGAGAAAGAGAATTCCAAAGACTCATTGTTATACGAGAATTTTCCTGAACAGTCTGTGACCCATAGCGCTGTGGCTATGTGTAAACCCCATAATCCACAGCGCTGTTTAAATTCCCACGCGTCAAACTGACAGCTCTCTGTTTAAACCTGGAACCGGACAGGCAGCGACTCTGGAGAAAAGGAATGGGTGACGTTTCTTCAGAATGAACTGATCTCCGTTTTTAAAATCTATATTTAACAACACAAAATCGTACATCTGTATTCTAATCGCATTTCTGTAAAAACGCAGCTCTGAACATGGATAGGGAAGATTTCAACGGAATGGGACTAGCGTAGATGGGGCATCTTGGTCGGCATGAACAAGTTGAGCCGAAAGGCCTGCTTTCATACTGTATGGTTCTATGACTCCATGAGATGAGCATCCGAAACACCACAGCAAAGAAGGCTGTGGGTACAACTGCTGGAAAATGGGATTAGTATAGATAAAATACTCGATGGCCAGCACAGACAAGATGTGCTGAAGACCTTGTTTCTCAACTGTATGTCTTTATGGGTAGGTCTGGAATAGTGCACAGAACTTCTGTAACCTGGGATCAGTATTGTGCACAAATGGTCATTACCCACCTCCTTGTATCCGTTTTCTGGACTCTCAGGCACAGCACTTGCCACAGGAGGTGCTGGAATCTCTATCTTCTTCTCCGGCACAGCAGGTAGGGTGGGGATTCTGTGCAAGTAACCGTATCCAATGCCACAACCCAAGCTGAAATTGAATAAAGTGTGAGGTGAAATTGGTGGAAATTTTAAATTAGCACGCTGTGTATATGGTATTAAAGAGGTTGCATACAACAATACTGCAGTTCCAGTACGAATGGCAACAATTGGATAAATCCCTCTGTCAAGTTGGATTACTGCTCTGCTGGATGTGATCGGATTGACTTTTAGCAGAGGGCTAAACACATTAGAAAAATGTTCAATAGCCCTTAAGATGTCAAGATAATCAAATAATCTGCTGGAGGAATATGGGTTGAACAGCATCTGTGAAGGAATTGTCAATGATTCAGATCAGGACCCTACATCATGATTAAGAGTGGAGAAGGTAGGCCTTTCCACCCACTCTTGATGCAGGGTGACAACCCAAAATGATGCTGCCCCACTCACACATTATTTGTTGCTCTAGGTTCCAGTTTCTGCAGTCTCTTGTGTCTCCAAGATAGCAAGGTCTCCAGTGTGAACAGTAGGAAGGAACTGCAGATGCTGGTTTATGCTGTAGAGACAAAATGACTCGGCGGGTCAGGCAACATCTCTAGAGAAATACGATGGGTGACATTTTGGGATGAAACCTTTCTTCAGCTGATCTATTCTAGCCTTTTCCTACCTCCAGTCTACTTTCTACTTTCAGACAGAAGAAGTGTTCTGACCCGAAACGTCACCCGTCCTTTTTCTCCAGTGATGCTGCCTGAGCTGAGTCACTCCAGCACTTTGTGTCTATCTTCAGTATCAACATTGAATTTTCCAATTTAGGTGACACCCCATAACATTCTTTTTCTCCAACCCTCCCAACCTCGGTGAGCACCCATTCTTCCGCTATCCCACTCCCCAATCATCTACATCCTTCCCTCTTGCTTTACATTTCACAGCTCCTTCAAACCTCTTCTCATCCAGCACCCGTTTGTCTCCTTGCTTCCTTAAGTCCCCTTTTGTCTTATTTTCATCTCTAGCCTTTATCCAGCCATCCGCTAATCAAATATACCCCTCACCTGTATCTACCATCACTTGCAGGCATTGTCCCACTGCCACCACTTTTCCAGCTTTCACCCCCCTAATGCAATCCGTCGGAAGAAGGGTCCTGACCCATGTCCTCCAGAGATGCTGCCCGATTTGCTGAGTTACTCCAGCATTTTGTGTTCTACGCAAGATTCCAGCATTGGGTGGCAGTCGTGCCTCACAGTGCCGGGGATCTGGGTTAGATCCTGACTACTTGTGCTGTCTGTGCAGAATATGTACGTTCTCCCCATGACCACATGGGTTTGCTCCGGGTGCTCCGTTTCCTCCCACATTCCAAAGTCATACAGGTTTGTGGGCAAATAGGCTTCTCTAAATTGGCCATAGTGCATAGTATGCGATAACATTCAACTAGTATGCACAGGTGATCGATGGTTGGCATGGACTCAGTGGGCTGAAGGGGCTGTTTCCAGGCTGTATCTTTAAACTAAACTAATCTGCAGTTCCTTGCGCCTCTACATCAATAACACAGATTGTAAATTATAACAGCCATCACATACCTTCCTTCTCCTCCCCAGGCACCATTGGGCGTAACCATTACATCTCTGGTCGTATCCGTCTCACTGTTATAAACCAGTAGTTTCAAGGGCTTTCCTTCGAATGCCTCAATCAAGCTGTAAAAATCTTCAGACTGGGTGTGCAAAAGACAAGAAAGATTGGCTGATTTAGGTGTGATTGAATCAAATTCCCTCTCGATCTGACATCAGCTACACAAATATTAATTTATAAAAGGCAAATAACTATTTGGTTTAGTTACAGAGCTGTACAGCACAGGAAGAAGACCTTCGGCCCAACTCTTCCATGCTAACCAAGTTGTCTAACCAAGATAGCCCTAGTTGCCTGCACCAGGCCCATATCCCTCCAGACATTTCCTATCCATGTGCTTGAACAATTACCTTTTACATGTTGCCATCATACCTGCCTCTACCACTTTCTCTGGCAGAATGGGTCTCGACCTGAAACGTCTGCTATCCATGTTCTCCAGAGATGCTACCTGACCTGCTGAGTTACTCCAGCATTTTGTTTATCTTCTGTACTCAATATCCTGTGCGATGAAGCCAACCAAGTGTGTCAAAAGTATTTTTCACCACCCTACTTCTGTCTCCACTTTCACAGAACTGTGTACCTGTACCTCTGTTCTCCCACACCCCAGGACCCTACCATTTACCATGTAAGTTCTGCACCGGTTTGTTCTATCTCAATGCAATACCTAACATTTATCTAAATTAAACTCCATCAGCCATTCCATTGCCCCATTGGCCTAGTTGATCAATATCCCATTGTAATCTGAGATAAGCATCTTCACATAGTCCACTATACCACCAACTTTAGTGACATCCGCAAAATTTTGAACCATGCCACCTACATTCACATCCAAATTGGTAATATAAATAATCAGTGGATCCACCACAGATCCCTGTGGCACACCACTTGTTGCAGGCCTCCAGTTGAAAAAACAACCCTCTACGACCACCCTCTCTCCTACCTTCAAGCCAATTTTGTGGCTGCAGTTATACAGGCATAACATTTGTTGTTGGAGTTACTACCAACATTAGAGATGTTGCTTCTTCCTTCCCTCCACTCCATGCAAAAGCTAAACGAGGTAACCACATGCTGAAAGAGCTGAAATGTGAATTCTTACTCTATATGTTAAAGTGTCTGCTAAGCACATTACATCCTACAGAAAATAGCCGTGGAAATGCCAGAGATCAACCATAACTATGTAAAATAATCCCTTGACTCAACAACTGCCTGGAATTTCATTTTATGGCATCAACAAATGCATGCCTGCCATAATTAGTTGGCGTTTAGAGTTACAGAGCCATACAACACTGAAACAGGCCTTTTGGCCCAACTCCTCCATGGTGATCAAGGTGCGCCATCTAAGCCAGTCGCATTTGTTCACATTTGGCCCATATCCCTCTTAACATTTCCTATCCATGGACCTGTCTAAGTATACTTTAAATGTTGTTATTGTACCCATCTCAACTATGGCAGCTCATGCCACATACCCTCCACCCTCTGTGTGGAAAAAAGTTGCTCCTCATGTTTGTTGAGAATATTGCTCCAGATTAGTAGATAAAGTAATACCATATAATCAAGTTAAATGTGCATTCATCAATGTTAGCAAGTCAATTTCAAAGCAGATGTGACATGACTAAAACCAAGTTTAACATTACCACCGAGTAATCACCCCACCAATCCCACTCCATTACCACAAATTGCCATTATCTGCTGTGGATTAAGGGTATTATTACCATTCTTCTGCCAACTTTTAAGTAATGTTGTGCCTCAAACCAAGGGTTACTAGATTCTGGAACATACCATTCCAAGTACACCACCACAGTATTTAGGGCGCATCAGTAGACTTCAACGTAAGCAGCGATGTGATCAGTCTGCAGTATGCATCTTAATCCAGTGGTCAGCTGGAGACAGCAGCCTCATGTCAAATGCAGATACAGCTAAATTATAGTTTTCTTAAGAATTCAGTGGAAAGCCTCTAAATCTATTCCTCCCACCCCCACTCCATCACTTATTTTAGGCAGTAGTTAATTAAAATGAGGTCCATCCCCTCTCCAAGCCTGACGAAAATTATCCTCTGAAAGCAACTGAAAAGGATCCAGGCGCTCTCTCCCACTATCTTGACCAATGTCACTGATATGGACAGACAAAGTATGCACCAACATTGTTCATGGTGTCTGACTGTGGGTAAAATGGCGGTTTCATTTCCCAATAGTTCAATAGATTAAGCTCTGCACTTAATTGTACCCCAGCATGTCTTAAGAATGTTATATACAAGTAACACTACGGCATTGCAAGGGTAGCCCTGCCTGTTTGGAACCCGAGCCATCACCACCAGTGCCTAACGCTCATCACCTCTTGCATCACTTGATCTGCTCCAACGATGTAGTCAGTGTGAGGCTGAAGACCTGCCAGGGCGGCTGGAGAGTTTGGTTCAATATCCTACAGGATGGGAAAAGAACACACAGTCAATGTGCAGAGTGTTATTTGCCTGGTGTTCGATGAAAAGCAATGCATCATTTAGCTGAGGCTGAAAAACAACTCATTCAGGTCAGGAACAACATTTTTTAATCACATTTTTCCAGAGCAAAGATAGAAACAGGATCAGTAAAATAAAAACGAACTCAGCCTTCTACCGCAACAGCATAATTGTGCTTTAATTAGGCAACTATTTCTTTGGAAAATCCCATTTCTGCAAAGCATTCCTGAATATACAGCAGAAGATCCCTCTCCTAATATTGTTGGCACCAATTCTGCGCCAGTTCCAGATTGTCATGTACCATCACCATTGCTGGAAGATGCCAAGTGTTAGCTGCGTCTCTGTTTCATTGTTTGACAATTAGGGCACAGCAACAGGTAGATAGGCTACAGGAAATTCCAATCAGAGATGCTGAGAAGGCCTGGCCAGCAATGGAGAAAGCTGGAAGAATGCAGAATACCCATCAAAGCTGAGTGGGTTAGCTGGAGAGAGGGAAATCTGATAGAACCAATAATAGCTTGAAGTGATGCAAGTGAGTACACCTAGAATTGATAGGCAAGTGGGATAGTGAAAATTGATAATTGAAAGAAACAACATGGAAACAAGCCCGGCACAGTGAGTTCGCGCATCAATCACCCATTCCCACTAGTTCTATGTTATCCCACTTTTGCATCCACTCCCGACACACGAGGGGCAATTTACAGAGAGCCAATTAACCTACAAAGCTGCACATTTTTGGGATATGGGTAGAAACTGGAGCATCTGGAGGAAACTCCTTGCGGTCACAGGGAGAAAGTACAAATTTCAGACAAGCAGCACCTGAGATCAGGATCAAACCCGGGTCTCTGGCGCTCCACCAGCTGTGCTACCCTTTAGGATGGTAGAATTTTGATTGAGCTCAATATTTAGGAGGACGATTAGCAGCCCTTCCAGTATAACACTGGAAGAGAGCACTGGCATACTCATTACTCCTAGAATCATTGTTCGTTATGATTTCTGCTCAAAATATTAAGTTAGACACAGAATGCTAGACTAACAGTGGGTCAGGCAGCATCTCTGGAGATAGGGAATAGACGACGTTTCGGGTCAAGACCCTTCTTCAGACTGCGAGTCAGAGGAGAGGGAAACTAAAGGTATGAAAGGTTACAGAACAAATCAGAGCCGGTACCGATGACCAAGGAAAGGTGGAGCCCACAATAGTTGGCTGTGGAAGAGGTGTTAATAAAGGGTTATGAACAGTGAAACTAGCAGGACAACTCGAGTGGGGGAGGGATGGAGAGAGAGAGAGAGGGAATGCAAGGGTTATTTGAAATGAGAGAAATCAAAATACATATTGCTGGGTTGTAAGCTGCCCAAGCAAAAACGACCTTCCTACTCAAAATATATATGTTTTTGAACTCTGGGCAGTAGTTTTGATAACCAGGGAAGGGTACATTTGCGCATGTACTCACCAGCACATGCCAGATGTGTTCATGCGCTCCGTCAAAGCTGCAGAAGCGGACACTGGCGCCCAGCAGACCCTGGCCACCCCACATATTACTCGGGACAACCTCCACCTCCCGGACCTTGGCAGCCTTCATGCTGTACACCTCCAGCTTCACTGGCTTCTCTGCATTGGCTTTCAGCAGGTCCTTAAAAGTGTCGTTATTCTTGTTCTGGAAAGCAAAAATAAAAAAATAATTTTAGCCAGAAAAGGACACAAGAGTGCTGGAGTAACTCGGCAGGTTAAGCAGCATTTTTGGAAAACATGGAGAGGTGACATTTCGGGTCATTATTACAATCAAGCCATACACAAGTGCAAAGAGAAAAAAACAATTCTGTCCAGATGGGTTTAGACTTGGAATAGAGATTTAAGATTGGAACAATTGCATTGATCCTTTCTTGTGACCAGCATGCAAAGTTAATTGTGTGTGGTCATTAGGCCGAAGGGCCTGTTTCTGCACTGCATGCAGCACACAGATCTTGTTTGATTAACCTAAAGGTGTTTTTTGGTGTCAATTGATGAAGGGCATGCATTTGGTATGTTCCATATGGATTTTAGCAGTGTTTGTTTAAATACCACATGAAAAGCTGATTAATAAAACAGTCCCGTGTCAGTGAGGAAGAAAAATTGTGTTAAGGACCGTTCTTCCTGTCCATGTTCTCCAGAGATGTCGCCTGATCCAATGAGTTATTCCAGCACATTGTGTCCTTTTGTGTATACCAGCATCTGCAGGTCCTTGTCCGTCCTTCTCCCGCGGCCGACCACGAGGGTACTGTCGGCCAGACCCCGGTTCCCTCTCCTCTCGTACCGGCCACGCTCCTTGTTCGATGAACGGGGGGAGGCGTCGGCTCGGCGACTACCTCTCACAGGCCTTCCGTTCGGCCACACGGGATAGCTCCCCTGAGGCTACGATCCGCTGGACCTTCAGTGTGACCACAGGGACCCACCCGGCAAGCTCACCCTGAAGCCTTGGACCTTGAGTTCGGCCGTGGGACTGGCTTGACGGGATCCTCCCCTCTCCCCCCCCCCCCCGAAGCCACGTGTACCCGCCGTCCGGCTTAAGGGCCACGGTCTCCCGGGAGATGATATTGAGATCCGCAAGGCTATACAATGGGCACAGAGAAGGTCTTCACAAGCAGCAGGATAAGTACACTGCTTCATAACTACCCATTCAATCGACCCAACAGCTGCAGCCTATCTATCTGTTGTACAATCTGCAATTCCTACACTGACCTCATTATCCTTCTCAGAACCAGTGGAAGGAAGTCACCCTTGATCCCATGGGACGGTGCAACTGTGAATGTAACTGCCCTCATCAATCTTTTTGCACCTCTTCGGAAAAACGAACATTTCTGAAACACGATATCTCACGCAAAAAGCCCAAAATCCTACCCCTCAGAATGCCCTCTATAATATTCTCACCACTGATGCAAAGCTCACTGGTCCTGCACTTTCTAGGTTTATCCCGATGCCCTGCTTAAATAAAGGCACAACATTAACTATCCTCCAGTCTTCTCGGACCTCGCCAATTAGAGAGTGGTCCTGACTTACCATCTATCTCGTTGGAGACCCTCAAATTATCTTTAATCAGACTTTACCTTGCATTAAATGCTATTCCCTTTATCCCGTATCTGTACACGGTAGATGGCTTAATTGTAATCATTTATAGTCTTTCCTCTGACTGGACAGCACGCAACAAAAAAGCTTTTCTCTGTACCTTGGTATATGTGATAATAAACTAAACAGGGAAGCAAGATTCTCTGCCAAAGCCTCATCAATATCCTCGTTTGACTTCTACAGCAAACAAAATCGATTAGGTGCTGGGGATTCATTCATTTTCATGTATTTCACCAAGAGATCAGTTTGAAAGCAGATTCACTTGCTGAGCTTGTGAAATTTTATTAAAACAGTGGAAAAATCCAGAACTACAACCACAGATTTTCTTTCCAAATATGAGTTGGAACTAGAGGCAACATTTTGATGCGATTAATACCCGGCAGTTACTGATAGTTATAGCAGAGACAATATAAAGCAATGAATTAAACATATAAAGTATGAATCTCAGAGAAATGAAGAAAAAATGCATTGTGTATGTTAAAAAAAAAAAAATTGGTAGACGGTAGATCTAAAAGTTTAAATGTATTTGTAAGTTCCTTTTATAGAAATGACTTACCAGCCTAGTATTTCCAATGGTAAGGATGAAATCAAAATAAGGTTCCAAGCCTGCTTTTTGGGCTGGAGAATTATCTTGGATCTACAACAAAAAAAAAGAAAACATAACATGGAGCAAATTGTGGCAGAATCATAAATGGATACAGCAGTGAAATGGGCCCATTAGCCCATCATATACATGCCAACCAACGCCCACCTACTTACATTGACCTAAATTAATTCCATTTGTATGGTAAGAACTGTCACAAATATCTGGCTACTTCTAAAATTCTGGGACCAAAACACAAAATACTGGCTTAACTCAGCGGGTCAAGCAGCAACTGTGGAGGGAACAGACATACGACACTTCGGGCCGGGTCCCTTCTCCAGACTCCAGCAGCTTGTACATTCAATCCAGGAATTTATTTAATTCACTCATGCCCATGGAACTCACTAGCTTGAAAATCTGGGGTTCCATGGTCATCATTATTGGTCCTAATCGATCCATTATTGATCTCTAATTAATTGAATTTAAATTGCCCAGCTGCCTGTCTTGAATTTAGAGCCACAGAGGCACACTGCATGGAAACAGGCCCTTTGGCCCAACTTGCCATACTGTGCAACATGCCTGTGTTTGACCCATATCCCTAAACCTTTCCTATCCATGTAGCTGTGCAAATGCCTGTTAAATGTTGTTTATAGTATCTGCCTGAACTGCCTCTTAACTCTATTAAATCTTTCCCATCACCTGACACCTATGCCCTCTGGGTTTTGATTTGCCTACTCTGCGTAAAAGAGTCTGTATATCTACCCAATCTATTCACATTATACACCTCTTTAAGAGCACCCCTCATCCACCTGCGCTCCAAGGAATAAAGTCCTAGCTTGCCCAACCTCTCCCTATAGCTCAGACCCTCAAGTCCTGGCAATATCCTTGTAAATCTTCTCTGCACTCCATTCAGCTTAACATCTTTTCTATAGCAGGGTGACCAATACTGAACACAACATTCCAAATGTGGCTTCATCAGCATCTTATACAACTGTATCATCACATCCCAACTTCTATACTCAATACCCTGACTGATGAAGGCTAATGTGCTGAAAGCCTTCTTGACCAACCTATCTACCTGTGACGCCACTTTCAGGGACTGTGTACCTGCACTGCTAGATCTCTCTGCTCTACAACACTCCCCAGAGGCCTGCCCAGAGCCTTGTAATTTGTATTTCCAAGTCATTGGATCAGGTCTTGAACCCTTATGCTACGGTAATCTTTGCCATTCATACAGAGCTGAGCGTGCTCAGTTATTGGATATAATCAAGACATTTGGGGAATCATGGAATATGGGGATCAGGCAAGAAAAGTGGACAAAGGCAAGGATCAAGCATGATTTTATTAAATGGTGGAGCTAACTCAACATGCCACATGTCCTTTTCCTGCTATTTCTTATCGCTTGCATCAGTATTGTTTTATCATTGTCATGTGTACTGAGATTCAGTGAAAACTTTTGTTTTGCTCGTCATGCAGGCAGATCATACCAATACATGAGTACAAGAGAAAATAAAAAGAGTACAGAATATAGTGTTACAATAATATTACAGGGGCCAAATAGCCCGTTTCCATGCTGCATAGCTGCAGAGAAGAGGGCGGCAGAGTTACTGCCTTACAGCGCCAGAGACCCGGGTTCGATCCTGACCTCCGGTGCTGTCTGTGTGGAGTTTGTACATTCACCCTGTGACCGCGTGGATTTTCGCCATGTGCTCCGGTTTCCTCCCACACTCCACAGACGTACAGGTTCATAGGTTAATCGGCTTCAGTAAAATTGTAAATGGTCACTAGTGTGTAGAACAGCGTTAGTGTATGGGATGATCGCTTGCCAGCGCAGACCCGGTGAGTTGAAGGGCCTGTTTCCGCATTGTATCTCTAAAGTCTAAAGAAAGTGCAGGAAAAAAGTGCTAGGGCATCAACGAGGTAGATTGGAAGATTGGAAATACAAACATAGCAATGTAAGCGGTTCGGTTACGAATCTGATAAGAGCGGGGAAGAAGCTGTTCATGAATCTGGCAGTTTGTGCTTTTAAGCTTTCGTATCGTCTGCCTGACAGGAGACGGGAGAAGAAAGAATGACCAGGAGCAGTCCTTGCTTATGTTGCCAAGGCAGAAGATGGGAGTTGATGGGGGAGAGGCTGGATTGCGAGATGGACTGGGCTGCGCTGCGTCTGCAACCCTCTGCAAATTTGTGTTTGTGTAAGTTAAAATTGTGGGCTACTTTATTTTTCATACAGATTGGACTCATCAAATTGGGGAAAAAAGGCTTGAGATGAATTATCTCGGGAGGTAGAAGGGACGGCACTTCACAATCAGATATTCCAGGTCCGGGCACTAGTTCTATCCCACACATTAGCGACGCAAGTCAAGAGTGTTTTATTCTCTCACATCCCAGTTAGAAAAATGAAATCCTTACTTGCAGCCGCACAACAGAATATGTAAACATAGTACTCTGTAAGCAATGTTATAAACGAGAAAAACAGTGTATATTTAAATGAATATGTAACTCTAACTATCTATCTATCTATCTATCTATCAATCAATCATCTATCTATCTATCTGTGTGTGTGTATGTGTATAATATAGACACACACAGATACAATTTCTCTCCTGGAATTAATAAAGTTCTACCATATAGTGTCGTGTGTGTAGGAAGGCACTGCAGATGCTGGTGTAAACTGAAAATAGACACAAAAAGCTGGAGTAACTCAGCAGGTCAGACAGAATCTCGGGAAAAAAGGAAAATATTATGTTTTGGGTTGGGTCTGAAAAAGGTTCCCGCACACCTTTGGAATGTGGAAGGAAACACGAGCACCGGGAGAAAACCCATGCGATCAAAGGGAAAAGGAACAAACTCCATACAGACAGCACCCATATTCAGGATCAATTCCTGGGCTCTGGCATTTTTAGGCCGCAACTTTATGGCCAATGTACTGCCCCATAGTCTTGAACTGAATTAAAACATACGGTAGCTGTAATGGGGGACATAGCTTCACTTAGATTTAAGACTGAAGAGGGATAGTTTTTCTTTAGTAACCAAAGTTATCAACGTATAATTTTTTGTGTGTTGGAAAACAAAATATAGTGTCACAGCTGGTGGACTTGCTGCCTCACACACCAGAGATCTGTGTTCGATCCTGTCCTCGGGCACAGTCTGTGCTGAATTTGCACGTTCTCCCTGCAAGCGTGTGGGTTTCCTCCCACATCCCAAAGACGCATTGGCTTTGTAGGTTAACTTGTCTCTGTAAAATTGCCCCTAATGTGTCGGGAGTGGGAAAGTGGGATAACAGAACTTGTGTGAATGGGTAGACAAAAATGCTGGAGAAACTCAGCGGGTGAGGCAGCATCGATGGAGCGAAGGAATAGGCGACGTTTTGGGTTGAGACCTTTCTTCAGACTAATGTCGGGGGGGCGGGGCGGGAAAAAGGAAGAGGCGGAGACAGTAGGCTGTGGGAGTGCTGGGAATGGGAGGGGAAGGAGGGAGAAAGCAAGGACTACCTGAAATTGGAGAAGCCAATGTTCATACCACTGGGGTGTAAACTACTCAAGCGAAATATGAGGTTCCTCCAATTTGCAGTGGGCCTCATTCTGGCCATGGAGGAGGACCAGGACAAAAAGGTCGGATTCAGAATGGGAGGGGAAGTTGAAGTGCTGAGCCACCGGGAGATCAGGTTGGTTATTGCAAACTGAGTGGAGATGTTGTGCGAAGCGTTCGCCAAGCCTGCGCTTGGTCTCACCGAGGTTGATCATACGCTGAATAATCCAACCATATTTTTGTTTGGAAGTGGAAAGAAATAATAGAAATTGCATTCATTGCAATGTGTCAAAAGAGTTGATACTGTGTTGTAATTTTGCTGCATGTCATTGTGGTGTATATCATGTCTTGATTGGTGAATATGTTTAGTTTGAGACTTATTTGAAGCAGAAATAATATGTGAATGCTTCATTGAGCATAATTCCGACTGGTAACTACGCACTTCGTCCGAGCACATTATCACACTCGTCATGCAAGCCGTCTTAAATGACAACCTAAACTGTCATTTGGCAACCTAAAAAGCTGCCTAGCTTGCCCGGCAGACATCAGAGAAAAAAAGTTAAGTGAGAGCCCTGTACGCCCTACAGTTCATCCCATGAAGAGTGAAGCCTTCGGGCTGAATTGCACAGTCAGTTATGTCATGTGTGAGTCATGCCTCTGTGAACAGAGCACACGACAGTTTCTCAATTCTGCTTCAACATGACAGTACTTGCTGGGCCATTTCAGAGTCAGCAATGTTGCTGTGCGACTGGAATCACAGTAAAGCCACGCTCGGTACGGATACAAGCCTATGAGTCTTACATAGGCCAGACCAGGCTAGGATGGCACATTCCCTCCACCACACGACTGTTATGAACCAAGTGTCTTTCCATTGGGAAACAAAGGCTCTAAGATGATCTCTAGACTGGACTTTGTGCCTTCCCCCACAGTGGGAATCACTGTGGGGGGATGTTTTGGTGTTGAATTTCTTTGTGAATACTGTGTTGTATTTTTATTAGTGTGCTGCATGGACATCAGAATTTCCCCTGAATAAGGGGATTAATAAAGTATTTATCTATCTATCTATCTATCTATCTATCTATCTATCTTCATGGTGAACTAAGCAGATTAAAGACAGTATCGAATTGAAAGGAAAATCGATCTTAACTTTACAAAAAAACAATACTATCCTGGAAGTTTAAATGACCACTGCTAAACCAGTTTGCCTATCTCGTCTCTGGAACAACTAGGGAAAGTTAACTTCAGTAATTTCTCCTCCTGATTCAATGCTTGGAATACAATCTTATCATAACTAACATTTTGTTTCATCGCAAGGACTACCAGTACTGCTGGCAGCACTCCTGATACTGGCACCTGTTAGATAACATCATCGTCCAAGTAAGGAACCCGATATATGTCCCTATCACCCGCGCCACAGTGAGAAATTATCCATCCCAATCGGTAAGCGGGGAAACTGAGAAACAAACTCCCATCATAGAACTGTCCTTCCATAAGCTGGGGCACTGTCCAAGTCACCCTTACCCCACTGCAGACTTTGTCTATGGAACTGAGGCACTACAATGCTGAGAACTATATTCTGCATTCTGTATTTTTCCCTTTGCTCGATCTACTGTACTTGAGTTTGGCTTGATAGAATGTGTTTATTGTATTCTCTGATTTCATTGGATAGCAAGCAAAACAGAGCTTTTCACTGAACCTCGGTACACTTGACAATAATAAACCCAAACCTAAAATCAGAAGCCACAAATTTGGATTTTCCACGTGTACTTTATGCTTCACTGCTTCAGGACGACCCAGTTACAAATCCTGCTGACAGCAAGATTCCATTAAAAAAAGGTTCTCTGAAAATGTGTCTATTGACTTCCTTTTGGTTTAATCTTTGAAAACGAACTAATTAATGAGAACAGCTTCTTCCCCGCTGTTATCAGACTCTTGAACGGACCTCTCAAATGTTAAGGATATATTCCCAATCTACCTTGCAATTTTTTGTTACCTGCATCTTCTCCGTTGCAGCAAACTATCTTCTGTACACTATTTCCTTTCTCTTTTGCAATACCTGACTATTACTCTGAGCATTTATAATATCTATTGCTTGTTTTGGTTTATAATTTTTCAAACTAACTTTTGAACAGGGGTTGACTTCAGGTGTAAAAATGAACCGCTACTTTTTCTCTTTCAGACATTGCATTGCCACCATTTTCTGTTTAAGTATACAGAAAAATCCCCATGTAACCTTGGCTTCCTCCTATCAAATATATTCCTTTTGTCCTAATCATCCTTTCCTCACCTTCTCCCTAATTGACTTCTCTCAGCCTTTTCTGATTTGTTCTGTGAAGTTTTTCTTGTGCAAATTTCTTTTGATTTAAGTTTAGGCTTATTATTGTCACATATACCAAGGTACAGTGAAAAACTGTCAAATGCTATCAAATCAAATCAGATAATATTATACCTAAATATAATCAAGCCAAACTCATGTACAATAGGTAGAGCAAAGAGGAAGAAACAGAGAGCAGAATCTAGTTGCCAGTATTGTAGCAAAATAGTTCCTGACAAAAAAACGAGTTTGGTATTCCAAAAAACGCAAGGAATCATTGGATTTATCAAAGGTCATTCGCCATAAAGAAAAAGCAAATAAAGCGCTGGCGGAAGAAACTGTGTATAAATTCTTAACTTTATTCATAATTTATGTGTAAAAATATTTAATCTGAGGAACAGGGGTGCCAGGTAGGGGGAGAGCGGGGTGTACCAGCGAGAGAGAGGGGGCAGATGCGAATGGGAGACAGGGGAGAGCGCGCATGGACCCGCGCCTCATCGAACCTGGGTCCCCGGCGCCGCAAGCGTTGCCGAACCATCACTGGACTGCTGCGCCCCCACCTTCCCCCCCCCCCCCCCCAAAGTGTCCCACCCCACGTCCGTGGCGATCCCAGAGCAGCGGCGGCCCCAAACCCACAGCCAGCGCGGAGAAGCGCCTACACCAGCCCAACCCCGCTCCTACTCCTGAGGAACCCGCTGCCCGACGGGAAGGGGACCGCCAGCCACACTACCGGCCCCACCCAGCAGCCGCCGGCCAACCCCCCCCTGGCACCGGCAAAAGCCATCAACGGTGATACACACAAAGTGATTCAGCAACTCAGCTGGAAAGGCAGCATCCCCGGGGAAAAGGAATGGGTGACGTTTCGGGTCAAGACCTTTCTCCAGAGATATTGCCTGACCCGTCAATCTACCGCAGCACCCCGTGTGCAACCCTGCCGATGACCGGCGCTCGGCCCCCGCTGCCACCAAACCTTCCCTTCTGAGTCACAACACCCTCCACCAGCAGGGCCTTTGATGCCGGAAGATTACAAGAAGCTCCCATGGAACTGATTGCCTATCCCAGCTCCGACTGACTCACTGTTTGTAATGACTCATGCCCTCCACCGAGGGGGAAACCATCAGCCACTGGACAAGGAGAGAAGTGCAGCCGACGGTCCCTGGCCCACTGGAGCCTGCGCCTCCCCCCCACCCCCGCGCCGGCTACGAGCCTGGCCCGACACCTTTGGTTGCCTCCGGACAGGGTCGGGACACCTGGGAGAGGACGGGGTCGGCCCTGAAATTGAATCCTGACCCCCACGGAGCAGCAAGAAGCATAAAGCACTCAACGAAGCATAAAGCAATAAAAACGACAAAATCATTGTCGCTTTATACAAAGGAACAATAAATACAACTAATTCATAGTTTGAAAGCAGTATTTTCTTACCTAGAAGAATCAAAGCTGGAAAATATGGATGAAACGAAGGTCTGATAACACTCAGCAAATCCGCTAACGACAATGTTTATGGCGAGTGACCTATGACCTGGGCATGCGCAGTCGGACTACCGAACTTGCTTATTGGACAGTATGTTTCGGACAGCACCCTGGCTTTAGAGATATAGCGTGGAAACAAGCCCTTGAGCCCACCGAGTCCTTACAGACCAACGATCACCCGTATACTAGCTCCATCCTACACACTAAGGATAATATTACAGAAGGCAATTAGCCAAAAAACATGCACATCACTGGAATGTGGGAAGAACCCGGAGCACCCGGAGAAAATCCACTTGGTCACAGGGAGAATGTGCAAACTCTGTACAGATAGCACCCGTACTCAGGATCGAACCTGCATCGTTGCCGCTGCAATGCAGCAACTCTACCGCTGTGCCCCTGTGCTGCCTTAGCTTATGGAAGGACCTGTCAGAAGTTTGTTAACAGAGGGGAAGTTGTTGTTGTTCCCAAGTCTGGTGATGCACACTTTCATACTTCTGTACCTTCTGCCCGACGGGAGCAGGGAGAAGGAGGAATGACCGGGGTGAGGCAAGTATTTGATTACGTTGGCTGCTATCCCGAGGCATTGTGAAATGGAGTTAATGGTGGGGTGTCCGGTCTGTGCGATGGACTGGGCTACATCTACAACTCTCTGCAATTTCTTATGTTCTTGGTCAGAATTATTCCCAAACCAAGCTGTAATCCATTTGTTTTGGCATCAACTGTACTTTCATTCCAGGACCCTCACAAAAGCTCCAGTTTGTTGAGTTTTAAATCACTTTCCCGAATTCGCAAGGGAAAGGAATGAATATGTTGTTGGATGCAAAGGAAAGCAGCAAAACTTAAACCAGATCTGAAGGCGAGTCCATCCCCCCAACTGATGCAGAGTTACTCCAGCACTTTTAAAGTTTTGAACAAAACTTAAAGGCAACTTTTACAATGTTGGGTCGCTGAGTGAATGCAGGTGTTGCTCCAGACCGAGCCCGAGCCCGAGGCGGGTGGACGCGGCCCGTCCTCTGTCACCGGCTGCCAGGCTGGCGCTGACCCTCGCCCTCCCCGGGCCCCCGTCTGCTTCATACCCACCCCGTGTACGTGGAAGCCGTCGTTGCCCCCACTGGGGATGTCGGTGCTCTGGGAGCCGCCCATCGTTGCCCTGTTCACCGCTCCTCCTCCTCGCAGTGGCGGGACCCGCAGCTCCTAGACCCAGCGTCAGCGACAGAGATGGCCGCCCCCGCCCTGAACTCCGGCTCCAGCTACAGCGCCCCCTTCCTGAACTCCGGCCGCAGCGCCCCCTTCCTGAACTCCAGCTACAGCGCCCCCTCCCTGAACTCCGGCCGCAGCGCCCCCTTCCTGAACTCCGGCTACAGCGCCCCCTCCCTGAACTCCTCTCCCTGAACTCTGGCCGCAGCGCCCCCTCCCTGAACTCCAACGGCAGCGCCCCCTCCCGGGTAATTGTCCACACAGCCGGGGTGAGCTCAGCTGCCATCAGGTGAAGAACATGTCAGAGGTTTCCCCCTCACACTTGCATTACCTGCGTTGTGGCCGCAGTACACCCGACACCTCGCGTCTACAGGTCGTGGGACATGTTTTTGTTCCCAGACCCCGACTTTGATTCCTCCTCCTGAACCGCGGAGTGGCGCAGCAAGTAGAGCCGCTGCCTCACGGGTTCGATCCCGACTTCGGCTGCTGTCTGTGTGGAGTTTGCACGTTCTCCCTGTGACCAACATCCCAAAGATGTGGGTTTGCAGGTCAATTGGCTTCTATTAAATTGCCCCGAGCGTGTAGCGAAAGTGGGATAACATGGACTCGGTCAGCGGCCGAAGGACCTGTTTCCACTGGGACTGAAAGACTTGGCTAACTGCAGTTGACTTTCCCTTCGTCAAACTAAGACAGACTGAAGTCCTGATGAAACTCATTGGGAACATTCCCATTTCATTCCTTAGATGCTGCCTGACCCATAGGTGCCACTAACACCTTGTGTTTTGGGCTAGAACTGTTAACCAGGTTTCGCTTATTTCCAGAGTGTCGCTGCATCGCATCCTGGTCTCATCCAAATGAAACCTTGCAACTCCAGCCTCTCTTGTATTTGTAATTCCATGGTTGCACTACAAAATACATGCATAACTATTCACCTATCTATCTTTTTTTTTAAATTTATCTACCTAATCATTCAACCAATCGTGTATCTAATCAATCAATCATTTATCTAATCATTTATCGATATATTAACCATTCATTTACCATTTTTATCTGTTAAATGACTAAATCTTTTCTTAATTGATTAATAAATTAACACGATTAGACCAAAAGACCGTTTGAACCAAAGATCATCGAGCTCTATGATCTTTGGTTTGAACTAAATAAAAATACAGTCGATGCTGCAAATCGCAAATTAAAAAGCACAGTAAATGCTGGAAGCACTCGGGTGTAAATAAATATATTTTTGTGCCCCCCCCCATCCCATCCGATTTCCATCATGTGCGGGAGGCTACATACTTTAAAAAAAAATTACGTTGTTAAAAAGTAGCGATTTAACTTTGCGCACATTCTTCACAAATAATCAAATGTGTTCGTTCAGTTAAAATGGAACGATCTAATATTAAGCGCAAACTCTTTAAAACAATTAAATGTGTTCGCTCAGTTAAAAAGGAGCGATCTATCTAATATTACACATTAAAAAAAATAATGATATGCGTTCAATCAGTTAAAAAGGAGCTAATATTGCACACACACTTTTAAAAATCATTAAATATGCTCGTTCGTTTAAAAAGGATCCGATTAATATTGACGTACTTTAAACAATAATTAAATGTGTTATTTCAGTTTAAAAAGGAAAGATTTAATATTGCACGCGTCCTTTTAAAAATAATTAAATGTGCTCGTTCAGTTAAAAAGGAGCCGGTTTAATTGTGCACATCAGAGAAGGAAATACGTTAGAAAGTTTACAATTTCTCCGATTTAACGACATTTGTGCGTAAATTGGTTCCAAAAATAAACTTCCAATTAGTTTGAAAAAGTTTGAAGTTTTTAAAAAGTTTCCCCACCGGTCTGGCCCGGCCCAGTGGCGCCCCCTGCTGTGGGACAATGGGAGCCACGTGGCCCCGCGGCCCCGCCCCAGGTTGAATCGCAACACTGCCGGCAGCCCGGCGGGGGGGGGCGAGGTGGTTGTCGGGCAGACCATAGGCAAGAGGCAGCTTTCTGGCAGTTAAACTTTATAACATGTCCAACAATTTTCGTCGTTGCTGCAGCATCTTCGTTTTGTTGTTGCTCATAATTGTAATCATGATTTATTATTTTTACTTTCTTCTCTTCTTTTTCTAACCGCAGGGAATAAATACAAAGGGGAAGGTTCCCACTGTCTGACCTGTACCATGTCTGCAAAAGAATCCATCACATTGGTATGTTCAAGAAGTTGTTTCAAAAAAGTATTTATTTTTCGGTATGGTAATCATCTTTGTTGTTGATAGTTCCAAGTGGAGTATGATTGGCCTGGAGTTTCCAAGGATGAGGGGAGATTGCGTTGAAACCTACTAAATAATGAAGGACCTAGAGTGAATGTGTAGAGGATGTTTCCACTAGTGTGAGAGGGCACAGCCTCAGTATAAATTGACACATCTTTAGAAGGTAGATGAAGAGGAATTTCTTTAGGCAGGAGGTGGTGAATCTGTGGAAACCAAGTCATTGGGTATTTTTAAAGCGGAGATTGATAAATTCTTGACTAGTAAGGGCATCAAAGGTTGCAGGGAGAAGGTAGGAGAATGGAGATGAGAGGGAAAAATAGATCAGCCGTGATTGGAATGTCAGAGCAGAGTTGATGGGCCGAATGGCCTAATTTTGCTCCTATGTCCTATGGTCCTCCTTGTTAGGCCTTTCCATGGGTCATTGGATGGATGGAGCCGCAGACTTTATGTCCCTACAGGTGGACGCCTGTGTGTGACATCCTTTAACATGGGGAGGCTGGTGCAAGGTTGGCCACCAGCGCTCCAGGAAAAACAAGCACAGTCTATCCGATCTCTCCCCATAACTTAAGTTATCCAATCGAGGCAACGTCCTGGTGAATCTACTCTGCACTCTCTTCTTTGCACGATTGTTACATTTCTCACATACCAAATGGGTTTAGTTTAGTTTATTGTCACGTGTGCTGAGGTACAATGGAAAAACTTCTTGTTACGTGCTATCCAGTCAGCGGAAAGACCATACGTGATTGCAATCGAGCTGTCCACAGTGTACAGATACAGGATAAAGGGAATAAAGATTGTCCAAAGATTCACTGCCTCCTGACTGCAGATATTATTTCTTACTTTCAAGATAAACAGTCATAGAACTCTAAATAAATTGGCCATTCAGCCATCACCCTCATTCTGACCCGTGGGGATCCATCCATTTTAATCCCACCTTTCAGCATTCAGTCCATAGCCTTCTATGCTAAAGTGATTCACATGTTTATGCAGACTCTTCCTAAATGCTGTCAGTGACTCCACCACTCGCTCGGGCTGTGCATTGCAGGTACTCATCACTCTCCAGGTAATATAATAGCCGCCGCCTCAGATCCACTTTAAATCTATTAATCTCTACCCTAAATTTATTCTAGTTTCATTCATCTCTGACGAGGGCAGATTTCCTGCAGACTACCCTGTCCATGTCCCTCTTAATCTTATATACCTCAATTATGTCCCCTCAATGCTCCAGGGAAAACAGGCCCACCCTCCTCAGTCTAAAAAGATCCACCCCAGGCTAAATCCTGACGAATCTCCCCTGCACCCTCTCTAGTGCTACAGCTTCTTTCCTATAGTGTGCAGGCTCGAAGGGCCGAATGGCCTACACCTGCACCTATTGTCTATGGACTCGCTATGCCAGCTGTGGTCTGACAAGGTTTAATAAAGTTGAAGCATAACCTCCTTGTATTTTGAGTCACAGAGCGTGGAAACAGGCCCTTTGGCCCAACGTGCCCATGCCGACCAATATGTTCCATCTACACTAGTTCCACCTGCCTGCGTTTAGCCCATAACCCTCTTAATTCCCTATCTATGTATCTGTCCAAATTTTTTAAAAATGTCATTATAGTACCCACAACTATCTCCTCCGTCAGCACGATCCATATACCCACCTACCCACCACCCTTTGCGTAAAAAAAAGTGCCCCTCAGATTCCCATTAAATCTTCTACCTCTTCACCTTAGACCTATGTCCTCTGTGCATTCATCCTCTCTATTCATCTCATAGTCGTATACACCTTTACAAGATCACCCATCAAGCTACACTCCAAAGATTAGAGTCCTAGCCTGCTCAACCACTCCATGTAGTTCAGGCCTTCAAGTTCTGGCAACATCCTCGTCAATGTTCGTTGTACACTCTCCAGCTATATTTATTGCTCCAACCAATACTGCCTGACCCGCTGAGTTACCCCAGTACTTTGTGTCCTTTTTCTTTGTAAACCAGCAGCTGCAGTTCCTTGTTTCTGCATCGTGAAGACCAGTATTGCAAGTCGCTTCTTAACCACCTTTGAGGATATTTGAGCTTGTACACCACTTATGTGCAAGTGACGAATAAAACTGATATTGATATTGATTGATTGAATGTACAAACTCCGTACAGACAGCACCCGTGGTCAGGATTGTACCCGGGTCACTGGTGCTGTGCCACCCTACTCAATTGTATTCAATTCCTCTTGAAAGGAAGGTCAAAATTAAGAAAGGTACAGATAGGGTAGACAGAACCTTTCTCCCCAGGGTGAAAATGCTAGAGGGCGTAACTTTACAGTGAATGGGGGGGGGTTTAAATGCGCCAGGCTAGTTTTTACAGAGAGTGGTGGGTGCTTAGAATGTGCTGCCAGGGGTGGTGTGGAAGGAGATATGATAGTGGCATTCATAAGGCTTTTAGATAAGCACATTGTTATGCAGGGGAAGGAGGATATGGATTGCATGTGGGCAAAAGGAATTAGTTATGTTCAGCATCATGCTTGGCACAGGCATGGTGGACTATACTGTTTAAGAAGGAACTGCAGATGCTGGAAAATTGAAGGTAGACAAAAATGCTGGAGAAACTCAGCGGGTGGGGCAGCATCTATGGAGCAAGAGCTGAGAAGGGGAGGAGAAAGCAGGGACTACCTGAAATTGGAGAAGTCAATGTTGATTCCGCTGGGGTGTAAACTGCCCAAGCGAAATATGAGGTGCTCCTCCAATTTACGGTGGGCCTTACTCTGGCCATGGAGGAGACCCAGGTTAGAAAGGTCCGATTCGGAATGGGAGGGGGTGTTGAAGTGCTGAGCCACCGGGAGATCAGGTTGGTTAATGCAAACCGAGCGGAGGTGTTGGGCAAAGCGATCGCCAAGCCTACGCTTGGTCTCACCAATGTAGATAGAGCAGCTGACACCTAGAGCAGCGGATGCAATAGATGAGGTTGGAGGAGGTGCAGGTGAATCTCTGCACCTGGAAAGACTGCTTGGGTCCTTGAATGGAGTCAAGGGGGGAGGTAAAGCGACAATTGTAGCATTTCCTGCAGTTGCAAGGGAAAGTGCCAGGAGAAGGGGTGGTTTGGGTGGGATGGGACCAATTGACCAGGGAGTTATGGAGGGAGCGGTCTTTGTGGAAAGCAAGCAGGGGAGAAGTTGGGAAGATGTGGCCAGTGGTGGGATCCCATTGGAGGTGGCGAAAATGTCGGAGGATTATTTGTTATATGTGACGGCTGGTAGGGTGGAAGGTGAGGACAAGGGGGGCTCAGCCCTTGTTACGAGTGGGGGGATGGGGAGTGAGACCAGTGTTACGGGGTATAGAAGAGACCCCGGTGAGAGCCTCATCTATAGTAGAAGAAGGGAACCCCCGTTCCCTGAAGAATGAGGACATCTCCGATGCCCTGGCGTGTAACACCTCATCCTGGGTGCAGATGCGGCGGTGACGGAGAAATTGGGAGAAGGGGATGGAGTCTGTACTGTACTGATCTATGAACATGTCACTTGCCTTCTTTGTTGCCTGCTGTACCAACGTTTTGGCTGTCAGCAACTCTCATTGTGTAAGGATACCCTGTCCCTTTGATTAGGTATGTTGCAAAGCCTACCTGAAGCGTCGCTGAAAATCTGTCGCTGCGGGTGTGCGCGATTTTGGCGCCGTTTAGAGGGGGCGGGTTTAAAACGCGATTTTCTCTAGGCTGTTCAAATCGAAGATGTTCAGCCTAGTTAATTATTAACGAAAAATCGCTGGACCCCGTCGCAAAAGCTATTATTAGTTTTAAAGGCCTTGGATAATAGTTATAGTAGTTTAAAAATCAATCTCTAAACCCGCGACCAACGGCAGCTGTCGGTCTCATAGAGCAAATAACAGAAGGTATGTAGCTTATTTTTACATTAAAAAGGGCTTCTTAAGATCCCTTTATACAAAGTTTAATATTGCGAGTAGCTCATTTTGGCCCCATTATATCCCGCAGTATTTTTCTGGGCATTTGAGGGCACAAATCTACCGCAATGTGAACGTTCTAAACCAGCGCGTTCACAGGATCCCACTAGAAAGCTGATTTAAAATGGACTTTAATTTACAGCAATTGAACACTAAATTCCTTCCATTTGGCCTATAAATTAATGTAAATGAGATTTTAAAATCATGTTTTATTGTGAATTATTTATGAATATTATTTGCACACTTAGGCTATTTAAAAATGTTAATCATCTATTAAGAAATGGATAGATGTTTAAATCTAGCAATTGAAGTTTGAAATTAGCTACACTTGGGTAACTAACTAATTATATGCTTTAATTTCAGGTCATCCAAGTAAGATTATTTTATATTTGTTTCAGAATGGTTCAATCTATGATAACTGAAAATTTCATTCAGTTCTCTTAATTTTTAAGAAAGTTATGGGCTTTTGACTGTCCACGATCACAGCTTTTTTGTTACGTCCATAGAAAATCAATAGGGAACAAGATGCTAATTTCCGAGTATGAAAATGGCCATAACTTTTTAAATACATGAGATATGAAAGTGAATTAGGTGTCAAATTAAACTTCTTTTTATGCTTTATCTGATGGGATAAATTACAGACTTGATTTTTTAAATCTCAAAATTTTGTAACATTGCTACTTTGAACACTCATATGTTCCAGTCTTATACTATTTAAAAAAAAATCAGATTGGAGAAAGGTACAGACCCGAAATGTTACCTATCCAGAGATGCTGTCTGACCAGCGGAGTTATCTAGAATTTTTTTTTAATTGACTGTCTTTCAGGGCAGCACAGTGGGGCAGCAATAGAGCTGCTGCCTTACAGGGCCAGAGACCCTGATTTGATCCTGACTACGGGTGCTGTCTGTACAGAGTTTGTATGTTCTCACCGTGTGGGTTTTCTCCGGGTGCTCTGGTTTCCTCCCACATTCCATAGACGTGCAGGTTTGTAGGTTAATTGGCTTCTGTAAAATCGTCCCTTGCATGTAGGGTAGAACTAGTGTAGGGGTGATCACTGGTCGGCGTGGTCTCGGTGGGTAGAAGTGCCTGTTTCCATGCTGTATCTCTAAATTAAACAAAAACAATTTCTGGGTTATTCTTCCTGATCTGAATGGATGATTGAACATTTTTGCCCTGCACTCCAAGAAGGGTCATGACTCAAACATCCATTCCCTCCACAGATGCTGCCTGACCCAATGAATTCCTCCAGCACTTTGCAATTTGCTCAATATTCTGACATCTGCAGTTCCTTGTGTCTCCCCACTCCATTTGCCTCTTTGCATTCTCAAGCACTATTCATTTTTTCAACTTAGTTTCATGTTATCAGCAAATTATTTTCTGGTGATACTGTAAATCTACAGAGCAATGTTGCATCCAAGGAACCCAGTGAAAATTATAGAGCATAGAACAGTACGGTGCTGGAGCAGGCCCTTCTGCCCGCAATGTCTATGCCGAACATGATGCCAAGACCAACTCTTATCTGCCTGTATATAATCTATATCGCTCCATTCCACCATTCCATGCATATCCATGTGCCTAACTAAATGTCTCTTAAATGCCACCATCATATCTGTCTCCAACACCACCCCTAGCAGAGCGTTCTAGGTACCCACCACCCTCTGCGTAGGAAGATTTGCCCCCTTACACCTCCTTTAAACCATGCCACGGGAAATTACGCTACGTTTCATTCCCTTCACACTTGGACTATTCATCATTTTTGCACATTTTTGGAGGATAGTGGGTATATGGAATGACCTGGCGGAGGATGTAGTTGAGGCAGGTACTACGACAACATTTAAAGGACACTTGGACAGGTACATGGATAGGAAAGGTTTAGAGTGATGTGGGTGAACATGGGCAGGCGGGTCTGGCACAAATGGGGCATCTTGGCCGGCATGGGCAAGTTGGGTTGAAGGACCTGTTTCCGTGCTGTATGAGTATATGACTATAAATGACATTTTTCCTGCACTTTTATTTCAGGCCTCGATAACTTACTACTATCAAGAGAACTATTTCAACCACTTACTAAACGTTGCCGTAGAAGGTCTAGAGGTATGCCGTGATGATCCAGTGCTGCTTTTCTTCAAAGCTTTTGGAGATTTAATGGAAGGTAATGCTGAAAATTATCATACCTATTTCCCTCATAACCTTACATCAATTATGTCCCCTCAAAGTACCGGGGAAAACAGATCCATCTTCTCCCGTCTTCTCCATGAAAGCAAAAGCTACAGTAACCAGGGGTAGGCTATCTGGCCCTTCAAGTATGCCCCACCATTCATCAAGGCCATGTCTGATCATTGACCTAATTTCTAATCCCCTGCTCTATGTACCTTTTTATTTATTTATTTAATACTTTATTTCGAACAGAATAAAAGAATAAAAAGCAAGTGTGAAACAGCATACAAAAAACAAAACAAGAATATTTATAAAGTGTCATAAACAATATCTATAAATAAATGAAATCGTATGTGTCCGAAAAGGAGCAGGAAGAAGCCAAAGCTTATTAATTCCCACCCCTTATTCAACTGCTTATAATTATCTTATACAAATTTAGCAGTTATATGTACACCATATGTACACCAGCAGCTATATGTACACCAAATTATTTACATTTATACACTAATCAAATATTTACAAAGCCATACAAAAAAGTGATGAAAAAAATAAAAAGCCGATAATTAGGGCTTAGATGTAAGGTGTCATCCAGTCACCTGCGGATGAAGATGAAGCAGGTGGTCTTGAGGGAATTAATTAATTCCCTTATTATCCATGTTTTGGACTCAATCAGTGATTGAACATGCAGAGCTCTCTAAGGTGGAAAATACTGATGAATCATCACCCTGTGAGTGACAAAACTGTTTATCACCTCATTCTTGAAGATTATTTTCTTTTTTCTGAGACTGTGACCCTTGGTTCTAGAGTTTAGGTCTATTATTGTAACGTGTGTGCAGTGCAGTGAAAAGCTTTGTTTTGCATGTTATCCAAACAGATCAGATATGCTATATGTAAATACGATCAGGTTTAGGTTTAATATTGTCACGTATACCGAGGTACAGTGAAAAACTTTGTTTTGAGTGCTATCCTACCAGTTCAGATAAACTATACATAAATATAATCAGCTTTAGGTTTAGGCTTAATATTGTCCCATGTACCGAGGAACAGTGAAAAACTTTATGTTGCATGCTAACCAATAACCAGAAAGACTACATGAATACAATCGAGCCGTCTACAGTATACAGAGATATGATAAAGGAAATAACATTTAGTGCAAGATAAGGTCCAGTAAGATAGTCCGAGGATTTCCAATGAGGTAGATAGTAGCTCAGGGCCACTCTCTAGTAGTTGTTGGTAGGATGGTTCAGTTGCCTGATAACAGCTGGGAAGAAACTGTCTCTGAATCTGGAGATGTCCCGAGTGCAACCAAAGCTGTACGTAATTCAGTGTTTAGTTGTAGTTCATAGGGTTTAATAGCCTGACGGTCGTTGGGAAGAGGCTACTCCTTACAGCCTCCTTCCCGACGGCAGGAATGAAATGAGAATGTGGCCAGGGTGGTGTGGGTCCTTGATGATGTTGGCTGCTGCCTTTTTGGGGTAGATCTCTCCTGTAGATCTCTTCGATGGTGAGGAGATGAGTACCCGTGATGGACCGGGTAATCTCCACCACTGTTTGTGATCTCCTTGTGTATTGATGCTCAACTGGACACTGACCATTGACCGAGCAACAACAGTGGACACACATATTACACAATGGTTCATCAGTGTGAATGTGGTTCCCATGTACTCTGCTCCTAAATATGTTGCACTACCTCTTGCAGGTCGTATCCAAGAAGCCATCAGAGACCTCGAGGCCATCAGGGACAAGCAGACCGTGGCATTGTGTTCAATTATTGCTCTCATTCATGCTCACAGAAAGAGCTCAGTAATTGGTAGGTGCCTCAAGATTCGCTGCAGATTAATTTAATCCCATGAACATTGAACTGTTAATAAGTCAAAATAATTATGGGCAGGCAAGGACACGTTGAAATACTCGTTGGATTCACTGATTAAATCACTGGAGAAATGGGTGGATAACTATCGAATCTTGATTGGTTTTCTCCTGCAACTTTTAGGCATAATTTCATTGCCCTGCTGTTATCTTATCAGTAGCATTTTCATGGGTCGCCTGTCTTGAAGGGAGAGTGGAAATGTGAATTAAGGGCAGCGGGCTCATCGCACAATTGCAGCATTCACGGCTAGAGAACATTCATGTTTAACTGGACAAGTCATGGGGTGCGCAGTTAGTTGAACTACTGCCTCACAGCTCCAGCGACCTGGGTTTGGTCCTGACGTGGCTGCTTTATGCGTGGAGTTTGCATGTTCTGCTTGCGACTACGTGGTTTTCCTCTAGGTGCTCCGGTTTCCTCCCAAATGGTTGGGAGGTCAATTGGCTTCTGTAAATTGTCCCGAGTGTGTAGGTGGGTGATAGAATCTGGGGTGAGTTGACAGGAATAGAGTTATAACCACAGAGTCGTACAGCACAATAACAGCCCCTTCAGTCCATCATGTCCATGCCAGCCATAAAGTACTTATCTGTACCTCAGGTGCTGTCTGTGTGGAGTTTGCATGTTCTCCCTGTGACCACGTGGGTTTCTTCCAACATCCCAAAGATGTGGGTTTGTAGGTTAATTGGCTTCTATTAAATTGCCCCTAGAGTGTAGGGTTTGGTTTCCTCTCACACCCCAAAGAACGTGCATGATAAAACTTTTCATGAATGATACCATTTAAAAATATTTTGTGCATGTTGATAAAAGGAAAGAACGTTTTCATTGTTTTTACACAAAATTGAAAAAGAAAAATCTGAAATCATGATGTTACGTTTATAGTATTGATTTAAGAAAAAAAATTACAACTATGTTGATCTGTTTTACATGGCACAAATTTATAGAACATAAAGAAAATCGAGCATAGAACAGTACAGCACAAGAACAGACCTTTCGGCCTACAATGTCTGTGCCAAACATGATGCAAAGATCAACTCCCATCCACCTACACATTATCCGTATCCCTCCATTCCCTGCATATCCATATGCCTATCCAAAAGTCTCTTAAATGTTACTATTGTATATGTCTCAACCACCACCCCCAGCATAGCGTTCCAGTAACTCACTTCCCTCTGTGTGTAAAAAACAAACAAACCGGCACATCTCTTTTAAACTTTGCCCTTGATTTGATATTTGATATTTCCATCCCGGGATAAAGGTTCTGACTGTCTACCCTATTCATGCCTCTCATAATTTTTATATACTTCTATCAGTTCTCCCCACAAACTCTGGCATTCTAGACAAGTCTTTCCAACCTTTTCCTGTAGATAATACTCCCTAATCCAGGCATTGTTCTGGTTTTGGAGAGGGTGCAGAAAGAGGGTTATCAGGATGCAGCTTGGATTAGAGAGTGCAAGTTATAAGGAGAGGTTGGACAGACTTGGATTGCTTTCTCAGGAATGCTGAAAGTTGAGGGAAGACCTGATGGAAAGGTATAAAATTATGAGAGGCAGAGATGGGGTAGACAGTCAGAACCTTTTCCCCAGGGAGCAAATGTCAAGTACTAGAGGGCATAGCATTAAGGTGAGAGGGGCAAACTTTTAAGGAGATGTGTGGGGCGTTTTTTACACGGAGCGTGGTGGGTGCCTAAATGTGCTGCCAGGGGTGGTGGTGGAGGCATATAAGATAGTGACATTTAAGAGACTTTTAGATAGGCACATGGATATGCAGGGAATGGAGTGAAATGAATGACATGCAGGCAGATAACATTTGTTTATCTTGGCATTATGTTTGGCACAACTATTGTGGGTCGAAGGACCTGATCTTGGCCTGTTGTTTTCAATGTTCTATGATTTATGTATATACATTTATATTGATATGTAGGCAGTTTACAGAATGGGATGGAAATTTATCCTTGGCTGTGTTTCAAGCTTTGGTTTTATTTTAGGGTGGCTCAGTAGCGCAGTAGAGGTGCTGCCTTACAGTGCCAGTGACCCAGGATGTCTCCTGATTGCAGGTGCTGGCTGTACAGAGTTTGTACATTTTCCCGGTGACCGCGTGGTTGTCCCCGAGTGCTCCGGTTTCCTCCCACAATCCAAAGATGTGCAGGATTGTAGGTAAATTGGCTTTGGTAAAAATTGTAAATTGTGTGTGGGATAGTGCTAATGTACAGGTTATCATTGGTCGGCGTGGACTCAGTGTGTCGAAGGGCCTGTTTCTGCGATGTATCTCGAAGGTGAACTAAAACTAAATACACCATTGATATGGTGATAAATACACCCAATTGATAAGTAGGCAGTTTACACAGTGGGATGGAAATTTATCCTTGGCTGCGTTCCAAAATTTGGTTTCATTTAAGTCAGACGACATGAATTTTAAGAACACAATACAGTGTGTGCGTGGATGCTTGTGCGCGCTTGTGTGCGTGCCCGTGCGTGCCACTTTCTTGTCAGTTTGACAAGTGCACTGGGAAGAGATCTGTGCCCCCAAAATGTTATTTCCTGCCACTATAATAATCAATGATCATGTTACCTTTCTAAGACCAGGATGCCATTCATGAACTTGAAGCAGGGCTCAAAGACTGCCTTGAAACAGCAGGGGAAAAGTCGCTATATTATGCTAGTATGACCTTGTGGTTTACGGATCGACTTGAAGAAGCTAGAGAGTATTCTAGCCGACTGATGAAAATTTCTAATGGATCAAAGGAGGTGAGTCTCCAACAAAGCATTAAGATACAACAGATCTTCAGACCAGTCTGAAGAAGAGTCTCGACCCGAAACGTCATCCATTCCTTCTCTCCAGAGATGCTGCATGTCCCGCTGAGTTACTCCAGCTTTTTGTGTCTATCTTTGGTTTAAACCAGCATCTGCAGTTCCTTCCTACACATTTAGATACAACATGCGGATTCTTGTGTCCGAAGAACTTCCCAAAACTACCTAAACAAGCAAACTGTACCTATTCTAAGCGTAGAAACGATGAACTGCAGATGCTGGTTAACAAACAAAGACACAAAGTGCTGGAGTAACTCAGCAGGTCAGACAGTACCTCTGAAGATCAAGGAAGAAGGAGGGTCTCGACCTGAAATGTCATCCATTCCTTCTTTCCAGAGATGCTGTTTGTCCCGCTGAGTTACTCAAGCTTTTGCATCTATCTTCGGTTTAAACCAGCATCTGCAGTTCCTTCCTACATATGGATAGACAACGTTTCAGGTCGGGACCCTTCTTCAGACTCTATACAATGTGTTCCTGATGAACTGTTGCCATACCATTGTACATCCCCATTGATCGTGACTCCCTTCTCTACATCTCTTTCAATGGGATATTGCATTTTTTTTGTCCAGCTACATGAATCACTGGAATAACTAAATAGGACATGTTGGACCCCTTCCCTCAGCGTTACACTGAAGCATCACTCTAGGTCATGGGACCCTCTCAGCACAGGAACGGTCCTAGATGACCAGGTGGTATCTGTGCTGCTAAAATTTTGCACTCTTGCTGATTCAATTGGTGCCCATGTTTTAAGCGGTGGAAATGTCTGACAAAACCTTCCACGTTTCTACACCTCTTGTCCCCCATTAAAATGCTCCTTAAAGTCCACCTCTTTGACCACATCTCTGGTCACCTGTCCCAATATCTCCTTACATGGCTTGGCATCAGTTTTGGTTTGATGGCGCTCCAGAGTTTGTTATGTTTCCACTATGGTAGCGAGAATGGTAAGCGTGTTGTTATGGTAGTTATTAGAGATGTACTGCGTCTGGCCCTTCAGTCCACTGCACTCATGCCAACCTTTTTGCCCATTTGAATCCCATTTGCCCACATTAGGACCATATCCTACTAAAGATAGACATAAAAAGCTGGAGTAACTCAGCGACTCAGACAGCATCTATAGATGTCGAGACTCTTCTTCAGACTCTTCAGACTTCTTCAGACTTCAATTTCGACCTGAAACGTCACTTATTCCTTTTCTCCAGAGATGCTGTCTGACCTGCTGAGTTACTCCACCTTTTTGCGTCTATCTTCGGTTTAAACCAGCATCTGTAGTTCCTTCCTACACACTACATCCTGTCACCCGCTGCCTTTTGAAGAAAATGTCAAAATGCCTCTTACATGTAGTGTATATAAGCTAGATAAGTACAATTCATTGAGGTTAGTTTTGGTGGGACACAAGTTTGTAACTTTTCTTCTCCGAGGTAGTTGTTTTACTGACCCCATCTGGGCCATTCCTCGTTTCAGCAGGGACAACCCACTGCAGTCTTGTGATGTACAGGTTCAAAATGTTCTTAAGGGATTGCACGACAATCCTGTACCACTTTGTTGTTTTGCACTTGCTGTATTTATTGTTGTGTTCATCATTACTGTAATTATTTTGTTTATTCTGTGAGCTTGATGTAAACAAGGGATTTAATTGCACTCTAGTGTACATGACAATGAACTAATCTTCTGGGTTCCTGATCTCTGTGAGTTAGTCGCTAACACAAATAGATCCCATGACATGTATCCAAGAGGAACAGGAGATTTGTACAGCATGTTTGTACCGTTAAAAGACATTTGGACAGATATATGGATAGGAAGGATTTTAGAGAGCCGTGGGCAAATGGGACTAGACCAATACGTGCAGAGTTGTGCAAGTTTTTGGGTTAATTGACCACAGAGGACATTTTAGGTTAATAAGCCTTAATATAATACACAATCATCACCACCAACTACTAACTAGGCACAGAGTACTAGAGTAACTCGATGGGTCAGGCAGCATCTCTGGAAGATTTAGATTGGTGATGTTTTAGTCTGAGGAAGGGTCCCGACCTGAAATGTCATCAACCCATGTCTTCCAGAGAAGCAGCCTGGCCTGCAGTTACTCCAACACTTTTGTTTTTACACCAGCATCTGCAGTTCCTTGTATCTGCCAATTCAGACATGAGTTGTGCCTTTTAAAGAAATGATATTCAGCTGGTTGAAGGAGGCCCCAACAAGGACCAATCACTGAGAAATTCATTAGCACACAAGACATTATGTGCTACAGACGTGTCCTCATTCAAGGCATTTGCGTTACCTGCTCCACCAGGTGAGATTGGGGCTGGCGTTAAGTGGAGGGTCGGGTTGGTGGAGGAAATAAAATGGGAGAATGGGGTGGGGTTGGCAGTCACTGGGCATTAGGAACCAATGATGTGTAGAGGTCAGGGTGAGAATTGGCCATTTGGTGAGGAGAGTGGGAAAGCAAGGTTAGTAATCAGTTTGGGATTCAGGTAGGTAGGATTGTTGGAGACACGAAGAGCTGCAGATGCCAGAAACTTCAGTAAAACACACAAAGTGCTGGAGTAACTCAGCAGGTCAGGCAGCATCTATGGAGGATATGGAGAGGCGATGTTTCAAGTCGGGAACTGAAGAAGGGTCCCAACCCAAAATGTTGCCTTCCTTGTTCTCCACAGATGCTGCCTGACCCGCTGAGCTTCTCTAGCACTTTGTGTGCTATACAGAGGAGATTGTTGGCTGGGAGTGAAATCTGCCTTCTGATCCCGACAGACATTTTGAACCCAGAAATGTGTAGTTAAACTTGCTGGGGTCTGGAGGAGTGGCCACTGTGGGAGTATCTGTGTGTGAGTTTGAGCTGCAGGATCTGAGTAGTAATATTGGCCTGGGACCAGGGATGATGAATCACTGTTTGAAACCAAATATTGGAGGGGGCTTTAATGTCCACTGAGAAGGCTAACAGAAGTTTCATCCAGAAGACTGCTCTTATGGCAGTGCAGCACTCCATAGAAACATAGAAGAATAGGAGTAGAAGTGCAGGAGTAGGCCATTTGGCCCCTTTGAGCTAGCACCACCATTCGATATGATTATGGCTGATTATCTAAAATCAGTACCCCGTTCCTGCTTTTTCCCCATATCCCGTGATTCCTTTAGCCCTAAGAGCTAAATCTATCTCTTGAAGAAAAAAAGCACCAAAATGCAGTTCTATCAATGCTGCAACACCATTCGTCAGGAGTAACAATATTTTAACATGTCAGTAGAGCAATATAAGAATAATTTTATCTAGATACAAGGAATTGCACAATTTATCAAACAGTCACAAAGTGCTGGTGTAACTCAGCGTTTCAGGCAGCATCTCTGGAAGGCATGGATAGGTGATATTTTGGTTTGGGACCCTTCTTCGGAGTGAAAAAGGCCCTCGACCTGAAACCTCAACTATCCACGTCCTTCAGAAATGCTGCCTAACCTGCTGAATTACTCCAGCACTGTGCAGAATTTTAAGTACACATGCACACCGGCCATTGTGTCAATGATCCCAAAAGAATGAATTAATGAGATTTTGTTTTATACTGCTGCTAGGCTTTAATACTTAAAGGCTGGATAGAACTTGCAGGCAAGAGTAGCAAGATTGGGAATTTAAAGAAGGCCATCGGATACCTAGAAGGAGGACTGCAGAATTCAAAAGATATCTTTGGTCTGATGGGAAAGGTGAGCCGTTGCTGTGCCTCTGACATTGTGACATGTATCTGGGTAAATCTCCCCCGGGTCGCCATGGGTTGTTCTGCATTTGGTGCATGAGCAACAGGTTTGTGTCCCAATAATACCTTTGGCGTTTCCCTAAGATATCCCAAGTGTTTCCAAGCTAAAGAATCACCTTTTAAGGAGAAAGCCCTGTTATAATGAAGGCAAATGCAGCATTTCACCTTTAACCCATGACCTCTGGTTCTTGATTCCACTACTTTGGGTAAAAGGCTCGACCTGTATCTATTCCCCTCATGATCGTATACACCTCTATGATCACCCCCTTATCCTCTTGCGCTCCAAGGATTAAAGTCCCAGCCTGCCCAACCTCTTGCTATATGGGTGAACAGATGTCAGAGATGAAAAGGAACCAAAATGATGTAAGAAAAGGAGAGGTGAGGCGTGAAATGTGAAGCCAGAGAAAGGGATATAGGTGGAAGGAGAAGTGGTGAATGGGAAAGGGTGTTGGGATAGTGGGAAAAATGGGAGCGCATCCAAGTGGAGCACCTGGAACAGATGGCGGGGAAAAGGGGCAAGGAATTATCGGTTATTTACTTAATATTGGGGAATTCAAAGCTCATACCATTGGGGTGAGCTACCCAAGTAGAATATAGAGTCATACAGTGTGGAAACAGGCCCTTTGGCCCAACTTGCCCATGCCAACCAACATGTCCCATCTGTAGTCCCATCTGCCTGCATTCAGCGTATATCCCTCTAAACCTATCCTAGCCATGAACATGTCTAAATGTTTCTTAAACATTGTGATAGTACTGTACCTGCCTCAATTATTTCCTCCAGCAGCTCGTTCCATTCGCCACCATCGTTTGTGTAAAAAACAAATACCCCTCAGGTTCTTATTAATGCTTCCCCCCCCCCCCTCACTGTAAACCTGTCCATTCATTAGAGTGGTTGCTTAGAGTAGTCTGTTACATAAAATAAATTACGTTTTGCATTCATTGTTGCTGTCCTACCTTCCAATCTCCGAGCCACAGGTCTATTACCTTCTGAAGAAGCAGAATTTCCTGGTTGCCCTGGAAACAGTCAATCAGATTATTGCCACCAACCCCACATTCCTGCCGGCACTGGTTCTGAAGATGAAACTGTTTTTGGCCCAGAACAACTGGGACCAAACCCTGGAAACAGCAAAACGGTAAGTATAGAGGAGGGCTAATTCCTTTAATGATGTATGCCCAAAGTACAAATGCTGCAGGGCACATATTATAATTTAAGTAACAAAAGGTTAAATTATTTTGTGCATTGAACTTTTGCTGGCAGTATATATGTTTATTTTATTTCATAATCCTTACGTCCTCATTATCTGCTGGTTTACTGCCTACGGATCCATGCACTTGCAACCTCCGCCCGAGGATTTGTTCCAGAACCACCAACCGAGGCAAAATGCATACTAGTGCTCGCGTGGGTGATCGGGAGAGTGGGCCGGGGCCAGGGTGCAGAGTGTGAGCCGGGTACTTGGAACAGAGCTGGAACATTGGTAGTTCTGCTATAACATGGGTTTCCACAACACGATTTGAATGTAATGCGAGCGATGAACTGGGTAACATGACTTGTGTTACATGGGCCAAATTGGCTGTAATATGATTGTGATCAGGAACCAGAGAACCACTTAAAAGTTAGGATGTAGAAACAAAGAACTGCAGATACTGGTTGATACCCCAAGTGCCAGGGTAACTCAGTGGGTCAGGCAGCATCTCTGGAGAAGAAGGAAAGGTCACATTTTGGGTTGGGACCCAAAACCTCACCCATCCCTTTTCTTCAGAAGTGCTGCCTGACCCACTGAATTGCTCTAACACTTTGTACTCACTTAAAAGTTAGCTTGGAACTTGACAAACAAAGAAAGTAAAGGGCCTTGTCCCACTTTGGGATTTTTTTCGGTGACTGCCAGCGTCAGTGACTGACGCCCGTAAAACCATCACGTTATACGACATACACACTGACGTATGCTGTTCTGCGGGTGACGCCGTGTCAGGGTCAGGGTTTTAGGGTTAGGGTTAGGGACCACAGATGGGCTGTCAAATATTCTTCCTTCAATGCATGGATTTTAAACATTAATATATTAAAATTAACACAATAAAATCAATTGTGCAAATGAAAAGTTGTCTGAGTCGTTCAGCTTGATTTACAGATGTATTGGTCCGCTTCCAGATCCAATCACCGTCTCTAACTTTTTAAAGGGATGGATTCAGTGAGTGTGGACTGTACTCCCCTCTCCCCTCTTTTCATTTGCACAATTGATTTTATTGTATTAATTTTAATATATTAATGTTTAAAATCCATGCATTGAAGGAAGAATATTTTACAGCCCATCTGTGGTCCCTAACCCTAACCGGGCGTCACCCGCTGGACAGCATACGTCAGTGTGTGATAGGGTGCACGACATGATGAGACACCCAAATGTTGCCCCAGGATTTTGAACATTCCAAAATCCATGGACGACAGGGAGAAACCGCGCGTCACTATATGCGTCACCACGCGTCATGCCGCGTCACGACCCGACCACGATGAGACAACCTTTTTTCAGGCTGTCGCCGAAAATGTCGCCCAAGTGGGACAGGCCCTTAACCTGTCTTGGATTAAACTGTTTCAATGCAACCTCCCTGCAGTAATCGGATACACTGGTCTCTGAAGATCACAGCTGCTGCTTTAACCTGGAGCAGCCACTAAAATTGTCACGCAATTCAATAACACTTGTGCAATGATACTCTATTAAACAATATCACGCATAGCTATTAGTATTTTTAGCCTTCAGTAACAAATGAAACTCTTGCTATTAAAATGACCCATTATTTTTGAAAATCCAGTGAGAAGATAACTTTGTAATTGTGAGTCTGAAAGTCTACCCCTAATCCCCATTGAATTTACAATGTGATTTTCTATAGACTGGGGTTTCTTAGGAACGCAACAATCATGTGTAGCAGAACTATCTGTAAACATATTTTTAAAAATTAAGCTATCTTTTTGAGGTTGTAATAGCAATTTACTGTATGTTTATATCAGAAATGGCAACAAAATTAGGAGTTATAAACAAAGTTTATGTGTGATTATTTGACATGCAAATAGATAGAATAGCGAATTTGATTGTGTTCTCTCTCTCTCCCCATTAAAACCAGAATTATACTGAAGGATGAGACCAATGTAGATGCTTTGCTGTTCTTGTGCCTCCATGCCATGTGCAAATTGGGAGAAAAATCTGAGGTGGGTGGCTGAAGAACTTCATGTCATGTTAAATGAGGCATTCAGCAGGATGTAAAAGCACATAGAAGCTTTATCCCCAATTAGTAGACTGCCTCATAATTTATGAGGAACAAAGAACTGCAGATCCTGGTTTACAAAAAAGACACACAGTGCTGGAGTAACTCAACAGGTCAGTCAGCCTGTCTGGAGAACATGGATAGTGACTTTAGAGGTACAGTGTGGAAACAGGCCCTTCAGCCCACCGAGTCCGTGTCAACCAGTGATCGCCCTGTACACTAGCACTATCCTACACTCTAGGGACAATTTACAGAAACCAATTAACATACAAACCTGTACGACATTTGAGTGTGGGTGGAAACCGGAGCTCCCGGAAAAAAAACCCACCTGGTCACAGGGAGAACGTGCAAACTCAGTACAGACAACAGCCGTAGTCAGGATCGAACCAGAGTCTCTGGCACTGTAAGGCAGCAACTCTACCCCGTGCACCACTGTGCTATCCTTGTACGTGTCGAGTTGAGACCCTTCTTCAGACCTGGTCTGAAGAAAGGTGCTGTCCCGAAGCATCACCTATCCATGCTCTCCAGAGATGCTCACCTGACCCGCTGATTGCTACAGCATCTAATTACAATTTCATACTACATGCAAAGTTAGGAATCTAAGCATGGACACTAAGTTCTTTTTAAGAGAGCACTTTCCCATCATATAATGTAGAGGCTAAAGGGGTGACCTGCTCAAGTGATGAACCCTGGGCACGTTCCTTTTTCCTCCAGTCCCTGCCTGTGAATGTGTCTGTCTAAATGCCTCTTAAATGTCACTATCATTTCTGCTTTCACCATCTCCATTGGCAGTGCAGAGAAGTTTATATACTTCTATTAAGTCTCCTCTCAGTCTCCAATGCTCCAGGGAAAACAATCCAAGCATGGCAAACCCCTCCTTAATATTCTTTAATCCAGCAAGACTGGTGAATCTCTTCTGCACCCTCTCCAAAGCCTCCATATCCTTATTATAATGCAGTCACCAACACAGCCCACAATGGTCCAAATGTAGCCTTTACCAATGTTTTAGACAGCTGCAAAATGACTACCTGGCTTTGATACTCAATGCCTCCTGCCAATGAAGGCAAGCATACTGTGTCTTCTTTGCCACCCTGCCCATTTATGTTACCCATTCAGGGGCTATAGACGTGCACCCCACGTTTCCTCTACATCCATGCTCCTGAGGGTCCTGCCATTTCTCTGTATACTTTCCACTTACATTTGACCATCCAAAGTGCAACACCTTTGGATGTAAAGATTAACATCTGTACAGTTTAAGCACCATATATATCCATCCTGCCGCATTCTTTGACAAACTTTCTCATTATTCGCAACCCTGCCCATTTTCATATCATCTGCAAACTTCCAAATCAACCCACCTACATTTTTATTTTGTTCTATCATTGAGGAACACCACTGGTCACTGACCTTCAATCAAAATAACATGGTAGAGTTGCTACCTTCCAGTACCAGAGACCCAGGTTCCATCCTGTGTATGGCTGCTGCCTGTACAGAGTTTGTATGTTCTCCACTACCCTCTGACTTTAATGGCCAAGCCAGTTTTTATTCCAATCTACCAAGTCTCCATGGATTCCGTGTTCCTTAATCTTCTGGACCATCTTACATGGAAGAACCTTGTAGAATGCTTCACTGAAGTTCATGTAGATATTCACTGTTCTATCCTCATCAGTCATCTCCTCAAAAATTCAATTAGGTTCATAAAATATTACCATATCAAGCTATGCCAACCTATCCCTAATAAGTCTATGCTTTTCAAGTTGCAAGTAAATCCTATCGCTAAGCATGTGTAAGAAAGAACTGCCGATGCTGATTTAAATCGAAGGTAGACACAAAATGCTGGAGTAACTCAGCAGGACAGGTAGCATCTGTGGAGAGAAGGAATGGGTGACATTTTGGGTCGAGACCCTTCTATCTCTAAGCATCTTCTCCAATAATTTCCCTACCACTGGCATAAGACTCACCAGGTTGTATTATCCCTATTGCTGTATTATCCCTATTGCCCTTCCTTCATAAAGGAAAAAAAAGACATTGGCTATTCTCCAGTTCTCTGGGATCTAGCCTGTGGATAAAAGGATACAAAGACCTCTGCCAATACTCCGGTAATGTCCTGCCTCACTCAGTGCATTGGGCGTGTCAATACCCGTGAGACCTGGATACCTGCTGTCCCAATAAAGTTTGTGACACTTCATTTGTCGCATTATGGAAATTGCTGACAAAGTATTTTGATATTTTCTTACAACACACAAGTAAGCCAACCAGCCAATGCCAAATTCCCAGACCAATGCCCATTGCTCCACTAATTTTCCCTGTAACCTATAGCTATCAAGTCTGCTCCTCACCTCCATGCCATTTCACCACCCACCTACACACTAGAGGCAATTCACACTTGTGCCTAAGTCACAGGCAGAAACTTTTTCTCAGGGTGAAAATGTTCAACATAGCTAGAGGGCATAGCTATAAGGTGAGGGGGGGGGGGGTGGTTAATGGAGATGTGCTGGGCAAGTTTTTTTACACAGGGTGTGAGGGGGCCTGAAACACATTGCCAGGGGTGGTGGTGGAACTGCAGGCTTTAGAGGGATATGGATCATGTACAGGCAGATGAAATCAGTTTCATTAGGCATCATGTTCGGCATAAACATTATGGGCCAAAGGACTCATTCCTGTGCTGTACTGCTCTACGTTGCGATCGTATTACATATCTTGCTCTTAATGCACCATTATTTATCCAATCTATGTATTAATGCAGGCTGAAACTCGTGTGATACAGCTTATTAAAGCCTTGGAGATAAAGGAACCTCAAAATCCAAAGCTTTATAACCGAGTGGCGGTTATATTAAGCAGAATGGTAAGTTAATAACACTTATTCCTCTAAAAAACACCACTGGATTTTGTTCTCCTGAGCTTTATTTAGAAGAAGCCATCTCTCTGACATTCTAAATAATGTGTTGGATAATAAAATAGATTTAGCTAAGATCGAAACAAGATGTTGGAATAACACTGCAGGACAGGCAACATTTCTGGAGAAAGGGAATGGGTGACATTTCAGGTCGGAACCCTCCTTCTGTCCCTTACGTAAAAATAACTTTTAATTATGTGCAGGAAAGAACTGCAGATGCTGGTTTCAATCGAAGATAGACACAAAATGCTGGAGTAACTCATCGGGGCAGGCAGCATCTCTGGAGAGAAGGAATGGGAGACGTTTCGGGTCGAAACCCTTCTTCAAACAGATGTCAGGGGATTGGGTGGGACAAAGATAGAATGTGGTCGGAGACAGTAAGACTAGAGGGAGAACTGGGAAAGGGGAGGGGATGGAGAGTGAGGGAAAGTAAGGGATATTTGAAGTTAGAGAAGTAAATGTTCATACCGCTGGGGTGTAAGCTGCCCAAGCTAAATATGAGGTACTGTTCCTCCAATTTGTGCTGGGCCTCACTCTGACAATAGAGGAGGCCCAGAACAGAAAGGTCAGATTGGGAATTGGAGGGGGAGTTAAAATGCTGGAGTAACTCAGCGAGACAGGCAGCATCTCCGGAGAGAAGGAATAGGTGACGTTTCGGGTCGAGACCCTTCTTCAGACTGATGTCAGGGGAGTGGGTGGTACAGATAAAATGTAGTCGGATACAGTAAGACTGGTAGGAGAACTGAGGGGAGGGGATGGAGAGAGAGCGAAAGCAAGGGGTACTTGAAGTTAGATAAATCAATATTTATACTGCTGGTGTGTAAGCTACCCAAGCAAAATATGAGGGGCTATTTGTAAAATGACTTGCTTGTCACACAAAGTCTTTTACTATATAACTTTATTATAAGCACTACACACACTATGCACTAGCTGTCCGTGGTCATCACTGGAGCTAGAGAGAGAGCTGGAGGTGGGAAAGCTACAATTATACAAGAGACAATGGGGAGTGGTTAGTAGTGGTGAGGTCACTATGTTAAAGGAGCATGCACTGATCTACATCCTTCCTCTTGGAAACAAAAGCATTGCACTTGCACAGAGCGACCACGGCTCATACGCTAGAATTAGAAACCGCGCAGGGAACAGTTAAAACATATCGTTATACAGGCTACTCAAACTCCCCGTAACGGACAGGCGGCTTGACCAACCGCCCAGAGCGGGTGCGCAACCCGCCTTCCCCCTCAACCGCAGGAGCCGGAGGGACGGGGGCAGGGACAGAGACGGGAGAACCGGGTGAAGAGCGCCCAGGGGAAGGAGGAGAACGGGGAGGCGAAACAGGTACACTCGCAGGCGAGGCAGGAGATGGAGGCTGGCGTGAGCGGGGCACAGAGAGCTGAGAGGGCAGTTTCCGGGGCATGCGAGGAGTGACAGGGTGAGGAGGAGTTTCGGCAGAGGGGAAGGGACAGGCGGTGAAAACGGGTCTGCGGGAGGCGGAGCAGGCTCGTTGACAAGCAGCAGGTGCTGGCGGGACCGACGGTACACGGTGCCCTCGTAGTCAACCAGGTATGACCGGGGAGAGCCAGCATTGCCAACGACAACGGCCAGCCGGTAGTGACCGGAGGGGGATTGCATCCGGACAACCTGGCCCGGGAACAGACGGGGAAGGGGACGGGACGACTTGTCAAAGGAGCGCTTCTGGATGGCCTGCTTCTCGATGATGCGCTCCTTGACAGCGGCAGGGCTCCGGACCGTGGGCTTGAGGGATTGCTGAGAGACCGGGAGAGGGGGGCGAGTGGTGCAGGACATGAGGGGACGCTGGGCAGGCAAACCGAGTGCGGGGTCCCGGGAAATGTTGCGGAGGTTGAGGAGGGCAAGGTAGAAGTCAGAATGAGAAAGCCGACAATGTTCCAGCAGCTCCTTGGCGCTGCGGACAGCGCGCTCCGCAAGGCCATTGCTTTGCGGGTACTTGGGGCTGCTGGTGATGTGGCGAATGTTCCAACGGGCGGCGAAGGCACGGAACTCTGCGCTTGAAAACTGGCTGCCGTTGTCGGATTGGAGAGTCACCGGGGACCCAAAGGTTGAAAAGTGGCGGCGAAGCTTCCCGATGACGGCAGCAGACGTGAGGGAAGGCAGCTGGTCCACCTCGAACCAGCTGGAGTACGAGTCCACCAGGACCAGGAAGTGTTTGCCACGCCATTCGAATATGTCAGTGGCGACAGCCATCCACGGCAACTCGGGAGCCGGTTGCTGCATGAGAGGTTGGCGCTGTTGATGAGGCAGGAGACTGTTGCAGGCAGCACAGGCGGAGACCCTGTCCCGGATGTCCTGAGCCATGCCCGGCCAGTAAAACTGGCTTTGGGCCTGGGACAAAGTGGCCTCAACCCCGGGGTGGCCGTTGTGGGCAGTTTGAAAGTAATGATCCCGCAGCGCAGCCGGCACCACGACCTTGTGACCCTTCACCACCACGCCGTTGTGCAGCACCAATTCATCCCGAACCAGGAAGTAGGGCACGGCACCAGCTGGCAGGGAAGAGCGTCGGTCAGGCTAGCCACGGCGGATGACGTCCGCAAGCTGTTGCAGGGCAGGATCAGCGGCAGTGTGTTTGACCAGGGACTGCATCTGCTGGGAAAGAACAATGTTAACGTTCAGTACCATCAGGCAGACGATTCGTATGGATGGCGGGCAACGGAAGGGAGCGGCGCACTGTTCGAATCCCACTTCTGACACCATGTAAAATTTCTTGCTTGTCACACAAAGTCTTTTACTAGATAACTTTATTATAGGCACTACACACACTATGCACTACCCCCAATCAGGAGAAAAATGTCAGTGTGGGAATGGGAGGGGGATTTAAAGTGTTGAGCAACCGGGAGATCAGGTAGGTTTAGGCGGACCGAGTGGAGGTGTTCAGCAAAACGATCGCTGAGCCTGCATGTGGTCTCGCCGATATACAGGAGTCCACACCTGGAACAGCGGATACAGTAAATGAGGCTGGAGGACGTGCAAGTGAACCTCTTCCTCACCTGAAAAGACTGTCGGAGTCCTTGGACGGAGTCGAGGGGGGATAGGGACAGATGTTGCATCTCCTGCGGCTGTAGGGGAAAGTGCCTAGGGAGGGGGTGGTTTGGGTTGAAAGGGACAAGTTGACCAGGTAGTTGCGCGAGGGGGGAGGTATAGGGACAGGTGTTGCAACTGGGTGAAGGAAACACATCCAGCCACGGGGAAAGGGTGCAAACTCCACACAGACAACACCCGAGGTCAGGATTGAACCCGGCTCTCTGGTGCTGCGAGGCAGCATCTCAACTGGCAGTGCCGCTGTGCCCACAATAATTTCCCCTCTTCAAATACATTTGGGGCCGACCTTCTTTTAGATGCAGATGTGACCTGTTATGCACTTTGTACACTTGCCAGTGCGGGAGAAACCAGACCATCCTGGAGCAGATGCACAATCTGGTGGAACACGCGCTATACTTGGACCCCACCAACTCGCAGATCGCTGCCGAGCTGGGATTCCAGCTGATTCTGCAGGAGAAGCCATGGCTCGCAGCAAAGCAGTACACTGAGGCAATGAAACTGGACGAAAGCAACATCCCCGCACTGACAGGTAATGGTTCTGGGTTCCCCATTTATGAGCCTGAAATTTAGTTTGGGTAGAGTTTAGAGATACTGATGTTTCCCATTGTAATTATCACCCTGGGTCTTGATTGATTAATTGATCGAAAGATACAGCACGGAAACAGGCCCTTCAGCCCACCAAGTCCACGCTGACCGTCGGTCACCCGTTCACGCTAGTTCTACTTTATTTCACTTTTTCATCCACTCCCTACATGCTAGGGGCAATTTACAGAACGCTAAATAACCTACAAACCAAGCATGTCTTTGGGATGTGGGAGGAAACCGGAGCATCCGGAGGAAACCCATGCTGTCATAGGGAGACCGTGCAAACTCCACACAGTCTGCACCCGAGGCCATGATCAAACCCGGGTCTCTGGGGCTGTAAGGCAACTGCTATACCAGCTATGCCACTGTGCTGCCCTATTGATATTTGTTTATTATTGTCAGGTATAACAGGATACAGTGGTAACATGTTTTGCATGTTATCTGGGCAGATCATATACAGTACATGAGTACAACAAGTCGTGCAAAAGAGAAAGTAAATAGAGTGCTGTACATAGTAGAGACACAAGGAACTATTAATACGGGAATATTGAGCAAAATACCAAGTGCTGGATCCCTCTATTATTACTTGAATGAACATCTCGTATATTAGAGATTAATTCCCTGTTTACCTTACTGTGGCCTTTTTATCTTCACTTCTCCGTAGCTGTAATACTTAATTCTGCAAAACACAAAGTGCTGGAGAAACTCAGCAGGTCAGGCAGTATCTGTGGAGGGAATGAACAGGTGACATTTCAGGTCAGGACCCTTCTTCAGACTCGGGTGACATTTTGAGTCTCAACCTTTCTTCAGGCTGAAGAAGGGTCCTGACCCAAAATGTTGCCTGTCCATTCCTCCACAGATAGTACCTGACAAGCTCAATTCCTCCTTTGTGTTTTGTCGAAGATAGTATCACAGTTACAGAGATAGTGTAGATTTTTTTAAAGTGCAAGGGCCACAGGTAGACTAGGCGAGGGGGAATTCAAAACGAATATATGAGCGATAGACACAAAGTACTGGAATAACTCAGTGGGTCGGGCAGCATCTCTGGAGAAAAAGGATCAGTGACATTTTGGGTGGGGAACCTTCTTCAGTCTCAAACTGACTCTGAAGAAGGGTCCCGACCTCAACTGTCACCCATCCTTTTTCTCCGCTGAGTTACTCCAGCACTTTGTGTCTATCTTAGGTATAAACTAGCATTTGCAGTTTCTTGTTTCAACCTAACATATGAGAGGCCTGTTCAAAAATTGGTAGTGAGAGATTTCAATCCAGCAGAATGTAAAGATATGCTGAATAATAAAAAACATAGAGAAAGCAGAAAAATTGTATAACAACATTACAATGTCTCACAAATAAATCAGCTGACGTGTGCAGCATTGTAAACAAGATAGATGACTAAGCCAATCATAATTTTTCATTTTTTAAGTTTGGTAAAATTAAAACACGTCAAAGGAAGCTAACATATAATGAAGGTATTCTTGTAAAAACATTGCAAATTTTATTCACGTCAAATCACTGGAGGAACTCAATGGGTCAGGCAACATCTAAGGAGGGAATGGATAGATGATGTTTCAAGCCGGGATACTTCTTCAAAGACAAGTTTTTACCACATTTAGAGAAAGGGTAGTTCCTAAATGAGTCAGTGCAGAAGTCACTTCCTGATGCTCATTCTAAAGGAGGGACCCGACCCAAAATGTCACTTGTTCATTCCCTCCGCAGATGCTGCCTGACCCACTGAGTTCCTCCAGCACCTTGTGTTTTGCTCAAGATTCTAGCGTTTGCATTCCCTTGTGTCTCAATTTTATTTACGTTATGTTAACTGAAGCCGTGAAGTCCCTTGCTTATAATAAGCAGGATCAGCGCAAAAGATAAAACAAAAAATGGGCATTTAGTGATATCAGAATAAATAAGTAATTGTATGTAAAGAGGAAAGATAATTTCTCCACATAGAAAATGCTGGAGATACATAAGCATCTGGAGAGACAAAAAGAGTTAAGGCCTGTCCTACTTGGGCGATTTTTCAGCGGACTGAAAAACCGGGAACTGGAACGGCGACTCTTAGAGAGACACACACACAGACACAGACACACACAGCGATGAACAGGAAGGTTAAGAAGGCTAGCACAGTGTGTGGTAAGTCCTTTAAAAGTGGGGGGAGAAGAGAAGGAGTGGAGAGACTTTTAAGAAGCCAGACAACTTTTTAATAAGCCAGAAATGCACAGCTGTCAAGTTTGGCGGGCATTTTACATTACCGGTCGGTTATCCTTGGTTCTGAAAACGCGTGCTTAAGTTTTTTTCCCTCCAATGAGCCAATGAAAATGCCCAGTCAGCAAATGCGATTAACTAAAACTACCTACGACTACCTCTACTACGTATAAAGGAAATGGCGGCGCTGTAATGGCGCGGCCCCTGCAGCTCATCTGTCCATTAAAAAAAATTGTTTTGTCCCGTTTGCTGTGGTTTTTTATATTGTTTTTAGCTGTGTATATGTGGGGGGAACTTTTAAATCTCTTCCCTGTACGGGGGACCCAACCTTTTCCCTGTCGGGTTGTCGTTGGGGCCTAGCACCATGGAGCGGCCTCCAGCCGGAACGACCTGGGGGCTCCAGTCGCAACCGCAGGAGTTGCAACACATATCCCTTTACCTTCCTCCTTGACTCCATCCAAGGACACCAACAGTCTTTGCAGGTGATGCAGAGGTTTACTTGCACCTCCTCCAACCTCATCTACTGTGTCCTCTGTTCCAGGCGTCAACTCCTGTTCATCGGCGAGACCAAGCGCAGGCTCGGCGATCGTTTCGCTGAACACCTCCGCTCAGTCCACCTTAACCTATCTGATCTCCTGGTGGCTCAGCACCTTTACTCCCCCTCCCATTCCCAATCTGACCTTTCTGTCCTGGGCCTCCTCCATTGTCAGAGTGAGGCCCAGCACAAATTGGAGGAACAGCACTTCATATTTTGCTTGGGTAGCTTACACCCCAGTGGTTTGAACATTGACTTCCCTAACTTCAAATAGCCCTTGCTTTCCCTCTCTCTCCATCCTTCCCAGTTCTCCCACCAGTCTTACTGTTTCCGACTACATCTCTGTCCCACCCCCTCCCCTGACATCAGTCTGAGGGAAAGGTCACAACCCGAAACATCACCCATTCCTTCTCTCCAGAGATGCTGCCTGTCCCGTTGAGTTACTCCAGCATTTTGTGCCCACCCCAGCACTTTGTGAGTTTTTTAAATTGAAACCTGTTAATTTATAGATCAGTAAAAATTCATAATGGGGAGAATTTATTTTTTTCATTAATAAAGACATTTCTTTGTATAGTTGATGAAGAACATAAAGAAATGGTCTTAAATGTTCACAAAGATCTTGTGACTGAGCGCTAAGAAGAGTCTATTGTCTTTAGGGAGAATCCGAGCTGAGATCCTGCTTGGGCATTTGGAAGATGCAGAACAGCAGCTGGAGTTCCTGAAGGAAGTGCAAGAATTCATTGGAACGTCCGGGGTAAGAAGGAGTTTAGTTTTAGTTTGGAGATACAGCATGGGAACAGGATCTTTGGCCCACTGAATCCATGCCGACCTGCGATCCCCTTACACCGGTTCTATCCTACATACTAGGGACAATTAACAGGATCCATTTAATGTTATTTATAGTTTTTAGTTTATTGGACTTTTTTGTTTGTTTGTTATGTTATCTATTGAGTACTGTGTTTACTGACCTCTTATGATGGAGTAAGTAAAAAATTAATTGTTCCATTTTCGGCACATATGACACTTAAACACTCTTGAAACGTCTCTCTTGTTTCTTGACACAATCTGCCCTCAATCCAACCCAACACAATGTGCTGTCAATCCAGGCCAACACAATCTGCCCTTAATTGTCCAATACAACCTGCCCTCAATCTTACCCAACACAATCTCTCAACCTTCTCCCTATTTCACAGTTTACTTCATGGATTGTCGAATTGTCCAGGCAACTAGAGCAACAAAACATCCTGCTGGAGGAACTCATTGGGCCCAAATGCTCCAGGTTCCAGCATCTGCATGTTTGAAGCTCCCTCAGATTCCAGCATCTACAGTCTCCCGTGTGCACAGATGACTGTGCTTGGTTCTGACCGGTGCGCCAGATCCGTAGCTTCACCCAGAGACTCTTTGCAGGGAAGAGAGATACTGTTCCCATGATTCTCAACTTGGTAACTCCGCAAGGGGCCTGTAGTATCTGGCCCAACTACAGGCCATGCGTATCTTTCTCTCCTTTCCTTGACATTTACTGTGACAGGACCATCGGATATCAAGGACCCCTATCATCTATCACACCACATCTTCTCCATTCTGCCATCTGGGATGAGGTACAGGAGCATCAGCTGCAAAACCAGCAGGATGCTACACAGCTTCTTTCCACAGGCAATAAGACTGGTTAACGGACTGTGTCCCATCTCCATATATCATACACCAACACATCTAACCTCGCCCACACTTTGACAGCTAGGCACCTGTCAAAGCCAAGCCACTGTTCGGTCTGAATGTCTGTTTTTATTTCAATTTTTAAGCCTGTTTTAGATATGGTAATTTTAATTTTTAAAGCTATATGTATTTATTCTGTTTTTATTAACCGCACTGATGGGAACTGATTGAGAAACAATTTTTTTGTTTCATCTGTGTAAGTACTCAGTAAAAATGACATTAAAGTATCCATGTGCCAAAATGGGCCTCACATTGCACAGCATTTGATTGATTTTTTTTAAAAATGTTCCCCCTCTCAAAGGAGCTGGCTTATCTTCAAGCTGTATTGGCAGCAAATAAAGGCAGAGGACCAAAAGTGATCATCAAGTTCTTGAACCAGGCTGTGGACATTCACTTCACCTCACTGCAGGACTTTCCTCTCAGCGTGGAGTACTTTGAGAAGCTCAACCCTGAGTTCCTGCTGGACATTGTAAAGAAGCTTCTATCCCTTTGTCCTGACCAGGTGAGAATTGTGGGAACACACAAGAAGATTATAAACATTTTTGTGGCATTTAGTGCTGCTGACAAGACTGTGATTTGTTGTCCACTCCCAGTCACCTTGAGAAGGTGGGTGGCGAGTCGCCACCTCAAACCACTGCCGTCCTTCTGATGAAAAAGGACGCCCCACCCCCATATCACTCTGCTGGATCGACTGTTCCAGAATTTAGATCCAGCACCAGTGAAGGACCAGTTATGTATCTCCAGGTTATGGTGGTGTGAGCTGTGAAGGTGACCCTGGAGTCAGAGGTGTTCTCTCATGCACCTGTTCTCCCAGATGGTGGAGGTCATGAATTTTGGAAATGCTGCTGAAGAACCCCTGTGAGTTGCTACACTCAGCAAATCCTTGTGGGTACACAGACCATGGTAGTGCCTGGGCGGAGATGCTGGATGGATATTTAGACTTGCAGCTGAATTGTCTCTACATTAAAGAACATAAAACAGTACAGCACAAGAACAGGCCCTTTGGCCCACCCTCTGTGCCCAGCATGATGCCAAGACTAATTCTTATCTGCCTGCATATAACCCATATCCCTCCATATCCACAAACATAGAAACATAGAAAATAGGTGCAGGAGGAGGCCATTCGGCCCTTTGAGCCAGCACCGCCATTCATTGTGATCGTGGCTGACCTATCCACAAACTTATCCAAAAGTCTCTTAAATGCCACTATTGTAATACTTCCACCAGCACCCTCCACAGCGCATTACAGGTACACACAACCCTCTGTGTAAAAAACAATTGCCCCACATATCCCCTTTAAACTTTCACAATCTCACCTTAAAGATATGCCTTCTAGTATTTGATTTTTCCATGCCGGGGGAAAAAGGTTCTGACTGTCTACCCTATCCCTGCCTCTCATTATTTTATATACTTCTATCAGATCTCCCCGCAACCTCCAGCGTTCGAAAGAAAATAATCCAAGTCTGTCCAACCTCTCCCTGTAGCTAGTAGTCCCTAATCCAGGCATCGTTCTGGTAAACGCCCTCTGTACCCATTCCAAGAGGGTGTTACATGTCAGAGAATGGAATGTATTTAACAGTCTAAGTATTGTTCATTTCACTTTTTATTATGTGCTAAGTTGCTGGCAGGATTTGATGAAATAAATTGGGAGATGATGTTATATAAGACGTTGGTGAGGCTGCATTTATAGAGTATTGTGTTTAGTTCTGGGCACTGTGTTATACAAAAAATGTTGTAAATTTGGAAAGGGTACTGAGAAGATTTACTAGGATGTTGCCTGGACTCGAGGGCCTGAGCTATAGGGAGAGGTTGAGCAGGCTGGGATTCTATTTGGAGCGCAGGTGGATGAGAGGCGATCTAATAGAGGTGCATAAAATCATGAGAGGAATATATCGGGTAGATGCACAGAGTCTCTTGCCTAGAGTAGGGGAATCGAGAACCAGAGGACATAGGTTTAAGGTGAAGGAGGACAGATTTAAAGACCAACATGACTCATTCATACCAGTCTCACCTGCCTGCGTCTGTGGCCATATCCCTCTAAACCTGTCCCATCCATGCTTGTATAAATGTTTCTTAAATGTTGCGATAGTACCTGCTTCAACTACCTCCTCTGGCAGCTCGTTCCATACATCCACCACCTTTGTGTGAAAAAGTCACCCCTCAGGTTTTATTAAATCATTCCCTTCTCCCCTTAAACCTATGTTCTCTGGTTCTCGATGCGCCTACTCTGGGCAAGAGACTGTGCTTCTACACGATCTATTCCTCGTGATTTTGTGCACAATTTTGTGGGAACATGATATCTCAATTCCTCTGCTCATTGCTCTGCTCGATGAGGGCAAGTGTGCCAAATGCCGCCTTCACCACCTGTCCACCTGTGCTCTCATCAGAATCGATGCCATTAGCCCCCATTGCTGTAGTTACCATTTATTAGTGATGGCAGAGTCTGTCTTTAAATCTGTTAGGGCTGGCACATTGGCATAGAGCCACTGCCTCCCAACTCCAGCAGTCTGGGTTTGATCCTTATCCCAGTGCTCTGTAATCAGATATTTCTACGTTCTCCCTGTGACCCCGAGAGTTCTCCCAAGGTGCTCCAGTTTACTCCCATATGTGGTCTGGAAGGTTCATTGACCAGTGCAAAATTGTCCCCGGGTTAGTTTAGTTTAGTTTTGAGATACAGATCGAAAACAGTCCCTTGGTTCCACTGAGTCCGCGCCGATCATCGATCGCATCGTACACTGCCACTATCCTACACATTAGAGACAATTTTCATTTTTACCAAAGCCAATTAACCTACAACCCTGTACGTCTTTGGAGTGTAGGAGAAAACTGGAACACTTAGAGAAAAATCCGCCTGACCACGGGGGGAATGTACAAACTGCGTACAGACAGCACCCGTAGTCACGATCGAACCCGAGTTTCTGGCACTAAGGCAGCAACTCTACCGCTGCATCACCTTGCTGCACCTCGTGAAGGTGGGAATGTTGGGAGAATGGGTTGTGGGAAAAATCAATGGGGGAAATAACATTGCTCTATAAGTTGACATAGACTCGATGGGCTGAATGGCCCTCTGTGTCGTAAGGTCATATCAAGTATAATGTGAATTAAGTCACGATTGCTCTTCACAGTCTGTTTTGCAAGGACAACCTCTTTCTCCTCTGCTAAGACAGTCTGCCATGATATTGGAGCCAGTGTTCAAGGTAGCTCCTGGGATTAAGCAGGTTCTGTACATAATGGCCCAAATTAGATACCTCTCAGGTAAGAACAATTTTGGTCAAGGATATATTATTAATTTTTTTAAATAATTTCTCACTCTGACCATGATATACACTTGGCTAAAACAAATGCATTTCTCATTCCTCCTAAGACAGACAGAAAATTCTGGAGTAACACAGCGGGTCAGGCAGCAACTCTGGTGAAAAGGAATAGGTGACGTTTTAGGCTCATTCTTCCTGGCAGTTTCTAATGGCATCAACAGACTAATTCTTCCTGGCCGTTTCTAATGGCATTAAGAGTGCTACAGAGGTACAGCAGTAAGTGCTGTGACCTCGCAGCCCCAGTGACCTGGGTTCGATCCTGACCTCCGGCACTGTCTGTGCGAAGTTTGTGACTGGGAGGTGGGGAAGGTGGTTGGCACCTGGTTTTTCCATTCTCCTTCCACATCCCAAAGTTAGGAATGTGGTTGCAACAAAGTAGAGTGAGGACAAAAACAGCACTGGAAGACCAGATTTACAAGGATATTGCCAGTGCTTGAGGGCCTGAGCAATAAGTGCAGCAGCAGATTTTTATATCGTTCAAGAGATTACTCCCTCTCGCCATTAACTCGACTACATGGTTAAGGAGAATGTCGTAATACGCATTTGAGCTCTCCGTGAGACCTTCAGAGCTTCTACGCAGATAAATCTTCATAACACAGTCTTTTGATTAATAGTTTCTTTATTGTTGAAGACACACTATAAGATATACATCCAACATACTCCGACTCATACACTTTAATCTTCGTCAAACTCCAGCATATCGCCTTAAACGTTAGAAAACTCCTCTTGTCTCTGTTAAACGTCACATGGTCGAAGGGTAAACCTTCCCCATGTAAGTCCAAAACTAAACTAAAAACTAAGCTTCTGCGCAAGAAACCTTGCTCCAAACATGCCCTAGACTGTCATAAATCCCACCCACATAATAACGGGCAGTCTAAAATTGAAAGGCCAATGCCATAATTAATGACACCCAAAATAAGCCAATGGCCACTACAATGAGGAGAGGTTGGGCAAGCAAGGACTTTACTCCTTTGAGCGCAGGTGGCTGAGGGGTGATTTTACAGAGGCATATACAATCATGAGTTCATGACAAGTATAGATAGGGTGAAGGTATCAAGAATTAGAAGACAGATTTAAACTCAGAAGGAAAGGATTTTATAGGAATCTGAGGGGGCAACTTTTTCCACAGGTGAGTATATGGAACGAGCTGCCAGAGAAAGTAGTTTAGGCAGGTACTATAACACCCTTTAAAAGATATTTGGACAGGTATGTGAAAAAAAGGAGAGGTTGAGAGAGATATGGACCAAACGTGGACAAATGGAACTATCCTAGATGGGACATCTTGGTCCACATGGACTGAGATTCTAATTCTGAGGAAAAGAGTGTCCACTCTTGCGCAAAACCTTAATTTGCATTTTAAGAGACAAAGAAAATTAAATATTTTTTGGATATAGAACAGTACAGCACACGAAGAGGCCCTTTCAGCCCACAACGTCTGTGCCGAACATGGTGCCAAGACCAACTCTTATCTGCCTGTACATAACCGAGGGACAGTTTCTTCCCAGCTGTTATCAGGCAACTGAACCATTCTGCCAGAGAGCGGTTTTGAGCTACTACCAATCTGATTAGAGATCCTTGGACTATCTTTATTTGGACTTTACTGGACTTTATCTTGCACATAACGTTATTCCCTTTATCACATATCTGTACTTGTTTGTAATTATGTATTGTCTTCCCGCTGACTGGTTAGCACGGAACAAGCTTCTCACTGCACCTCGGTACACGTGACAATAAACTAAATTAACATAAACCACATTCCTCTATTCCCACCATATCCATGTGCCTATCCAATAGCCACTTAAACGCTACTATCATACTCGCCCCACCCTCCCCGCCCCCCACCACTGGCATGGCGTTCCAGCACTCACCACCCTCTGCATAAAATAAAATTTGCCCCACACATCTCCTTTAAACTTTGCCCCTCTCACCTTAAAGCTGTGTAAAGGTGTAAACTACCCTATCTCTTCCATGCAGACTTTCCAACCAGCAGGGAGAGTTCATGTAAGGACATGCAGCAGCAAGGGCAGGAAAGTTCACTGCTCCTGAATTTGTTGTCCTGTGAGTGTGAAAAACAGAGTCATACAGCAGTTTCACCGCCTTTGGCACTGTGCTGCTGCAACACATGTAGTGTGGAAGATGTTATTTAATAATGGCCAATGCAGCAGGTATTTAGTGGGAATGATGATGATAAACTATGACTGGCCGGACAGTCATTTTCACTCAATGCACGACTGTTGAAAATCTTTGGGATATATAATCAAGAGTGTATATACCGGTGAACTATTCCCTCTGAGGGGGAACCCAGAACAAGGCCAACACAGTGGTGCAGCTGGTTGAGCCGCTGCCTCTCAGCGCACGTGGACCCGGGTCCGATCCTGACCTCGGGTGCTGTCTGTGGAGTTTACACCTTCTCCCTGTGACCACGTGGGTTTCGGCTGGGTGATCCGGTTTCCTCCCACATCCCAAAGTCATGCAGGTTTGCAGGTTGATTGTCCCTCTGTAAATTGCCCCTTATGCATAGAGTGAGTGGATGCGAAAGGTAGGATAACATAGAACTATTCTAGTGTGAATAGGTGATTGATGGCCAGAGTGGACTGTGGGCAAAAGGACCTGTTTCCATACTGTATGTTCTAAAGCTAATACATAAAGTAGTATAACATGTAAACTGCAGCTAAGACATTTGGGAGTGAAACCAGTATGTTCCATCTGCTCTAGTCCCACCAGCCTATGTTTGGCCCATATACCTCCAAACCTGTCCTATCCATGTACCAAATATTAAAAATAAAAATAAAAAAAGACAATTTCTATTGCATATCAATTTCTATTTGGAAATTGACAAACAATAAGAAAAACTGTCTTGGAAATAAAACACTCGGGAAAAGAAAATGTTGTCTCACCGGCCCACTGTAGGGTGGTTGACTTTTGACTTTTAAGAACATAGTCTATCATTTTTCACTGAAGAAGGACACAATGTGCTGAAGTAATTCAGCGGATCAGTCAGCATCTCTGGAGAAAAGGAGTAGGTGATGTTTCGGGTCAGGATCCTTTGTCAGACTGAAAGTAGATTTAGATTAGATTAGATTAGATTCGATTTATTGTCATTCAGACCTTTCGGTCTGAACGAAATTTTGTTTCCCTGCAGTCATACATATAATTTAAAAAATGACAAAAACACACAATCACCACAAATTTAACATCCACCACAGTGAGTTCACCAAACACCTCCTCACTGTGGTGGAAGGCGAAAATCTTAAAGTCTCTGTCTCTTCCCTCTTTGTTCTCCCTCTGCGCCGAGGCGACGGTTCAAACTCCGCGGGTGGTCGCTGCCTCCGCAACAGCTCCAGGGCCGAGTCGGGTCTCCGCCGCTGCTGCCGCCGCCGCCACAGCTTCGGTGCCGAGCCGGGTCTCCGCTGCTGCTGCTGCCGCCGCCATAGCTTCGGTGCCGAGCCGGGTCTCCGCTGCTGCTGCTGCCGCCATCACAGCTTCGGTGCCGAGCCGGGTCTCCGCTGCTGCTGCTGCCGCCGTCACAGCTTCGGGGCCGAGTCAGGTCTCCGCTGCTGCTGCTGCCGCCGCCACAGCTTCGGGGCCGAGCCGGGTCTCCGCTGCTGCTACTGCCGCCGCCACAGCTTCGGTGCCGAGCCGGGTCTCCGCTGCTGCTGCTGCCGCCGCTACAGCTTCGGTGCCGAGTCAGGTCTCCGTTGCTGCCGCTGTTGCTGCTACAGACCGATGCCGCCAGCTCCGCCATTAGGCCTCGGCGCAGACGGAGATGGGGAATACGACCGAAGAAAAAGTCGCATCCCCCGAAGGAAGAGACCAAAGCATGTTTCTCCCACCCCACCCACACACATACACAACTTAATAAAACAAAATTAACTAAAACATGACAAAGAACAAAACGAAAGAAAAAAAACAGACGGACTGCAGGTGGGCCGCAGCTGTTAAGCCAGCGCCGCCATCTTGTTTAGAGTTGGGGTGGGTGGAATAAACTGGAGGCGAGAAAATTCCAGTACAAATCAGGGCCGTCAACAGATGACCTCAGGAAGGGTGGAGCATTGGCTGGGGTGGGAGGAATACAAGGATATGAACCGTGGAACTGGTAAGAAGAGTAGGGTGGGAGAGAGGGAATACAGGAGCTATTTGAAATTAGAGAAATCAACATTTCACCCAGACCTGTCATTTTTCACTGTAGGGGTCCATTGAATTGACAAGCAATCGCTTCTATTGATAATTTTATTGACGGATGTTGCGGGTTGTGAGGAGAAGGCGGGAGAATGGGGTTGAGAGGGAAAGAGAGATCAATCATGATTGAATGGTGGTGTAGATTTGATGGGCTAAATGGCCTAATTCTGCTCCGATCACATATGAACTGATGAATCCATTAAACTATGTGACAATGTATTTTAAGCTAGCAGTAACAAAAATAAATTTGCAGCTATTAAAAGACCTTTGTGTTTGAGAGTCCTGTGGGAGAAAAAACATTGTTATTGCAAGTAGTAAGTAGAGTAGCTGCCTCATAGCGCCAGAGACCTGGTTTCGATCCTGACTATAGGTGCTGCCTGCGTGGAGTTTGCACGTTCTCCTTGTGACCACGTGGGTTTTCTCTCGGTGCTCTGCTTTCATCCCACATTCCAAAGATGTGCAGGGTTGCAGGTTAATTGGCTTCTGTAAATTGCCCCTAGTCTGTAGAATGCAGAAGTGGGAAAACAAAGAACTAATGTACGGGCGATCGATGGTTGGCATAAACTCAGTAGTCTGAAGGGCATGTTTCCACGCCGTATCTCTAAACTAAACTAAACTCAGCAGATTGGGCAGCATCTATGGAGAGAGAACTATGGAGAGAGAACTCTGATAACGGTCCTCCGTTAGAAGATCCAGGGGTGTGGTGCTAGACTTAGACAAAGCGAGATTTGAATTGATGGGTGGACTGTGTGAGCTGAATTCTGTTCCAGTTTGGTATTTCAGGTTAATTCTGTGGCTAGGTCTAACACCTAGGACTATTTTTGCCAGTCACACGGAAAATGGTATCTCCGAGGCGGCGAGTGGTGTAGCAGTAGAGTTGCTGCCGTACAGCGCCAGAGACCTGGATTCAACCGTGACTGCGAGTGCTGTCTGTACAGAGTTTGCACGTCCTCCCTGTGGCCACGTGGGTTTCCCCAGGTGCTCTGGTTTCCTTCCACACTCCAAAGACTTGCAGGTTTGTAGGTTAATTGGCTTCAGTAATAAAAAATTGTAAATTGCCCCTCATGCGTAGTAGGGTAGTGCTCGTGTACAGGGCGATTGATGGTCGTTGCAGACTCGATGGGCCGAAGGGCCTGTTTTCACACTGTATCTCTAAAGTAAAGGTTATAGACACAGAAAAAAGTTGGTTTAACCTCCACTGTTCTTCATCCCGCACAGGTAACCTGAACACAGCACAGGCTATTCTGCATCCATATCTCCAGATGAACCCCAGTTTTGCTGATGGCCACCTGCTCATGGCTCAGATATACCTGTCCCAGGGCAATTACAAAGAGTGTTCCCACTCTCTGGAACTGGGACTCAGCTACAACTTCCAGGTGAGAATGATGTCATTAGGCTCAAAGGGACCGATAGGGGAAACTCCAGAAATCTGCTAGAAATCTTAAATGAAGACAAAGAATGCTGGAAATACTCATGGAGCGTTTTGCATCTTGGTTAGCTACTGGTGACATATTAGAAGGTTGGAGCAATAGAGCTGTAGAATCATACAGTGTTGAAACAGTGCTACGGACCACCTTGCCCACACTGACCAACATGTCCCATCTACACTAGTCCCACCTGCCTGTGTTTGGCCCATATCCCTCTAAACCTATCCTATCCATGTACCTGTCAAAATGTTTCTTAAACGTTGCGATAGTACCTGCCTCAACTACCTGCCACGGCAGCTCGTTCTGTACACCCACCATCCCTTGTGTAAACCCTCGGGTTCATATTTAATCCTTCCCCTCTCACTTTAAACCTATGTCCTCTGGTTCTCAAGTCACTACCCTTGGCAAGATACTCTGTGCGTTTACCCAATCTATTCATTTCACGATAGACACAAAATGCTGGAGTAACTCAGTGGGACCGCAGCATCTCTGGAGAGAAGGAATGGGTGACGGTTCCAACGTGTTCCTGCCTACAGGTACACGTACACGTCCAACCTCATCTACTGTATCCGCTGTTCCAGGTGTGGACTCCTGTAAATCGGCGCGACCAAGCGCAGGCTCGGCAAACGTTTTGCTGAACACCTCCGCTCAGTCCAACTAAACCTACCTGATGTCCCAGTTGCTCACCACTTTAACTCCCCCACACATTCTCACACTGACCTTTCTTTCCTGGGCCTCCGCCATTGTCAGAGTGAGGTCCAGCGCAAATTGGAGGAATAGCACCTCTTCGATTGAAACCACCTTCTGCAGTTCCTTCCTACACTATTCATTTCATGATTTTGTACAAAAAATGCATTAAGAATGAGCCAGGAATCACCAGGCTGCTGAACCTTAGATCAACAATGGGGAAATGACTAGAAAAAACTCCAAGGCACAGGTTTTATGTTATTTTTATGTTCACATGGGGAGGCAAGGGCTGATTATGAGGAATTTACATGGTTTTGTGCAAGGGATATGTTACAAGGGTTACATAGATTCAAGGATCTGACTGGTAGAACAGAAAACAGGCACACTCGTCTGTTAAGTTACAAGTCAGTTTTATTGGCACGAGAGAGAACAAAAAGAATACCTATCTCAGTATGCGCGGGGGCCTGTCTTACAGCAGCTCACTTCCCTCTCTCTCTCTTGGCCTCCGTCCACAGTGCTGATCGCAACCCAGCCCGTCGGTGAACCCCTCTCGTCAGGAACTGCCTTATGGCTTACTGGCGCCTGCCTTTATACAGGCAGAAAACAGTTATTGAAATGACCGCTGATAAGTCCTGGCCAATAGCACTGTTTCTAAATAAATTCAAACTACAACCAATGGGAGGGGACTGCATCCGAGGAAGCCCCCCCCCCCCCCCAGAAACAAAGCGTTAACCGCTGCAGACTGGCGTGTAAAGGTAATACACACGGCACTGCTGGTTTGGCGCACAAAGTTTTAAACAGAGCGCTGTCAGCTTAGCGCATGGGAATTTAAACAAACCCCTGTCGGCTGCAGCTCTATGGGTTCTAAATATAGTGCTACCGGCCACAACGCTATGGGCGTTAAACATAGCGCTATGGGATTTAAACATAGCGTTATGGGTCATAGACTGTTTGGGTAAAATTCTCATATAACAGGATATCATGTCTCACAAAATCAATTACGAATTTTTTTGAAGAGAAAACTAGGGAAATTGATGAAGGTGGGGCAGTAAACATGGATTGCATGGGTTTTTTGCAAAGTTTTTGCAAAGACCTACATGGTAACTGATCTGGAAGGTTAGGACACCGGAGGTTCAAGGCTGGTTGGCATTTTGGATCCAAAATTAGGTTGGTGATGTGATGCGAGGCAGAGAGCAGTGGGTCTTTGTCTTTCCTTCATCTTAGAGATACAACATGAAAACAGGCCCTTCGGCTCACCGAGTCCACGCTGACCATCGATCACCTATTCACCACTCCCACTTTCACATCCACTCCCTACACAATTGGAGCAATTATACAGTCAAACCAGGACAGGACCTTCACAATGAATAATGGGGTGGTCAAGAAGGTTTTCGGTACATTGGCTTCATCAGAGTATTGAGCAAAGAAATTGGGATGTTATGCTACAGTTGTACAACACAGTGGTGAGGCCGCATTTGTGTTCAGTTTTGTTCATTAAACTGGAAAGGGTGCAGAGAAGATTTTGAGAGGATGCTGCAGCCGGCCTTGGAGGTGCTGGAGGCATTACCCCGGTTCACCCTCCTACCAGATCTTGCTCCTCGCGTCCGACGTCTCCAGCTCCATTCCGGTTACGCCGTCCCATGTGTCTTCGGGTGGGTTCCTGGTCCGCTGAGCCTTTGGATGGGCCATGCTCACCAACAAACTTTCAGGTGCGTCCCGCCAACCGATGAGCCTTGGGGCCGGTTCTCCATTACACTCTACCACACTACAATAGTCACACAGAGTATTATTTTTTGACGGGTCAGATAGGGTGTTATAGTAACTAATTGTGGTTGTTATGTGATGTTATAATATGCCTTCGAAAACTAATAGATCTTGTGTAGCAAAGCATAGGATTGTATGCTAGGTGTAATTTGACAACTGCCTAAATTTATGTCCATTTAACTGATACTGTTGCAGGTTAGAGATCATCCAACCTACCACTTGATTAAAGCCAGAGCACTGAAGAGGATGGGCAACATTGGAGAAGCAGTAACTATATTAAAAACAGCCATTGGTCTGCCGGGAGTGAGGAATTATTCCAATGTAAAGGGCAAAGAGTCATTGGCTGACATCAGTATAAGCAACTGTGTCTCTGTATATCTGGAGTTGGCAGTGGCTTTACAATTGAATGGCGAGCAGGTACTCCCACCTAGACACTACTTAGGGCGGGGTAGCGGTAGAGCTACTGCCTTACAGCACCAGAGACCCGGGTTCAATCCTGACTACGGGTGCTTGTCTGTACGGAGTTTGTATCTTGTCCCTGTGACCTGCGTGGGTTTTCTCCGAGACCTTCGGTTTCCTCCCACACTCCAAAGACTTGCAGGTTTGTAGGTTAATTGGCTTGGTATAAATGTAAAATTGTCCCCAGTGTGTGGGATAGTGTTAATGTGCGGGGATCGCTGGTCGGAGCGGACTCGGTGGGCTGAAGGGCTGTTTCCGTGCTGTATCTCCAAACTATCTCCAAGCTATTACCCGCCACGCTTTGTCTTCCCTCTCCCCTTTTCCAGTTTTCTTCTCCCACATTTCAAACAATCTGAAGAAGCGACTCGACCCGAAACGTCATCTCTCTGTTCACCAGCGATGCTGCCTGACCCACTGAGTTACTCCAGTGCTTTGTGTCCTTTTGTGTGTTAGCCAGCATCTGCAGTTCTTTGTTTCTACAGTCTGCATTTATGTTCCTTTAACATAATAAAAGAAAAAGCCAGTAAATAAGAATAATTAGAGACTAGTACAGCACCAAAAGCCCTTCAGCCCATCAAATCCTTGCTGTTGATCAAACATCCGTAAGCAACCTGGCTCTCTGGCACTGTGAAGGAGATGTCGCGTTTTCTATCAAGCCCATCATTGTGACATAGACTTAAATCTGGTCAAGATTGGAAAAAGAGGAATATTCTTTATCAATGTACCGCTGCTGGCAAATTCATTTCACTTGCACTTTATGTGCAATGTGACGAATAAAACTGTATTGTATCGTTGTATTGTATAGTCAAGCATGAGTTGTGAGTAAGAGACTTTGATTCATGTGGAGAAAAAGAATGGTAGAGCTGTTAGGTTGAATGACCTGTTTACATGTTGTAACATGATCCGATTCCACATCTTTTCATGGTAATGTGGATACAAGGAACTGCAGGTGCTGGTTTACAAAAAAAAGAGACAAAGAGCTAGAGCAACTCAGCGAGTCAGGCAATATCTCTGGAGAACAAGGATAGGTGACATTTCGAGTCAGTAGACAACTTTACTGGGCCTTACTTGACCAAAAATTCAGCCCAACTTCCTTCAACTCACCTGGTTGATTTCAAGGCACGATTATTCCCTCGAGGCAACGTGAGATCAATGATGTATGTTCATGTTTCTCAGTGAGGGAGATTTACAAAGATGTTGCCACAAGTCGAGGGCCTGAGCTATAGGGAGAGGTTGAGCAGGTTAGGACTTTATTCTTTGGAGCGCAAGAAGATGAGGGGTGATCTTAAAGAGATGTAAAAGATAAGGGGAGGACTAGATAGGGTAAATGCCCAGTCTTTTACCAAGAGTTGGGGAAACATTAATCAGAGGATAAGGTTTAGCTGTGGGGAAAAAATGATTTAATAGGATCCTGGGGGACAACCTTTTTACATATTAGGCAGAAGATGCAAAAGTTTGAAAGTATTTACCATCAGATTAAAGAACAGCTTCTTCCCCGCTGTTATCAGACTCATCAAATAACCTCTCATGCAATAAGGATGAATTCCCGATCTTCCAATATACCTCGTTACATCACATGCACTTATCTTCTATCTGCACTTTCTCTGTAGCTTCAGCACTATATTCTACATTATGTGAATATATTCCCATTTGCACTATTTGTTATACTCGTGTCTGGTACGTTCAGTCTGGATAGCATGCAAAAATAAAGTTTTTCTCTGTACCCCAGTACATGTGACAATGATAAACCAATACCAATATCAATACCAGTTGAGGATGCAAGGCTGAGACGTGTCAGGATGAGGTTGGTGAGCCTTTGCAAATGCACTCTGCGAACAGTACCAATCACTGTCTCAGCAAAGCCACCAGCAAAATCAAGGACGAGTCTCACCCCGGTCACTCCCTCTTTTGCTCTCCTCATCAGGCAATAGGTACAGAAAGGTGAAAACACACACCTCCAGATTCAGGGACACTTTCTTCCCAGCTGTTAACAGGCAACTGAACCACCCTATCACCAACGAGACAGTTTGCCCTGACCTACCATCTACCTCATTGGAGACCCTCGGACTATCTTTACTCGGATATTACTGGACTTTATCTTGCACTAAGCATTATTCCCTTTATCCTGTATCTGTACATAGTGGATGACTTGTTTGCAATCATGTATAGTCTTTCTGTTGACTCGATAGCACGCAACAAAAAAGCTTTTCACTGCACTTTCGTGGCAATAAAGTAAACTAAACTAAATTTATGATAAGATTTGTCTTTACACAGAGTGGAAGGTCGGCGTATTATAGCAAGGGTGTGGAGGCTTTGGAGAGGGTACAGAAGTCGTTCCCCAGAATTTTGCCTGGATTAGAGAATACTAAGGAAGGATTTGCTTGGATGGTTTTCTCTGAAGCATTGCAGACTGAGGGGTGAACTGATAGAAGTATATAGAAATCTGAGGGGCATAGATAGGTGAGAAAATCTGAATCTTTTTCCCAGGGAAGGCAATGTCAAATACTAGGAGGTATAGCTTTAAAGTGAGAGGGGTAATGTTTACACAAAATGTAGTTTTATAACTTAAGATAAGTTTTGTCTCAACACTGAGTGGTAGGTCACCACATTATGGGAAAGATGTGGAGGCTTTGGAGAGGGTACAAAAGATGCTCACCAGAACATTGCCTGGGTTAGAGAGCATTAAAGAGGGGTTTGCCAAACTTGGATTGTTTTCTCTGGAGTATTGCAGACTGAGGGGGGAGACCTGATGGAAGAATATAAAAAGTATCTGCACTGCCAAGGGAGATGGTGGAAGCAGAAATTATAGTGGCGTTTAATCAGACGTTACTGGACTTTATCTTGCACTGAACGCTATTCCCTTTATCCTGTACCTGTACACTGTGCAGAGCTTGATTGTAATCATGTATAGTCTTTGACAAAAAAGCTTTTCGGTGTACCTTGGTACATGTGACAATAAACTAAACAATCATTGAATTTTCTTTGCCAGCACGAAGCCTTCAAAGTCATGCAAGATGCCATCCGCGAATTTGCTGGAACCACAGAGGAACCTCGCATCACTGTTGCAAACGTCGACTTGTCTCTCAGCAGAGATGACGTTGAAACAGCGTTCAGCATGCTCAGAAGTATCCACCCCAAGCAGCCTTACTACATCAAAGCTCAGGAGAAACTGGCGGAGATCTACCTGCACAAGAAGAAAGACAGACGGCTTTACATCAAATGCTACAAGTATGTAAAAGACTGATCCAGGATTGGAAGAGAATATCTCAATTTTTGGAAACTTGAAACGAGGAAGGCGGCATGAGGCGGCACGGTGAATGGGGCAGCACGGTGAATGGGGCGGCATGGTGAATGGGGCGGCACGGTGGCGCAGCATTAGAGTTGCTGCCTCATAGTGCCAGAGACCCCGGTTCCATCCTGACTACAGGTGCTGTCTGTACAGAGTTTGTATGTTCTCCCTGTGACCGCGTGGGTTTTCTCAGGGTGCTCTGGTTCCCTCCCCCACACCAAAAACGTACAGGTTTGCAAGTTAATTTGCTTCGATAAAAATTGTAAATAGTCACAAGTGCGTAGAATTGTGTTAGTGTACGATGACCACTGATCGGCGTGAATTCGGTGAGCCAAAGGGCCTATCTCTAAAATAAACTGAACTAAATGAGGATGTGGATAGGGTGCAGAAGAGGTTTACCAGTATGCTGTGTGGATTAGGGGATATTAGCTTCAAAGAGGGGTCAAGGAAAGAGCGTTCACGTCGCAGCCCTGTTTCCACCAATCTTTCCACCACCACGCACACGAAGCACAAGACACCATTGTATGCAGATGCCGAGAAGTGTGTTCAGCTCTGGCTGAACAATTTCTATTCTTGTGATGTGGACACGATAAGAAGAAGCTTCAAAAATAAGTTGGACAAATTTGGATAGACAATTGTTTCGGGTCAGGACCCTTCTTCAGACTCAAGAAGGGTCTGAGGAAGGGTCCCGACCCAAAATGTCACCTCTCCCGATTAGGTTTAAGGTGAGAGGGGCCAAGTTTAAAGATGTTTTATTACTGATGGTGATTGGTGCATGGAACGTGCTGTTGGGGTGGCGGTGGAGGCAGATCCATAGTGATGTACAAGAGGCTTTTAGATAGGCACATGGATATGCAGAGAATGGAGGGATATGGATCGTGTGCAGGTAGAAGAGATTAGTTTATCTTGGTATCATGTTCGACACAGTTATTTTAGGCCCAAGGGTCTGTTCCTGTGCTACACTTTCCTATCTTCTATAAGACTACAAGACATAGGAATAGATTTAGGCCATTCAGCCCATGAAGTTCACTCCACAATTCAATCATGGCTGATCGATTTTTCCCTATCAATAACCTTTCTCCTAATAATTACTAATTCTAATCATTACTAATCAAGAACTTATCAATCTCTGCTTGAAAAATACCCAATGACTTGTCCTCCACTGCCGTCTGTGGCAATGAATTCCACAAATTCACCACCCTTCTCATATTCATTCTATGTTGGTTACTAAAGCACAGGGAATCCTGTCCTTTTTTTAAAGTACAACCATTGAGTACAAAAGCAGGAAAGTTACGTGGAACCTGGTTTAATCACAATTAACTTCATAACCTTTTGTTATATGATTGATTATGGTTGCATGATAGTGCTGAAACATGGGTGGGTGCTTCTTGGATTGAGAATGAATCGAGGTGTTTACAATTTAGAAGGTTTAGGCGGAGTGACGTAAAATAATCTGAAGAGATGATGTTTAAGACACTGGGTGGTTAAGGTGTGGAATGCACAGTGTGAAGGGATACTGGAAACACTTTCAATATAATCATTCAAATAAGACACTGAATTAAGCTATTTGGCCCATCAGGTTTGTGCTAGTCAATAAAGAGCTACCCTTCCTAACCTCTCTCACTAGCACCATACGTGAGCCCAGAGGTAATGTATTTCCAAGTACATTTGCAAGTGCGGGTCCACCACCGATTTTCCCGTAACCTGTGGTCCGGCACCTCCTTTAATCCACACAAAATTACAAGACGCACTTGAAATCCCCCCCTGGAAATCCCCCCCCCCCCCCCATGTGGCGCCTAGACCGGGTGAGGTGGCCGATCTAGACTTGATCGGGACTTCCATGACCGATCGGGGGGGGGGGGGTTGAATTTACCCCCTGTGGCTTGGGCTCTGGAACTCCGGCTTGGCCAGAGCCAGCAGATCCATTCTCATAGCCAGCTTCCAAGTCCAACTTAGCGGGCCAGTATCTCAGTTCTCCTGCATCCAGGGCGGAGCATTTCGGTACAGTTCGACTCCTCTTGGAGGTCGTGACATCTGTCGGTCCAGCAAAATGGATAATCTGGAAAGGCTGTGGAACCAAGGGTACTTGAAAATCGATGGTGGACTTTTACTTCTCAAATGTAATGAAGGCTTCTGCATCCATCACTCTTTCAGGCAGTGAATTCCACATTCCTATCCGAGCAGAGGAAGTGTTTCCTCATCATCTTCCTTGTTTTTCTACCATTCACTTTGCGATTGCCCCTGGTTTTTGGTCCTTTCTAAGCATTCTACCTAGGCCCCTCATAGTCTTTTGCACCTTAATTAATATATCGCCTAATCCCACTCCATTCCAAGTCTATCACGTCTTGCCTCTGAATTCCAGCTGAAATTCTCCAATCCTGACAACATCCTTATAAATCTCCTCACCCTCTCTGCAATCATAGCTTTCCTGTAATGTGATCACAGCTGATTCTTCATCTAAAGGGACTGCCCAAAAGAGAGAAGCGAGTCATAGCTTGGAAACAGGCCCTTCAGCCCAACTCATTCGTGCCAACCAAGATACCCCATCTAAGCAAGTCCATTTGTCTGGGGTTGGTCCATATCTCTCTAAACCTTTCCTATCCCTTTACCTGTCCCAAGTATCTTTCAAATGCTATTATAGTACCTGCCTCAACGACCTCTGTTGCATTGATGAGAAAAGACTCGAGCTGTGGCTTAACCAAAGTTCTATACAATTGTAGCATAAGCACACTTGTATTCTGTGCCTGAACTCAGGTCTTTAGGTGCAGCGGTAGAGTCACTGCCCTACAGTGCCAGAGACTTGGGTTCAATCTTGACTATGGGTGCTGTCTGTACGGAGATTGTACGTTCTCCCCGTGACCACATAGGTTTTCCCCAGGTACTCCGGTTTCCTCCCATACTCCAAAGGCATGCAGGTTTTGTAGGTTATTTGGCTTTGTTAAAATGATAAATTGTCTCTGGTGTGTCGGATGGTGCTAGTGTACGCGGATTGATGGTTGGCCTTGGTGGGCTAAAGTTTTAGTCTTGTGTTGAGTTTTATCTGCTTCAAATTATGATGGGCAAACTACTGAATTCATGCTGTTCCATTTTACAGAGACTTGAGTGAGCAGTTCCCAAATCCGCAGATTACCCTTCTCCTCGGCGATGCATATATCACAGTCCAGGAGGTTAGTCCAAATCCCTACATCGACCACAGGTTGTATCCAGTAATGTGCAGGATGTCCTTCCCTGTCTCTAAATAAAGATTTAGTACTCATTCTAATGGCGGAGAGCAGAAGTTCTTGCATGGCAGGTACCCACAGAGCGGGAAATTTTAACTTAACCTGAGGGCGGCACAGTGGTGTAGCGGTAGACTTCCTATGTTACAGCTTCAGAGACCTGGGTTTAATCCTGACCACAGGTATATTCTCCTTGTGACCGCGTTGGTTTTCTCCGGGTGTCTCGGTTTTCTCCCACACTCCAAAGATGTGCAGGTTTGAAGGTTGATTAGCTTTGGTAAGGATTGTAAATTGTCCCCAGTGTATAGGATAGTGCTAGTGTACAGGATGGTCGCTGGTTGGAGCCGACTGTTTCCGTGCTGTATCTCGAAAGTCTAAAAGTAAAGCCTAAAGTCTCTCCTGAGAGGGGTGGAAGAACCCGTGGGATCGAGTGAGACACTGGATTTATACCCTTCCCAATATTGAGTGGCTTCAGTGAAGAATAAAACCGAGTTCTGAGTTAAATGGAAAACTTGCCAACTTGCCAACTCACCAACATCCCGAAGTTAAAGTGCCCTCAGTTGAGATGTTAGATACAGGGTAAACTTCCCTCTGTTCTACCCAACAATGCCTTTAAACTGCATCCTCTAAATGTGACCATCTTAACGGTATACTTTTTTCCCATTTTCCACTCTGGTACTGTACTACTGCTCTTTAGTGTCAGGGAGAGGTTGAGCAGGCTAGGACTTTATTCCTTGGAGCGCAGGAGGCTGAGGAGTGAACTTATAGAGGTGCATAAGATCATGGAGGGAATAGAAAGGGTGAATGCATAGTCTTTTACCCAGGGTAGGGGAATGAAAAAACAGAGGATGTAGGCTTAAAGTGTGAGGGGAAAGATTTAATAGGAATTTGAGGGGCACCATTTTCACACAGAGGATGGTGGATATATGGAATAAGCTGCCAGAGGAGGACGTTGAGGCAGGTACTTAAAAAAAGACGTTCAAAGACATTTGCATAGGTACATGGATGGGAAAGGTTTTGAGGGATATGGGCAAATCACGGGCAGGTGGGACATCTTGGTCGGCATGAGCAAGTTAGGCCGATGGGCCTGTTTCCATGCTGTTTTGACTATAAACCAATAACCCTCCATTCATTCAGTGGACACTGTGGCAAAGGTGCTCAAAATATGCTGGGGCTGTGAAGATTGGTTGTCCAATTAGGCAGGGACAGTCCGGATATGAACCGTGGTCCCTGTGTGTGTAAAGCCAGGGTCTAACATGCTGCACCAATCAATTCCTTCTAGATTTTTAAAATAACTACCTAGAATTGACAGTACTAACATGAGCATTCAGCTCGATGGGAATGACTTGTTTACAATTTTCATCCAGTCTCCGTTGTGCTGTGCATTGTTTTATCCTTTTATCATCTCATTCAGCTTCTCCTTCAATTCACCCCTCTGAATTGTAGAACTTTAACACAGATTCCTGGCATATTTATTGTTATCATAAATTAGGAATATTTCACCCTTTCATTGATTGATTGATTGATTGACGAGGTGCTGTCATTCTGTCGAAATTTGAGTTTAGATTATGAATGCAAACAGGTCCTCCAGCCACTGAGCCTACGCCGACCATCGATCATCTGTTCACACTAGTTCTGTGTTATCCCACTTTCTCATCCACTCCTTACACACTAGGGGCAATTTACAGAGGCCAATTAACCTGCAAACCCGCACGTCTTTGGGATGTGGGAGGAAAGCGGAGGAAACCCACGCGGTCACGGGGAATGTACTAAACTCGATACAGACAGCACCCGAGGCTAGGGTCGAACCCGGGCCTCTGGCGCTGTGAGGCAGCAGCTCCACTACTTGCCTCAAGTTGCAGGAATATCTCGAGAATTGACAGATGAGAAAAAAAAATAAGGCGTTGGATGAACTCGGCAAGACAGGCAGCATCTATGGAAGGTATTGGACCGATGATGTTTTCGTTCGGGAAATGTAGTCTGTGCATTGCCCCTCCACAGATTATGCCTGTCCTGCTGAGTTCTTCCTGCAATTTGTTTTTTGCAAGATTCCAACATCAGCAGTCGCTTGTATCCCCATTAACAGGATAAAGTTAAATATTTTCACCGCAAGTTAAAATAAAGCAAAAAAGGATAGATCTGTGAGGCTTTGGTTTAGGTAATATTTGGGTCGGGGTGGCACAGCGGTAGAGTTGCTGCCTCACAGCGCCAGAGACCCGGGTTCAATCTTGATCACGGGCGATCTCTGAATGGAGTTTGTACGTTCTCCCTGTGACTGCGTGGGTTTTCTCCAACACTCCAAAGAAGTACCAGTTTATAAGTTTATTGACTTCAGTAAAATTGTAAATTGTCCTGAGTGTGTAGGAAGGTGGGGGTGGTAATTCCTCAAAAATGCTCCTTTGTTCCAGGAATCACATAAGGGGGGGGGCACAGTGGGGCAGCTGTTCCAGCCGCTGCCTCACAGCTGGCTCTAACAGAGACCTGGGTTTGATCCTGACCTCGAGTGCACACCTTGGTAGAGTGAATAGGTGATCGAAGGTGGGCGTGGACCCGATGGGCCGATGGCCCTGTTTCCGTGCTGTATCTCTAAACTAGTCACCGTGTTCTCTGGGAAAATTTAAAATGTAATCCCCCTCATGGTAGCAATGAGACCAGTGGATCCCCTTCTAGACAAAGCGATTAGGATTAATCAACACCACACCTCAATGTTCAATACTGTTTTATTTTGTCTGAGTGACTGTTTATAATTTACTTTAGCCCGAAAAAGCTATTGAGGTATATGAACAAATCTTGAAGAAGAACCCTCATGATGGACAATTGGTGAGGAAGATTGGTCAAGCTTTAGTTAAAACTCATCACTACACCAAGGTAAGAGACGCTCACACCTCAATGGTGCTTTTATTGCGTCATGTGCAAACGCACAGTGAAATGCTTTTCTTACATACAGTCCAGTAAAGTATTGCATTACCTAAGCACATCTCTCTGGCCCTACACTCATTCCTGGAACACCGGGATAAGAAGGACACTTACGTCAGACTCCTATTCATAGACTACAGATCTGCTTTCAATGCTATTATCCCAACCAAGCTCATTTCCAAACCTGTGTAACTTGGAGTCAGCACCCCCCTGCAACTAGATCCTAGACTTCCTGACCAACAGACCACAATATGTGAAGATAGGTGACAAATCATCCTCTACAATAATCCTCAATATTGGTGTCCCGCAAGGATGAGTTCTCAGCCCCCACCCCCCCATACTCCTTGTGCTCCTTGTTTCTTCCCAGCTGGTATCAGGCAACTGAACCATCCTACCAAAAACAAGAGAGCAGTCCTGAGCCACTGTCCACGTCTTTGGAGACCCTTGGACTATCTTTAATCGGACTTTACCAGACTTTATCTTGCACTAAACATTATCCTGTATCTGTACACTGTGGACAGCTCAATTGTAATCATGCATAGTCTTTCCTCATTGTACATAACACGCAACAAAAAGCCTTTCACTGTACCTCGGTAAACATGACAATAAACAAAACTATATTAAACTAATCCTCTCGCTAGCTAGAGTGCGGTCCTGACCACCCCACTACCTCATTGCAGACCTTTGAACTATCTTTAATGGACTTTATCGTTCTTTATCCTCCACTAAATGTTATACCTTTCATCCTGTATCTGTACACTTTGGAGGGCTTGATTGATATCATGTTTCGTCTTTTTGTTGACTGGACAGCATGCAACAAAAAGTTTCACATGATGATAATAATAAACTAAATTAACTGAGGGAATTTCTGTAATAGGTTGAAACAAAGCAGCCACTGACAGCTCAAATCACTTGTGATCTGTTCATCTGCAGGCTATTCATTACTTCGAAGCTGCACTAAAAATTGGTGGACAGGACTTCTTGTGTCACGACTTTGCCGAACTCCTCCTGAAACTAAGGTTATTTGAAAGGGCAAAGAAAGTTCTCAGACGGGCCCTGGAACACGATTATGGTACGTTGATGCCTCCAGACAGACAAGTCAGTAAGAGTAGGAGTAACTCAGTGGGTCAGACAGCATCTCTGTTGAGACCCTTCTTCAGACTGAGAGTCAAGGGTGAGGGAAACTAGAGGTATGAAAAGATTCAGAACAAATCAGAGTCGGCACCAATGGCCAAGGAGCCCACAATGGTCTATTGTTGGCTGTGGAGGAGGTGACAATGAAGGGATATGAACGGTGAAATTAGCAGGACGAATAGGGTGGGGGTGGGACGGAGTGAGAGAGAATGCAAGGGTTATTTGAAATGACTGAAATTAATTTTCATACCGCTGGGTTGTAAGCTGCCCAAGCAAAATATGAGGCCCAGGACAGAAAGGTCAATGTGGGAATGGGAAGGGGAGTTAAAATGTTTGGCAACCAGAAGATCACATAGGCCAAGGCGGACAAGGGTGATGTACTGCGGTGTTTAAGAGTATTACCGCAGTTTGTAACAGCAACAGGTAATTAGGCATGGTTATGTCATTGGTCAGCAGCTGAAAGCTTAATGACTGAGAAACATGTCATTGTAGAATAGTTACAACACAAAGGAGACCATTCATGTGCAAAAACATGAGAGGAACAGATCAGGTAAATGCACAGTCTCTTGCCCAGAGTAGGAGAATCAAGAACTAGAGGACATAGTTGAGGGAAGAAAGATTTAATAGGAACCCGAGGGGTAACTTTTTTTGCACAAAGGGTGGAGGGTGTATGCAATAAGCTGCCGGAGGAAGTAGTTGAGGCATGTACTATCACAATAGTTAAGAAACATTTAGACAGGTACGGGAATAGGTTAGGTTTAGAGGGATATGGGCCAAACGCAGGCAGGTGCGACTAGTGTAGGTGGGACATGGTGGTCGGTGTAGACAAGTTGGGCCGAAGGGCCTTTTTCCACGCTGTATGACTATGACCATTGTGCCCACCAAGTGGTTGCCAGCTCCTGGTAGAGCAATCTTATCAGTGAATCCCCGTGTTGTTTCCCTACAATAATTCAACTTGACTTGACGCTTCCAAGTCCCTTTTGAAGGGTAATGACCCATTTTGTTTCCACCAGTGTGTATGATTGGCCTGTACGGCCTGTTTCCATGCTATGCAATTATATGTGGGACATTACACATTGTGACAGTGGGAAGAATCAGCGCGTATTACTCAAAGAATAACTACCTGTTCAATATATCATTTTAGTATCAGTCACCTCTCACAAACAATAAATTCACACCATTCAACATGCAGGTGACATTTGGATTTTCAACATTTTGACTAGCAAGCGTAAAATCCTTAGTGTTGGTGTCATCAAACTACAGGGTGGGGAAGGTGAGATCAAGCGGGAGACGCTGAATAGATGGCGCAAAGAGCATAGTTTGAAGCCCTGTGGATTACAGGAAGGAAGAGGTGGCAAGGGTTCCTCTAATATCTTGGTGTCGCAGAACAAGAGATCGCACAATTGTTCAGACCAAAAAAGCAGCAGGAATGCAGAGAAGCAGAAGAATGTGCAGGATCTGATTAGTATTTAAATGAGAGAAGCTGTCCACTGTAATGTCCATGTAATAAAGACCACTAGGTGTCAGGAAGACAGTACTGAGAGTATTTTTATCTGATGTATGTATGTATGTGGCTGTCATTTAAGATCTCATTGATATTCAGTAATAAGGCAAGCAGGATATTTCCGACACTTACAGCTACAACATTTTATTGTATTGCAGTCAGCGATTTAGGTGCCATGGTGAATGATGTCAAATACTTGATGCTCCTGTCTAGGATCTTCACCAGGACTCATGAAATAGAGGAAGCAGTAAAAACTTTAAACAAGGTGAGGGAGTCACAGAGAGTGGATGAACTGAAAAACACAAGCGGGCCCAGGCGGCATCTTTAGTTTAGTGTAGAGATACAGTGCGGAAACAGGCTCTTCAGCCCACCGAGTCCGCCCCGACCAGTGATAGTACACTAGCACTATCCTGCACTTTTGGGACAATTTACAGTCTTTAACGAAACCAAGTAACCTACAAACCTGTGCGTCTTAGGAGTGTGGGAGAAACCCCACGTGGTCACAGGGAGAAAGTACAAACTCCGTACAGACAGCACTCGTAGTCAGGATCAAACCAGAGTTATAAAATTGGGTCTGGCACTGTAATGCCCCTGTCCCACTTAGGAAACCTGAATGGAAACCTCTAGAGACTTTGCGCCCCACCCAAGGTTTCCGTGCAGTTCCTGGATGTTGCAGGTGGTTGCCGGAGGTTGCAGGTAGTGGAAGCAGGTAGGGAGACTGACAAAAATCTCCGGGAACCGTACGGAAACCTTGGGTGGGGCGCAAAGTCTCCAGAGGTTTCCTAAGTGGGACAGGGGCATAAGGCAGCAATTCTACCACTGTGGAATAGCCTTTTTTAGTTGAAAAATAAACATCACTATAGAAAATAAGCAAAGCATTCTAAAATATTGGGTAGATTATGATTATTTTGGCTCGATTTTTAGACTGAAAATGTAAATAACTTGCTCACTTTTGAGAAATGTACTGAGTCGGTAAGTCTACATCTGATGTGGATTAAAATTACATTTATTAAACAAAGGTGGTCATTTTCAGGGTACTATGTTAAACGCATGGACAATATAGAATCGTACAGTGCAGAAAGGTCCTTTGATCCCCCAATACTTCCATTCTAACATTTTTTTGCCCCTCGGCAATAATCCCATTTGCCTGCATTATCCTTCCATGCCTTCCTTGCCCATTTACTGTAAGTGTTCGTTTAAATGCCTCTCAAGTGTAGTGATTGTATCTGATTCCACCGTCTCTGGCAGTGTAGGAAAAAACTTTCCCCCCAGAACCCCTTTAAAACTCCTTCATCTCACCTTAAATCTCTGATCTCTTGTTTTGATACCCCTACCACAGGAACACAATTTTGACAATCAATGCATCTCATAATCTGACATCTTAACAGGTTAACCTTCATCCTCCTTTGCTCCAGGGAAAAAAAGCACATCCTAGCCAATCTTTCCACATAACTAAAGGCCTCCAATCCAGGAAACATCCTGGTGAATCTCTCCTGCCATCCCTTCAGGGCAATCACATCTTTCCTGTATGGTGACCAGAACTGCACTCGATACTCCAAGTGGTCTAACCAGTATTTTGTAAAATGCAAAATCCCAATTTTTATATTATCTTCCATGACCTATGATGGCAGCATGCCAGATATTTCTTCACACCTTATTGACCTATGTGGCCACTTACTGGAAGCTATGGGCTTGCACCCCAAGGTCTCACTGCTCATCAACATTCCTTAATGTCCTACCATATACTGTGTAACAGTTTGTGAATTGGACACAATCACATTGATGTACTGAGGGATCATGGGGTCCAAGTCCATAGCTCCCTGCAAGTGGCAACTTAAGTGGATAGGATGGTATAGAGGGCACATGGCACGCTTACCTTCATTGGTTAGAGCATGAAGTATAACTGTTGGCAAGTTGTGTTGCAGCTGTATAAGACGTGTATATAGAGTCAGGCCCCCATTTGGAGTATTGTGTTCATTTCTGGTTGCCCTATTAAAAGGAAGGATGTAAAAGCTTTGGAGAGGGTGCAGAAGAGGTTCACCAGGATGCAACCTAACTTGGCATGTATTAGCTATAAGGAAAGGTTGAGAAAACTTGGATTGTTTTGTGTCGGATAGAACTGCAGCTGCTGGATTAAACTGAAGATAGACACAAAATGCTGGAGTAACTCAGCGGAACAGGCAGCATCTCTGGAGAGAAGGAATGGGTGACGATTTGGTTGGAGACCCTTCTTCAGACTGTATGGGGAGAGACAGTAAGACTGGTCGGTGAAGTGGGAAAGAGGAGGGATGGAGGGAGAATGAAAGCAAGGGTTACTCAAAGTTAGAGAAGTCAATGTTCATACCACTGGGGTGTAAACTACCTAAGTGAAATATGAGATGCTGTTCCTCCAATTTGCGCTGGGCCTCACTCTGACAATGGAGGAGGCCCAGGACAGAATGGTCGGTGTGGGACTGGGAGGGGAAGTTAAGGTGTTTAGCAATTGGGAGATCAGGTTGTTTTAGGTAGACTTAGCGGAGGTGTTCAGCGAAACGATCGGCAAGGCTGCGCTTGGTCTCACCGATATATAGGAGTCCACACCTGGAACAGCGAATACAGTAGATGAGGCTGGAGGAGGTTCAAGTTAACCTCTGCCTCACCTGAAAATATTGTCGGGGTCCTTGGACAGAGTTGAGGGGGTAGATATAGGGACAGGTGTTGCATCTCCTGCGGTTGCTGGGGGAAGTACCTGGGGAGTGGGTGGTTTGGGTGGGAAGGGACGAGTTGACCAGGAGATGGGGAGATGTGGTTAGTAGTGAGATCCTGTTGGAGGTGGCAAAAATATCGGAGGATTATGTGCTGTATGCGACAGCTGATGGGGTGGAAGGTGAGGACTAGGGGGACTCTGTCCCTATTACAACTGGGGGGAGGAGGAGCAGAGCGGAGATGCAGGATATTGAGCATCAGAGGCTAAGAGGCGAACTGAGAGAAGTACAAGAGTCATAGATAGGATGGAGAGTCAAAGATCTTTTTACCAGGATAAAAATGTCCAATACCAGAGTACGTCGATTAAAATATGTCAATTTGATACTTTAAAGAAGATTTACGGGGATTGTTTTAATACAGAGGCTGTAGGTGCCTAGAATGCAAGGAGACGTGGTGGATCAAATTCTTTAGCAACCTTGAGGTAGCAATTACAGTGGCTTGCAAAAGTATTCATACCCCTTGAACTTTTCCACGTTTTGTCACGTTACAACCACAAACGTAAATGTATTTTATTGGGATTTTATGTGATAGACCAACACAAAGTGGCGCATATTTGTGAAGTGGAAGGAAAATTATACATGGTTTTCAAATTTTTTTACAAATAAAAAACTGAAAAGTTTGGCGTGCAAAAGTATTCAGCCCCCTTTACTCTGATACCCCTAAATAAAATCCAGTGCAACCAATTGCCTTCAGAAGTCACCTAATTAGTAAATAGAGTCCACTTGTGTGTAATCTAATCTCAGTATAAATACAGCTGTTCTGTGAAGGCCTCAGAGGTTTGTTAGAGAACATTAGTGAACAAACAGCATCATGAAGCCCAAGGAACACACCAGACAGGTCAGGGATAAAGTTGTGGAGAAGTTTAAAGCAGGGTTAGGTTATAAAAAAATATCCCAAGCTTTGAACATCTCACGGAGCACTGTTCAATCCATCATCTGAAAATGGAAAGAGTATGGCACAACTGCAAACCTACCAAGACATGGCCGTCCACCTAAACTGACAGGCCGGGCAAGGAGAGCATTGATCAGAGAAGCAGCCAAGAGGCCCATGGTAACTCTGGAGGAGCTGCAGAGATCCACAGCTCAGGTGGGAGAATCTGTCCACAGGACAACTATTAGTCGTGCACTCCACAAATCGGGCCTTTATGGAAGAGTGGCAAGAAGAAAGCCATTGTTGAAAAAAAGCCATAAGAAGTCCCGTTTGCAGTTTGCCACAAGCCATGTGGAGGAAGGTGCACTGGTCAGATGAGACCAAAATTGAAGTTTTTGGCCTAAATGCAAAACGCTATGTGTGGCAAAAAACTAACACTGCACATCACCCTGAACACACCATCCCCACTGTGAAACATGGTGGTGGCAGCATCATGCTGTGGGGATGCTTTTCTTCAGCAGGGACAGGGAAGCTGGTCAGAGTTGATGGGAAGATGGATGGAGCCAAATACAGGGCAATCTTGGAAGAAAACCTGTTAAAGTCTGCAAAAGACTTGAGACTGGGGCGGATGTGGAAAATGTTGGATTCAATTAGCCAGTTCATCTTGGAGTCCATGTCCCTGGACCTTCTGGATTGGTCTACAATGTGGGTCTTGTCAAATGCCTGACGAAAGTCCATATACCATCAACCACCCTGCTTTCCTCAATCTCGTTGGTTACCTCCTTATCTTATACTCAGAACTTCTGGACCAGTCCAGTGGAATTTTGCCAAATGCCTTACTAAAGTCCATATAGCCAATATCTACTGCCCTTCTTTCATCAATCTCTTTTGTTACCCCCTGAAAAAAACCTAATCAAACAAGATGAAAAAGGATTTCTCCTTCACGAAGCTGTGCTGACTATCCTGAACTAGTCCCAACCTTTCCAAATGGGCATAAAACCTATTCCTTAGAAGTGCACGGCACAGTGGCGCAACGGTAGAGTTGATGTCTTACAGTGCCAGCGACCCGGGTTCGATCCTGACTACGGGTGCTGAATGTATATGGTTTGTAGGTTCACCCTGTGACCATGTGGGTTTTATCCAGCTGCTCCGGTTTCCTCCCACATCCCAAAGACGTGTGGTTTTGTTGGCTTCTGTAAAGTGTAAATTGTCCCTAGTGTGTAGGATAGTGCTAGTGTACCGGGTGTTCGCTGGTCAGCACGAACTCAGTAGGCCCAACACCACGCTGTATCTCTAAATTCTAAACTCTAACGTTTGTGCAATACTTTTGGCCAAGTGGTTGACATTGGACGTGTTAAATAATTGCTGCCATGTCAGAGAGTCATTGAGTCATTCAGGGTGGAAACAGGCTCTTCAGCCCAACTTGCCCTTGCTGACCAACATGTCCATGTACACTAGTCTCACCTGCCTACGTTTGACCAATATTCCTCTAAAACGATCCCATCCAAATACCCGTCGAAATGTTTCTTAAACTTTGCAATAGTACCTGCCTCAACTACCTCCTCCTGCAGCTTGTTTCATACACCCACCACCCTTTGTGCAAAAAAAGTTACCCCTCAGGTTCCTATTAAATCTTTTCCACCCACCCCCACTTTAAATTAAGGATAAGGGGGAAATCTTTTAGGACCGAGATGAGAAAAACATTTTTCACACAGAGAGTGGTGAATCTCTGGAATTCTCTGCCACAGAAGGTAGTTGAGGCCAGTTCATTGGCTATATTTAAGAGGGAGTTAGATGTGGCCCTTGTGGCTAAAGGGATCAGGGGGTATGGAGAGAAGGCAGGTACAGGATACTGAGTTGGATGATCAGCCATGATCATATTGCATGGCGGTGCAGGCTCGAAGGGCCGAACGGCCTACTCCTGCACCTATTTTCTATGTTTCTATGTAAACCTATGTCCTCTGGTTCTCAACTTGTCTGGTTCTGTGCTTGTCTTTAGGCATATGAACTACAGGGGCGCCTACTGAAGCGCCTGGTGGTGGAGCAGTCCGATGCGATTCCAGTCCAGAGTCAGTTGGCATCCACCATCTGTGCCCAGATAGCCCAACTATCAGTGGACCAACAGGACTACGACAAGGCAATCCGATATTATACAGAGGGACTAACATTCGTAGAAAACGACCCAAAGGTGAGGGAAAGGCACATTTTTAGGCCAATGGACAAGGTGTTGGAGGAACTTAGAAGGTCGGGCAAAAATTGTGAGATGCAGCGTGGAAACAGGATCTTTGGCCAACTGAGTCCAAGCCAATCAATGATCACCCCGTTCACTAGTTCCATCCTACACACTGGGGGCAATACTTTTCTTTTACAAAGCCAAATAACCTTTGGAGTGTGGGAGGAAACCAAAGCACCCGGAGGAAACCCATGCGGTCACAGGGAGAGTGTGCAAATTCGGTACAAGCAGCACCCGTAGTTGGGATCGAACCCGGGTCTCTGGCGCTGTAAGGCAGCAATTCTACCACTGCGCCACTGTGCCGCCCTAAGTGGAGGGGATGGACAGACGACATTTTGGATTGGGATCATTTGACCCAAATTATCATCTGTCTGGTCCTTCCAGAGATGGTGCCTGACCTGCTGAGTTTCCTCCGGAACATTGTTTTGGCTCAAGATTTCAGCATCTGCAGTTCCTTGTATCTCCCCTTTAGGCTAGTCAGGTTAATAGCATGACTTTTCATTCCGCAAAAAATATTCTGAAACACTTGTGTTTTAAGTAACCACCTGAGCCACTAAAAGCAGATTAACTTGGCATCATGTAGTGTTATACACAGCATGGAAACAGGCCCATCAGCCCAACTCATCCATGACAACCAAAATGTCTAATTAAGCCTAGATTTGGCACATACCCCTCTAAATCTTTTCTATCCATCCATGTACACATCCCAAAGTCTTTTAAACGTTTAAATTGTACACGCCTCTACATCTTCCTCTGGCAGCTCGTTCCATTTCCTCTTGAATCCCTTTTAAATCTTTCCCCTCTCACCTCAAGTTATAAACTGTGCTATCTTGGTGGTGGGGTGGGGGGGGGGGGGGGGGGGCTGTGACCATTGGCCTTATCCACGACCCTCATGACTTTGTAAACCTCCATATCCAGGTAACAGACTTTCATTCCCATAACATTGTCTTCTCAGCTATTGATAGAACTTGCACAGTTGTACCTGGCCAAAGGAGATAGCAATGCTTGCGAATATCAGTGTATCAAGTTACTGAAGAACATAGAAAACAATAATGACGTCAACATGGTATGTCTGTTTATACATATTTCAAAGCAATTTACTGCAGGAAATGTTTTTTTTGCTGGTTTACAAATTATTTTTTTCCTCCATGTTCTCACATCCATTACCCTAATTAAAATATGCACATAATCAGCCTACATGATGATTAGTTAGCTAGCTTTGCCTCTGCTTTCACTGAAGCCAGAAGTGGGTGGATTTATACTTGGCTTCAGATAACCTGATACCTGATGTACCCGATTCAGATTTACTGAATAATCGTGATTGTACCTAGAGTCATAGAGTTATACAGCATGGAAACAGGCCCTTTGGCCCATCTTGCCCACACCGACCTATCTACACTAGTACCACCTGCCGGCATTTGGCCCATATCCTTCTGAACCTGTCCTATCCATGTACCTGTCTGAATGTTTCCTAAATGTTACAATAGTACCCTCCTTAACTACCTCCTCCGGCAGCTCGTTCCATACTCCTTAAACCCCCTCGCCTTAAACCTATGTCCTCCGGTTCTTGATTCTCCTACTCTGGGCAAGAGACACTGATCTATTCCTCTCATGATTTTGTACACTTCTATAAGATCACCCCTCATCCTCCTGCGCTCCAAGTAATAGAGTCCTAGCCTACTCAACCTCTCCCGATAGCTCAGGCTCTCAAGTCCAGGCAACATCCTCGTAAATCTTCTTTCCAACTTAACAACATGGTGCCCAGAACTGAACACAATACTCCAAATGTGGCCTCACCAATGTCTTATATAACTGCAACATGGCCTCCCAACTTATTTCCTCCTTGTGGGGCCTGATACAATTTTAGGGAAGTATACTTGTAAAAGCGAGGTTTATTGGAAGCAGCTGATACCAGATATGTGATAGGTGGGACATTGGTGGGGGAAATGTATGTTAGTTGAGGAAAAATTATTAGGAGGAAATGGGAGAATTTAGTCATTGGCAAAAGGATGAGAAAACACTACTAGCCAAAGGGAAGATATATAATTAGGAAGGAGGGTGAGGGGCTACTACTGTTGCTGTAGGATATCGGGAAAGGTGATGAGGGTAGATATTGGTAGGGATGATAACGCCAGCTGGAGGTAACCTTTCTTCTCTCGACAGATGATGGCGGATCTCATGTTTAAAAAACAAGAATATGGACAAGCTCTGTTCTATTACCGGCAACTGCTGCAAGGATCACCAGGTGTGTAAAAAAGTTCGTCCCTCAGATATTTAGGTATATTATATACAGGTATTTGAATCTTTTCTCTCTCACCTTAAACCTGTGCCCCCTAGTTTTAGACTCCCCTAATATGAAAAATAGGCAGTGACTATCTATCGAAACAAGGAACTGCCATTATCTTTCTCGCCCTCTCTCCGATACCATCGCTTGTGCCATTTATTCTTTCGGGTGTCCACCCTACTATAGACATTCTGTTTGTTCCTACTCACTTCTCTGCAACTTAAAACATGTTTGATGTTTACTTTTAATAGTTCTTTTTTTTTAAAAACCTGATATGGAAATTCCATTTCCCACTCTGTATATACTACATGCACTGCTGAGTATTTTCAATATTTGTATTAAGCAAACTTATTTGGTACACAATGCATAGAATGCTTTGTCTAATTATCACAAATCTTCAGGAGCCACACTTTATATAATTAGACCCAGTCTCTTCACCTCCCCTTCCCCATCGTTCCCTCCCCCACCCCACAACCTCTCGTCACCTCCAACAATATTTATTAATTGACTTGCAAGATATTTATTGTTTTTATTATGCATCCAGCTTATGGGCGGCACAGTAGCACGACTTGTAGAGATGCTTCCTCACAGGACCAGAACATGACCTTGGTTTAATTTGGTTTAGTTTATTATTATCACGTGTACCGAGGTACAGTGGAAAGCTTTTTGTTACTTGCTATCCAGTCAGTGAAAAGACTGTACATGATTACAATCAAGCCGCCCACAGTGTACAGTTACAGGATAAAGCGTATGATGTTTAGTGCAAGATAATGTCCGATTAAAGATAGTTCTAAGGTCTTCAATGAGGTGGATGAGGGGTCATGTCCGTTCTAGTTGGTGAGAGGGCAGTTTAGTTGCCTGATAACAGCTGGGACGAAACTGTCCTGGAATCTGGAGGAATGCATTTTAAATCATCTGCCTGATGGGAGAGGGGAGAAGAGGGAGTGAGACTTGCTGAGGCAGCGTAAATTGTAGATGGAGTCAATGGAAGGGAGATTGGGTGCTATTAATGTAGAGTTTGCACATTCTCCCTGTGAGCATGTGGGTTTCCTTACACATCCCAAAGATGTGCAGATTTTTAGGTTAATTGGCAATTGTAAAAAAAAATTGTCCCCAATGTGTAGGGAGTGGATGATAATGCACAATAACATAGAACTAGTGTGAACAGGTGATCGATGATCGGCGTAGACTCTGGGCCGAAGGGCCTGTTTCCATGCTGTATCGCTAAACTAAACTAGACAGTTCCCATTTCAAAAGTTACCCTTAAATAACTGGTATAATGTTGAAAAGTATTTTTCGTTCTCCCAAGGGCAGAAATGTTCTCCGTTCATCCCTCCTTCTTATTCAATAATTTATTTAATATAAAATATTTGTTTTGCACAATGTAACATTGAATAACGGTTTAAATTGGCTTGAAATGTTGAAATGTATTTATTTGTTCTCCCAGGGCAGAAATGCTCTTGGTTCACCACTCCATTGAAAATGTATTTAATAGAATTTTTTTTAAAAATAATGTAAAAATGAATAAAGGTTTAAATGACCTTGTAAGTCGTGCACATTTTTTCTCTCCACCCTTTGGCAGACAACTTCCTGGTCTTAAGCAAATTGATCACATTGTTCAGAAAAACAGGAAAACTTGAAAAAGTGCCAGAGGTTGTGATGCTCGCAGAAAGGAAATCACCGAAGACGGTGATGGAGCCAGGATTTAACTATTGCCGTGGCCTCTACTTCTGGTAAATAAAGGCTTCGCAAGTTATAGGAGTAAAATTAGGCCATTCGACCCATCGAGTCTACGCTGCTATTCAATCATGGCTGATCTAATCCCATTTTTCTGCCTTCTCCCCATAGCCCTTGACACCTATTCCAATCATGAATTTATCTATCCACTGACTTGGTCTCCACAGCCCTCTGTACTACAGATTAATTACTCTCTGACTAAAGAAGTTCCTCCTCATTTCCTTTCTAAAAGAACGCCCTTAAATTCTGAGCCTCTGGTCCTGGACTCTCCCACCAATGGGTTGGGAGATGGAGTGTTTCTGAAATACGTCTTTTGGGCCATGAGTTTAGTTTAGTTTAGAGATACAGCGCAGAAACAGGCCCTTCAGCCAACTGGGTCCGCGCTGACCAGCGATCTCCGCACACTAACACTATCCTACAACCACTGGGAACAATTTTTACATTTTACCAAGCCTATTAACCTACAGACCTGTAAGTCTTTGGAGTGTGGGAGGAAACCAAAGATCTCAGAGAAAACCCACGCAGATCACGGGGAGAATGTATAAACTCCGTACAAACAGCGCCCGTAGTCAGGATCGAACGAATCACCGAGGTACAGAGTTAAGTAATGTAACAGCCGCAGGGAAGAAACTGTTCCTGGACCTGCTGGTCCGGCAACGGAGAGACCTGTAGCGCCTCCCGGATGGTAGGAGGGTAAACAGACTGTGGCTGGGGTGAGAGCAGTCCTTGAAGATGCTGCGCGCCCTTCGCAGACATCGCTTGCTTTGGACAGACTCAATGGAGGGAAATGAGGAACCGGTGATGCGTTTGGCAATTTTCACCACGATCCGGAGAGATGTTTGCTGTAGTGGGCTGATGTAAAGCAAATGGGGGTGGGCGACACAGTGGCGCAGCCTTGGAGTTGCTGTCTTGCAGAGACAGAGACCCGGGTTTGTTCCTGACTATGGGTACGGTCTGTACAGAGTTTGCACGTTCTTCCTGTGACCGACCGTGTGGGTTTTCTCCAGGTGCTTCAGCTTTCAGGCTTCTGTACCTTCTGCCGGACAGGAGCAGGGAGAAGAAGGAATGACCAGGGAATTATCTCTGATATGTGGTTACCCAATTAAGATTGAGATGAGAAGTAATATCTTCTTTCTGGGGACCTTAAAATCTATGACGTTCTCTTTGGCAGGGAGTGTGAAGAGTGATTCATTGTTATAAGCAGCAGGACCCGATTCTGAATCCCAATTGCTATCCAATGATTTGAATTGAAAGTTCTCCGTGTACAGGAGGAAGCTAACCTTCTTACCCAGTTTGGGCTTTTTGTAATTTCACATGTTGTCCCTGAATGAAGAAGTAGCTAATCTGCTTCAGAAAAATTAAAGATTCGCAACACGGGCCGATCCTACAAGAAATACGGAGAAAGAGTTTCAAAATTGTAAGACAAGGAAATGATGGGACCTTGGTTATGATTCATTCCACTGCTGAGTGGGCAGCCAATTAACCATCTTAATCCCTCTTGTATAACCAGCGGCGGCACAGTGGTGCAGCGGTAGAGTTGCTGCCTCACTGCGCCAGAAACCTGGGTTCGATCCTGACTACGGGTGCTGTCTGCACGGAATTTGTACATTTTCCCTGTGACTGCATGGGTTTTCTCCAGGTGCTCCGGTTTCCTCCCACGCTTCAAAGATGTACAGGTTTGTAGGTTAATTGGCTTCGGTAAATTGTAAATTGTCCCTTGTGTGTCGGATAGTGCCAGTGTGAAGAAATGATCGCTGGTCAGCGCGGGCTCAGTGGGGCCGAAGGGCTTGTTTCCGCGCAGGATCTCTAAAGTCTAAATCTTTATGAGGGTTAGTGCCTTCGAGAGGAATAGCTGACAAATCAGTGAAAAATCTGCCAATTTTCACTGAGATTTTTGTGAAGTCTATCGCTGCTTCTGAACTGTTTGCAAGAATGTGCGTTGTACTGCCGACAACAACTTCAAGCTAAGCTTAATCTCTCCACTCCCAGGTATACAGGGCAACCAAACGCAGCGCTGAGGCATTTTAACAAAGCACGCAAGGACAGTGACTGGGGTCAAAACGCTGTTTACAACATGATCCAGATATGTCTTAATCCTGACAGTGAGATTATTGGAGGCAATGTGTTCGAAACCCTGGATGACGACTTCAGGTTAGTGAAGCTATTTAACCTTTTTTCATTGCCTCTCTCAACATCCTTTTAGTTTAGTATAGAGATACAGTGTGGAAACAGATCTTCGGCCCAACGAGTCCACGCCGACTGTCGATCACCCATTCACACTAGTTCTATATTATTGCATCCACTCCCTACACACTAGGGCCAATTTTATAGAGGCCATTTAACCTACAAACCCACTCGTCTTTGGAGTGTGGGAAGAAACCACGGCCCCTTCCCACAGACTGCACCCGAGGTTAGAATCGAACGCGGGTCTCTGGCACTGTGAGGCAACAACACTACCAGCTGTGCCACCGTGCTGCCCTATTTTGTTATCTTCAATGAGGTGGTTGGCCTTGCCAACAAATGCAATCATCAAAGCAATGATAAATCAGTCACAGCAATAGGCATGGTCATGTCATAAAGCCCCAAGTGATAGGAATAGAAGAACTCAAAACATCACCTATCCATGTACTCCAGCGATGCTACCTGACCCGCTGAGTTATTCCAGCATTTTGTGTCCTTTTTTTAGTAAACCAGCATCTGCAGTTCCTTGTTTCTATCCTGTAATATTTCATTAGATATCTCTGAAAAGTAGTTCAAAGATTCTTGATTAATGCAGGTGTCAAGGGTTCTGGGGAGAAGGCATTAGAATGGGGTTGATAGGGAAAGATAGATCAGCCATGATGGAATGGTGGGCCGAATGGTCCAATTCTATTCCTAGAATTTATGATTTTTTTTTTCTCTCTCCCATCTGTAAAAAAAATAGTGGTGAGCCCAATGAAAACGAAATGGATCAGCTTGCAGTCAGGACAGCAGAGAAGTTATTGAAGGAGTACCATGCTCACACACAACAGGAACAGGAACAACGCACATTGCTGCAGAACAGCTGTCTGATGGCCACCAATGACCGGTCCAACGTGGAAAAGGCCCTCGAGGCATTCACAGAGATGGCCGCAGCTAAGGTGACCAAAATGTTAGCGTGCTTGCCATAATAGAGTGGCACAGTGGCGGCAGGGGAGATGTGGGCAGTGGAGATGCAGAGAAGTGGTGGAAGTGTAAAACAAGTGGGAGGCGGCACAGCAGCACACCACCCATATTTAAACTTTTCAGTCCTTTGTCACTGATGAGCTGTCAAAAGCCATCAGGGCCAGTCTGAAGAAAAGTCCTGACTCAAAACTCAACCTATCAATGTCATCCAGAGATGCTGCCTAACCCGCTGAGTTACACCAGCACTTTGTGTCACTCTTCAGCATCTGTTCTTCCTTGTTCCACATCGTAGGTGGTTGGCGCAGCAGTAGAGTTGCTGCCTTACAGCGCCAGAGACCCATGTTCGATCCTCCCTGTGACCATCGCGGGTCTCCTCCGGGTGCTCTGGTATCCTCCCTCATTCCAATGATGTGCAGCTTTGTAGGTCAATTTGCTTCTCCAAATTGTCCCTAGTGTATAGGATATGGGGGATTTTTGTTTAAATGCACATGTTAGAAATCTGAAATTAACACGGAAAACTTTGGAAATGTGGTGGAGGTCAGGTAGTATCTGTGGAAAGAGAAACAAATTAAACAATTAAATTTACAGGTCAAAGGCCCTACATAGAACATTAAACACAACACAAACTGTTGGTGCAATTCAAAGCTTTCCTCTCTATTAAATATAACCTTGGGGGGGTTAATGGTGCACGATGAAATATGCTATCCTAACACTTAATGGCTTTGCTGAGAGTCATGTTTTATGTTTAGAAGGATCACGTGCCTTCACTTCTGGCAGTGGCTCAAGCCTGCATGGTTTTGAAGCTGATTCCTCGGGCTAGGAACCAGTTGAAAAGGATAACAAAAATACCCTGGAATCTGAAGGATGCCGAGGAATTCGAGAAGAGCTGGCTCCTGCTGTCTGATATTTACATTAAGGCAGGAAAATATGACCTGGCAATGGACTTGCTGAAACACTGCTTACAGTACAACCAGGTGAGGCTGTTGCTGGTGACTGCAACCATGCCTAACGGAAAGCGAGCACGCTTATCAAATGGGACAGACATAGCATGAATTTCTTAAGAGGGTGGTGAATCTGTGAAATTAATTGCCACAGACGGATGTGGAGGCCAAGTCAATTAATATTTTTAAGGCAGAAATAGGTAGATTCTTGATTAGTACTGGTGTCAGGGGTTATGGTGAGAAGGCAGGAGAATGGGGTTGAGAGGTAAAGGTGGATCATCCATGATTGAATGGCGGAGTAGACTTGATGGCCCGAGTAGCCTAATTCTGCTCCTATTATGAACTCATGAGAGTGAATGCTGACAGTCTTTTTCCCAGGGTAGATGCTAATACTGGAGGACATGGGTTTAAGGTGACAGGAGAGAGAGGTCCCTTGGGGGCAACATTTTCACTCCGAGGGGAGTCCGTATCTAGAATGAGCTGACAGAGGAAGCTTCAGAAGTGATACGATTATGTCATAAGATATAAAGATATTCTTACAAAAGATGTATGGATATGAAGTGTTTAGAGGAATATGGGCCAAATGTAGGCAAATGGATTGAGCCTAAAATAACTTGTTTGTTTTGTTTTAAATCTGATCCATGACAAAAGTGCCTAGATTTAAAGTACACTTCCATCAACGATTTTCCGGCACCCATGGCTCCAGAGCCTTTCTGGATTACCCTTTTTGTCGGACCAACAGAGGTCACGGCCTCCATCCGCAAAATTGACCTGGGAAGTCGGCTATGGGAGCGGATCTGTCGGCTCCACGGAAGTCCCGATGAGGTCGTGATCGGCCTCCTCACCCCCCCCTCCCCTCACCCCCAGATGCCACATTTTCCAAGGGGACTTCCGGGGTGGGATTTCAAGTCTATTTAAAGTCTCATAAATTTGTCAGGATTAAAGGAGGTGCCGGACTACCAGTTGACGGAAAATCAATGGTGGACCTGTACGTTTTAGTTGAGTTATTTCTGGGTTGTACCGAGGAGGTGAAATAAATATGTGAACATTATTGATTTAAGTCTGGAAATGTGTCCACCTGAGTTTCATTTTTCGCTGCCCAGTCGTGTTGCAAGGCGTACGAATACACAGGGTTCATCATGGAGAAGGAGCAATCCTACATGGATGCAGTTGCAAACTACCAAATGGCTTGGAAGTGCAGCAGTGAGGCAAACCCTGCCATTGGTGAGCTGATACATCTTTGGTTAACCTTGTCAGTTAAACCCCTGTCTCACGGTGCGAGTTGACCCACGAGGTACCCCGAGTTTAAAACAAATTTAACTCGTGGTAACTACGTACAATTAACATAGCGGGAACTGCGGAACTCGTTGGCCGCAACTTAGCGACTCGTGGCGCTAACGGCAGGTACCCGTGAAACTTGTTAACTCTTGGAAAAATTCAAACATGTTTAAAGTTTTCCACGAGTAAAATGTACTGCTGAAGTTAAAAATTGAAACATTTAAACTCGTTTTAAGAAAGTAGTGGCCCGCGCGTTTACCTTAGTGTCTCGTGAGTCTACCGTGGGAACTCTTTAACTCAGCGGGCAGGCAGCATCTCTGGAGAGAAGGAATGGGTGACGGGATGACATTTCCAAATTTCTGCTGTGTCTTTGTGTAACTCCACCACCGTGTGTTCAGTTTTTGTCAGCCAGCATCTGCCCTTTCTTGTGTATGACATTATTTGTATCCGTGGCAGTTGATTGTCGCTCCCTTCAGTTTCCCAGGGGGTCGGGATGGGACTGGAGTTGTTTCACCGGGATCGCCAGCAGATGTGGTAATAAAAAGTAAACGGAGATGACCAATGTCCGGTAATTATCTTGTGGTAGTCTTGCTGATCGATCAAATGGAGATTGGCCGGTGGGGGCAAGTTATAAGCCTTCTCTGTCCTACTTATCTCTGAAAAAATGGTTTTGGCGAGATGGGAGCACAATTAGTATTTGCAAAGGTAGAATTATTAGTAATAGTTGGAGTGCTGAATATGTTAAAATGGATGAAAATAATAAGGAAATAGAGAGGAGAAACGTGTTAAGCAGAAAGAGGGAAATGATGGACCTGTGTCTATAATAACAAAGCAAGTGGCAGCAAAATATCCCCGACACCCTGTAGAGAAGGCACCCCGGTAGAGGATGATTTTAATGATCTGTTGATGATGACGGCTGCATTACGCCAGCGCCAACCTCCCTATAACCCGACGTATATAGAGGAAGAACAGGCTGCAGCCCCATCAGTTGCTGAGGCTCTGTTTCCACCTCTGGTGGCTCGGATGGATCGGTTTACCGGTAAAGGAGTCACAGCTCCTCCGGCTAGTCCAGAAGTAGCAGATGTTACCAAATGGGTGGGGACCTGATACATGATTGAGAAGAAATAAAATAGATATCAAGAAGGATGAGCAAACAAAGCTCCAGGTGATGAATGTTAAGGAAGAGTCTAAGCCCGGGTCTCTGATAGAGTCCCCCGTATTATGATAGGAGTAGTCCCCGTGTTGAAACCCTGCACCCCAGCTGAAGCTAGAGCCATGGTTGCAGAAGCTCCAGATCCCTTGAAGAAAACAAGTGCTTTTCTTAATTGGTTGTGCAGCAATCAGATGTGCAGCATTTAAATCCCTCTCCCGGGGGATGTGCAGATGCTGCTGAAATGTGCATATGGAAACTCATGGGCTACCCTGAAAGATGGGTTTGCAGTTCCTCACGGAGAAAATGGAGATTGGAGAGCAAATGATGATCAGCAGGCTCTGGGAAATGAGTGCCTCACCCACTGGTTGGCCCACTGAGGAAAGTAGCCTATAAAGGGGGAGCGAGAACAGGATCAAGCTTATAAAGTGGCCACTATGTAATCTGTGCTCCCCTCCGTGGGCATCTCCGTAAGTCAGTCAAATATTAATACTATTGGGGTTGCCGGCGTCCCCATGATAGAACCTTCATCAGAACCCGCTCGTATATATGGCGTCACTTACTGTACTTTTATAATCTCTAGAACACCCCCAGTCTCGTTACTGGGAAGGCAGGCTCTGTGCAAACTGGGAGCAGCCTCTGCAGTTCCTTCCAACAGTAATTCCCCAATTTGACGAGGAAGCAGAAGAGCCGAAACCCTGACTATTCCTATTTCCCCATACGCTGCCTGACCTACTGAATTCACCCCGGATGTCCTATTTCGTAATACAATTATTACTACTTGTTTTACAATTCCACTAATACGGGAGGAAGGCCGTATGAAACAATGAGTTTGGGTCCGAAGTGGGAACTGAAACAAGAGTAACTCGGGAGAGGAACTTGGTAACTCGGGAGAGGAACTTGACACATCGCGGAAATGAGATGTAAACGGCAAACTTATACACACACGTGGGAACTCAGTTAAAGTCTTGATCATACACTTGGAATCTCATACACAACCACGAGTCTTTCACTCGGGGTACCTGGTGGGTCAGCTCGCACCGTGAGACTATTAGTAAGAAAAAATATGCATGCCTGGGTGCAGAACATAGAACAGTACAGCACAGGATCAGGCTCTACAGCCCACAATATCTGTGCTGAACATCTTGCCAAGACCATCACTTATCTTCCTGCATATAAGGATGCCTCTACTTGTGGGAAGGTCTAGGACCAGAGGCTATAGCCTCCGAATAAAAGAACGTGCCTTTAGAAAGGAGAACCTTTAGTAGCAATGTTACAAAATTTGGAGATTTAAAAAATCAAGACTGCAATTTATCCCATCAGATAAAGCATAAAAAGAAGTTTAATTTACATACTCGGAAATTAGCATCTTGTTCCCTATTGCTTTTCCATTGACTTAACACAAAAGCTGTGATCGAGAACAGTCAAAAGCCCATATCTTTCTTAAAAATTAAGAAACTGAAATAAATTTTCAGTTATTATAGATTGAAGCATTCTGAAACAAATATGAAACAATCTTACTTGGATGACCTGAAATTAAAGCATATAATTAGTTAGTTACCTAATTGTAGCTAATTACAAAATTCAATTACTAGATCTAAACATCCATTCATTTCTTAAGAAAAGATTAACATTTTTAAATAGCCTAAGTGTGCAAATAACATTCACACAAGAATTCACAATATAACATTTAAAATCTCATTGTCATTAATTTATAGGCCAAATGGAAGGAATTTAATGTTTAATTACCGTAAATTAATGGCCATTTAAATCATCTTGCGAGTGAGTTTTTGTGGAACGCGATCGGTTGGAATGTTGCGGTTGCAGTGAATTTGAACCCCATATCGGCAGGAAAAACACTGCCGGTTCATATCCTAAGAAGCAAGTTTATATGTAAAATAAATTATTTGCCTTATGTTTTGTCCCCCACGTGAGATGTGTCCCGTTGACGGCGTTAGAAGTAGCTTTTTTATTTTACTCCAGCGATTAAACTGTCCCGCAATTTTTTTTTTAAACTTCCGACAACGGAAGTCAGAACGATTTTTCTGCATCACATAGCAGCCCAAGAAAATATATCTCGGACAGGCAGGAGAAAACGGCATTTTAATCCCGCCCCCCCCCCTCAAAGGCGCCAAAGTGGCAGAACTGCAGCACCGCTGAAGGTAAGTATTGTAACATACCTACCTTTAGTCAAACGCTCATCATACAGTGCATTCAGAAAGTATTCAGACCCCTTCACTTTTTCCACATTTTGTTACGTTACAGCCTTATTCTAAAAAGGATTAAATTATTTATTTTTTTATAATCGATCTACACACAATACCCCGTAATAAAAAAGCGAAAACAGTTGTTTAGAAATTTTTGCAAAGTTATTAAAAATAAATAACTGAAATATCACATTTACATAAGTATTCAGACCCTTTACTCAGTACTTTGTTGAGGCACCTTTGGCAGCGATTACAGCCTCAGGTCTTCTTGGGTATGATGCTACAAGCTTGGCACACCTGTATTTGGGTAATTCCTCCCATTCTTCTCTGCAGATCGTCTCAAGCTCTGTAGGGTTGGATGGGGAGCGTCGATGCCCAGCTATTTTCAGGTCCCTCCAGAGATGTTCGATCGGGTTCAAGTCTGGGCTCTGGCTAGGCCACTCAAAGACATTCACAGACTTGTCATGAGGCCACTCGTGCGTTGCCTTGGCTGTGTGCTGAGGGTCGTTGTCCTGTTGGAAGGTGAATCTCCACCCCAGTCTGAGGTCCAGAACGCTCTGGAGCAGATTTTCATTAAGGATCTCTCTGTACTCTGCGCCGTTCATCTTTCCCTCGATCCTGACTAGTCTCCAAGTTCCTGCCGCTTAAAAACATCCCCACAGCATGATGGTATGGTATTGGCCAGGTGATGAGCGGTGTCTGGTTTCCTCCAGACGTGACGCTTGGCATTCAGGCCAAAGTATTCAATCTTGGTTTCATCAGACCAGATAATTTTATTTTTTTCATGTCTTTTGGCAAACTCCAAGCGGGCTGTCATGTGCCTTTTACTGAAGAGAAGCTTCCAACTGGCCACTCTACCATAAAGGCCTGATTGGTGAAGTGCTGCAGATACAGTATAGTTGTCCTTCTGGAAGGTTCTCCTATCTCCACAGAGAAACTCTGGAGCTCTGTCAGAGTGACCATCGAGCTCTTGGTCACCTCCCTGACCAAGGCCCTTTCCCCCTGATTGCTCAGTTTGGCCGGGCGGCCAGCTCTATGAAGAGTCCTGGTGGTTCCAAAGTTTTTCCATTTAAGAATAACGGAGGCCACTTGCTCTTCGGGACCTGCAAATCTGCAGAAGTTGTTTTATACCCTTCCCCAGATATGTGTCTCGATACAATCCTGTCTCGGAGGTTGACAGACAATTCCTTCGTCTTCATGGCTTGGTTTTTGCTCTAACATGCACTGTCACCTGTGGGACCTTATATAGATAGGTGTGTGCCTTTCCAAATCATGTCCAATCAATTTAATTTACCACTGGTGGACTCCAAGTTGTATAAACATCTCAAGAATAATCAATGGAAATAGGATGAACCTGAGCTCAATTTTGAGCGTCATATCAAAGGGTCTGAATACTTATGTAAATGTGATATTTCAGTTATTTCTTTTTAATTACTTTGAAAAATTTTCTAAACACCTGTTTTCACTTCTTCATTCTGGGGTATTGTGTGTACATTGATGACTAAAAAAATGAATTTAATCCATTTTAAAATAAGGCTGCAACGTAACAAAATGTGGAATGTGAAGTGATCTAAATACTTTCTGAATGCACCGTATGTTAACCCAATCATTCTCGTAAACCTCCTCTGGACCCTCTCCAATGCCAGCACATCCTTCCTCAGATATGGGGCCCAAAACTGCTCACAATACTCGAAATGCAGTCTGATCAATGCCTTATAAAGCCTCAGCATTACATCCCTCCAACAAACCACTGGAGTAACTCCACAGGTCAGACATCATCTGTGCAAGGAAATGGACAAATGGAATTTTGTCCATTTCCTTCCACAGATGCTTTCCGCAAAGATCCGCAGAGTTACTCCAGTAGTTTGTATTACCATTCAAGATGCTAGCATCTGCAGACTTTGTGTCTCTAATTGCAATATAACTTCTTAATTCTTGTAATCAAACCTGCTCAAAATAAAGGCCAATAGGATGTTTAATTCGGGACATTTGGATCTGCTAACTCTACAAAAAGTGCCCAGAGGCACATCAACACCTTATGCTGCACCAACAATTTTCTTAAATTCTCACACCATGCATTCCTTTTCTCTCTTGGTAACTCGTGATAGAAGCACAATTTCAGCTAGATATGCACGGTGAATGAGTTGGCTGCTGCTACTGAGTTTTATCTGGATTGTCAAGGCAAGAAACAGCCCCAGAACCCGTGATTAAATGATTGGCAGAAGAAGGTGTACCTAGTGAGATGCATTACTTATTTAGATTGTTCAGAATTGGAATTAAAGGTAAAGGAATAACTGATAATATTTATCTTCCTTTTTCTTTTGTAGGTTACAAACTAGCTTTCAATTACCTGAAAGCAAAAATGTACATGCACGCAATCGACATTTGTCACAAGGTTTGTATTATGTGAATCGGTTTTAAACTGAGACATTTTATTTTCTTTAAAGCCTGCGGGTGGTTTTATTACCTAACCTGAATGGCAATCGGATTCTGCGAGATTTCATGAAAGTGAGATTTCAAAAACTAGAAAGACGCAAAATGCTGGAGTAACTCAGCGGGTCAGGCAATATCCCTGGAGAACATGGATAGGTGATGTTTCAGGTTGGAACACTTCTTCAGACTGACGGGTCCCGACCCAAAACATCACTTAACCATGTTTTCCAAATATGCTGCCTGACCCGCTGTTACTCCAGCATTTTGTGTCTATCCTTGAATTTAACAGGTTGATTTAATAGGTTCTCAGGATGAAGGGACAATGATTAGCCAGAGACCCTGGATCCAGTGCCGGATTTAGATGAAGAGAGGCCCTAGGCTATTCCTATTGTGAGGCCCCTCCCAATCCCCTGCCCCCACGACTAGAGGAAGAAGGAAGAGTGTTTTAAATAATTTAAGTAAAGCCAAGGATAATGACGGGTGTTTACTAACCTGACAGTGGCAGCCACAGCACTACACAGTAGGTTTCTAGCAACCCCTAACATTGCTCCTTGCCAACTTCCTAGTTCAAATATCTTTGCACTTTCCTACATACCCCTGAGTTTTTCATTTTTGAAGCCTGCAAGTATCCAAAGATGTTCCCTGCACTCGCCATCGCTGCTTACTGGAGCACATGTGAAAGTTTGCCGGACCCCGGTGCCACCAGATTGACACCGATGTGCATCCGAGCGTGGCCAATGAGATAAGGGGCTGGAAAGCTGCGCTTTTAAAAAATGTATTTATTGCCAGTGCTGGTGTCGAGCTATCGGCTTAAAACAGTATTATTCTGAAATGCAAGGAAAATTACTGAAGGGTTGTTTAGAGACCACAGTGCGTTGTGACAGCATATGTAAGAAAGGTCTATGACAGTGTCAAAAATATTATACACCTTGGCCGGAGGCCCCCTAAATTTTGAGGCCCTAGGCCTTAGCCTGCTGAACCTATAGGTAAAACCAGCACTGCCAGGAATGTGAAATTTAATCCTACTGCAATCACAAATGAAAACTCTACAGTTAACAGATTGTCATAAACACCTATCTGATTCACTATTGTCCTGCAAGGAAGAGAATCTGCCATGTTTACTCTGGCCTGGTCTCTACGTGTCGCCCGTCCCAGCAACATGGTTGTTTCAAGTTGAGTTCATGGTCATATGCGTACGCACGGTGAGTTACAGGTGCAACAAAAACCTTGTGCGGCAGCATCTCAGGCACATAGACACAGACAACACACAAAAACGTACAGATACATACATTCTAGAAGACAGTAGAAAGAGACTGCAAAAACAAACTCAAACTTTAGTGCAAAAATATACAATTGCAACAACGAGTCCATGGTTGTGCAAGAGGTGGTCTGCAGTGTGCTGTTTCCAAGGTAGAATTAGTGTGGTACAGGTCAGTTCAAGAATCTGATAGTTGTAGGAACCCTGGTGATGGGACTTCAAGTTTCTCTACTTCCTGCAACAAAGATGTAGCGACTGGTGGGGCTCTTTGATGATAGAAGACGCCTCATGTAGATGCTTTTGATGGTGGGGAGGGCTGTGCCCATGATGGACCGGGCTGGGTCCACCATTCTCTGTTGCCTCTTGCGTTACTGTCTGGTGAAATTGCTGCATCAGACCATCATGCAGTCAGTGATGAGATTTTCTACTGTACATCTGTAGAAGTTTGTATTCAGTGACATACTGAATCTCTTTAAACTCACAGTGGTAAGCGGTACAGTGGCGCAGAAGTAGAGTTGCTGCCTTACAGCGCCAGAGACCCGGGTTCAATCCTGACTATGGGTGCTGTCTGTACGTTCTCCCTGTGACCACTTGGGTTTTACTCCGGATGCTCTGGTTTCCTCCCACACTCCAAAGATGTACAGGTGTGTAGGTTAATAAGCTTCGGTAAAATTGTAAATTGTCCCTGGTGTGTAGTACAGTGCCAGTGTACGATGATCGCTGGTTGGAGAGGACCCAGTGGGCCGAAGGGCCTGCTTCCGTGCCGTATCTCTAAAGTCTGCTCGGACACTTCATACACTTGTTTTCTAATTTATTATTTGGCACTCGTCTTGTTTTTTTGCAGTCTTTTTTTATGGTCTTGTAGAATTGATGTATGAGTTGATGCTTCTGTGCGTTGTCTGAGTCTAGGTGCCTGTGATCTTACTGCAAACAAGAGTTTCATTGTGCCTGTACCTCACCGCAGATGGACATCTGACAATAAACTCAACCTGACTTGGAATGTAGGGAGCGTGAAATGGGAACAATGTATGATGGTCAGTGCGGACTCGATGGGTCAAAGGGCCTGTCTCCATGCTGTATGATTATGGCTCTGATAGACTCCTGCCCACATCTAGAGACTCTGGAGCCTTACCTTGGCCTGTCATGGAGATCTTGTATGTGACACATATGAATCATGTACGGGCAGATGAGATCAATTTAACTTGTCATCATCATGATCAGCACAAACATTGTGGGTTGAATGGCCCATTCCTGTGTTGTGCTGTTTTATGTTCTATATTGTTTCCATGGACCTTGTTCTTGAATGTTGTATGTTCCCACTTTCCAGGTGCTGAGAAATCATCCTACTTATCCAAAGATTCGAAAGGAGGTTTTTGAGAAGGCTAGAGCATCTTTTAAACCCTAGACATTTCAAATGTTTTTCATTATTTCAGGAAGTATTGCAAAAATGTACAAGAATAAATGACCAACAAAAATAAAATTCACAATGATTGGGTTTGTTATCTTTAATTTCTAAATGGGACTTAAAACATCAGACCAAACCAAACATTGATTGGTATACTTATAAGGTCATTCGGGCATAAAGAATAGGAGTAGAATTAGGCTATTCGGCCCATCACATCTACTCCGCCATTCAATCAAGGCCGATCTATCTCTACCCCCTAACCCCATTCTCCTGCTTTCTCCTGATAACCTCTGTCACCTGTACTAATCAAGAATCTATTTATCTCTGCCTTAGAAATATCCACTGACTAGGCCGCTTCATCCTTCTGTGGCAAAGAATTCCACAGATTCATCACCCTCTCACTAAAGAAACTTCTCATCTCCTTCCTAAAATAACGTCCTTTAATTCAGCAGCTATGACCTCTAGTTCTAGACACTCCCACTGATGGAAACATCCTCTCAAAATCCACTCTATCCAAGCCTTTCAATAATTTTGTATGTTTCAGTGAGGTCCCCCCCTCATTGTTCTAAACTCCACCACTCCAGCGCGTGATTTTCCTACCACATCCCAAAGACTTGCTGGTTTGCAGGTTAGCTGGCTTGTATAAAGTGCCCCTAGTGTGTGGGATGCCTCTAGTGTGTGGGATAACATAGAATTGGTGTACATGTGATTGATGGTCAGCGTGAAATCGGTGGGCCGAAGGGCCTGTTTCCATGCTGTATCTCTAAAGCTAAAATCTAAAACCCACAGCAACCTGTCACGATATATATTTTGCGTTCCCTAATAACATACTTTGCCCTAATAACATACTTTGCGTGTAGTTCACAGTACGGTCAAACATGCCAACACCACAATGTTTGGAAAAAGACTTGCACTCTTGTTCTTACCTGAAACCAGAAGCAGGTAAGTATCATAGGGCTTCATTATTGCAAAGGCAGGACTGAGAAATACAATCCAATATTGCTATAGGGTGGTCTGGCTGTAGTGATGGATGCTCCAGCCTTATGGTTATTAAATCGGCGCTGTGAAACGGCTGCGGCTCGCCTGCAGTCTGTCTGTTTTTACTTTTTTTGTGCTTTTTTTTTTTCTTGTTCAGTTAAACTTTTGGTTATTAGGTTGTGTTATGTGTGAGGGGGGGGGCTGAAACAGGGCTTTTTGTCTCTCCCTTCGGGGGAATGCGACTTTCTTGTCGTATCCCCATTCTCTTCCCCCGTCTGAGCTGAGGCCTAATGGCGGAGCTGGCGGCCTCCAACCTGCGACCGACCTCGAGGCTCTGGAGGTAGAGCCAGCCAGGACTTACCAACGCGAGGCTGGCCGTCTTCGAGCTGCGGCGGTGTTCGGGCAGCGGCACAACTCGGCGCTCCGGTGAGGGCTGACGGCGCGGGGCTGAGACACTCCTGTGTGGGCGGCCCGGCTCCCGGCTGGAAGGCGCTCCCGTGGGGGTGGCCTGGCGCGGGGCTGAGATGCTCCCGTGGGGGCGGCCCGGCTCCCAGCTGGAAGGCGGCCCGGTGCGGGGCTGGAAGGCGCTCCCGTGTGGGCGGGGCGGAGACGGTGCTCCGGTGGCTGAGGCAGCGTTCTGGCTGCGGCGACCTGAATCCGGGGCTCGGCCGCGGGCCAGTGGACGACATCGTCGGGAGCTCGCAGGTCACAGGCTGGTGCCTGTTTTCCGGAGCTCCCGTGGCAACAGCTGCGTCCGCTGGACTGGAGGTCGGCAGCTTCGACCACCCCCGGGTCGCGGAGCTTGAACCGCGGGACTGACTTACCATCGCCCGGTGGGGTATCGCCTCAGCGAAGAGGAGGGAATAGACAGTAACCCTAAGACTTTTGCCTCCATCACAGTGAGGAGGTGCTTGGTGAACTCACTGTGGTGGATGTTAATTTGTGTTTATTGTGTGTTGTTTATTATTACATGTATGGCTGCAGGCAACGACATTTCGTTCAGACCGAAAGGTCTGAATGACAAATAAAGGATTCAATTCAATTATTGTGGAAGCCAGCGCCAACATTCTACTTCAAATCCCTATCCTCAACAGTGTAATTTAAATTCAAATTAGGATCTGGATTCAAAAACAAATACAGGTACTTGTTATTGGTAATGATGACCATAAAGTTGTTACATTGTGGATGGCTCGATTGAAATCATGTAATGTCTTTACGCTGACTGGCTAGCACGCAACAAAAGCTTTTCACTGTACCTTGGTACATGTGACAATAACCTGAACTAAACTAAACTAAAACTCAATGGGTTCACCAATGCCCTTTTGTGAGGACAGTTGGGCGGCACAGCAGTAGAGTTGCTGCCTTACAGCTCCAGTGACCCAGGTTTGATCCTGACTACGGGTGCTGTCTGTACTCTCTCTACAGGAATTGTCTTCCCAGGGCCATTTCAGATGGTTTAATTGATTCATTATTGGAACCTGCAGTCGAGTGAAGAATTTAGTGCAACTCCCTCTCATTTCCTGACTGCACCATGGGCGAGACCTTCCTTACTTTTGTCCACAGCCCGTTCTCCAAGAAACTCTTAGTCACACGCTGTTTCTGGATGAATGCCCCATCAACACTTGCCTCCAGGCTCAGAGGGAAAGGTCTTGCATTTCTGTAGCCCCCCTCACCACTGCAGAACATCCCAAAGCATGTTTAGGCTACAACAATACTTTTGAGGTGTTGTAAAGAAAAGACAATTTGTTTCACAGACAGAATTAAGGAAAGGGTTAATCTACTTTACGGAAGACACAAGGAACATAGGGTGGCGCAACGGTAGAGTTGCTGCCGTACAGAACCAGGGACCTGGGTTCAATTCAGACTATGGGTGTTGTCTGTATGGAGTTTGTATGTTCTCCTTGTGACTGAGTGGGTTTTGTCCGGGTGCTCTGGTTTCCTCCCACACTCCAAAGACATGCGGGTTTGTAGGATAATTGGCTTTAGTAAAATTGTAAATTGTGTAGGGTCATGCTAATATACGGGATAATCACTGGTAGGTGCAGATTCAGTGGGCCGAAGGGTCTGTTTCCACACTATCTCTAAAGTCTAAATCTACAATCCTTATTTGGTCTGATCTACACCTGTCATTGGAAAATCCACCTCATGTTGTAGACTCTTAAAAACACAATGAAATAGTCCAGCTCGGCATTATCAGTGCAATCACAATCCCCCCAAAAAGAGCAGAAGTTGTGGAAACTGGGGAAATGCAAGAGAAGGCTCCATCAACCGTAGAAGAAGGGAAGCCATGTTTCCTGAAAGAGGAACATATGTCAGATGTCCTGGAATGGAAGATTTCATCTTATGAGCTGATGCAGCAGAGACAGAAACTGGGAGAAAGAGACGGCACCCGTAGAATAGGCAGGGCAAGATAGGCAGGGCACGGGGCGGGGGGGGGGGGGGGGGGGGGGGGGGGGGGGGGGTTGAAGCAGTGCCTTTTTTGAGATGGTACTTCTAAAAGTTATTATTTCGTATTATGGCCACTTGTCACCTATGTTTATTAATCATGTCTACCACCTTCTTTAGGTTCACGAAAGATAGCATTGGTTTATAGTAAATATCAGTTGATGGTTTGTCTCCTGAGATGGAAACAGAAATCAATGAAAGGACGAGAAGCGTCAGAAAAGGTTCAAATTAAACTTTGAGAGCAGTGTGAGTGGCTAAGAGTAGAAATTGGGAAGGTAGTAGATAAAATTGACAAGTTTCACATGGGTGTAGGAAGCAGCTCCAATGCAGTTAATGTAACAGAGAAAGAGCCGGGACATGGTACCAGAGAATATTTGGAACAAAGACTGGTCCACATGGTCAACAAATAGACTGGTGTAGCTGGGACCCATGCCAGCATCCATGGCTACACCTTTGATTTGTAGGAAGTGAGAGGAGCCAAAAGACAAGTTGTTCAGACTAAGAACAAATTCTGCCAGGTGGATGAGAGTGTTGGTGGAGAAGAACTGGTTGGGTATTTATTGCAGGAAGAAGCAGAGGACAAAGAGACCTTCCAGATGGAGATGTATAAGAACCCGACATCCATAGATGATTGGGAGGCAGGGAATTTGAAGTTGTTGAAATGATGGGAAGAGAGACAGGATGGAGTCAACATATGAGGTGAGAGATTCAGTGGGACAGCACCGTGGCATAGCAGGTAGAGCCGCTGCCTCACTGTGCCAGAGACCCGGGTTTGATACTAACCTGGGGGGGCTATCTGTGTGGAGTTTGCATGTTCTCCCTGTGACCGCAGGGGCTTCCTGTGGGTGATCCGGTTTCGTCCCACATCGAAGACGAGTGGGTTTGTAGGTTAATTGGCCTCTGTAAATTGTCCTGAGTGTTTAGGGAATAGATGAGAAAGTGGGATAAAATAGAATAGTGTGAACAGGTGATCGATGGTTACCATGGACTTGGTGGACTGAAGGAAAGGCAGAAAATGCTGGAGTAACTCAGCGGGTCAGACAGCGAACTGAAACGTCTATCCATTTCTCTGGGGATGCTGAGTTACTCCAGCACTTTGTGACTATTGTTGGTAAACTAGCATCTGCAGTTCTTTGTATGATCAATCAAAATAGGCAGAAACAATGGGCCTACCATGCCAGTCCTGTCAGTGGATCTCTGGACCTATCTTCCCTTGTCCAATCCCTACCCACCTATATCCAAGACACCTCACGCGCCCTTCGATTCTTTAATAACTTTCGGTTTTAGGCCCCTGCTCCCTCATCTTTACTCTAGACATTCAGTCACTCTATACCTCCATCCCCCACCAGGAAGGCCTCGTCCTAGAAAATCCTACCAGTTCCACTGTTCATAATCTTGTATCCCTGTCGTTAGCACATTTCCACAGCCAACATGGACCCCACACTTCTTGAGGTCACCTGTTACCAGCCCTGATTTGTTCTGGCCTTTTCTTGCCTCCAGTTCTCACCCCAACCCACCACTACTTTCAGTCTGAAGAAGAATTCCAACCCAAAACGACTTTTCTCCAGAGACGCTGCCTGACCCGCTGAGTTTCTCCAGCATTTTGTGTCTATCTTCGGTATAAACCAGCAGCTGCAGTTTCTTCCTACACAATGGTTCTTGTGTAATATATAAAAGCCGGAATTATGGGATTGAGGCATTTTCAGCTTTAAGACTGTAGAGGGAAAATCTCCTGATGTGATGAAATATGTGACAATGTGGGAAATAGTGGCTCTTGGTCAAGGGGTTGGTAAGAGGAGGTATCCATAAACTATCGAGCCTCTGCAAGGTAGAGATCTGTCCATCAGTCTAATTGGCGGTGCTGTAGAGCCGCTGCCTCACAGCATCAGAGACCGCGGTTCGATTCTGACCTCGGGCGCTGTCTGTATGGAGTTTGTATGTTTTCCCTGTGACTAAGTTTTCTCCAGGTTCTGCTGTTTCCCCCCAAAATCCCAAAGATGTGGGTTTGTAGATTAATTGGCCTCTATAAAATTTGCCTACTGTGTAGGGAGTGGACGAGAAAATGGGATAACAGAACAAGTGAGTACGGTGTGGACTCTGGACTTTTTCAATGATGTATCGTTAAACCAAACTGAACTACAATGCTGCCAAACTTTTCTGCGAGTTTGATGAACTAGGTTGGGATTTGCAGAGATGGGAGTCGTGTGCGTTTGGACAGAGTGAGGTTGGAGTGGTTATGTTTTTCCCCCACTGAACTGCTGCCTCACCCGGATCTCTGGATGTAATCTCAATGGCCCAACCTTTTATAAGTGATTTTGTGCTGACATTAATAAAGTTGAGGGCACAAGGAAATTACAGCACAGGAGAAGTCAAATGGTTTGTTGCAGGAACATCTGTACTGTAACAGAGCCTTTTTCATGTTGACTGTTTAAGATGACACCATCAAGCTGGATATAAATTCAAATCTTTGGGATGAAAGCATATATTGTGAATGTACTTAATTATGTATTCCCCCATTTCCTCTGGAACTATGAGCTGCTGCCATGTTTATAGTTTTATAAATGAACGTCAGTCCTCGGGATTGCGTTTACATACTATTTATATCTTTATATACAATGCAGGTTTCAAAATAAACGTGTTCAAGAAGGAACTGCAGATGCTGGAAAATCGAAGGTACACAAAAATGCTGGAGAAACTCAGCGGGTGCAGCAGCATCTATGGAGCGAAGGAAATAGGTAACGTTTCGGGCCGAAACCCTTCTTCAGACTGATAGGGGGTGGCGGGGAGAAGGAAGGAAAAAGGAGCTGAGATGGAGGCGCAGGCATGCCCCGAAGAAGCAAATGTGGCTGTGGTATCGAGTGGCTCCTTTTTCCTTCCTTCTCCCCGCCACCCCCTATCAGTCTGAAGAAGGGTTTCGGCCCAAAACGTTACCTATTTCCTTCGCTCCATAGATGCTGCTGCACCCGCTGAGTTTCTCCAGCATTTTTGTGTACCTTCAAAATAAACTTGCTTTTTTCATATGAACAAGGAGTTAAGTATTTCCTCCTGATAAAACGTTGCTAAAAGCGAGTTATTTTGTATCCTCTGGAGTTTGTAGAGGTTTAGAAAACAGCCATTTATCCACCACATCATGCTTACAATGGGTGATTGAGTTTGTAAATCCGATCACATACATCAGAAAGGATGCACTCCACTGGAGAATCGTCTTGAAACATTTCTGACCTAGAGCCTTTAGTCCTGGCTGATTTGAAACAACACCAAAACCTTTTACCCAGAGTAGGGGATCAAGAACCAGAGGAGATGGGTTTAAGGTGAGAGCGGAAGATTTAATTGGAACTTGTGGGACAACTTTTTCTCAAAGAGGGGGTGAGTATATGGAACGCACTGCCAGAGGAGGTACTGTAACAACATTTAGAAGACATTTGGTCAGACACATGGGTAGGAAAGAATTAGAGGGTTATGGGCCAAGAGTAGATGGGTCATCTTGGTTGGCATGGGCAAGTTGGCCCAAAGGGCCAATTTCCCGTGCTGTATGACGCTATGACTCTAACTTGAGTTTCATATAAACAGCTGGGTTTGTTTTCCTGATATTATTTTGTATAGTTTCTTTCAAAACCCAGCAACATCACAAGTCACTTTATAACCAACAAAATAATTTGTCATTTGGAATTGTAATAAGAAGACCTGCAGATGCTGCTTAATAAACAAAAGGTCACAAAATGCTGAAGTAACTCGGCAAGTCTGGCAACATCTTTGGAGAACCTGGGTAGATTACATTTTGGGTCGAGACCCTTCTTCGAACTTCTGTTTTTTGCAATATTATCGGTAGTATTAATTCTGATGAATGGTTATCGGTACTGACTCTATTTTTATCTCCACCGTCTGACTCACAAAGTATTTCTAAACTTTTCAGTTTATTTCAAAAACCCAGCATCTGCAGATCCCCCCCCCCACCACTTTTCTCATGAACTTAATACTTGATTGATGGAGTCAGTCATACAGTGTGGAAACAGGCCATAAGGCCCACACAGACCAACATGTTCCATCTGCACCAGGCCAATCTGCCCATATCCCTCTAAACTTATCCTATCCAGGAACCTGTCCAAATGTTTCTTAAACGTTGCCATAATTACCTGCCTCAACTACCTCTTCCAGCAGCTCGTCGCTCATAGGTGGAAATGCTGGGTGGGGGGGCTTCCACCCCCATGTTTCGAGAGGTGGGGGACAATCCCCCCCCCATGTTTTGTGAAACATGTTGCAACAAAACCGCCCAGGAATGGCTGTAGCGCCCAGGTGAGCTTGCCTGTCCCGGGACTGGCTGTAGTGCCCAGGTACTACGGCCCAGGTACTACAGCCAGCTTAAGGATAAGGGGGAAATCCTTTAAAACCGAGATGAGAAGAACTTTTTTCACACAGAGAGTGGTGAATCTCTGGAACTCTCTGCCACAGAGGGTAGTCGAGGCCAGTTCATTGGCTATATTTAAGAGGGAGTTAGATGTGGCCCTTGTGGCTAAGGGGATCAGAGGGTATGGAGAGAAGGCAGGTACGGGATACTGAGTTGGATGATCAGCCATGATCATATTGAATGGCGGTGCAGGCTCGAAGGGCCGAATGGCCTACTCCTGCACCTAATTTCTATGTTTCTATGTTTCTATGCAAGCAGGCAGTACAGGTTTATAGGTATAATTATAAATTGTCCCCGATATGTGTGGGATAGTGTTAGTGAGCGGGGATTGCTGGTTGGTGCGGACTCTAGAACCTGTATCTCTAAACTAAACCAAACCCCATTCTCCTGCCTTCTCCCCTTAACCCTTAACACCCCTGATTTCCTCTACTCTGTGGGTCAACCCAATCTATTCACCTCACGATTTTGTACACCTCTATAAGATCGCCCCCTCATCCTCCTGCTCTCCAAGGAACAATGTCCTAGCTTGCCCAACAAACTTTCCCTCGTTTCCTGGCAACATCCTGGTAAATCTTCTCTGCGAAGATAGACAAAAGCAAAGATCCTATAGCAAGCAAGATAGATCACTCGATGAAAAAGACGTAGTATGGAAGACGTAACCGGCTTCCGTCTCCGCACCAAAGATCCCATAGCGGAGCAAAGATAACTAGTGCGGAGACGGAAGCCGGTTACGGAAACATCCTCGTAAACATAAAAACATAGGAAATAGGCGCAGGAGGCTATTCGGCCCTTCGAGCCAGCACTGCCATTCATTGTGATCATGGCTGATCATCCCCTATCAATAACCCGTGCCTGCCTTCTCCCTATATCGCTTGACTCCACTAGCCCCTAGAGCTCTATCTAACTCTAATATAAAATCTAACCATCTAAAAATAAAAGTGATTTGGTAAAAATCTTCTCTTCTAATCTAACTCTATCTAAAAATAAAAGTTATTTGGTAAAAATCTTCTCCTCATTTTCAGAATTATAATTTATTAACACAAACGGTTCCCCCGCAACGTTGATTACACTGCGAGTCGGGTCGGGTTACTGAAATGGATGAATAAAAGGCCCACGTTCCGCTCCGTTGCGTACTACACGTCAGCCCATTGCATTTAGAAGGAGTGGTCTATCTTGCTTGCTATAGGAGCTTTGGACAAAAGTGCTGGAGAATCTCAGCTGGTGCGGCAGCATCTATGGATCGAAGGAAATAGGCAACGTTTCGGGCCGAACCCCTTCTTCAGACGCGCACTTCTTCTCTGCGCACTTGCTTTCCAGCTGCAATGATGCAATGTCCATCTCGGCTGTGCTGAGCATCTGACAGACGTTGCGCTGCAGCCCGCCCGCGCTGCAGGCTGTGGCTATGGCAACGGCAACCAGGGCAGGAAGTGACGCCAGAGCGCGTTGCCGTGCGACGCGGCGGAGGGCGCGAGCCGGGACCGTTGAACGGCCGCCGGCGGTGCCCGGCCCGGCACAGCCCAGCTCAGCTCAGCTCAACACTACCCAGCCCAGTACTACCTGTCCCTGCACTGCCCGGCCCAGCTCAGCCCAGCTCAGCTCAACTCAACACTACCCAGCTCTACCCAGCCCAGTACCACCTGTCCCTGCACTGCCCGGCCCAGCTCAACTCTACCCAGCCCAGTACTACCTGTCCCTGCACTGCCCGGCCCAGCCCAGCACTGCCCAGCCCAGTATCACCTGGACTGCCCGGTCCTCCGCTTCCCAGTCCTCCACTTCCCGGTCCTGCACCGCCCCTGCACTACTCGGCCCTGGTCTGCCTGGTCCTGCACGGCACTGCAATCCGACTCAGCTCAGCACTGCCCCAGCTTATGTTTATGCGTCAGATATCCAGCATCATCAGACGGCAAGGTAAGCCGGCCGGCCACTGGCTTTCTCTCTGACTCTGCGCATTTATAACGAGCGTGTAGGACGTAACTTCACATGCTGGTTTGCACAGAAGACACACACAACATGCTGGCGTAACTCAGCGGGTCAGGCAGCGTCTCTGGAGAGAATCAACGGGTCGAGAGTTCTTCAGACTGAGAGTCGGTGGGTGATGTTGAGAGATGTAGAACAAATGAATGAAAGATATGCAAATAAAAGTAACGACGATCAGGGAAACAATCTATTTATTGTTGGCGTGGGTTAGGTGAAAACAAGTTTTTGACAATGAGTAGGAAAGAACTGCTGACGCGCTGAGTTACTCCAGCAGTTTGTCTGTACAGACGATGAAATGTACCGTTTCCTTGATCATCGTTTTTTGTTGTTGCATATCTTTCATTCATTTGTTCTGTTTCACCGTCTATATCTCTCGTTCCCCTTTCCCCTGCCTCTCAGTCGGAAGAAGGATCCCGACCCGAAATGTCACCTATCCACATTCTCCAGAGTTGCTGTCTGAGTTACTTGTTGCTCGGCAAACCACACCGTTGTTTTAAACCTGGAGTTAGTACTTGCATTACAATGCTTTCACAATGCCTTGCTGATATCTGACACTCATATCTGAGTGATCAAGAAATTGACGTGACGCACACGTACCTTTCACACTTCAGTTGAAGATAGACACACAAAGCTGGGACAGGGAGCATCTCTGGAGAGAAGGAATGTGTGACATTTTGGGTTGAGACCATTCTCACTTCAATGTTACTGGATAAATTGTGCAATGAATGAGTGATGGGAGGCTGGGTGATCCGATACAGGTCATCCTCATGTTACAACAGGATTCTGTTGCTGTGAAGAAAGGAGGAGTTGCAATGCTGGTTTACAGAAAAGAGCACAACATGCTGGAGTAAGTCAACGAGATTGGCAACATCTGAAGAAGGGTCAAGATGTCCTGAGAGCATGTTCTCCAGAGAGCAGCATGCCTCACCCTCTGAGTTACTCCAGCACGTTGTGTCCCTTTCCGCTCCTAATGATCTATCCCTAACCTGAGCAATTCGCAAATCGGTAACGTGGCCATATGTTCTTGTGTGGCAGAAGACGCCTCTAGTTGCGTGACAGCTGACGTCCATCCCGCCGGGTCTCCCAATTGCTTGTTTGGGCTGTTTATAAGCTGTATTTAAGAAGGTCTGCAAGGAGAAGTCGGCTATCTACAGGCTGGTGGGCCTTGCATCGGTGGTTGGAAAGTTACTCCTTGGCTTTCTCCAAGGGAAATCGTGTTCTGCAAACTTATTTGCATGATTTTTAGATTAGATTAGATTCAACTTTATTGTCATTGTGCAGAGTACAAGTACAGAGACAATGAAATGCTTTTTTCACCATACAGCCATACGAATAAAAAATAATAACACAGAACACGATAGTCTATAACATAAACATCCCCACAGCGGTATCAAACTGCAGGAGATGCAACACCTGTCCCTATACCTCCTCCCTTGACTTTATCCAGGGACCCCGACAGACCTTTCAGGTTAGGCAGAGGTTCACCTGCACCTCCTCCAACTTCATCTGTATCTGCTGTTCCAGGTGTGGACTTCTATATATTGGCGAGATCAACGGGGCAATCATTTCGCTGAACACCTTCGCTCAGTCTGCCTTGGCCTATGTGATCTCCCGGCTGCCTAACACTTTAACTCTCCATTCCCACACTGACCTTTCTGGCCTGAGCCTTCTCCATTGTCAGAGTGAGGCCAAACACAAATTGGTGTAACAGCACCTAATATTTTGCTTGGGCAACTGACAACCCAGCCGTATGAATATTGATTTCTCTAACTTCAAGTAACACTCGCATCCCCTTTCTCCCCCACTGGAGTTGTCGTACTAGTTTCATTATCGTCCTGTTGAGTTTCACCATCTGTATAACTCGTTATCACAGCCAACAATGGATCATTGTGGGCTTCACCTTTCCTTGATCATTACTTTTTGCATATCTTTCATTCATTTGTTCTATATCACCATCTATATCTCTTGTTTCCCTTTCCCTTAACTCTCAGTCTGAAGAGTATCCGCCTAGAATGTCATGTATTTTCTCGAGATGCTGCCTGACCCGCTGAGTTACTCCAGTTTTTTGTGTCTTTCTTTACTTACTTTTACTATGTATCTTGTTTAGACAAGGAGTCAACATTTTAAACCACAATCCAGTGAGGTCTCAGCAAGTCTGCATGTAATTGCTGTAAGGCACCCTTACTCCTATGCTTTTCCACTTTTAATAAAATGTAACAAATCATTTGGTTTCTTAACCACTTACAGCTCTCCCATTTGTGCTTCCAGGACACTTTGGATGTTGTAATTATCCGCTTTTATTCTTCTCAGCCTCTGGATACAAACTTCGCTTGTTTAGTCCTATGTAGAGCGACCCAATATTCAAGGTATTAGTCTCGTAAACTGTATCTAAACTGATTACAATGCATCAGAAATCTTCCTCAGGGCCAGATGGTCTGCATCCCAGGGTACTCAAGGAGGTGGCTCTCGAATGCGTGGACGCATTGGTGATTATTTTCCAATGTTCTATAAATTCTGGATCAGTTCCTGTGGATTGGAGGGTAGCTCCCTCCTTTTCAAGAAAGGAGGGCAAGAGAAAGCAGGGAATTATAGGCCAGTTAGCTTGACATCAGTGATGGGGGAAGATGCTGGTGTCGATTATCAAAGATGTAATAGCAGTGCATTTGGATAGCAGTAACAGGTCCAAGTCAGCATGGATTTACGAAGGGGAAATCAAGCTTGACATCATCTGGAATTTTTGAGGATGTAACTAGAAAAATGGACAAGGGATAGCCAGTGGATGTCGTGTACCTGGACTTTCAGAAAGCCTTTGAGGTCCTACACAGAACATTAGTGGGCAAAATTAGAGCACATGGTATTGGGGGTAGGGTATTGACATGGATAGAAAATTGGTTGGCAGACAGGAAACAAAGAGTAGGAATTAATGGGGCCCTTTCAGAATGGCAGGCAGTGACTAGTGGGGTGCCGCAAGACTCGGTGCTGGGAGTGCAGCTATTTACAATATACATTAATGATTTAGATGAAGGAATTAAAAGTAACATTAGCAAATTTGCAGATGACACAAAGTTGGGTGACAGTGTGAACTGTGAAGAGGATGCAGGGTGACTTGGATAGATTAGGTGAATGGGCAGATGCAGTATTATGTGGATAAATGTGAGGTTATCCACTTTGGTGGCAAGAACGGGAAGGCAGATTATTATCTGAATGGTGTCAGGTTAGGTAAAGGGGAAGTAAAACGAGACCTGGGTGTCCTAGTACATCAAAAGTGAAGAAAGCTAATGGCATGTTGGCCTTCATAACGCGAGGAGTTGAGTATAGGAGCAAAGAGGTCCTTCTGCAGTTGTACAGTGCCCCGGTGAGACAATACCTGGATTATTGTGTGCAGTTTTGGTCTTCTAACTTGAGGAAGGACATTCTTGCTATTGAGGGAGTGCAGCGTAGGTAAATTCATGAGGTTAATTCCCAGGATGGCGGGACTGGCATATGATGAAAGAATGGAGCAACTGGGCTTGGTTTCACTGGAATTCAGAAGTATGAGAGGGGATCTTATAGAAACATATAAAATTATTAAGGGATTGGACACATTAGATGCAGGTAATATGTTCCCGATGTTGGGGGAGTCCAGAACTAGGGACCACAGTTTAAGAAAAGGGGTAGGCCATTTAGAACTGAGAGGAGGAAAAACTTATTTACACAGAGAGTTGTGAATTTGTGGAATTCTCTGCCTCAGAAGGCAGTGGAGGCCTAATCACTGGATGCATTAAAAATAGAGTTAGATAGAGCTCTTAGGGCTAGCGGAATCAAAGGGTATGGGGAGAAGGCAGGAACGGGGTACTGACTGTGGATGATCAGCCATGATCATATTGAATGGCGGTGCAGGCTCGAAGGGCCGAATGGCCTACTCCTGCACCTATTTTCTATGTTTCTATGAATGGCGGAGCTGGCTTGAAGGGCCGAATGGCCTACTCCTGCACCTATTGTCTGTATCTATGTATCTAATAAGGAGACAAAACTATACTTTATCACGGATGTGATCTCACTAATGCTCTTTTAACTGACGCCTGACACTAATCACCTGAAACAGATGCTCCATTCTGAGGGGTGGGGGTAAATTACTAGGGGGACAGAAAAAAGTTAAAGGCTGTTCCCAAAGACTTTCCAAAATTTCCCTGACTCCTGAGGACCTCTGTCCCGTGACCGCTCAAGTTGAGAGGGTGCATTTGGGATGGTCAAGGTCAAGTATTGGGAGCTTGCAGAGGGCTTGCATGAGCAGCGGATGGAGTACGCCATCTCACCTGTTTCTGCCACCTCCTTCTCTATCTGTGGTTCCCGCATTAACCTCAGAACCCAAAATATTTGCGAGAAAGAAAGCAAGTCATTCCCAATCCTGAGGCTTTGCGTAAGATGCAAGAAGATATAATTTATTTCCCCCAGCAATAAACACCATTCTGTTAGATTTAGGAAAATACAAAATGTTGGAGTAACTTAGTAGGTCAGGTAGCAACTGAGGAGGAAATGAATAGGTAACTTTTTGTGTCGGGACCCTTCTTCAGATAATCAGTGTGAAGCAGGTTAAGATCATACGATCATAAGTGATGGCAGTATTAGGCCATTCGGCTCATCAACTCAACTCCGCCATTCAATCATGGTAGATCTATCTCTTCTTCCTAACCCCATTCTCCTGCCTTCTCCCCATAACCTTTGACACCCATGCGTTAAGCTTGTGTGGAACGAAAGGACAGGCAACGTTTGGGTCGGGAAGCCTGTTCATTCCCTCCACAGATGCTGCCCGACCTGCTGGGTTCCTCCATCACTTTGTGTTTTGCTCAAGATTTCAGCATCTGCAGTTCCTTGTTTCTCCAGGTTAAGTTTGTATTTTACTGCATGTAGTCATTTCCTGTTTTGACCTTTCTAGACCACATTGGATTGAGGAATGGGCTTTGTGGTATACTAATCTGATGCTGTGGGTCATATGATGGACCAACACTGACATACTTCAGTGCGAGCTGGTTGAATCCAAGCCGGTTCCTGTATGTGAGGAGTAAGGATGTGTTGAGGAGTGTAATTTGTATGTTGTCTTCAGTCTGCAAGTCCTGACACACTGAAGAAAATTGTCAGGTAACGCATGAGTTGTGCCAAGGCAAGAATTGGTAGCATGCATTATCTAGACACCAGAGTTTTGAATAAAATTATGTTGCATGTTGGTTTTGATGTTTACCTTTGATTTGCAGTGGCAGATTGTTCTGATGTTTATGCTTCCAGTGCACCAAGGTATACTATGTATCGCTGAGGATGGTTGCAGTGTACCTTCCTTATTATAACATTGAGAGCATGCCTGTGCATTTTAAATTTGAGGACTTGAATGGTGCTTAGTCTAATCAGTGACTCAAGATCAGTTAAAGTCTGAGGCACGCTGATAATATAAATTGATGTGCTGTCGTAAGTGAATGCTTTCGGATGAGATGTTATGTCATCTCTGGGGAAAAAAAGATAAAGTGTTGGAGTAACTCCGCAGGTCATTGCAGCATCTTTGGAGAACATGGATAGGCGACATCTTGAGTTGGACTGACCCAAAACTTCTTGTTCTCCAAAGATGCAGCCTAACCTGCTGAGTTGCTCCAGCAATTTATCTTTATTTGTAAACCAGTTTGTGCTGTTCCTTGTCTCATCTAATGTCGCAGAACTCGCAAACTTGCAGAACTGGGTCTCTGCGCATTCCTCTGCAATTGGATCCTCGACTTCCTCATTCACAGACCACAGTCTGTTCGTATTGGTGGAAATGTGTCAGCCTCGATACCAATCAGCACGGGAGATTAATGCAATAGCAAGGAGAGACATTAGCTTGGATGCTGTAGAATTTGGATGGGTGGAACTGCAAAATAGCCAAGGGCAGAAAACGCTTGTTGGTGTTGTATACAGACTACCAAACAGCAGTAAGGAGGTTGGGGAAAGCATCAAACTGGAAATTAGGGTTGCGTTTAGCAAAAGTACAGCAGTTATCATGGGTGACTTTAATCTACATATAGATTGGGCCAACCAAATTGGTAACAGTGCTGAGGAGGAGGATCTCCTGGAGTGTATACGGGATGATTTTCTAAGCCAATATGTGGAGGAACCAACTAGAGGGCAGGCCATCCTAGACTGGGTATAGTGTTATGAGGAAGGATTAGTTAGCAATCTTGCTGTGCAGAGCCCCTTGGGCAACAGTGACCATAATATGGTGGAATTTTGCATTAAGATGGAGAGTGACACGGTTAATTCAGAGACTAGAGTCCTGAACTTAAAGAAAGGGGACTTTGATGGTGTGAGATGGGAATTGGCTAGGATAGACTGGCAAATGATACTTAAATGATTGAAGATGCAATGGCAAAGATTTAAAGATTGCATGGATGAATTACAACAATTGTTCATCCCCGTCTGGCATAAAAATAAAATGGGGAAGGCGGCTCAACCGTGGCTAACGAGGGAAATTAGGGATAGTGTTAAATCCAAGGAAAAGGCATAAATTGGCCAGACGAAGCAGCAAACCGGAGGACTGCGAGAAATTTAGAATTCAACAAAGGGGTTAATTAAGAGGGGGGAAATAGAGCATGAAAGAAAGCTTGCGGGGAATATAAAAACTGACTGTAAAAGCTTTTTTGGTATGTGAAGAGGAAAAGATTAGTGAAGACAAATGTAGGCCCCTTAGAGTCAGAAACAGGTGAATCTATAATTGGTAACAAGGAAATGGCAGACCACTTTGGTCTGAAAGTAAGCATGCAGGTAGAGCAGGCAGTGTAGAAAACAAATGGCATGTTGGCCTTCATAGCGAGAGGATTTGAGAATAGGAGCAAGGAGGGCTTACTGCAGTTATACAGGGCCCTGGTGAGACCACACCTTGAGTATTGTGTGCAGTTTTGGTCTCCTAATTTGAGGAAGGACATTCCTGCTATTGAGGGTGTGCAGCATAGGTTTACTAGGTTAATTCCCAGGATGACGGGACTGGCATATGATGAAATAATGGATCGGCTGGGCTTGTATTCACTGGAATTTAGAAAGATGAGAATAGATCTTATAGAAACATGTAAAATTCTTAAGGGATTGGACAGGCTAGATGCAGATTCTGATTTTGGGGGAGTCCAGAACCAGGGGTCACAGTTTAAGAATAAGGGAAAGGCCATTTAGGACTGAGACGAGGAAAAACCTTTTCACCCAGAGAGTTGTGAATCTGTTGAATTCTCTGCCACAGTAGGCAGTGGAGACCAATTCACTGGATGTATTCACAAGAGAGTTAGATATAGCTCTTAGGGCTAAGGGATATGGGGAGAAAGCAGGAACAGGGTATTGATTTTGGATAATCAGCCATGATCATATTGCTGGTTCGAAGGGCCGAATGGTTTACTCTTGCACCTATTTTCTATGTTTCTAACCTATGCATAAACTTCTGAATATGTAGATTGCTTCTGAATATTTGTTACCAGTGGTTTGATCGATGAAAATCAGCAGACACTCAATTCCTATTCATTTTGATATCTGCAATCCAATTGTTCTTTGGAGGAGTAAACAATGGGATCTTCTCATGGGGGTAATGATTGCCTTGCTGTGGAATGGTTCAAAGGATTAGCTTGCGTAGATAGAGTTTCAAACATACTTAAATCAAAACTATTTTGGGCTCAACATTGCAAAGGGTGCATTGCTAACAACGTACTATAGATTCATTACATGAGCGATCCAAATTAAATTAAATTTGCTCGTGATGGAATATATTTATTGCAGAAGGATTGCTTCCAATTGAGAAGAGCCCACTGATGGTTGTATGAAGTTTAATAATTTACCAAATTATCAGTATTAGTGACAAGACACAGGGAAACAGCAGCCTGCCTTGGCATTTACAGCTGAAAGATTTGAGGGTTAGTTTTCTAGCAGAACCGTGCGAGTGTGTTTCTTCAGATTTCCATAATTCCAAATAGAGATGTATTTCATCCGTGCTGGCAAACTACTGACTGCAGGGAGCTGCATTACAAAAATGATACCTTTCCAAACAACACTAGCCAAATGTAAGTGTCCTTTTTCTTGTATTTGCTTGATAGAAATGTAGAGGGACAATGCTGCTCTAAAGCAGAACACAAACAACGTTGGATTTGGAAGCAAGCCTGAACGCAGTTTGCTGGAGTTTATGTTTAACTTTGACTACAGAGTTTCTTCAGAAGATGTTAAGTGGTGAATAGTTGGTTATCTTGTGCTTTTCTAGTGTTGGTTGGGGACATTGTGAAATGTCGTTGGTTTGGTGCTGGAAGCGAACAAAACGAGTAAAGGGCCTGTCCCACCAGCATGCGATTGCATGCGTCTAGCGTGACCAAACGGAAGCGGAGTTCGCCCTGAGTTCGCACTAAGTACGCGCAAAGTTCGCACGTGACGTAATTTACGTCAAACTCACCAATCAGCCGGGCAGGAGGCGGGCGGACTGAATTTGGACGTCGCACGGCGTCGGGCGGTGACGTCATCGCGCAACGCCAGCACTAGGCGTACGCCATCAAGACGCTGCGTACGGCATCGAGACGCTGCGTACGCCCGTCGAGACGTTGCTTATGGCCTCAATGCGGCTGCGGGCCGACAGGCCATTGTCGCACGGGATTTTCGGACAGTGCAAGATTTTTGGAGCCCCGCGCGATGTCGGGACCAGCCCCGCACAACTCCATACGCCTACGCCGATCGAAGTGGGACCGGCCCCGCGAGGCCGTACGCATCAAGCGACCACGTTTGGTCGCGCTAGACGCATGCAATCGCATGCTGGTGGGACAGGCCCTTTAGAAGTCTTCTGCCTTCCCTCTAACCTAATGAGAAACAGTCACCTTCCAAGTAACTCGCTTCTCACAAATGAGTGCAGAGAACATAAACTGACTAAGTTAATTTGCTGTGCGAATGCTGACGAGGAGTTCTCTAATACTAAAATGGTGCTGATTAGGAATATAACATTTTGCATAGCTGTTTGGTACTTCTAAGCATAGTCATTCAGAGAGCACTCCAGGTGTCTGGATTACACGGCTGGTGCTGAAGACACCTTGCCTGTGCATATGGCATGATATCGATGGGCAAAGTAAGCTTAACTGATATGCCATCTGTCAATTTAATATTCACTCCCTAAGAGGTGGAATATAATCTACAATAAGTACGGCAGCAAGCATGTAAAGCTTCTTTGAAAACACCTTTCAAACTATCACCAAGAAAGGGATGCGGTGTCAACAAATTCACACATCTTGTCCTGGAGATATCTATGCTGCTCAATGAAAGTACTGCACTTCCCTTTGTAACAGCACACATTTGGAGTACTTTCCCCGTACCAACTGCACTTGTTTACGGTCAAGAGTCAAGAGTGTTTTATTGTCATACGTCCTGAAACGGAACAATTTCTTACTTGCAGAACAGATATGTAAGCATAATTTGTAAACACCATAATATACAACAAACAAAAGTTCTGTGTGAGGGGGAGGGGGGGGGGGGGAGGGTTACAAACAAACAACCATAGTGCAAACACAAAAACAATGCCCCCAAGTCCACCCGGGGAGCCGAAGACCAAGGAAGCGCCCGGTGGGCCTTACTTGCCTGCCGGAGAACAGGGATTCACCTGCCGCGGATGGAGGAACTGCGCCGCAAACCGGAACCCGCCCGGAAGGCCCAGCACACTCACTGCAGACCGGGGACTCGCCCACCGTCGTCTGGGAACCTACCTGGAAGGTTCGACTCGTCCGACCAGAGTAGAAGGAGTCAGACGAAGGGCCGGTAAGTGGACCAGCTGCGGGAAGCAGTACAGTGCCTCGGCAGTGGAGTGGGACGCTGGAGGCCCTGCAACAGCCTCTGGCTAACTCCATTGGTCCGGGCCAGTGTCCCGTCAGTCCAGGGCTGTCGGTTAAACCCGGCGGGACAGGTAGAGTTGAGCTGGAGTTAGCGCTTCTTCTCCTCGCTGGCTGGAAGCCTGGGCTGCCACTGACAAATCCCACGATTCCTTGTGTTTTTCGGAATACCGAACTGGCTTATACCACAAGTGGGGTCTAACAAGTGTTTTGTAAAATTACAACATAACTTTCCAACTCTTCCATGACCCATAAAGGCAAGCAGGCTATTTGCTTCTTCACTACCCTATCACCCTGTGTGGCATTTTTCAGGGAACTAGGGGCTTGGATTTGTCGGTCTCTGTTCTTTAGCATTCCTTGGTGCCCTACTATTTGCTATACATCTTACTCCTATTTGACTACCCTGAATGTATCGCCTTGTGCTAGTCAGGGTTAAGTTCCATATGCCAATGATCTATCCAACCTTCCATTTGATGATATCCATCCTCTCTGCCTTCAACTACTCCCTTGCAAAACTACTGACAGGTCTGGCGTTTGGCTTGGTTTCAGGTCCACCTACCAGGCTTGGGCAGGGCACCTGGCTCAGTCAGTTCCTCTCCAGGGCCCGCAAGAAATGCAACACCTGTCCCTTCACCTCCCCCCTCGACTCCATTCAAGGACCCAAGCAGTCGTTCCAGGTGCGACAAAGGTTCACCTGTATCTCCTCCAACCTCATCTACTGCATCCGCTGCTCTAGATGTCAGCTGATTTACATCGGGGAGACCAAGCATAGGTTGGGCGATCGTTTCGCCAAACACCTCCGCTCAGTCCGCAAAAACCTACCTGAACTCCCGGTGGCTCAGCACTTCAACTCCCCCTCCCATTCCCAATCCGACCTCTCTGTCCTGGGTCTCCTCCATTGCCAGAGTGAGCAACAGCGGAAATTGGAGGAACAGCACCTCATATTCCGTCTGGGGACCTTGCGTCCTTATGGCATTAACATTGAATTCTCCCAATTTGGCTAGCCCTTGCTGTCTCCTCCCCTTCCTTAACCCTCTAGCTGTCTCCTCCCACCCTCCCATCCGCCCGCCCTCGGGCTCCTCCCCTTTTCCTTCTTTCTCCCACCCCCCATCAGTCTGAAGAAGGGTTTCGGCCCGAAACGTCTCTTATTTCCTTCGCTCCATAGATGCTGCTGCACCCGCTGAGTTTCCCCAGCAATTTTGTGTACCTTCGATATTCCAGCATCTGCAGTTCCCTTTTGAACCCTCTCCAGGGCTGGGCAGTTTTTGCTGTCAGCTCACTTCCTGGTGGAATGAGCTGGCATCTAATAAGTGCTTTTCTGTACTATAGACGTCTACTTGTGTTTAATTTGCCTATAATCTTTTATTTCATTTAATCCCTGAAACTTCTTCAATCTTGACAGTCCATCACTGTAAACTCCTGGTGCTCTACACTGTTCATGCAAAACAAAGTCAAATGTTCTTAACTTTTCAGTCATTATTTAATGTACTGAATTTCAATGGAACGTGAGTTTGTACTGAACTAAAAATGCAGCATTAGATCTTGGAGCTTTGGTGACATGCTTATGAAATTACACTAGACTAGATTAAGGCAATCTGATTTTGGCAGCTTGTTGCTTTAATTAGATACAGTCGTTGTAAGTGAAGGTTCAGAAGGCCACTTTGTCATGAACAGCTGTCTGGTTAATGTTCATAATTGTGCATATATACTTCCTGCTTAACTAGCAAATTAGCCCTGCTGTTGTCTTCACATTGACTCATTTATATGTGCAGGCATAATTTGAAAATCTCAAAGCTTTATAACATCGGATGGTCAAAGTCTTTCTAATTTGATGATAGTTATTTAGTCTTCTATTTTGATTGCATTGAGAGTGAGTATGAAAATACTGTTGACATTTTTACTTGTTCCTAATATATCTTTGAAAATGGAATAAAGCTCATTAGTCAACAAGCTGGTTGGATATTTGGGAATCACACTTTTTTCCTGTAATGTTCCTTAGTCTTCTGAGGAAGTAGAGACATTGGTTTACTTTCTTAGCCGTAGCTTCAATGTGGTTGGCCCAGGACAAAGAGAGGGGGAAGAGTGGTGAGGGAGGGGGGAGGGTAAGAGTGGGGAAGAGGGGGAGAAGGGTAGGGGGTGTGGTGGAAGAGGCAGAGATGGGTAGGGGGGAGAGGTGGGGGTAGAGAGGGGGGGAGAGAGGGAGGGGAGGAGGGGAGAGGGGTGGGGGAGGGGGTGAGAGAGGGTGGGGGGAGGGGGAAAAGAGGGTGGGGGAGGGGGAGAGAGGGGAGGATGGAGGGGAGGGAGGGGGGAGAGTGGGAAGAGTGTGGAGGGAGAGGGGGAAGAGTGTGGGAGAGGGGGAAGAGTGGGGAGGGAGAGGGTAGCGAGGGGGGAGAGAGAGGGGTGGGGGGGAGATGGGGAGGGGTGGGGGGAGATAAGTGGAAGAATGTGGGGAGTGGTGGAAGAGGGAGAGAGGGGTAGGGGTGGGGGGAGGAGAAGGGGAGGGGTGAGGAGAGGGAGATGGAGAGGGGGAGGGGGAGGAGAGAGGGGTGGGGGAAGGGGAGGAGAGAGGGGAGGGGGAGAGATGGATGGGGAGGGGGAGAGAGGTGTGGGGGAGGGATGGGGGAGGAGGGAGATGGGGTAGGGGAGGGAGGGGGAAGAGTGTGGAGGGAGGGGGAGAGGGGTGGGGGGAGAGAGGGGAAAGAGTTCACCCCCAATCCTCTTTCTCTATTCCCACACACGTGATCACTAGCTTCGACACAGGCTGCGGGGGGGGGGCTAGTGCAAAGGCATATGTAAATGAGATCCATTCCGATTGGATATCTGTGAGGGATGGCATTGTGACATCACACGATGGAACGTTCACCAACATTCTATGGGTGAGAGCTGGGTTTTTTTACATTTTGAAATTTTTGGTAGGGGGGGGGAAAGATTTCATTTTAAATGTGTACACAAACATGACAAAATTTAATGAGAAGTGGATTTGAGAATGTAAAAGTGAAATATCTACCAAAATGGAAAAAATCTCGGAGTTTCAGCGTGTGGTCTTGGCGGACCAAGGAATCAAAGGGCAAAAATCTAATCTGAAAAAATATCTGAAAATGGAATCTGACGCACACGCGCGCATACACACACACGCACACACACACACACACACACAGAGTTTTAATAGATAGATAGATAGATAGATAGATAGATAGATAGATAGATAGATAGATAGATAGATAGATAGATAGATAGATAGATAGATAGATAGATAATGTTGTGCAGCACAGAGGATGTGGATGATTGGGTGTGAAGTGGTGTTTGGAGGGGGGTGGGTGTAGAAAGGCCCAGTCTTTGCAGACTGAGGTCAGGCTGTGAGTGGGTGTGAAGTGTTGGTTGGGGTGGGAAATGGTCCAGTCTTTTCATACTGGAGCCTTGCCTTAAGTAGGTGTGAAGTGGTGAATGGGAAGGAGAGGGTGCCGGGTCCATTCTTTGTAGACTGGGGTCTGGCTGTGTCGGTTGGGGAGGGGAGGAGGGGGTACCAGGGTTACGTTTCTGATTTTCAAACCTGCAGTAAAACTCATTCAGGTCGTTGGTCAGCTGACGATTGTCCAAAGAGCGGGGGGCTTTCCTCTTGTAGCTGATAATTTCTTGCAAACCCTTCCAAACTGAAGAAGAGTCACTAGCTGAGAACTTGCTCCTCAACTTCTCAGAGTACCTTTCCTTGGCAGCTCTGATTCCTCTTCTCAGCTTGTACTTGGCCTGCCTGTAGAGGTCTGCATCCCCGCTCCTGTGGGCCTCCTCTTTAGACTGTCAGAGTTCTGCAGTGAACCAGGGCTTGTTGTTGTTGAACCATGTCCGGGTCTTAGTTGGAATGCAACTGTCCTCGCAAAAGCTGACATACGATGATACAGTGTCCGTATACTCATCGAGGCTTGTGGTTGCTTCCCTGAACACATTCCAATCCGTGCAGTCAAAGCAGGATTGTAGGTTCTCAATGCCCTCGCTTGTCCACCTTTTCGTTGTTCTGACCACAGGCTTAGCAGCTTTTAGTTTCTGCCTGTAGGTCGGAATAAGGTGAACTAGACAATGATCAGAGAGACCCAGACCCGCCCGGGGAACAGAGCGATATGCGTTCTTGATTGACGTGTAACAGTGATCCAGTGTTCTCTCCCCTCTGGTGGGGCAGGAAACAGGAAGTCTGTATTTTGGAAGGTCACCGCTGAGATTAGCTTTGTTAACGTCCCCCAAAACAATGACCATGGAGTCCGGGAAGTCACTCTCTACCCTCATTACCTGGTCAGCGAGTTGCGTTTGCGCCTCACGTACGCAGGCCTGGGGGGGAATGTAAACTCCAGCGAGAATAAAGGAGTTAAATTCCCTCGGAGAGTAGAAGGGTTTGCAGTTTACATCGTCGGTGCCAGCAGCAGCAAGCAGCAGTTGCCTTTGCATTTATTGACTTGGAGAATAACCTTTCAGCCCCCATTTAAGGTAGGTTGTTTGAGATTAATAGATCCTTCTTCCAATTTAGATGGCAAAAGTAATTTAACATTAAAAAAAATTGTGATTGTTCCGAGGCTATATTTTACTCGAATCATACAGCGCAGAAACAGACTGTTTGGACCACAGAATCAAACATCCATTTACAGTAATCCAATTTAATTCTTCCCATATTCTTATCAAACACTGCAACCCCTCCCTCCAATTCTTATTCTGTTTGCCTATGCTCCAGGAGCAGTTACAATAGCTGATTTAATTGACATCTGCTCCCTCTTATAATATGGACGGAAGCCCATACCTGTCTGAGGTAGAAACTTCACACAGACAGCACCAGATATCAGAATTGAATCCAGGATGCTGGGGTTGTGAGTCGGCAGTTCTACCAGTTGCACCATTGCGCATGTTGTCACATTTTGATTGATATTTTAAAAGATGCTTCAAGGCTTTTGTGCCCTCGTTGTGCTTGCAACTCCATATAGTAGAAGGAAGCGGACTAACCACCTGCCGTTTTTGTTTTTAAATCTTTCAACCTATCCAATAGTTTAGAAATGAACTCCATCTGAACGCTGGATTAATACTACTTTGTATTCATTGTTCAGAACACACATCTTGTGGCCAGTTGTGATTGAGGGAGCAGGAATCTTGTCTGTGAGTGGAGCCACCAGAGCTTTAGGTTATTGCTGTGTTTTGGAGCTAGTTTTTGATATTGGGAAGGGCAAACTGTCAATCCTTGTGCACTGCAGCCACTGGAAACTGATATTTGAGATCTGCTTCCAATTATTATTGAAATGCCATGTGAAGTATTTTCATCCAGGTGAGGGAGCCATAATGATTGAGTAACATAATTTACACACAGAACAATAGTTCCCTATCTCCCTTTAGTTTCTAATTCGTCATTTCATTGATGTCAGTTTTGGCAACAAGCTGTGCACTTGCACTCCAACTTGAGTTTAAAAGAAAGCGATTACCATATTAAATTATAAAGTTTCCTTCTCTACCCAAGCAGTTTAAAACTTCATGAATTAACAGCGATTTTCAGTAGGGCCATGATTTCTCATTGTGGGCGAGGCAGATGTTAGTGTGTGAGAGAAATTAATGCTTCTCTTTAGATAGTAAACAAAAACACCTAAAAATGATTAAAAATTGCTGTATGTCTACAGATATAGAGACGGACCTATTAGCTTCTTCACTGCAGATCACTAACATTGATCTCCATTATAATCTAATTTAAGGACAGCTGGGCTAGCAGTGACCTTTGTGTTTTGTATTTGATGAATTATTCAACAATTTTAATGATCTGATTTTTAATTTCTTTGGTCAAATATTCCAGAAATCAAAAATGTTTTTGATTTCTGGAATATTCGACCAAAGAAATTAAGCTTAAATTTGGAATAGAACAGTCCAAAGTGGATCAGAATTATTTGCTTAGCATGGATTCCGAACGGATTGTTGTACCGGGGAAGTCTCGTATGAATTTTGCCGAGTCTGGATAAAGAAAAAGCAGTGGGTATGGAAAGCATAAAGGTAATCAATATAGATAATCAACAATGGGGTTTGTGGAGGAAAGTAGTGTTGAGCTAAACAAGTCAGCCAATATTTTATTGAATAGTAGTGTAGGCATTAGAGTTATCAATTGACTCCACTCTGTAATGCACTTGTGTAACCAGAGGAAATTAAATCTATTGATAATACATAGGACATTTTGGAGAAGATTGGGAAGGCATAGGCATTTATCACAGTGCTGAACGGGTTTCACTATTAATTGGCAGCTCCAACCTCCTGTGCCTTTTAATGGGAAAAATAACATATAAATCAAACAGATGGTAAAAAAATATGAATGAGATGGAACATGTCTGAAATGGCATGGAGTGGTCTAAATACAGCAGCAGGTTCTGGATATCCATAACTTGCAGTTCATATGTTTGTCTAATGGCTTCAAATGATAGCAAGGTTTTGTTTTTATTGCATTCTTGGTTCTCTTTAGTCAGTTCACCTGGTTGTATTTGAGTTTGGGTTTTGATGCTCTATGTCCACCTAACATTTTATATATAAAAGCAAATTTGTGTTTATTTGTCGATAGAAGCAAAATGACTGCTTTCTAAATTTAATGTTCTGTTCTAGTCATTCATTGAACAGTCTCTTAATGTAAAGCAGACGTTGGAGGGTTTTTTAGGAACATTAATTATTTGCATTTGTGCTCTGAAATCCCAGTATACCAAAGTATTCCAGAATCAAGTATAGCATTCAGGAGGAAACTTACTAAGAATAGAACCTTTTTTCATAATCATATGGTTAATCTAGAAGTATAAAACTTGTTCAACATGAGTTGCAATTAAATTTAGAGTAACAACGAATTGATCATAGAGATATAAGGAGATACATCATGTCATGGTTTAAGTGGAATGAACCTTCTGCTGGGAGTAGATTAGCCAATTACCTTCTGGATTTAGATTTGTCCACGTGAATGGCTTGAGCATAATTATTTTAGTCTAGTGAAGTGCTACGCTACCACCTGAACTCAGTGCTGCTGGTGCTTAGAGAAGTTGAACTGAAAGCAGGAGGCTGTGATTCATCAGGAACTGAGCACCAAGTTAAAACGGTAAGCAAACTGCATCCGTGGATAGAGAGCAGCCCTTTGCAGGGAGTTGGTTGTCTACTTGAACATTCTTTAATGTTCACTTTTGCATGGATACAGAGTATTAAATGTTTAAAATTCTAGCCACTTTGAAAATAATTTACTTTATTAATAGGGTTTGTCTTTCAGTCCATTTTATTTATTGCAGTAGATTAATTCCCTTCTGCAAGGATCACAGAATTGAGTTCTTCAGCAATACCTTTTAAAAATAATTATTATATATTTATTGTATCCTTTGTATTGCATCCTGTATCTGTGCTCCATGGGCGGTTTGATTGGATTCATCTAGTCTTTGACTGGTTTGCACACAAACAAAAGATTTTCACTGTACCTTGGTACATGTAGCAATATGAATGAATGAATACGTTTATGAATGAAAGAATGAATAAGCTTATTGGCCAAGTATGTACAATACAAGGAATTTGCCTTGGTGCTCCGCTCGCAAGTAACACGACATACAGTAAACAATTAAGAATAAAACATAAAAAATTAAGACATTACGAATAAAACATTATAGTTTAAACATGTGAATGAAATAAAATACCAGAGCAAAAGGAGGCTACAGTTTTGGTTATTGAACAGAGCAACTACTCGTGGAAAAAAGCTGTTTTTATGACTGGCCGTGGCAGCTTTGACAGTCCGGAGTCGCCTTCCAGAGAGAAGTGCTTCAAAGAGTTTGTGGCCAGGGTGAGAGGGGTCAGAGATGATCTCACAACCTCCTCAACTGATCGAATGATTCGCTGCAGCCTCCGGATGTTGTGCTTGGTGGCTGAGCCAAACCAGACCATGATGGAGAAGATGAGGACAGACTCTACGATGGCAGTATAGAATTGGACCATCAATAAAAAACTGAACTAAACTAAATTGTTTGTGGTCTTGGTGAATAGTGCAGCTTTAGCGTAAATTGAAAGTGAACATACAAAAGTCTTCTCTTGACATTGACATTTCCTATTCATCTTCCTTAAATTTGTAATTTTAACAACAGGAATCAAGCATGTTTAATTGTCAAATGCGCGGGTGCCAGAATGATTAAATTATTTCCTGCTACAGGCACATTAAATCTAATAAACAAACGAATAAATGTATATTAAATGTTCCATTATTCGAAGTAAACCTAACCTTGGACGCGGTACAACCTTAATTGTGCAAGGTCTGTAGTGGTTCCGTGCTGTTGTATGGTTGTGGGTAGGGTTGTGTAGGGTGGTTCAGGAGCCTGGAGTAAACCAAAAATTTCAGTGAAAATCAGAAATGATTAATATTGGTATTTGGAAATAAAAACAAAAAAATGCTGGAAAGAAGGCTGTGCAAAACATTCAGGTTGAAGGTCTATTTTATTTTGTTAAGTTGTTATTGTTTAGTGAATGGGTTCGAATCGGTTCTAACTTAGTGAAGCATTCCTGACTGGTGCAACATTGGCCAAAATTTAGTTCTAAACTCCAATCTCTGTGCACCAAAGACTAATATGCTACATGTGCATGATAATATTTTGTGTTTCGGAACTCCAAGCCGCTGAGAGTGTTCTTCTGTTCTGACGCCGGAGTTCCATCATCCTGGCGAGAGGGCCTGAAACATCGGGCCGCCGTAGCGGCGTGACTGCGAAGGCTTCAATAGGCCCCGACCACGGGTGAACATCGAGGAAGTGGACTGAACTTTGCTGCCTTCCCTCACAGTGGGAAATGTTGACCCCGCTGTGGGGGGATGTTTTTTTAATGTTTAATGTTAAATTCTATAATGTGTTTATTTGTGTGCTGCAATGGCAACTCAAACTGCACCAATTAGTGTATGTGACAATAAATGTCCTTTGTCCTTTTGACAAGAGAATCTAGATCCCTTTGGAATCCCCCGTCCTTTTTGATAAGTCTGTTTTTTGATTCCAACTACAAAATGCATGGCCGTGCACTCTCTGCGTTATACTTAATTGCCAAGTTATTGCAAAGTCAGTCTATTCAAATCCTGTTCTAAGGCCCAAATATCTTCATGCATGCACACGTACCTCTGTGTTGTCAAGAAAATAATGTAGTGGTTTACTTTATGCATGTTTTTTTTGTCTTAAAAAGAACTCAATGTAAAATGAAAGACATAGCAGGAAAATAGAGTTTGAAGCTAACAACCTAGATTCGTGCAATCAGAATTGTTCTAGTGTAGTAGAAAGCTGGAATCTGATGGAGCACTCCAATCAGACCTTGGGCAAGTGAGAACAATAATGAATATAGAACATTGAGCAACATAGCACAGGAATAGTCCCTTTGGCCCACCATGACTGCACCAACCATGGTATCAATCTAACTCATTTCCTGCACATAATCTGTATGCTTCAATTTACTGCCTCTTATGTTCACCTGGGTCTTAAATGTTCCCATCATGTCTGCCAATACCCATTGTTGTGTATTCTAGGCATCAATGACTTGCTATCCCCAAAAATCCTTTCAAGTAATTTCCATACCACTGGTATAGGGGCTCACTGGCCAAAAATTTCCCAGATTATCCCTGTTGCCTTTCTTAAACATAGGGACAACATCGGCTATTCTCCATTCTGCTCAGACTCGTCTGTGGATAAAGGGGATACAAAGATCCCTGTCAAGGCCAAGCAATCTCCTATCTATCCCTCCCTTAGTATCCTGGAGAGATCTCATCAGGCGCAGGGGACCTATGCCCCTGTCCCACTTAGGAAACCTGAATGGAAACCTCTGGAGACTTTGCGCCCCACCCAAGGTTTCCGTGCGGTTCCCGGAGGTTCCCAGAGGTTTTTGTCAGTCTTCCTACCTGCTTCCACTACCTGCAACCTCCGGCAACCACCTGCAACCTCCGGGAACCGCACGGAAACCTTGGGTGGGGCGCAAAGTCTCCAGAGGTTTCCGTTCAGGTTTCCTAAGTGGGACAGGGGCATAAGCTATCCTAATGTTTTTCTAGACAACCAATACCACCACCTCCTTAACATCAACATGCCCTAGAACAGAGCTTCTTAAACTGGTGAATGGTTCACCCAAGGGTGAATGACTTAATTTATTCAGATATTTATATATTTTTTTCTATTGCAGTCAGGCTGTAAGGTGTTGAATGGTGATTGGAGAGGGGTGGGTAGGAAAGGGACTGGAGTCAGGCTTTAAGTAGGTGTGAAGGTGTCGGGGGAGGGGGGACATTTAAGACTCAGGTGAACATTTGAGACCCAGGTGACATGATGGGAACATTTAAGACCCAGGTGAACATAAGAGGCAGTAAGTTGAAGCATACAGATTATGTGCAGGAAATGAGTTAGATTGATACCATGGTTGGTGCAGTCATGGTGGGCCAAGGACTATTCCTGTGCTATGTTGCTCAATGTTCTATATTCATTATTCATTCAACAGTTTCTGTTGATCGAACCTGCAGTAGAACTCGTTCAGCTTATATAGACTCGAATTTGCTGATTTTTTTGTTTTGCTTGCAAATTAAGACACTATGTCTTTGTTGAAGTACCTAAATAAACCAGCTCTAGAGGAAGTAGTTCATTTCTGAAGGAAAGTGAAATGAACAGGACTCGAGAGGAGGTATGTTGATTCGGTAATGCGGGGGTGGGGGGGGGGGGGTTGCTTTGGATAAGGAAATTGAACCTCGGTTTGAGAAGCTTGTCGTCACAGGAGTACAGGAACATCCTAGTCATTGATGATAAGAAACATACATATAAGTGTAGAAGTACACTGCTTGTCATTTATTTGTGGTAAATATACACAATAAGAAATTGTTTCTAAGAATCTAATTCTAAGTTCTTACTTAGTTGTTTACTAACTTTACTTTATGTCAACTCTGTTCGTCATTTTTTTGTCACTCCTACCTAGTTGGGAGGATGCCAGATATTCACAACTGAGCAACGGACAATGTTGTGATGATGTTTTGAGCATGCATGTGACATACAACATGTTAGTTAGTAGACATGCACAACTTCTAAAATATACCTGGATTTGGAAGATCCAACTTCTGGAGAGAAGTAGACCAAATATGGCAAGTTGATATTTGGTGGGGTATTGCGAGCTTTCGTCGGGGGAGAGTTATAGAAAGTTATACTCCATGATTTAGTTGAGATAGTTTTCCAAGAAAGAAAACTGCCCGAAAGGGTAGGATGGGGCTGAAGCCCAGTAGTGTTTAGACATTGGAATGTTTTTTTTATCATTCTAACAGAATGATTTACAACTCCAGTGGTAATCACACTTTTTTTTCACTCATTCACTCCTAGTTTTCTTTACATATTTTTTACGATGTTCAAAAAGTTGAATAAAATAAACACTTAAGAAATGAGTTAATTTATGTTTTTTTGTTCTTTTTTAAAATTTTTTATATTTTATATTATTAGAAGTAAGTACAGTCATATGGCACCAAAGTGCCTAATATATATTTTCATAATACATTTTATGTACAACTTCTTTTTTTTTGTTTGTTACATTGAAAAAAGATTAGAATAAGAAAAAGAAGTTAGATAGTAAAGGATAGAAAGATGTGAAATATATAGTGTGTGAAAAAAGAAAACGAGTAAATGAAGAAAGTTGAGAGAGAAAATAGAGAAAATAAAATAAAATAAAAAAGAAAAGATCATTATTTATAATCTTGACCAACCCTCGTCCAGTCCTGAAACAGTTATTTTTTACAATTGTGTTGCACCATATGATTCCAAAAAAAACGACGAATGGAGACCAACTCGTAATGAATTGGTCTGATTTATCCATTAGGAGGAATCGCATTTCCTCAAGATGAGCGGTGTCCAACATACTTGCAATCCACATTTTAAGCGTTGGTATTGATGTACCCTTCCAAAATTTAAGAATTAATTTTTTTGCTATTATTAAACCATAGTTAAGGAATAGATTTTGAGATGTGTTCAATTTATTCCCATCTTCCATTACACCAAATATAATCGTTTCAGTATTAGGTTCCATTCTTGTCTTGAATAATTTTGTAAATATTTCAAAAATATCATTCCAAAATCTATAAAGTTTTATGCAGGAAACTAAGGAGTGTGTTATAGTTGCCTTTTGGGCTAGACATTTATCACAAGTGGCGGATATATTTGGATAAAATTTGTTCAATCTTGTTTTTGAATAATATAATCTATGTACAATTTTAAATTGAATTAGATTATGTCTTACATTAATTGAACATTTGTGAATATATATCAGGTATTTTTCCCATTTAACCTTCGTAATTTTTATCATTAGTTCCCGTTCCCACTCTTCTCTAAGTACCTCTGTCGATGGTAGGTCTATATTTAGAATACTATTATATAAATATGATATTAATTTTTGTGAGTCAGCTTCAATATTCATTGCTTCTTCCAATAAGTCAGGAGTTACTTTTTGATATCCTTATATATATTTTTTCACGAAATCGCAAATCTGAAGATATTTAAAATATTGGTTGTTTTTCAATTTAAATTTTAATTGTAGTTGTTGGAATGATAGTAGGTTTCCCATTTCGTACATATCCCCGATCCTTCTAATTCCGAGACTTTCCCATTGGTTATATGTCTTATCAATAAGAGATGGTTTAAATAAAGGGTTATTCGCTATTGGCATTAACAGTGATAGATTTCTTAATTTTAAAGATAATTTTATTTGTTTCCAAATTCTTATTGTACCATATATAATTGGGTTCTTCTTATATATTGTGTTATTCAGTTTTTTTGGGGAGAAGAGGATCGTTCCTATATTACAAGGATGGCAATCCTCCTTCTCCATTTTTATCCATTCTGTCTGTTGGGTAGAACTATCCAACCAATAAATCATATTCTTAATATGCACTGCCCAGTAATAATACATAAAATTCAGAAGTGAAAGTCCCCCGACCTCTTTTGGTTTACATAAGTGTTTTTTTGTGATTCTATGTGATCTATAGTGCCAAATATAATTAGTAATATTAGAGTCTAATTTAAAAAATATATATTTTGGTATATATACCGGTATAGATTGAAATAGGTATAGTAATTGTGGTAGGAAGATCATTTTTATTGCATTTATTCTACCTAATAATGATAAGGGAAGTGTTTTCCAAAATTTAATCAACGTATTAAGTTTATTTAATAAAGGTATGAAATTAGCGTTGAATAATGCTTTATATTATTTTCTAGTAATCTGAATACCCAAATATTTAAATTTTTCTGTTGCGATTTTAAAGGGGAACTTCAGTAAGTGTGTAGGTTCTTGAGGTTTTAATGTCATGATTTCACTATTATTCCAGTTTATTCTATATCCAGAAAAAGACCCAAATTCCTCTATTAAGTTTAATAAATTTGGTATGCTCGTTTGTGACTTTGTAATATATAAAAGTATATCGTCTGCATATAATGAGATTTTATTCTTTGAGTCCCTGGTATTATAGCCCTGAATATTCGGATGAATTCTTATACTTTCAGCCAGGGGTTCTATCATAAGGGCAAATAGCAGGGGTGATAGTGCACATCCCTGCCTATTACCCCTTGATAGTTGAAATTTTTGAGATAACATGTTATTAGTTAAAATTCTTGCCATTGGTTTATCATATAATAATTTTACCCATGTTATAAAATTCTCTCCCATATTAAATTTTTGTAGTACTTTATATAAGCATTGCCACTCTACCTGATCAAATGCTTTCTCGGCATCCAAAGAAATAATTGATATATCTTCTTCCTCTACTTTATGCGAGTACATTATATTAAACAGGCGTCTCAGATTATTAAATGAGTATCTTTTAGGTATAAACCCCGTTTGATCAGGGTTTATCAATTTACTAATATATTTGCTTAATCTTCTTGCTAAAATCTTTGCTAAAATTTTCTGATCTGTATTTAAAAGTGATATAGCTCTGTACGAGCCCGGATCTTCTAAATCTTTATCTTTTTTTGGAATAAGCGTAATAGTTGATTCTGTTAGTGTTTCAGGTAGTTTGTTTTCTTTAAAAGCATGGGAGTATAAATTTTTTGTTCATGTGACAAAATACATTATGTATAAAATTAATCACAAGAGAGAATGAGATGAAAATTACCAAAAAACATAAGAAAATGTAGTCGAGGGTGAATGAAATTTGGAATAAAGACTCAAGGGTGAATGACGCTGAAATAGTTTAAGAAGCACTACCCTGGAATATCGACATAAGTATAGAAAAAACCTATTGGGAAAGACAGAAGCAATGGAAGAGAGAGCTCAGACTCTTAGAATGATGTGTTTTTATGACTAAAAATATCTGTGTGTCACAGTGTTTGTCATGTGCAGTTGTAATCTACTTATTCTTAACGTCAGATCTAAGATTCTCTAATGAAGTTTAACAGCAGTGAACTGGGAATAAGGATTATATTAGCATTGCATGATATTGCTACTTTGTTTTAATGGGACAGAAATGTTATATAACCTCAGAGGCTTGAACAAAGAAAGTTCAGAGAATTGATAAATTGAGGGATCAAGATGTCCAAATGTTCTATTAGGATTTAATTTTAAGAGGGCAAGAAAAAGTGTGCATGAAATTATGGGTAACCACAGTGTTAACAAAGGCAGTGAGATGTGTGGAGAGCAGTGGGATCCATGAGTGACCGTGATGGTGCAACTTAGAAAAAAGGGACATCAGATGGAGGAACTCAACGGGTCAGTCAGTATGTATGGAGAGAAACACACAGTTGATGTTTCAAGTCGAGGCCCTTCACCCAGCATGTTTAGTCTCTTGTGCCTCCATTTTAATGACTGGCTAATGGCTATGAGTGAATTCTAATGATGGATGCTTGAAATTCTCATTTCTCCAACCCGTAGGTACCTTAACAAATAGATTTGCAGTTAAAAGTTAGCCATGCTGATCTAAGTGAAGTGATTTTTGGGTTATGTAACACTTGATGAAGATAAAACAACATTGTCTGAGAGAGCATTTTGAGCAATTGTAAAAGAGGGTTGATGTAATAAATTGATATCAACATAATATTTCTTATTACTGACCTTTTATAAGGTAACTATCCTACATGCACTGATTTGCTTGAGCCATACCCTCTTAATTGAGAAGAATATTTGTAATTTTGGTAACAAGACCTGTTTATTTGAGTTTGTTGAGACCCGTCTTTAAAAAGCCTGTGATAGCAAAAGTATTTTTTTAATGTACTTTTATTTTACTCGGAAGAGATTTCTTGTCTCACTGAACCTAGAACTCTGTTACAGCCGTGGTGTTAGACTGAATGGCTATTCCTTGGGAGCAGAGCAACACATAAAGTGATGGAGGAACTCAGCGGGTTAGGCAGCATCTGTGAGGAGCCAGGTGATGTCTTGGGTCGGGAACTATCTTCCGACTGAAGGAGGGACTATAGAAGCAGCTTTCATTAAGAAACACATCTCTCGCAAGTGGGATCACTTGAATGGCAAGCATTTGTTCGCCTTGTTATCTTTTATGGAGAAGGGACTACCATTCTATAATTTGACTATGATTCTATAATGTGCTTGGGAGATCACACAATATTAATTCTCTCTCCCCTTCCCAATTGTCACTGCAGTATTTAAGTGGCTGGTCCACGTAAGTTTCTCACCAATGGTGAATTTCCCTAACCTATTGGCCCCATTCTTAGTCACGTGTGTGACCATGAATATGAACAATTGTGGAATACATCTCTTCTAATTCTGAAAGCATTACAGATATATTGTTTTGTACTGTATATACGACCCATATTTTTTTCGAAGTTTATCATGAAATGTTTATGTTATGCTGACAATGTTTGTTTAGGGTCAGAGGCCATATATGACTGGTCACGTGTGTGACCGCATACGGAAGTATTTTATTCATAACTCAGATTTATTTACAAACTGGATTTTAAAAAGCTAGAATGTTCATATCTTTAGCAGACCCGCATTATAGTTCTGCAGGTAGGAAAATAGCAATGAATATGATTAATCTCTTACAATAATTTTAATGCATTACTTCTTGTGATGCCATCTGGTCACGTGCGTGATTTTGGTTCACTTTCCAAAAAATGGCCCTATTGATGTGATGGGTTTGGCAATGCTAATATTATTAAATTTTAGGATCAATTTTACTTTTGCTGTAACATTACATTCTGCGCTGTTTATTTTCTCTTTTGCATCTCCTAATTTTCTCATGTATGGTATGATTTGTCTGTTATTCACTGTGTCATGTGATGTGACAATGATAAAGAAAACATAAATCAGTTACTAGAGATAGTCATTGCTTCCGTCACTTTGTAACTGATGAGAGCTATCTGACAAGGAGATAACTGGCCAGTGTTGATATGTTCTGCTTTTGGCCCATTGACAGAATACATGTTAGGACAATGCCCTCAATGAATGTTGTAGCTTGCTCAATAGACAATAGGTGCAGGAGTAGGCCATACAGTCCTTCAAGCCATTCAATGTGATCATGGCTGATCATCCACAATCAGTACCCCATTCCTGCCTTTTCCCCATATCCCCTGACGCCGCTATCTTCAAGAACCCTATCTAGCTCTCTTTTGAAAGTTTCCAGAGAACCGGCCTCCACCACCCTCTGAGGCAGAGAATTCCACATACCCACAAGTTCAGCTCGAGTTCTAAAGTCTGGATGCTGTCATGATTCATAGGCTTTGATGTGTCCAAAATGTTTAAACATTTTTTGATGATATAGGGTGATATTAGCTGGGTTTAGTTATCAAGTCAAGTCAAGTCAAGTTTATTTGTCACATACACATACGAGATGTGCAGTGAAATGAAAGTGGCAATGCTCGCGGACTTTTGTGCAAAAGACAAACAACCAAACAAACTATAAACACAATCATAACACACATATTCTTTTACATAATAAATAATGGAAGGAAAAACGTTCAGTAGAGTTAGTCCCTGGTGAGATAGGCGTTTACAGTCCGAATGGCCTCTGGGAAGAAATTCCTTCTCAACCTCTCCGTTCTCACCGCATGGCAACGGAGGCGTTTGCCTGACCGTAGCAGCTGGAACAGTCCGTTGCAGGGGTGGAAGGGGTCTCTCATGATATTGTTGGCTCTGGAGTTGCACCTGCAGGGGGGCAAGTGAAGTTCCCATAGTGCGTTCGGCCGAACGCACTACTCTCTGCAGAGCCTTCTTGTCCTTGTCAATTCCCAAACCAGATGGTAATGTTCCCGGACAAGATGCTTTCCACCGCCGCTGTGTAGAAGCACTGGAGGATCCTCGGAGACACTCTGAATTTCCTCAATTGCCTGAGGTGGTAAAGGCGCTGCCTTGCCTTACTCACGAGTGCTGAGGCGTGTGATGCCCATGTCATATCCTCGGAGATGTGGACTCCCAGATATTTAGAACAGTTCACTCTATCCACAGGATCCCCATTTATCCTCAATGGAGTGTACGTCCTCGGATGATGTGCCCTCCTAAAGTCCATGATCAGCTCCTTTGTTTTTTTGATGTTCAAGAGGAGGCTGTTATCCTGGCGCCAGAGTGCTAGACCATCCACCTCCTCCCGGTAGGCCTTCTCGTCGTTGTCTGAGATCAGGCCCACCACCACAGTTCATCAGCAAACTTAATTATTGAGTTGGAGCTGAACCTAGCCACACAGTCATGTGTGTACAGGGAGTACAATAGGGGGCTGAGGACGCAACCCTGGGGCGATCCTGTGCTCAGGGTGAGGGACTTCGATGTATTCCCTCCCATCTTGACTACCTGGGGCCTGGCGGTGAGAAAGTCCAGGACCCAGGCACACAGGGAGGTGTTAAGCCCCAATTCCATTAGCTTCCCGGCCAGTCTGGTGGGGACTATCGTGTTGAAGGCTGAACTGTAGTCTATGAACAGCATCCTCACATAGCCCCCCTTCTGGCTGTCCAGATGGGAGAGAGCGGTGTGCAAGACCTGGGAGACCGCATCGTCCGTGGATCTGTTCGGACGGTATGCGAACTGCAACGGGTCCATGTTCCGAGGGAGGAAGGCGCAGATGTGTTTCTTCACCAGCCTCTCAAAGCATTTCATGACTACCGAGGTAAGGGCCACCGGACGGTAGTCATTCAGACAGGCTGGGGAGGCATTTTTTGGTACCGGTACAATTATGGATTTTCTGAAGCAGGCAGGGACCATGGACTTGTCCAGGGAGAGGTTGAATAATGTAGTGAGCACTGGAGCTAGCTGCGTAGCACAGGACTTGAGTACTCGCCCCGAGATACCATCGGGGCCTGCAGCTTTTCTCGTGTTCACCCGTGTCAGAGCCCTCCTCACGTCGTGCTCGGACAGCGAGAATGTTTGCACATTCCTCCCTTCAGCTTCGGTAGCCAGCCCGCTGGCGGTATTGTCGATAGTCGGCAGACCTGCAGTGGTGTTGCCCCTCTCGAAACGAGCGTAAAAGGAGTTCAGGTCATCAGCTAGGGAGGTGCCGGCACTTGCGGATGAGGGAGGGGTGCTCCGGTAGTTGGTTACAATCCGTAGCCCCTGCCACAGGCTTCTGGTGTCCTGCTGCTCCATCTGTAACTCCATCTTGTCTCTGTATCTTCTCTTTGCGTCCTTCACCGCCCTTCGCAGTCGGTAGGACTCTGCCTTGTAGACGTCCATGTTTCCTGATGCCAGGCCCGAGTTGTAGGCAGCGGTGCGAGCATTCAGGGCCACACGAACAGACCTGTCTACCCAGGGTTTTTGGTTCGGAAAGGTGCTTACCCTTACCGTGGGGACGATGTTGTCGGTTACTGTTGCGATGAAGTCCGTGACTGCTTCCGCGAACTCACTGACGTCACTGGAACTTGCTTCGAACATATTCCAGTCGACATCACTCAGTGCATCTTGCAGCATGGCCTCTGACTGGTCGGACCACCGCTTTACGTCCCTCGTCTCTACCGCTTCCCGAACTATCCTCTGTTTATACTCCGGCAACAGGAAAATGGCAGCGTGGTCAGATTTTCCTAAGGGAGGGAGTGAAACGGCCTTGTAGCCTTTCCTGAACGGTGTGTAGCAGTGGTCGAAAGTTCTCTCCCCCCTGGTGGCACACGTGATGTGTTGGTAGAAGTTCGGCATGACCTTCTTGAGATTTGATTTATTAAAATCTCCAGCCACCACCATAGCCGCATCCGGGTACTTGTTTTGATGTCGACATAGCACATCGTGTAGGGCCGATAGTGCCATGTCGGTGTCCGCCTGCGGTGGAATGTAGACGGCTGTGACGATCACTGAGCCAAACACCCGGGGAAGGTAGAATGAGATCGTCAGGTGCTCCAGGTCCGGCGAGCAGGAACGGGAAATTGCCACTATGTGATTGTGGCAATTTAGGGAAGAGGGTCATCTTGCGGATGCTTCCATCATCTTTTGAACTCGCAACTGTTGAGGATGGGAGTGTTCTTGGAGCCTCTTCCTACTGATGTTTAATTCCCCATCACCAGTAATAATTAGATGTGGATGGAATGCCAATTTTTCTAGTATGTGGGTTTTGGATTACTTCACATTTTTTTTACAGTAACTGTTTCTACTTAGCCCTTTGATATAACTTCACCAGATTGGTGCTTCATTATTTTTAGAACAATCCAGTAGACCTCTTGGCAAGCTTGTCATCCCCCCCCCCCCCCCTACCCCTCCCCCTCTCATTGAACTAGGGTGTGAGTGATGCTGGAATGAATATAGTAAGAAAGGAGATATTAAGCATTTAGTTTAGTGATACGGCATGGAAACGGCAACAACTATTGAAAGTTAGTAACCTGCAAGCTGGATAAAGCAAGGGAGACTGTGCCATCTCTGACCTTTATTTTTGTATCCTCCCTATAAAAAGAATGATGTTGAAGGATTGAAGGACTAAAATCATTGCTTGAAATGGAAGGATTAATCTGTAATTATAGGCCAGTTATCTTAATTTTCAGTAGTAGGCAAAATGGTTGGAATCTATTTTGATTGATGGAACAAACACTCAATTACAGAAGCATTGATTTGCCTAACTCACTTTAGTTGTATGAAGAGATGAGGAAGGAAGGTCAATGATGTAGTTCACTTGATGAGTCCAAGTGGAGTTTGGAGAGATTTTGGCAAAATCCCACATGGCAAAACAAAGCAAAAGGCCAAGTGATCCAAGGCAATCGAGAGAGCCAAGACCCAAATTGTATCTAAAAGTGTTGCACAGCAAGAAGTGAAGATAATGATTGACATAACGTGACTGGAATGGGGTTTTGGAGGGTTCAGTACTACATTTTTGCTTTTTTAACAACTTTTTCTTGGTAGAGATATTGATGCAAGAGTCAGGAAGTCATATTGCAGAGTTTTTAAACTTTGATTATACTGCTGTTGCAGTATTTGAGCAGTTCTGGTCACCACATTGCAGGAAATATGTGGAGGCTTTGGAGCGAGTACAGAAGAGGTTTAGCAGAATGTTGCCTGGATTAGAGGGCATTAGCTATAAGGAGAGGTTGGACAACTTAGATTGTTTTCTATGGAGTGTTGGAGGCTGAGGGTACACCTGATAGAAATTTATAAAATTGAAAGGCATAGATGTTCAGAACCTTTTTTTTCACTCTGGGTGGAAATGTCAAAGATAAGAGCTTTAAGACTAGATGCAGAATCTTGGATATTGACCACAGATTCTTAAGTGGAGCATGTTTGTACAGTGATTTAAAAAAATGGAGTATGGACTAAGTGATGCAAGATTAGATTAGGCTAGGTGGCATTTTTTCTGACCTGCTTTAAGAGGATGAAGCGAATGGCTTCCTCTTTTGTGGCAAATTGTCTGAGATTGCTGACCAGTTGCATCATCAAGGACCCACACCATCCTGGCCACACACTCATCTCACCGCTACCTTCAGGTAGAAGGTACAGGAGCCTGAAGACTGCAACGTCCAGGTTCACAAACAGCTTCTTCCCCACAGCCATCAAGCTATTGAACTCAACTCAAACAAAACTCTGAACATTAATAGCCCATTATCTGTTTTATTTATTCATGTGTGTATATATTTATATAATGGTATATGGACACTGTTTTGTATTCATGCCTTCTATATTCTGTTGTGCTGAAGCAAAGCAAGAATTTCATTGACAATAAACTCTCTTGAATCTTGATTCGAAGATAGTTGCAGACTGAGGCATATTCCATGCAACAGATTGTTGCATTGTGTCAGATTATCATTTTGTTGATGGTTTGAACTGGCAGATCTGTACCACAAATTAAATTATACGTTGCCTTCCTGAGTTGCTTTGGGGAAATTGTAGCAAACAATGCTGTGTGTGGGAATCGTCTTTGGGAGTTAAGATTGTGTCCATATAGGTCTGGGCACCCTTGGTATCTTAGACTAACTCAATAAATGGCCTCTAAATGTTCAATTAATTATTGAAGTGAAACAGCTAATTTTTGGCACATCCTCATTGGTTATTTGCATATATGCGGGAACTTTGAATTTGAAGTAAAATAAATCAAATCTCTAAGGCATCTGTACAAATAAACCCATGATTGCTTGATCTGACAGCTCACGGTATATCTTTCTTTGGAAGAGTCGCCATGCTCCAGCGCCATCTTGGGTGATAACACCATTTTGATCGGGAACTAGGGAACCATTTCAAAGTTACTTAGAATTTGACAAGCAGAAAAACCCCCATCTTAGATTTTAAACCTAGCTTGGATTGAAAAAGTGTAGGGGTTAAAAATCTGTTACCATGGAGCCTCCCCACAGTAATCAGCCACCAATCTCTCTTAAGAACAGAGATTCTGCTTTAACAACAGGTAACCATTAAAATTGATAAGCAATCACTTGTGCAACAAATATTTTTTAAACAATGTAACATGGTAAATTATTGCAGGATTACCATGGTTTGGGGCAATCCTATGATTTAATGTATGTTGCAACCACTAAGTTCATTCACTGTATGGTCAATATTGCCAGTACTGAGACTTAATCCACATGGGTACCTAAGGAGAGATTATTTGGAAATATTTGTATATCTCAATTGTTTAAGTATTTGTAATTAAAGTTATGGAGGATTCCAGTCCTTTGAGGAATTCTGAGCAACTTGTACATTTTTTCCCCCTAGCAATGGCAGAGCTCAGACCTGTGGTAATTAGTGGACCCTCTGGTGCAGGCAAGAGCACCCTCCTGAAGATTCTTTTCAAGGAGTATGAGACGATTTTTGGATTCAGTGTCTCGCGTTAGTATGATTATTTTTATTTCTCTCTGGTGTAGACTGCGGAAAGTAAGAGTTTGTCTCTCAAACGATTTATGTAAAATGGAGCAATACTGGACAAACAACGGTTGAACAGCATCTATGATTTAGGGGATGGTGAGGTGGGAGGAATTGTCACCTTTTCTGGTCAAGCCAGAGAGGGGAGAGAGATGGCCAGTAAACTACAGAAGGGGAGCAATGTGAGGGTCTCGCACAATTCCTGTTAAAGAGAAGAGGAAAACTTCTTTAAAGTTGAAACATCAACAATTCCTTCCCCCACTAAATTCCTACAGTGGTTTGATTTTTTGTTTTGCCCCAGATACCAGCATCTGCACTTTCCTGTGTGTTCCAGTAAAATTGAGACTACCTTAGTTATATTACCTTTGTCTTCCACTGTCCATGCAAGTACTTTATTCTTTCCCTGATTCCCTATTTTTTTTAAATGCCTCACTTGATTCTGCTCTTGTTAACTTTATTAAGAAAAGCAATGTGGAGGCACTTTTAAATGTATAACTTGCCATTTGTTATTGGTTTCTTAATTGAGTGAGGACTTCTATTATTGAAGCTTTAAAGGTAGGTTAGATTGCTCTTGAAGCAAATTTCTGGAATTAGAAATGTGATCACAGAATTGGAACCGTATTCGATAAAAACAAATCCAGAAAATGTTTTCCCTTTCCGTACATAACAAATTAAACTGGATTGAGTTATTTATTTGGAAAAAACAACTTTGCAGATTTGACAGTTCATTGTTGTCATATTCCTGCTTTTACTGAATTGTACAGTCAAAGGCAGATGTAACGTACAACTGACATGGATACCGGATTTAGCGTGTTTTCAATCTTGAGTCGGCATAGCAATTTATTCCATAATAAGTTGAATAGATATATAGCACAATGTATGCTGCAAATCAAAATTTAATCACCATGTTTCTGCTATTGATGCACTGATAAATACACTATGTGCTGTGAGCTTACCGAATAATGAAAGGCCTGGATAGAGTGGATGTGGGGAAGATGTTTCCACTAGTGGGAGAATCTGGGACCAGAGGGAAGAGTCTCAGAATAAAAAGACATATCTTTTGAATGGAGAAGAGGAGGAACTCCTTTAGCCAGAGGGTGGTGAATCTGAGGAATTTATTGGCACAGAAGGCTATGGAGGCATAGTCATCGGGTGTTTTAAGGCGATTGACAGGTTCTTGATTAGAAATGAGGTTAAGAGGGAAAGATAGATCAGCCATGATTGAATGGTGGAGTAGATTCTATGGCCGAATGGCTTAATTCTGCTCTTATAACTTATGAACTGCTCCAATTTGAATTAAAAACTCTGGCATTTGCATTAGCCATTTTTAGTGCCCTCTTTCTCTCTCCATTAAAGCCTACTTTATTCCAAATTCTGTTGTATTCCTGATTTATGGGGAACCAAAATCTTTCATTTGCATTTGTGTGAGATGCTTGTCCTTTCACTGAACAGCTTGTCATTTGCAATCTATAATAAAACACCAGTGTAGCTAATTCCTTACCCTTTTCAACCTCTCATCATTGTGTACATTACACTTTTAAAAGTGCAGCCCTTAAAACATAGCTCTATAAGGCTTTTGTAAAAAAGTTATTGATATTTAAAATATAATACCCCAAATTGTAACTTAAAAGGAAATAAAAGAACATGCTGCTTACTTACACTGCTTATTTTGAAGACAAGCTTGTAAAAAATAATGCGGCTCCTTTGCTTTGAAGAACTGGTATGGTGCAATGCATATATTTCAAATGACAGTTGGATGATAATGAGAATTATTTTACAGATACAACAAGAAGTCCAAGAACAGGTGAAGAAAATGGCAAAGGTTAGCACCCATTTTATTGAACCTCCAAGCATAACACTTTAAATTCATGGCTAATATTCTCCATCTGTTTCGTGAGTAGCAAGACAGAGATGTCCAAAATTATTGATACATTTCTCATCGGTGTTCTTGCATGTATATTGGAGTTAAGGGCCTGTCCCACTTTCACGACCTAATTCACGACCTCTTCCGAGTTTGCCCTTGACTCATACTCGCAGCATGGTCGTCACGAGGTCGTAGTGCTAGTCGTAGGTACTCGTGGCATCAAGTAAGTCGGGGCGTTTTTCTAGCCTGATGAAAAATGTTGAGTAAAAAAGGTTGTGAAAGTGGGACAGGCCCTTTAGCTGTGGCCTATGATACATTTATTTTTAAAGCAGCATTTAGATGGCTACATGTCCTGGTTTGAAATTCTCTGTGGGTTTCATTGTCTGTGTACTATTCTATCATGTGTAAGAAGGAACTGCAGATGCTGGTTTAAACCCGAAGATCGACACAAAAGCCTGAAGAAGGGTCTCGACCCAAAACGTCACCCATTCCTTTTCTCCAGAGATGCTGCCTGTCCTGCTGAGTTACTCCAACTTTTTGTGTCTATCTTTAGTATTCTGTCATAGTCTTTTCCATTGGGTGAATAAGAAAATGTAATTTGACATTTCTTTAAATGCTGTGGTTTATGGGGAGAAAAAGCACTTAATTAACCCTGATTTTCATTTGTTTAGTTTCATTGGTATAGAACGGGCTAGTTGTGCATATACTGATGTCCCAATCAAATTGCGCAGTGCTTCTCAACAACAAAATATAATGTAATGAAGGTGTTCCAGGATGATTTCTCAAACTGGCTTCCTGATTAATATGCTTGGGCTGGTCTACATTATACTCTGCATGTGCAGGTGTTATTTCCATAATGATCCAAGTGTTTTGTTTTTGTTCTAAAACTAGATTACCACTTTGTATCGAGGGAAGAAATGCTTCGTGGTATTGCGGCTGGGGAATTTGTAGAAAGTGCCGAGTTCTCGGGCCACCTGTATGGCACAAGGTTTGTACGATATTAACTTTGAAACCTGGAGGGTCTAATGGGTTGATGCTACAGGTTCTGAACTCTTAAAGGTCAGTGATGGCTATTTTAAGTGGGCATTCTTTAAAATTTGCAAAATCGTGTGGCTGTAATCTTTTTGTTTTTTCACTGTTGACTATTATCTGTGTTTTAGCTTTAATCATTTCAAATTAAATATTGAAAATTTTACTCCTCTGGAGAGGAGATTTAACTGACTTGCTTGAAGTAAACATTTCCTGTAGCACAGGGGTCAAAAACTAAGGGGCAAAGATTTAAAGAATTGGTGGAAGGTTTGGACTGGGAAATTGGAATCCATTGCCAAAAAGGCTAAAAAAAAGTTCTCATCATATTTAAATAGTATTTTGCAGTATGACTTAAGAGTAATAACCTAATGGGTTCCAGAGCAAGTGCTCGAGAGTTCTTTCTCAACAGGCATTGACAAGATGGGTGAATGCCTGTCTCCCTTACTGTAATTATGTTGTGATTTGTATGATGTGCAGCTGGAACTTTGTGCGAGGAGGATGTTTTTATTTTATGATTGTGGTGGTTGGAATCTTACTGAAATTAGTGACTGAACTCATTAAGATAGTTTAATGCTGGTGAACTTAATTTGTCTGTTGTACATTGTGTAATGCAGCTTTGGTGAAAAAAGATCAAAGTGATCATTTGCATTCCTTTATGTACCATATTTGATTCGCATGTAACTACCCATGATATGCTTGATTTGCACAACTGAAATATCTATTGTGAAAAAAAATTCTTAATGCTCTCAAAATATCTGCACTATTTCATTTTGCATCATATCCCCTTTAGAGTTTGATTTCCTTTTTATTGAAATAATCGAGTTAGGACCATCCAGCAGCTATTGTACATATACTTGAGTTATACCAGTTCTTCCTGTGGGTTCACTGCTATCAGGCAGACCTGTTAACTGCAACTTCAAGGATCTCCCAGTGTAGTACTGGCGAGATGCCTCTGCCTGCTGATACGACTAAATTTCCATCATGCATGGTCTAAGGTTACAACAAGGGGTAACTCAGCTTCTCACAACAAGAGTTCATGTGTGAAATTTGCAATGGAGGAAAATACATCAATAAATCAGAAAAATAGAAATCATCAAATAGGAAAACCTAGCCACAGGTGCTTCTAAAAAGCCTAATCAAAGATGTTAATATCAAGTAATGAATGGCATGTTCAGCAGTTCAATGACTATCTGAATGATAAAGCTTGACGTTGAATGTTTTGATTCCTAATTTACATTATGATGGTAGATGTTCTTTTAAAGTCCTTTCAGAAATGCCAGGCCAAGACTTTCAACAGCCTAATCCACTATTTAGTTGATCTTGTTTGACGTACATCACCTAATACTGATACAGATCTGATTTGAATTATTTGAGGCCCATTTTCAACAATATTTTTTAGATCCATTTTTCCACTATGCTTCATGAAGATGTGCTTGACGTCACCACTGAATGATCGAGCTCAAGCTAGGCTTAGGGAGCCAGTAGAGACAAAATTGGTTTTAAGGCTGCCTCTGAAAGCAAATAGTAATATTCTGGAACTTCCTCTGCCCCTTCCTCCCACTCCATCCCCAGTAACTGAAAAAGGTTTCAACACTGTAAACTATTCATTAATTTGGCAATCTGAAACGCCTTAATCTGATTGATAATATCAGGCATTTTGGGTGCTTGACAAAAATGTCACCTATTTCCTTCGCTCCATAGATGCTGCCTCACCCACTGAGTTTCTCCAGCATTTTTGTCTCCCCATTCACACAAGTTCTGTTATCCCACTTTCCTCACCCACTCCCTACACATTAGGGGCAATTTTACAGAGACAAGTTAACCTACAAAGCCAATGTGTCTTTGGGATGTGGGAGGAAACCTACATGGTTGCAGGGAGAATGTGCAAATTCTCAGTGCCAATGTGCAAACACAGACAGTGCCTGAGGACAGGATCGAACACAGATCCCTGGCGTGTGAGGCAGCAACTCCACCAGCTGTGCCTCTATATTTTATTTTCCAACACACAAAAAATTATACGTTGATAACTTTGGTTACTAAAAAAAAAGAAACTATCCATTTTCAGTCTTAAATCTCTAACTGATGCTATGTCCCCCTTTACAGCTACTGTATGTTTTAATTCAGTTCAAGACAATGGGGCAGTACATTGGCCATAAAGTTGCTGCCTAAAATTGCCAGAGACCCGGAATTGATCTTGAATACGAGTGCTGTCTGTATGGAGTTTGTTCCTTTTCCCTTTGATCACATGGGTTTTCTCCGGGTGCTCTTGTTTCCTTCCACATTCCAAAGGTGTGCAGGAACCTTTTTCAGACCCAACCCAAAAGGTAATATTTTCCTTTTGTCCAGAGATTCTGTCTGACCTGTTGAGTTACTCCAGCTTTTTGTGTCTATCTTCAGTTTAGAAACATAGAAACATAGAAACTAGGTGCAGGAGTAGGCCATTCGGCCCTTCGAGCCTGCACCGCCATTCAATATGATCATGGCTGATCATCCAACTCAGTATCCTGTACCTGCCTTCTCTCCATACCCCCTGATCCCTTTAGCCACAAGGGCCACATCTAACTCCCTCTTAAATATAGCCAATGAACTGGCCTCAACTACCTTCTGCAGGAGAGAATTCCAGAGATTCACCACTCTCTGTGTGAAAAATGTTTTCCTCATCTCGGTCCTAAAAGATTTCCCCTTTATCCTTAAACTGTGACCCCTTGTTCTGGACTTCCCCAACATCGGAAACAATCTTCCTGCATCTAGCCTGTCCAACCCCTTAAGAATTTTGTAAGTTTCTATAAGATCCCCCCTCAATCTTCTAAATTCTAGCGAGTACAAACCGAGTCTATCCAGTCTTTCTTCACATGAAAGTCCTGACATCCCAGAAATCAGTCTGGTGAACCTTCTCTGTACTCCCTCTATGGCAAGAATGTCTTTCCTCAGATTAGGAGACCAAAACTGTACGCAATACTCCAGGTGTGGTCTCACCAAGACCCTGTACAACTGCAGTAGAACCTCCCTGCTCCTATACTCAAATCCTTTTGCTATGAATGCTAACATACCATTCGCCTTCTTCACTGCCTGCTGCACCTGCATGCCTACTTTTAATGACTGGTGTACCATGACATCCAGGTCTCGTTGCATCTCCCCCTTTCCTAATCGGCCACCATTCAGATAATAATCTACTTTCCTGTTTTTGCCACCAAAGTGGATAACCTCACATTTATCCACATTATACTGCATCTGCCATGCATTTGCCCACTCACCCAGCCTATCCAAGTCACCTTGCAGCCTCCTAGCATCCTCCTCACAGCTAACACTGCCCCCCAGCTTCGTGTCATCCGCAAACTTGGAGATGTTGCATTCAATTCCCTCGTCCAAATCATTAATATATATCGTAAATAGCTGGGGTCCCAGAACTGAGCCTTGCGGTACCCCACTAGTCACTGCCTGCCATTGTGAAAAGGACCCGTTTACTCCTACTCTTTGCTTCCTGTCTGCCAGCCAGTTCTCTATCCACATCAATACTGAACCCCCAATACCGTGTGCTTTAAGTTTGTATACTAATCTCTTACGTGGGACCTTGTCGAAAGCCTTCTGAAAGTCCAGATACACCACATCCACTGGTTCGCCCTTATCCACTCTACTAGTTACATCCTCGTAAAATTCTATAAGATTCGTCAGACATGATTTACCCTTCATAAATCCATGCTGACTTTGTCCAATGATTTCACCACTTTCCAAATGTGCTGCTATCCCATCTTTAATAACTGATTCTAGCAGTTTCCCCACTACCGACGTTAGACTAACTGGTCTGTAATTCCCGGTTTTCTCTCTCCCTCCCTTTTTAAAAGTGGTGTTACATTAGCTACCCTCCAATCCTCAGGAACTACTCCAGAATCTAAAGAGTTTTGAAAAATTATCACTAATGCATCCACTATTTCTGGGGCTACTTCCTTAAGTACTCTGGGATGCAGGCTATCTGGCCCTGGGGATTTATCGGCCTTTAATCCATTCAATTTACCTAACACCACTTCCCGGCTAACCTGGATTTCACTCAGTTCCTCCATCTCATTTGACCCCCGGTCCCCTGCTATTTCCGGCAGATTATTTATGTCTTCCTTAGTGAAGACAGAACCAAAGTAGTTATTCAATTGGTCTGCCATGTCCTTGTTCCCCCTGATCAATTCACCCGTTTCTGACTGCAAGGGACCTACAGTTTAAACCAGCATCTGCAGTTCTTTCCTACACACACGGTACTATACGATAGAACTTTATTAATCCCAGGAGAGAAATTGTGAGTGATTGTGTGTATAGTTATATATTCATATATAAATATACATTGTTTTGTTTTCTCATTTATAACATTCTTTACAGAGTACTATGTTTACATATTCTGTTGTGCTGCTGCAAGTAAGGATTTCATTCGGACATGAGAGAATAAAACACTCTTGACTTACGTCGCTAATGTGTGGGATAGAACTAGAGTACGGGTGATCGGTGGTCGTCGTGGGCCGAAGGGCCGAAGGGCCTGTTTCCACGCTGTATCTTTAAATTAAACTAAAAACACTAAAACCAGAGGAAATCTAAGGAAGGGTCCCTACCCGAAACGTCACCCATTTTCTTCTATCCAGAGATGCTGGCTCCATGGAGTTCCGCCGCACAATTAAAGCATGGAATAGTCTTCACCTTACCATAGGTACCCAACCAGAAGCAATTAAATTTAAGGTTTATTTGCTTCTTTTTTTTTAAATTTAATTTTTTTCCCCAATAACCCTTTTTTGTTTAAGTCCAAGTCAAGAGAGTTTTATTGTCATGTGTCCCAGATAGGACAATGAAATTCTTGCTTGCTGCAGCACAACAGAATATGTAAACATAATACAGAACAGGAGATAAAAGTTCAGTGTGTCTATATACCATAGACCATATATATATATATATATACACAATAAATAAACAGATAAAATGCAATAGGCTGTTACTTTTCAGAGTTTGGTGGTGGTGTTTAAATTCTGTTTAAATTCCATTTTGAATATGTTTGGAAGACCAGGAAACCAAGAAGCAAGAGTCACTCCAGCGAGTGATTCTGCGTTGGTTTTCAGCGGTCGTGGCGAGTGGACAGCAATGGCGGCCAGATCTCCCACCATGCAAAGGGAGGGAGAAAGTGGCCAACGCTGACCAGTTGCAGTGCACATGCGCGCACACACGGCCGATGATGTGCTGGCCAAAGATCCTCGCTATAGGATCTTTGGTGCTGGCCGTGCGCATGTGAAAGGCGGCCGGCCATGCCAGCGGACAAGGAGCGGGCGGAGACCCGTGACATGGACACGGATAGCGGGCGGAGAGTGACAGAGAGAGAGAAAAAGATAGAGAGGGGGCCCGCTCAGAATTGTCCCGGGTGCTTGCCTAGCCGGGTAAAATGGCATGGCTTTTAGGTTGCCCGGCGGGACTGTGGGTTGCCATGGGCAACCGCTAATTTCGAGCACTGGCAGTGCGTTCGGCCGAACGCACTATGGGAACTGTCTATCAGAAGGTGCAAATCCAGAGCCAACAAGATCATGGGGGACCCCTACCATCCAAGCAACAGACTGTTCCAGCTGCTACGGTCAGGCAAACGCCTCCGTTGTCATGCTGTGAAAACAGAGAGGATGAGAAGGAGTTTCTTCCCAGAGGCCATTAGGACTGTAAAATCCTATCTCACCAGGGACTAACTTTACTGTACCAATTTACTGTTGTGTGGTGACTTTTTAAATTGCTGTTTCTTCTTTTTTTTCTCCCACAAATATGTAATTCTGATTCTGTTTTGTAGTTTTTTTGCACAATCCGCAAGCATTGCCACTTTTCATTTCACTGCATATCTCGTATGCGTATGTGACGAATATACTTGACTTGAAATGCATGCTTGGGGAAATGATGATGGGTTACAATAATGTTGCAGTCTTCTCAGCTGCTAACTATGATTGGCCCTGGAGAGGGGCCTCACCCAACATGTTTACTTTACCTAACAGAAGTATTTCCCCCTAAGTGCTTTGTGTTGAAACTATGTTATGTGATATTTTATGATTGGGCTAGGGAACTGTCATTCAATGTATTCTGCAGCCCTTATCGATAATTGGATTGCACCCACAAGTATTTTCGCGCCAAGGGTCTGTAAAGGTATAAAAGAGTGGGGTGCACATTGGGGTGTGTGTTCTATTTGCACGAGGCTGTTGGGCTCGAGTAAGTAGAGACAAGAATCGGACCCGCGGTATTGGTATTGTGTAATAAAAGAGAGTTGAATTTCCAATGTTTGTATTCGGTGTTTGACTGAACCAGACTGAGGGGGGGGGTAAGTCTAGGGCTGGAATTACATGATCATCCTTGAATCTTCATTGAATGTAGATCTAATCCATGTCCCTGTTAAAATGTAATTTTTAGAATTATTCTGGTAAATTTAATAGGGCAAGTAGAACCAATGTCTGTGGTTGTCCTAATATTGAAATCCTTGTTTCCTTCCAGTAAAGCAGCGGTGCAGGCAGTTCTATCCAAGAACCAAATCTGCATTCTTGACATAGACATGCAGGGTGTGAGGAACATCAAGAAAACAGACTGGTCTGCAATTTACATTTCCATTCAGCCGCCTTCATATAAAGTTCTAGTAAGTACAGCATCAATTAAAGAGCATTGCCACTGGGATGGGGTTGTGCTTGTCATGAAAGCCATTACTAGATTGTCACATTCAGCAGATAAATGGACCTCTCTGCCCACCATGCTGACCTTTTGGCAGGCACTGATACCATTTATCCTTTTATGCCGTCCCTGTTTAAGCTCCAATTCCTTTCTTGTGCTGTTGTGTCTGACGCCACCACCCCCTCTGGCAGTCCGTTTCAGATATCAACTATTCTTTTAAGAAAAAAAATTGCCCCTCAGATCTCCTTTAAAACCTTCATCTTAAAACCATGCCCTCTTGTTTTTGATGTCCCTACCATGGAAATTTTTTTTTTAAGCTATCTAAGCCTCTCAGTATTGTATTTCACTTCTGTCAGACCACTCTGTCCCTTTTGCTCCAGGAAAATCAAGCACACCCTATTCAATTTTCCCTATAACTAAAGTTTTCTAATCTAAGCGATATACTAGTGAATCGCCTTTGCACTCTCTCCACCGCAATCGTGACTAGAACGGCACAAAGTATGCCCAAGGATTTTCCAATTATAACATTTAGCGTACAGAATACCTTAATTTACAGGTTGACTTTTACATTTAAAACATATTTTTGTCTGAGTGGGAGAGTCAAAGAGTCATACAGAAACACGCCCTTTGGTCCATGCCCCACATGGCTGCATTTGGCCCATATCGCTTTAAACCCTTCCTATCCAAATGTCTTGTAAATGTTGTCATAGTACCCGACTCAACTACCTTCTCTGTAGGCACGTGCCGTGAATAATTACTTAGGGTAGGCAGGCGGCTTTAAAAAAAAATCTTAAACCGCGCAGATTGTTCTCTCATTAAAATTAAAAAATAAGTAACAATTCAATTTGCCCAAGGCTTCTAAACCTCCTTCATGTTTTAATTACTGAATGGGTGGGGGATGGAGGATGGAGGCAGAGGGTGGGAAAAACAGGAGCACATCGGGACAAGTTGAATCAGATGTCATCTTATTGAATGACAATATTAATTCAGGGGTCCAATTGGAGAGAGAGTTCCTTTCACAGCGTGTGGAGAGTCTGTGCCAGGGGTTAAAGTTGCTGGGAGGGCAGGATGTTGAGAAGGAGGGGGTCGGAGATCAGATCAGACTCACTCACCGTTGCCACAACGCTCCGGGCATGGACAGCAGAACTGGCCGCCACTTCCGGGGAGGGAAGCAGCTCGGGTGTTTGCGAGCGGCCGCCGGGACCCGACAACAGAACCGGTTGCCATTTCAGCGCCTTCTCCCGGCCCGCTCACCTCTGGCAGTGCCCTCTGTCTGAACACCTCTCACCTGCCACTCACCGGCCTGAGTGAGGCCGGCGAGCAGCAGGACAGATGTTTTCAGACGGAGAGCACTGCCAGAGGTGAGCGGGGACCGGCAGAATGGGCTGTCCGGTCCCGGCGGCCACTCGCAGCCACCCAAGCTACTTCACTCCTCCGTGCCCAGAGCGTTGCAAGTGGATTACTGGCCCCGATTCCCTCCTTCACAATGATCCTGCCTTCCCCGCAAATTTACCCTGGGTCAGACTCCCTAAACACTGTGAAAGGAGCTCTCCCCCCACCCCGGGAAATACAGTATTTAAAAACATAAAGCACCAAGAAATGTACTTACCACATTATCGGTACACAAACTCCATTCTTCTCTCTTTGCTTGCTAACATATCCTTCAGATAATGACAATCCATATTTGAAAAACCCGCCTAGAAACTTGCGCTGCGCATGCGCAGTACAGCAAAGGCAGAATTTCAGCTGCCTTCAGTTCCCCTTGAAATTGACGGCTTCAGGCAGCGCTGATGGCACGTGGGCTTCACAGACCTTCATGTGTTGAAAGTGCTGCGGTTGAAAGGCACGGAGAATTATGCCTACCTAAGAGATCGATCTCTTAGATAGGCATAATTCTCCCATGCCTTTACTATTTATATTTGATGATTACCATTTCATAATTTTAGTCAGAGCAGGCAGTGCCTACCTTGTCTACCCTGACGGCACGTGCCTGCTCCTCTGGCAGCTTGTTCCAAATACCCACCACCTTCTACGTGAAAAACATGCCCCTTGGGTTCTTGATTCCCCTACTCTGGGTAAAAGACTCGTGCCCTATCTATTCCCCTCATGATCTTGTACACCTAAGATCACCGCAATTGAGCAAAACCGAACACTATATGCCAAATGCATCTTCGCAACTGTAACATAACATCCCAGCTTCTATACTCAGTACCCTGACTGCTGAGGCTAATTTATCAAAACCTTATCAGCAGTGACGCCATTTTCAAAGAACTATGTCCTTGCACTCCGAGATCCCTTTGCTCTTCAACACTCCTCAGGACATAGAAATATAGAAAATAGGTGCAGGAGGAGGCCATTCAGCCCTTCATGCCAGCGATGGCGGTATTCATTGTGATCATGGCTGATCGTCCCCTATCAATAACCCGTGCCTATAGAAACAGGACCCTGCCATTCACTGTGAAAGGCCTGCTCTGGTTTGATTTCCCAGACTGCAATATCTCACAATTATCTGTACTAAACTCCATTAATAATTCATCAGCCCACTTCCCCAATTGATCAAGATCCTGCTGTAATTTCTGATAACCATTTTTTCCTCAATACGGTACCACCCAATTTAGTTTTATCTACAAGCTTCCTAATCATGACTTCGACATTCTCATCCAAATTGTTGATGTAAACAACAAAGGGCACAACATTGATTCCTGAGGCACACCACTAGTCACAGGACTCCAGTCTGAAAAAAACTTTCCACTATCACACTCTGCTACCTTCCAATTCTCTACCCAGTCGGCTAGCTCTCTCTGGCTCCCATCCGATCTAACATTTTAGAGCAGCCTACCATGCAGAACCTTATCAAATGCTTTTCTGAGGTACATACAGACAACATCTGCGGCTTTGCCCTCCAACCTTTTTGCGTACTTCAAAAAACAAATTAGATTTGTAAGACACGATCTCCCACGTACCAAGCCATGTTGACTATCCATAATCAGCCTCTATCTAAATGCATATACATCTTATCCCTCCGAATCTTCTTCATTCATTTGCCTACCACAAATGTTAGGCGCACTGATCTATAGTTCCCTGGCTCATCCTTGCAACCCTTCTTAAATAGAATCACAACATTAGCCGTCTTCCAGCACCTCACCCATGTCTAATGACGATTCATATATCTCAGCCTGAGCACCTGCAATTTATTCTCTAGCTTCCTAGTGTCCTTGGATATTTAATCAGGCCGAGAAGATTTATCTACCTACATCCAGCACCTCCTTGATTATATTAAGGACTGTCCTCAATATATGTCCTCATCTATATCTATTATTATATTACTAAGACTCTCATCTTGTTTATAGAAACATAGAAACATAGAAATTAGGTGCAGGAGTAGGCCATTCGGCCCTTCGAGCCTGCACCGCCATTCAATATGATCATGGCTGATCATCCAACTCAGTATCCCCTACCTGCCTTCTCTCCATACCCTCTGATCCCCTTAGCCACAAGGGCCACATCTAACTCCCTCTTAAATATAGCCAATGAACTGGCCTCGACTACCCTCTGTGGCAGAGAGTTCCAGAGATTCACCACTCTCTGTGTGAAAAAAGTTCTTCTCATCTCGGTTTTAAAGGATTTCCCCCTTATCCTTAAGCTGTGACCCCTTGTCCTGGACTTCCCCAACATCGGGAGCAATCTTCCTGCATCTAGCCTGTCCAACCCCTTAAGAATTTTGTAAGTTTCTATAAGATCCCCTCTCAATCTCCTAAATTCTAGAGAGTATAAACCAAGTCTATCCAGTCTTTCTTCATGACAGTCCTGACATCCCAGGAATCAGTCTGGTGAACCTTCTCTGCACTCCCTCTATGGCAATAATGTCCTTCCTCAGATTTGGAGACCAAATCTGTACGCAATACTCCAGGTGTGGTCTCACCAAGACCCTGTACAACTGCAGTAGAACCTCCCTGCTCCTATACTCAAATCCTTTCGCTATGAAAGCTAACATACCATTCGCTTTCTTCACTGCCTGCTGCACCTGCATGCCCACTTTCAATGACTGGTGTACCATGACACCCAGGTCTCGCTGCATCTCCCCTTTTCCTAATCGGCCACCATTTAGATAATAGTCTGCTTTCCTGTTTTTGCCACCAAAATGGATAACCTCACATTTATCCACATTATACTGCATCTGCCAAACATTTGCCCACTCACCCAGCCTATCCAAGTCACCTTGCAGTCTCCTAGCATCCTCCTCACAGCTAACACTGCCCCCCAGCTTAGTGTCATCCGCAAACTTGGAGATATTGCCTTCAATTCCCTCATCCAGATCATTAATATATATTGTAAATAGCTGGGGTCCCAGCACTGAGCCTTGCGGTACCCCACTAGTCACTGCCTGCCATTGTGAAAAGGACCCGTTTACTCCTACTCTTTGCTTCCTGTTTGCCAGCCAGTTCTCTATCCACATCAATACTGAACCCCCAATGCCGTGTGCTTTAAGTTTGTATACTAATCTCTTATGTGGGACCTTGTCGAAAGCCTTCTGGAAGTCCAGATACACCACATCCACTGGTTCTCCCCTATCCACGCTACTAGTTACATCCTCGAAAAATTCTATAAGATTCGTCAGACATGATTTACCTTTTGTAAATCCATGCTGACTTTGTCCAATGATTTCACCACTTTCCAAATGTGCTGCTATCCCATCTTTAATAACTGACTCTAGCAGTTTCCCCACTACCGATGTTAGACTAACTGGTCTGTAATTCCCCGTTTTCTCTCTCCCTCCCTTCTTAAAAAGTGGGGTTACGTTTGCTACCCGCCAATCCTCAGGAACTACTCCAGAATCTAAAGAGTTTTGAAAGATTATTACTAATACATCCACTATTTCTGGAGCTACTTCCTTAAGTACTCTGGGATGCAGCCTATCTGGCCCTGGGGATTTATCGGCCTTTAATCCATTCAATTTACCCAACACCACTTCCCGGCTAACCTGGATTTCACTCAATTCCTCCAACTCATTTGACCCACGGTCCCCTGCTATTTCCGGCAGATTATTTATGTCTTCTTTAGTGAAGACGGAACCAAAGTAGTTATTCAATTGGTCCGCCATATCCTTATTCCCCATGATCAACTCACCTGTTTCTGACTGCAAGGGACCTACATTTGTTTTAACTAATCTCTTTCTTTTCACATATCTATAAAAACTTTTGCAGTCAGTTTTTATGTTCCCTGCCAGTTTTCTTTCATAATCTATTTTTCCTTTCCTAATTAAGCCCTTTGTCCTCCTCTGCTGGTCTCTGAATTTCTCCCAGTCCTCCGGTATGCTGCTTTTTCTGGCTAATTTGTACGCATCATCCTTCGCTTTGATACTATCCCTGATTTCCCTTGTTATCCACGGATGCACTACCTTCCCTGATTTATTCTTTTGCCAAACTGGGATGAACAATTTTTGTAGTTCATCCATGCAGTCTTTAAATGTCTTCCATTGCATATCCACCGTCAACCCTTTTAGAATTAATTGCCAGTCAATCTTGGCCAATTCACGTCTCATACCCTCAAAGTTACCTTTCTTTAAGTTCAGAACCATTGTTTCTGAATTAACAATGTCACTCTCCATCCTAATGAAGAACTCAACCATATTATGGTCACTCTTGCCCAAGGGGGCACGTACAACAAGACTGCTAACTAACCCTTCCTCATTACTCAATACCCAGTCTAAAATAGCCTGCTCTCTCGTTGGTTCCTCTACATGTTGATTTAGATAACTATCCCGCATACATTCCAAAAAATCCTCTTCCTCAGCACCCCTGCCAATTTGATTCACCCAATCTATATGTAGATTGAAGTCACCCATTATAACGGTTTTGCCTTTGTCGCACGCATTTCTAATTTCCTGTTTGATACCATCTCCAACTTCACTACTACTGTTAGGTGGCCTGTACACAACACCCACCAGCGTTTTCTGCCCCTTAGTGTTTCGCAGCTCTACCCATATCGATTCCACATCCTCCAAACTAATGTCCTTCCTTTCCACTGCGTTAATCTCCTCTCTAATCAGCAACGCTACCCCACCTCCTTTTCCTTTCTCTCTATCCCTCCTGAATATTGAATATCCCTGGATGTTCAGCTCCCAGCCTTGGTCACCCTGGAGCCATGTCTCCGTGATACCAACTATATCATAGTCATTAATAGCTATCTGCACATTCAACTCATCCACCTTATTACGAATGCTCCTTGCATTGAGACACAAAGCCTTCAGGCTTGTTTTTACAACACTCTTACCCCTTATACAATTATGTTGAAAAGTGGCCCTTTTTGATTTTTGCCCTGGATTTTCCGGCCTGCCACTTTTACTTTTCACCTTGCTACCTATTGCTTCTACCCTCATTTTACACCCCTCTGTCTCTACGCTCACACATTTAAGAAAGCCTTTCCCTTTAACTCCATCCTCCACTATCCCATTCGACACCCCACCCCCCTTATTCAGTTTAAAACCACCCGTGTAGCAGTGGCAAAACTACCTGCCAGAATGCTGGTCCCACAGCTGTTAAGATGCAATCCGTCCCTTTTGTACAGTTCCCCCTTACCCCAAAACAGATCCCAGTGATCTAAGAATCTAAATCCCTGCCCCGTGCACCAGTTCCTCAGCCACACGTTCAGGTCCCGTATCTCCCTGTTCCTGCTCTCGCCAGCACGAGGAACTGGAAGCAAACCGGAGATAACAACCCTGGAGGTCCTGCTTTTCAGCATTTTTCCGAGCTCTCTAAAGTCACGCTGCAGAATATTCATCCCCTTCTTTCCGACATCGTTGGTGCCGACATGCACTACCACTTCCGGATGTTCACCTTCGCCCTTGAGGATTTTCTGCACTCTGTCCGTGACATCCTGGATCCTGGCACCAGGAAGGCAGCACACCATCCTCGCATCCCGTCTGTTGCCGCAGAAACCCCTGTCCGTACCTCTCACAATGGAGTCTCCCACTACAATGGCGTTGCCTGCCTTAGGCCTTTTTGGTTTTGGCTCAACAGCCCTATTCGCATCGCAAGCCAGTCCGCCGCCCAGTGTAAACACCTCTTCTGTCCTGACAGCTTCTAAGTGGGTGAACCTGTTCACAAGCGGTACAACACCCGGGGACGTTGGCATTCCATGCTTCCCTCCCGTTCTCACTGTCTCCCACCTTCTCTCTTCCAGTACCTTTGGTGTAACAATCGTACTGTAGGACTTGTCGAGGAACGACTCCGTTTCTCGGACGAACCGGAGGTCATCCACTTGCTTCTCCAGTTCCTCAACACGGCCCTTCAGGAGCTCTACCTGGATGCACTTCTCGCATTTGTAGCAGCCAGAGGCACCAGCGGTGTCCTTGACCTCCCACATACTGCAAGCATCGCACTGAATCAGCTTGCCTGACATCTCCTTCTTTCGTCTCCTCTCCGAAGACTCTCGAGCCAAAGACTCACACTTTTCTCACAGGGCACTTCGCTCATTCACTGCCGCTCGCTAAGAGCAGTCTTGCTTAAATTGACTGATAAATTGCCTGATTTACAGATTCACAAACCAAATTCCTCAGTTTTCAACTGTTTTCCCAGCACTGACTCACTTCTCTCCTCCCACATTTTAAACTTTACAAAAAACACTTGCCCTGCCCGTCAGCCGCCACAGTGGGATCCCAAAATTAATTTGCATTTTTTTTAAAATCGCTATTTTCATTGACATTGATTTTAATCTAAAAAAATCTCAGTTTTAATCAAGTTCTTCCGTTTTCATTAACAGCTAACGTGTTTAGGTTATTTTAAAGAAAAAACACAAATTTCATTAAAAAAAAACATTGCACTTTTCATTGTGGGGGGAGTGACTGAGGGTAGGGGAAAGGAGAGGGAGTTCTGGAGGAGGGGGGAGGGTAAAGAAGGATAATGGAGGATTGAAGAGGGAGAGTGAGATGCGTTCACATTGATCTTATATTTTACAAGATATTGCCATTTTGAACTTTAAAAATGGCGCAGTCGTGCTACCACTTGCCGGCCGTTGTAGCGTCACAACAGGAACCCGTCAGCCGCGCCTGTGCAGTTGGGGGCTATAGGTCAGTGGTGGAATATTGCCTTGGGAGACAGGCCCAACGGGTCCGCACCTGGTCTAGTTTCCATTAACTGTCCCAAGATCCCCAGTCTTCATGTTTTTCTCCATGGTAAAAACAGAGGTGGTATGCTTATGGGGGACCCATCCCATGTGGCTCCAGACCACTTTGGTTTCTATAAGTTCCTATTCTCTCCATCTAGTTTACCCCCTTTCCTTTAATGTATTTATAAAATCTCTTTGAATTTTCCTTAATATCCATCTCCTGCCCCATTTTTGTCCTCCTTAAGTATGCTGTTTCCAAAACTCCTCCAGTGATATAATTGATCTCAACTGCCTACACCTGTCCCATGCCTCCTTTTTCCTGACCAGAGCCTCAATTTCTCTTGTCATCCAAACTCCCTTGCCCTTCACTCTGACAGAAACATACATTCATTGAACTCGTCATTGCACTTTTACAAGCATCTCACTTTCATGAGGTTCCTTTACCTGCAAACAACTTACTCCAATCAACTTTAGCAAGTCCAATACCATCAAAGCTGGCCTTGGCTCAATTCATTTATTTAAGAATTTATTCAAGAATTTAAACTTGTGGGCCTGCCCTGCCTTTATCCATAACTATTTTAAAGCGAATAGAACAAATGTCACTGGTCCCAAAAGGCTTGCCTGTCCCCATTTAGTTGAGTTTAGTTTAGAGATACAGTGTGGAAACAGTCCCGCTGGGTCCGCACTAACCAAGCCAAATTACCTACTTACCTGTACGACTCTTTGGAGTGTGGAAGGAAACTGAAGATCTCGGAGAAATCCCACATAGGTCACGGGGATAATGTACAAACTCCGTTCAGACGGCACCCGTATTCGAGGTCGAGCCCTGGTCACCGGCGCTGCAAGCGCTGTAAGGCAGTAACTCTACCACTGTGCCACCCGAAGAGTCGATCGAGTTTTGCCCTCTCCATTGTAGCCCTCTACATATTTTCTGAGGAAACTTTCCTGAACACATTTGACAAATTTCACCCCATCTAAACCCTTGGCACTATGACAGTCCCATTCTATATTGGGAACATTAAAACCCCCTACTATGGCAACCTTATTACTCTTGCAACTGCTTGCAATCTTCTGGAATACTTGTTCTTATAATCCCTGTTGACTATTTGGAATCTATCTTCTTCCAACAAGGTATAATAACAATGATAATAATGGATGGGATTTATATAGCGCCTTTCTAATACTCAAGGCGCTTTACATCGCATTATTAATTCACTCCTCAGTCACACTCGGTGGTGGTAAGCTACTTCTGTAGCCACAGCTGCCCTGGGGCAGACTGACGGAAGCGTGGCTGCCAATCTGCGCCTACGGCCCCTCCGACCACCACCAATCACTCACACACATTCACACACAGGCAAAGGTGGGTGAAGTGTCTTGCCCAAGGACACAACGACAGTATGCACTCCAAGCGGGATTCGAACCAGCTACCTTCCGGTTGCCAGCCGAACACTTAGCCCATTGTGCCATCTGTCGTCCCGATCATCATCCCCATTATATTTCTCAGCGCCACTCATACAGCCTCACTGGACAAACCAAAAAAACAGGACTAGTGCCGAAATGGTATATTCTCCTTAATCACCACATCCTCTCTTACACCCACCTTTTATCTCTTTTGAAGCACCTGTACTCTGCAACATTAAGCTACCAATCCTGTCATATTTCCGTAATGGCTACAACGTCACAGTCGCACATGCCGAGTTCATCCACCTTATCGTGTCATGCCCTTTGCCTGGTCGGTCTACTGAACTTTCTTTTATCACCTTCCAAACTCTCACCTTCTTCAGTCCTGCATTGAATTCCACTCCTCTGCCAATCTAGTGTAAACCCACTCGTGTAACACCAGCAAACCTGTGGTTCTCCTCCAGTTCAGGTACAACCCATCCCTCTTGTATGGGTCACCCCTGCCTCAGAAGGGATCCCTGATGGTTCAAACATCTGAAACCCTGCCCCCTGCACCAATCCGCAGCTACACATTCATCTGTCCAATCTTCCTGTTGCTTCCCTCACTAGCACGTGGAGTAATCCGGAGATCACTACCCAGGAGGTCCTCCTTTTTGACCTTTTGCCTAACTCCCTATATTAATTTTGCAGGAACTCATCCATTTTCCTACCCATGACATTTGTACCAACATGTACAACGACTTTAGCTGCTCACCCTCCCACCTTGAGAATGTCATGTAGCTGCTCTGAGACATCCTGGGGCCTGGCAAGGCAGCACTCCATCCTGGAGTCTCTATTGCTGCCACAGAATCTCCTGTCTGGCCCCCTGACCAACAAGTCTCCTGCCACTATGGCTCTGCCTGATATTACCCTTCTCCGCTGCACCTCAGAGCCAGACTTAATGCTACAGACCTGACTGCTAATGTTGCTACTCACCCCTATTGGATCAATTCCCCTCAACAATTCCCATAAGGGTGTACCTATTTTGAAGGAGAATGACCAGTGGTCTTCTGCTCTCTCTGTCTTTCCCTTTTGGTCACCCATCTACTCGCCTCCTGGACCATCAGCCTGACCACCTTGCTATAATTCCTATCTACTCATGAAGTTCTCATACTCCTGGAAGGTCCTGTGGATGTCCAGCTGCAGCTCAAGTTCCATAATGTAGTCTGTAAGGAGCTGCACCTGGACACAATTCTCACATCTGTAGTTATCAGGGATACCAGCAGTTTCTTGTAAGAGGAACATTGCACCATTCTACCAGCCATCACTCTGCACTAAAACCAAAGGGGGGGGGGGGGGGGGAAGCACAACAATCACAGATAAGAAACAGCAGATGAAACCTTTATCTCCTGTCCCCCTCTGCTCAGCCTTCTCACTGAAGCCTTGACCCAAAGCCTCACACTTCCCCTCCACACGGCCTCCCCAATATGCTGCTCTGCTACACCTTGCCTTCTTTTTATTGGTTGCTCAATTAGCCAATTTTGATCACAACCAATCCAATGGCTACCTTTTGAAAACTCCAACTGAAAATGGTGGATTCTGTTGGTTTTGCTGAAATCTACATTGTTAATAGAAAATTAATTTTGTATTCAGCAGAGATGCTGATAGTTCTCCACAAACATCAATACCATATTGGTTAACTGTACAGAATATTTCAAATAAGATTGTCATACAATTTGACTAAAATGAATTTACAGCGTAAATTTTCAGTACACTTGAGATTCCTATTCCAAGCAAATCAATGCAAAATAAATGCTACAGACAACTGTTGAAAATCTTCTAACATTTCTAGGAAGCACGGCTGAAAGAAAGGGAAACTGAAACTGAAGAAGGTTTACGTAGGAGATTATTAGCAGCAAAATTGGACATGGAATTCAGTAAGTACATTAATACCTCAATTAGCAATCAAGATATTTTTCAAGATTAAATGGAACAGCACTATACAGGGGTATTTATAATATAGCATTAATGGAGAATCAAATCCGTAACAGTTATTTTTAACTCACTTATCTCATTCGTGGCTCCGGTATACAAGGAGCAGAGATACGAGCAGATTCCCACAGGTATTCAAAGGAGGAGCTTTGATTTCCCCCCTGCAATTCCAACAAGCCCCTCTACAGATGCTGCCTTACCTACTGAGTTAACCCAACACTTTGTATTCTATGCAAGATTCTATCGGGTTCTTTTGTTTCCGAGGGAACGTTGAACTATAACCTGCCTGCGTCCAGCCATAAATCTAACTGGGGAGAATGGCAAAACATTATCCCAGTGAAGCACGAACCGGGATCTACCTGAATCTTAGTGGGTAAATGAGCCGCTCGTATCCGGCAAATGGCATCTGGAGTCCCGTAGGAACTGGCAAATCCTGCCGCTTGCACCTCCCTGTGTCCCAAACACTCGGGAAAATCATCCTTACTCACCAGGTAAGAAGGACCCTCCAGACCTGCAGAATCAAGCAAATCCAACCCCTTGCATTCTTCCGGTCTCCCAGTGGCAGGGGAAAATGCACCTATACTCACCTGGTAGAAGGAGCCCACAACCCAACAGGCGCAGCCACTGCATCCCCTTAAACACCCCGTAAACTCACCCGACACAACGGCTCCGACTGGCAATTCCACCTCTGCCGCCACAGCTGCACTTTCAAAAGCACTTCTGTGCCACCTATTGAGCCCCGAGCATTCATTAAAGCCAAAGTGCAGACTGGAGAAATAATGCTCAAAATGAAAGAGCGCTGTCATTTGGAAAGTATTCTTATGTTTTTAATGTTGATGGATGTAAATTTCCATGCACCTGTGTCTGACTGGAATTGAAAACTGGCCAAGTACAGAATGTGTGTGCCATTTGTATGAACTTGAACTTTTGTTTGGAGGGGGAGAAAGTCTGAAATTAGATAGACCAGATTCATAAATACATTGTGCGTGTCTTTGTCTTGCAGGTAGACAGCCTGGTATTTTTAATCTGGTAATAGTTAATGATAAATTAGAGGATGCCTATTCTCAGTTGAAATCGATTCTTCTTAAGGTGAGTTAATTATAAATCCACTAAACTTTGTTGAGGATACTGACTAAGCTGTTAACACTAGTGGGAACTAGTGGTTTTCCAGCAAATTGGGAAAACAAATTTGAAAATCACAGCCTGAAATAAGTGAAACATCTGGGGATAGTGCACAACATGAATGAGACATGATTCAGCGCAGGACCCTTCTTCAGATTTGAATGTGGTGCTAGAGGGGTAGCTGACAAAGCTTGGCAAAATGGTGGAGAGAGGTGGGGGAGTTGATTGACAGATGTTTGGACAAAGACCGGAGGTGAAAACAGTGCTATCACACCTCAAAAATAAAGTCCTTAAATAGAATCCCAAATTTCCTGGAATTTGATGGTATTTCCTGAAATTTTCAAAAATGCTTCCTGCGTACTATTTGTTGTTTTTTTCGCGGGCACATGTTAACAACACAAAGAACAAGGCAAAATAGATCTATGTAACTACACCATATCTGCCTGCTTCTGTTACTCACTTGTACAGTGTTATGCAAGGCAGCTTTCGTTGTCTTTGTTTTTTCAATCTGCTCTCTCTCCTTCCCTCTCGGCCCCTTGAGCCCACCCACCATTCTGTAAAATCAAGGCCAATCCCAATGTAACTGCAATCCCATCGTCCACTGGTAACTTTTCACCACAAGGCTTATCCAGAATTCTACCACTGCCTGAAAAATAATCAAAGGCTCAACTTCCACTGAGAAAGAGAATTCCAAAGACTCACTGTAATACGAGAATTTTCCCGAACAGTCTGTGACCCAGAGCTCTGTGGCCATAGCACTATGTTTAAAGCCCATAGCGCGGCAGCCGGTAGCTCTATATTTAGAACCCATAGCGCTGCAGCTGACAGCTTTGTTTAAATTCCCGAAATTATTAAATTTCCCTAAAATTACCCAAAGACAACCAGAAGTTCCCGAATTTCGGGTAATGTCCTTCAAAATGGAAACACTGGGTTAAAAGACCATGTGAGTTAAGTATGGAAGAGGTGAGAATTGTGAAGCCAAAGGATGATGAGGAAGGAGAAATGGGTGTGAATCCAGGTGGGGCACAGGGAAGAGAGAGGGGAAAGAGGGGTGGGGGTGGGATATTTGTAGGTTAGTTACCTAAAATTAAGAACATTGAAATGTTCATACTGTTAGTATGTAAGTTACCTAAGCAAAATATGACATGCTGTTCCTCCAGTTTGCCTGTGGCTTTATTCTGGCAATAGATGAGGCCCAGGACAGAAAGGTCACTACAGAAATGGGAAGGGGAATTAAAAAGGTTAGCAACTGGGAGATCCAGCAGGCTTTGGTTATTGATCGTCTCTTTTTATTTAATGATAAAATGATAAATTTAATGATAAAATGAGTGCTCTCCATAATGTTTGGGATAAAGACCCGTCATTTATTTATTTGCCTCTGTACTCCACAATTTGAGATCTGTAATAGAATCACATAAATCACATGTAATTAAAGTGCACATTGTCAGATTTAATTAAAGGCCATTTTTGTACATTTTTGTTTCACCATGTAGAAATTACAGCTGTGTTTATACATAGTCTCCCCATTTCAGGGCACCATAATGTTTGGCACACATGACTTCACAGGCGTTTGTAATAGCTCAGGTGTGTTTAATTGCCTCCTTAATGCAGGTATAAGAGAGCTCTCAGCACCTAGTCTTTCCATCTTTTATTGGTTTATCAACGTGAGGACCAAAGTTGTGCCAATGAAAGTCAAATAAGCCATTATGAGTGAGAAACAAGAATAAAACTGTTAGAGACATCAGCCAAACCTTAGGCTTACCAAAATGAACTGTTTGGAACATCATTATGAAGAAAGAGAGCACTGGTGAGCTTACTAATCGCGAAGGGACTGGCAGGCCAAGGAAGACCTCCACAGGTAATAATAGAAGAATACTCTCTATAATAAAGAAAAATCCCCAAACACCTGCCCAACAGATCAGAAACACTCTTCAGGAGACGTGTGGATTTGTCAATGACCACTGTCCACAGAAGACTTCATGAACAGAAATACAGAGGCTGCACTACAAGATGCAAACCACTGGTTAGTCACAAAAATAGGATGGCCAGGTTACAGTTTGCCAAGAAGTACTTAAAAGAGCAACCACAATTCTGGAAAAAGGTCTTGTGAACAGATGAGATGAAGATTAACTTATATCAAAGTGATGGCAAGAGCAAAGTATGAAGGAGAGAAGGAACTGCCCAAAATCCAAAGCATACCATCTCACCTGTGAAACACGGTGGTGGGGATATTATGGCCTGGGCATGTATGGCTGCTGAAGGTACTGGCTCACTTATCTTCATTGATCATACAACCGCTGATGGTGATAGCATAATGAATTCTGAAGTGTATAGACACATCCTATCTGCTCAAGTTCAAACAAATGCCTCAAATCTCATTGGCCCGCAGTTCATTCTTCAGCAAGACAATGATCCCAAACATATTGCTAAAGCAACAAAGTTTTCCAAAGTTAAAACATGGTCAATTCTTGAGTGGCCAAGTCAATCACTTAATCTGAATCCAATTGAGCATGCCTTTTATATGCTGAAGGGGGCTAGCCCCCCAAAAAAGCATAAGCTAAAGAGGGCTGCAATACAGGCCTGGCAGAGCATCACCAGAGAAGACACCCAGCAACTGGTGATGTCCATGAATCGCAGACTTCAAGCAGTCATTGCATGCAACGGATATGCAACAAAATACTAAACATGACTACTTTCATTTACATGACATTGCTGTGTCACAAACATTATGGTGCCTTGAAATGGGGGGGGGGGGGGGACTATGTATAAACACAGCTGTAATTTCTACATGGTGAAACCAAAATGTGTAAAAATGGCCTATATTAAAATCTGACAATGTGCACTTTAACCACATGTGATTTTATTTCTATTACAAATCTCAAATTGTGAAGTACCGAGGCAAATAAATAAATGATGGTTCTTTGTCCCAAACATCATGGAAGTTAATGTGTCAAACATTGGGGTAATTGTGCACCTGTGTGATTAGAGGAAATGAAGAGTCGCTGTTTGTGGTTTTGACAAAATCTAAACTTCAAACTTATCAAGTGGAAGGAAGATAACGGAGAATTCAAAACCAGTGCAGAAGGCAGTAGAGTTGTGCCAAACCAGTAAAAAAAGAATAAGAGAAAAAGTTTAATTGTATCAAATGGAATTCAACTCAAGGGTCACAAAGGTTTAGATAAAATGAACAGAGACAGCATATCTGAATATTTCAGAAATTGTTGACTGGTTTTGGAAGAAAAACAGATTCTTTTTTTTGTTATTGCAGGAAATCGAAATGGCAAAAAGCTTACAGAAATGAACTGATTTCAAACACCATTCCATTTATTTCGAACCTTGTATTCCAGAGAATTAAATGAAGTAGGAAGAATGAAAACAATTATTTATCTGTATTCTGACATGCTTTTCTAAAGTACTGGTAATTTTATTTTTGTGTTGGTGTATTTTTTTGAGCTAAAATAATGGATTGCCTCTTAAGGCATTTGTATTAGAGAATGTTTCTTGTTAGAAAAGAGAACCTGGCTTACTACTCAGTAAAATATTTAGCTCAGTATTACAGAAAGTATTTTCTTTTTTTTTAAATAGATTTTAATTAACTGTTCAAGTTGTTGTCGGATACTTTATGAAACACTCCAAATAAACTCTTGCATCTTCAACATTATTAAAACAGAAAAGTGATCATGATTGGACCAACAACAGTAGGCATCAGACTGAGCTTGGCACCTTTTGTACCAGCATAATTTCTAAATTAGCAGATTTCCCATAAATATTATTCTTTGCTTGTGAATATAAAGTATTGAAGTAGAAGAATTATTTCATCATGGGTTTGTCTGAATTTTATATATTGTTTGTGAGATGAAATTCACTGTGATGGTATCTGGTTAAATGGCCTTTTGGGGGTATAAAGAAATTCACTGGGAAATAAAAACTGCAATGTGTTTTTTTTATTCATTGTGTGAGAATGACAAGTCTCGGCTGTTGTGGGACAGTATTTATGCTGACTAGACCATTCAAGCTCCAACCATCACTACCCCAGAACTGAATGTTGTTATGAGAAGAAACTGTCTAGGTTGTTTTTGTGGTCCAGAAGGGAGAGTTAATTGAGATTAAAATTATGAAATACCTAGATAAGGTGAACAGGAAGAGACTGCAGTAAAGAGGGATCTGTGACTGCTCATGTGTGAAAGACAGTGAGTTACAATCAGGTAGAGCATGTAACTAAGATGACAAATGAGGAAATCAAAATGCTGGCAAGTACTTTGGGAAAAGAGAAACATTTATACTTTTATTACAGGAAGGTAAGCAATGGTTCAGCAGGTTGATTTCTGGGATGAAAAATATTGTCTCCCAAGGAAAGGTTGGACATTTGGAAGAAGAATAAGCTATCTTATTGATATACTCATAACAGAATAAACTAGAAAACAGAGTGATAGAATAATGGTACGCCCTTTTAAGTGGAGAGGATTAGACATAGTTGATTCATTGAATATGTTCAGGTTGAAGAGGGAAGTTGTTTTTCCACATGGAGGGTGGTGGGTGCTTGGAATGCGCAACTGCATTAAGTAGTTGAGAGTACAGTAACTAAATTTGAACAGGTGCATGGATAGGAAAGGCTTAGTGATATGGGTCAAACATGGGCAAATTGGACTATTTACATGGGGCATCTAGGTCATAAGTGATTGGAGCAGCATTCGGCCCATCAAGCATACTCAGTCATTCAATCATGGCTGATCTATCTCCCTCCTAACCATATTCTCCTGCCTTCTCCCCATAACCCCTAACAGCTGTAGCACAGACGATGGGTCCGTGCTGTATAGCGAAATTATGGGTTATGTGGAACAAACAGAAAAGTGATGTTAAAGCCAGGATAAGATTGATGATTTTATTGAATGTGCTGCAGTTTTGGGATGCCTTCTGGACTGCAAAACTTTATTAAAAGAATAAAAACACTCACACTCACAATATTCGCAGATGCATGCAGATTAACGGATGTAGGAGTAATTGATCCCTGTAGCATCTCTGCTTAGGAAATTTTATTTTCAAATATTAGGCCTTCCTTGAAAAAGCTGACCTTTGTAAAACAAACAAAAGCACAAATAAGTTAAATACAAAATAAATCACTCTGCCCATGACTGCAAAAATCATGACATTCTAATAGTTATGTAGACTTCTATGAAGCCTTATGGTATTCAGAAATGCCAATGTGATATAATGAATCACTTATAGTACATCTAAGATTGTAATTGCCAGGGTATGTTGAAAAGATGGATTCAAGAGTAACTTTAAACAAGTGAATCGTCAACTGTGATTGCAGCAGGAATGGTATGGATATTTGCAGTGAATATTGACTTCATAAATGCTTGTTGCTATGTAACACTCTAATGCTTGATGGCTTTATGGACAACCATGCATTTTCAAGACTATATATCCAAATATTTCACGAAGCAAGTATATCTCTAACAATTACCGCAACAGAATTTAACCCTCCTGAAATCCAACCCTGGCCTTTGTCCCTTGCTTTATGCAAAAGGTTCAGTATAATATGGCAGTGAGGGTGTGTGGGGAGGAAACAGGGGAAATAAACCAATTATATCTTGTCAAACCAATGTGTTACATGTTTCCATGCAATTGTGTAGATAACATCAAAAAACCTTGGCACACATCTTATTTACCATTTGTAAATTGGAACAGCTACAACACATTTAAGAGGCTTTTAGATAGGTACTTATTTATCTTCATTTCTTCTTGTCACTGAACTATTAGCACTTCGTGTTTTGTACACAGCAGCATCCTTTGCTTTTCCCGTTGCTTTAGGAAATTCCGGAGCTTTGCTGTTTGAAAGGACACCGTGGAACTGGTTAACTTCATCTTTGTCTCCTCCTGGAACCATGGAAATGACTGACATTCCGAGGCGCACATCCTTCCACTAGGATGTACAACATATAATTATAAAAATTGCTAGCAAGCATTTTCATCTAATTAAAGTTTCTGCATTTGAGACAGGTTAACTGCTTACTATTTAAAAGAACCAGTTTATCCCCACTTGTAAATATTAGTCCATGAACAACTATAGATACACATTTAACAAATTGTGCTGTAAATCAAATCTGAATTATTGCAATGACGAGTTCCATTCTGGTTCTGTCTCTGCCCCAGTTTGTTTAGTTTAGGTTGGATTTACAGCCTGGAAACAGACCCTTTGATCCACCGAGTCTGTGCTGACCAGCAATCCCCGTACACTAGCATTATCCTATACACCAGGGACAAAACCAATTAACCTACAAATCTTATCTTTGCACTGTGGGAGGAAACTGGAGCACCCAGAGAAAACCTAAGTGGTCACGGGGAGAACATAAAAACTCCGTAAAGTCAGCACCGTAGTCAGGATCAAACCCAGGTATAAGGCTGCTACTCTACCAATGTGGCACCCCAAAATAGGGCTACTGCAAACCTTATCCGTACTTCTATTATCTCTAGGTTTATATTCCTGCATCCTCCTGACTGGCCTCCCTTGTTCTTAGCATGTAAACAAGTCTCCAAAATTCTGTCAGTTCTATTTCACAGCCAGTCCATTCATTTACCGTATCTGAACCACAGCAGCTCATGATAAAAAAAATCCCAATATTTTAATGGAAATGCTGGGAGAAATGCCTAGACCAACTTGTTTTCTCTTGTGTAAGAAGGAATTGCAGATTCTGGTTTAAACCGAAGTTAGACACAAAAAGCTGGAGTAACTCAGCGGGACAGGCAGCATCTCTGGAAAGAAGGAATGGGTGGCGTTTTGGGTCAAGAACCTTCTTCAGACTGAAATTCATGGGAAAGGGAAATGAGAGATATAGACGATGATGTAGAGAGATATAGAACAATGAATGAAAGATATGCAAAAAATGATAAAGGAAACAGGCCGTTGTTAGCTGTTTGCTGGGTGAGAACGAGAAGCTGGTGCGACTCTGGTGGGTGAGGGATGGAAAGGCAGGAGAGAGCAGGGGTTACTTGAAGTTAGATAAATCAATATTCACACCACTGGGTTGTAAGCTGCCCAAGCGAAATATAAGATGCTGTTCCTCGAAAATTTGCATTTAGCCTCAGTCTGACAGCGGACAGTGTGGGAATGGGAAAGATAATTAAAGTGTTTAGTAATCAGGAGATCAGGTCGGTCCAGGCGGACTGAGCGAAGATGTTCAGCGAAATGATCACCCAGTCCACGTTTGATCTCGCTGATTTATAAGAGTCCACATCTTGAACAACGAATACGGTAGATAAGGTTGGAGGAGGTGCAAGTGAACCTCTGCCTAACCTCAAAGGACTGTCGGGGTCCGTGGACAGAGTCGAAGGAGGAGGTACAGGGACTGGTATTGCATCTCCTGCGGTTGCAGGGAAGGTACCTGGGGAGGGGGTGGTTTAGTATGAGTTAACCAGGGAGTTGCGGAGGGAAAGGTCTCTGTGGAAGGGGTGGAGATGGGAAGATGTGACTGGAGGTGGCAAAAATGTTGGAGGAGGATTATGTGTTGTATGCGACAGCTGATGGGGTGAAAGGCAAGGATGCGGGGCCGGGGGGGCCACGGGTGGAGCTGCGGGGTACCGAGCAGACACGAGTGAAGGCCTCATCTATGATGCACCTATGGAAGAGGGGAACCCCTGTTCCCTAAAGATTGAGGACATCTCGGTCCTGGTATGGAACACCTCATCTTGGGCGCAGATGCGGCGTAGACAAAGGAATTGGTAGCAGGGGATAGAGTCTTTGCAGGAAGCAGGGTGGGAAGAAGTGTAGTCGAGTTAGTTGTGGGATTTTCTCCGTTTTGATGAAGGGTCTTCCACCTGATACGCTAGCTGGTTTCTCTTTGCACAGACCCTGCTTGACTATCTGTTTCTACAGCATTTCCAATTTTATTTCAGATTACAGCATTTGGAGTTTTATTTGCAGTTTTGGTCTCCAAATTTGAGGAAGGACATTCTTGTTATTGAGAGTGCAGCGTAGGTTCACAAGGTTAATTTCCGGGATGGCGGGACTGTCATATGCTGAGAGAATGGAGCGGCTGGGCTTGTATACTCTGGAATTTAGACGGATGAGAGGGGATCCAATTGAAACATATACGATTATTAGGGGTTTAGACACGCTAGAGGCAGGAAACATCATCCCGATGTTGGATTCCACAACCAGGGGCCACAGTTTAAGAAGATGGGGTAAGCCATTTAGAACGTAGATGAGGAAACACTTTTTCACACAGACAGTTGTAAGTCTGTGGAATTGTCTGGTGGTGGAGGCCGGTTCTCTGGATACTTTCAAGAGAGAGCTAGATAGGGCTCTTAAAGATAGCGGAGTCAGGGGATATGGGGAGAAGACAGGAACGGGGTACTGATTGTGGATTGTAGACAAACATGCTGGAGAAACTCAGCGGGTGAGGCAGCATCTATGGAGCGAAGGAAATAGGCAACGTTTCGGGTCGAAAACCCTTCTTCAGATGTGAAGAAGGGTTTCGACCCAAAACGTTGCCTATTTCCTTCGCTCCATAGATGCTGCCTCACCCGCTGAGTTTCTCCAGCATTTTTGTCTACCTTCGATTTTCCAGCATCTGCAGTTCCTTCTTAAACATACTGATTGTGGATGATCACATTGAATGGCGGTGCTGGCTCGAAGGGCCAAATGGCCTACTTCTGCACCTATTGTCTATTGTCTATTTGGTTTCTAACATTTTAATAGTCTGACGAAGGGAAACGACCCGAAACGTCACCTGTTCTTTTTCTTCAATGATGCTCCCTAACCTGCTGTGTTGCACCAGAATTTTATGTTCATATTTGGTTATAGACCAGCAACTGCAGTTCCTTCCTGCACATTTTAACAGTCTTATGTTGTTTTTAACCATGCCCTAGCCTCCATCTTGTGTAGTTTCCAAGATTTTTGTGTTCTTTGTTGAGCATTTCAATTTTAATTGATCCATCATTGCTAACTATGCCTTCCTTACTAAGGAAATAAACTCTGTAATTCCATCCTTAAATCTCTCTGCATCATTACCTCTTTGCTAAGCTGCTCGATAAAACATTCATGTATGTAGGAAGGAACTGCAGATGTTAGTTTAAACCGAAGATAGACAAAAAATGCTGGAGTAACTCAACGGGACAGGCAGCATCTCTGGAGAGAAGGAATGGGTGATGTTTCGGGTTGTGACTTCTTCAGACTATACATAAAACATACATATATTCTAAATTTTAAAACACAAGTATTAACGTTGATTAATTGTGTATGTTGTGTGTTAGGACATTTTATTCATTCAAAGGTGCTATATAGATACAAGGTGTTCTTCCTCCATAATCAGATTGGAATGAAGATTAGGATAAACAGAATACATACCCTGGATTAAGGCATAACGTGTTTTTCAGAAATGAAACTGCCCCTTGAGAAAGACCAGCATAGCATCTCCCGTACTTGATTTTCCCTTTCCGAATATTCTTTTCCTTGTCACAATCTTTATCAGACCTAAAAGGACAATCTCCACTCAGCCTATAAGAGAATGGAAAAATGTCTCTGGTTGGGAATCTTTTGGTATTTCAATCTGTATTTGCTATTTCTCAAGTTCCTACTGTGTGGACAGCTGTTGAATGTTGCTTATACCTCAGCAGTCTTGAGGTCAAAATCTCACCAACATCAGAGGGTTTTGCCACTGAAATGATTCAGAGCTGAAAGAATTTGCTGATTGTTACACCCGTTCTCCACTGGAAGTATTCCACAAATGGTGGGGACCATCTTGAATCTTAGCTGAATTACCATGCAATGGCCTGGAATTATGCATTACCTGTGCCTTAAGTTCAATACCTCTTCCATGCAATTCCCATACCCATACTAACGTTTGAGGCAGTTGGGATTTAAACAATCTTGAGGTCTCATAGTTGCAGTATTTTCCCAAAGCAGTCAGCAAATGTCAAATTGGCCCCAGCCATATACCTATTCCCCAGCTTTAAGCCTTTTTTTTAACAGTTTTAATTGCTCCTGCTGACCAGAGACAAGTCAAACATAAATGATAAAGGCCTTTTAAAATGTTACGTTAAAACATGCATGTAGAATATATTTTTTCTCACATAAATTAATTTAAACATTAATATTAGGAAAAAAAATTGCAAAATGTTTCCATGCAGTTGAATAATTGCATTCATACAAATGGAAGTGTGCTGCATACCCACTGAAATGATTGCATATGTCAGCCATATAAAGTTGAAGACCCAGATAGCTAAGCACGTGTAGGGAAAAACTGCGGATGCTGGTTTAAATCGAAGATAGACACAAAATGCTGGAGTAACTCAGCGGGATAGGCAGCATCTCCGGAGAGAAGGAATGGGTGACGTTTCGGGTTGAGACTCTTCTTCAGACTGATACTAAGCATATCTGGCCCCTCAGCTTAAAATAACTTGGGTTGGTGCAAGTGGTCAAATGTCTGACATCTGACTTTTAATGCCTTAGAATCGTTCAGCCTCTTTGGCCATTGAGTCAATGCTGACAATAAAACACCATCAAACAAATTCTATATTAACTCCATTCTCACTATATTCTCTTCAACTCCTTCAAGATTCTGCACTCACCTACACACAAAGCTAAATTTGATGTGAGGCAATTAACCTACCAACCAGAATATCTTTTGGATGTGGGTCGAACCCGGAGGATGTTGCGGAAAACCACAGGATCACAGGGAGAATGTGCAAACTTAACACAGACAACATTGCAAATCGGGATTAAACCCATGTCAAATATGACATGCGCCACTATGCTAAATTAATTCCATAAGTGTTTTTTGGAACTCACATTGTAAAGGTCACCACACCAATAGCCCAGATATCTGTCTCTGGAACAACTGCCTTCCCTTCAAGGATTTCCGGAGCTGCAAAAATAAATTTTAAGAGCTCCAAATTAAAGAGATGAAAATGAAAAAGTATATTTATAAACCTTTCAATATCATTAATTCACACTGGCAACAAATGAGTTGTGGATTTCTTAAAACACATTAAGAGACAAATTCCCGAGGCCTGATCAATTCTATCCTAGAACATAGAGGGAGAAATTGCAGGGACACTGTCTGAGATACTTGTTTTGTTGATAGCTTTAGGTGTGGTGCTGAAAGACTGGAGGACGCCAATGTGCTTCTATTTGAGAAAGGCTGAAAGGAAAAGCCTGCAAACTACTGACCGGTGAGCCACATTTGTTGTGGTTAACTTACTGAAGGCAATTTGGAGAGAAGATCTGCACGGGCAAGAACTTGGTAGGGTTAATGAGCACAACTTTATTTATGGGATATTATGTCTCTTGAATGATTGTTTTTTTTTGCAGGGCTGACTAGGAAGCGTGATGAGGCCATCTCTACATGATCTTTAGCAAGGGTTTGACAAGGAACTGCATTGTGGCGACATAGGCGGACAGGGTGGTAAAAAATAAATTTGGCACATTTACCTTCATCAATCAGGGCATTAAGTGCAGCTGTTACAGTAGTGTACGGCGTTGGTAAGGCATGTTTACCAATAGTTCTGGTTGCCCTGCTAATAGGAAGGATGTAATTAAACTAGAAAAGGTGCATAAAATAATTTATCAGGATGTTATGGGGAGGAAGCTTGAAAAACAGGAGGACTACCTGTTGTACTCATGTATGGTTTGACTCTGCTCGTGTATGGTATGAGATGTCTGGACAACATTCAAATCAACTGATCTTCTAATGGCATTGATCGGAAGTGCCCGCTGGTGCTTCACGTTTATAGTTCCAGAGCAATGAGTCATTGACAGAGACTGGAAGAACCTCCTCATTAGTCTAGAGTCAGAAATAGATTGGGTGTGGACATTAAAGATACAAACATGAAAAACTGGATATCCTGCTTCAAGGTGTGACAGTGCACTGCAGGTAGTGAACAGTCTTATATACTTAATCAGAATTATCCCATTGGTGGCTTCGAACTTGATGCCAGAGCATTAACAAACCTGCAATTGGACTCAGATGGTGACTATTTAATATTAATTGGATTAAACAAAGTGCTTATATTATAAAAGCAAATATATAAACCCTGAAACCCTGAAGAAGGGTCTTGACACAAAACATCGCCCATTCCTTCTCTCCAGAGATGCTGCCTGTCCCGTTGAGTTACTCCAGCATTTTGTGTCTACCTCCGGTTTAAACCAGCATATGCAGTTCTTTCTTACACATAAAAGCAAATATGTTGGATGCTGGAAATATTCAGCAAGTCACACGGTATCAGAATAGAAAGAAAGAGTAAAGTTTCTGCCAATTTATCGGGAGTTTCCACTGTTGCTGTTTGACCGCTGAGTATTTCCAGCATTTCCTGTTTTTCGGTTACATTACACGTTGAAATAATACAAATAAATTTAAATAAATTTAATATTAAAACGAATTAAAAAAGAAACGTCTCAGTAATGTCAACAATAAAAATATGGGATTTTTGAAAAACTCAATGCTAGCATTGGCTGGTGACATCCGCATTCTATGAATAAATTGAAAAATAATTAAAATGATTTTATATTTATATGTCAATGTATCTGAATTATTTCTCAAGAATTAAATTATGAGCGATTGCAAAAATGTATTTTATTTAGCTTAGATGGTTGAGAAGTTTTCAAAGTGGTCAAGTAATTGGAATTTAATAAGATGCATGCAGAGGAACAGATTGCCTGGGTGGAAAAATTAGAAAAATAAGAATGACAAAATTAGAGCATGGACATTCAGGACAGAAATCATTCAGGACGCACTTCAGACCACAAAAGGCTGCAGATGTTGGAATATGGGGAAAAAGTTTAAGTGCTGGAAGAACTCACGTAAGCAGCGTCAGTAGAGGAAAATGGACATCCAATGTTTTGGGTCAAGACGCTTTCTCCAGACTCTTCCAGTCCACCATCTGGATTTATCTGCCAGCCTTACCCCATCTGGCCTATATATGTGGCAGTGTGGTCAACTCATCACTACCCTCTGAACTGGCTTTGCAAACCACTCAGTTGTAATACAACCTCTACTTTGAAATTAAAAAAGGGTAACTATGAGTTAAGCGGCCGACGGAGCGGCACCATGGAGGCGTGAGGTGGGAGGTCGACAGCGATGAGATCTCGGCGGTGGCAACGGTGAAGCCTTGCGACGATGGGGCCTCGGCAATGGTGAAGCATCGTGGTGGTGGCGATGCCTCGCGGGTTAACCCGTGGTCGACGAGAGCATGGAGGACCACCGTGAGGGAGAACAATAAACAATGTGTGTGGAGGGGGGGGGAGAGGGGAACAAAGTACAATGGGGACCCAGCATGGGGGAACTGTTGGGTGGGGGGGGGGGGGACAAAAGGAGGAGCCGGCGTGCTTTGTAACTTTGTCGGCGCCGTAGGTGGCTGCTATTTGTATACATTGTGTATGCAAGCAAAGAATCTCATTGTTTCTAGTCACATATGACAATAAAGTATTCGTATTCCTAAAGGGCCTGTCCCACTTGTGCGTCATTTATGCGCCATCATTTACACGTCACGATGCATGCGTCGTGACACGCACGTGGTGCGCGCATGGTGCGTGGTGACGTAGGCAGGGACGCACGGTCGCGCACGGCGCCCCTAGGATTTTGGGATGTACAAAATCTTCGCGCGCCATCTGCGTGCTGCGCAAATGACGCCCAAGTGGGACAAGCCCTTTTACTATCCAGCATTAACTCAGGCACCGAGCATGGATTCAGCCCTATGAGGCATACAAATATCTGGGCACTCTTGTCTAAATTGGGAGATCTATCTCACAGACTAGTTAAACAATAGAATGCTATAATTTTACACACAGAATCATATTTGCCTACAATTTATTAGAGCCCTCCATCACCAAATAAAATACTATACACACTGGAGTACTCATGGTGTATTTCCAGCATTCTGAACATAGAACAGCACAGTACAGGAACAGTTCCTGTGGACCATATATCAGTGATGCCAAATTAAATTAATCCCCTTTGCCTGCACTGATCCCTCCATATTCATCTATTCTAAAACACTCCAATGCCACCATCCTATCTGCTTCCACCACCTCTTGCAGCATTGTCTGTAAAAATATCTCACCACACATCTCCTTTACACCTACCACCTCCAGGGCTGCCAACTCTCACGCTTTGAGCATGAGAATCACGCATTTGGACAAATTCTCACGCTGATCACAAATTTCTCACGCTCTGCCGTGAGAAATTCTGTGATCAACGAAAATGTCAAAACTCATATAAACTGCATGGGCCGCAGGTGTTGGAGAGCCGGGGCTGAGGGAGCGATGGAAGCAGCGGCGGGGACAGATGTGGGGAGCCAGGGCAGGTGAGTGTTTGCGGGCTGGCGAGTGTTTGCCGGGCTGGCGAGTGTTTGCGGGGCTGCGAGTGTTTGCCGGACTGGCGAGTGTTTGCCAGGCTGGCGAGACACTTGCTGCAGCTCCGGCCATGGAGCAGCTTCAGTGCAAGAGTCCCGGGCCGTCGGAGGCGCCAGAAGCGTTGCGCCGCTGCCGTGAGAGTCTCTGTGCTGAAGGGACAGAGACTCTCAAAGGTAGGGGGAGAGAGAGAGGGGACAGAGACAGGGGGGAGAGAGAGAGAGAGAGGGTGAGAGGAGAGAGAGGGGGAGAGAATGGGGAGAGAGAGGGAGGAAGAGAGGAGAGAGGGGAGGGAGAGAAAGGTAGGGAGAGAGAGAGGAGATAGAGAGGGGGGAGAGAGGGAGAGGTATAGAGAGAGGGGGAGAGAGAAGAAATATAGAATTAGGAGAAAGGGGGAGAGGGGAGGGAGAGAGAGGGGGAGAGTGAGGTGGGAGGGAGAGAGGGGGAAGAGAGAGAGAGGGGGGGAGGGAGAGGGAGAGAGGGAAAGAGAGAGAGGGAGGGTTGAGAGAGGGGGTGGAGAGGGAGGAGAGAGGGCAGGGTATAAGGGGAGAGGTAGTAAGGGAGATGGGGAAGAAGGAGAGAGGGAAAGACAAATGGGGAAAGAGGGAGAGTGGGGGCAAAGAGAAAGAGGAGATAGAGACAGGAGAAAGAGAGAGGGTAGAGGGAGCAAGGGGGTGTGAGGTGGGAGGGATGGGGAGAGAGGAAGGGAGGGATAGGAGGAGAGAAGAGAGAGGGGAGAGAGTGTGTGGAGAGATAGCAAGAGGGGGAAGAGAGAGAGGGGAAGAGGAGAGAGAGAGAGAGGGAGGCAGGGGAGAGAGAGGGGGTGAGAGGAGAGGGAGAGAGGGGGGGTGAGAGGAGAGAGAGCGGAAGAGGGGGGAGAGAGAGGAGAGTGAGCTGGGAGAGAAAGGGGGAGAGAGAGGGTGAGAGAGAGGACAGAGAGGGGGAGAGAGGGAGGGGGAGAGAGAGAGAGATAGAGAGAGGGGGAGGGATAGAGAGGCAGGGCTGCCAACTCTCATGCATTGAGCGTGAGAATCACGCATTTTCTCACGCTCTGTCGTGAGAAATACTGTGATCAACGAAAATTTCAAACCTCATGTCAAATGCATGGGCCATGGGTGTTGGAAGCAAAAGCAGTGGCGGGGACAGATGCGGACGGGGAACGGGGCTGGCGAGTCGCTCACTGCAGCTTCGGCTATGGAGCAGCCTCAGTGCAAGAGTCCCGGGCCGTCGGAGGTGTCGGAAGCGTTGCACCACTGCCACGAGCGTCTGTGCCAAATTTGCCCAGGTGACCGGCATGGATCAGGCTGCGGCTCGGTGCATCATGAAGGACAACCAGTGGCTGCTGGAAGTAAGTACCAAGCACTGGGTAGAAACGGTGGAAGATAGTGGACTTCAAATGGGAGTGGTTGGAGAAAGCATCCTGCTTGCCTGCTAGATTTTCACTTACTGTAATTGCAGGAAAAATTTTCCCGATGTTGGGGGAGTTCAGAACCAGGGGTCACAGTATAAGAATAAAGGGTAGGCCAGTTAGGACTGAGATGAGGACAAACTTATTTCACGCAGAGAGTTGTGAATCTGTGGAATTCTCTAGCACAGAAGGCAGTGCAGGCCAATTCATTGGATGTTTTCAAGAGAGAGTTATATTTAGTTCTTGGGGCTAACGTAATCAAGGGATATGGGGAAAAAACCAGGAAAGAGGTAACCAGGAAAGATTTTAGATGAACAGCCATGATCATATTGAATGGCAGTGCTGGCGCAAAGGACCGAATGGCCTATTCCTGCACCTATTTTCTATGTTTCTATGCTTGAGTATATGGCAATAAAACTCGATCACTTGATTTTGAAGTATTCATGCATGGTGGAGGTATAATTTAGTCATAGAGTGATACAGTGTGAAAACAGGCCCTTCGGCCCAACTGCCCACACCCGCCAACATGTCCCAGCCACGCTACCTGCTTTTGGTCCATACCTCCAAACCTGTCCTATCCATGTATCAGTCTAACTGTTTCTTAAATGTTGGGATGGTCCCTGCCTCAACTACCTCCTCTGGCAGCTTGTTCCATACACCCACCATCCTTTGTGTGGAAAAAGTTATCCCTGAAAAAGTTACCCTTTAAAAATACTTCATACAAAAAACATTGAAATCATACTTCTACAATGCACTAAAACATGATTTTAATACATCAAATTTCAAAAAGTTCCTACCTCCCACACCCTCCCCGCACTCGGTTGCTCCACTCCCTCACTGGGTCCCCCCCCAGTGATCGCTCAGCCTCCCCACTTTCAAACATGCTCCACCGCCCCTGGTTCAGACCGAGAACACTGCCAGATTTGAGCGGGGAACTGAGGCCAGTTGTCTGATGTCTGGATCCCAATGCTCAGCGCTTCATGTTTTGGAGTTGGCTAATGTTATTGATTTGTAATTAGCCTGATTTGTAATTAGTTGACAAAACCTTAATTTATTAATCCGGAATATCCAGGATGGGATAAGTATAATATTAAAATGACATGCAAGGTGTCAGGCTGTGGGTCACAACATACAGCCCCGATAACCCATTATTTCCTTCAGTTAAATATTGGGAAGGTAGCACTATTGTCATTTGCCACTCAACTATTATGTTTGTTTACCTCACTGACTATTTCTAACCGCGGCCCCCGCCCCCCCCTCAAATTCTTTTGACAGGCTGAATAGAAATGTCCCCAATCTCGTTGTTTTATTAATGGGATGTTCATCTACACGTAGATGAACATCCTCAAGGAGTCTAATCAGATGGAAACTGATTCAATGCGATATTTAAGAGTTTGTTCAAAGAAGGGGCATATTTTAAAGGAGTGACAGAGATACTTCCAGGGGAATGTGTGAGGAGATTATTATTTGTCTTTAGTTTTAACTTGAACCAGGACATCTGAAGATTCAAAGTTTAATATAGTAATTGTGCTGATACTGACCCCAACCAACCACGTATGAATATCATCCATTCCAGAGATTTTATTTTTATGATGCCATTTAAACTTCACTTGGATTTCAATCACTTCAATGTAAAAGTAATTGGGAATGGGGAGCATTGGAACAAAAATTTGCCCTCGGAGAGGAAGACAGCAAAATACTGAAAATATTGGGGGTGAAAATGACTTCAGGACAGTTTGTTAGGAAAATGAAAGAAATGGTAACAGAATACATATACAGCTGAGTGAGTATAATTTTATGGATGAGAAATTGTGTTCAACCAATTAATGACTTCTTTGACAAGGTAACTAGCATGTTAGATAACAAGGAAACCAATGATTGTAGCAAATTTTGTTATACATAATTTGGTCTGTGAAGTGTCCCATAAAAGATTACTGCACTAGATCAGCACCTGTGGACTTGAACGCAATAGGTTAACTCCAGGAGGTCAGATATGGGGCTTTATGTGTGGGCCAGATATATTGTCAGTGCAGTGGGGCTAGGAGCAAGGCCAAGTGTGCATCCAGAGTCAAGGTCTGGAATAGTACTTGGCATGCAGTCAAAGCTGGGACCAGGGAAGTGTTCAGCACTGGGAACCTAAGCAGGTAAGCAGCTATGATCAGGGTAGAATAGGGGGGCAGGTGTAAGGCTGGACTCAGGGTCAGGAATGAGAGAAGGTATGCAACTGGAGTCAGGGTCAGGAGTAGTACCAGGTGTGCAGTGAGACCCAGGTTGGTCAACATGGGCCAAGTGTTTGATTATAATCTGATTTCCATACATGAATATACTAAGATCATTCAAGTGCTGCACATGTTGATTAGCGCCTGGGCTCTACTATGGAATGTAATTAGGAATGTAATTAGGAATGTAATTTAGTCTAACCTTATAGCTAATCCAATTTAAACCATATATATTGCATTCAAGTGTAAGTTAAAAGACTCGCTACAGTATGCACCATGTTGCACAATTTCATGCTGAAAAATGCAAAAGCTCCGTACCAATGGGAGGGGACACACCCTCCTAACGCAACCCACCCCCACCGGTCGCTACGCTCCCTTGGGCTTGGTCTCTCGCAATTTCTCACCCAATGTTGGCAGCCCTGTGAGAAAAAGTGAGATGTGCAAAGATAGAACCCCTAGACTACCAAAGTGGTGTAGCCAAAGAGCGAATAAATGAAAGAAAGGAGAGGAATAGAATTTTTTTTTTAAAGGACAAAAAGAGAAAGAAAGAAAAAAGTGGTGATATACCTGACTCGCATCCCTCCCCACCCACCCCGTAATTAGATTTAAATCCAAAGTTGTGCTGTGCCATACTATCCTTGTAATAAATCAATGAATGGTGTCCATGTCTTCGAATAATGATCTGGTTTTTCTGCCAAGACAAGTCTAATATTTTCAAGATGTAGCGTCTCGGACATGTTTATAATCCACATCTTAAGAGTAGGGACTGATGTATGTTTCCAAAATTTGAGTATTAGTTTTTTCGCCGTTATCAGGCCATAATTAAGGAAACGTCTTTGAAATAATGATAGCTCAGAGCAGGCTTCTGACGTACCTACAATTATCAATTCCATGTCGGGGTCCAATTTTATTTTTAGTGGTTTTGAAAACATTTCAAAATTTCCTCTCCAGAAATTATGTAACTTTATACAAGAGACGAATGGGTTATAGTTGCTTCCTGAAGAAGGCATTTATCGCAAATAGGAGATACATTTGGAAAGATCTTATTTAGTTTAGACTTTGAATAATAGTCTGTGCAGTATTTTAAATTGAATGAATGAGTGCCTAACGTTGATCGAACAATTGTGTATATATAGCAGGTTTCCCTCCCATCTGTCCTTTAGAATTTTTACGCCAAGTTCATCTTCCCAAGATCTTCTAATTACTTCTGACGATGGGATTTCTATATTTAAAAGGGTGATATACAGATATATTAACTTATTTGACTGAGTTTCTATTCATACATTCGTCTAATGTGTCTGACAACAAAGATTGATAGTCTTGGGTATATGATTTCAGATAGTTTCGAATTTGAAGGTATCTAAAATATTGACTACCTTTCAGGTGATATTTCGACTGTAATTCTTGAAATGAGAGAAGTTCCCATCTCATAAAGATATCCGTGTTTTTTGATTCCTGAACTTTCCCAATGTGTGAACGTTTTGTCTAAAATAGATGGCTTGAACGAAGGATTGTTGGCAATTGGTAAGAGAAGAGATACATTACTCAGTTTAAGGGTTGACTTCACTTGTCTCCAGATTCGTAAGGTACTGTGGATAGTCAGATTTTTCTCATATAGTGTTTTCTTCAAATTTATTGGAGAGAGAAGGTTGGCATGTGTTGTCCAACCAATAGATTACTTTTTTAATATTCGTTGCCCAGTAATAGTATAAAAAATTGGGGAGACAGTCCACTTGCTACACAGATTAAACAACCAAAAAGGCATGCAATTGTATGGTGATCCCATGACAACAGATCAGAACAAACACATAGAGTACATATATTGTCAGATCTCATTGTGAACACCTAAACAGCCAACAGAACTTCATCCCTCTGATGCTGAGACTCTAGTATGCGAGTGCTACAGGCAAGACGTTTGTGACCATGCTGAGAAAGAAATGCCAAGAGGGTTCCTTCTGAGATCCCATCCTGGTGGTAGCACTGATAACTAAAGCCCCTGTCCCACTTGCGTGTCCTTGACACGCAAATTACGCGACCTCATGGTCGTGTTGAGCTGCGACGGTCCCGTGAAGGTCGCGAGCGACTTCATTCGACCACACAGCCGTCTGGAGCGCGTGACGTCATTTGAAGACGGACACAAAATGCCAGAGTAACTCAGTGGGACCGGCAGCATCTCTGGAGAGAAGGAATGGGTGACATTTCGTGTCAAGACTCTTCTTCAGTCTGAAAGAAGGATCTTGACCCGAAACATCACCCTTGCTTCTCTCCAGAGATGCTGCTGGTCCCACTGAGTTACTCCGGCATTTTGTGTGTATCTTCAATTTTCTTGGCCCCACTCTGGGAGTAGAAGTGGGGGCGGATCCGGACCGCAACGGCCGTGAGCCCCAGGCCGGGTTCGGCGATCGTTTGCCTGTTTCTGCTGCTGTTGCAGGTGAGACGTTGCGTCGCTCCAGAGTCTTGGGCCTGTCCCACTTTGGCCGTCAGTTACACGACAGGCCGTTGGCGCGCGAAGATTTCGTTCACTACAAAAATTTCGGAGCCCCGCGCGATGTCGCGCACAACTACATACCCTTCCGCGCTTCTCAGTGGGACCGGCCCCGCGCGGCCATACGATGTCCGTGTGCCTCAACGTGACCACGAGGTCGCGTAATTTGCGTGCCAAGGACACGTAAGTGGGACAGGCCCTTTACACTCCACAACTAAAAGTGTCTCTGGCTAAGTTATTTCAGTGCAAATGCAACACAAGCATCTGACCAACAAGGTGGAAATACAAAAACACAAATCCAATAAGGCTTTTTTACTTACTAATCAATTTGCCAAATTATTACCAAATCATCATCAATCATTACCAAATTGATGGACAATCAATGACAGCACTGTCTAACATCACTTGTCTCCCATGATCTGCTAAATGAACACAGTTTGGGTTTCACCAAGATCTTTAGATACCAGACCTCATCAGAGCCTTATTTCAAATAGCCAAATTCCATGGATAATTTGTGATTGACTATCTTTGACTCAACACTGACAGTGATTGTTTATGAGATCAAGGAGGCCTAGTAAAGCTGGTCAATGGGAAGAAAAGGGAACATACTCCAATAGTTAGAGTCATACATCACCCACAAGTCATGCTTTGTAGTGATTATTTATTTCAGCCCGACAACACTGTTCCAGAGGGCAGAGTCCTAGGCGCAACCTTTTTCAGCTGCCTCATCCTAACCTTCTTTCCATCATGTCAGAATTGGGCATTTTTGCTGATGATTGCATAACACTCAAGTATATTTGCAACACCTCACCATAGGAAGCAGAATTGATCATGCATGTATCAAGACCTATACTGAAAGTAGCATTGGTTGCGCATATTGCAGGGATTGTCTGAAGAAGGGTCCCGACATGTCACCCATTCCTTCTCTTCAGAGATGCTGCCTGTTCTGCTGAGTTACTCCAGCTTTTTGTGTCTATCTTGCAGGGATTAATAAAAGGAACTCACTGCTACCTTCTCACGGGCAAATTGGGACGGGCAATACAGCAACACTATACAGCATACATTGGTAGTGGTGGTAACAAACAAAAAGTGGGAAAGAAATAAGTAAATGATAGGTATTTAACTTCAAAGAACGGCTTTAGGAGATCTGGGAATCAGAAAACACCGCATATAACTAAAGTTATGTTCCTTTATCTAATTGTGGAAAAAAACAAAAGCTCACCCATGTTCTCCACAAAGTCTCTGCACTTTTCCACCAGCACTGGTCGGCCAGGCATGTGAATCTCAGTGTTGCCAAAATCCAGCAGCTTCAATATATTATGCTCCACAATGATCATGTTCTCTGATCTCAGATCCAAGTGAAGAATCTGATTAAGATGAAGATATTCAACAGCACTGAGTATCTGTGCCAGTAACTCTACTACATGGTGCTCACTGTAACAGGATCTGCAAAAGGAAACAAAAACAGGTGCAGCAGTCCTTTAGAAACAATGGGGCGAACAGACTCAGCCTCCTCTGAGTCTGAAGAAGGGTTTCGATCCGAAAGGTTGCCTATTTCCTTCGCTCCATAGATGCTGCCTCACCCGCTGAGTTTCTCCAGCATTTTTGTCTGCCAGGGGCAATCAACAATCATGTTTAATTCCTAGTAATGCCTGGCTACTTAAAACCAGGCCCCTCTCCCAATTTATATCCCAGCCTATCCATATAACCATGGTTTCACACCAGTAACATCGAAAATTTGGGCTAGAATGGCCAGATGCAGAAGAAAATTATTTAAATTGTGATAGTGAGAAACAAAGATTTTAAGCAACAGGTCCATTTTTACCTCTGAGCCAAATAGTGAAGAAGCTCTTTGCCTCGGCAGAGTTCTTGGATCAGAACCAAGTATTTGGGCGTAATATAGGCACCATGAAGCTGCACAATGTTGCTGTGATGGAGCTGTTTCAGGGTTTCATACTCTTTTAGGACAAATGGCTTCTTTATCTTCCTGTATGGAGTGATTTTAGATGCAAGTGATTTTCCGGTGGAGTTTTCCACACATTTCTTTATGATGCTGAATCGCCCTCTTTAAAAAAATTCAAACAATAAACAGAATGAAAAGTTATACTAATATAGCTAATTTCATTAATCTTATTGTTGAATATTAATCAGTAAGAATGCTATCTAAACACAGGTCTCATAGTTTGAACTTGCTCAGAACGATCTCTGTTCGGTCACCAGCTGTCAAGCAGATGTCCTTTCACTCTGTACTTCCACACAGTGGAGCTCCAATGAAATACATGACCAATATCTTTGTTTTGTCGCACTGTCATCGTCCTCTACTTAACTTTTCATGTCTTCTCTTTCGTGTTCTCTTGTGAGGCACTCATGACAGCTTTTATGTAATGGGTGTTGTCCATATGTTGGGTTGGTAATGAATGCTCAATTTAAATGTAATATTATTTTCCTGATTTTTTTTAAAGGAATGGTTTCAACAGACTATTTATTGTATTCTGCTAGAATTTAGTTTTAGTTTTAGAGATGCAGCGCGGAAACAGGCCCTTTGGCCCACTGGTTCCGTGCTGACCAGCGATCCCCACACATTAACACTATCCTACACCCACTAGGGACAATTTTTACATTTACCAAGCCAATTAACCTACACGTATTTGGAGTGTGGGAGGAAACCGAGGATCTCGGAGAAAACCTGCACAGGTCACGGGGAGAACGCACAAACTCCGTACAGACAGCACCCGTAATCGGGATCGAACCCAGGTCTCCGGCTCTGCATTCGCTGTAAGGCAGCAACTCTACAGCTGCGCCACCGTGACCGCCCTTACTCTTTCACTAACTACTGAATGACCGTTAATCCATGGAGCGTCTTCATTTGACGATACTGATCATAGTTCAATCAACATTCAGACACAGGGAGGGAAAATAAAATTGAGGTGGAAGATCACCCATGATCATATTGAATGGTGAAGCAAACCTGAGGGACGCTTACGGGCCACTCCTACTCCAATTATGTAATGGTTAACTTGAATAGCACACTTCTCCAACGGCATTATATTTTAAGATATATTTGTCATTTGTTCGCACACAGCCCAGAGTGTCCTTCCAACAAGTTTCCGTATAACCACTTTTCAATAAAGTGTATGAAGCAAATCAAGCACATTGTCAAACACATCCAGAAATCTGCATAAAAATCACCCTAGCCTCTGTGCCGTCCTATATATATTGACTATAACGGTGTCATGTTCAAAATATAACATGCTAACTCAGTTTCTCTCTCCAACAAACTTACCAAATCTATTTCCACCATTTTCTGTTTTTAATCTTGTAGTAGTATGTACTGTATAGGGCAATTCTAATTCTCATTTTACTGCTCAGATTGTGTGCTATCTTCCAAATAATTCAGTCCTTCTTATGCTCTATATTACCATATTCCAGCCCATATGTGTTAGGGGCAATTCAAGTACCTGCTTATCTCTGCTAAAAATGTGTATGTCTCTTGCAATGATGCTGACATCTCACCATGCAGACTGTGCGATTGTATTTCTAAATGGAAAGAATGCAGAAAGGAAAGCAAACATTAGAAAACTAAAACATGGAATGAAGGAATATCTCAGTAAAACACTCATATCTGAAGATGGGTCTTGACCTGAAACGTCACCGTTCAGAGATGCTGCCTGACCCGCTACTTTTAGTGTCTATCTCATGTCTCTGAACATTACTTGGAAGTATAAATATTTTTCTGCCATTTCTAACATTCCTAACAGTTCAATCTCTCTGATTAATAATCCCCATTTATTCACAGCTCTTTTATCTACCCTGTACATTAATGAACCTGTGTTGGAAAGTAGCTCTGGTTACATCTAATGTCCGTAGCTGATCGGTGACACACACACTGCTTGTATGAATTCTTTTATTTTTTATTTTTATTTTTATTTTTATTAGAAGTACAATAAGTTACAGTAATACACACCACATATATCTTATTACATTTGTTGTACCCCTTCATTTTTTGAGCTTTAAGAAAGATAGAAATAAAAGAAGTAAGGAAAGTGAGAAAGAGTCGTGATAGTGCAAGAAAGTGTTGGGAAAAGAAAGCCCATTAGAAAGAGAGTTAGAGAGGAAAGTTAAGAAATAGACCCTAGAAAAGAAAGAAAGAAAGAGAAACAATTGCTCTAATATAAAAAACTACGCAAAAAGGGATATACCAACCATATTTTTCATCCCCGTTACCAGATCCTGGCACCATTTATTTTTTAAATTACTGTTGCACCTTATGCTTGTAGTAAGTCCATAAATGCAGACCACGTCTTTTGGAAGTGGTCTGCTTTGCCTGCGAGGAGGAGTCTCATATCTTCCAGGTGTAATGTTTCGAACATGTTTGAAATCCACATTTTTATTGTTGGTATAGGAGCATTTTTCCAGAATTTGAGTATAAGCTTTTTTCCCGTTATTAGCCCGTAATTAAATAAATTCTTTTGAAACACGTTTAGTTCAGGGCTACCTTCCATTATTCCAAAGATAATCCATTCTGCTTTTGGTATCAGTATTATTTTAAAATTTTTTGTGAAGATTTCAAATATTTAGTTCCAGAATTTTTGGATTTTTATACAAAAAACAAAAGTAGCTTCTTGAGACTGACATTTATCACAAATGGGTGAGACGTTAGGGAAAAGTTTATTTATTTTGGTTTTTGAATAGTATAGTCTATGTAATGTTTTGAATTGAATTAGAGTGTGTCTTGCGTTAATCGAGCATTTATGCACATATAGTAAGTGTTTATCCCAGCTCTCTTTTGAAATTTTTATAGCTAGTTCTTGTTCCCAGTCTCTTCTAATACTGTCAGTTGTAGGTATTTCTATATTTAAAATAATGTTATATAAGTATGATATTAAGTTTGCTGATTCGGCCTTTGTCTTCATTGCTTCGTCCAGTAAGTCTGGAGGCATATTATGATAGTCTTTTGTATATTTTTTCAGATAGTCACATATTTGAAGATATTTAAAATATTGATTACTTCTCAAATTATATTTCAGTTGTAATTGTTGGAGTGATAGTAATTTTCCAAATTCATACAAGTCTCCGAGCGTTTTGATTCCTATTCTTTCCCATTGTGTAAATGATTTATCTATAGTAGAGGGTTTAAACGACGGATTATTGACTATTGGCGATAAAAGAGATAGATTTCTTAATTTTAGATTTTGTTTTATTTGTTTCCAAGTTCTAATTGTGCTATGTATCATTGGATTTTTATTGTAATTTTTGTTATTCAGATTCATTGGTGAGAGGAGAGTCGCTCCTATATTGCACGGGAAGCAGTCCTCTCTCTCCATTACAATCCAGTCCACCTGCTGGGCAGATTTGTCCAGCAGGTGAATCATATTTTTAATATTTACTGCCCAATTATAGTACATAAAGTTAGGGAGTGCTAGACCACCCAGCTCTTTGGGTTTGCTCAGATGTGTTCTTTGTATTCTGTGGGATTTATAGTCCCATATAAAATTTGTGATGTCTGAGTCCAGTTTTTTGAAAAACTTTTTTGGAAGGTATAAAGGGATTGATTGAAATAGATATAGGATTTGTGGTAGAAATATCATTTTTACAGCATTTATTCGTGCTTGTATGAATTCACATAGCTTTATTCAACTTACTTTCTTTCTCTCATATTTTGCCCCTGTACAGATGTACATAACTGACTATGAATAAAAATAACTTTAAATAGCAAACTGACTATGAATAAAAATAACTTTTAATATATTTGCTCAGGGAATGTGATTATTGTTGGTAAGATAAGCACTTATTTTCCATCCATACTGTCATGGAACTGAGGAGGTTGCTGAAGGTTAATATTATCAGTGGCTTGGAATGGCTTGTAGGCGAAAGTGGGAGAATACAGGAGAATTTCCTTTTCTGAAAAAGTTTAGTGAAACAGATGAATTACTCTGACCAATTCCAATTCAAAAAGATTTCCCAAACATCCTCTGATCTATTTGCTTCTTAACGCACTTGTTTATTTAATTATTAACTGTATTAACCTAAAATTGATTCTATGTTCATATTTAAAAAACATGCTGTAGTGTCTTAAATCCTGCAATTGGATTGAATGTGAACTACTGCAGAGGCAGAAGCCCAGACAATGTAGTTGGATAGAGTATGAAACTGCAGATCTTATACCTGCTGAGTGGAGAAATAGATTATGTTGTAACTCTCTGCAATGCCCAAGTAACAGAAAGAGACAAACACATTGTTTTAGTGTTAGTTTTAGTGCTGGGGAAATGTACAGCTATAGATCTCAGTATGTTGGTACACTATTATACAGTCTGATAATTTTCCTGGTTGCTGTCCATCCGAGGTTAGTAAATACAAAATCTGAAAGCCTTTGACCTGAATTGATAGGTGTTTTTAAACAAGCCATTTTGATGCACATTTCAAAAAATTTGCCTGCTTAAGGAACTCTTGATATACATTCCAAACGGCATCAATATATCGGCAGTCATATGCAAAATATTCATTTTTTATGTTTGTCATTGTGGAAACTTAACTTGGGGGGGAACTGGTATCTATGTCATGAGACATAATGTCGGGGTTTGCTATTCTTTCATATTTAATTTCAAATAAATGTTATACACATAAATACAATTTAATTTAAAATAAATATTTAGGCAAAATGGAATATTATTGGAATTAGAGCTTAATTATTTTCATTACTAATTACTAGGATAATCCAGTAAAAATTTCAAGAGAAACTTCTTTATTCAAAATGTTGAGACTTCGGAATTTACCTCCACTTGTAGAAGTTTAGGTTGTCAACATTTAAGAGCAAACAATACATATAAATTAATTAGAAACTGAGCGGTATGCTGATGGGGTTGGAAATAAGCTGGGATGAGTCTAGTGTGCGGCAGAAACACTAGCCCAAATCAATGGAAATGCACAATTTAAAACATATACCATTAAAATGTATTTCTTGGAAAGAAGGGACATCTACTGTTCTGTTACCTCTATAGTATGTTTGACCAACCTAGAAATAGTTTTGAGTTTACCTGTCTCCCCAATGATAATTTCTGCAGATGGGTGACTAAATGGTCCTTTCCCAGCTTTGTTGACATATGCAATTCTGTACAAATAGGCTTCTCCCCTGCTCAGATTACTGGGATTAAAGCAATTTTCAGAAAGATCGGATGCAATGGTTTTCCAGACTTCACCTGAAATAATAGAGATAATAGAGATAATAAAGAAATAATAGGCAGTGCAAAAAAAGGGATTTTTTTGCACCCAGACAACTCACTCAACAATATTTACATTAATCACATTTTTATTCTCCCCACATTCTGATCAAAATCTTCAAAACTCTGCAATATAATTCCATCAAGAACTAAAGGGCATTTGTTTGAGGTGAGAGGAGAAAGAGTTAATAGGAATTTAAGAGAACATTTTTTCACAGAGGTTGGTGGGAATTGTGAACAATCTGGCAGAAGAAGTGGGTGAGACATATACAATAACAACATTTAAGAGACCTTTGGACAGGTACATGGATAGGTAAGTTGTAGGTCAAATGCAGACAAATAGGACTAGATTAGATGGGCATCCTGGTCAGCATGGACGAGTTGGGCCAAAGAGCATGTTTCCATGCTCTGACTCTCAACTACACTCTTGGGGCAATTTATTATGGCCAATTAACCTACCGACCCACAAATATTTGGGATGAAGGAGAAAACCAGAACACCTGGAGGAAGTCTATACAGTCACAAGTGCAAATTTAACACAACGGCATCTGAGGTCAGGATCGAATCTCACTCTCTGGCAATGTGAGGTATCGACTCCACTAGCTACGTTCACAGATTGCTTTGGTTATTTTCCTTTGGTTGTGTACTAACTAATGTTAGCAATGTTACAAAATTTTGAGATTTTAATAATCAAGTATGTAATTTATCCCATCCGATAAAGCATAAAAAGAAGTTTAATTTGACACCTAATTCACTTTCATATCTTCAGTATTAAAAAAGTTATGGCCATTTTCATACTCGGAAATAAGCATCTTGTTCCCTATTGCTTTTCCATTGACTGAACACAAAAGCTGCGATCGAGGACAGTCAAAAGCCTATAACTTTATTAAAAATTAAGAGAACTGTAAGACATTTTCAGTTATTATAGATTGAAGCATTCTGAAACAAATATGACTTGAAATTAAAGCATATAAATAGTTAGTTACCTAATTGTAGCTAATTACAAAATTCAATTATTAGATCTAAACATCTATCAATTTCTTAAGAATAGATTACCATTTTTAAATATCCTAAGTGTCCAAATAACATTCACACAAGAATTCACAATAAAACATGTTTTTTAAATCTCATTGTCATGGATTTATAGGCCAAAGGAAGGAATTTAATGTTTAATACCTGTAAATTAATGGCCATTTAAATCAACTTGCGTGTGGGTTTTACTGGAACGGGACCATTTGGAACGTTGAGGGTGTTGTGATTTATACCCCCATATCGGCATGCCGGTTCGTATGGGGACTAAATCGCCGTTTCGCAACTTAAAATGTGAACTAAAGGCATCTTAAGAAACACTTTTATACATAAAAGTAAACGGCTTTCGTTTACCTGTCACCTACATGAAATCCGTACCCGTCGTCGGCGTTTACGGCTTTAGAAGCTGGTTTTAAAATGACTCCAGCGTTGAAATTGCCGGGCGATTTAAAAAAAAAGACACAGAACGGCCATCGGAACGATTCTTCAGCAAACGCTTGGTCTCCGACAAAATATAATCCAGGACAAGGTAAGAGAAAATCGCGTTTTAACCCCGTCCCCCCCTTCAAACGCGCCAAAATCGCGCACACGGCCAGTGGCAGAACTGCAGCGCTGCTGAAGGTAAGTATTGTAACATACCTACTAATGTTATGCAATAAAATTATTTTAGCATGTTGAAGGAATTTGGAATTGAATTTTTTATAAATGTGTTGTGTACACTGCAAGGGAAAATTAAACTTTCTAACCACAGCACAGAAAAGAGCTCTTAAAATTAATCCTCAGAATGGATTCATAAATACCAGATTTGTTGTTAATTCTCAGTTTAAACTGTAGAAAATTACACTGCATGAATTGACACTTTTTTTTTCAATTGTCTGTTGTCAGCGAGCTTTTTTTAACATGAATCTCCACCTTCCTTTTTCAATCACCATCTTCAATTAAACATCAGTTTACTAAATGGTCACCAATGTCCTTATCCTTAATTGGCCAAATCAATGCTATTAAAATGTGCATTTTACCTAAATTTCTGTATTTATTTCAGATGATACCAATTTTTATTGCCAAATCTTTCTTCGATATTATAGACTCCAAAATTTCTTCATAAAAATAATGAATAATTAATAATAATAAAAATCTCAGACTAGGTAAAAAATACTTACAGAAATCAAAAAAAGATGGTGGTTTGACATTGCCGAACCTTAGACTACTATTGGGCAGTCAATGTTCGTTATTTAACATTTTGGTCAAAAGATTTAGAAGATACCCAATGCCCAGGATGGATAAACCTAGAACGTGATTCCTTACAAGTACATTGGCTTCTATTCTAGGGGCCTTGTTACCTTTTACAATTACGAGATTGAATAAATATATGACTAACCCAATGATAAGACATACGTTCCGAATATGGTTTCAATTTCATAAGTTTTTTGGACTAAATTATTTTATCTTATCGAGTCCTATTTTATCCAATTTTCTCTTCCAACCATCTAGTACTGATCAAGTCTTTTTGTTATGGAAGAGGAAGGGATTAGTAGCTTTTCGTGATTTGTTTTGGAGGGTTGTTTTATGTCTTTCGAACAACTCTCCAATAAATATAACTTGCCTAATTCACACTTTTTTAGATATTTACAAATTAGACATTTTTTGAAGGCTACTCTACCCCTTTCTCCGCTACCACATCAATCCGAAATTTTTACAGTTGAACCCTTATCAGAAAGGATTAATAACAACTATTTATGAGTTGATTTTGAAATTACAAATAGATACATTTGATAAAATTAAGAATGACTGGGAAAGAGAACTCCAAATTTCTCTATAGAGAAATGGGAGAGGATTCTTCAATTAGTTAATACCTCTTCAATGTGTGCAAGACACGCTTTGATACAATTCAAGGTGGTTCACAGAGCTCATATGTCAAAAGATAAGTTAGCTCGTTTTTATGGTCATATAAATCCTACCTGTGACAGATGTAACTCTGAAGTTGCCTCGCCGACCCATATGTTTTGGTCCTGCCCTCTTTTTGAAAAATATTGGAAATAAATTTTTGATACTATTTCTGTAGTCTTAGGTTTACAACCTCATCCTATTACTGCAATTTTTGGGCTACCAATGTTAGATTCTATTCATTTGTCCCGTTCCGCCCATCTTTGCTTTTTGCTTTTACCACATTAATCGCCAGAAGATTTGTTTTATTTAAATGGAAATACTCCAACCCTCCGACCACACTCCAGTGTTATTCTGAAACGATATCATGTTTAAATTTAGAAAAAATCAGGAGTGACATTGTTGAACCCTTGGTTAAATTTGATAAGACTTGGGGAAAATTTATTGAACATTTTCATACAACATAAATTGCTCCCACTTTAACCGTTATAAAAATTATTTTATCTCTATATGGTGGAACGGACTTGAAGACAAACAGACTTAAATTGTTGAAATTCTCAGTTCAGTTTCGGTTTTGCTTTGCTTTGTTTTTTTATCTATTTTATTTTTATTCGTATTTTATTATCATCAATTTTTCCTTTTTTTCTTCTTTAGTTTAGGGGGGTTTTGGTTTTTTTCTTTTGTCTTTTTATCTTTGTGTTTTTTTTTTAACATTTATAAGTTTCCTTTTAAAGATTTAACTATATTTACATAGAGACCGGGAGGTCTATATTCATTGTGTATTTTGACACGGGTCTCATATTAGGTTATACCTGTTATTAATGTAATCCTGATCCCTATGTATCAATATCATTGTTATGTTTATCATTATTATTTTTGCTCTGCTTTTTATGTTTTATTTTTGCTTTTTTCGGAAAAATACCCAATAAAAAGATTTTAAAAGAAAGAAAGAATCTCCACCTACCTTTTTTCTGACACTCAATAACATACGTTACTGGCATGCTGCTCACAAATGGTTTCCATATCACTAAAGCACCATCTTCAAATACTTGCACTACTTCAGGGGAATCGGGGCAACAAGGTAAATCTATAGCGGAGAAAATTATATTAATTTGACCAGAGGGACAAAAGATTTCTGACATTTTACTCTTTTTGTTGAAACTTCCATGAAAACAATGGACGCAATCTGAGAATACCTTAAAAGTAGATTCAGGAACAGAGATTTCCCTGCTGTATCAGATTATTCCAACCTACCTCACTGCAGCGCTTGCACTTTTTTCTCTGCATTTTCTCTGTAACTGTAACACTATACCATTATTTTTTGCACTATTTTTTCTCTTTGCACTGTTGTACTTGTGTATGGGTTGATTGTACTCATGTACGGTATAATTTGACTGGATAGCAGACAATGATTTTCACTGTATCTTAATACACATAACAATAATGAAGCAATACCAATCCTCTGGATCACAAGCCACTTACAATAGCTTTCTCATTTATTTCTCTGGGTTTATTCCCTCCTCCCCTGAAGTCCCATCAGGAGTAGCAATGCTGTATCATTCATCCTGTACCCCCCCCCCCCCCCCCCCCCCCCACTAGCTGCTAGGGCAGGCTGAAAAATTCTGCTCCTCAGTTCCACTTCCAGTTTGCATATAGGGCAAACTGTGAATGTGATACTGAGTGGCTTGTGTATCTTATCCAGATTTACCAAAACCAATCATTGAAAAACATACAGAAAATGAATTACCTGCAAGATTCAGTAAGCAGCAAGTTGAAGTTTTGCCTAAGTGGTTTTCTGCCACGCACTTATAACTACCGAGATCCTCCTCACCCACATTTAGAATAGTTAATAGCTGGCATTTTGTGCTTGTGGTTGATGACAATATTCGGTTGCTGCCGCACATCAGTTGGTTGTCTAGGAAAAGTAAACATTCAATATGAAAATCAAATGAGTATTAGATTGATAAATGACTGGTGTGAGCATTTATTTTGTCTGAACTGCAACATTTAAATATATCTCATGATATATTTTGATTGAGTAAATGGCAAATCTTTCAAAAGGTAGAGCGATTCTGTATAACGCAGGACATTTAGTTTCGTTTAATTTAGTTTATTGTCACGTGTACAGCGAAAAGCTTTTGTTGTGTGCTAACCAGTCAGTGGAAAGACAATAAATTATTACAATCGAGCCATTCACAGATACATGATAAGGGAATAACATTTAGTGCAAGATAAAGCCAGTAAGGTCCGATCAAAGATTCTAAAAGAGTCTCTAAATGAGGTGAAAAGTAGTTTCGGACTGCTCTCTAGTTGTGGTAGGATGATTCAGTTCTCTGATAACAACTGGGAAGAAACTGTCCCTGAATCTGGAGGTGTGCATTTTCACATTTCTATACCTTTTGCCCGATGGGAGAGGGGAGAAGAGGGAGTGGCAAGGGTGTGACTCGTCCTTGATTATTCTGCTGGTCTAGAGAAAAAAGAATCACACTTTTTCTGAATAACCTGGGATACTGGGACAACCAATGCCACTGCTTGATCAGAACAATGGAAGATCAGCAAACTGAGTATCTATTAACTTAAACCTCTTGTCTAGAAAGCTCCTGTTAAATGTTGTGTTCAAACGCTGAGCCATCAGGAAATGATTTTATGGATCAGCAATGACAAGAGAGGTGCAGAACAAAACATATCTTACCTTTGAACCAGTGTATTTTAGGATTTGGATAACCTGAAGTTCTGCAAGACAGGGTCACAGTCTGACTCAAGACAACTGACTGGTCTTGGAGCTCTTCGAGAAATGATGGCACTACAAAAAAAACAAAATAAGCTGTCAATGTTTTAAGGTTAGGAACAGGCAGATGTCCACAAATTATCTTATTAATTTGAATACTGCGGGACAAAGTAATGAAATAACTTGTAAATTAGTGGTAGTTGCAAGGTTGCTGTGCTAGATTGGTGAGGTAACATTAGCAGACCTTTTAGTCCTCAGGAGTGCAGTGCTAATTTAGAATGTCAAAAAAAGAACTGGATTAATGTAACTATCAATAAAGTAGTAGTTTTTATATTTACAAGCGTAAATATAAAATACAGGAGGTGTGAGAGATTTATGGTACTCTAACAAAGCAATAGGAAACAGGTGGGAAAAACCTGCCATTACACCTTCACTTAAAGAGCAAGAAACATATCAAAAAGATAACTAGGGAAGGTCAAAATAATTACATTCAAGATATATTTTCGAAAGATTTTGGATGGGATTAGAAAGTAACCTACTATAAAAGGAATTGACTTGTGGCAAATAATCTCCTTATGCACTCAAATATTTCTGTATTTTTATGTGGAGTTAACATTCTTAGTTAAACAGAATGAATTGAGAAATCATTAGATGCATTGTTTAATCTTATAATCCTCCTATATGGACTCCCTCCTATAAAAATAAGTTTTAAAGCTCTACTAAAATGAAATAATTGTAACACATTATTTTCATTAAAAAAAAACATAATTTCTAATTAGCAGCTAAAATCATCATCATTAGGGCTGTGTCATTTAACAACAAATTATTCTGTGTAAAATATGAGCTATTATCAGAGTATTACATTGCTCAGCAATACCTTTCTCCTTTGATTTTGAACCAGGAATCTTGAAAGAAAACAGTCTGGATTTTATCTTAAAGGAACCAGTGGCATTGTCACTAGAGTCCGTAGAACACATGCTTGCTTTCTGTTTATCCGAATCTGCGCAAAATTATAATATGGTTAACATAACATATTTCTTTTCATTTGATCAACCAATCTGCACGTTAATATTAAGGTAAATTATTCCTATCATCTTAATGTCCTGTATCAGAGTTACAGCTGCAATTTAACATTCACATTGGCTGATGGCTGTTTCTCCAATATTACCTCTTGGGATCTTGCAAATGATGGTATTTTGACCAGACTGAAATTGGCAGTTACTACAGAATTTTCCTACCATATTAAACGGGGAAGGTTGAATGTAATTTTCTTCATTTGGAAAATTCGCACTTCACAAGCTATGAACTAATTTATCTGTTGGTTTAACAGGGGTCTAACTAGCAGTCCTTAAAAAGAAAGGACTACAGATATTACAAATGTTCAAAAGTCAGATATATTCTGTGAAGACAGAAACAGAATTAGCATTTCCAACTATAGATCTTTGACAGTAAGATAGTAGATTAGTGGCCTGAAATGATGGAGACAAAAGGGAGTTCAGAGTTCAGAGAGAGACAAATGGATGATCTGGATCAGGTCAGTATTAAGAAGGGTCACACGAGGGTTGATAAATCCCCAGGGCTGAATGAGATCCTTTCTCATTGGTGCTGGAAATGGGAGCAACAATAAACTGGTTTATGAACTCCACAGTTTAAGTTGAGACCTTGCAACAGGACCTGAGACATCGACTGTTTCGCTCTCCACAGATGCTGCCCAACATCCTCGGTATTTCCAGTCCAATAATTTTCCTAATATTGGCCTGTGGTTACTACTTTTCAAAAACATAGAAACAATTTTATCTATCTTTCAGTCTTTGGGCATGCACCTGTGGAGAACAAATGCGCAAAAATCTCTATCTTGGCCCTGTTATTTCCTTCCTTGCTTGCTTGCCATTGCATTCTGGGATGGATCTCATTCAGCCAATGATTCATGCAACGTTCCAATCCTGAAACACGCACTTGCAAGATGATTAAAATTCTCTTTTTTTTTGGACAATCATGTCATAAGAACATCTAAATCGTCTATATTTTGTGTAATTGTATAATCAATATTTTTATACTAAATATACACAACAGAGTTAGCCACATTTATTGTGCAAAAAATAATCATTTTGATTATATTGAAAGTAGATGTTTCGAGATTAATTTATTGGAATTAAACATTAAATTCCTTCCATCTGGCATTTTTTCATGACAGTGAGATTTAAAAAGCATGTTATATTGTGAATTCTTGTGTGAATGGGATTAGTTTGTTATTTGGATACTTAGGCTATTTAAAACAATTATCCTTTTCTTAAGAAATTGAATCTACAGGACATTCTTAATGGGAAAGTAGTGGGCAGAAAGGCATGTCATGCGTGGTTTGAAGAGCAAAAACTTGTAGTTTACAATGCCAAAATCAAAAAGTTGAGGAAAAACAAGATGTACAGAGTTGCTTATTGGTTACTATCTGAGGAGTATGATGATGCTATTGATTATGATATGCCAATGTACCAGGTAGCAACTGATCTTCTCTATAAAGACTTGGTCTATTGCTCGAAATTGTAACTTATTTACCTATCTGTTACGGACACAGCATATAATACAATAATATTAAAGTTCTGATCTTGAGAATATCACATTTTTGAATTTTCAAGGTAGTCTGGGTGTTTATTACTATTTCCATCACAACGGTCACTTTTGTAATTAGCTACAATTAGGTAACTAACTAATTATAGGCTTTAATTTCAGGTCATCCAAGTAAGATGTTTTATATTTGTTTCAGAATGCGTCAATCTATAATAACTGAAAATTTCATTCAATTCTCTTAATTTTTAAGAAAGTTATGGGCTTTTGACTGTCCTCGATCACAGCTTTTGTGTTAAGTCAATGGAAAAACAATAGGGAACAAAATACTAATTTCCGAGTATGAAAATGGCCATAACGTTTATAATACTGAAGATATGAAAGTGAATTAGGTGTCAAATTAAACTTCCTTTTATGCTTTATCTATCTGATGGGATAAATTGCAGACTTGATTTTTTAAATCTCAAAATGTTGTAACATTGCTAGGTAATGTGTAATTGAATGGGTCTTTCCCTGTAAGTTCTCAACACAAGCATCAGAGGCATTGAAGGGCAAATTGATCCTGAAAAGGGGGACAGATCAGGTAAAGGATTCTGTGGTGGAGAGCTGGCTTGGACACATCGGAGAGAGTCTGAAGAATGGTCTTGACCCGAAACGTCGCCCATTCCTTCTCTCCAGAGATGCTGCCCGTCCCGTTGAGTTACTCCAGTATTTTGTGTCTGGCTTGGACACATAATGGGGTTTGTTGAGAAGATGACTTGGAAGGATCAGACAGTTGATGGAGGATGCTCAGCTGTGATCGAGTGCCTGATAGGTGTGATTGGATGATAGGTTGGGTGCAGCAGATGAAGATGAAAGTCAGGCAGGTGATGGGAGTGGGATAAAGCAGATGTTCAGCAGGTATAAATTGCAGCTTCTATTGAAATGAAATTAATTGTAGTTCAGTAGAAGCTGTAAAAATATCACTGGAAAGATATAATAAAGACTTTTAATTTTATAATGTGTGACTCATTAAATGCTGCATATTAATCATTTGTAATGAATAAAATTGCGAAACACTTAAGAAATTCCAAACTAAGTAATTTTTACATCTTAGATTTAATACTCACCAGTGTGGTGTTGGGTAAAGGAAGGTATTAATGGCGCTTTCATAAACTCCATGTACTGGTTGTCAGCTGACTCCATTCCACATGAGCTTGCTCTTCTCTGAACCTTGCTTAATTGCTGTTGTTTCTTTCTTAATTCCGGTCTCTCTGCTGAATCCTTGCTTTTCAAAGATTGCCAGGAGAAGTGAGCAGGCAATGTCTGACTCTTTCCTCCCCCAAGAAATGCAGATAAAGAATGCCGACTTCCTCTACCGTCTCCATCTTGAAAATCTTTATCCCAATTTAGTGAAGCAGATCTATTCAGTAATTTTAAGAGACCAGACCTGCCAAATGTTTTTGATGTAGACTTCAAACCTGGATCATTGCAGCTTTCACCAACAATCAGACTTGTTTCACTTGAAGAAATTGGAGCTCTTGCATCTTGTTGACCTTTGAAAGCTTTTTTTAGACTTTCAAAGCTTTGATATATTTTATTTTCCAGTGAAATTCTTTTCGATTTTTTTTTGCTTTTTGATTCTCCTTCAATCTCAGACATGATCTCATCCTCTTCACTACCTTCAAGTAATTCGACTGACTCCCATTCAGCTGCACTCAAACCACACAAGCTCTCACTTACTGGTTCAGTCTCATTGCACAATAATTCATATGAGGTGGTTGATGTCCGATTTGATTTTCCTCGTGGGGGATTATCCTTGCTGACATCAGTTTCCCTTGAAGAAGACGGTTCTTCAGATGTGCATGGCTCAGGCAAAGATTTGACTTGAGATGCGCTTTTCTCTTTAAATTCTTGAGTCAAACACGAGGGTCCATGCTCATAATGGAGTTCACAACTGTTATTTGGTTCTGACAAATCAAAATAATTTGCATCTGGTTCTGCTGCATCATAATATAAAGAGCTGACATTTTTACTTGAACTCTGAGTCTGAGGTTCAGCTGCATCAACTGAGGCAGCAGAAAATATTTCACTATGCAACTCAGAATCTGTGGAAACTTTACTGTCGAAGGAACTTATTCCTGAAACATTTGATTGCGAATTGATAGGCTCTTCATCATTCCGCACTTTCTCTGTATTGGACTTCAATTCTGAAAGTTTAGAGTTGCATGAAGTCTCTGTATCCTGAATTGATTGTGACAATTCATGATGCTTGTTTTGTAGATCTAATGAATGCTGGAGGGAAGCTAATGCACTCAAGTTTCCTTTCGAATTGTAATGTTTAATGTCAGTAGCATCGGCTTTGTCTTCCGTGTCCATGCTCTGCTCTTTTTCTAATGACTCTAAAGTTTGTAAAGTCTGGTCCATTTCAGAGGAAGTTCCTTTTGTGGGACATTGTGAAACATCTGTATAGAAAGTGACCCCTTCAGATAAGCATATTGTGTCACTCAGTGCTGACTTCTGAGTATCTAACACTTGCTCATCGATGGAAAAAGGCAGGGTTACCATAGGCTTACCAGTAGCTTTTGCATTGTAATGTAGATCTGAACTTTGGAAATATGAATTAATTAATTCACTTGCAGATTCTCTTGTAGTCTGAACTACAGACTCTGTTCCATATTCATCCAATGACTTGCTTTTCCTTAACTTTTCCTTCGGAACACAAACTGCTCTATGCACATTATCGCAATAAGCTGTTTTATAAACTTCTTTAGAGCTGTGGCTTAAGCTTTCATCAAATCGTTTATCTTTAGCTGTTCTTTCCTGTGCAGCCATCGGAAAGTAATCCAAAAGTGGTTGGCGTATTACACTTTTCCTTCCTATAAGACAATGCCTAGGCAAAAGTCTGGATGGTGGTTTGGAGTTTGATTCTAGTACAGTGTCTTTTGTTAATACTTGAGGTGTGAGGACACTATCAGCTGAAATGGATCGTGTTAATTTATGAGTTACTACCATTTTCATTTTTGAAAAGTCTGATATCTCTACAGAAGCTGCTTTAACAATAGAGTATTTTATCCTTTCGGTACTTAAATTCAGGTCTTCGAATATTTCAGGAGAGTTACACTGGGCTTTCACATCATCAGATTTTCCACATGTTTGATCTCTTACATCTGCTTGTTTCTCCACAGCAATGCTTCCAGTTAACACTGACCTATGGCTCCTGTGCTCACTGGCAGCTAAATCTAATATGTCTGTTGGGAAAGGAGCAGGCCTTTGGCTGATAATTGAAGCATGATATGAACTTGATTCTGTCTGCTGGCCACAGTCTTCAAAATCAGAAGAGGAGGCACTAGATGTTGTTGAGCTGCTTTGCTTACGCAAATGTCGAGGCATGCCAAGCGAATGAATTTTTGACGGCTCATCGAAGAGTTGAGGAATTGACCTCTTTACAAGTATTGATTTATAACACATAAGGGCGCGCTGAAAATAATATAAAGGTAACAAAGTCATAGACTATTGAAACTGTAACAACTTAGCCGTTTTGTTAAGGACAGTTTTGAAGGGGAAAAAAATCACCTGTTTTACATCATATTCTTAAACTTTGAAACATTGTAATAAAAAAGCTCTGGTCTTTATATTGCAAATAAAACAACCCATTTTCAATTTACTGTTGTTCAGCAAAAATGGTAAACAATTTATACACTGAAATTAATGAACAGAGGATCTGATCTGATGATGTTCATTGAGGACTATGGAGCAAGGTGACCAATCGCTCTCAGTAGGTGGACCTATTAATAAAACTGGAGGCTGTCTGTCTGTCTGCATTTTGTGTTCTTTACTCATGAACCTGGAATGTCTAGGAATCCTGGCCCTCAAGTATTTCATGAAGTGAGGCGGGAAGGACGTAAATGCATATAGAGTACTGATTTTGGACCTGTAGAGGACAGAGAGGTTCCTCCAGCCTCCAAACAAGGTCACCTCCAAGCAATCGAACCCCTGTGATCAGCTTACATCCCCATTCCCTCCAACAATGAATCTTGAACTTTAATCAACATTGCACGGAGCACACAGGCAAGGGTGTGACACTAAATATGTAGAATCTTGGTGATTTCCCTCTCACGGCACTAATAGAACATTAAATATTCTTTGTGATAAGCTATATTCAAATGTGGAAAAATATGGACATTAAGGTTAGTTAGCATGGCTTTGTGTATGGAAGGGAGGTCATGTCCTATAAACAAATTCGTTTTTCTGAAGGGATGACGAAGATGATTGTTTAGGATAGGGCAATAAATGTTATCAACATGGATATTAGTAAAGCATTTGACAAGGTCCCTTATGGTAGGTTGATCTAAAAGATTAAGGCACATGGGATCCACAGACATGAACAATAAACAAAATCTGGAGGAACTCAGGATGCCAGGCAGCATTTGGGGAAGCAAATGGACAGATGGCATTTGGGTTGAGACCGAAGAACAGTCAAAACATTGTCTATCCATTTCCCTCCACAGATACTGCCTGGCTTGGTGAGTTCCTGCAGCACTTTGAATTCAAGATTCACGCATTTGTAGTCTTTTGTATCTCCAACAGATAGAACGTAATGGTGGTGGGATGTTTTTTTGACTGGAGGTTTGTGATCAGAGGTGCTCTATGGGGATCAGCGTTGGTATGTTTGTTTTTTGTCATGTATACAAATCATTTGGGTGAGCTGATTACTAAATTTTCAGGTGATACAGATACAAAAGATATAGCAGGATATAGATCAGTTGGAAAAATGGACAGAGAAATGACAGATGGAATTTAACCCAGAAAGTGAAAAGCATTGCTCTTTGGGAGTTCAAATATAAAAGGAAAGTATACAGTAAATGGCAGGTCTCTTGGGAGCGTTGATATATCAAGGATATTTGGGATGCACGTCCATATCTCCTTCAAAGTGACAACACAAGGAAATAAGGTGGTAAAAAATGCATATGGCATACTTAACTTTTTTTGGTGGCCTGGGATGTGAAGCCAGGGGAGTAGGAGAAACAGAGGAGAAATAGTAACATTTAAGGGGCATTTAGACAGGCACGTGAACAAGCTGGGGGTGGAGGGATATGGACCATGTACAGGCAGATGGAATAGTTTACTTAAGCACTGTGTTCAGCACAGATGTCGTGGGCTGAAGGGCCTTTTCCTACGTTGCACTATTATATGTTCAAGTAATAAATGGGTTACAACAATGATTAGTAAGGAACAAAACATTAAAGTTGGAATTATGAAGAAAGAATTTTCACTTGCAATAGAAAATTTTAAAAGAGAATGCAATAATTTTTCAAGATTGCGCCAAGATTTGAGAGAGGGATCTGTGAGGCTACTTTCACTGATTGATTCCTTTGTAACAAAGGGATTTGAATGTAGAATTATTAAACAAGAAGAAAAGTGGGAGGAACATTCCCATACACGATTTATTAGAATTTGAAAGCTTTACCACAAATTAATTATGGTAGAGACTATAATTATAATTAGTTAACTCATGCATAGGCCAGGTGTTAGAAATGCACTTATTAACTCATTACCCTTCTTTTGTATTGCATTTTCTAATAGGATTAGTGAAACATATAGAAACATAGAAAAATAGGTGCAGGAGTAGGCTATTCAGCCCTTCGAGCCCTTCAATATGATCATGGCTGATCATCTAAAATCAGTACCCCGTACAAGCTTTTCCCCCGTATCCCTTGACTCCTTTAACCCTAAGAGTTAAATCTAACTCTCTCTTGAGAGTCTAGCTTCGTGCAAATGTAAGTGTTGATATAGAAACATAGAGAATAGGTGCAGGAGGAGGCCATTTGGCCTTTCGAACCAGCACCGCCATTCATTGTGAGCATGGCTGATCATCCACAATCCCTAACCCGTGCCTGCCTTCTCCCCATATTCCTTGATTCCGCTAGCCCCTAGAGCAGTATCTAACTCTATTTTAAATTCTTCCAGTGAATTGTTCTCTACTGCCTTCTGTGGCAGACAATTCCACAAATTCACAACTCTCTGGGTGTTTGCATTCAAGACAAACTATATTATTCTGTCCCGTCTCATCAAACATGAAAACCCCAAGTAAATGGGGAAAAAGCTGGTTAAGCGCTCCTTCAAACATGGCCGTTAGGTGAAGCATCACCATAAAACTAAGTTATCTTACCTGCCACTTGTTCCTTGATAAATAAAATTTCAATCTCTTTGTATTAATTGTACAAAACTGTTGAACCTTTTGTTCCTCCTGGAAAAAAAAGTCAGTCAATTTTATATCCGTAAAAATGACTATTTGAACATGTGAATGGTTTCTTGATAGGTATTTGATAGATCACATCCAGCAATCTAAAATAGGCTTAGTAATGTTCTATCAAGTGTCAGCAATAATGATACTAAAAATATTTAAAACAATAAAAATAAAATTAAATATATATTTTATAGTTTTCCAAAAACAATTTTGTTGGGTCATTATTTACCAATGTCTTTCTTCTATTTTTTAGAAGCATACTTTGTTTATCACGAAGCAAAAACACATGCAGGCACCATTGGTAATTGCATCATATTTCAGTAATTTGCAAAAGCAAAAGTCATACCTGAAACCACTGATCATTCAAACATTCAGATGCTGTTGGCCTATCCCTAGAAGATGGAAATTCAGTAGTTCTTATACAAATCACTAATTTTAACAAACTTACATCAACAGCTAAATAACCTCTAGCATTTTATACATAAAATGAAAATTGTTTAGATTATTTTTGATACGATGATTCCATCGAGGCAATAGCATGGCTTTATACTTTTATTGTTCGTAGTTTTATTTTAACTTCAAACAAAATACACATCATTATTCATTAAATACATTTTTTTAATATAATAATAATTCCACTGAATCAATGGAAGAGTTAAATTTTTTATATGTATTTGTACAATGTTTTATTTTCTTGATCTCTGAAGGGATATCAATGGTCAAAGATGGGGTGGGGAGGGCCAAAGGAGGGAGGGTAGCAGTGTATCATCTGAGACTTCCACAATGCTTGCAAATATTGTGAGACCAAGAACAAAAGAACTGGAATCAGCAATAGGCCATTCAACCTTCCGTGAATTGGTCTCTACTGCTCCACCATTCAATAAGATTGTTAGTCTTGCCACTTGCAAGCAGCAACTTGTTACCTCAATTCCTTATTCTAGCGATCTCTTCTTGATTGTACACAGTAATGAATCTTCACAATTCTCTTGGGTAGAGAATTCAACAGCCATTGTGAAGAAAATGCCATCTCATCACAGTGCTGAAAAGATATTCCCTTACTTTTTTACTGTGATCCCTGATTCCAGACGTTTTATGCCGGGGGGGGACATCATTCTCATCTACACCGTCTGGCCCTTTTTAAAATGTAGTAAATTCCAATTAGATCACCTCTCTTTCTTCTAAATGTGAGAGTATGGGCATGGCCTTCTTAATCCCACTTCATACAACTTATTTTTCTTCTGTTGGGAATTACCAAGCCTCAGATAAACAGTTTGTGGCATTGACACAGATAAGAGTGAAATTTCTATGATACTACAGGGAATGAATCTGTAACCCACCTTTCTGGTGTTGTGTGCTGAAGTTGTAACAATGCGCTGCCAAATATCTTTAATGCACACCTTTCAGGAGCATTTTTTCAATATTATATTTTCTGATTATGCCATCTTCAGTGAACATGTTCTCAGTTACCTCCATCTAAGGTAGAACATTTCCCCCTAAACCATTCAGCCACTCATTCCCCCCTTAAGAAACATATGAAATAGGAACAGAATTAGGCCATATGGCCCCCTCAAGTCTACTCCAGCATCCAATAAAATGATGGCTCATATTATCATTGGTCTCAACTCCCCCTTTTTGCCTGATCAACATGATCCCGGTTTGTTCTGTAGTTGATAAATCTATCTATCTCAGCCTTGAACTTACTTAATATATCAGCATCCACAGTACTTTTGGGTAGAGAACTCCAAAGATGGAGGAAGTGTTGACCAATAAATTAGAATTATGGTTTTTCAGACCTATTTTTGGCATGCACTGCTTTTGAGGTGAGATTCAATTAAGTAAATCAATTAATATTTTTTCTTTTAAAACCAAAAAATTATGTAAATTATGTAAAACGAGACCATGTACGGACCCGTTGTGCCCGTCCCCCAAGGCAATATTCCACCATTGACCCATAGCCCCCAACTGTGCAGGCACAGCTGACGGGTTCCCGTTGTGACCCCAGAGATCCCCTTTGTGACATGAGTCACGGCAACCTTCCCCCAACTGCGCAGGCGCGGCCGGCAAATGGGAGCGCGGCCGGCAAATGGGAGCGCGACCGATGTTTTGAAAGTTCAAAATGGCAATAACCTGTAAAATATAAATTCAATGTGAACGCATCTCACTCTCTATCTTCAGTCCCCTATTCCCCTCCTTCATCCTCCCTCCCCCCACCATCTACCAACCCTCCTCTGCTTCCTTCCCACATCCCCTCCCTCTCCTCCTTCTTCCCCCTTCCCTCCTCCATTACCTCGCCATCCATATAACCATATAACAATTACAGCACGGAAACAGGCCATCTCGTCCTACAAGTCCGTGCCGAACAATTATTTTCCCTTAGTCCCACCTTCCTGCACTCATACCATAACCCTCCATTCCCTTCTCATCCATATGCCTATCCAATTTATTTTTAAATACCATCGAACCTGCCTCCACCACTTCCACTGGAAGCTCATTCCACACCGCTACCACTCTCTGAGTAAAGAAGTTTCCCCTCATGTTACCCCTAAACTTCTGTCCCTTAATTCTGAAGTCATGTCCTCTTGTTTGAATCTTCCCTATTCTCAAAGGGAAAAGCTTGTCCACATCAACTCTGTGTATCCCTCTCATCATTTTAAAGACCTCTATCAAGTCCCCCCTTAACCTTCTGCGCTCCAGAGAATAAAGACCTAACTTATTCAACCTTTCTCTGTAACTTAGTTGTTGAAACCCAGGCAACATTCTAGTAAATCTCCTCTGTACTCTCTCTATTTTGTTGACATCCTTCCTATAATTGGGCGACCAAAATTGTACACCATATTCCAGATTTGGTATCACCAATGCCTTGTACAATTTTAACATTACATGCTCTGATTTATAAAGGCTAGCATACCAAAAGCTTTCTTTACCACCCTATCTATATGAGATTCCACCTTCAAGGAACTATGCACGGTTATTCCCAGATCCTTCTGTTCAACTGTATTCTTCAATTCCCTACCATTTACCATGTACGTCCTATTTTGATTTGTCCTGCCAAGGTGTAGCACCTCACATTTATCAGCATTAAACTCCCTGCCATCTTTCAGCCCATTCTTCCAAATGGCCTAAATCACTCTGTAGACTTTGAAAATCCTCTTCATTATCCACAACACCCCCTATCTTGGTATCATCAGCATACTTACTAATCCAATTTACCACACCTTCATCCAGATCATTGATGTACATGACAAACAACAAAGGACTCAACACAGATCCCTGAGGCACCCCACTAGTCACCTGCCTCCAACCCGACAAACAGCCATCCACCATTACCCTCTGGCATCTCCCATTCAGCCACTGTTGAATCCATCTTGCTACTCCTGCATTTATACCCAACAGTTGAACCTTCTTAACCAACCTTCCATGAGGAACCTTGTCAAAGGCCTTACTAAAGTCCATATAGACAACATCCACTGCTTTACCCTCGTCAATTTCCCTAGTAACCTCTTCAAAAAATTCAAGAAGATTAGTCAAACATGACCTTCCAGGCACAAATCCATGTTGACTGTTCCTAATCAGTCCCTGTTTATCCAGATGCTTATATATATTATCTCTAAGTATCTTTTCCATTAATTTGCCCACCACTGAAGTCAAACTAACAGGTCTATAATTGCTAGGTTTACTCTTAGAACCCTTTTTAAACAATGGAACAACATGCGCAGTACGCCAATCCTCGGGGACTATTCCCGTTTCTAATGACATTTGAAATATTTCTGTCATAGCCCCGGCTATTTCTACACTAACTTCCCTCAATGTCCTAGGGCAGTGGTTCTCAACCTTTTTTCAGTGACGTACCCCCTGTGAAATATTTTTTCAGCCAAGTACCACCTAACCAGCGCAAAAATATAGGCCTACATATATGTAGGCCTATATTTTAAAATCTCACGTACCCCCTGGAGTGCCTTCACTTACCCCCAGGGGTACGCGTACCCCCATTTGAGAACCACTGTCCTAGGGAATATCCTGTCAGGACCTGGAGACTTATCCACTTTTATATTTTTCAAAAGTGTCAGTACTTCTTTTACTTTGAAACTCATAGTATCCATAGCTACTCTACTAGTTTCCCTTACCTCACATAATTCAATATCCTTCTCCTTGGTGAATACCGAAGAAAAGAAATTGTTCAATATCTCCCCCCATCTCTTTTGGCTCTGCAGATAGCTGTCCACTCTGTCTCTCCAATGGACCAATTATATCCCTCGTTATCCTTTTGCTATTAATATAGCTGTAGAAACCTTTTGGATTTACTTTCACCTTACTTGCCAAAGCAACCTCATATCTTCTTTTAGCTTTTCTAATTTCTTTCTTAAGATTCTTTTTACATTCCTTATACTCCTCAAGCACCTCATTTACTTCATGCTGCCTATAATTATTGTAGACCTCCCTCTTTTTCCGAACAAGATGTCCAATTTCCCTTGAAAACCAGGGCTCTTTCCAATTTTTACTGTTTCCTTTCAACCGAACAGGAACATAAAGATTCTGTACTCTTAAAATTTCCCCTTTAAATGTCCTCCATTTCTCTTCTACATCCTTCCCATAAAACAAAATGTCCCAGTTCACTCCTTTTAAATCATTTCGCATCTCATCAAAGTTAGCCTTTCTCCAATCAAAAATCTCAACCCTAGGTCCAGTTCTGACCCTCTCCATAATTATATTGAAACTAATGGTATTGTGATCACTGGACCCGAAGTGCTCCCCAACGCATACCTCCGCCACCTGTCCCGTCTCATTTCCTAACAGGAGGTCCAGCACTGCCCCTCCTCTAGTAGGTACCTCTATGTATTGCTGCAAAAAACTATCCTGCACACATTTTACAAACTCCAAACCATCCAGCCCATTTACAGAATGTGTTTCCCAGTCTATGTGTGGAAAGTTGAAATCTCCCACAATCACTACCTTGTGCTTACTACTAATATCTGCTATCTCCTTACATATTTGCTCTTCCAATTCTCGATCCCCATTTGGCGGTCTATAATACACCCCTATAAGTGTTGCTACACCTTTCCCACTTCTCAGTTCCACCCAAATAGCCTCCCTAGATGAGCCCTCCAATCTATCCTGCCAAAGCACTGCTGTAATATCTTCCCTGACAAGCAATGCAACACCTCCACCTCTTGCCCCTCCAATTCTATCACACCTGAAGCAACGAAATCCTGGAATATTTAGTTAGAAGGTAGAAAAACCACATACACACATACATATACACGCCACATACAAGATGACACTTTTAATAGTATACTAGACCAAATGGGTCCCGGTTGCGGTGGGGGGGCGGCGGCCTGTGGCGTCACACACACACTAACCACCCCACACACACTAACCACCCCCCACACACACTAACCACCCCCCACACTAACCACCCCCTTGATATTATATTAATATTATTCATTCGCTCCTTTTACCCCATCCCCCGCCCTATCCACTCACGCATATCCCCCAACTCGCAGGTGCGGCTAGACAGGGAGAGGGAGGGGGTAGAGAGAGAGAGGGCATAGAGAGAGAGGGAAGAGAGAGAGAGGGTCAGAGAGAGAGAGGGGCAGAGAGAGAGAGAGGGAAGAGAGAGAGAGAGGGGCAGAGCAAGAGAGAGGGGCAGAGAGAGAGGGGCAGAGAGAGAGGGGCAGAGAGAGAGAGGGGCAGAGAGAGAGAGGGGCAGAGAGAGAGAGAGGGGCAGAGAGAGAGAGGGGCAGAGGGTAATATTTAATCATTACCACGTAGATTTTTTGGATGGATGGATGGATGGATGGATGGATGGATGGATGGATGGATGGATGGATGGATGGATGGATGGATGGATGGATGGATGGATGGATGGATGGATGGATGGATGGATGGATGGATGGATGGATGGATGGATGGATGGATGGATGGATGGATGGATGGATGGAGGAGGATGGATGGATGGATGGATGGCATGGATGGATGGATGGATGGCTGGCTGTCTGGTGGATGGCTGGATGGGTGGCTGGATGGTGGCTGGCTGGATGGATGTGGTGATGGCTGGCTGGACTGGATGGCTTCTGGATGGCTGGCTGGCTGGATGGCTGGCTGGCTGGTGGCTGTCTGGCTGGTGGATGGATGCTGGAGGCTGGCTGGCTGGCTGGCTGGTGGATGGCTGGCTGGCTGGATGGATGGCTGGCTGATGGCTGCTGGCTGGTGGATGGATGGATGGATGGATGGATGGATGTCACAGCGTCTAGATTACAAAATATGGACCGTTCCCAATTGTTCCAGAAATGCTTTAATGGTAATTCACCTTTCTTTATTAGGAAGGATTCTGAAGACCAATGTTTCTGTCACATACAAATTTGACATTTCTAATAGTCTCTTGGCATGACCACACATCCTTTATCCTCATCAAACTTCATTCAGCTAAATGACAACTTTGGTGTCCTTTCTTTCTCCACCAAGACTTGCTCATTCATCACCCACCTTTACCAATTAATAGTCATACCTTGGCCACAAACGTAATTCAAATTAAAAATTTGTTTCAAATTTAAAATTCTCAGGACTTTGTCTAAATTTATTTGGCATCTCATCTCTATAAACTGCTCCCATTCTGTAGCCAGCAGGTTCATTCAGTCATCTGGTCCCCATTTAGCGAATGGTCACTTACAGCATAGAGTGGGAACGTTGAACTTTACAAAACACTGTTTAGGTTGAACTGAAATTGGCTGTATCCAATTCTGAATATTGCCCTCTAGGAAGTATGTGAATGTCCTGGACAGGGTCCTGAATAAATTAACCAAAGGGTTTTCAGGACAAAGAAATTCTGATATGCGAGATGTTTTGATTGTTTTTCTTGCAGTAAAGAAAATTAAGAAGAGATTTAATAAGGTGTACATGTTAATGATAGGTTTAGATTGAATTAGTAGAGAGAAGCTGTCCTATTAGTGGATGGTTCATGGACCAGGAGCAGAAACTTATAGTGATGCCAAAGGGATGTTGGGAACAGCAATTTTACTCAGAGTGCTATGACCTAGAACTCACAATCTGCAAGGTTGGCAGAGTGAGAGAAATAGAGAGAGAGTGAGAGAGATAGCGGGGGGAAGGTTAGAGATAGAGGTACAGATAGAGGATGAGGGATAGTTAGAGATAGAGATAGAGGGGTTGACAGAGGGGAAGGCAGATATAAAGAAGAGAGAATTAACAAGTATAAGTACAGGAGTGAAAAATACAACTAAAAGTCAAAATGAAATATGATTCTTACAGGCCCCCTCAGAAGAACAATTGTCATCAGAGACCAATTAGAACATCAAAAACAAATGAGAAGGAAATAAGGCCTCAGTAGGATTTCTGTTACTACACATTTTATATTTCACACTTTTTAATTGGCGTGATTATTTTCCCCAACTGATCTAGTATTTGTGTCAACTACTCTGTCTGCCCTCACCTGATCCTTTGTAACATCTTTTTATTGTTAATCATTACTGGAAAACACAATATTGTGGCTTCTAATTTTGTTGTAAAACGCCATTTTATTTCCCACTAACTTCTACAGGTTAAACATTTTTATTATTGACACAAGAACATTGATATTGTCAAGGTTCTTTCCACTGTCAGTTATATAACATAATTGTACAGAAAATAATTATCTTGCAGTGTATGTTGAACCAGCTCTGAAGTAGAGATGGAGGGAGATATACAGTTAGAGGGGCAGAGATCGAGAGAGCTATGTTGGACCACCTCAGCCTGTGGCTATCCCTGCTTATAGTACTGAAAGCAAGTGTGCTAAATTGGTGCCACCACCTTTTTATGTTTGTTTTAGAAGGGCAAAATACTTATTTGCCAGTCTAAAGGGTCTGTCCGACTTACGCAATTTTTAGGCGACTTGCCAGCACCCTTCATAGTCACAGAAGGTTGCCGAAAATTTTCAAAATGTTGAAAATCCAGCGACGACCAGAAAAAGGTACGACTCTTGGGCCACAACTCACGACCATACAGTAGGTATGTTACAATACTTACCTTCAGCGGCGCTGCAATTCTGCCACTGGCCGTGTGCGTGATTTTGGCGCCTTTGAGGGGGGGGGCCGGGGTAAAAACGCAGTTATTTTCCTACCTTGTCCTGGATTTTATTTGTTTGGAGTGCAAGCTTTTGCTGAAGAATCGTTCCGACGGCCGTTCTGTGTATTTTTTTTTTTTAAATCGCCCGACTAGTTCAGCGCTGGAGTCATTTTAAAATCAGCTTTTAAAGCAGTCAACGCCGACAACGGGGACGGATTTCATGTAGGTGACAGGTAAAAGAAAGCCGTTTATTTTTATGTATAAAAGTGGTCCATAAGATGCATAAGTTCACATTTTAAGTTGCGAAATGGTGATTTAGTTCCCATACGAACCGGCATGCCGATATGGGGGTCTAAATCACCGCAAACCGCAACGTTCCAAATTATCGCGTTCCAGAATAACCCACTCACAAGATGATTTAAATGGCCATTAATTTACAGGTATTAAACATTAAATTCCTTCCATTTGGCCTATAAATCCATGACAATGAGATTTAAAAATTATGTTATATTGTGAATTCTTGTGTGATGTTATTTGGACACTGAGGCTATTTAAAAATGTTAATCTATGCTTAAGAAATTGATAGATGTTTAGAGCTAGTAATTGAATTTTGTAATTAGCTACAATTAGGTAACTAACTAATTATATGCTTTAATTTCAAGTCATCTAAGTAAGATTGTTTCATATTTGTTTCAGAATGCTTCAATCTATAATAACTGAAAATGTATTTTAGTTCTCTTAATTTTTAAGAATGTTATGGTCATTTGACTGTCCTCGATCACAGCTTTTGTGTTAAGTCAATGGAAAAGCAAAAGGGAAGATGCTAATTTCCGAGTATGAAAATGGCCATAATTTTTTTAATACTGAAGATATGAAAGTGAATTAGGTGACAAATTAAACTTCTTTTTATGCTTTATCTGATGGGATAAATTACAGACTTTATTTTTAAAGTCTCAAAATTTTGTAACATTGCTACATGCAGGCATCAACCCCGCGACATGTTGCCTGTACGGTCGTGAGTAGTCGCCCAAAGAGTCGTACCTTTTTCTGGTCGCCACTGGATTTTCAACATTTTGAAATTTTTCGGCGACCTTCTGCAACTATGGCAGGTGCCGGCAAGTCGCTGAAAAAATCGCTTAAGTGGGACAGGCCCTGGAGTTGTAATGGAACACAAGCCTGTTTCACCACTTGATTAATGGCCAAGGCTGAAAATGCTTCTGGCCACATGTATTTACATGGGTGTTGCAGTCATTCCATGGCCACTATTGGCAGACACTGGAAATCCTCCCTGCTTTCCCCCTTCCTTGCATCCATTTAGTTTGCGAGACTGTAGAGTCCCTATCACCTACTCAACCATTTATTAGCTGACAGCATGTATGCTTCTTAACTTCACCTATTCTCCTTGATTCTGCATCCCTCAATAACCGTAGGCTTAACAAGAATATGTATCAGGCTATTGTGGACTGATTGGGTTTACATTTTAAATTGAGGATACATATGCCCGCAACTTGATTCATTAACAGGCACCAAGAAGCTAGTGTTTAAAATGGGGAATGCTTGGAATTGAACAAGTGTTTTCATCAGTATATGCCTGTTATGCAAAGTTTTGCAAATATTTACTCAATCATCTTAACCCAGGTGAACATAACACGTTAGGAATAGAACACAGAACATAGAACAGCACAGCACAAGAAACAGGCCCTTTAACCAACCATGACTGAGTTGAGCATGCTGCCAAATTAAAAAATCCAAATTAAACCATATAATGTTATAACTTGGGAAGAAAATAAAAATAATGTAACTAAAATGTAAAAAGTTAAAAACGGCAACTTTTTTTTTCCATTCATTATTAGTTCTAGCTTGTACATTTTTAGTTAATATCTACTCACGAAAACACAAGTAAATATACTGCTATACTAAAATGAAGCACATGCTAATATCCACTTACTTTGGAATTAATGTAATTATTCTCCTTACAAAACTTCGAGCATTTTCGGTTGTACAATCCAAATCATGCTCATTCCATGAGAAGCATCCTTCTTTCACATTTAAGAGTGTACTTTTGTCATTTTCACCAGAAAATGGACAATTACCTGTTAAACTTAAATAAATCAAAATAATTGTTATCAGACATTGTGATAATTAATGCATTTGAAGTAATTAACATTGTGAACAAAACCATGCAGTGTTTTTTCAACTCTTCTTGCAATTAAGACAAATGGAGAACTTGTCCTTCATAACCGCTTGCTGAATCTGCATACTAACTTTCAGTGATTCTTGCTTTGCTGTTTCCCAGAATATTCTCCAACCTGGTTATTAAAATGAATAGACAGAAAACCTAGGCCATTCCTCATGACTTAGTTTAGTTCAGTTTTGAGATACAGCATGTAAACAGGAGCTTTGCCTCACCGAGTTCATGCTCAGAATCAATCACCTGTTCATAATAGTTGTATGTTATCCCGCTTTCCCATCCACTCTTTACGAACTAGGGGCAATTTATAGAGGCCAATTAACCTACAAACCTGCCTTTGGGATGAGGAAGTAAACTGGAGCACCCAGAGGAAACCCATGGAGTCACAGAGAGAACATGCAAACTACACACAATCAGCACCCACATTCAGGATCAAAGCCGGGTCTCTGGTTATGTGAAGCAGCAGCTCAATCAGTTGCACCAGTGTCACCCTTGATCACAGTGCTGGGAGCGAATGAAATATAAACTCTCAGACAAAATTAAAAAATCAAAAATGCTAATTTAGAATTGTAGTCTTACCACAGAAATGTGATCACCCCAATTGACCTGTTTAGAAAAAAAAATTAAAGTGAGAAGAGTGTTAGTGATAATTCTATTACTACAAAAATACTCTCAACATAACTGTGCCAGCAAAGATTTTAAATTACTGGCAATTTACACTCAGATGGATAGATTTCAGTTGGGTGAGAAGTAAAAGTGAAAAGGCCAAAGTTAAAGTGAAAAGACCAAAGCCAAAGCACACCCACCCTGAATCCATGCATCTCAATATTATAGGAGGTGAGCAATGCACTTCTACAAAGTGAGACGTTCATCAAAAGAGTGAGGCTGTGGTAAATCTAAAGCTGGAGCATGGTGGAAACAGTGTGTGTAACAGATATCAGCAATGTTTATGTGATGGAAAGAAAATAAGTGTTTCCCCTAATATATCTTCAAACTTAACTTTTTTTGTTCTCAGTAACAGTTTTATCTCCCCATCTTCTTACCCTAAGAATTATTAATTCAGCCTGGTCCAGTACTCAACTATACCATCAAAAATAGTTAATATCTGATATAAATTCAGCTGGTGATCATTATCAGGTCAAATTGTCTCGATTACAAAATTATACCATATATTTCTGTCGTGATCCATTATTCTCCAATAAGGGCATGCCAGGTAAGTTTGTGCCTGGTGTGGAATGCGGTGGTCAGGGCTGAGGGTAGGTGATCACACGTATGAGGCGTCTGCAAAGATCCTATGTACAAAGAATCTTTATTTACATTCTTCACATGCTCAGATATTTTAAGTCTGTATAACCTCACATTATTAGTTTTCTTTCTGGAGCATCAGAGGTTGAGGGGAGACTGATAGAACTATATAAATTATGAGAGGCATTGATAGGGTAGACAGTCAGAATATTTTTCCCAGGATGGAAATGTCAAAGGTTAGAGGGTGAGAAAGTCTAAAGGAGATGTGTGGGGCAGAGCTGCCAGGGATGGTGGTGGTGGAGGAAGTAGATATGATAGTGACATTTAAGAGGCTTTTAGATGGGAACATGGATATGCAGGGAATGGAGAGATATGGATCACTTAAAGGCAGATGAGATTAACTTGGCATCATGTTCCTCACAAATGTTGTGGGCCAAAGGGCATGATTGCAATAGAGTAATCTAATTGATGTACATGGAGTTAAACCTTTCCTTGGAAGCTTGTTCATTAGTATTCATTGTGTATCTTGATCTGAAACTTGTTTCTCGTGCCTACTAAACAATAGCAGTCACAAAAAACTAGTTTCAGTTCAAGATACAAAGTGAATATCAATGAACAAGTTTCTAAAATTGTGGGTTGCAAATTTATGTCAAGAGTGGTTGAGACATGCATTGCATAGCAACAGATGGCATTAGGTACCTGTCTGATGGTGCAAGAGTCTGAATGCACAAATATGGACAATAGCCAGAAATGCCCAATCCAGTTTTGAGATTTCATGTATAAATGATTGGTAATCTGATTTACCACAGGTTAAATCAACGATGGATCAGAGTGCTGAAAAGAACAGCTCAATGCAATTTTAGGCAGAGAAGTCTAACACAACCTAAATTGTGTATGTCTGCATTTATTGCTTGAAATCCCAATACACTGCTTCATTACCATATGTCAGTGGCTGTTGAAATTGGATCCTGGGAAACAATTTCTGGGGCCACAAATTCTGGGCAGCCATATTCGCTAAACTGCAGCTTGTCTCGTAAGAGTTCTTGCGCAAATCCAAAATCACAAATCTTGATATCGTCTCTTTCTGGATGCACCATGAGAATGTTAGCAGGCTAATAAAAGAAATGAAAAACAACAGCATTAAAAATGTCAGCAATAATAAATTCACAGCACGCGGCATCACTCTGCAAACTCTTTATTAGAGAAAACAAAAGTTCAACTGGAATGCAGAAACTAAATGTTAAGATAAATGAAGTAGCAATGTTTAAAAAATATCAAACTTATGAAAGGTTGATAGTTGTAGGAGGAAAGGAACTGGTTTCAGGAGGTTTTTAGACACTAGAAAGAAATGAGCCAAATGTCAATAACGATCCAAAAAGTAAACGATCCAGACATATAAAAAATATTTTTAAAAACTGTAGATAATGGTAATAAAATCTGTAGATGCTGGAACTGAAAAAAACCATAGATATTGTATATCTAAAATAAAAACATAAAACGTTGAAAATATTCAGGTCAGGCCACATCCCAGTGAAGAGAAAAAGAGTTAACGTTTCAGATCAAAGACCCATTTCAGATCTGATGAAGGTTCATCAACCTGAAATGTTAACTCTGTTTCTCTTCCCACAGATGCAGTCAGACTTGTTTTTAATCCAGATGCTGGAAAACTGAAATAGAAACGGAAATGCAAGAAAAGCAGAACAGCAATAACACAGCACCTGTGGAAAAATAAACTGTTTTAATATTTTAAATCGGCCTTTTCTCAGTTTTGAAACATTAACTCTGTTTTTCTTTCCGCAGATGCTGCCTGACATGCTGAGTGTTTCGAGCACTCTTGTTTTAATTTCAGGTGTGTAAAAATGTACTTTCAAAATCAACAAAGGTCACATTTAATTAAAAAAAACTACTGAAGCCACACTTTACGAAATACAAGCCTGCAACATCTTCTGTAGCAATGTACAAAATGAGAAAATGTGTAGCTTGTTAGCTTGCGACATTAGAGTTTTCTCAGTGAAGTACAAAACATAGAAAATAGGTGCAGGAGTAGGCCATTCGGCCTTTCGAGCCTGCACCGCCATTCAATATGATTATGGCTGATCATCCAACTCGGTATCCCATCCCTGCCTTCTCTCCATACCCCCTGATCCCTTTAGCCACAAGGGCCACATCTAACTCCCTCTTAAATATAGCCAATGAACTGGCCTCAACTACCTTCTGTGGGAGAGAATTCCAGAGATTCACCACTCTCTGTGTGAAAAGGTGGAAAAAGCAGTGGGAATGTTTGTACTACACTGACATTAGTGATTTCAAGTGAATGAAGCTTTAATATTTTAATATGGTCAAAAGCTGGAATATGGTTTGGTTTGCTCTTGCAGCCTCTGGATCTTTAACCACATGGATTGGTGATAGGATGAATACATCACCAGTTTTTAGCTCATTTTGGTCATAGGTTTAAATTACGCTCCAGTGTCTCCTTTAGTTTAGTTTAGTTTAGAGATACAGCGTGGAAACAGGCTGTTCGGCCGACCGGGTCCGCCCCAACCAGCGATCCCCGCACATTAACACCATCCTGCACCCACTAGGGACAATTAAAAAAATAAAACATTTATCAAGCCAATTAACAGATAAACCTGTACGTCTTTGGAGTGTGGGAGGAAACCAAAGATTTCGGAGAAAACCCACGCAGGTCATGGGGAGAACGTACAAACTCCATACAGACAGAACCCGTAGTCGGGTTCAAACCAGGGTCTCTGGCGCTGGAGCCACCGTAAGGCAGCAACTCTACCGCTGCGCCACCGTGACCGCCGCCTCCTTTTCATACTTACTGCAGAATATTTGCACGAAAGTGAACCTAGAAATAATTCTAATATGGATGGTGTCTCACCTTTGCCAGCTATTACACAAATAAAGAAAACATGGACATCCTTTACAGAAGCTTTCAGTTGAGTGTATAATCGATAAGAAGTTTAATACATTTTAAAGGAAGAATCTTACTTCTATATCAAGATGAAGAATATTGTTGTTGTGGAGATAATGGACTCCTTCCAAAATCTGCTGGATATAGTTCCTAACCTAGACAAAACAATAACATATACATTTAACAATGTATTAAAATTTGATCTTGGTTGTAGAATCATACAGCACAGAAATAGTCCTTCAACCCACTAAGCTGGCATTAACTATTGTATCATGGATATTAATTCAATTTTCTAGTATTTGCCCTATGCTTTTGATAATTCACATGCTCCTGGAGTTTCTTCTTAAATATTGTGAACCTTCCTGCCACACACTCAGGTAGTGCGTTCATCCTCTGAGTGACAAAAATCTCTTTAAATACTCTCTAAACCTACTAACACTTATCTTAACCATGTCCTCTGGTTTAATACACCTCTTCTATGGGACAATGTTATTTTCCATCACTCCTATCTAAGTCCCTCTTAAATTTGTTCACCTCACTTTAGATCCCCCACTCAACCTCTCAGTTCCAAGGAAAACAAACCCAGACCTTGATGTTGTATAATCTGGTGACTAGGTTAGCAAAACAGCTATTGGTGTTTTACTAAAAATTGCACCATGTTCTTCCTGCTCTTTTACTCTCTGACCGGGCCAATATTCTGTCTGCCTTCTGAACACCTTATCTACCCACTGTACACCACAGTCCATCTGTTCCTCCAAAGTACCTTGGGACCTACTATTTATTTGTGCCTGGGCTAATCTTATTAGACTTTCCAAAATGCATCCTATCACATCTTATTGGGATTAAGTTCCATTTGATATCATCTGCCCATTTTACCAAGCCAACAATATCATCCTGTAGCCTAAAGGGCCTGTCCCACCAGCATGCGATTGCATGTGTCCAGCGCGACCAAACTGAAGCGGAGTTCGCGCTAAATTCGCGGTAAGTACGCGCAAAGTTCGCGAGTGACGTAATTTACGTCATACTCACCAATCAGCTGGGCAGGAGGCGGGCCGACTGAATTTGGACGTCGCACGGCGTCGCGCGGTGACGTCATCACGCAACGGCACGCCGGGCGGTGACGTCATCACGCAACGGCACGCCGGGCGGTGACGTCATCGCGCAACACCACGCGCTAGTCAAGGTGCGCGTACGCCCGCAATGCACCTGCGGGCCGACAGGCCGTTGGCGCGCGGGATTTTCGGACAGTGCAAGATTTTTGGAGCCCCGCGCGATGTCGGGACCAGCCCCGCACAACTCCATACGCCTCCCGCGATCGAAGTGGGACCGGCCCCGCCCGGCCGTACGCCTCAAGCGACCACGTTTGATCGCGCTAGACACTTGCAATCGCATGCTGGTGGGACAGGCCCTTAAGGCATCCCTTTTTACTATCAACACCTCCACCAATTTTCATGTCTTCTGCAAATTTGTTGTTCACACCTCCTATTTGCCACCCAAGATCCTATGTATTCTAATCTTTTGGATTAGTCTCTCATGTGGAATGATGTCAAAAGCTTTAGTGAAATCTACATAAACTACATTAACCGTATTGCACTCAATAATAGATTTTGATAAGGTACACAAAATTGCTGGGGAAACTCAGCGGGTGCAGCAGCATCTATGGAGCGAAGGAAATAGGCGACGTTTCGGGCCGAAACCCTTCTTCGGACTGATGGGGGGTGGGGGGGGGAGAAAGAAGGAAAAGGGGAGGAGGAGGAGGAGCCCGAGGGCGGGCGGATGGGAGGAGACAGCTAGAGGGTTAAGGAAGGGGAGGAGACAGCAAGGGCTAGCAAAATTGGGAGAATTCAATGTTAATGCCATACGGACGCAAGGTCCCCAGACGGAATATGAGGTGCTGTTCCTCCAATTTCCGCTGTTGCTCACTCTGGCAATGGAGGAGACCCAGGACAGAGAGGTCGGATTGGGAATGGGAGGGGAAGTTGAAGTGCTGAGCCACCGGGAGTTCAGGTAGGTTATTGCGGACTGAGCGGAGGTGTTCGGCGAAACGATCGCCCAACCTACGCTTGGTCTCCCCGATGAAAATCAGCTGACATCTAGAGCAGCGGATGCAGTAGATGAGGTTGGAGGAGATACAGGTGAACCTTTGTCGCACCTGGAACGACTGCTTGGGTCCTTGAATGGAGTCGAGGGGGGAGGTGCAGGGACAGGTGTTGCATTTCTTGCGGTTGCAACGGAAAGTGCCCGGGGAGGGGGTGGTGCGGGAAGGAAGGGAAGAATTGACGAGGGAGTTGCGGAGGGAGCGGTCTTTGCGGAAGGCAGACATGGGGGGAGATGGGAAGATGTGGCGAGTGGTGGGGTCACGTTGGAGGTGGCGGAAATGGCGGAGGATTATGTGTTGTATTTGCCGGCTGGTGGGGTGAAAGGTGAGGACCAGAGGGACTCTGCCCTTGTTGCGAGTGCGGGGATGGGGAGAGAGAGCAGTGTTACGGGGTATGGATGAGACCCTGGTGTGAGCCTCATCTATGGTGGCGGAGGGGAATCCCCGTTCCCTGAAGAACGAGGACATTTCCGATGCCCTGGTATGGAATGTCTCATCCTGGGAACAGATGCGGCGTATGCGGAGGAATTGGGAGTAGGGGATGGAGTCTTTACAGGGGGCAGGGTGGGAAGACGTGTAGTCCAGATAGCCATGTGAATCAGTGGGTTTGTAATGTATGTCGGTCAGGAGTCTGTCCCCTGCGATGGAGATGGTGAGGTCAAGGAATGGTAGGGAAGTGTCGGAAATCGTCCAGGTGTATTGGAGTGCCGGATGGAAGTTGGTGGTGAAGTGGATGAAGTCAGTCAGTTGTGTGTAGGTGCAGGAGGTGGCCCCAAAGCAGTCGTCAATGTAACGGAGGTAGAGGTCGGGGATGGGGCCCTGGTACGTCTCGAACAAGGATTGTTCAACGTACCCGACAAAGAGGCAGGCGTAGCTGGGGCCCATGCGTGTGCCCATAGCTACGCCTTGTGTTTGGAGGAAATGGGAGGAGTCAAATGTAAAGTTGTTGAGGGTGAGGACCAACTCCGCTAAGCGATCGTTTTGCCGAACACCTCCGCTCAGTCCGCATTAACCTACCTGAACTCCCGGTGGCTCAGCATTTCAACTCCCCCTCCCATTCCCAATCCGACCTCTCTGTCCTGGGTCTCCTCCATTGCCAGAGTGAGCAACAGCGGAAATTGGAGGAACAGCACCTCATATTCCGTCTGGGGACCTTGCGTCCGTATGGCATTAACATTGAATTCTCCCAATTTTGCTAGCCCTTGCTGTCTCCTCCCCTTCCTTAACCCTCTAGCTGTCTCCTCCCACCCTCCCATCCGCCCGCCCTCGGGCTCCTCCTCCTCCTCCCCTTTTCCTTCTTTCTCCCCACCCCCCATCAGTCTGAAGAAGGGTTTCGGGTCGAAACGTCGCCTATTTCCTTTGCTCCATAGATGCTGCTGCACCAGCTGAGTTTCCCCAGCAATTTTGTGTACCTTCGATATTCCAGCATCTGCAGTTCCCTTTTGAACACAATAGATTTTGATAGCTCAGTTTAAATTAAGTGATGGATTAAAGATTGTATTTTTACATAACTTTGTGTGTGTTTATTTAATGGTCAATAGAATCAACTCTAGTTATTTCAAATTAAAAATAGAGCCATTAAAATGTGGAAACATACTCATAGAAAAGAATTATTTATACATCTATGTGTCAATCAATGAACACAAATCTGGAACAAGTCAATATTTTAAATAACAATGTTAAATTGGCATTTAATTAGCATCTAGTTTCTGAAATATGTTCAACTTTAAGGATCTGTGCAGGCACCTTAGATCTTCTGAAAATGAAATGTGTTATTTCCATTACGTACTCTACAAACTGGCGAGAGTACATTTTGGCTTTATAGAGATGAATCATTTATTGCTACATAATTTCTGGTTGAGAAAGTATCCTTTTATTGCTGTTAATGATTTGATAAAAGTTTAATAAGTTTATAATTGGTGAGAATTGGTAATACAGAAAAAGTTTTACCTTAGCTTCTGCAACAATGTTCTTTTTCAACAAGTGATCCAGCAATCCTTCGTTTGAACACCTGTTGCATAGTTCAGGATAATGTACAAAGATGATACAACAAGCTAACATGCATTATTTTCAGTGGGTGTGATAGAAATATAGAAATTAGGTGCAGGAGTAGGCCATTCGGCCCTTCGAGCCTGCACCGCCATTCAATATGATCATGGCTGATCATCCAACTCAGTATCCTGTACCTGCCTTCTCTCCATACCCCCTGATCCCTTTAGCCACAAGGGCCACATCTAACTCCCTCTTAAATATAGCCAATGAACTGGCCTCAACTACCTTCTGTGGAAGAGAATTCCAGAGATTCACCACTCTCTGTGTGAAAAATGTTTTTCTCTATTTTGCTTCAAAAAGATTTGCTGTGGAGAATTGTTTTACGTCTGCTTTTGAAGCAAAATATTTCAAGATATGAAATTACTACCTTTTTCCACCTATTTATGTACAGTTGATATATTTTAATTAAGGGTACTTAAAGGTGCAGAACTAAGGAAGTTAAATATAGTAGCAATATTAATCGATCATGGTATAACTGAAAGGAAGAACAGGTACTGCAGGATGAATAAATCACCATCATTTTAGTTAATAAAAGATTCATTTTGATATTGGCATTTTGCTCTCCTTGGGAGCGCTGTAATATGTTCAAATAGGATCTTGGATACAGAGCATCAAGAATGTTATTATTTTTAATTCACTGAAAATCAACCCCACAAATCTGAAGAAGGGTCACAACCCAAAACTTCACCTATCCATGTACTCCAGAGATTTGCCTGACCCCTTGAATTACTCAAGCACTTTGTGTCCTTTTGCCCACAAATCTTAGTTGGTTCTGAGTATAAAAGCAGTAGTCTTCCCACTTATGATTAACATTTTCTTATATATGTATTGTTGGCATGGACATGGTGAATCAAAGGCCTTCATTTAACTGTATTTTAATGGTGGAATGCTTCCTGGGATGGATATGATAACAGGAATGATATTGATAAGGTTGGTAATTTGTATTGTAAGTGATGGATATACACTGTGTTTGCTGCAGGCAGAAATCATTTAATCAGTCAGGCGTGTCGGACACAATACATTTTAACTGTGCTCTGCTTAATTCTGTTCTGTTCTTCAAAAACTGACCATACAGTGGAATCATTAAGTGCACGTAGTGCACGCAAACAATTTTCTATACAGGGCTGTTTGTGGCAGCATCGGTTTTATTGACCAGGTATCAGAAACGGGTCCAAATGGGTCATTTTTGGATTGACAATTAATTACTTGTTGAGCGTCACAAGGATGTGGGGAGGGGGGGGGGTCAGTAATTTACAATCTATATCAATAATTTAAAAAAGGTTAATCAGAAGGCAGTGAGTGCAATAGCCAAATTTGCTGATAATAAATGCATTAGTAAGTTGTAAGGAAGACATAATGTGCTTGCAAAAAAATGAGTGGGAAAGGAGTTGGCAATGGAATATAATGTGGGAAATTGTAGGTTATCCACTTGAGGTCAACTGGGTTTTACAGTAACGTTACTCCTGATAAGTCATATGTGCTTTTGAAGCTTAAAAAATACATAAAATAGTAGCTTGTTCTAATATTGCTACATTAAGATTAGTGGGACGTCACACCTTATGCACTGACCAACACTATAAATTATATAAAGCAAGAAACTGAAATCTGAAATTAGAACTGAAAATTCTAGAAATACTGAGCAGGTAAAGCAGCATCTTTGACCCTCTTCAGAATATTCTCATGAAAAGTTTTCCACTTACAACGTAACTCCTGTTTCTCTCCTATTCCTGCCTGCCTCTATAGTTATTCTCCTGCATTTTCTAATTTTAGTTTAGTTTAGAGAAACAGGGTGGAAATAGGCCCTTCGGCCCACCAAGTCCATGCCGACCAATGATGACCTGAACACTATGTTATCTCAGTTTTGCATCCTACACACTGGAGACAATTTTTGCAGAAGCCAATTAACGTACAAATCTGCATGTCTTTGGAACGTGGGAGGAAACCGGAGCACCAGGAGAAAACCCACATGGTCACAGGGAGAACGTGCAAACTCCGTGCAGCCATTGTCAGGATCAAACCCTGGGGTCTGGCGCTGTATAGCAGCAACTCTACCGCTGTGCCACTGTGCCAGTCATGACAGGATAAACAGCGGTGCATATGATGCTCTGTGTTTAAGTGAGAAAATGAATAGCAATGAATAGCAAATAGCTCCAGAGATGATTCAGGGAACCCACAATACACTCACCACATGTGCTACACAGCCAGATTTTGCAACCAGTGTGTCTTCAGTGATATACACAAATGAAATGGATTATAAACAAAACCATGGTCATCATGGACATGGTGGGCTGAACGGCCTGTTCCTGTGCTGTGTTTTACCCCTATATCCATTGAACCAAACATAATTGGGAAACAAGCAATCAAATAAAGGATACATTTCCAGCACTAACACAAGCGTTCTTTTAGTTTCAAACTTGTTAAGAAGGCAGGCAATCTTTGAATGGTTAAGTTTGCATAAAATGGCCAGCTCTTCATAAGCCTTGATACCTCTTCCGAGTGTAACATATTTAGCTGCACAATGTGTTCCATTCTGTTTATTCACAACTCTCTTCACACAGCTATACGAACCTCTTAGAACAAAAAAAAAAAATCCTGTATCAGGTGATTCATAAGCAAAGCTTAAAGATAATTTTTCATTTTTATCAAATGAAAATCACACAAATTAGACTGCATGCAAGAATGAAATTAATAAGATGTAGATATAATTAATAAGAATGCAGACATAATATTTCTAATCAGAAACCCTTACATTTTTTAGACCCTTTTTAGAATAGATGTGCTGTAAATATATAAAATGACAGGTAGATAGTCAGAACCTTTATCCCAGGATGGAAATGTCAAACACTGGAGGGCATAGCTGTAAGGTGAGAGGAGGGAAATTTCAAGGAGATTTGCAAGGCCGGTTTGGTTTAGGCCACATTTGGAGTATTGTGTACATTTCTAGTCACCCCATTGCAGGAGGGATTTGGAGTCTCTGGAGATGGTGAAGAAGATGTTTACTAGGATGCTGTCTGGCTGAGAGAGTGTTAGCTATAAGGAGAGGTTGGACAAACCTGGACTGTTTTCTTTGCAATGTTGGAGGCTGACAGGAGACTTGATACAATTTCCAAAATTATGAGAGGCAGAGATAGAGTAGATAGTCAAAGTCTTTTTTTCCAGGGTAGACAAATCAAACACTAGATGCCATGGGGAGATGGAGAGAGTTTAAAGGACTTGTGTGGAGCAAGCAAGTTTTTTGCTCAGGAAGTGGTGGGTGCTTGGTAAGCACTGCCAGTTTTTGTAACCATAGTGGCATGTGGGAGGCTTTTAGATGGGCACATAAACCTGCATAGGGAAATGTCACATGCTGGCAGAGGGGATTAGTTTTGGAGATTGGCATCATGTTTGGCACATTGTGTGATGAAGGGCCTAACGGTTCCTGTGATGTACTGCTCCATGTTCTATATAATAGATGTTAAACCAAGGCTTTACCAGATGGATGATAACAATCCCGTGGAATTATTTTGAAGAAGAATCCTTTTGAATCCCTAGTGGACTGGGAAATATCTATACCTCTTCAGTGTCACAGAATAGAAAAATGGTCAATATCACCATTATGTTTTTTAGGATATTGCTATGTGGAAATTGGCCAATGGTTTCCCATATTTCAACAGCAACACCTCAAATGAAGATAACGGGATATAAAGGTTTGGTGTACATTGAAGTTTTAAAAGGTATTATAGAAGTTCAAGTCCCAATTTTGGGAATAGATTCAAAATTAGGAATTAGGCATTTCGTTAATGCAATTCCTCCAAAATTGACCCCTGAATTTAGCAGTGGAAGATTGTGCAGATGGACACCATATATCCCACTTACAAATTAGTAAACTTTGTGGAATGTTTATAGAGCGTGAATGATGTGCTCTACTCTGACATTACTTATCATGATTTGATTGATGTTTGTAAAATCATATTTCTTGCTTATTCTTTGTTCCCTTAACAATGTAATGGTGGATTCTCTACTTGAACCAGTGCAGTCCCTGTTGTGATGGTACTGCACAACATATAGGAAGCTGCATATTCCGAATCGGAAACAACATGGAAAGATGGTACAATGAAGCAAAGCCGTGATGGAGAGTGATTCAGATGGAATATCCATGTAATATTATCCTCGTGGGCTACTGGTCTCAGTGGCAGGGATTATAGAGGGGCTTTGAGGGGGTCAATATATAAGCCACAATACAGAACTAACTCACTTCCGATCTGCTTTTGTTGCTGTGGAACTGACATAACCTTTTAAGTAAAAGTTTTGGTTGCCAGAGGCCCCTGAAATGTTGGTAGGTGATCCGGAAATAGCTGTGCTGTAAAATGTTTGGGTGTTAGTTTGGCTTATTCTTTAAAGCAGTGAATGACAGGTACTTTGGTGCTGCAAGTATTATTTGGTACTTGTGAGCCGAATTCCGGACATTATAGTCTCATCATAGACTGGTATAGAGCAGATTAAGATGCCGTTAAACTGTTTTATGATTAGTGACCAAGTTGAAGCAGCTGCAATAAGCATATTTCTCTAAGGAACTCTTGTCTTCATTAATCATGACCATGGTCAATTGTATCTGATATAAATTCAATGAGAGTGTTGATCCTTATGTTTTGCTCTGCTTGTTATCATATCAACTGTGATTTGACGTCAACAACATCTACACATATTTTCTCATTTTTTAATGAACAGTTCCACATAGTAAAGGGAAAAATAATGTTAGAAAACTGCAAAAAAAAGTAGCAAAGTAGACACAATGACAATAAAGTTTGAATCTGAATCTGAATCTGAACCAGCAGTTATCAGTTAGAGTATTTAGATTTATAATGATCAACCGTAGTTGTATTTCCGTATGATAGACTTTCAAATAATTAGTTCTTTCATTTGACCTATTTTGTGAAAAACCCTAAAATTAACATTAATACTTGCTTGAATTACTCGATTGCTTGCATTAATGCTTTAATTAATTAATGGTTTACTTAATTGTTCACTGCCATCAACAATGATGAAATGGTAATCACAAGCAACTCTCTATCAGACACTTGTTATTACATCATTAGCCATGTACCTCTGATTTTTTCACTGACATACAATTTATTTAATGATTTTAAGAGTTCATGATTGAGGTAGAGATGGTTCTTGCAAGGCAATCGAGCTTATTAATTTTGCTGTTCAGCTATTTTTATTGAGGAGGAGGATCATTAACATCCTCAACCAACCAAACCATAGTGAGTAACTTTGAGTGATTTGGGACTTTGCAATTACACAGCACCTTCATGCAAAATTGCAGCAATAATCCATATTGATTTTATGATCAATATTATTTATTAGTAATCTGTTGAACAGCAGAGTACAGAATAATTTATTTACCATAAAGCTGGATTTATAAACAGACATGTTTACCTTCCAATTTCCTCTTTAACTTCATAATGGTAATGCAGTTTTCTTCTCTCTTCCACCTTCTCTTTGGAGCATTCTTTCTTGTCTCTTGTTTCTGAGTTGCAATGGCATTTCCCAAGAAAAACAAAATTAATACCAAAAGATTAGTTTTTATTTGTAAAATAATAATCACAGTTGTTGGTGGAAATGCATAAACATGTTAAAACGTACTGAATGAAGGAACCAACATATGGGCAATGTGAGAAAAATATTAAATGTAATTTCAACTATAATTGCCCTAAGTAAACAGAGGTCTGTCAATACAGGTTGATGTTAACGAACCAAAGACAATATAAAAAGAAAGACAGAGATATGGCCAAGTATCCAATCCAATGTTTTGTTTATTTATATTTGGTGGGAAAGGAAGGCTGCATTTTGTGATGCAGAACAGAATCGTAGACATTTACATCTATTCAACCTTATTACATTGTTGCTAACCAAAAAAAACATATTCAAACTAATCCCCTTTTCTGAAGAAAACTTGAGCAGTTTGGGGCTACATTCAGTTGGCTTTATAAAAACAATAGGAGGTTCTGCATGGTAGGCTGCTCTGGAAGGTTAGATAGCATGGGATCCAAGGAGAGATGGCTGAATTGATAGAAAGTTGGCTTCATGGAATGAAGGAGAGGGTGATGGCGGAAGGTTGCTTTTCGGACTGGAGGTCTGTGACTAGTGGTGTACCACAGGCTGTGCCCATTGCTGTTTGTCATCTATATCAGTAATTTGGATGAGAATGTGCAAGGCATTATTAGCAAGTTTGCAGGCGACATTATTTTAAAAGGACACAAGGCTGTGGTCCCTGCTTCGCTGCACAGCAAGTATTTTAGCGCTGTCCATGCAGGGCACCCAGGCGCTGAAGTTACTGTCCTACGGGCAAGAAGCATGTTTCACTGGCCTGGCATGGCCGAATACATCACCGAGAATGTGGCGTCCTGTGCAGTGTGCAACAGCTTGGCACCTCACCAACAAAAGCAACCACTTCTTTCACATCTGGCACCTGCACTCCCCTGGTCTACAGTGGCAACTGACATATTTGAGTGGCATGGCAAGCAGTACCTGGTACTCGTCGATTTGTATTCAGGATGGTTTGACATTGATTTTCAGCCCCACTTCTCGCGGGGGGGTTTCAAAGCTATCTCACCATTTTTCTGTCCACGGAGCTCCGGGCATACTGTTATCTGATAACGGCAGTCAATTTACCAGTCAAGGAATTTGCTGCATGCTGGAATTTTCGCCACATTACCAGCAGCCCTGAATATCCAGTCGAATGAACTACCTGAGCTGTCATGAGTGCCAAACAGCTCATGGAACGTGCGTACAGAGCTAATTCCAACGTGTTCCTGGAATCTACTCAACCTCCGCAACATCTCCCGTGACCCCATTTTGGGTTCACCTGTTCAACATTTATTGTCGAGGCAGACCCGAGCCACGGTGCCTGTGGTGGATCAGGCATTGATCACACAGGTGGTTCCGCCATCAGAAGTCCAGTCCAGGTTACAACAAAAACGTGACATTCAAAAACAATGCTATGACCAAACAAGTAGGGCATGACCGTATTGGTGTAATTTCTGGAACTGCTTCTGAGCCACACTCATATCTGGTCAGTGCCGATGGCGTCAACTACAGATGTAATAGACAACATATCCAGCCTGTGAATGAGTCAGTTCCACCTCCGTATTATCCAGACCGTACAAGTATACTTCTGTCGGTGTCCAGCGGCATTAATCCGCCTATGCCAGCACAACAACCCACTTCTGCAATGGCTGGTTTGCCAGTGGCGACTTCGCCTGCGCCACAGTCTCCTGCTTCATCACCGGGAATGCTGGTTCAGTCTCCCTCACCTGTGAAGCCACCCGCTCTGTCCCCGGTGGGAAAAAACGGAGATGGTCTTTATCGCACACGTGCTGGTCGTGTTTGCAAGCCGGTCGTGAAGTACCCGGGCTATGTTTGACTTTCCTCCAGTTTATTATCAATTACTATGCATGCCTTAATGGTTTTGTACTGATGTTTAATTCTTTAACATGGACGATGTAGATCAGTGTCACTCATGTTATGAGTCATACTTTGTAGCTACGTCCAGCTACAGAAAGCTTCCCTGCCTTGTTCCCACACTTTTAGAGTAACGTGCTAGTAAAAAGTTACATATTCTGTAACGTTAATAAAGTCTTCGGATCTTAATCACGGTGTGAGGCGCTGGTTATTCCAACAGCAGAAGCTCAGCATTCACCCTCCCTCTTCTTTCCCCTCTCCTTCTCCACTCCCCAAAACACACCATCACCTTTGTCCCTCTCCTTTTCCTTACCCTAATTCACTCACTCCATAACTCCTCTCCCCTCCCTACCCCCTCCTATCCCTCTATTAGCTCACCCCCCACCCCACCCATTCCCCCCCACCCACAGTAAAGAAGTGTTGGTGCAGAAAGGGGTGGGCCACCCCTGGAAGTGACAGGAGAAGAGACCAATCTGCGTGGCTCTGACTGATAGGAGATCAATCTGCTCACGTGCGGTTTTTATGATTTAAAAAAGCTCGCTAACTTTTAGAATATACTACCGATCGGGACTAAACTTGTTGTACTCGCAGCACAGGAGAACGGTGAGTGAGCTGACGACAAATCGTAGCGCTATCGCGTACTGTTTTCGCGCAAATAGAAAAAGTGCGCAAACCGGAAGAGCACAAGATTAGAGTTTTAGTTATGTATAGATTGAGCAGTTTAGGACTTTATTCCTTGGAGTGCAGGTGGATGAGGGGGTGGTCTTATAGAGATGTATAAGATCATGAGAGGAATAGATTGGGTGTATGCACAGAATATTTTGGCCAGAGTTGGGAAACCATAGATTTTAAGATGGTTAGGGGGAGGGGGAGGCGGGGGTGGGAAGAACCCGAGGGGTAAATTTTTTTTACACAAAGTGGGGTGGGTATATGAAACAAGCTGCCGGAGGAGGTAGTTGAGGCAGATACTATCATAACGTTTAAGAGACATTTGGACAGGTAAATGGGTAGGAAAAGTTTAGTGGGTTATGTATCAAGAGTGGGCAGATGTGACTATTGTAGATGGGATATGTTGGTCAGTGTGGGCAAGTTGTGCCCAAGGGCTTGTTTCCATGCTATATGATTTTATGGCCTGTGATTACCCAATCAATCCTCTCCCCCATTTTAAACAATGATCTTTCCAACCAATTGTTACCATAGCTAGTTAAGGGTCTTGTCAGTAATTATATATTTTCCCCTTTACATTTGACCTCCCAAAGTGCAACACCTCAGATCACCTTGGATTAAACTGGTGCCAGTTATCTGCCCATTTCCGTGTCTGATCTATGTCCATTGTATACTTTAACAGTTGAAGTAAAAATAAAACACAAAATTGTCATATCATAGTCAGCTTGAAGGGCAGTCTAGATGGACACTACCCAAATTCCTTTGTGTGGATTTATGGACAAATAGACAATGTCAGAGAAGACCCTTTGAACTATCTCACATACTTTTCCAACACAATTAAAATTACAACTCAACAATGCCACCCCTTGTGAGAAGTGCAAATTCTGTCGTACCTGTGCAGATGCTTTCTGCAGGTGATTTGAGAAAAATGGACTGCTGTGAGCTGGTGGCTTTCTGGTCATCAACAGATGATACAGCTCGCTCTTCAGGAATACCTATAGAAGCAGGTGAAGAAAGAAATGTTAGACTGATGTGTGAGAAGCAGGTGGTATATCAGAATAAATTCATTGCTGTTTGGAGGTGCATGACAAAGTTTGCTTTGTTTCGGGTTTTTTATGTCTCTGAGAGCAGCTACCACTTGATTAAGTCAACTCTTTCCCATTGTTCCATACTTTATGAAAAAGACATATTGTGGAAATAATAAGACTACAAAAATAGGTCTGATGGCAGTCAAGTGTTATCCATGCATCCCCGCTTGAATGGAAGTCAATGAAGATATATCATGCAGTTTATCTTCCACTGGCCTGTCAGTTCAAATACAATCAGAATGGATAATAAATGTAGGCTTTGCCAGATGTTGATTGAATAACTCGTTAGCAGATCTTTCAACAAACTCCAACATCTCGTTTGGCTGATGGTGAGAATGATCTCTATGTCAGATTCATCATGCAAGTCTAGAAAGTAGGTCTAGAAAGGAGTGCAGTGGTCTTGAGGAAATATTATACAATAAAATTGCTCAAATGATAATTTCTGTGTGAGGAACTTATGTTGTTGCAAGAGAAGGACTTGGAGCTGACGTTTTCAAAAATACATATCCCACAAAGGAATAAATAACACACAAACACACATAGGAGAACAGATGGCTTGTTATAACATGGAGATGTTGATGTAAATAGGCATAGCTTTGTTTGCTTTGAAGCGGCTATAACTCTGTCAGAAATTGTATTTGGTAAGAATTATCCAGCGCTGTCAGAATAAAGAATCAATTTCAACAGCAAGATTTTGAATCAAGTTTTCTTGAATTGGACTGACAAAAGAACTCAGTTTAACTGCCTTTGTTGTATTGCTGCAGAACACAGAATTTTACATTCCATAAGCTGTTCTTGGTCTCGCACACTGAGTCGAACACTAAAAGGGATGACAGTGGAACAAAAATGGCAGGTGTTTCTAGGAATAATACAGAAGGTGCAGGATCAGTTCATTCCTAGGAGGAAGAAAGATTCCAACGGGAGAAAGGGACGACCGTGGCTGACAACGGACGTCAGGGACAGTATAAAAATTAAAGCGAAGAAGTACAACGTAGCAAAGATGAGCGGGAAGCAAGAGCATTGGGTAATGTTTAAAGACCAACAGAAGATAACCAAAAAGACAATACGGGGAGAAAAGATGAGGTACGAAGGTAAGCTAGCCAAGAAGCAGGATAGTAAAAGTTTATTTAGGTATGTGAAGAGGAAAAAATTAGTTAAGACCAAAGTTGGACCCTTGAAGACCGAAAAAGGTGAATTTATTATGGGGAACAAGGAAATGGCAGATGAGTTGAACAGGTACTTTGGATCTGTCTTCACTAAGGAGGACACAAACAATCTTCCTGATATAGTAGTGGCCAGAGGATCTGGGGTGACAGAGGAACTGAAGGAAATCCACATTAGGCAGGAAATGGTGTTGGATAGACTGATGGGACTGACGGCTGATAAATCCCCAGGGCCTGATGGCCTGCATCCCAGGGTACTTAAGGAAGTGGCTCTAGAAATCGTGGATGCATTGGTGATAATTTTCCAATGTTCTATAGACTCAGGATCAGTTCCTGTGGATTGGAGGGTAGCTAATGTTATCCCACTTTTTAAGAAAGGCGGGAGAGAGAAAACAGGGAATTATAGACCAGTTAGCCTGACATCGGTGGTGGGGAAGATGCTGGAGTCAATTATAAAAGATGAGATAGCAAGACATTTGGATAGCAGTAACTGCCGAGTAACCTCAACTGGTCCCTTGGGCGCGCTGTCGGAATTTAAGGATTTGCGGGAAGGGGCTGACATGAGTGAGGGCAGCGAGCAGCAGGAGAGAGGTTTTCAGACGGAGAGCACTGCCACAGGTGAGCGGGGACCGGCAGAAGGGGCTGTCCGGACCCAGCGGCCACTCGCAGCCACCCAAGCTACTTCACACCCCGGCCACAATGGCTCCGTGCCCGGAGTGTCGCAAGTGGATTACAGGCCCCGATCCCCTCCTTCACAAAGCTCCTGCCTTCCCCGCAAATTTACCCCGGGGCAGACTCCCCAAACACTGTGAAAGGAGCTCTTCCCCCCACCCACCCCGGGAAATACGGTATTAAAAAACATAAAGCACCAAGAAATGTACTTACCACATTATCGGTACACAAACTCCATTCTTATCTCTTTGCTTCCTAACATACCCTTCAGATAATGACAATCCATATTTTAAAAACCCTCCAAGAAACTTGCACGGCGCATGCGCAGAAGGCTGCTGCACCTGCGCAGTACAGCAAAGGCAGAATTTCAGCTGCTTTCAGCTCCGCTTGAAATTGACGGCTTCAAGCAGCGCTGACGGCACGCTGACCGATCTCTTAGACAGGCATAATTCTCCCATGCCTTTACTATTTATATTTAATGATTACCATGTCATAGTTTTAGTCAGGGTAGGCAGTGCCTACCTTGCCTACCCTGACGGCACGTACCTGTTGCAGGACTACATGCTGTGGGACATACTGAGAAACATAAGGAGCGCTCTCAGGATTACACACTTTGAGCTATTGCATGTGAAAAAAACTTTCAGACTTATTGTACAAGGAGAAAATGAATTTTAGCTTGAAAACAAATGAATGATAAATCATGTGATGCAAATCTCAATATACTATAGATTAATATGACAAATGTAATAGTTAATGACTGAATTACATTTTTGGAAAACGAAACTGTCACTGACATTCAGATCCTGTGAATGAATAAATAACTAAAAGATTACATATTTAATTAGAACCACAATATAGTGATAGGCCACTCTGCAAAATTTGTTATAATAGCAATATCTTTTAATTCCCTTCTTTATTTAACCCTGTCTGAGTATTTTTGTGTACCTTTCTCTCACACACGTTCATGCAATATCGAATTAAGCTATTTGGCCCATCGAATCCACTCAACTGTTCAATCACAGCTGAACTACAGTATCTTTCCCTCTCAACCCCATTCTCTTGCCTTCTCTCCTTAACCTAAACAAGAACCTATCAATCTCCGCTTTAAAAATACCCAAAGACTTGGCTTCCACAGCTGCCTGGAGCAATGTATTCCACAGATTCACCACCCTCTGGCTCAAGAAATGATCAGGCAACTGAACCATCCTATCACCAACTAAAGAGCGTTCGTGACCGACCACCTACCCTTTTATAGACATACGGACTTACTTTATTCGGATTTTACTGTCCTTTATCTTACACCAAACATTATTCCCTTTACCCTGTATGTAATCATGTATAGTCTTTTCGCAGACTGGATACCATGCAACAAAAAAGCTTTTTGTTTCAAATGTTTCTTTTGCCTTCCAACTCCTGGCTTACCACCCCCCCTCTTTATACAGTCTATGTCCCTTCTACACTTTGTCATTATTCAGGGGGTCAATTCAAAACATCACCAATCCCTTTGTCTCCACAGATGCTGCTTGACCTTCTGAGTTCCTCCAGCAATTTGTACTTTGTTCCACCAGCAGTAGAAAATTGTGTGTAATTATGAATTATTTTCCTTTCCAAAGTCAGCATAAAAAACTTAAATACCGGTTTAGCATTTTGCCCAGTAATTTCAGTTATTCTTTACTCCAGAACATCAATTAAATACATCAGAACAAGCAATAGTTGGTTAGTATTGAAGGTGATTCAGTATTTTAGTGGTACAGTGCCATGCTTTATTCACATCACCTGCATTCTCTTGTGTGGTCAAATCAATGCGGTAGCTCTCGTGTAGCTCCATGTGTAGTTTGTGCCTTTGATTATCAGGCAACATGGGGATTTCTTCAGCCCTGCATTCAGCTCCCTTACTTACAAGTCTTGTCAAAGATAGTGAACAAAAAAGTGGCTGTTAAATTTACAGTAATATTTCCATATTTAAAAGGGAACAAAATACGTGCAACAATTAGTTTGCACATTTAGAATTAGTAATGTGGATTTAGAATTTGTAAATCCAAGTACTCTGAATTCATTTATACTAGAGAAATAAATGGGTCTAAAGCTCAGCAAATCTTCTAGATCCGAAAGTCTGCATTCCAATGTTACAGAGATAGTTGTTGCTTTGGTAATGATCTTCTAACGTTCTCTATATTGTGGAGAGGTCCCAGCACATTGGAATGTAGCAAAGGTAACATCTCTAATTAAGAGAGGAAGAGAACAAAATATGGAAGATAGCCAAGTTAACCTGACCTCAGTAAAATGTTGGAATCAATCACTGAATATGTAAAATATCACATGTAGGAAGGAACTGCAGATGCTGGTTTAAACCAAAGATAGGCACATAGAACTGATGTAACTCAGCAGGGCGTTTTGGGACGAGACGCTTCTTCAGAATGATGTCAGGGGAGAGGGAGCTACATAGATTAAGTGTATGGTGTGAAACCAGTACAAAGGGGATGGCGATGAAGGAAAATGTAGAATAGTACAACAGGATTAGACAGAGTCAAGGGGTCTCGACCTGAAATGTTACATGTCCATGTTCCACAGAGATGCTACCTGACCTGCTCAGTTACTCCAGCACTTTGTGTACTTTTAGGCAGACCCAACATGTTTTTATGAAATACATTTTTGACAAATCAAATACCAGCATGATACACAAGGGAGTATGTAACAAATGAAGCATATCTGGATTTTTAAAAGGCATTTGATAAGGTACCTCTCTTAAAATACAGAAAGTAAGGATTCATAGGATTGGAATAAATATATTTGATGGATGGAGGATTGGCTAAAGGGCAAAAACAATAGGAAATGGATATTCACAATGCTAGAGGGATAGAAGGATCAATCTTAGATACTCATCCAATCGCAATTTATTTTAATGACTTAGAAGAAAGGATAGACTGCAACACATTCAAGTTTGCTCATGGTAAAAAAAGCTAGGTAAAAAAGTTATCTGTGAGGTCTTTGACTATCTACCCTAATTATGTGTCTTATAGTCTTACAAATTTCTTTCAGGTCATCCTTCAGTCTCCGACACTACAGAGAAACCTATCCAAATTTGTCCAACCACCCCTTATAGTGTATAGTCTCTAATCCTGGCAACATCCTGATTAACAAAAAGACACAAAGTTCTAGAGTAATTCAGCAGGTCAGGCAGCATCTCTGCAGAACATGGATAGGTGACGTATCGGATTGCGTCCCAAGGCGGGGAGGGAAAAAAAGTGGCGTTGAGGGGAAGAGGGGAGAGGGGGAGTGGTTAAACAAGTGGGAATTCACAGGCCGGGGATCCACATAGCCCCAGGCCCCACACGTGGTGCGCCAGAGATGGGCCCGGCACTCACTCCGCCATCACACTGCTCGCTCTCCACAACCGGAAGCATGCCACATGGTGTCAGCTCATTGGGTAACATGGTGCAATGGGAGCCTCGGTCCACTATAACCAAAATCCGCTATATAGAGGTCCGTTATTGCGAGGGTCTACTGTATCATTCATTTTTAAATGATTATTGTAAGTGTGCTCCCTCAGATGTCACGAGGCATGTTTTTCAGTCAAATGAACTATATGAGTGAAATGTAATATTGTTTCTGGTCATGAGTGCTGCCTCCAAGGGACTCTGTTGTACTAGTTTAATGATCCTTTATCTGCTTTTGCTGGATCAACGTCATGCTATTCAACTTCATGTAACCATGCACCATTTCTCATTGGTGGGTCAGTGATGGAGAGAGTTAGAAGCTTCAAAACTCCAGGGCATTAACATCTCAAGTTCAAGTTAGTTTATTGTCATGTGTCCCTGATAGGACAATGACATTCTTGCTTTGCTTCAGCACAACAGAACATAGTAGGCATTGACTACAAAACAGATCAGTGTGTCCATATACCATTATACTCGGTTGATTTGTCCTGAATCAGCGCTCCTGATCGGACCTTTCTTGGGCCATGTCCTCTTCTCACTCATACCATTGACCTGAAGTCTCAATTCCCCAGTTTTGGGGACAGCTACATTTCTACAGCTATCGGGTTCGTGAATCAACCCTAAACCTACCTTGACAATGGATCACCATGGACTTGTTTTTTTTCTTCTAATTATAGTTTTGCACTCTCGTTTTTGTGTATTGTCTGAGTATATGTGCCTGTGATGTTGCTGCAAACAAAATCTTTCATTATAGCTGTATCTCACCATACTTATGAATATGACAATCAACTCAACTTGACTTCAATTTGACAAAAGTTTACTATGATACCTTGCAAATAAAAGTAAAAACTTCAAGAATAAAGCAGCTTTTAAACTGACTAATCATGTTTTTTGACATGACTTTTGTGTTATGCTTATAACCACAAATATTTTTTCACATTCATACAAGGTAGACACAACTTTAAAGTTTTGATAAGAGCAAATTAATACATTTGTTTAAAGGGTGACCACTTGCAATACCTTTTGTTTCAAAATGTAACTCCTGTAGTAGGTTACCTTGTAAAAAAATGTTGCTCTGATAGATCACTAGCTGAAAGATTTCTTCGCTTGAAAGTGGTTGGGCTGAACCGTATTTCACGTAGTCTCTTCATGGTAACATTTTGAATGTTCTCATTCTGCAGATCTGTATTGGAAAAAAATTATATTTATGAAAATCAAAAGTAAGAAAGTGCAAATCAATTCATCGTCTGCACCTGTAATGGGCCATATACATCTGGCACTATTTATGTGGCACGTGCACCCACTTAATTATGAGAGGACAACTTTTGATTGTCTGGAGCGTCAGAGGCTGAGGGGAGATCTGACAGTTATATAATTATGAGAGGCACAGATAATGTTTATAAGATCCTTTTCCCAGGGTGGAAATGTCAAATACTAGAGGGTATAACTTTAAGGTGAGAATCAATACCAAGAGGGGGAAATTGTAAAGATGTGCAAGTCAAGTTTATTTTACTCAAAGAAATAAGGGTGGGGTGGGGTGGGGGGGTGGACACAGAAGCAGAAATAACAGTAACGTTTAAATGGCATTTAGACAGACAAATGAATAGTCCCTCGGGAAGTAAAGGATACAGTCCATGTGCAGGCAGAAAGGATTAGTTTGGAAAGGCATCATGGTTAGCATTGGCATCGTGGGGTGCAGGGCCTGTTCCCATGCTGTGCTGTTCTATGTTCTAATTTATCTTTTTGGTTAACATTTAAAATCTTTTGCTTCAAAGTTTAGCATCCCGTGCACTAGCCAGTAAAGTGACTAACCTTTCAGAGGCTTGGTCTGAATATCAGCAGTGCTGCCTTGGTCCCAAATGGTTTGAAAGTCTGGGGTATCTGATTTAATAGGTTTATCAAGTTCAATTGGCTTCATCTGTTCTGCAAAATGAAATCTCTCTGTCACTTCCCAATTATCTTGTGGCACAGCCACGCATGCCAGCAGAGAATCTGCACATTTATTTAAAGTGATCTCCACTTCTTGGTTTTCATGTCCAGTCGGAAATTGAACAGCTTCTTTCATTTCTGAGATCACTATTGTTTCTTCTTTATTTGAACAGGCAGGTTTGTCCTTCTCTTCACCGTCTCTTCCATTGCCCATGTGCAAACTATATATTTCAGCTGATGGAGATGTTTTACTTTTATCGTTTGAGACGACATTTGAGAATGTTACAGATTTTCTCTTTGGTTTATGATTTATACTTGCACTTCTGAACTCTGACCAATGTGCTTCTTGACTTCTGAAGAAACAACCAGAAACAATGTTCATTTTAAGATAATAATATGATACGATACAACATTTCAATGCATTTAAACACTGAGGCATTTAAATCAAATCCCTCATGAAAGCAGCTACTCAAATTAGTCCCTTTCTTTAATTGTCTACACACTGCTACCTGCACTATTTCTATAATAGTCTCTCACTTGCATTACTGACAGTTTCTCATCTCATATTTGTTTGGCCTCTTGTCATCTTCCACTGCCAGTTTCCTGTTCTCCTGCCTCTCAGATCCAATCCTTGTTAAGTTGCTCAAACGTAATTCAATTTAAAAAAAAACCTCTGAGAATGTCCATAAAGCATGTCCATCAAGCAAGTTTTGCAATCTTAGGATGGTCCTAAATACTACTCACCCAGAGTAGTCTTTTACCCAGGGTGGAGAATCGTAAACAAGAGGACTGATGTTTAAACTGAAAGGGGCAAGATTTAATACAAATCTGAGAGGCACCTATTTTTACTTAGTATATGGGTGGGTATATGGAACAAGCTGCCAGACAAGGTAGTTGAGGAAGGTACTATAACAACATTTAAAAGACACTTGGACGGGTACACTTAAAGGTTTCGATGGATATAAGCCAAATGGTTCGAGCTTAGTTTAGGCATCTTGGTTGGTATTGATGAGTTGGGCCAAATGATTGGTGCTGTATGATTCAATGCCACTTAATAATTGCTGATTGGAATTTATCAACTGCTGTAACTAAACAGAACAACCAATCAATTATCTTATTTCCCTTACTATCAGTCTGAGGAAGAGGCCCGAATCGAGAAATCACTTATCTATTTTCTCCACAGATACTGCCAGATCCGCTGTTACTCCAGTACTTTGTGTTTTGCACAGGTTTCCAGCATCTACAGTTTCTTGAGTATATTCGTTTCCCTAAGTGGACCATTTGTCCTGTGTATAGCCACTTCGATCAGTGGAAATAAAGATACTGAACATTTCTAATTTTTGAAAGGAGTGGATTTCTCTTTCATGGCCTGCGATAATTTGCCTACTTGGTCTTTGCTCTGTGATTGGCAGTGAATGTAAATATGACACAATTGTCTAGGGCAGTGCTTCTTAAACAGATGAATGGTTCACCCAAGGGCGAATGAAAGTATTTTGGGGTGATTTAAACTAGAGGGGTGAATGCAGGGTGAATTACTTAATTTATTCAGATATTTATATATTTTGTTCTGTACTTAAAAAAGGCATTGCCATTAAAGTGAGTAAGTAAGTAAGTTAGTAAGCTCTGATTAGTTTTAATGGCAGTGGAGCTGGAAATTTGATGGGGGGTTTTCTGTACCTATGGTTTTCTAATTTCAAAGTAGAAGGATATTTCCCAAATTTACCGCAATATAACATTTAGGGAAGACCAGATGAGCTAGTGGGATCATCAATTTATAAATGGCAACACTGGGGGATCGCCATAGGCAAATGTTGAACTGTAACTTTATTTTGTGGAGCAATTTAGCTACCAAAGTTGATATTTGGTAGGGTATTGTGAGCTTTCGTTAGGGAGAGTTATAAAAAGTTATATTAGTTGGATACCAATATATTAAATCACATACACCATGGTTTTTTGAGCTAGTTTTCCAAGAAAAAACCAGCAGTAATCAAAGCCTAAAAGGGTTGGATGAGGATGAAGCCCAGTAGTGTTTAGACGTTGGAATGTTTTTTTTATCATTCTAATAGAATGATTTTCCAACTCCAGTGGTAATTAAACTTTTTTTTTGCACTTTTAATTTTCGTTACATATTTTTAGGATGCTCAAAAAGTTGAATAAAATAAACACTTAAGAAATTAGTTAATTTATGTTTTTTGCTCATGTGACAAAATAAATTATATATAAATTATACACAAGGGAGAATAAGACAAAAATTACCAAAAAACATAAGAAAATTTAGTCGAGGGTGAATGAAATTTTGTGATAAAGACTCAAGGGTGAATGACATTGAAATAGTTTACAAAGGACTGGTCTAGTGTGTCTACACTGTAAGCACACTGCAAGTGCAAAAAGGGCAAAGAAACAACTTTAAGATATAAAGGGATCTTGTTTCAACTGAGGAGGTTACAGGCAGTTCCAGAGTTAAATAAGATTTCATTTTCTGAGAAATGACCACAGGGTGACTTTTCTGTAAATCGGAAACATCTGTTTTCTGTAGTAACCTATAATAATAACACTATAAGTACACTTGCAATAATTCTTCATTTTATTTGATAATCACTCTGATACTGCCCATTGTTAAATTAATCGGATATATGCTATATATAAAATCATTAATGAATATCATGAAACAGTTTAATATTATTACTAGCTTTAAAATGCCATAAACATATATGGGAGAATTTGCAGAAAGTCATATTTCCTAAATCAAGTCATTTGTAACTAAGAAAGAATCAAAGATATGGATATTTGTGGACAACTGCAGTGAGACGTTAATCTGTGGATATTTGCAGTAAGATTTTGATCTACAATACATCAATAAAGGCTGGATATTTCAGCACCTGTCTTTACATCCTTTATTAATGCAAACTTCACAAAGGATATGGGGCAATCAGGAAACTTAGTACTCACTCTTTTTTAGCTCTGCTTCTTTGGATCCTGTACCCTAAACTTGGTGTTCGTATTTCAGTCACCCTTCTGACTCCAACTTCAAGACCTTCCATTGCTATGTTAGAAACACTTTCTGCAAATGGATAACACAATGAATACCACAGAAGCAAGAGTTTGACATTCAAAAGTTGCACTACTGAAATTGATCCTCAGAGACCTTTCAATTGCTGCTATTTTGGAAACTGTCCTTTTTGCTTGCTAATTTTATTAGCAACTAATTTTATTGTTCTTCAATTTCCTGAAGTATGATAATATTTTTTGTTTCCATACAAAACGTAAAGAGACTATTATGTTATGAAATGAATATAACCACAGGCATGTGCTTATAGAATATTTTTGAAATGGAACCACAGCACTTCCCTTCGCCTTAGGTACTAAACAGACACAATAATGCAGTATAATTTTGTAGAATTAAGAATGAGACCAGGCAAGTCCCAGTCTAACATAAAATATAGATAGCAGAGGGCTTTCAGCCCATAATGTCTGTGTTGACTGTGATGTAACTTCAAACTATTCCCATCTGTCTGCCAATGGTCGATGTCTCTCCATTCAATGTTGTACACGTGCCCGTTTAAATGTCTCTTAAATGTTATCAGCTTTGCTTCCACAACTTCCCCTAGCAGCGCTTTCCAGGCACCCACCACGCTGTGTAAAGAACAAACTTGCCTGAAAATCTCTTTTATACATTTCCCCTCTCACCCTAAAAATGTGCCCTCTAATATTTGATGTTTCCAACCTGGGAAATAACTTGACAATCTATCCTTTGCCAATGTAAGTTTGTCCAACATCTCCTTATAGCTAATACTCTATAAACAAGGCAACAACCTGGTGAATCTCCTCTGTACTATATCCAAGGCCTCCACTTTCTTCCTGTGATGTTGTGACCAGAAATGCACACAGTACTCCAGATGTGGCCTAACCGAAGTTTTACACAATTGCAATGTGACTTCCTGACTTTCATATCAAAACCGTGACTATGTAGGCGAATATTCCGTACATCCACTACCCTCTATCTGAAAAAGTTGCACCTCAGGCTCCTATTAAATCTTTTCTCTCTCACCTCAAATGTATGCCCCCTAGTTCTTGATTCCTTTCTCCTTGAACAAAGAATGTTCATTCACTCTATCTATTCCTCTCATGATATACATCCCAATAAAATCACCTCCGAGAATTCAACCCTCTAAGTAACAAAGTCCCAGCCTGCCCTAGCCTAACCTCTCCCTATTAGCTCAGGTAACATCCTCATAAATCTTCGCTGCACTTCCAGTTGAATGGCATCTTTTCATAGCATGGTGACCAAACCTGAACACAATACTCCAAGTGCGCCTCACCAACATCTTGTACAACTGTAACGTAACATCCCAACCTTTATACTCAATTCCGACTGATGAAGGCCAATATGCCGAAAGTCTTCTTCTCCACTCTATCTACCTGTGATGCCACTTTCAGGGAACCATGTACTTGTACTCCTGGATTCCTCCGCTTACAACGTTCCTCTTGGCCTCACCGTTCACTGTGAAGGGCCTGCCCTGATTAGACTTCCTAAAATATAGCATCTCACACTTAACTGAATTAAACTCCATTAGCCATTCCCCAGCTCACTTGCCCAGCTGATGGAGATCCTGGTGTAATTCTTGATAATGATCGCCACTTTTGACGATACAACCTATTTAGACTTGATGGGCTGAATGGCCTGATTCTGCTCCTATCACTTATGACCTTATGCATAACCTTATTAAAAGCCTTGCTAAGTTTATGGAGACTATGTTTACAACCCTTCCCACAGCAACCTTCTTGGTTATTTCTTCAAAAAACCAAATCAGATTCTTGAGACACATCTCCCACAAATAAAATCATGCTGACTATCCTTGTGGAGTACTACTGGTCACGGACCTCTAGTCAGAATAATGTCCTTCCACCACTACTCTCTGTCTTCCATAGCCAAGCAAATTTTGAATCCTATCTTCCAAGTCTCCATGGATCAGATATGCCTTAATCTTCCAGATTAGAGTACCATTGTCGAAAGCTTTACTCGGGTTCACTGCCCTACTGTCATCATTCATCTACGTCACCTCTTCAATAGACTCAATCAAGCTTGTACGATTACACAAAAGTATGCTGACTATGTCCAATAAATCTATGGCTTTACTTTAGACTTTAGGAATGCAGCGTGGAAACTGGCCCTTCAGCTCAGAGTGAACGCCGACCTCCGATCAACCCATACACTAGCACTAACCTACACACACTAAGGACAATTTTACAGAAGCCAATTAACCTACAAACCCGCACGTCTTTGGAATGTGGGAGGAAACCGATGCACCCGGTGAAAACTCATGCGATCACGCTGTACAAACTGTGTACAGATCGCACTGGTAGTCAGGATCGAACCTGGGTCTCTGGCGGTGTAAGGCAGAAAATCTACCACTGCACCACCCCACAGAGTGCGTTTCCAAATGCAATTAACTTCTATCCCCAAGAACCTTCTCTTATAATTTCCCACCGTTGATGCAAGGCTTACCGTCTTATAAATTTGTCTTGTCCCTATGGTTACTATCCAGTCCTCTCAAAGCTCACCTGTGACCAGAGGATTCAAATATTTCTATCAAGGGCCCTGGAAACTCATCTCTCAATAACCTGGGTTAGATCCTAGATAGGCCCGGGGGATTTATTTATTTTCACATCAAAACACTCAGCAGCTCATTCTTCTTGATATCAATATGCCCTAGAACATCAGCATAACCACCTCCATAATCCCATTATGATCCATGTACTTCCTCTTGGTAAAAGCCTATGCATAGCATAGATCTATTAGTCATTTGGCTTTGGATGGGCAGGTCATGTCCTACAAACTTGATTGAGTTTTTAAAGAGCGATGAAGGTAAGGTAATGGTTGTTATATACGTACTTTATACTCGATTTGAACAAAAGGTCAGTGGAACGAGGTACCCGTCCAACAGATTTTGCTTTATCCGTAATACACCTTGCACATCAAACCCACCATCCTAATAAGCGAGTTCTGCTTACCGAAAAACGCAAGGAATCATGAGATTTGTCATAGGTCATTCGCCATAAAGAAAATGCAAACGGAGGGCTGGCTGAAGAAACTGTGTATAAATTCTTATCTTTATTCATAATTTATGTGTAATAATATATTTAATCTGAAGAACGGGGGTGTCGTGTGGTTACATTATAGGAAAATTAATGTATTCCAGACTGGAACACAACGATGATAGTTTCTGAATCAAATTTCACTATTCTGCTCATTTCAAGGCAATGGAATTCTTCAGCCTCATCTATGAATACGAATGAGCAATGAAATTCTCGATTCCAGAGAGTCTCCCATAAATGATCAACTCCTCATCCCCCCAAAAGAACAGGTAGTGGGAGAGTGGGGTGTAACAGAGAGGGGGGGCAGATGAGAGTGGGAGACAGGGGAGAGCGCACGCCTTGTCCGCAGCCAGGATCGAACCCGGCTCTCCGGCCCCGTAAGCGCTGCCGACGACGGTCCCTGGCCAGAGCAGAGCAGAGCCGGAGCCAGCGCCTCCCCCTCGTGCTGGCTGCAAGCCCGGCCTGACACCTCCGGCCGCCCCCGGACAGGGACTGGACACCCGGAAGGGGACGGGATTGGCCCAGCAGCAACTCAACAGCGCCCACAATGCCGGAGGCCCAACCCCGACCACGGACCCAGATCTCAAGCAGCAGCACGCTCACTCACTGAAGCATAAAGCAATAAAAACGTCAAAATAATCTTAGTTTTTAACAAAGGAACAATAAATACTAATTCATAGTTTGAAAGCAGATTTTCTTACCTAGAAGAATCAAAGCTGGAAAAAAACGGATGAAATGAACGTCTGTATGTACACAGCTCCACTGCTTCCAGCAATGGTTATGCAGAGTGACCTTTGACCTGGGCATGCGCAGTCAGAATACTGAACTCGCTTATTAACCTGGCTCTGCCTCTCCTTCCTTTCAAATTTGCCTGACCAAACCTCTACCTTCTCTTCAATTCCTCCACTTGCTGACCTAGTGCTCGGGTTCCAACCACCCCACCCAGTTAGTTTAAACTCTCGTAAATTGTACCCGAAGCTCTCCCTCCTGCACCAGCTCCTTTGTTACGCATTTAACTATTACTACTATTCAAACTATTTTCCTATTTCTTGCCTCATAACATGTGATACAAGGAGTATTCCTGAGATTGCAATACCAGAGGTCCTGATTTTTTTAACTTTTTGCCTAACTCCTTAAATTCTCATTGTATTACCTTGTCTTTCTTCCTGCCTATATCATGAACTATGACCTCTGGGTGTTCACTTTCCCCTTTAAAAATGTTGTACATGCTCCGGGATATCCTTGACCCTGATACCAGGGAGGCAAATGCCATTCTTGGTTCTTGGGTCCGCCAAAATATTCCAACTGGAATTTAAACTGGAGGTGGTGAAGGGAGGGATTAAGCCAGAAAGGGTATAAAGAACACACACTATAGAATTTAACATAAAACATCCCCACACAGCAGAATCAAAGTTTCCCACTGTGTGGGAAGGCACCAAAGTCAGTCTCTTCCTCCACTGTTCCTCGTGGTCAGGGCCTCCCCAAGCCCTCCGCAGTTGCAGCTACGGGCGGCCCGATGTCCAGGACCGCTCGCCGGGGTGATACAAGTCCGACGTCGGGGCTGTGGGACGTCCTCAGCGGCGTGGACACCAGAGTCGACCCCCTCCTACCGGAGTCGGCGGCTTCCAAAGTCCGCAGGCCGCGCCGGGTGGAGACTGCTGCTGGCGGCCCTCTGCAAGGCGTCCCAGGACTTCCCGATGTTGTTCAGCGCCGCCCGCGTTGGAAGCTCTCCGCACCAGAGCTCCATGATGTTGGCGCAGCGGCCCAACGCTCCGGAGCTCCAAACGGCGACCCAGGTAGGCATCGCCCGCTCCGCGGTGACTCCAGCGCTGCGCCGCCGCTGTAGCAGCCCTGGTCCGGTTCTCGGACCAGGAGTCTCACTCTTGGCCATAGAAATGCCTGTCAGTGTCCCTAATACGATTGTTTGCCTGGACTTTGCTTTACCCTGCTGTACAACATTTCCTCCTGATAGGCCACCCACCAACCCCCAATAGTGTCCAAAGTAGTGTACTTATTTTATAGGGGAAGAGCGACATGAGAATCCTGCACCACCTGTCTTCACCATCTTTCTGACAGAGTTTTGATGCGACCACCTTTCTGAAATTCCTATCTATCATTTTCACATCATTTTATTTCTTGATAAATGCTGAGGTGCTATAGGATGACCAAATTATTATGCTTTTCATCTGTTCAATATTGCATGTTATTCTTCCCTCCTAGTCATACTGTAAATTGGATGAGAAAGATGTTTATATAACGGCTCCATAAATGCAAATATTTATTAAAGGGTAAAAAGCAAATATCAAATTCTACAATGTAATCAACTGATAATTTTACCAAAATAACATATAAGATAGCATGGGAACAGGCCCTACAATCCACAACGTCTGAGCTGAACATAATGCTTATGCACATTCAGGAATGAGAAGCCATGGAATAATAACATTCTACGATTCTAGTTTATACTATTAAAATCTGTGGATAAACATTTTACTAATTAAACTTCAGAATTGTGATTTAATTACTTCTTCTGTAGCTATATCTTGCTAAATTATTAAATATAAGCAGTATCCCTCTTGTAGTAAGAAAACATCTATTATGAAAATGTCAACATTGATTAAGGACATGAGACAAGGTTTCCTCAAAGTTGTCAGCAGTCAAAATTTGTGGACCTATTTGATATGAAATCTGCTGCTCCTCCCATGTAATGGCAAAACTCTTTATTTCAATACAGTGTGAAGGCCGATGGAAGCATTTATTTCCACAATTTCCTGCTAGTCATCAGATCAGAGTGTGCCTTTGCAGTAAAAAGGAACAAATGCAGTTAAGGTGAAGGTTAAATTAGAAGAATCCTGTCTTAGTGAGTGGCAATTTTCTGATTAATAATTTATATTACACCGATGCAAGATGCAACAGAGGTGAACTTCATCAGGGGATGCAGGGAATGGTAGCACAGTGACAGTACTGGGATTGTGCTCTTGGGGAGCATGAAATGGAAAGTATTCACACACTTGGGTTGATTAGAGGCAATGAGCAATCTTCAATAACAATGTCTATGCAACTACAACCAAGCAACTCATGACATTTAATAGCATTACTATCACAGTGATAATCACCACCAAGTCCCAATTGACCAGAAACTTAACTGCACAATCACTGTGGATATAACAACTAGACAGAACTTGATATGGTGTGGGAAGTAAGACACTTCCTAACTCCCCGTAGATTTTTCACCTACATGTTTGGACAAGATTGGGAATTTCCTGGATGAATTATTTGTTTAAAATGCTCATTACGATCTGGAATAATAAACTGGAAGCCACTTTCCAGAGATGCGGCACGTAGCGCTGGTGCCTTGCAACTCCATGAACCCAACCTTTAATCCTGAACTCTAGGGACATACGAGTGAAGTTTGCATCATCTCCCTGTAATCACATAGGTTTCTCCAGTGCATTCTGGTTTTCTGCAGTTCCTTAAGGTTGATGGTTAGATTAATTGATAGTTAAATGATCCCTATTGTGGATAAAACTTCCTGGATGCACCTCACAATATCTACCCTCTATAATCCTCTGGCATTAAGGTTGACCCAGTCAATATTGGTGAAATTTAAGTCGTCCCTGTGGCTTTTGCATCTTCCCATAATCTATCTACATAGTTGTTCCTCCATCCCTTCCTGGCTATTGTAATGCCAAAAGTGTTGCACCATGATAGTAATTATACATTTCTTATTTCCTGAACTCTACCCATATTATCTCCCTGAATGAGCACCCCAAGATGTCCTCTCTAAGTTTGCTGTGACACTCTCCCGAATCAGTAGTGTTTTTTCCTTTAATCAAGTTATACTACACCTACTTTCCATTGAAGTGTATTAATAGTTATAATTCACATGGTGTGATTCAGGAGCCACACTTGAGAAGAGAACTCCCCAGAGTTAGAATAACAATCAGTATCTTTTATTTGTAAGCCCATCTTCACATTGAGAATGGTTCTCCATTGAAAATAGAGAATGTCATTAATGATTCCCTTCAATGTGGGGTTTCTGTATTATTAATAAAGATCTGAAAGGCCTACTCAAATTCAAGTGAGACTCAGATAATGAGAACATTTTAGTTTCAATTTCATTGCATGTTCAATGACCAATTTCATCCAGTGTAGTATATTTTGTCATTTTCTGACAATGTGAAAAACCAAAAGTTAACAAATGCAAACTTACTGCAGAAATTACATTTTATTAGGGGTTCAAAAGTAACACACAGAAGTCAGGAGACACACTTTTTTATGTTCTATATATATCTCAAAAAATTTCCTGCTTACAAAACATACAAGAATGCTTCAAACATTTTATGCTCTTGTTAGAACGCAGACTGTACAAGATACATTACCCAAAATATATTTGAAGGCACAAGTGCGTCAAAGTTAATGTATATTGCACAACTTTGCTTTTGAAAATGCATTACTGTCATGGTTGTACAACTGTTTATTTGAAATACTTATGATTTTTTATGTAATCTGGATTCAAGATATGCAAACTTAACCATGCAAAGATTCACATAGCACTCTGAATGCTGCAGCTTCTCATCTGTAGGTTGATCTTTTTAAAGATGTTATATTATTCATTAAAGTTACAGGTGTTTTTGCGGCTCATCGATACGTAACTGTGTTAATACACGCCACACAAGTTTTAACTGTTCACAGCATGGAGAAAATACACACACATTGAAAAGTCCTACATATCCTGCCCTTAACTTGCATTGCTGGAAGAGATTATAAAGTCAGTTTGAACTTTCCATTTAAAAATAAATTCTACATGTCTGGTGAAGTTAGTAAAGTTTTATTAGATTCAGTTATTATTTCATAGTAAGAATAAAATAAAAAGAATAGGTATTAGTGAATAAACCTTGAACATAATGTCTTATGTAGTAAATGTAGCAACAACTCATTTTACTCTTTCTCTGATATACTTAAAATATCCAATTTTCAAATGAATTAAGATGTATTTAAATTTTGGAAATTTTAATGTCACTTTCTTAATATGACAAAATTAATTAATTAACTGCAAGCATATGGTTTAAAAAATCAGCCAACATATTAAAAGTAGTCTTGCAGCTCTCCTCCAAAGTCATAACCTATTGTTTATAGTCATGTTCAATATTTAATTTACCTTTTGAAGAGTTATCACAAAATAACATACATTGAATCAAGAAATCCATTATTCTTTTGTCAAATATATGCATGTTTCAAAAAAAGTTCTGTTTCTTTCAGATTATATTGTGGATATAACATGTTAACATCCATAAGGATCAATGACACACTCCCTGTCTCTAAAGTAGGTCAGGTAAAATAATAAAGTTACAAAGCTTAGAATTAGTTTCAGAAATATATTTGTTGCCATCTATAATGCCATTAACTTTGTAAAACAGTCTGAGGTTCTGATCTCTCCAAAGACTCAAAGTTAGTGACTGTAGGACAAGTATAAGGATATTCAATGTTAAGCTAAACCATGCTATTCCACATTTAATTATCATAACTTTTTTATATTTATACTCTGATGATTGTTTTCCCCTTATTGCTCCTTCCTGAGAAGTCAGGAGATGACAAATTTCATATTAACTGTATGTTCATTAGCAAGTAATTTCAGGAATAATGTGTATGCCTTGCTCACAGTTTCAGTAATGTTAGAATAAAATTGATTGCATTATGCAACGTGAAATTCTCCTGTTAGACCCATAATCCTCTCATGAGAGGAGTATCTTTACAGTAGAACTGTGATGAAATTGATGCAAAAGTACAAATTTAGGTTCTTCAAGCTAACAGTCTCTTTCCGTGCTAAATTACCACTTACTCCACAACAGACAACAAAAGATGATCTGTTACTGTCAGCAAAAAAGTCTGTTAAATCCACAAAACATATACCTAGCTTTCCACAATAAAATAATCCAATGTTTGATTTGACATCCAGAACCATTCAGTTAGATTTTCCTTTGAAAATCCACAAATAGTTCATAATTCTTTGAGTGTCTTTTTCTGTGGACTTCAAAACTGATTAATGGCAGAATACCAAGAAGTCCCAGAGATGTTTATTGAAACTGAGTGAAAGTGTTGAATTGACTGGTCGTTATTCAATGCTCATAAAACCCAACTAAAGAGAGAACATTTGAGTGATTTTTACTTCATGAAACTTTAAATATTTAATGAAGAACTGTGAGTAATTAATAACATTTAAGTTTATTGTAAGCTCAATAGTTTTAAGTATGTGATTACTATTATGTGGAATGGTTAGGGTTAAGGGTTAGGGTGCATAAACTCTACGAGATGACCTTTTTCTCAATGTTCTCTCCTAAGACTAGAAATGCTTAATTACATTTTCATTGCTATATTTTATCATAAACTAGCTTAGATGTTCCCTCATCATAAGATTAATCGTCAAGTTTATCGTGTTTGTTTTTGTTGGGTTCCTCGAGTGGGTCTTTCTTATTGATATGTAATGTAACAGTTTCTCCATAGTTAAGAGTTCTTGTAGAAACTTCAGTCTTAAAGCTTGGTTGTCCACTGTCCACAGAACATTGTACTTCAGTACAAAAAGATGTTTTTAATTCAAATGGTGTTTTCTTCTCTGTTGTTGAGGAATGAACGACCGATTCAGTACATGATCCACTGACATGTACTGACAAATTTGACGGCCCCATTGAATGCATTTCTGTTACTCGAGATGATGACATGAACATCCCTCCAGACCGCTGATCGCCGAACTGATGCAAATAACTTGGCTTTAAGTTAGGAGCAACTGGTCTCCCGACATTAAGTAAAACTGGTTTGCCTATTGTCGGTTCATTTATTTCGGCCTGTAGAACAGAAATTTCACATGGTTCATTGGAACAAGCAGCTGATGGATAATCTTGGTCAACTATATCTTCACACTTGTAGGTTTCCCCTTGAGCAGGAATGTAGTCTTCAAGGTCTTCTAATGTTAGTAGCTTGCCATTATGAGTCAAAATCTTGGTGTCTCTATTCATTAGGTCATCACTACTCAGTTCAGGGGGTTCATCAATAATAATATCTTCATTTTCCGTGTCAATATCTTCTTCATGCTCTGGTTTGAAATCCTCTAATTTATCATCAGAAATATCTAGTGGAAGATCCACAATTGCCATAGGAGATGCTGCTTTAGTATCAGACATTTGTTCAGGGGATAGCTGTTCATTATCCATGGGTCCAGGTGTCTCAAAACTTAACATTATTGTTTCACCTACGTGTGCAAGAAGTGGCGTTTCTATTTCCAGTATGGTTGATTTGCACTGACCCTCAGTTTCACTTGGCTGAATATCATATTCATTCCCTGCATGAGCAGACGTTTCAGGACCAACATCAGCGAAGTGGTCAAATGTAGGGTCAGGATTGATATCTTCTGATGTGACTTGTTCAAAGTCTGTGATAATCTCAGGTTCACATACAGAGGTCAGAATATCAACACTTGTTAGGTTTTCTTCTGAAAGGGAGGGCTGCATTTGTTCTACCAAGTTATTATTTGAGTTGTTTAAGTTAGGGTCAACTTTAAGAGGTCGTTTGGGCCTTGGACTTGAGGTTCTATAACTCATTTGTCTTTGCTCCGATAAGGTACGGGTAGAAGGGGAGACTGATCTTTTCCTTTCAGGTTTTGCACTTTTTCTAACTCTAAATTCAACTACTTCTTCAACTTCAATCCATTTAGGTCTTTGTTCTACCTTAGTTTCTACAAGAATATGTCTTGAAGTTGCACCTTGTTCATCTGGCTCTGTGATCATAACTTCAGGAACAGATGGCATTTTCATGGGGGCTTCTCTGGGTTCTGTCTGAAACTTGGTAGGAGGTGCCTTGGGTCTAGTTGAGAATAACACTTCTGGTTCCATTTCATGTGGTCTTGATCTTCTTGCAGGGGATATACTTGAAGAACTGCGTCGTTTAACTTTTGGGCTCTTGACTACTGTTGTTATAGTCTCCTCACTAGTCATGAAAAGAGTATATAAATGTTCAAACATCAAAAGGATCCCATTGTCCACATTGTACAAAATGCATCATCAACTCTGAAGCAGGTAAATTTCTGATTAGTTGGTGAGCAAGACAATATGAAGTGTTAATTAGAGGCAACACAGTTAAGATCATGCCTTTGCACTCCTACAATGTTAAAGAATAAACTATTTATAATCAGTGCTTTGTTTTCATATCTACATATTTTTTATTGTAAGTTTTGCCATGCATATTTTAGCTTAAATCACACATATGTTGAAATCAGTGGTTACTATTATTCATTCCAGTAAATTACATTTATGGTTGTAAATGAACCTTGCTGTTTAAAGAAGATACTTTGTTTTAAAAATAATATATACCAGGTGCCACACAAAAAAAGATTTTGAAGTGGTATATCCCCTTAATGTAGCTGTATTCAGTGGCCAGGAGACACAAAATGCTTGTATGACCAGATTCTCAAGCTGTGAACTAACTCGTGTATGACTGGAACATACACTGTATTTCTGGTTTGGCTGTAAATGGTGAAAGTCCACAAATTTAATATCTTTCATTTAAATACAGTTAACACAAAAAACAGGAAGTTAAAGGAAGAATGTTTAAGAATATATAGAGATCACAAAAGACCTCAAGACCCCACTACCTTTTGACAATATGTGATACTTTAACCTGTGTAGTTGACTGTAAAAGTTGTTTGGTTATAATAGGATACTACAGTTAATGCACTCAGAAGACTGAATTCAGAAATGTCTTGTGAATGAATCTATAATCATATGAAGCATGACATTGAATTAGAATGTGAAACTATTTTTTGCAATGAATACAGAAATTGTTTTATTTAGTTTCCAGTCTTCATTTGCTGACATACAGGTTGAATCATTCTATTAATCGCTCTTAAGAACTAAGGATTGGTGCACGCATTATAAATTTGCTAAAAGACATCTGTTTCTTGATTAAATTTGAGACAGTATAATGTTCAATTAACTGATTAGGTTGTTAATATATCATTTAAATTATGGAAGACTATCAATTGCAGATTTTTAATTTAATATATCTTTCCTAATTATGCAGCAGACAAATGATGCGCATGACTAAGGAGTTATGTGTACTAAAAATATCAGTTTTATATTCCAATTATAAATTTGGTGGTCATTAAACATTCAAAATGGTTATCCAAAACAACCTGTCTATAGTTGCATCCAGCTCTGAGCATTTGTCCCAAATGTGATCATAAATGCAATAGAAGTTGCATTTTGAAATCACATGGCAAGAGCTTGAAGGCGAGTACAATCAACAGTACTAAACAAATTCATCTTCTCCAAAACATCAATTTAACAAAAAAAATCCATGATAAACATTGCCTTCATGACACTTCTAGAAATTGTTCAGAAACAAAACTATAATTATGTCAAACGCTAGCATGCACAGGAAAACACTGGATTATATGTATGTTTGGCACAATGTAATCAAGCATTGGATGAGATGGACAAGCTTATACAAAGCATTAATGAAGAAACTAAGCACTTACATGATGATGATTTTCTTGGGAACTTTAGTCTCTTGTTCAGTGACTACAAGAAACAGGATGAAAAGTGTGGAGTCAGAAATGGATAGGTTGAAATGATGAAACCCACTCCTGCAGTCACTGTTGCAACAAAACTGTATCACTACCTCAGTTGTTACTAGAAGTTTCAAGGGCTGGGATTCCACAAATTCACTTTAATTTGCCAATTATTTTAGTGATAATTTTCTAGCTCAATTTCTGTATACTAAACTGGATTAACTAGAAACAAAAGATTATCAAAGGTCAATAGACAATAGGTGCAGGAGTAGGCCATTCGGCCCTTCGAGCCAGCACCGCCATTGAATGTGATCATGGCTGATCATCCACAATCAGTACCCCGTTCCTGCCTTCTCCCCATATCCCTTGACTCCGCTGTCTTTAAGAGCTCTATCTAACTCTCTCTTGAAAGCATCCAGAGAACCAGCCTCCACCGCCCTCTGAGGCAGAGAATTCCAGACTCACAACTCTCTGTGTGAAAAAATATTTCCTCATCTCCGTTCTAAATGGCTTGCCACTTATTCTTAAACTGTGGTCCCTGGTTCTGGACTCCCCCAACATCGGGAACATGTTTCCTGCATCTAGCGTATCCAAACCCTTAATAATCTTATACGTTTCAATAAGATAACCTCTCATCCTTCTAAATTCCAGAGGTTATCCATTCAATAAAACTTTATCAGTTCTAGTAGTACTTACAAATAATAAATAACTATTGTGATTTATATATTTTAATATGATGGAAAGTTACAGCCTGTGTGAAAATAAAAATTGTTTATAATTTTAGTTAAATCCGGAAAGTTATGAAATCCTGTTGGGGATCTTCTATTGTAACTTAATTATGGAAAGAAAAAGCTCTCTGCAAGAGTTATTCAGTTTCTATCCTTTTGGTTCTGCGATTATTTTTGTTGGTGATTCCCAACAGTTTCAATTCATATTTTGTAGGTTTATGCTTCTTGGTATTTTCTCTCTATCCAACCCCGCCAGTATTAATCTTTCAACTGAAAGTCTTCATTAACAGTTTATTGTTTTAATCCTGGCCTCAACCTATCAGGCCTATTTATTTTGTCCTACCCTTCCTTTTCTTCAATTTACAATTGATGTGTTCTCTCTCCCGGCACTGATGAAAGGTTATCTTTTTGAAGTGTAAAATAATTCTCTTACAATAGATTTGTTAGACTGTTTCTGACATTTCTGTTTATATTTTAGGTCCTTAATCACTATATTAAGGTACTCCTAATTTAAACAAAGCTTTGAATTCAAGTTAGGATGGCTAGTGGGGGGGGGGGGGGGGGGGGGGACTTACCCATAATGAACAGGTTGACAAAGTTCTTTACTGACTTGGTAATCAACAATCAAAATTGACTCTAAAAGGAGCTTTCTTTAAATTGGTAGGCTGTCTTTTGAGTCAGGTGATGGGGGGGGGGGGGGGGGCAGGGTCTTCAATGAGCAAGTACAACTGCATGCATCAACAGGAGTCTGATTACATGGTCTTGACACAATTAAAACTAGCCTATATTCATTAATAAAATGCACTATTACCCTTATAATGCATCTACCTACAATCTCCACCAATCAAGAGATGTCTAAAAATATACAGCACTGCAGCATGACACACCAAGCTCTGTTGGAAACTTCACCTGCACCTCTCCAGACTTGCATACAACTTTAAATCAGATAGCAACAATCATCTAAACGCATTGCACAGTATTCATCCTCTGAAGAAGTTGGTACGCGACTAGATGTGGTAGGAGAAAGGGGCAACAGGTGCATCTATATATCCTAACTCTAGGCTTAATTGCCAGCAGGGCTACAACCACTGAAGGTGATGATATTGTCAAACAAAATCTTCCTTCTTACTTGCCACTTTCCTCTTAATACATATGCTCCACTGGTTTACTAACCACAAATATTGAAATATACCTGATGAAAGTGCATAAGATAAGAGGTAGATGGTAAGGTAGATGATCAAAAAAATGTTTCCCCGTGGTAGAGGTCTCAAAAATAGGCCATAGGTTTAAGGCGAGAAGCAGCTGTTTTAAAAGCGATCTAAGATTTACATTTCTTAACACGTAGAGTGATTGATATTTGGAACGTGCTGCCAGAAGAGGTGGTGGAATCAGTTACAAATACTGCACTTTAAAAGGCATTTAGACAGATTTAAATAAGCAAGGCGTAGAAGGATACCATCCTAATATGTGGCCAAATGGGATTTTTGGAGATAGGTAAAAAAGTGGGATGGAGGACCTATTTCTGCTCCTTCTCTATATTTCTCTCCCTGTTATTCAATTTCACATATATGGCTATGTGCTCAGATACTATTACAAATATATTCAGATGTTGCACAAAATTTGGATGATAACATGGAGGGAAGCAAATTGCCATGCACGAGTGGCTGTAGCAAGAACAGAGGGAATTAACAGCAAGTTTACTGGATGTCAAGGCATAGATTTGATGACCTGCTATTCCAATGAGGACTTCAGTGGAAGAGGTTAAAGTGAAAGGATAACGGACGTGAAATAAAACTCCCCATGCATTGGGAATCTGCATTCATTATCAAAGAGTGTGAAGAACTCCAGATTTAGCTTGGCAAGACTTTGTGTATCCTTTTGAGGGTGAAAGTGATGGACATCTGTTTGCATACTCTTGTGAAATCATGACATCCGATGTGTGATATCCACTGAAGTGCAAGCAGCAGTGAAGCTAGACAAAGGTTTTTAGAAGAAAGGCAAACGTTTTACGTGGCACCGATTGGCTGTCCTCTCCAAGGAAGAATGTATTTGCCCTTTCAATAACATTCGTGCCCTTGCCCGCCGGTCAGCAAGCCCTGAACGCATTTATCAAATCCAAGATGGCGTGATCAGCGGGAATAAAGGTCTACTGCTACCTAGTGTCATCCTATATTGGATGTCGGCAGCCTTCCCATAGTCATGGATGTGTGATGTGTTGATACATAGGGTACACAGCAACTACACAATAAGCCATGATCGCAATGAATGGCGGTGCTGGCTCGAAGGGCCGAATGGCCTCCTGCACCTATTTTCTATATGTTTCTAAGCAGTTTGCAAGGACTATTAGTTGACTGCTGTATGGAATATCACATGATTCATTCATAAATTTTGAACATTTATTTGTAGTGTCATTCTAATTTCAACACTATGATTATGTGGATGCTGGGATGGTCAGGTGAGGTGTAGAATGGTTGGTGAATTGAGAATTTGGGTTGTAGTACTGCAACTGCATTCAAATTTATTTATAGATTGTCATAATCCAAGATCTATGGGAGAAAGGACCCATCTAGGTTGTGTCTTCACTTCCTCTTCCATTTGAAGATCTTTGGCAAAAATAGAATGAAATGTAGTCAGTTCTCTGGAGGGCACAGGTGAAGTCCATTCTACATAGCAAACTATGATATCCAGTTGGAAGGAGCTAGTTATACAATTGTTCACTGCTTCATTCACCAATAGCTGCTGGCAAAACAATCCTGAGGTGCTTTGAAGATGCAGCTCCAATAGATGACAGATTTTAGTGAAAATGGCCATATGGAAGTGCAAATGTCTCATGTTTTTGCTTGCTGAGGTACAGATGGCGAACTGTTCTCTGATGCAGTACACTCTAATTGGAATGCCTTCCTGTTGACAGCTCTCCCTCCCCTCTCTCTTCTTCTATCAGCTGTACATGCCCTCTGCTCATTCTTCTAATCATAATGTGTTCTGAGCTGCTAACGCATTCATACCTGCGAGCTATTTGTTTGTGGAGAGGCCTTAAAAGCCCGGCTGCGGAAACCGCGGGGATACCCGGCTCGGGGGAAGCCCAGCTGCGGGGACCGCGGAACCCGGCTTCGGGGACCGTGGAAAGACCTTGGGAACCCGGCTCGGGGGAACCTCAGCTACGCGGACCGTGGGAAGACCGCGGGGAACCCGGCTCGGTGGAATCTTGGCTACGGGGACCGTGGGAAGACACGGCTACGGACCGCGGAAGTGCGGGTAGCCGGCGGCGACTTCAGACTCCGGCAGCCCGCAGAGGGGAACAGCCAAACGGAGTCTGAAAGGCCTAGATTGGGAAGTCAGGCCAGGAGGGTTCCCTTCGACATGGGTACTTCTTCGGACGTTTTTTACCCAGATGGAGCTTGGATAACGTCCGCAGGGCGTTCATCCCGCTAAGGTAATGCTCCATCCTCATATGGTACATGGAGGAGCCATATCAGTGCAGGTCTCCTCGAGGGCCTGCGGCAGCACCCCTTTCAGGGTTACAAATCTCCCTCTCTGTGAAGGTGAGTGCGAGGGGTCAGTTGGTAACTGACTCCAAACTCGGAAGTATGTCCGGGGAACATACTGGAGTACATGCGTGAGGTTCCAGAAATTTATGTCATGGCAACAAGGGTTGCGATATCCTCGCAAACGAAGGAGCTCCTGCTGGAAGAGTTGGCTTCCAGCCATTGGCAGAAAACCCGGAGGGGCCAGAGTTCCCCTCGCGGAGCAGCAGCTACCTCACGTCACATCATTACAGGAACAGGTGCCGGCTGTGAGATACCATGCACCTGAAAATTGTTCCTGAAAGTGCCGGCAGTGAACAGCGCTATCTGGGGTGATATTGGAGGCGGCATGAAAACCCAGGAAATGAAACTCCAACTAATTTAAAAGATTACTGGCCTGGTCTTGATGTGCAAGGCACACTTCAAAATGAACATAGAACGCCATCAGACCTGCCTTAAATTCCAATTTGCAGGCTCATGTGAGGCCAGCAATATCCAGCGCCGAATTTTCTCTTCACGGAAAACCTGTCCAAACAGGTAAGACCAGGATGAGAAAACAAAAGCTGTCAAGGTGTCGACGACAACACACCCCACGCCTCCATCGGCAGGATGCGGTTCACTGAAGCTGGTGGCAGCTTGAAAGCTGGGCACAGGTCTTTTAGGCCATGGCCCAAAACCGGTCCTCAGGAAAAATATGGGATTCACGTACCCCAGCAGTCCTACTCTCCAAATCAAGGACGGAAATAGAACCCGCGTCAGGGGCCTTTGGGCTTACCATAAAACCACCGATAACCATGAAGGTAGGTGGGTCTGGTTCTTTCCGAAACATGGGGTATGTGGACCATTTACAAGTTGGTAATATTTACACTTGTTTTTTGTACAGATGACAATGATAACATAAGATTCAACTTTGTTTATAAATTAAAATTATAACATGAGATTAGTTTATACTGCACAGTATACAAGCGAGACAGGCGCGGAAATTGGCCAGATTTCTCGGAAATATGGCTGGAGTTGCCTTTCAAGGCAGACTCGCAATTGTGGCAGATGTGGCCTGTTCATTGTCAACAGGTTCAACCCGCATGTGCAGTATAGACATTTCTGAATTGGAAACTTTGTGACTGTTTAACTTCCATGGGATCAGTTTCCATTCACAGGGCACCGGAGATATTTGAAATTTAGCTGGATGGGGCAATGATACAATTAAAAGCGTTGCAAAATGGGCTAACTCCAGCTCCCGGTTATTTACCAAATTACTAAAACTAGTGCTTCGGCTGCTCAGAGCTAAAAAACAATTGTTATGGCCTATCTGGATGATATTCTAAACACTGTATTTTGCTAAATTAGCTGTATCAACCACAAAACTAGATTTGAGAAATTGGGTTTCTCATTCATCCAGTTAAATTTAAGTTGATACCAACTGAAATTATTGATTATTGGGATTTACCTTTAACTCTATTAATTTGTCTGGGCTCGCCCTGAGGCAAGAGATTGGAATTAATTGAAGCCTGTAACAACCTTGTTGTTATCAAGCAGCCTTCTATTCATCAAGTGTAATTGGCAATATATTGGCTTTCAGCTGTGCTATTTGGGCCTTTGCATTATCAGAACTATACAGCGTGCGAAGGAGTAAGCTCTCAAGTACCATGTAGGTCATTGTTACCAGACCTATGCTATTCCCAGCTGAAATCATCAAAGTCACCATGGTGGTCGAACAGTATTCAGCATTGCTCCACTAACTTTTCATCAGTAAATCTTCAGTTAATTACAAACTGATGCTCTTGCTCCAAGCTGGAAAATTACCAATACCATCTCTAGTTACGGAGGCGGATGGGATTTGCATGAGTTACCAATTCTTCAGTTATATGGTATCAACTACCTATAGACACTAGGTGCATTCTGTGGATTAAAGGTTTTGTGCGAATATGGATAATCTGCATGCTCAAGTCCAAGTTGATTCACTTTGGTGGTGGTACATGTTAATCACATGGATGCAATCAAGTCAAAGTATCCGGTGATAGTTTACCTAATCTCATTTGGCACTGGTGTATCATCATGTAAAATCAATGACAACACAGAATGGATGTTGAATCACAAAGTATTTAATGACATTGTGACTCGATGGAACACTAAAAGATCGAGATGTTTGCATCCAGACTCAATCACCAGTTGCAAAAAATATGTGGCATATCAGTGGCGATGGATGCATTCTCGCTACACTGGGGAGGAATGTTCTTTTATGTCTTCCTCCATTTTGCCTCATCAGACGGGTCTTGCAAAAAATTCAGCAAGTTCCTGCTTCAGGCATTTTCGTAGTGCCTGACTGGCCTAAACAGCCATGGTTCCCGCTGAAGTTGGGAATGATAATAGAACCTTATATGGTTATTTCTAGACACATAAATTTGCTGGTTTAGCCGTGACTCGGGAAACCATCCTCTGTATGATAAAATCAATTCATTGACTTGCAGACTCTGAGAAGACCGTTCCTGCGTCTCAGGTTGTTAAACCAAACCATGGATGTTCCCCCTGCAGATTGCAGGGATAGCACCAAATAAGCAGTACTTTTCCTCATAAGGAGATGGGAAGTATTTTGTTTTACGCTAATATTACATATAATTCGGCACGGATGACTGACGTCTTGAAGTTCAGTTTATATGGGGTTTTGACAATCATTAAGTTAAAGTGCCATTTACTGTGCCTAACGTGCCTTCCCATCATATTGGCTGCGGGGAGCAGAATCCACTCTGTCGGGTCTCACCCTCTGATATCTAGATTATGAAGGGTATCTTCAACTCGAAACCTCCCAGGCCCAGGTACGCAGAGATATGGGATGTTAACATTGTGCTACGCCGCTTCGCCGGTGGGCTCCAGCTACATCCCTGTCCTTGGTCAAACTCACTTACAAAGTGGTTATGCTCATGGCGCTAAGTTCAGCGCAACGGGTCCAGTGCATAAGCTGTGACTGGACAGGATGATTATATCTGCAGGAAAAATAACATTTTATGTTTATGACTTAGTCAAGCAGAGTAGACCAGGGGCATCAGGTCTCAAACTAGATTTGTTGGCATATCCCATGGACCTTCGGTTGTGTGTGGTCACACATCTACACCAGTATGTTAAGGTCACTAAGAGCCTTAGAGACTCTGAACTAGCAATATAGCCTCATAAGAAGGTATCAGTACAGACCATGTCCAGGTGGTTAAAACGGGTTCTGGCTTATACAGGAGTGAACACTGACATTTTCAAGTCTCACTCCACCAGGGCTGCAACAACATCAGCAGCAGGGTTATGGACGTTTCGCGGGACCACATCCTAGCGGCTGCAGGATGGTCAAACGAACGATCTTTCCAAACATTTTAGAACTAACCCATTGCCAGACCGGGAATATTTGCCAACTCTATTTTAGGTTCTGTTTTATAGTTTCCTCCCGGTTGAGGGGGGTTACTATTATCATTATTTGTTCATTAAAAGCATCAACATGTCTATATCTATGTCATGTCTGATGTTAATGTTCACTCATCATTGGTCAACTGATGCGCCATAAGTGTGTGACGCATGGACTCGTTTCCACGGCATGAAATCACAGAGCTTTGAAATCTTCACGTAGTCACTCACATGACTCCGAAGTAAAATAGTAAGATTAAACGAGAACTTACCAGTTTGAAGTTTCATCTTTATTTTATGAGGAGTTACATTGAGGGATTACGTGCCCTCCACTCCCAACCCTCTATCATAAAGGTCAGCTGGCATTCTAGTTTTCTCTAATCTTACTATGTTTAGTTCAACAACTGTTATCTGTGATTTCACACCACTGCTTTGAAGATTGACGCGCATGCGGGCTGGCGGGTTCTTCACGTAATCCCTCAACGTAACTCATCATAAAATAAAGATCAAACTTCAAACTGGTAAGCTCGTTTAATCTTACTATTAGAGCATCTAATGCCACAGTTAAAAAGTGCTTATAATTTATGTTTGGGCATAAAATATCGTGCATGAGCTCACCTCACATAGTTGTTCCCATACTACAACTTTCTACAAATAGAAGTATGACTTAATTCTGAATGTCAAGACGATGAGAAATATCACTTTAAAAAGCTCTGATGTTTCATATTATTCAGCAATTTGAAATAAACAGGATAGGGGTCTCTGTACTTATTACAACTACAATTGTCTTGATCTTTTCCCATCAGCCAGTAAGCCTTTTTGAGGTGTGTCCTATTTCCCATGCCACGTTATCTTACTTACTCTTATTTCCAGTTATAGTTTCAAATAATTGTTTATGTTTCTGCTCTTTCTCATGAAATGTTCAAGCTAATTACATTCTACAAAATATATAACTACAGATACTTCCTCCAATTGTTGCTATACAGGTCCTACGTTTGCCAGCATTTTATGGCACATCCTACTGAACTGATATCCATTTATTAGTATTATCCTGCAGTATTTAGAGATAATCTGTGTTGCTTATTGTTCTTGAAACAAACAGAATTTTATTTTACAAGTTTTGGTTCTATTTCCACCCTATTCACACCTTCATAGCCCAATTTTGACTCTTCCTTCCCTTCTATTTCTTGACTTTTCTATCTCTGTTTCTATGCTGTCCATTACATGCTCATCATCTTTAACAGCAACTTTCACGCCACCTATTTCACTTCGTGGAAGGGCATTGTCCATTTCTTTCCTTGACTTCTCCCCATCTGTTCTAACTTGTTCATACGAGTCTTCCATACCATTTCTTATATATTGGCCTTTTTACTTAAGTTGAGGATTCTCCTTCACAACGGATGACAGGTCCACGATCACAACTATTCCATTCTCCATACTTCTCTCACCATTTTGATGAAAGGAAATTGACCTGGAACATTAACTCTGTTTCTCTTTTCATAGATGGATTTGCCATCGGAGCCTGCGATCACTTGCCTGGGATCGACGCTCCAACCGTAGCCTGTGGATTTCACCATCGAGGAGCTTGCAGTCTCGGGTAGACGGATGTCGGGAAGCTCCAGAGTCGCAGGAGGTTCGACCAGCCCCGACCCGGGGTCTGATCCCCCGGCGCGGGGGAAGCTGAGATCCCCCCGAAGCGGGAGCTTGACCGCCCCGATGCGGAGGGCCAGACCGTCGACTACGGGAGCCAAGGTCGTCCCGTCAAAGGAAGGCTCGAGGCTCCCGGCAAAGATTGAGCTTTTTTTTGCCTTCCATCACAATGAGGAATGTGAAGCAGTCGCTGTGGTGGATGTTTATGTTAAAATGTATTTTGTGTGTTTTGTTGCTTTTTATTGGTATGATTGTATGGCAAATCAAATTCCTTGTATGTTGCAAAACATATTTAGCTAATAAAGTATGATTATGATTATATCACCGAATATTTTGAGTACTTTTTACATTTCCAGTATCTGAATGGAATTCAGAAAGTTTGTTCTTCCACATTTCTCCCCACACCCCCGCAATCAGTCTGAAGAAGGGTTGCAACCCCGAAATGTTATCCAGATATGCTGCCTGACTTGCTGAATTACTCCAATCATTTGTGTCTTTTTAAAACAATTTTTAGCTTTGTTTCAGCACTAATTGTACTTTTTTTAACTTGGTTCTCCTCCTCCTGAGTCAAGTCATAACTTCAAGCCATTTTAAGGACAAGCACATAAACTCGGCTGATGCTTCAGTGCCAAATGAAAGCCATGCTGGACTTCAAGTGGTTGTAAAATACCTGCTGCCATTATGTACTGAAGAGCAGAGAAATTGTCTTGATATTGCGGCTAATTTTATATCCTTTACCCGTCACAGTCAAAGAGATTAACCAATTTTTTTTATCTCTCTGCTGTCTGTGGGATCATTTTGTATACAAATAGTTTTGTATGATTTGTTTTTAGTTTTCTTTATCTAACAATCTGTAATTATTTTAATGAATCAACATTGATTTGTTAAATATTTTTAGTCAGATGATGTGCAATCTGCAACAAAATAAGCATTACAAGTTATCAATTCTGACCTCAGAAGACTATCAGAAGTCAGAATACACAGATGCAAAGTTGCCTATACCCATTCCTGAAATTTGTTATTTTATCATTTATCAAGGTCTTTTTTTCAACTGAACATTGTGTTTGTAGCATTTAATCACAATGAAAAATAATCTACATAAGATTGTTCAATTAATAAAACTGGAAGCAAGTATTTCTGGAATGGCATAGGGCTTAAATGCAGCTGAGACAGTTAAAGTGGCATAACTGAATAAAAAGCAGACATGAACCAAACAAAACCATGTCAGAAAATGGAATCCAATCATAGAGTATGACCATTTAATATTAAAAATACTTACTGATTTATTTTAGTTACATACTAATTCTGAAATAGGGCAATTAAATGGTCTTGTTAAAATACAGTGCCAATTTTTGTTTGTTTGCTGACTTATGTGGTGTGACATGGTTTTCATCACAAACAATTACATGTTAATTCATAATTCACACATTCTGAACAAAGTGGGACAATGGTGCCCTTTACTTCAGTTTAAACTTAACTCTGTTAATGCATTTCAATTTATTAACACAAATAAAATATCCGCTTTATAAAGTATCAGCTTCCCAAATTTACCAATTCTAAATAAATTACAGGGAAAAGAACAGAGGAAACAAAAAATGAAATATACAGATTTTAAATGAACAATTCTCATGGTAAATTTGACGTAAAGCAAGAGGTCCAATGTAAGGTAAACTTTCTGTTATCATTGCTACTTGCCAAAATGCAATTTAAATGGCTGTGCTGTTAGGTGTTTCTTCTCTTCACACCTTATTCTTTCTTAACAAGATGACTGATGATCAGAGAGAACATTTATTGATTATCAGGTACCATAATGCAGTGTTCAGAGCTCTCTTCTCACTGGTGCAACACACCACTTCATCAGTAGCTGTCTTACCTGGCAGTTATCTCAGCCTGGCACTATGCTGGGAAGGCTGGGAGACCACATTGCTCCAGGACTACTGTTTTTACAGAAATTACTCCGTTCAAATTTCCTGAAATACTCCAATAGGAGTGTTGAATTGTGAATGATGTCAGCCAGCGTGCCACTGATGTGGAAATTGCCTTGGAGTAAGAGTGACTCAAGTCTGGAAGTACCTTATCAAATTTAGAGTGATGTCAAATACCTAGAAGTAGTTGCCACTGTGTTTCATAGAATAAAATATTGATTTCAACTGCATAATGCTGTAAAGAAACAGTGTTATGCAATTGATTTTTTGTGTGTTTTTTTTGTAAATGCTGACAAACTTGCTGTCCTTTTTCACTGATTTGATTTCTATTTTCACTTACCTGGGAAAATACCTCAATGTTTCTGCGTCAATGTATTTTCTATATTCAGGGTAGCAATATTATTTTCAAAATTATGTACTCAGGAGAAACTGTTAAAAATAAATTTCCAGTATTTGTTTCCTTTCCTACAAGAACCAATTTCCTACTAATTAAACAAATAATTATACCCAAATTACCAGGCTATCTGAATAACAAACAAAAGTATGAGAGATCGGAATGCGAATATACAGTAGTATCAACAGACTGACTTCACTTTCTAGGCAATCCTATTTCTTTACTAAGCATAGAAAACAAATACTAGAAAAATAGTCAACTGCAAAAATAACCAGCAAATTGAATAATCACTTGTAAGTAACCAAAGCAATGTAGATGAATACTTTTCTGAAAGTCAAGGCAGAATATAAAGAACATATTTCACAATCATACAAATGGATATTGTAGCAACATTACCCCATGACTTAGGGCAAACAATAATACACCCACAGGAAGCAATACTAATTGTTAAAAGACATCGCTGGCAACGTTTCCTCAATTTTGGCAAGGAGATTAACCGATGACCAATCACAAAGCAACAAGTTCTCTATTTTTATCTAGCTCAAAATCTGTTTTTAAAGTAACAACACTAAATAGCAAAAATACATTTACTTTTCTCTTTTTTCTATCTATCCACATGTATTTTCTTTGCTTTAAGTCCTTAGTATGATTTATAGACATAGTCATACAGCACTGAACCATGGCCAAACTAATCCACTCTGATCAAGATGCTCTATCTAAAAGTCAGATTTGCCCACGTTTGGCCCATATACCTCTAAACCTTTGCTATCCATGTACCTGTCAAAGTGTATTTTAAATGCTGTTATAGTATCTGCCTCAACTATCTGGGACGACAGATGGCACAATGGGCTAAGTGTTCGGCTGGCAACCGGAAGGTAGCCGGTTCGAATCCCGCTTGGAGTGCCGACTAGGAAAAGGGGAGATGCAGCGAGACCTGGGTGTCATGGTACACCAGTCATTGAAAGTGGGCATGCAGGTGCAGCAGGCAGTGAAGAAAGCGAATGGTATGTTAGCTTTCATAGCAAAAGGATTTGAGTATAGGAGCAGGGAGGTTCTACTGCAGTTGTACAGGGTCTTGGTGAGACCACACCTGGAGTATTGCGTACAGTTTTGGTCTCCAAATCTGAGGAAGGACATTATTGCCATAGAGGGAGTGCAGAGAAGGTTCACCAGACTGATTCCTGGGATGTCAGGACTGTCTTATGAAGAAAGACTGGATAGACATGATTTATACGCTCTAGAATTTAGGAGATTGAGAGGGGATCTTATAGAAACTTACAAAATTCTTAAGGGGTTGGACAGGCTAGATGCAGGAAGATTGCTCCCGATGTTGGGGAAGTCCAGGACAAGGGGTCACAGCTTAAAGATAAGGGGGAAATCCTTTAAAACCGAGATGAGAAGAACTTTTTTCACACAGAGAGTGGTGAATCTCTGGAACTCTCTGCCACAGAGGGTAGTCGAGGCCAGTTCATTGGCTATATTTAAGAGGGAGTTAGATGTGGCCCTTGTGGCTAAGGGGATCAGAGGGTATGGAGAGAAGGCAGGTACAGGATACTGAGTTGGATGATCAGCCATGATCATATTGAATGGCGGTGCAGGCTCGAAGGGCCGAATGGCCTACTCCTGCACCTAATTTCTATGTTTCTATACTGTCGTTGTGTCCTTGGGCAAGACACTTCACACACCTTTGCCTGTGTGTGAATGTGTGTGAATGTGTGTGAGTGATTGGTGGTGGTCGGAGGGGCCGTAGGCGCAGATTGGCAGCCACGCTTCCGTCAGTCTGCCCCACGGCAGCTGTGGCTACAGAAGTAGCTTACCACCACCGAGTGTGACTGAGGAGTGAATGAATAATGCGATGTAAAGCGCCTTGAGTATTAGAAAGGCGCTATATAAATCCCATCCATTATTATTATTATTACCTCTTCTAGCAGCTCGTTCCAAACACCTGCCACTCTCTGAATGAAAAAGTTGCCCCTCAGGATCGTATTAAAGTTTGCCTCTCTCACCTTAAACATGTGAGCTCTTCTTTTTGATTCCCCCAGCCTGGGTAAAACGTTTTGTACATTCATCCTATCTATTCCCCTCATCATTTTATACATCTCTACAAGATCAACCCTCAGCCTCCTGTGCTCCTGCCCATTCTCTCCCTTTAGCTCAGCCCCTCAAGTCCTGACAACATTCTCGTAAATCTTCTCTGCACTCTTTCCTGCTCACGATATCTTTCTTATAGCAAAGTGACCAAAAATAAACACAGTGCTCCAAATACGGTCTCACCAATGACTTGTAATGTAACGTCCCAACTTCTACAATCAATGCCCTGATTGAGGAAGGCCAATGTACAGAAAGTCTTCTTGACCACCCTAAATACCTGTGAGGCCACTTTCAGGGAACTATGTACCTGTACTCCTAGATCCCTCTGCTCTACAACACTTCCCATGGTCATACCATTGACTGTGAACGTCCTGCCCTGGTTTGACTTCCCAAAATGCAATTCCTCGCACTTATCTGCATTAAACTCCATTAGCTATTCCTCACTCCGCTTGCCCAGCTGATTAAGAACCTACTATAATTTTTGATAACTATCTTCACTATCTATTATAACAACCAACATTTAGTGTCACCTGCAAACTTACTAATCATAATCAGTCTGAAGAAGGATCTCGACCCGAAACGTCGCCCCTTCCTTCTCTCCAGAGATGCTGCCAGTCCCGCTGAGTTACTCCAGTATTTTGTCTACCTTCGATTTAAGCCAGCATCTGTAGTTCTTAAAACTTACTTAAAATCAAGAATCTATCAATCTCCGCTTTAAAAATATTCAATGAGTTGGCCCCCACAGCCATGCTCTGTGGTAATGAATTCCATAGATTCATTACCATTCTAAAGATATGTCCTTTTATTCTGAGGATATGCCTTCTGGTCCACTACTGGAAACATATTCTCCACGTCCACTCTATTGTGGGGTTTCGTTATTCGGTTGATTTCAATTAGATCTTCCCTCATCCTTCTAAACTCTGGCGAGTACAGGCCCAGAGCCATCAAACACTCCTCATATGCCCCAGCAAATCATCAGCCAGCAATTTTTGGTATTGTTGATTATATTTAACAATGACTGATTGGGGAAAATGAAGTGGGCTGTGGAAGCTCATTTGCTGATTGCATTTAACACAGATTTACAGATATTGAAGGAATTTAGTAGGAAAATGTTAAGGCATAGATGCGTTAACAGCGGAAAGGACTACCTCAGCTTGTTTATCTTGCATTCTTATGAATTAAATTGACTTGAGTGCCCTCCAATTATGATCACTGATAGGAAAGTAAATTATGAGTCAGGAGTCATAGAGTAACACAGCACAGATACAGCCCCTTTCGGCCAACCCGTCCATGCAATTCAAGATTCACATTTAAGTTTGTTTCATTTTCTTGTATTTGGCTCATATCCCTCTAAATCTTTCCGCTCCACGTACCTGTCCAAATGTCTTTTAACTATACTGAAGCCTGCTTCTGGCAGGGAAGATTTCAGCTACTTTGCAACAGTTTCCATATTGATTTATATCCATCCTTCAAAGCATTTAATTTTAGTTTTATTACCTCTAAAACGTTCTGGGTGGGGTGGCTGTTGTCTCACCACTTGCAAATTTGTTCATCCATTTGATCTTATATTTCCTCTCTAAACCTCTCCACTTTCATTTACCTTTAAGACCCTCCTTAAAATATGTCTCAGACACAGCTTCTATTTTCTATTTAAACATGTCAATTATTTCCCGATTATGCATTTGTACAACATGTTGAGGTATTTTTCTGTGCATATACACACTATAAATACTCTTATTTACAATTACTCAGATAATAAAGCAGTCAATTATCACAAATAGCAATAGCTCAACTGAATACATACTTTGATGAGTGAATATCAAATAACATTTGACAACACATACAATGCTGCATTTTCACAAAAAAAACTTACAAAGTCACTCATTCTCTTCCTGACTAACAGAGCACACTCAGGGACTGGGTTTTCCGACTAAGACCTGACTTGCCAAAATCTTTCAACCACTCATAAAGCATATATCAGGAATATGTTGGTTTACTCGTCATTAGTCTTAATGAGTAAAACTAGAACAACATCTAAAAAGCTTATCACAATCCAGGACAAAGCAATCCCTTTGACCAGCAACCTATCAGCAATTTAAGTATTCTATGTCTGCATCACCAGTATGCTATGGGGGCAAAAAAAATCTTCATGATGAACAACATTTACAGAATGTGCTGCTAAGGTTTATTCGACTGAACTATGAAAACTTTCCACCTTTATGCCTATACATGTTCAATGTTCTTGCTTCTTAAGGGACAAGGTGGAGGAAAGCAAAGAATAATGAGGAAAGTGAAGAGACAAGAGAGAGTGGAGAGAGGGACCACAGGACGAGAGGAGGATATGTTGATGAAAAAAGGGGAATGATAGTTCATGCAGTGTTGTGGAGGAGGACAGGAAGAAGAAGGAAAGCTTCAAAAGGAATTGACATGAGAAGGTGTTTCCGTCAGTGGGAGGTAGCGGGAACATAATGGTTTAAAAGAGTGGCAGAATTATTTTCTTGGAGCTTCTTCCTCAAAGTGGTCATAAGCCTCATTTCTGTGTCCTCCGTCCTACAGGTACGAGGTGGTTCAGTTCCTGACATGCGTCGTAATTCTACCCTGACTGCAAACTGGTTGCCTCCTCTTAATTTATGTCTCTTTTAAATAAGATTGGTGGAACAATATATTATGTGCTGATAATTTATATGACAAGATACTGCTTTACCAATATTGAATTTCATCCATGTTATTTAGTTTTAAAAGTCTATGCTCAACAATCCAACCACAACTGATTGACCTCACTTCTCGACAAATACAACAGCTTCTGAACAAATATATATTTTGAATTCATCAGCTCCCAGAACTGTGTCTGCATAGCAAAATTAGGTAACTTACCTTCAATCATGACAATTTGATTATCTTTCTTTTCTGGTATTACAACAGGAACCTGAAGATACAACTCTGCAACATCTTTGGCTGTGCCCAGTTTGTTTGTAATCTATTATTAAAAGAAGCAACAATTCAGATTTACAAACCTAAAGGTAGATTACGACTGTTCCTCTGGCGCACAAGTTAAATTTTCTTGGGGTACCTTCTTTTCTATGAAAGAACATTATTTGAAGAAATGTGTCTGAGTGTTTGACTACAAAATTTTAGTGGATTTGTTTTATCTTTATTGAGCAACACATCGTGGATTTGGTGGAGCATAAATCACTTTAATGGCCCAAAGTTTTATAGGTCAAGAAGCTTCTGGTGGCAGCAGATTGATTTCAAGCGATTCAGAATTTGGGATGGAATCCAGATCTTTCAGATTTCCATCTCTCAATAGCCTCAGTAGAACTTCTGTTACTTTTAGAAACAGGCCCATACATGCTCACACATAAGAGTACACAAATGCCTCAGTGTGCCAAATATAAGGAAAATATTTTATCTTTTAGAGTATGGAATTGGGATGTCATGTTGCAGCTGTACAAAATATCAATCAGACTGCATTTGAAGTATCATGTACAATTCAGGTTACCACAATACAGGAAGGATGTGATGGCAGTAGGAAAGGTGCAGAGAAGATTCACCAGGATGTTCCCTGGTATGGAGGGCTTTAAGGAGACTGGGTTTATTCTCACTGGAATGTGGGAGACTGAGAGATAACCTTAAAGAGGTTTATCAAATTATGAGGGGCATAGGGTGTACAGTCAGAGTATTTCTTCCGGGGTGAGGGGAATATGAAACTAGTAGGCATACATTTAAGATGAGAAGTGGAAATTTAAAAGAGATCTGAGGGGCATGTTTTCAGTTCAAGCTTTTGTACTGTATGTTTTGGTGCTCTTTCTTGTGATTTAATCACAATATTAAAAAAAAAGTTTTATTAAATACAAGTTGTGCAACAATAATGACTGAAATGACAAGTTCATATTTCAAGATTAAAATAAGCAAGACCTATTAAGGTCCTATATGCAGGAGAAGCTGAATACTACCATTGAAGCACTAAATGGGGTGGAAGATTGCAACCTTCACATGGTCTGCCCTGTTTTGACGAATGCAATCAACCCGGCGTGCACAATCAAATAAGTTCAAATAGAACAAGTTGTCCGACAACTTTAGACTGTGCACGCCATACGCAAGAAGAAGAAGAAGAAGAAGAAGAAGCATTAAATAATAGAAACATAGAAATTAGGTGCAGGAGTAGGCCATTCGGCCCTTCGATGTTCAATATCAACTTATAAATAAAGATAACTGATGTGTGTTGTCTTGGTTAGAACTGACAATGTATTTGTTTAGATTCACTGCCTCTATTGTATAACAAGGATTTAGTAACAGTTTAATTTACAACCTTTACTAAAATGAATATTCAAACAAAATAAATCACCAGAAAATGAAACTATTTTTCGCACTAAAAAGAGATATTTGCATAAATGCTTGCATGTCTCTATTGCCAATGTTGTTCGGCTTTATTATTAAAACACCTCGAGACAGAAGTACCTTCAGATGTAATATTCAACCATTCGACCTCAGTGAGCTCAAAATGCTGTCTTAGGTTTACCCATACATTGCTGAAACATTAAACTTGATTTAGAAGAATCCTTTACGTATAGAATGGTAAAATTGTTCAGGATATAATTATTTGATCAATTTGTCTATGTCATAGAAATATGTTTTTTCTAATGAATACTAACATTGTTGAATAGTCTTAAAACTTTATAATAAGCTTTTTTGACATACTCACTTCACATTCATAGACTCCAAGGTCATTTTTTTCTGTGTTTTTGATGGCTAGCATCGCAACTCCAAACTGTGAGTCAAAGAAAGTCTGGTACTTCGCTTTATTTGTTAGTGGTGAGCCACCAGTACTCCATCTTCAAAAAGAACAGAACTAATTGAAAATCACAGCTGCCGGAAGGAGAAAACTTCAAAAATATTAATTTTAATGTTTCAAAATTGTATTTAATGAAAAATAAGTCATTTGAAATTGAAAGAACAGTAAATCTCTTAAATTTGCAGGCAGGTCAATAATTAACCAGAATTCGATCAGTCTGTATTCCATTCCATTCAGAAAGCGTCAACAAACTTCAAATTAAATTAAACCTGTGTCTGCACATTGAGAGACTACCCTATATTCCTGTCAGCTATGGCTCTGAAAGATTCCACAGGTCCTTGTATGCGCAGAACAGCTATGTATCTTTTGTGGACTACACCAGTAATTGATCTGGGAGATTTATTACATTGCAGTTTAGAAGTTTCTCTGTCAGAGACAGCAACCTCTTAACCTATATTCAGGACCTGATTTATGTATCTAATCTTCTTCAAGGCAGTGGCAGAGTATTGTGTTGAAATAACTGTGACTCCTGGAGGATGGGGGTATTTTATCGTGTCAGTCTGATCGCATACTCAAAAGGTGTCATACCTGGAAGATATGATGAATGATAAATTATCTACGGTATCCAAATGCCTGAAACCAACAACTGATTTAATTGATTTAATATAATAATGGAGGCATGGAAACACTGAATAGCAAAGAGAGCGGGAGAAATTATTGCTAGAAGAGAGAGCAAAATGACAGAGAAAAATAGCTTATTGTTAATAGGACCAGCAATCAGAAGCAATAGTAACCTGGAGAGGAATACCCAAGGAAAGGGATGATTTGTGTGTGTGTGTGCGCATGTGGGGAGGGGCAGGGTAAGATTGCATGGAAGGACGCTTGTCAGGCAGAAAAAGGCTATTAACAGCCGTTGAGATTGCAGTGAAGATGCTATTTACTATTTTTAATTTAAATAAAGGGGTACCAAAGACACATGAGACAACTCTTGGAGATCATAACAGACATGATCAAAAAGGCAAATTTCATGATTTTATTAGGTGTCTTCCGAGTAAGAAAGCTCAGGGAAGAGGGATAGTGCCAAAGGAAAATATTATGAAGCTACTTTCCAAACACAGCGTCATTTAAAGAAAGAGTTTTAAATCAAGCAAAGAAAAAAATGACAGGCTTTTAAAAAGTAAACTTTACCTTATCTGAGGAGCCGGTGCAGCTTCAATAGTGCATGCAAACTGTGTATCTTCATTCTCTACAAACGGAATGTTTCTAAGATGGCTTACAAACCTTGGAGGCACTGGAAATTAAGGTAATAATTTCAACTGATACTGTGAAAGCTCTTAAAAATGGGTTTATTAGAATTTATATTATTAAGCAAGCAAACAAACTTAATGAGTTTAACTTAAATTTTAAAAATTGCTTTTAAAAAAACCCTAAGCTATTGAAAAATTAGGACCCAGAAACTGGTTTGTGTCGAAAAACAATTCTTGAATTAAATGGGTATGCTCAAGGTATACTTGATGTTAGGCTGTGTAGCTTAACCATGTGAGACTGACAAGCTGAGGTTAACATTTGGATGTTCTAACATCACTGATTAATACCAGTCACCCTCTCAACATCAATAAATATTAGTAACCATCCTCAAGTTTGTTCTGGAAGAGACAGGAGAGGTTGATGGATACTTCATTGCAAATGTCTTGGATCCAGATGTGGCCTATACCTTTTCCCAACCACTCATTCATCTAAGTGGTGAAAGTGGAAAGATAGGAACCTGAGGAGCAACATTTTCACACGTTTGGATATATGGAACGAGCTGCCAGAGGGGGTAGTTGAGGCAGGTACTATAACAACATTTAAAAGACATTTAGACAGGTACATGGACAGGAAAGGTTTAGAGGGATATGAGGCAATCATGGGCAGGTGGGACTAATGTAGATGGGGCATCTTGGTCAGCATGGGCGTTGGGCCAAAGGGCCTGTTTTCATGCTGTATGGCTCTATAGCTCTAATTTTACTTTTGAAAAGAGTTCTTTCTCAGGGAAGTATTTAGTGATTTGATTTAAGATTGTGTTTGAGTTACATACAGATACAGATTTTTCAGAACCTATCTATCTTACTGTCAATTGTAACAATAACAGACATTGTTCAAAAACTCAGTTTGTAAGACAGGATGTGGAAAGAGAAATAAAGTTAAAGTTTGAGGATAAAGACACTTTGTCTGGGCATCTAACAAAGGATATTCGGCCTGAAATGAAATCTGTTTCCAGTGATGCTGTCTCACCTGATGAGTTTTACTAGCATTTCCTGATTTTTTTTTGATTTTCATTACCATCAAGTCAATATCTTAAAGAGGATTTGAAAATAAATGTTATATGCCATATCAAAACTCTAATCAAAAACGAGAGCACTACCATTTTCTATGCTCTACACATCTAAGGCATCATCTGAATTCAGATGGTTTAGTTATGCTTTGTGCAGGACAAATACATTTTTTCTATTATTGAGAATGTATGGGTAAAACTATAATTTATAACTAATTTTTAGCCAGCAGCTGGCCATGCTTGGGGAAAATCCCCACCAAAAAAGTTTTTTATTTACATCAGAAAAATAAATTTAAGTAATGCATTTACATTCATTAAAAAAAAGACTATTAATACAAAAGAGATTCTGGTAGATTGCAATTAAATACCTTGAACAATAATCTTTCCAAGTGTATTGGCATGCCCAGCAGCACTGGCTGCATAACACATGTATTGACCGGAATCAGCAGCATTTAGCGTGTCCAAGATCAATGTGCAGGAACCATCTTCATCCTCGATAATAATGTGATGTCGGTCAATCTCCACGAGTTTTCCATCTAGTGAAAACAACATGAATATGCTCAGAGGAATTAGTGACATTTTTCTGCAGTTTTCATTATAATATCAACAGATATCCACAATCCAGCAGGCAAAAGTAAATTATGTTGATTAACCATCTGGCTTTGATTTAAAAAAATAAAATAAATCTTTAGCTATGTATACACGGGACATAGACATCACTGGAAAATCCAACATTTAATCCCGAATCCTTAATACCCTTGAAAAGGTACTGGTGATCATCCTTCTCAAGTAAGGTAAAGGTAATCCCGAGGTGCCCAAGGACTAACAGTGTAGAGGGAAGGTTGCCAGTATAAAGAGGAAAGAAGAAGTGGTGAGAGGGGCAAATGGGTGATTATCATCCTTCACCCTTCCTCGATCTACCAATCACCCACTAACACCAGTCTCACCACAAATGCTGCTTGGGCCACTAAGTTACTCTAATAGATTACTGCTACCATTAATTCTGGACAACCCCAACATCCTTCTTGAATCAAATCTGAGCAGGTTTGACGGAGATTAAAACTGCTAACAACACTCAAGGTGTGAGTTCATCAATGCATTTTCCTCACAGGATTGTGTTTTCAAGAACTAGAGGGCATAGGTGAGATGGTGAGAGGTAAACGATTTAAACACGCAGTGGGTGATGGGTAAATAGAACAAGCTGCCAGAGGAGGTACGTAAAATAGCAACATTTAAACAGACATTTGGACCGGCACATAGAACAATGCAGCACAAGAACAGGCTTTTTGGCCCACAATATCTGCGCCGAACATGATGCTAAGACCAACTCTTATCTGCCTGCACATATCCCAGATCCCTCCAAATGCAGAACTGTTCAAGGCAGACCCAGAACTTGCAGCTGAAGTATTTGTACCACTTTTCACAGCTATTTGGGAAAGGAAGGATATACCTGATGACTGGTGAGAAGGAGTCACCATTAGGATACCAAAGAAAGGCAACTTAAGAGAGTGTAACAACTGGAGAGGGATTAACACTTCTATCAATTCCAAGCAAGATTCTGGCAAAGATTATTATACAAAGTATCTCAGAAGTACTAGACAAATAGCTCAGGAAAGAACAGGCAGGATTTCGTGGTTGGAGGGGATGCATTGGCCAGTTATTTGCCCTTCGTAACATTATAGACAGTGAACAGAGTGGCAGAGACAGATATACATCAACTTTGTTGATTTCGAGAAAGCATTTGACAGCATCCACCGAGACAGCCGCTGGGGCATACTACGAATGTATGGGATCCCACAGCATATGGTCGGTCATTAAGAGCTTCTACGCCAACTTTTCTTGCAGAGTGGGGAACAGTAACCACACATTCCAGTTGAAGACAGGAGTCTGACAAGGGTGTGTGATAACGGCGCTACTCTTCAATATTGTTATTGACTGGGTGATGCGTCAGACAATCGAAGACCAAGCATGCGGCATACCATGGGCCCTCTTCTCAGCATTGGAAGACCTTGATTTTGCTGATGATTTGGGTCTGGTCTCCCACACTCACAAGCACATACAGGAAAAAACATCCCGTCTCAGTGACTTTGCACAACAAATTGGCCTGAAGATAAACCAGAAAAAATCTGAAGTAATGACACTAAACATCCAAAACCCCTTGACAATCCAAGTGAATGGAAACAATCTTCCCATAACTTAGGTATGTTGCAAAGCCTACCTGAAGCGTCGTTGAAAATCTATCGCTGTGGGTGTGCGCGATTTTGGCGCCATTTAGAGGGGGGCGGGTTTAAAACGCGATTTTCTCTAGGCTGTTCAAATCGAAGATGTTCAGCCTAGTTAATTATTAACGAAAAATCGCTGGAAGACCCCGTCGCAAAAGCTATTATTAGGTTTAAAGGCCTCGTATAATAGTTATAGTAGTTTAAAAATCAATCTCTAAACCCGCGACCGCCAGCAACCGCAGGGTCCCATAGAGCAAACCACAGAGGGTATGTAGCTTATTTTTACATTAAAAAGGGCTTCTAAAGATCCCTTTATACAAAGTTTAATATTGCGAGTAGCTCATTTTGGGCCCATTATATCCCGCAGTATTTTTCTCGGCATTTGGGGCACAAATCTACCGCAATGTGAACGTTCTAAACCAGCGCGTTCCACAGGGACCCACTGGAAAGCTGATTTAAATGGGCATTTATTTACAGCAATTGAACACTAAATTCCTTCCATTTGGTCTATAAATTAATGTGAATGAGATTTAAAAATCATGTTTTATTGTGAATTATTTGTGAATATTATTTGGACATTTAGGCTATTTAAAAATGTTAATCATTTATTAAGAAATGGATAGATGTTTAGATCTAGTAATTGAAGTCTGAAATTAGCTACAATTAGGTAACTAACTAATTATATGCTTTAATTTCAGGTCATCCAAGTAAGATTATTTTATATTTGTTTCAGAATGCTTCAATCTATGATAACTGAAATTTTCATTCAGTTCTCTTAATTTTTAAGAAAGTTATGGGCTTTTGACTGTTCACGATCACAGCTTTTTTGTTATGTCCATAGAAAATCAATAGGGAACAAGATGCTCATTTCCGAGTATGAAAATGGCCATAACTTTTTAAATACTTGAGATATGAAAGTGAATTAGGTGTCAAATTAAACTTATTTTTATGCTTTATCTGATGGGATAAATTACAGACTTGATTTTTTAAATCTCAAAATTTTGTAACATTGCTACATAACTGAGGAGTTTACCTATCTTGGTAGCAAAGTCAGACACGATGGCGGAGCACACAATGACATCAAGAACCAGCTAAACAAGGCTAGGAATGTTTTCAGAATGCTAAACAATGTTTGGAGGTCCAAGCAATACAGCACCAAGAACAATCTGAATTTACACCAGAGCTGTGTTCTCTCCACCATCCTATATGGCTCGGAATGCTGGAGAACAGTGAGCGGCATCAACCAGCTGTCGGTCTTCCATACTAAGAACCTGAAAAGAATCCTTAGAATATTTTGGCCAAACACCATATCCAACCAAGCTCAATGACAACAAGAGAGCATGGACACCATCATCACAAGAAGGCGCTGGAACTGGATTGGCCTAATACTGAGAAGAGAACCAGACGGCATCCCAAGAATAGCCCTGCACTGGACACCGGAAGGGAAAAGAAAAAGAGGAAGACCCAAAATCACCTGCCGTCGAAATGTAGAGGAGGAAATGAAAACAATGGACCTGACCTGGGGTAGTGTCCAGAAGCTAGCCCAGAACAGACAGGAGTGGAGGACCTTTGTTGCTGCCCTACATGCTAGGAGGCATAATAGCCAGTAAGTAAGAAAGTAAGTACATGTGCACAACCTTTTATCCGAAATTCCAAATAACGAAAAGCTCCGAACAGCGGACATTTTTTCGGTCCTTGAAGAAAGGTCCTTGAAGACGTTCACCGAGGGCGGCCCGCAGAGGTGACAGCGGAACCTCCGGTCGGTCCTCAAAGAAAGGGGAACTAAATCCCCATTCATAAAAGAGAAGGTGAGGGTATATTGCGCGGGAGGGTTAATAATTGACAATCTGCTGCTGCCTGCCCGCTGAGTTAAAAGGTTCCCACGGTAGACTCACGATACACAGTGTATTGTGAGTCTTGCGTGGGAACTTTTTAACTCAGTGGGCAGGCAGCAGCAGATTGTCGCTCCCTTCAGTTTCACCCCACCTACACCCCTCTGCTTCCCGGCCATGTGTGTGATCCCTTCCCTCCCCTCTCCAGCTCCCCGCCCATTGCACCGGCGCGGGGGCTTTGCACTGTCTTCACGTCGGCGATGCCAGCAGGTCAGTGCCAGTCACCGGAGACGTCAGGACCAACGGGACACCGACCCCCAGGCCCACTGCAAGCACGGAGATCCCAGAGACCCACAGCCAGCAGCAGCCCAGCCCCGTTCCAATTCCAGAGGAACACACTCCCCGTAGGGACAGAAGCTGATGGTGTGCAAGGTACGTCTTGTTCTTGGGGTTGCGGATGAGGGGGCGCAGCTCGGGCTGTGGGCGAACTGCCACTTGTCGCTGTAGCGGCCCATCGGGGAGCGAGTTCCTGTTGGTCCTGACGTCTCCGGCCACCCCCCTGGACAGGAGCTGAGAGACGTCAGGACCACCAGAAGCCGCTCCCCGATGGGCCGCTACGGCGACAAGTGGCAGTTCGCCCACAGCCCGAGCTGCGCCCCCTCATCGGGACACCGACCCCCAGGCCCACTGCAAGCACGGAGATCCCAGATCAGCAACTCCAGCCCAGCCCCGCTCCAACTCCAGAGGAACACGCTCCCCGTAGGGGCAGAAGCTGATGGTGTGCAAGGTACGTCTTGTTCTTGGGGTGGCGCAGCTCGGGCTGTGGGCGAACTGCCACTTGTCGCCGTAGCGGCCCATCAGGGAGCGGATTCCTCTGGAGTTGGAGGGACAGAGAGACACAGCGGCTTTTGAGAATGGTGGGCAATCACTTCCAAAGTTCTGCCCACACAGTCAGTACACCTCTCCTACACTTGTCTCCCGCACTAAGATCATCTCGCAGAGAATGATCCCAGCCTAACCCTCCCTATTCTCTCCTATTCTGCAAGAAAAAACTACATTGAAGTCTCAAACTCACGATCGAGTAACTGCCGGGATCGAGGCGCAAACTCGCGACCTTGCGGATATGAGCCGAGCACTCTACCACTGAGCCAGCCGTTAAAATCTACGCTAAAAATCTTCCATTCCGAAAGCCGAAAAATTCCAAATTACGAAAAGTGTCTGGTCCCAAGGCTTTCGGATAAAAGGTCGTGCACCTGTAGTGGGTGCATGGAGCATGCTGCCAGGAGGGCTGGCGCAAGCAAATACGATAGCAATGTTTAAGAAGCATTTAGACAGGTACATGAACAGACAGTGAATACAGGGATGTAGACCATGTACATTGGGGTAATGGTCAGCACAAATGTTATGCATTGAAAAGCTTGTTCCTATGCTGTGCTATGTTTTTGTTTACTTTCTTAAGTCAGACTCTTTGCAGTTCCGATCTGCTAGCTTACTAGAGATCAAAAATCTAACCTGTAGTTCTCCTGTCCATCTAGATTTCCTTACATAACTGAACAATTAACTCTTAAAAAACCATAGAACGGTACAGCTGCCTCCACCACCACCCCTAGCAGCATGTTCCAGGCACCCACCACCCTCTGGGTAAAAAAGTTGCCCCGCATATTTCCTATACATTGCCCCTCTCACCTTAAAGCTTTGCCCTCTAGTATTTGGTATTTTGATCTTAGGAAAAAGGTTTTGACTGGAGCTAATACCCCCAATTCAATCAAAATTCTGGAAAAACTCCTCTGCACCTCTTCCAAAACCACCACATCCTTCCTGTAATGGGTGACCACAACCGAACACAATACTCAATCAATCAATCAACCTTTATTGTCATCTTGCAAAGCAACAGTTGTACAGTGCAAAATGAGAAGACGTTTCCCAAGGGAATACCGGAGCATCGCACATGAAACTTAAAACATTTCACACATAATAACAGTAAAAACAATCCAGTCCCTGATAAAACAGTATAAATAGTTAAAAGCAGGTAAAACAGCAACATTAAATGTGGCAAGTCCTAAAAAGCTGCATGATAACTTCCTGACTTTTATACCCAATGCCCAGACTAATTAAGGCAATGTACCATATGTCTCTCTCTTTTCAGAGGCTACCGTGAAAATATGAAATAGGATAATAATATTGATGGCTCATGTTTTTACTTAGTAGATGTAGCAGTAAAGTAAAATATTACCTTTGTACCATGTGATAATTGGCTTAGGATTTCCAATGACCAGACATGCTAGTTTCACTGTTTGTCCCAGTTTAGCAGTAAAATCTGCTAGTTTCTCCACGAATTCTGGAGGATCTATAAAAACAGGAACTTAATTCACAATCTTGTTTATCCATTACATTTTCTGAATTCAAATTCTTGTTTTTTGGGGGTAATTTAATTACATAATAACAGAAAGAAAACATCAGCTTCACCAAATATCCATGGCTGACAGGTTTAAAAAAGAAGCATGGCTCTTTCATAAATCCATTCCTATTTGGGTACACTTCAAAGGGTAATTATATAACTAGCAAAATATAAAGGGCAAACCAATTGATGTGATGTATTTGGATTTTCAGAAACCCTTCAATAAGAAGCCATCAAGAGATTAAAAAAAAAAAGAATTCTATTTATCAAAGAAAGTAACTGGTTGAGTTAGTTAGCTGAACATGGCATTCCACATGTGGCATACGATCTGTTCAACATTAGTAGGATATATGTGTATACTTCCGACTGGTCAGAAAGTCCAAAAATTATTTACCACAAATGAGATTTCAAATCAAAATGATGTCAAGTTAAGAAAATAAATTTAAAAATTACATTGTCTCAGATTTTAAAAAAAATCAAAGGTTGAGATTGTGACAGACTGCAATGTAAAACAAGATTTCATTTGCATCTGCATGTGGAAACTTTAGACCACTTCCTGTGGTCAAACATAATTCATACCTCAAGACTGGCAATGGGTCACTCTAAAAATAGTTGTTAATGGGATAAGTTTTGGAAGGATAAAAAATATATATGGGATATAGCTATGAAAAAATATCAATCATTACAAAGAATAAGCTCAATATGAGGCTTCACTCTTATTATATGTACAAAAAATAACGTTTCATTATTTGATGTATAATTTTTCAGAAACCAACCATAAATTAGATGCACAATTTTTATTACTTGGGTTTGTCAGGTACTTACTCCACGCAGGAATACTGAAGCGCTGCTGTATGCCACTAATGTCTTTTAACCATGATATCTTTATGTTCACAGTTCGTGCTTGGAGAGTATATTTACGCACAGAGTCTTCTCTTTCATGCCAAATTTCAAAGGATCGTTCATCACCTTCCACAAAGTCATTTACATCAATGTTTGTGAGCTAGGTGAGGAAAAGTAGTGTAAATTCTGAATTATCATTTTTTTTTAAATAGATTGTTATTTTGGCTTTTCATCTTTCAGACTGACAATTATATGGAAAAACTATTATCCTCCTCAAAAGCCCATAGCTTCTAAGAGTTTTTAAAAATAAACTACATACACGCCATATAGTAATGCAAGAATACAAAATATCTTTCTGATCAGAGGCCATCAACTTGAAATGTTAAATCTGTTTTTATCGTCACAGATGATGCTTGACCTGCTGAATAGAAAAATAATTTTCTTTTTGGAAAAAGGAATGAGTTGACTATCAAAAAAATCCTAAATGAAAGCAGAAATGTTGTGGCCTGGTTTCAGTTCTGTTGCAGTCTTTTTGTGCCAATTGCTATAAAATGGGATGACAATGCAATATATCTCAAATTCAGCACAACTCAAACTTACTCAAGTTTAGAAATGTTATTGGGCTCAAAATGAAATTAATTGCCATGTGACTTTCTGCTAACCTTTGCAAACCCTTGAGGAAGTTCTCAAATTAAGTACGTTTAGTATGTAAATGCAAAATAAAAACAGAAAATGCTGGAAATGCTCAACAGGTCAGGCTGCATTTGTGAAAAGAGAACCGGAACTGTAGTCACTAATAGTAAGATTAAACGAGAATTTACCAGTTCGAAGTTTGATCATTATTTATGAGGAGTACGTTGAGGGAATACGTGAAGAACCCCGCCAGGACGCATGCGTGTCATTCTTCAAAGCAGCGGTGTGAAATCACAGATAACTGTAATGACTTAAACATAGTAAGATTAGAGAAAGAAATACCAGTTGAGTATATGATCATGGGTGGGAGCGGAGGGCACGTATTCCCTCAACGTACTCCTCATAAAATAATGATCAAACTTCGAACTGGTAAGTTCTCGTTTAATCTTACTATTTTACTTCGGAGTCACGTGAGTGACTACGTGAAGATTTCAAAGCTCTGTGATTTCATGCCGTGGAAACGAGTCAATGCATCACATCTGCCTTAATGACTGTAGGAGGAATTGTGTCAACATAATTTAGACATGAATCCGACATTAAAATCCATGAAATTTATTAACACAAATTATAACCCCTATTTATGGGGTAAATTAAATTACAGAACTTAAAATTGTTTCTGCAAACGTTCCAGGTTTCATGACTGGTTTATGATAAAATAGTTGGAATGTTTTTTCCCTGACCATCCACCTGCCTTGAGGATTTGGTCCATTGGTACATCCAACTGCATAGCTGCCGATGTAGCTGCAGCCCTGGTGGAATGAGATTTAAAAATATTATTATCCACCCCAGCCTGTGTTAGAACCTGTTTCAGCCATCTTGAGATGGTCTGGACCGTCACTCTTTTGTGTGGTTGCTTATGGCTGACTAAAAGTGCCTTCTCATTGCCTCTGATGGTTTTCGTTTTCTCCATGTATAACGACAAATGTCTTACTATACAGAGACGATCATCTGTTGGGTAAGACCTAAATTCTATATTGAGGCCTGCTGATCCCTGTCTGTTCTGCTTTACTAATTCATAAATATGAAACATAATATTTTCAGATGAAGAAGTCATGTTGTCCAGTCTTAATTTATGTAATGGCTGTACCCTTTGTGCCATGACCAATGCCATTAGCATGACTGTTTTTAATGTCAGTCTATGTAGGGACAGAGCTGTTGCTGGAGCAATTCCTGAGCATCTTCAGGACAATACTCACATCCCATATTTGGGAGTACCTGGTGCTTGGGGGATTGGTATTAAAAATTCCCCTCATAGGTTTTGTTACCAGTGGGTGAGTCCCAACAGAGTGACGCTCTGTTCCTTGCCATAGATAAGTTGATAAGGCACTTCTGGCGCAGTTGATGGCACTATAACTGAGCCCCTCATCATAATGGAGGCCTGCCAGGTATTCCAGAACAGACGGGATGTTCATATCTCTGTAGGTGATGCTGTTTTTGTTACAATACATCTCCCACTTCCTGATATAGACCAGATACTGTTTTTTGGTGGACTGTCTTTGGGCCGCCGAAATCATGTTCACTGTTCGGTCCGTCAGTCCCAGCTGTAGTAGAGGTATTTTTAAACTCTACAAATTAATAAATTCAAATAGTTATGGCATGGGTGGCTATCCCTTGTTACGGGATGAACCAACAAGTCTGGTCTATTCGGGATGGTGATACATGGTTCTAATACCATGTTCAGTATCACTGGGAACCATGGTCGAGTAGGCCAATCGGGTACTACCAAAATACCAGACGCAGAGTCCTGCTGTATTTTCCTTAATACCTGACTGATGAGGCAGAAAGGAGGGAATGCATAAATAAACAATTTCCCCCCAATGCAGCGAAAATGCATCTGTCGCCGCTGCCCCAGGGTCTGGTTCCCACGAAACATAATTTGATAACTGGTGATTAAGCCTGGATGCGAATAGATCGATATCTGGTGTTCCATATCGTGCTGCAATATCAGCAAATACTTTTTTATTCAACATCCATTCGGTGTTTTCATTAAATTTGCGTGACCTGGTGTCTGCCACTAAATTTAGTTTACCTGGTAGGTAAGTAGCTGATATCCAAATATCTCTCTGGATACACCACTGCCAAATTGTATTAGCCAGATTGTCACATGATGCCGATTTGTTTCCACCCATGTGGTTGATATATGCTACCACGGTGGTATTGTCAATATGTAGTCTAACATGCTGATGATATGACCCAGTACAATATGAGTTTAGGCCATAGAATGCACCCAACATTTCCAGGTAGTTTATGCCCAGTGTGAGTAATAATGATGCCTCCTGAGCAGTCCATCTACCTCGACAGCTGGAGATGGAATTGGTGGCACCCCAACCAAGTGCACTGGCATCAGTTTGTAGCACCATTGAAGGGTTGCTGATAATGATTGGATTGAAACAAAGCCAAATGTTATCTATCCACCATTTTAGTTCCATTATAGCTTTGATTGGTAGCTTCATTGGTCTGTCAAAATGACCAGCATTGATTTTGAGTGCTTGTATTTTTGCTCTCTGTAAATTTTGGTAATGTAAAGGTCCAAATTGTGTGGCTGGAAAGGCAGCCACCATTTTGCCAAATACTTTTGCTACCAATCTGATGGATGGTTTACTGATGTCAATGAGGTTATTGCAAGCCTCTATTAAGTCTATAGCCTTTCCCTTTGGCAAAGTCACCGACATGTGAACTGAGTCAATGGTGAACCCCAAATAGTCCATTGTAGTGGAAGGCGTTAATTTAGATTTAACTGGATGGATAATAAACCCCAGTTTTTCAAATAACTGTTTTGTGGCTGTTAGTTTGTTTGGCCAATTCCAAAGTTTTGCCCACAATAAGTATGTCATCTAGATATGCCATGACCATGTGTTTTCGTTTCCGTAGAAACGCTAGGGCTGGTTTCAAAATTTTTGTGAACAGTCTGGGGGCTGATGTTAACCCATTTGGCAGCGCTCTATACTGCCAATGCTGTCCCATCCAGTTGAATTTTAAGAAACATCTGTGGTCACCTCGTATAGGCACTGAATAGTAAGCATCTTTTAAATCGATGCTAGCCATGAAGTAACCTTTGGAAATCAATTGTTTAGCAGTAACAAAGGTTTCCATTTTAAAATGAATATATTGTACAAATGTATTCAATTTGGTCAGATCTATGATGATGCGACAACCACCATCTTTTTTGTTTTTGGTAAATATATTGGACACGAATTCTAGCGGTTCGTGTTGGGATTTTTCAATTACACCTTTTGCGTAAAGCCGCTCCAGTTCAGCATGCGCTTCTGATTTCTCTTTACCAGAAAGTACGAACATTTGGTTCGGTATATGTTGAACTGGAGGGCTGTACATGTGTATAATTTCTATTGTATATCCCTGGATACTGCTTAAAATATAAGTATCGGTAGTTAACATGCTCCATGCATCCAGAAAGGAGTGTAATCTCCCCCGCAACCTCCATGCTCCCTGTAGGGATTTTGTAGGGAACCAGACCCACCTACCTCCATAGTTACCAGTGGCAGGTTTACTTCTTTTTGTAAATCCTTCGTTGATGTTGAGGCGGTGGTGTCTGGGTTTGTGGTTTGGTTGATGTTGGAGGTTCGCGTATCTTCCAAGAAGGCTGGCCTGGGCCATGGCCTAAAAAAGACTCATGTTTGGTGTACCGGACCTTCGAGCTTTCACCAGTCGGTCTTTTTCTACTGGTGGGTGTGTAGGGGTGCTGTCTGTGGCTGTAGTGGGTTTTTGATGAAGTCCCTTTTATGAGTCCCAGGGTTTTTGCTTCCTCATTGAGCTCCTTGACTTGCTTCGATAGGTTACCTCCAAATAGTAGTATTGGTGGTTTTATGTTCCCAGGTTTGCACAGACCCGCGAATTTCGGATTTAAAGTGGGTCGGATGGCATTCTTTCTGATGTTGTTTATCTCATATTGAGTGTTGCAAGCAATGCCAGTGCATCCTGTTGGTCCTGGGACATGTCCTTCTCATCCACTGTGCGGGTGAATGCTGTTATCCCTGCTGTTAGGAGTTTTAATACCTTTTGGAGTTTGACATCCATGCCTCTAACTCCTATTCCAATATGTTTGCATATACAAGTACTGACTACTGGAACATTCAGGGATATAGAGTTACCAGGTGTCTTGATGTGGTGTCCAATACAGCCTGTTCTTGTAGCTGGTTAAAAGACATATAGTCTATACTGGCAGCAAGCTTTTGCTCCAGGTTTTAGCCAGTCTGGTCTGGCTGTATGAAGTTGGACACCATGTCCAGCAGATTTTCTCGTTCCTGCATCCCCTGCACACTTGATTTTTCTTCTGCGAACCCCTCTTCAGGATCAGCCCAGTACTGACCCCCAGTGCTCCCTTCTGATGAGGGAGAAACACTGTGCAGCCCTACAAGAGGTGCTGCTGTGGGTTTTCCATAGAGCCCACAGTGACTCGACTCCATCTCCCGGAGCCTCTCACGTTGGAGCAAATGCTCCACACACCGCTCCATCCGGCTCCAGCGCTCACGGTCGCTGGCCGCCCGCGGTTGCTCAAAGTCGGACTCATCTGAGTCCACGACTTTGTTAGTTTTCTGTCTTGCCTTACCGCCCGGCTGCGGAGTGGATCTGGCCGGTGCGGAGGCGACATCGGGCACAGCTGATCCCATTATCGGTGATTCAAGTGCCGCTGGCCGCTGCTGGCTGCCCGCTACTCCGCGGTCCCCCCCCACCAGCTTTGTAGCAGCCCTTGTTGCTTTCTTTGACTTGTCCATGCTTCCCACCTGTAAGTTGGTATAGGAAACACACAAAAAGACCGCAGAGTAACTCTTACCTGCTGGTTCCGGCTTTTTAAACTGCCGCTGCGGGGGAACGTCGTTCCACCCCGCCTGACGTTTCGCAATGCGTGTAGCGATATGGCACGCATGCGTCCTGGCGGGGTTCTTCACGTAGTCACTCACGTGACTCCGAAGTAAAACAAACATATGCCAGATGCTTGCGATATATATATTTTCCTTCTCTGGTTAAAAACATAAATGAAATTTTGGCTGCCAATTATGCCCAAATTGCCATTTAGGCCTAAAGCAAAAACTCTACCCCTGCAGGCAATCAGCATCTGCACACACAACTGTCAGCATGCAGAATTGTAATGGACTTGCCCTTCGAAAGACAAGTTTTCCAACTTTTTAAAATTCTTTAAATTTACTTTCTGTAATAAATATACATTTTGGAATCTTTATCTGTTAAACTGTTTTGTCGTAATGCTATCAATTATTTGCAAAAGTTTAAACATTGTCACTTGATTCGTATCTTCTATAAAAAAATAAGATAAATCATTAATCCCTTCTTGATTGATCTTTCTCGTTAATACCAGGCTGACCATTGACCGATTTGGTGAGATGTTTGCAGAGGTTTGTAACACTGACAGGATGACAAATACTGTTTACATATGAAAGATTCAACCTTAATAATAATAATAATAAATTTTATTTATGGGCGCCTTTCAAGAGTCTCAAGGACACCTTACAAAAATTTAGCAGGTAGAGGAAAAACATGTAAGGGGAATGAAATAAATTGTAGAGACATGACTAGTACACAAAGTAAAGACAGAATTCAATTCAAAACACAATATGAGGCAATTAATGCACAGATGAAAAGGGAGGGGGACGTGGGGCTAAGGATAGGCAGAGGTGAAGAGATGGGTCTTGAGGCGGGACTGGAAGATGGTGAGGGACACGGAATTGCGGATCAGTTGGGGGAGGGAGTTCCAGAGCCTGGGAGCTGCCCTGGAGAAGGCTCTGTCCCCAAAACTGCAGAGGTTAGACTTGTGGATGGAGAGGAGACCGGCTGATGTGGATCTGAGGGACCGTGAGGGTTGGTAGGGGGAGAGGAGGTCAGTGAGATATGGGGGGGCCAGATGGTGGAGGGCTTTGTAGGTGAGGATAAGGATTTTGTAGGTGATCCGGTGGGAGATGGGAAGCCAGTGAAGTTGTTTGAGGACTGGAGTGATGTGATGCCAGGATTTGGTGTGGGTGATGAGTCGGGCGGCTGCGTTCTGGACCAGTTGGAGTCGGTTGATGTAGATGGAGCTGATGCCAAGGAGAAGTGAGTTGCAATAGTCCAGTCAGGAGGAGATGAAGGCATGGATGAGTCTTGGGTGCGGTTTAGTTCAGCCTTCTGAGTCAAGCATAGTGTCTGTGCAGTATATGATCACAATCCAGTGGATCAAGCTGGGAATTATTCTTGCATGGAAATGAGGAAAAATCCTGCTTGGGTGTAATGTTAGCTCCAACATGTGTGAATCTACTAATATATTCTGTCTAGTTGCATGGAATAGCAGCATTTGATCACACGATAACCAACAAAACTTTGGACTTCTCTGGGAGATGACTCAAAAGGACCATATTTTGATATTATGAATTGGAACTAACCAAAAAAATACAATTCTCAGTTGAAAGAAAAAATGTAATACCAACCTTCATCAGGTTTTTAAAGGCATAACATTGTGAATCTGTTCTGCTGTCCCTTCTTGATTTGCAGACCAGTAAATGGTTTTTGAAGAGAAAAATAATACGCTTGTGACCTTTCCATGATAGTTTTGCACCTGGAGCTCCCTCCCATACCAGGAAATGCCCCTAGGAAAAAAGATCAACAATTCGGTGCAATTAAGAACAAATTTTATTTTTGTGTGCACTAGTTCTTAATTCTCCAACCCTGGGAAAATGTATATATATTATGAGCTCCCCAGAGCAAGTCATAGAGGAGGGCACAATTACAACATCTAAAAGACACACGGAAAGGTAATATTTTTATCACATTGATAGGAAAGGTGTGCAGGAATATGGGCCAGGTACTGTTAAGTGGGACTAGCTCGGTAAGGCAACTGGGTTACAGACAAATTAGGCCAAAGGGGCTGTTTTCATGCTGTATATCTCTATGACTCTATAAGCTTCTTAGTGTATTCTGCAGCATGGTTTCTACAAACTCTGTAGTTGTCAATTCCACTGATGCAACACGGGAAAGGATTTTGCCCTGAAACTCAAGAATGTGAACGTTCTTCTCCTAAGCAAAACGAAACATCTTCCTAAAATCCTGTTTAGCCCCGTCAGAAATTTATACGTTTCCATTTGATGTCCTTTGATTTTGCTAAACTCCAGTGAATGCAAAATTTGTGAACTTAATCTCTCCTCATAGAGCAGTCCAGTCATCCCAGAGAGATGAATTTCTATAATGTATAAGTAACAAACCTCATAAATGTATTACTTTTCCTCATTGACATTTACATAGAAATGTAGAGAACTCTACAACAGTTTAGGTAAGGCTGCTTGCATCAACATTTCCAAGACGTTGTCCTACAACTTTAGGCTGTGCACGCCATACGCAAGAAGAAGAACATTTCCAAGGCTAATCAAGTACAGCAATACATTCTGGACTTCAAAAAGACGTCCTTATACTATGAACAAAAGATAATTTTATTCATTTAAACAAAGAAAGATATTTCTAAAAATACCTGTCTGATTGGGTCACCAAGAGATTCCAAAGTCCCTGGATAGTTCTCGATCATTGAAACATGTAGGTTGTTATCAGCTTGCTTAGGAAGAGCAGATACTACAGCATATGCTTCTTCTAACAAAACACAGTTTTTATTGCTTCTCGCTTTGTTGCGAATTAGCTCCTGTGAAAGACATGTGAAATAAAAATTATTCCATAACTCTGTGCCATTCAGGATGTCCTGCACTGGCTCGCCACATCACCGTCTGTTTCCTAACTGCACCCTGACGTTGTCGCTCTGGCAACAAATCTGCATTACAAAGGGTTTGAAATCTTGACATGTTGCCCCCCCCCCCCCTGATCAGGTTAGGCCTAGTGCAGGAAGAATAAGCTAACTGCAAGAAACATCCGTGAGCATTGTATAAGTATGATGATTTTTTGAGACAAAATTTTTTGAAACTAATTGAGTTTGTCCAAATGTTTTTAATTGTTTAAGCATTTGTAACACTTTTTATTTAAAAAAACATAAAACTTTGATTATTAATAGCTTTTATGTGAGGAACATTTAAAGCTCTTATTAGTTCTATCGATTAATTAGACAATGGACCTGACTTATCTGGCAGTCAAAGCTATTAATGACTGTTTCGTAAGTAAAATTTGTTTTGTCCCTTCCTGCCCATTCCCACGCCACAAAATTAGTTGAGCCAGCTGCCATGCAGATATCGCCATTTACAATCAGGAAAGTGCTAGCCAGCACTGGATCCTCAAAATGTAAAAATACTTACCTCAAAGGCTGGAAAGTCCTTGCCTTGTAGTTTTCTGATTTCCCATACAAACAAAATGTAATGAATCCAAAAGACTCAATAATTATAACCATTCACTTGGATGCATAAATGAGATGAATGGCAAGACCACTGACAATCTTTTATATTAATTAGATTCCAGACAAGCCACTGAAGACCATGACTCACCTTCAGAACACCTTGGTACTTCAAAAGTCTATTAGAAGGTTTCTCTAAATAAGCATGTATAGGTAGAATTGGAGACTCTGTTTGGTCCTGTGTCGCAGCCACTTCATCTGTATATTTCTGCAAACAATAATAGCAATTAAACAGAAAGCAAAGTTCATTTTTGTACAAAATAATCGTCATGATTACAACGTAATCACCTTTGACCTGCACCAATCAAACGTATAAACTCTACAAAATTAAATACCTCACTGCACTCAAGGAAACCTACAATTTCTTCTCAGCTGTTATCAGGCAACTGAACCATCCTATCAACAACTAGAAAGCGGTCCTGAGCTACCATCGATCTCACCAAAAACTCTTGGACTATCTTTAATCGGGCTTTAACTTTATCTTGCACTTAACGTTATTCCCTTTAACCTGTATCTGTACCCTGTGGACAGCTTGACAGTAATCATTATAGTCTTTACGCTGACTGGATAGCATGCAACAAAAAGCTTTTCACACGTGACATTAAATTAAACTAAACTGGAAACTATTCTCGAATACCTCTCAGCCATGTTGAAAGGTGGAGCAGGCTTGACAGACCAAATGGCCTGCTTGTGCTTTTATTTTCTTTGTACTTATATGGGAATATACTTAGACAGCAGAAACAATGCCATTATTCAACTGGGATGATTTTATGCAAGAATAAATAGATTAAGTTATTGTTATTACATGATAGGTCTCAAAACAACTGATTTAATATAGGTCTTGGTGCATAAGCAAGGGTAACATCTCACAAAGGTTTGACATACTGTTCTTTAACATACGACTTACATTATAAAAATCCTGGACCATTGGATTTGTGAGAAGAATTTCAGCCTGAACATTTCCAACCAGATATTGCAAATATTTATCAAATCCATCACTGTTATTGATGAAACATAACGCAAGGTCATCATCTGTCTGACATTTCATAAGGTTCTTCAGGAAGGTGCTGAAACACAGGAAAACATTCAATTCATTGTTTTACTTAGATTCTCAGCAGGTGTCACTGTTGTATTTGCCACAGCTTAAGGTGTAAACAGCTCCTTTAGGTTTGGATTTCATTTAGCTCAATGAAACATGCCTTAAAACTTAGGTGTCCCCCATGCAATATTTGTTTTTATCTGGCATAGTGGTGGAACAGCTAGTGCTGCTGCCTCACAGCTCCAGGGACTTGGGTTTGCCTACATTGTGGAGTTTACACACCCTCTTTGTGCCTGTATTAGTTTCCTTCCTCAAGTCTCAGTATCCTCCTACATTCCAAAGATATACTGGTAGATTAATTGGCTATTGCAAATTTCTCAATGATACAGATCCCTGTGGCTCCCCACTTGTTACTTGTGAAAGTAAAGATGAACCATTTAACCTAACACTGATATTTATGTTTCTTTGCCAATCCCTTAGCGTCAACATATTTTCCCCAACTCAGAAGATTTATGCAAATCTGAAAATCCAAATATATTTCATGTACCTGATCTCTTATCGACCTGTTAATACATCTGGAAAGTTCTCTCACAAATGTGTTGAACATAATTTCCCTTTCATAAAACCATGTTGATTCTGCTTGTTTTATGCTTTCTACATGTTCTATTGCCTCTTTAATTCATGGATTCCAGTATTTTCCCAATAATTGATGTTAGGCTACCTGGGAATTGTGGAAGTCCTTGGCTTGTTTCTGGGTGCAAACTATCCTATTTTATAAAGGTCTTTGCCCATTTTTTAATATTATCATATTATTTTGCAGGAGCTCAATCTGGAATTACTGCTAAATGCAACAATGTTTTAACTCATCAGAATAGATTCGATCCAATTTCTAGGCAATAGTGATAAGAAGGTGGAATGCACATACGCCAGGTGAATGAAACTGTACTTTCAGCTTGCAGATGCAGTGGGAACTAGATTTGGAGTCTTTGCTCCAGAACTACTGTAGACTTGACTGAAAGCAAGGAAGAAGGAGAAACATCACACCTGCATGAATGCTGGGAGGAAAAATTGTGACAGATTTCAGTGATTCTAAAGTTGTACAATATTTTCAAAATTTTACAGCTGTCATTAGACTAACTAGTCCATTGGTCAGTGAAATACAGTTCCAGAACTCCAGTGATGGATGTAATAAGTTTAATCTCAGGACAGAACAGCAAACCAGGCATAGAGTCATACAGCATGGAAACGGGCCCTTTGGCCCAACTTGCCCACACCGACCAACATGTCCCATCTACACTAATCCCGCTCGACTGCGTTTGGCCCATATCCCTCTAAACCTGTACTATCCAAGCACCTGTCTAAATATTTCTTAAGCATTGCGACAATACCGGTCTCAACTACCTCCTCAGGCAGCTTGTTCCATATACTCACCACCCTTTTACCCCTTTACCCCTATTAAATCTTTCCCCCCTCACCTTAAACCTATGTCCTCTGGTTCTCGATTCTCCTACTCTGGGCAAGAGATTCCGTGTGTCAACCTGATCTATTCCCCTCATGATTTTGTACTCTAGTATCTAGCTTGTTCTGATCAGACCACTTGGCAGGTGACATGTAAAAGAGCAGACAAGGCCATCCTGTCACTTCAGCCTTCTTAACGTGTTGGAAACAGATATGCCTATTATATGTTTTCTAGTCATTAGTGGGGGCAAGAGTTATAATTTTCAAACCATTGTTCTAACAATATTTTCAGTGTGATGTCAACATTTCATACTGGACATTATTTTCAAAACAATTTCATAGTACAGGCATAGTGGTGACTCGGCCTTTTGGGTGACCACCAATCCGATCTTCATCAGGACTTCCGAGGATAACTCGTTAGGTGAGCCTGGGCTGCACGTGCAAGAAAGTAAACATATTATTTAAGTTTCTAGCAGTCCATCATGCATTAGACACATGGGAGGAGTACCATTAGTGGGTCGTAGGTGTACAGTTGTATCATTATTACGGTCCGCCAAAATGGATAATACAGCAAGGCTCTGGAACCAAGGATGCCGGAACATGGGTGGTGGACCTGTATAAGTTTACAAGAATCTGCATTGTTATTCTACATGCACATGTTACATACCTGATGTGGAAATCAGAAATTTCATAAATGTTTCGGAAAATTGCTTGTTTGCCATTCACTACTGAAGATGGTATGTTAGCTGCTGTTTCAGTATGTTTTATATAATGGTCAAGAAAGAATTGTAAATGCCTTGTGAACTCTTTTTCAGTTTCAATCAGATCTTGAATCAGGAGGCTGTAATGGCATCAAAATCAATATATTATTGGAAGAAAATTTTAAATCTGAATAATATTTCATATTTCCTTTTCGATTCTATTATTCTTTATGTATGGAAGAGATTTAAAAACAATTAACATATATACAAAAGCCCATGTTGCCATGAAAAAAAGTGTTTTCCACTTGGACCTTGAAGAAGTAACCATGGCACATACATACAGTTCATCATTGGAATCAAATATGATACTAAATTTGTGAACAATCTAATTCAACAAAGAGTAAATGGCTTCAATCTCTCGACAAGAAAGAATTCACAAAGGCAAGATCGAAGAGGTGCTGAAGAGTACGAGTCAAAAGTTTTATTATGGAGATTTATTGCTGAAGAGAGTGAACTCAGAAAAGTGAAAGTATTCTAAATTGAGAAGATCATAAGTGATTGGAGCAGAATTAGGCCATTCAGCCCATCAAGTCTACTCCGCCATCAGTCATGGTTGATCTATCTATCCCTCTTTACCCAATTCTCCTGCCTTCTCCCCATAAATTTTAACATCCATACTGATTAAGAATCTATCTATCTCTGACTTAAAAATATCCATTGACTTGGCTTCCACAGCCTTGTGTGCCAATCAATTCCACAGATTTGCCAGTCTCTGACTAAAGAAGTTACTCTTCATCTACTTCCTAAAGGAACATCCTATAATCCTTAAGCTATGATCTTTGGTCCTACTCTCCTACTAGTGGAAACATCTTCTCCACACCTTTCACTATTCGGTAAGTTTCATTGAGGTGCTCCTTCATCCTTCTAAACTCCAGCGAGTAGAGGCCCAGTGCCTTCAAACGCTCATTATATGTTAACCCACTCATTTCTGGCATCATTCTCCTAAAGGGCCTTTCCTACTTACTTACTGTCATACTTACCAATCAGCTGCGCAGGAGGCGGGCCGACTGAATTTGGGCATCGCACGGCGGCAGGCGGTGACGTCATCACGCAACGCCACGCGGTGACGTAATCGCGCAACGCCACGCGCTAGGCATACGCCGTCAAGACGCTGCGTACGCCGTCAAGACGCTGCGTACGACCGCAATGCGCCTGCATGCCGACAGGCTGTTGCTGCGCAAAGATTTCGGACACGGTCAGATTTTTGGAGCCCGCGCGATGTCAGGACCAGCCCCGCACAACTCCGAGCTTCTAAGTGGGACCGGCCCCGCGCGCCCATACGGTGCCCGTGCGCCACAAGCGACCACGAGGTTGCGTAATTTGCGAGTCAAGGTCGCGTAAGTGGGACAGGCCCTTAAATCTCCTCTAGACCTTCTCCAGCGCCAGCACATCCTTCCTCAGATATGGGGCCCACAATTGCACACAATGATCCAAATGCTGTCTGACCAGTGCCTTATAGAGCCTCAGCAAAAACATCAATTTTTGTATTCTAGTCCTCACAAAATAAATGTTAGCATTGCGTTTGCCTTCCTTACTACCGTGTCGACTTGCAAATTAACTTTTTGGGTATCTTGCACCAGCACTCGCAAGTCGTTTGCACCTCCGATTTCCAGATTCTCTCCCCATTTAGAAAATAGTCTACGCCTTTATTCCTGCCACCAAAATGCACGACTCCACACTTTGCTACGCTGTAATCCATCTGCCACTTCTCGGCCCACTCTCCCAACCTGTCTAAGTCCTTCTGCAGAGTCCCTACTTTCTCTACACTACCTGCCACTCCAACTATCTTTGTATCATATGCAAACTTGACCACAAAGTCTTCAATCCCCTCATCCAAATCGTTAGTATATAACGTGAAGATTAGTGGTCCCACTACCGACCCCTGAGGAACTCCACTGGTCACTGGCAGCCAACCAGAAAAAAACCCTTTTATAGCCACTGCCTTCTGCCATCCAGCCAACCTGCTATCCATGACAGCATCTTATAGACAATAGATAATAGGTGCAGGAGTAGGCCTTTCGGCCCTTCGAGCCAGCACGATAGCAAGAATGTCCTTCCTCAAATTAGGGGACCAAAACTGCACACAATACTCCAGGTGTGGTTTCACTCGGGCCCTGTACAACTGCAGAAGGACCTCTTTGCTCCTACACTCAACTCCTCTTGTTATGAAGGCCAACATGACATTCGCTTTCTTCACTGCCTGCTGTACCTGCATGCTTACTTTCATTGACTGATGAACAAGGACCCCCAGATCCCGTTGTACTTCCCCATTTCCCAACTTGACACCATTTAGATAATAATCTGCCTTCCTCTTTTTGCAACCAAAGTGGATAATCTCACATTTATCCACATTAAACTGCATCTGCCATGCATCTGCCCACTCACCCAACCTGTCCGTCACCCTGCATTCTCATAGCATCCTCCTCACAGTTCACACTGGCGCCCAGTTTTGTGTCATCTGTAAATTTGCTAATGTTACTTTGAGTCCCTTCATCTAAATTATTGATGTATATGGTAAATAGCTGCAGTCCCAGCATCAAGCCTTGCAGTACCCCACTAGCCACTGCCTGCCATTCTGAAAGGGACCCGTTAATTCCTACTCTTTGTTTCCTGTCTGCCAACCAATTTTCTATCCATGTCAGACTCTACCACCAATACCATGTGACCTAATTTCCCCACCACCAATGTCAGGCTAACTGGTCTATAATTCCCTGTTTTCTCTCTCCTGCCTTTCTTAAAAAGTGGGATAACATTAGCTACCCTCCAACCCACAGGAACTGATTCTGAATCTATAGAACATTGGGAAATGATCATCAATGCATCCACAATTTCTAGAGCCACTTCCTTAAGTACCCTGGGATGTAGACCATCAGGCCCTGGGGATTTATCAGCCTTCAGTCCGATCAGTCTACCCAACACCATTTCCTGCGTAATGTGGATTTCCTTCATTTCCTCCGTCACCCCAGATCCTCTGGCCACTAGTACACCAGGAAGATTGTTTGTGTCCTCCTTAGTGAAGAAAGATCCAAAGTACCTATTCAACTCATCTGCCATTTCCTTGTTCCCCATAATAAATTCACCTTTTTCAGTCTTCAAGTTCTCCCTTTGACACCATGGGCTCTCATCTTTTTTAGCAGCCTCATGTGTGGCAGGTGCGGAAGGGGATTGAAAACTCAAAGAATGAAAATCCACTCAGTCATACAGTTATACAGCATGGAAACAGGCCCTTCAGCTCAGCTTTTCGATCCTGACCAAGATGTCTATCTGAGTGAATCGCATTTGCCTGTGTTTGCTCCTATCCATCTAAACCTTTCCTGTCTATTTAACTGTCTATAAGTGCATGGTATGCTTGCCTTCATCAATCAGGGCATTGAGCATAAGTGTCAGAAAGTCATATTGCAACTTTACAGAACGTTGGTCAGGCCACATTTGGAGTATTATGTACAGTTCTGGTCATCTACCATTACAGGAAGGATGTGGAAGGATGGCGAGGTCTCCATAGATCTCAATTGAGATTTACAGAATGATGCCAGGATTAGAGGATATTCGCTATAATAAGAGGTTGGACAAACTTGGATTATTTACTTGGAGCATCAGAGGTTGAGGGAGATCTGACTGAAGTATATAAAATTATCAGAGGCATAGATACGAAGACAGTCAGAATTGCTTTCTTGGGAGTGTCAAAGATTACAGGGCATAGCTTTAAGGTGAGAGAAGCTAAGAAAGGAGGGAAAGTTCTTTTTCGCAGAGTGGTGGGTGCCTGGAGTGCGTTACCAGGGTTGGTGGTGGAGGCAGAAGGCCATTTAAAAGGCTTTTAGATATGTACATGGATATGGAGGGAATAAAGAGATATGGATTATGTGTGGGATGAGGAGAATAGTTCAACTTGGCATTATGTTGGGTATGGACATTATGGGCCTATGGACCTGTTCCTGTGTTGTACTGTTCTATGTTCTATGTTATGAACTCTTGTGTATAAGATTTCATGAAACAAATAGTCAACATGAAAATCAATTTAAAAGATAATCGTTGGTATCCGAGTTTCTTATTTTTAGGACAGGATAATAATAATATTTTTAATAAAGCACAGTAGAGCAGAAATGGATTCAAGTTTACTCACTAAAACCTTCTCCTGTACTCATCTTCCGATTCAATCTCTCCCAAGAATTCTGAACTTTCCAGAGATAGCTCAGCTGTGAACTAAAGAATTAAATCTTATTACCAGAAAATACAATTCTTTAGATTACATTACATTATCAGTGAAATAATTATATTATGTTAAGACAGACTGAGAATTCGGGAAATACTCAATATTGTTATAATTCATTACCACAAAATGTTGAGTTTGCAGTAACCTGGCTATGCCAGGTTCAATAAGTTACTTGTCTAATTAAATCTTATACATTTAAATATTTATTGTCAATTATAATATTTTCTTTCCTCTATACAGGTAGCTTTCCTAAAATGTATTGTGCAAGTGATTGCTAATCCAGCAATTAAAATGCAAATTCCAATGAATTGGAATAAGTGTGGTGATTTTAATATTAATATTGAAAATTGTAAATTTAGAGTAGCATACATTTTAATTTACTTATTTTTCATTACCGATCATTGGTGATTAGGCCAGCATTTATTACTCATTCCTATATGCCCTTGAAGGGAATGGCTCAGTAGGTCATTTCAGAACCATTTTGAATTATGCATAGGGATGACTAGGTATGGATGACAAATTTCATTCTTGGAGGTCATTAGTTACCAATGGGTTTTTATCTTGCAGCCTTATGTTTATTATTATTAATGAAGAGTGTTTCATAAAATGCAAGATTACTAAGAATTTAAATGTTTTATAAAACACTAGGTTACTACGAATTTCAATTCTGCAACTGTATTGGTCTCTGAATTACAAGTCCAGTAACTGAGCACTATAGTGCTCTCGAAACATTGTACATGCTTGAAAGTGTAATTTACTGTTTTCTATTTTTTTAATTGAATATTTTTTTTAAACCTTTGGATTGTGATTTATTCTGCACTTATCATTACTATTTGTGCCAGCAACACTTATCGATACACAGATATCACTGATTCTGGTTTAGATTTATTATTGTCACATATACCGAGGTACAGTGAAAGGCTTTGTTTTGCATGTTATCGACACAGATCAGATTTAGCATACATAGATACTGTCAATTCAAACACAAGTACAATAGATAGAAAAATAGGGAAGATACAGAGTGAGAAATATAGTTCTCAGCATTTTAGTGTGTTGAAGTGCAATGCACTACCTTCTGAGACCTATTCTAATTATCAATTGTCACCCCACCTTCTCTGCAAGTTAAAACTATCTTGTTTTCTTTTTCACAGTTCTGATAGGTTTCAACCTGAAACTCTAACCCTGTTTCTATTTCCACAGAAGCTGCCCGACCTGCTATGTGTTTCAGCAATTTCTTTTAGTTTCAGATTTCCGGTATCTGTTGTTTTTTTTAATTTTTCATGAATGCTTTGGGTATGTGATAAGGTACACATAAAAGTATTTTATTTATTTATTTATTTAAAAAAAATTTATTTATTAGAAGTAGACACATTATAAAATGTAGTTACATATTATAGTAAAAAAACTTTTCATATACATCAGTCATACATTATTAAAATTTTCCATTATCAATTACTTCTGCTTCTAGTGTTTTTATTTTTTATAGAAAGAGGGAAAAAGAAAGGGTAGAAAGTTACAAATAAAAAAGAAAGCAAAAAAAAACAAAACACAACAGAAAAACAAGGGAGGTGGAATGGGTTACCTGTAATACATCAATGGAGATAGGTTCGTAGGTTATAAAGTATAGTTTTTCATCTATTCCTGAGTTCAAGTTTCAGCTGGGTCCTCGTGCTGTGCCAATCTATCCCTTCAGATAGTTAATGAATGGAGCCCAAATTTTATGGAAAAGATCTTGTTTGTCCATTAAGACAAGTCTAATTCTTTCTAAGTATAGGGTCTCCGACATTTCCGTAATCCACATTTTAATTGTGGGGGTTGTAGGGCCTTTCCAAAATTTTAATATTCATTTTTTTCCGGTTATTATACTGTAATTGAGGACATTTCTTTGGTTTGTTGTGAGTGTTAAGCTTTGTTCTGATATTCCAAGTATTATTAATTTTGTGTCTGGGTCCAGTTTTGTATTAATAACTTCTGAAGTTATTTCAAAAATATCAGTCCAGAAATGTTTAAGTTTTATACAGTTTGCAAACGTATGTGTTAAATTAGCCTCTAAATGTAGACATTTATCACAAATAGGAGAGATTTGTGGGAAGATTCTATTTAGTTTTATTTTAGAGAAGTGTAGTCTATGTAAGACCTTGAATTGTATTAAAGTGTGTCTGGCATTTAATGAACATTGATGTATTTGTTGTAAACTTTCGTCCCACATATCTTTCGTGATAGGATGACCTATTTCATTTTCCCATTTGTATCTATATGGTTCGGTCGGTGGTACCTCGTTATTTAGTAGGGTGTTATAAATATAAGCTATTAGTTTTTCAGTATTAGGATGTTTGTTCAGACATTCATCAAGAATTTCTGATTCCCTATTCCTGTAGACTTGTGTATTAGATTTAACATAATCTCTAATTTGTAGATATCTGAAGAAATTATTTGAGTGCAGTCCATAATTCTGTTGTAACTCTTGAAATGAAAGAAAAGTACCTTTCCCATAAAGATGTCCTATATTTTTGATTCCATAATTTTTCCATTGTGTGAAACCTTTGTCCATAAAGGATGATTTGAATAAAGGATTATTTACAATGGGAAGGCAGAGTGGTATATTATTCAATTTTAAATCTTTTTTTATTTGTTTCCAAATTCGTATTCCACTATGTATTATGGGGTTTTCTTTATAGGTTTTTTTGTGCAGTTTTGTGGGGGCAAATATGATCGGTCCAATTTCAAAAGGTAGACAGTCTTCCTTTTCCATCATTAGCCAATCTGGTTGTTGATCCATTTCTTCCAGCCAGAAATTCATGTTTTTAATATGGACTGCCCAAAAATAAAATAAGAAATTTGGCAAAGCCAGACCTCCATTTATCTTTGATTTACATAAATGTTTTTTACTTATTCTATGATTCTTATAATCCCAGGCAAAACTTGTAACAATGGAATCGACTTTTTTGAAAAACGTTTTTGGGATATATATCGGAATTAATTGAAGTAGGTACAGCAGTTGCGGTAAAAAAAATCATTTTTATAGCATTAATTCTCCCAAGCATAGAAATGGGGAGTGTTTTCCAGTATTGAATATTCTTATGTAGTTTATTCAGTAAGGGTGGGAAATTTAGTTTAAATAAAGAGGTATATGTCTTAGTTACATAGATTCCTAAGTATTTAAATTTATCTTTAACTATTTTAAAAGGGGATTGTTGTATTGTATGTAAATTGAATTTTGTTATTGGCATGATTTCGCTTTCATTCCAATTGATTCTATATCCCGAAAACTGACCAAATTGAGTTATTAGATTTAATAGGTTTGGAATACTAGTTTCTAATTTTGTAATATATATTAGTATATCATCTGCATATAAGGAGATTTTATTCCTTGTGTCTCTAGTATTGTATCCAAATATTCCTGGATGGTTTCTAACGCTTTCTGCTAGGGGTTCGATTGCAAGAGCAAATAATAGTGGGGATAGTGAGCATCCTTGTCTACAGCCTCTAGAGAGATTAAATTTAGTTGATAACATTTTGTTTGTTAATATTCTAGCTGTTGGATTAGAATATAACAATTTAACCCATGTACAGTACTTCTCTCCTAGTTGAAATTTTTCCATCACCGAAAATAAATATGGCCATTCTACCTGGTCAAATGCTTTTTCAGCATCTAACGAGATAATTGCTAGCTCTGCGTTAGGGATTCTATTGGAGTATATAATATTAAATAATCTTCTCAGATTATAAAATGAATACCGTTTGGGGATAAACCCTGTTTGGTCGGGATGTATTAATTTGCTGATCACTAAGCTCAATCTATTAGATAGAATCTTAGTTAATATTTTCTGATCAGTATTTAAGAGGGCTATAGCTCTGTATGAACCTGGGTCTTCAAGATCCTTGTCCGTTTTTGCTTTAAGTATGATTGTAGATTCATTTAGAGTTTCTGGGAGTTTCTGTTGAGTATAAGCGTATTTGTACATTGTCTGTAGGCGTGGGGAAAGCAAATCATAATTTTTTTAATAAAATTCCGAATTTAGACCATCGGTTCCTGCCGACTTTCCGTTTTTTAAGGACTTTATTGATTCTTCAATGTCTTTTATCGTAATTTCAGCCCCTAGCAATTCTCTCTCTTTCTGATCTAGACCCGCAAACTTACAATTCTGTAAAAATGTTTCCATTCCCGTTGATTGTTCTGTTATTTTAGATGAATACAATTTTTGGTAGTATTGTAGAAATCTATCATTAATATCTTTAGGCAGTGTTAATGTTTCTCCCTTATCTGTTCTAATTTTGTATATTGTTTTTTCCCCGTCCAATTTGCGAAGTTGACGCGCTAATAGTTTTTGTGGTTTGTCACCAAATTCAAAATTTAATTGTTTTGTATGTTGATAAAGTTTTATAACTTGGTCTGAATAAATCTTGTTTAATTTATATTTAAATACTGCAATTTTATTGTGTTTTATCGTGGATGGTGCTGCTGCATTTTCTGTGTCTAATTGCTTTATTTCCATTTCCAGTTTCTGTTGTTTGGCCCTATTCTCTTTATTAAAAAATGATTGGGAAGAAATTAATGCTCCTCGTACATAAAAGTATTTTTAATTGCAGTATCATTATTTTATATATTTCATTAAATATATTTAAGGAATAAAGCTTTTTGAATAAGTATATTTACTACTAAGTTCGCACTATGCACTTTGCACTCTTATGCCCCTGTCCCACTTAGGAAACCTGAACGGAAACCTCTGGAGACTTTGCGCCCCACCTACGGTTTCCGAGCAGTTCCCGGAGGTTGCAGGTGGTTGCCGGAGGTTGCAGGTAGTGGAAGCAGGTAGGGAGACTGACAAAAACCTCCGGGAACCTCCACGAGGGACAGGGACATTATAGTCTAGTTTATCTAGTATAACTGATAATTATACATTTATCTGTTGCGTTGTTGCATTAAATATGCCTGGAAAGCTGCAGCAAGTAAGAATTTAATTGTTCCGAAACCAGTATATATTACAATTAAATGCTCTTAATGCTTTTGATTCTTGAAATGTAAATGTTTAAATCTAACAAAGATATAGAGTGCACAACAACCTTGAAAAGGGTGGCAAAAGGTGTTGTTGTTCTGGCCAGACCCAATACCTTACTGGTAGAAATATTTAATGTCAGGTGGTCTAGTGATCTGCTGGTCAGATCGAGGAAGAGAAGATCAGGAGGAGGTGGCTTGGCCAAATTGGAACGAAACATCAATGCTGGTGAGGCTCAAGACCCCGCGGGTGGGTGAGGAACTCAGGCACACAAAACCTACTAGAAAATAGCTATATGTAACCAATCTGGGTTGCTTATACATAACAATTCATGTTTGGTTTGATAAGTAACTGTTCAAGCTTGGTCTGATAATTTGATGTATTGAGAATGGTTTTCAAAGCAGTATTGTCATTTTTCCAGATTAAAAGTTGCATTTAAGTCAGTGGGATTAGGTAAATGACAGGGGTCACGTTATCTGCCTGCTGTTTGTATTTTGCTAAGTAGATAATTTTAAAATCAGTGTTTTGAGTCTAATTGCCTTTAGTTAAATTTCAAAATATAAAATTTTACTAATACTGGTAAGCAAATTTTCTGCTGACACTAACATAAATTACAGTTTATAATTCTCTGTTTAAAAGAAAACGATTTAACGTTTGCACAGGTATGTATCCTTGATTACTATTTAACCCGACGTAAAATTTACCTTTAATCTTTTGTCCAGGTAGGCAGGAGAAACCCAGCCCTGCCTGGCTGGTGTGGATTTCGTAGGCTTTGTCCTAACCAGCCATTTGAGTGGATGTGCAGAGTCGAGAACTTCCACATATTGCCGTTCTTTAAGGTGAATGGACTCTTTTTCTGTTGGCAGTGGACTGTAGTCTGCTGTAGCCATGTAAATGTCAAAAATCTACCATGTGGAAAGTAAGGTATTAATTTTTTTTAAGAAATGCTATTTCTAAGATAATTTCTTATATTTTCATTGAAGCAGTACATATGCACAACTGCATACTAACCCACTAACTCTGCAGTTTCCTCTCACAAGAGTTAATATTGCATGCATGAGCCTGAACAGTGTAAATGGAAGTTATTTGACTCTGGCAGTTGAACTAGCCAAACTTCAGCCTGTCCTCAAATGTCAGACAGATTCCACCCTTGTGATAGCAACTAATCTGTTTTTGATTAAAATCAACTCGTGTGAAAATAGATGTACATCAGGAATGGGAAGAAAGTCAAGAAAATTACAGTAATCGCGCATTACGCAAAATTTTGAAGCAATGGGCTGACGTGTTCCTGGATCCTGATGGAATCATCCTCGTACCTTAAAAGATGTGGTTAGTGAGTTAATGTTCCTAGATATGGACACAATTCCTTTAAATTGGAAAGCACTTAATTTAGCTCTGTTAATCATAACGCAAAGGAGCAGAAAGTAGGAAACTGTGGGTCAGTTACGTTAATATTGATTATAGGAAAACATTTAAAGCTATTATTGATTATGTTTAAGCAAAACAAATATTTTCAGACAGCTCTTTTTTTGTTGTAATATTAGAGATTTCAAAGTACACTCTACCTCGCCTCTGGTTTCTGCATCGTCAGATTCGGAGGAGGATTCGTTGACAATTGATGAGGGCCTGGATCTACCATGACGTGGAGATGGAGATGGAGTTTTGCCTTCCTCATCACTTTCCGCTCCTGGAACACGTAATGAAGCTGAAAAACAATTTACATTTTTGCATCATTTTACCACTACTTTTACATTTATCATTTTTTAACTATGCTTTTCAGCAGGTGCAGGATGCCATTCGCTTTGCAACACTGATGGAATATTGCACCTGTTGTAATTCACTTGGATTTTGGGGAAAATGCTCAATATTTTATTTATTTCGGTAAAATGAAAATTATAATATATTCCTCAATGAAAACACCAATTTTCATCTCTACATCTGCCTGGTAACATGATTAAAACCAATATCCCATGACAGAAATAATCATGCAGGCAACTCTATGTTTAATCTCCCAAAACATTGGAATAACTGCAGTCAGGCAAAATCTACAGAGGAAATGGACAGGAGAGATTTCATATGAGAACTTTCTTCAGAACTGAAGGGCCCTGATCTGAAACAACACCTGTCCATTCCTTCCAGAGATGGTGCCTGACATGCTGGTTACTCCACTCATCAGTCTGAAGAAGGGTCTCGCCCCGAAAAGTTACCCATTCCTTCTCTCCAGAGATGCTGTCTGTCCCGCTGAGTTACTCCAGCATTTTGTGTCTACCTTATGCTGGTTACTCCAGCACTTTGAGTCTTACTCAAGGTTCCAGCATGTGCCGTTCATTGTATCTCCATGATCTCCCACCATGGTGAGATTTATGCTTCACATTATTCCATTGTGTGCTCTTTTCAATACTGAGATAGAGTGGGACAAAGGTAGATGAGGATATTTAGAAATAACACACTTGAAAGGAATGGATGGATCCCATCACACAGATATAAAAAGGGGTTGTTAAGAGCAAACGGGTAATGAGAATGTAATTCTGCTTAAGGAGTTAGGGCTCAAACAGTGGTATAGACAAGTCTGAGCTTCAGCCAAATTCTGTACAACACGAGTCTTAAATTTGAATGGTAACATATATTGATGGAAGTTACATTATTTACCAGCTTTCTTAAAACAAGAATATTAGGTTAAACTAAATTCTATAGAGATTATAAATTTCCAGTGGCTGCAATTCTTTGCTCTTTGCTTAAACTAATCTTACTGTCCTCACGCACCTTGAGTGATTTTTGCAGAGACGATTTGTGTGATCTGAGATGTTAATTTTTGTAGGAATTCTTCTGTTCCAACATCAGCTAGCAAAAACTGAGGCAAGGCTGTGGTTGCAGTAACTTCTCTTCTGATATCTTCCGTCAGAATTTCTTTCTGTTCTGCAACATAATGAAAGAAAATTTCAGAAAGTCTAAAGGTAATTCAAGATTGAAACAGGCCCTTCAGCCGTACTTGCCCATGTTACCAAGGAATCTACACAAGCTAATCCCATTTGCCTGCACCTGATCGATATCACTTTAAACTTTTTTGATTCATATGGGTGTCTAAGCGTATCTTTATAACCTAAGCCATCCAGTTCAGTAGCGTCCCTGTGAAACTTTTCTGCGCTATATCCAGTTTAATGACATCCTTCCTATAGCTAGGTGACCAGAACTGTGGTCAATGCGCCCAGTATGGTCTCACCAATGACTTGTACACTCCTATTTTGTCAACTCAATGCCCTAAGCAACAGAGGGAAGTGTCCCAAACGCTGCCTTTATCACCCTTTCTAACCGTGTCACCATTTTCAGGGAACTATGTACCTGTATTCTTAGGTGTTTCAGAAACCCTCTCCATGGCCCTGCCCTGGGTTAACTTATCAAAATACAACACCTTGTACAAACTGAGTTAAAGTCCATTTATGATTCCTTGGCCCACTTTCGCAGTTGATCTGGATCCTGTTGTAATCTTAATAACCTCCTTCCCTGTCCCATACACCTCTCATTTTAGAGTCACCCTAAACATACTAACCACATTAACAACATTGTCCAAATCATTAATATAAATGACAACTGCCAGTGAACCCAGCATTGGTCCCTGTGGCACATCACAGGTCCGCAATCTGAATGACACCCACCCTCCATGACCATCCCATCTATTTTCACCAAGCGAAGCCAATTTTGTAGCAAAGAAAACTAGAAGACCATTAGTGTTTCAAAATCTTTAAAAAAATATATTAAGTGAAATGCATTTTGAGAATTTTGGTTGGTATTAATATCTTGTGAATCAAATGCAATTTAGTTTTATTTGAAACACAAAGTATTTATGTACATTATGTAAATGTGCACTAGATATACAGGATACATAGGTACAGTGCTACTTTTGTTCAATTTGGCTTTTTAACACTACAAAATTCCAAAAGGACAGGCTTTAAAATGTTTTAATGACTTTATATTTGTAAAAAATGTACAAAGGTACTCACTTTTCTCGAATGCTTTATGATCAGGTTCTTGTCTGCAGCATACAGAGCCATAACATCGTTGTCGCACAGTTGAAAAGAAACAAAGAAATCAAAGTGAGGGAATAAAAACATTATTCTTGTGACTATCCGCAACGTTTTGTTTTATTCTTTACATCTAAGCTTAGCCTTTATTAGTTTTAAGATGCAACTAACAATAGAGATTTTATCTAAATCAGGATATTTTCCAAATCCCAATTTTCTGTGGTTCTGTGTCTAGGACACTGGCATCAAATACTGTGCCCCGCACTTCTGCACGGTGTAAATTTAAATCCATGGTTAAGCCTCTTAGGAAGGATTCTTCGTCAATCAGAACTGTATTTTATAAGAAGGAACTGCAAATGCTGGCTTAAACTAAAGATAGACACAAAAAGCTGGAGTAACTCAGCGGGACAGGCAACATCTCTGGAGAGAAGGAATGGGTGACGTTTCGGGTCAAGACCCTTCTTCAGACTGGTTAGGGATAAGGGAAACGAGAGATATAGACTGTGATGTGGAGCAATAAAGAACAATGAATGAAAGATACGCAAAAAAGTAACGATAAAGGAAACAGGCCATTGTAAGCTGTTTGTAGGGTGAAAATGAGAAGCTTGTGCAACTGGGTGGGGGAGGAATTGAGAGAGAGTAATGCCGGGGCTACCTGAAGTGAGGGAAATCAATATTCATACCACTGGGCTGTAAACTGCCCAAGCGAAATATGAGATGCTGTTCCTCCAATTTGTGTTAGCCTCACTCTGACAATGGAGGAGACCAAGGACAGAAAGGTCTGTGTAGGAATGGGAATCAGAATTAGTGTCCAGCAACTGGGAGATCAGGTTGGTTCACGCGGGCTGAGCAAAGGTGTTCCGCGAAACGATCGCCCAGTCTGCATTTGGTCTCGCCGATGTATAAGAGCCCACATCTTGAACAACGGATACAGTAAATGAGGTTGGAGGAGGTGAAAGTGAACCTCTGCCTAACCTGAAAGGATTGTTGGGGTCCCTGGACACAGTCAAGGGAGGAAGTATAGCGACAGGTGTTGCATCTTCTGCGGATGTAGGGGAAGGTACCTGGGGAGGGGGTGGTTTCGGTGGGAAGGGATGAGTTAACCAGGGAGTTGCAGAGGGAACAGTCTCAGCAGAAGGCGGAAAGGAGTGGAGATGGGGTGGTGGTGGGATACCATTGGAGGTTGCGGAAATTTCGGAGGATTATGTGTTGTATGCGATGGCTGATGGGGTGGAAGGTAAGAACTAGGGGGACTCTGTCTCTGTTGCGACTAGGGGGAGGGGGAGCAAGGAAGCAGCTGCGGGGTACCGAGGAGACACGAGTGAGCGCTTCATCTATGATGGGAGAGGGGAACGAGGGAGAATGAGGACATCTCAGATGTTCTACTATGGAACACCTCACCTTGGGCACAAATTAGGCATAGATGGAGGAATTGGGAGTAGGGGATAGAGTCTTTGCAGGAAGCAAGTGTAGACGATATAGTTGTGGGAGTCATTGGTTTTGTAATAGAAACTATATAAACGTCAGAGCTATATTTAGTTGCCTTATTATTTAATCAAGCAAATGATTGCATGATGGAAAGCAGTCAGGAAGATAAAAACTGTTTCAAACTGTATGATTTGAGTACATCCAGTTTACTTCAGTAACATATGTGATTTCTCCACCTACAAACTATTGTCCTTCTCCCCTCCCCTGAAGGTGTAAGCAACTGATGTCTTGTCAATTCTTCAGAATAAATGTCAAAATTATATTCACTCATATCTAGATCTTGTCTCATCTATTATCTTGGTCTAATCTACCATCTTCACTCCCATTGGCTTTACATGGGTTCATGGTTCGCAATCTGAAATGTGTGTCTTGCTTTCCCTTGTGCCGTACTCCCACTTAAACCCAGTAATCTGTGTTGGGCAGTCAATGTCTTCAAATGTCATTAGACTCTCAAAACTAATACTCTTATGTGTTATCATGCATTTCCACATTACCATATCAACAGAGAGCCACATAATCAGAGTGAAATCAATTCATCCATAATCGGAAAAGATTACCCAAGAAGAAGGTTAGCCAAAATCTATTAAGTGGATTTACCCGTGGAGGAATGTTTCCATTAAAGCTTCTTTCACACTTGGGATTTCTTCTGTTGAAACTTAACATAAAACATTAAACATTGTAAATTAGTTATGCAAATATTTCATTTTTTATTGAAATGGCAGCTAATTTTAATATGCCATATATGAATAAGATAAACTTTTTTTTAAATGCATAAAAAGAATTTTCATAAAATTGTTAATTTCCTCTTTTGCCAGGACAAATTATGTGATGCGCTCTGCACTAAATTAACTAAAAGGAGTGAGATTCTACAGGCTATACGTGCCTCCAGATTTCAACATCAAAGAGCTCGCAGTACTGGGTAGAGACTGATGTCAGGAAGCTCCAAGCCACATGAGGTTCGACCAGCTCCGACCCAGGGTCAATTGCCCGGCGCGGGGGAAGCTGAGATCCCCCTCGATGCGGGAGCTTTATCGCCCGACGCAGAGGGCCCGACCGCTGGCTGCAGGAGCCAAGATCGCCCCAACAACGGAAGGCTCGAGGCCACCGACCGCGGGAGAACAAAGAAGGGAAGAGATTAAACTTTTTTTTTTGCCTTCCATCACAGTGAGGAATGTGGACAAGTAACTGTGGTGAATGTTTATGTTAAAATGTATTTTGTGTGTTTTGTTGCTTTTTATTGGTATGACTATGGCAAATCAAATTCTTTGTATATTGCAAAACATACTTGGCTAATAAAGTATGATTATGATTATTTTGATTATGATGACAAACTTTTCAATAAATGTTACTCACCATCAACAACACACAAGTGAGCAGAACAAATAGATTGGCCAGCTTTGTTTGTAGCAATACAGGTATAGGTTCCAGAGTACTCCTGCCCAACATCCAACAGGATTAAACTATGCTGCATATTTGAGCTAGCTAATGTATAACCCGGTGTATTTTGTTTAATCCAGATGACATCTTCAATTGACTCTTCTTTAAGCCATGTTATATCAGGCATTGGAGATCCTGCAAAAAAATATACCATTGGAGATCTAAGTATTTAAATTATAATTTTTAGCTTAGTTTAGAGATACAGCACCGAAACAGGCCCTTCGGTCCACCGAGTCCGCACCCACCAGTGATCCCCGCACATCAACACTCTCCTATACACACTAGGGACAATTTACATTTATAGTCAAGATTCAAGAGTGTTTTATTGTCATAAGTCCCAGATAGAACAATGAAATTCTTACTTGCAGCAGCACAACAGAATATGTAAACATAGTGTACTATGAACAATATAATAAACGAGAAAAAAAAAATCAGTTCAGTATATATATATATATATATATACACGCACCCATAAACATTAAAAACAAACAAACAATAATAGTGCAATAATAATCTATGTGGTTCAGAGCTTATTTGGAGGTTGCAGTTTAATGGCTGAAGGGGAGAAGCTGTCCCTGAACCTGGACATTACAGGGTTTGGTGTTACGGTGTAACAGGCTCCTAAACCTTTTTCCGATGATAGTGGTGAAATGAGTGTGTGGCCATGGTGGTGTAGGTCTCTGATGATGCTGGCTGCCTTTTTGAGGCAGCGAGTCCGGTAAATCCCTTTGATGGTGGGTAGGTCAGGTAACCAAGCCAATTAACCTGCAAACCTGTACGTTTGAGTGTGGGAGGAAGCAGAAGATCTCATGGAAAACCCACGCAGGTCACAGGGAGAATATACAAACTCTGTGCAGACAGCACCCGTAGTCAGAATCGAATGCGGGTCTTTGGCGCACTGTAAGGCAGCAGCTTCACCACAATGCCACCATGCTGCTCTGATTTCTGGTGATTTTCAAGGAAGTGCTTTGCAAAATTGTTCTGAAACCCATACCGCATGTGAATCAGAAGAACAGGAGATGTGCGAGGGTGATGAGGGGTGAATGTAAATTCTCATTTGAGTCCAGGAACCGTACCAACCACAACATATGGGCATGAATAATTGGTGATATGTATTACAGCTATACACTTGCCACTTTGCAGATTTTCTAAAAACACATTATGTAGTCAACATACCTTCCACTCTGACAGTTAAGGTAATGCTTGCTCCTTTCCTTACGCTCCTACTTGTGAAGCGCTCCAGAAACCTTGGCGGAATCAGCTTCTCTGGTTTTCCTGGGTACACAAGAAAGTAAGAAATTGGAATATAAAAAAACTACTCGCATCCTGCCCCCTAGCTGCTCTGACATTTAATAAGATCATGACTGATATGTTACCTCACTATCACCATCTTGCAATAGAACTATCTTTTTATTTCCTTAATATCTAAAAACCTATTAATCTCTGCCTTGAATGTACTCAGTGACTGAGTTTGCACAGCATTCTTGGGAAGAGAATTCAAAAGTTAACTAGCTTATGAATAAAGACATTTCTTTTCTCATGAAAAGTCAGTCTCTCCCTTATTTTGAGACAATGAATAATGCTACCCCAGCAAAGAATTTATTCCCAATAATTTTGTACATTTCATGAGATCACCGCTCATCCTCCTTAAACTCTAGCGAATAGAACCGGTCTGATTATTTGCTGCTCATAGGACAATGCCTCCAGTCCCAGGAATTAATGTGTTGATCCATTGCACTCCTATGCTTCTTCAGCCAGGCAGACTAAATATTTCAGATAGTCTCACATTTAACATGTGTGGGGCTGAAGAACAACCAATAGGAAAGAATCCAGTACTGATTTCTAAATACTACCTAGTTTATTTTCCTGTTGTTAACCAAGAAACTAAAATGTTCATTGTTTATATTTTGAATGCAAAAGGAATATTTTAAAAATAGGCCAATCAGACTACAGCAACTCCAAAATATGAAACTCAAATGCTGAATTACCCATTCTGATTCCAGTGAGATGATGACATGGAACTCTACTTACTTGCAGACTCCAGTAGTTAGCATTTCAGAGAAAGTGGCTGGGGCAATGCAAGGACCAGCACAGAGGGAGAGCACGGAGTGACCAAGGGACAATGCCGGCGAGTTCTCAAGCTGGCAAAGAGATAGAGCTGACGGAATGTCCCAGGCCAATTTCTGGATTACATTTAAGAAGTGTGCAAACCAACATCATGGCAACACTGTAGGAGCACCTGGGCTGAACATCAGGTTATCTAGCTGACTTGTTTAACTTACTTACTTATCAGTGCGTGTGCTAACAAAGCTCTTACAGAGTGGTTGATTGTGAAATATCAACCACTCTGTGTAAAGATTTTAACCACAAAAACCTACATCTGTTAAATCTCGTACCTCTCACCCTATAACTGTGCCTGTCTTGTTTTTGATACACCTCTGTTGTAATGAGTTGTAATACATTAATTTTTACCTGTTGATTTTTCTTCAAGCTCACATTTACCAAATTCTTCACCTGGGCCTGAAACATAATTTAAGTACAGATAATAGAATCAATTTTCAGTGGATAATTGTATTGAAGGCAGCATTAATACAAATAAGAGAGCACGGTATTTACAGTAGGCCAAGCAAGCTATTTTTGATCTTAATGATCAACTTCAAGGGATTTCTGGAAAGTTTAACATTAATAGGATTCATTAAATCAGAAAGGAGCAGGTGGGTTAGTGGATTAAATTGGGAACTAAGTTTTTAGAACATAGGACAGGACAGCCCAAGAACAAGCCCTTCAACATACAATGTCAGTACGTAGCATGATGCCAAATTAATTTCATATCACTCCATTCTCTGCATATCCACATGCCTATCTAAAAACCTCTTTAACACCACTATCATACATGCTTCTACTATCACCGCAGGCACCCACTAATCTCTGTGGAAAATAAATTGCCCCACATCATCTCCTTTAAAGTTTGCCCCCCACCACCCAACTTCACCTTAAAGTTAATATCTTCTAATCCAGGGAGCATTGGTCTCTCTTCTGCGCTCTTTCCAAAGCATCCATATCCTTCTTGTAATGGGGTGACCAGAACTGCACACAATACTCCCAAAGAGACCTAACCAAAGTCCTTTAAAGCTGCAACATGACTTCTCGACTCTTATACTTAATGCCTCAACCAATGAAGGCCAGCATATCATATGCCTTCTTTACCATTTCTTCTATTAGTATTGCCATTTTCAGGGATCTATGGATTCGGACTTTAAGATCCCTCTGTACATCATTGCTATTAAGGGTCTTGCCATTAATTGTATACTTTCTGGTTACAAACAACCTCCTGAAATGCCACACTTCGTACTTGCTCAGATTAAACTGCATCTGCCATTTCACCGCCCATATCTGTAACTGATCTAAATCCCACCGTATCCTTTAACAGCCATCCTCACTGTCTTCTATGGATAAACAGTTCCGATTCCAAACTGTTACTGTGGATCACAGGCATCTTAATTTTCTGGGTCAGTTTACCATGAGGGACTTTTATCAAATACCTTTCCAAAATCATCGCAGAAAATATACATTGCCCTACCCTTATCGCTTTGGTTACCTTCTCAAACAATACAATCAAGTTAGTAATACATGACCTGCCAAGGACAAAGCCAAGCTGACTGTTAAGTGTGTCTATTCAAGATATGATTATCCTTGCTAACAGAGTAACACTTGGTATTTAAAAAAAGTAGAAACAGCCCACTGTTGTAATACAATTCAAACCAAATTCGATTTTAAATGTTGATAGAAGGTGCCCAATATTTGAACTTCTAGTAAAAGCAGGTTATGAATTGTAGCCTCACATATTTCACCAGAAACACAAAACTGAATCTGAAATCATTCTGCTTACTTTGAACATGTACAATAGCAGATGTGTAGGCTGAGCCTGCTGAATTGCTGATGTATGCTGCATATTCACCACCAGTCTCTTTTGTAACATTGAGAATTTCCAGTGAATGATCTCCTTTCTCATCAATCATCAGAATTTCATCTGTAGCACGCAAAGGTATTCCATTTTGAAACCAATATACACGAGGGATTGGGTAACCTAAAAAGAATGAAAAAAAATTATTTAAAAAAATCAGGGACAACATAGAAACAATTAACCCATCCAGGCTTTACTTTTGGGCATAAACCATTCTATCTCATTCCTATAATCTTACTTAGACATAAATGCCTGTACTTCTTACTTATACTGACTAGTTCCTTTTATGAATACTAAAATCAGCTTTTGATAGATCGTACTGCAGATATACTTCTAGAACAAAATCTAAGGGAGTGCTACAATTTTGGAGATCCTGATTTAAATGAGACACGAAACAGATGTCATATTAATTTATTTCAATGATCAACGTGGATCTGATCCACTGCAGTTATTAAATAGGGTTGAAAATTGTACCTCTATTACTAGTTAAATGATCGTGCCCCGACCCGAATAATAGCTAGTCCAACCGTTATAAATAAATCCCCAATCATTCAGAAAGAGCTGCAGAAATAGGTTGTTCAAATACCCATACTGTTCTGCAATTCAGTAAGATCATGGCTGATCTTTTATCTCAATGCCATTTTCCTGCAATAACCTCTATCCCTACACATTTATTAATTTATTGAATAGACCCAATGACTCAACCTCCACAGTGATGTTGGATAGTCAATTCCAAAGTCTGGGAGTAAAAAATATGTATTCAGAATTTTGTGGCCAATCCCTCATTTTTGGAACAGTGACCCTGGTCCAAGCCCCTCCTTACCCTGTTGATTCCCTTATTAATTTTGAATGATGCAATGAAATCAATTCCCATTCTTCTAACTCTAAACAGTACAGGTCCAGTCTGCTTAATCACTCCTTATACAACAAAACGGCTGCTCTACCTTTCTCACAAGTATATTAGCATATATCCTTACTACTTAGGAGGAGGCCATTTGACTCATCAAGTCTATGTTAACTCTCAGAGCAATTCCCTCAATCTAATTTCACCATTTATTTCCCTGTAACCTTTCATCATACACATGTCTAAACAGTGATTAGGGATAGTCAGCAAGGTTTTGTATGTGGGAGGCTGTGTCTCACGAATCTGATTGATTGTTTGAGGATGTGACAAAAAAAGGTTGACGAAGACAGAGCTGTAGGTGTTGTATATATATGGATTTCAACAAAGTATTTGACGTTCCACGTGGTAGGCTGCTCTGGTAGGTTAGATTGCATGGGATCCAAGGAGAGAGAGTCATAGAGTGTGGAAACTAGCCCTGCAACCCAACTTGCCCACACCGACCAAAATGTCCCATCAACACATGCTCCACCTGCCTGCATTTGGCCCATATCCCTCCAAACCTGTCCTATCCATGTCCCTGTCTAATTGTTGCTTAGACATTGCAATAGTCCTCTGGTTCTCGACTCGGGGTAAAAGACTACCCAATACGTTCCTCATTTTTTTCATACTCCTCTATAAGATCACCCCTCATCATCCTGCGCTCCAAGGAATAGATTCGCAGTCTGCTCAACCTCTCCCTATAGCTCAGTCCTGGCAACATCCTCGTACATCTTCTCTGTATCCTTTCCAACTTGACAACATCTTTCCTGTAACATGGTGCCCAGAACTTTTTCTTCTTGGCGTATGGCGTGCACAGCCTAAAGTTGTAGGACAACTTGTTCTATTTGATCTTACTTGATTGTGCACGCCAGGTTGATTGCATTTGTTGAAACAGGGCAGACCACGTGAAGGTTGCAATCTCCCATCCCATGCCCAGAACTGAACATAGTACTCTAAATGCAGTCTCATCAATATCTTACACAACTGCAACATGACCTCCCAGCTTCTATACACAATACTCTGACTGATGAAGGCCAATGTGCCAACCTATCTACCTTCAAAGAACTATGTACCTGCAATCCCAGACCCCTATGCTCTACAACACTCCCCAGAGCCCTTCTATTCACTGTGTAGGACCTGCCCATGTTTACTTTCTAAAACGCAACGCCTCACATTTCTCTGTATTAAATTCCATCAACCATTCCAAAGCACATATGGCCAACCGATCAAAATGCTGCTGCAATTTTTGACATCCATCCTCACTATCCACAAACTTGCTAATCTTGCCATGTACGTTCTCATCCAAATCATTGATATAGATGACAAACAGTAATGGACCCAGCAGCGAATTTTGAGGCGCACCATTAGTCACAAGCCTCCACTCCGCGAAGCAACCTTCCACCATATTCAGGAGGATGAGGGGTAATCTTATAGAGGTGTATAAAATCATGAGAGGAATAGATCGGGTCGCACAGTCTCTTGTCCAGAATGGGGTAATCGAGAACCAGAGGGCATAGGTTTGTGAAGAGGGAAAGATTTAATAGGAATCTGAGGGGTAACTTTTTCATACAATGGTTAATGGGTGTGTGGAACGAGCTGCTGGAGGAGGTAGTTGAGGCAGGGACTATCACTACATTTAAGAAGCAATTAGATAGGTACATGGATAAGGCAGGGTTAGAGGGATATGGGCCAAATGCATGCAAGTGGGACTAGTGTAGATGGGGTATGTTGTGTAGATGTTGGCAAATTGAGCCGAAGGGCCTGTTTCTCCACTGCATGACTATGACACTGCCTTGATTTGCCCACCAGACACCAATGTACAATAACTATTCAAATTCTCAAGAATTAAAGGTCAATGCACTGTTTGACTTTCTAATTTCATGCTGTATCTGCTGGAAAATGTTCAGTATTTATGTACAAGTTGCTCTGAACATTATGATTTTTTAAACTCACAATTTAAAAATGATTATTCTTTCATACACCAAAGGATAGGATCTCATGTTTTCACATTATATTCCATCTACCATGTACTTCACATTAACATGTCTTTACCTCTCTGAAATCTCTGCAACCTCAATGCCACCAAGGCATGCGTCACAGGCAACCTGAAAATATTACATTAGATCCCCTCATTTTAATTACCAATATAGATTAGAAACAGCTGGGACTGCAATACCAGTTTCTAAAGGATCCCACTAGTTATCGCCTCTCATGCCGATATATTCATCTAAACATTTTGTTTAATATTCTCGTATACCACCTTATTGAAAAGCCAAATATACTTCAACTGGTTCATTCTTACTAACTCTGAAATCTACACACCTCAAAACATTCTAATTGGGTTGTTAAATACAATTTCCTTTCATAAATCTAAATTGGGGCAAGACTTGAACTGGAAGGCTTGAGTTATAAGAAGAGACTGAACAGAATGGGGCTTATGGGCCTGTCCCACTTAGGCGACTTTTTAGGCGAGTGCAGTAGACTCTGCGCTCACCACACAGTCACCACATGTTCGCTGATGGTCTCTGGTGAGTCTCCTTCATGGTCGTGAGGTGTTCCCCGCATTCTGGGAACTTAGTATGGCCTCAGTATGGTCGCCACAAATTTTTCAACATGTTGAAAGTTTTTCTGCAACCAAAAATTGGTTGCCATGGAGAAAATCGATAATTCTGTAGTCGTAGGTGCAGTTGTAGTGGGGTCACTATGTAGTTATGGGTAGTCGAGGTAGTCGTAGGTAGTTTTAGTTAATCGCCTTTGCTGACCGGTCATTTTCATTGGTAGACAAAAGTGCTGGAGAAACTCAGCGGGAGAGGCAGCATCTATGGAGTGAAGGAAATAGGCAACATTTCGGGTCGAGACCCTTCTTCAGGTCATTTTCATTGGCTCATTGGGGGAAAAAACGCAAGCAGGAGTTTTCAAAACCAAGGATAACTGACCGGTAATGTTAAATGTCCACCGAACTTCACAGTCGCCGGCAGTCCTCTGAAAACTCGCCAAAGTGGGACCGGCCAATTATAGAGGTATATAAAATCATGAGGAGCGTAGATAAGGAGAATGGTCACAGTCCTTTTCCCAGGGTAGTAGAGTCTAAAACTAGTGGGCATAAAATTAAGGTGAGGGGAATGGTTTAAAGGGGACCGAAGGGCAATTTTTCATATAGAGGATGGTGGGTCTATGAAAGAATTTGCCAGAGGAAATCGTAGAGGTGGGTACACTTATCATGTTTAAAGGCCACTTAGACAAGTAAATGAATAGAAAAGGTTTAGAGGGATATGGGCTAAACACAAGCAAATTAGATCAACTCAGGTAGGCATCTTTGGCCACACAGGTGAGTTGGTTCTATTTCTAAACCAACTTTGTTTCTGGCCAATCCTATCATTATTTTCTAGTTCATTATTCACTATTTCCCAAATTCTCATTAATACATTTAGGCATTTTGTCACCATGTCAATGGTGATGAGTTTCTCGTCTCCATGAACAACATTCAATACTTCTGCTTAGTTAATTTATTCACAAGTTGATCTTCATAAGTTGAGAGATACCCACGTAAATATGTATTCTGATTCCAACAGACATTGAAAATCTCCAAAGTAATTATTTTGTGATAATTATTCATACCTTTAACTTTAATTTGCAATGTTATTATTGGAGCTCCAACGGTAACAAAGGTATCATGAAGTTCGTCTACAATCTGAGGTAGCTGTTCTTCTTCAGCCTGTGATTCCATACCCTCCAAATTCTGCTCACTGACATATAAAATAAATCAATTATTACAATTTTTGTTCAAGGAACTGAAACTAAAATTCTATTATTTTAGACTACAGCATAGTACTTCTATCATTTTAGACTACAGCATGGAAAAATATAAACTTTGAAAGGCTTCAGAATAACAAAAAGATGTTATAACTTCTATTAAACTATATTCGATTACAATCTTTGAGTCCATTAGATGTAGTAATAATAGCATGCCATGTATTACAGTTCCTCCCCATATTATAGACACCTTATTTATGTGCAGTCCGTATGTACGAGTGGACATTTGGGAGACCAGTGGGATCGTGGCAACATAATTGCATATTGCAGAGAAATCTGATTAGTTGCGTTAAATGCTCTTGTTTTGCCTTTTCCCTTGTTTGGCCTTAGTTTTTATTTAAATAAATTACTAGCCGATCGCAGTCTGACTTGTGAACTGTCCAGGTGATGAATGTCGTATTCTGGTGAGAATCTGTAAATAGCCATGCAATACTAACCGCGTGAGAGAAGCTTGTGCACTGACATAGGAAGATGTTTCAGTGGCTTCTGCTGTATCATAGTCTGAACTGATAACTGAAATAATAAATGAATACTATGGTAAACAAATAGCTAGCCATCACTTCTTAAAAAAGCAAAATTAGGTATTTAAGATTTTCATTATATTTATTCAAGTATAAACGCCACATCCTCCTTGGCACTTCCACCAGTTACAATATCAATTTTTTTAAATGGATTTGTTGAACATGATTTCTAAATAATATTATTATTTTTTAAGTGCCTTGATATTACTTCCTTCATAATAGATTTCAAGAGCTCCCTTGCGATTGGTATTAGGCTAATGTCAAAAGTTACCCATTTACTCTCCTGCTCCTTTCTTAAATAATTGTGTTACATTTGATACCTTCCATTCTATAGGAAATGTTCCAAATTGAATGCTTTTTGGATGGTGACAACCAGTGTAATGAACTGTCTTCATTTGTCACCTCAAAATAATGCAAGCCATTAAATTCTGAAAATTTATCGACTTTCAGTCCCATTATATTTTTTAATTTAATGCAATTTTTTTTCATCTTTTCATTCTCCCTGGGCATGTTGGCTCCCACTATTTCTGAGAATTTTTTTTCTTTTTAAATATCTATACAGCCCCTTGCTATCTATTTTCCAGATTATCATTGTCGCAAATTTTTACCTCTCCCTAATCCTCTCTTGATTCACTCTTTTTGCTTTAATTATTCCAGTCTGTTATGTTGCTGACAATACCTTTCACATCAGGAATTCAGCTTTTTTTGGATGTTTGGATGAAAAGCTTACATAGCCTATATTTTAGCATTGCATTGCATATTTAAAATAAAAAAGGTTACTCAGTGTAAGTCAAATCACAATAACCATTAAAAGTTTGCATGGCAAATGTGGAATTGTTTCAAGCAAATGGCGTTAACATTAATTTTCATATTAATATGCCTCAGTTAAATAATATGGATAGTGGCATAATTCTAAATAATTAAAACAAATAAGCTAAGATGTCAAATTTAAAAAAAATGTACATTTGAAAGATTTCAAATGGAATTTCATGTACTTGCATCATTTATGTTAACATTCTTACTTTATTGTAATCTTAATACTTACCATCGACTCTTAGTTCAGCCTTTGTTGATGCAACGCCAATGTAGTTTTCTGCCACACATCTATATACTCCCATATCACTCAGAACTACAGATGTTAAAATAAGTTGGTGACACCCATCCTGATCTTCATTGATCATGTAGTGGTCATTCTCCTCAATCAGCTTTCCATCCTTAAACCATTGAACCACTGGTGGTGGACATCCAATTACCATACAATCAAAACTAACAGGATAGCCTTCTTGAACATCCTGGTTCTGGAGCTCAGAGACAACATGAGGTGCTTTATGTGGAAAAGGAAAGCAGAAAAATAAATAATGTATTTATATCACATGTGTACTTTCCAGGAAAGGCACCAAAGGCTGACAAAAAATATCTATAACCATTGAATTTTTAAGACACATTCACCTAAATGTAGTCTATGTTTTTCTCTGCATTTCATTTAATGACAATTTTACAAAGATCCTCCTTACATCACTGTTTTTGATAGTTTACAATCATTTATTGGGCAAAATCAATGTAAACAAACTGGAGTTTGGAAGAATGAAAGGGAATATCATTAGGTAATTAAAACAAAAGACTGACAAGGTATATATCCTAAGAGCCTGCTTCCACCTGAGGACGATTTTTATAAATGGGATTATATTTTAAAGATAATGAGCAAATAATTTCCACCTGAGATGAAGTGTTTATGCAGGGGGTCGTAAATTTCTGAAATTGTCTCATCAAGCTGTGTTTGACTCATCTTTGGGAACCAAGAAATCAGATACGATGGAGAAATGCCAGGAAAGTGGAATTGAAATGAAAGATCAGCTATCCATGATCTTGATAGTAAGAATTAATGAGTGACAATGGTTACTTTTTGGAGTGGAGACCCATGACTAGTGGTGTTCTTCAAGGGACAGTGCTGGACCTATTGTTGTTATGTCATCTATTTTAACGATTTTGGATGAAAATATACAAGGTAAAATATACAAGGTAATACAGGGTAATACCCAGTAATTTTGCATACACACTAAAATAGATGATATAATCGATAATGAAGAAGGTTATCAATAATTACAACAGGTTCTTGAACAGCTGTGCAAGTGTGTCAAAAGTGGCAAATTAAGTTTAATTCAGATAAGTGCACTCAGAGGTGTTGCATTCCAGGAAGTCAAACTACAGTAGGACTTTCAGAGTGAGCACCCTACTGGGTCTTATACAAAAGAGGGACCAAGGAGTACAAGTACATAGTTCCCTGAAAGTGGTATCATAGGGTGGTAAAATGGCTTTTGGCATGCTGGCCTTCACCAGGAAAGTTATTGGATGTAGAAGTGAAAATGATATGTTGCAGATGTACAGGACATTGATGAGGCCACATTTGGGGGATTGTGTTCCGTGTTGGTCACCCAGCCACAGGAAATATGCCATTAAGTTGGAAATTTTCACAGGGATGTTGCCAGGACTTGGGACAGAGTTATAGGAAGAGGTTGGGCAGGTTAGGACTTTATTCCTTGAAGTATAGGAGACCGAGGGATCCTGCAGAGGTGCATACAATTATGAGGGCATTGATCGGGTGAAAGGTCACATCCTTGTTTGCAGGGTTATGGAAACCAGAACTAGAGGGCATGGGTTCAAGAAGAGAGGAGAAAGATTTGGAGGAACCTAAAGGACAATTTTTTTCAAAAAAAGGCGGTGGGTAATTGGAACAAACTACCAAAGGAAGTGGTTGAGGCAGGCGCAATAATGAAATTTAACAGATATCTGGGCTGTCACATAGTTAGAATATGGAGAGATATGGATCAAATACAGGCAAGTGGGACCAGCTTAGAAGTGAATTTTGTTCAGCATGATGGGCTGAAAGCTTGTTTCCAGGTCTCTAGGATTCATAATTATTTTGAAGGACTCACAAACCGTGAGTGAATACATATCCATCTTCTTGTATCCATATATTTTGCACAGACCATAGAACATAGAAACTGAACCTTTATTTTTCTGCTTTTTTGCTTATTTCATATATAAATTTTAAAATAGATAGATTATAAAATGGGCAATATTTACTGTAACTATTTTTTCCCAGTGATATCTATTTTTTCCCAGTGATATCTTAATTTTTAGTAAAGGCAACTCCAATATTAACACCGTTCGGGTTAATCTTTACCCAAACATTTGTGCTACAGAATACAATTTGAACTCGTTGAACGTGTGAAAAAAAGTAAACAATCAGCAAAACTTATGTTTCTTGACACGTGTAGATTACGTAGCTATAGATTACAGAAAATCGTGAAACGGATCATTTCTTTACCCTTCCCATAAGACAGGGGCGGGCCGCCTGTACAAGTTAAGATTATACGCTGTGCTTTTCTAATGCAAAATAACATATAAAGACTGTGAAATAAACATAAGAAACAGCAGTGACAAACGTACCAGATTCAACTCGTAGTCCCTCTAGTGTGGGGATATGGTCTTCTCCAAATGCACCAAGGGGTCGCGAAACCTTCTTAATCCGTATTTCAACCCTACTATTATCCTGGCAAATATCAATGTGAACAGTAATTCCCTGACCGATAAATATTTCCTTAAATCTGGCTGCAGCCATTTCTGCCTCAGTCAAGGTATTAAACTTAATATAAATGTAATTTTCATCCTCATGGTAGGTCTGTTTGTCCAAGATTTCTTCATCTCCTTCATCAGCACTAAAAAAAAATTCTTCATCCACATCAGAAATTTCAAAGGAAAGTTTTGAATACAAAAGTCTGTGAAGTCGTTTACCTGCTCTGCGGAAAGCATCATCAACTTCACTTCCTGAAGAACTTTCTGGCTCACTGTCAGTGCTGTACTTTATACCAATGCCTCGTTTGAGTTTCTGAACTGTTTTCTTTGCATCACTTGCAACTGTAACTTTTCCACGGTGAGAAGTTGTGCCACATTTGTTGGAAGCATCGCAAGTATAAGTTCCAGAGTCTTTTTCTTCCATGCCTGTAATAATTAAGGAGCAAGTTCCATCACTGTAATTATCAATATGATAATGTCTTCCATCAACAATCTCTTCTCCATCTTTGAGCCATCGAACCTTGACTTCGGATTTACTCAGGGCCACACACTCAAGGTGGACAGTTTGGCCTAGCATAGTAGCCTGTGATTTAAAAACGTCTCCAAACACAGGTGTGCCTTGCTGTTTCAGATCTTTCCTGGCTTTATAACCTTTAAATGCGGCCTGGATTTTTGTAGCAGCTTCAGCAAGAGACGGGTCTAGTTCCAACATGGGTTCATCTGGTAATTTCTCTGGCTCAGTGCTTGTAGATTCCCAGTGTTTAAAGAATTTGCTTGTGGAAATTGTTTGTGCTTTTCCAGCTATTGTTACGGTTGATTTCCCTGCTGTTTTCAAGTAATGAACAAGGGATGGAGTACCAGATCTTGATTCTTCATCAGAACTTGTACAAGAATCACATGCTTTGGACATGTCATCTGTGGATAAATCTTCAATTTCCAAACCTTTCTGCAGCCGTTGTTTCAGAGCCTTGTCATCGTCTTCTGGTACTTCACAGATAGAATCAAGAGTTGGTTCACGGCTCATTCTTCGTTTCTTCGCCAAGGCTTCCCATAGAAGATGCAAATCACCTTCCTGTGCTGCTTCAGGAGGCAAGCTTGGTTTGGGAGAAACTTGCTCCCCATCTGCTAGTTCAACAGTAATTTTGTCAGACTCCTGTAGACTTTCCCAATCTTGGTCCGGAACGGGCTTTATTCTATCTGCAGAGATAATAAGAAGTCAATTACGTTAATAATTATATGACAGGTGGTATTCTGCCAAGGTCAGTGCTGGTATGTACAAAGTGTTGAACTTTGGGAGTTCAAATGAAAGAGGAAAGTATACAGAAAGTCTATACCTCCCAGAAAATGGCAAGAGTGGTAAAGATGGGGTGCTGCGTATAAACAAGTAAAATAGATTTACCTGGCAAGTTTTATTTTACACAGAGAGTGGTAGATGCCTGGAACGTGCCAGGAGCTTCCAGGGTAAATGGTGGAAGCAGGTATAGAAACATAGAAACATAGAAAATAGGTGCAGGAGTAGGCCATTCGGCCCTTCAAGCCTGCACCGCCATTCAATATGATCATGGCAGATCATCCAACTCAGTATCCCGTACCTGCCTTCTCTCCATACCCCCTGACCCCTTTAGCCACAAGGGCCACATCTAACTCCCTCTTAAATATAGCCAATGAACTGGCCTCAACTACCTTCTGTGGCAGAGAGTTCCAGAGATTCACCACTCTCTGTGTGAAAAATGTTTTTCTCATCTTGGTCCTAAAGGATTTCCCCCTTATCCTTAAGCTGTGACCCCTTGTCCTGGACTTCCCCAACATCGGGAACAATCTTCCTGCATCTAGCCTGTCCAACCCCTTAAGAATTTTTCCAACCCCTTAAGAATTTTTTCAGAAGCAACATTTCAGAAGCATTTAGACAGCTACATGAAGAGGCAGGGAATTAAGAGATATAGACCACGTGCAGATGGATGTGCAGTTTAAATTGCAGCACGGTCAGCACAGACATCATGGACCAATGAACCCATTCTAGTGCGTATGCTCCATGTTCCAAGATATTTTAGTCTTTGCACTAAAATGGTTCTGAAAGTTTTGACAGCCAGCAAATCTCCACCCCACTTGAGCCATCTCAAAGCTTTAAGGGTTTTTTTAAAAATTAAAAACAGTTTTAAAAATGAATACTTAAAAAAAAATTAAGATAAATATAAAAACATCTACAACACCTAAAATATAAAGAGCTAAAAACATTCAATTAAACCAAAATATTTAAAACATAAGGAACATTGTTTTCTTAAAGAGAGCTTTTATTTCAATTATTTATTTTTAATTGAATGAATGAATGAATTATTCAATAATCAATTGTTTTGTTTTAATTATTTTGGTTTAATTGAATGGATGCATTTGCTAGTCCTGCACAAGATTAGGCATGTCACATCAAGATGGAGCTTCACTGCTGTTTGTGTCAGCTCAAAGGGACAGGTTTAGAATTGCAAGCCTGTCATTACATTCACGTCTTTCATATTTGACAAAGCACGCGCATAAACCCAGACCAGTTTCCATTTAAATAAGTAAATGCCAGCAGTCAGTTATCAGTAGGACCTGGGCAACTGAGCTAAAAACTTAAAATGCTGACTCCATGGTGACTGGCTACAAGGGAAGAAAAATGTGAATAGTAAAGATGTTACATTGTAATAATAAATGAAGTATTTCACTTAGATTCCATGGGAATAGAACATATTCTCTGTGCCTACAAAGCAGACATTGCTTAACTGATCAGCCACAGAAAACTCAGCTAAATGCTCAGAATTTTGTTGGCCGGACTGGCTTCCAGAACTTCTTTCCAGAATATTGGATATTACCTTACATATCATCACATGTTGGGGGTTATGAGATACTCCAACTACATTTTACAAAGTATTTAGATGAACCCTGAACTGAGTCGACTTTGAAAGCACAGGAGTGTTGGAAAATTGGATTAGTAAAGATAGGCACTGGATGACCAGCACAGACAATGTCTTGAAGGGTCTGTTTCTATAACACTGACTATATCAGCGTACCAGCTACTTCGGTACATGTTATATAGTATACTTTCATGACATTCCCGAAGAAAGATTTTGAAAAGCTTCAGGGTGAAAATAATTGAAAAATGTTAGTACTGTATGAGCGAGAAACAGAACTAAATTGTTATTTACCATCCAAAATGACTTCAGCAGATGTTTTTGTTGCTGAGGACACCATACAGGTATATCTCCCTTCATCCTCAGCACTGCAATTGTGAATAACCAAATAGTGTTTTGTTCCTCCAGAAATTATATCATTCTTGCTGCTTATTTCAATGGGTTGATCATTTTTTAACCACTTAACATTAATGCATTCACTGGAAAATTCACATTCTAGCTTGACAGATTCCCCATCTGTTGCAGTAATGTTAGTGAGAGGAATGGTGACAGTCACAGGAACCTCTATAAAAAAGATTAAATGTTTACCAATGGACATAGTACACATTGGGTAAATAATTTATTGTATATTAAAAATAGGATTTCAAGTATACAATATGCTAAGAATGATCTGCCAGTTGGGTCTGAATACCATTATCAAAAGGTGCATTTCCTAGACTTCCATACATAGCAACATTTATATAGGGTCTTTAATGTAGTTATACATTCCAAGCAATTTCTTCCTTGATAATAGTCTCCAGTATCTTACCAACAGATATTAAGCTAACAGACATATATTTATCCGCTATTTGTCTTCCTTCATCATTGAACTGTAGAGTCACTCCCTTCCTAGAACTCAGTGAGTTTTGTGAATCCTCAATGAATAGGTCAACTATCTTTATAGCCTTAGATTTAATTCACAATCTAAAAATGTGGTTACATTGATTCAACTGTAGCTACAATACAATTGGGTTTCATGAAATGTTCCCAAATGTGTTGAGTTGTGAGGGATCATCATCAATCAGAGTCTTCTATTGCTATTTAGACTGTTGAATAACCAGAAACACTTTTAATATCTGCGAATTCTTGACAAAAAAAAAACACAAAAGGGAAAAAATTTGGATTGCATCTAAATTCAACAAGATGTCTGGAATTTAAAAAAACCCATTCACTCCACTCAGAAACTCCTCACCCCATACCTCATAAATGTCAGTCGTGATTATTTTTCATTGGGCATGAACAAATCCAGGCTGGTGTTAGATGGTCTGTAGCCCTTGCAGGACTGTGTGCAACAGTAGGATTCAATAGCCTGCAATTTAGCATAATAATTGATGTGCTACTCTCCTTAAATTGCCTGCTGCTTTTAAGCTGAGCCACAAGGCTGGTTCTTAAAATATGACTGAGATGAGGAGAAACACTTTGCTCACTGTTCTAAATCCTTGGCAGTTTCTATCCTGAGGGCTGTGGATATTCTGTTAATGAGCATGTTCATGATTATAATGTAAAATATTTGGTATACATGGAAAATAGGTATCAGGTGAAATAAATGCCCAGAGACAGAGAGTTAGCTACAATGGCAGGTGCTAATTTAAACAGCTGCTTCTATTTTTAGTTTCTTAGCTGTATGGTTTACATCCATAAAAGGGAGAGATGCATAAGTAGGCAGAGTGGCAAAGAAGTGTATGGGTCTGCCTGCCTTCATATACCGGAGTGATTACAAGAATTGGGACATCATTTGACATCATCAGTTGGGATATGCAGTTATACAATATGTTGATCAGGCTGTACACGGAGTATTGTGTGCTTTTCTAGTTGCTACAATACATAAAATATATAATTAAGCTTGAGAGGGGGCAGAAAAAATTCACCAGGATCTTGCCTGAATTAGAGGGTTTGAGTTTAATTCCAGGGATGGCGGGACTGTCATATGCTGAGAGAATGGAGCGGCTGGGCTTGTACACTCTGGAGTTTAGAAGGATGTGAGGGGATCTTATTGAAACATATAAGATTGTTAAGGGTTTGGACACACTAGAGGCAGGAAACATGTTCCCGATGTTGGGGGAGTCCAGAACCAGGGGCCACAGTTTAAGAATAAGGGGCAAGTCATTTAGAACAGAGATGAGGAAACACTTTTTCTCACAGAGAGTTGTGAGTGTGTGGAATTCTCTGGCTCTGAGAGCGGTGGAGGCTGGTTCTCTGGATACTTTCAAGAGAGAGCTAGATAGAGATCTTAATAATAGCGGAGTCAGAGGATATGGGGGGAAGGCAGGAACAGGGTACTGATTGGAAATGATCAGCCATGATCACATTGAATGGTGGTGCTGGTTCGAAGGGCCAAATGGCCTGCTCCTGCACCTATTGTCTATTGTGTTATAAAGAGACATTAGATAAACTGGGTCTGCTTTTTTCCTGGAGCAAAGGAGGATGAAGGTGGCATGATAGAGATATATACAATTATGAGATGTGTAGATAGGTAGATAGCCAGAGTGCATTTCCCATGTAGGGGTGTATAAATCTAGAGGGCATTGGTTTTAGTTAAGAGGCAGGTGGTTTAATTGGAATTTGAGGGGCACATTTTTCACACAAGTACTTGGTGTTTGGAATGTGCTGTAATTCTGCAGACAAAAGGAAAATTGGTAAAATTATGGATAGTGAGGAAGGTTGTCGATTAATACAACATTATATAAATCAGTTGGACATATTTACAGAGTATTGGCAAATAGAGTTGAATCCAGCCAAGTAAATTGAAGTATTTTGAGGGGCAAATACAAGAGGAATGTATACAGTAAATGACAGACCCTTTATAAACACTGGTGTCCAGAGGTATCTTGGAGTGCAAGTCCATTGTTCCCCATAAATGTCAAAACAAGTGGGCAGGGTGGGAAAGAAGGCATCTGGCCTTTATCGGTCAGGGCAATAGGTGCAAATTACAGCTGGATAAAATGTGTTAGGCCACATATGGGTGTTCAGTTCTGGTCAAACAGTATAGCTAGAATGTGGAAAATTCACATGCATATCCTTCAGAGGATGCACAAGAGGTTTACCACTTTGGTGCCTGGATTGGAGGGTACTAGTTATAATGAGATCTTGGACAAGCCTGGATTGCTTTTGCTGCACCATCGAAGGCTAACTTAGAGAAGGTTATAATATTAAAAGGGGCATAGATAGTCAGAGTCTTTATCCAAAGGTGAAAAGGTCAAATAATAGAGGGATAGTTTTAAGGTAAGAGGGGAACATTTAAAGGAGTACAAGATAGTATTTTACACAGAGAATGGTAGTTTCCTGGAAGCACTGCCAGGAATGATGATAGAAGCAAATATGATAACTGCATTTGAGAAGCATTTAGACTGTCAAGTGAATAGGTAGGGAATAGAGGGATATGGACCATGTGCAGGCAGATTAGATTAGATTGGCAACATGGGCAGCACAGGGCTCATGGGCTAAACTGCCAATACTGTAGGACTAAAGTGTCAATACTGTTCCATGATGAATGGAAATATGCAATAATTTAGCAATTCATCATTTCCCTGTCATTTATGAAATATAGATTTTCCCAAACAGAACCAGGGATAAGGATACTGCAATCTAAAATAGACCAATTTGAAATCATTTAATCTAGCAAAATTAGGACTCACAAGCCAAAAGTAAAATCTCGGCAGTACTTTTAAAATTTTGAATGGAACAATGTAGTTGCACAAGCTGCTCCAGTAGTATAGAAAACTAACTTGTTTTCTATCTTGTAGATAGATGCTTGATTGCAAAAAAAAAGATTTTAAATTGCAAAAAAAGGTGGAGAAGAGAATATCAGAAAGATGAGGTCAAGGAGGCCCTGAGAATCAAAATATCACTTTTCCATGTTCTCCAGAGATGGTATCTGACCCACTGAGTTTCAACACTGTGTCTTTTTTTGTTTTCTATCTTGCTGTAATAAGTCAGTGGGTCAGGCAACATCTCTGGAGGGAATGGACAGGCAACGTTTCGGTTCAGGACCCTACAGATTGATTATAGTGGGGGGAAAAGCTGGAATAGAGGTGGGAGTGGAACAAAGTCTGGCTAGTGATAGGTGTATACGGGTGAGAGGGGTTTGATTATTTTACCCATCTGCCAATCAAATTCCCCCTCATCTGTACCTACCCATCACTGGCCAAGCTTTGTTCAGCACCTCTTTTCTAGCACTCCCCCCCCCTCCCCACCCCCCACAATCAGTCTGAAGAAGGGTCCGGGCTTTGCTCAGGTTTGCTGCTGCCTGGCATGCTGAGTATTCCTGTTGAGTATTTCCAGCATTTTATGTTTTTTTAATTTTCCATAGGATATATGGATGGCTTTGCTGAAATTGTTTAAAGAAATCAAAAGCATATAAATGTAATATCCCATAACCTTCTTTTAACTAAGGCAACTACTCAATTGCTAAAAAGATATATTTCAGATTCAAGTACTTGTCAGATAGCTAATATCCAAGTACAATGGGTGGAAGAACATGTCAGGGGAGGCCATGTGTTTCAAAATTCTAGTTCTGAGTTAAGTAAATTACCAATTTTAAATTGCTAAAGAATCAAGGTTCTGTTATAGTCTGTTTAACTGTAAAATAATAAAGAACATGCAACTGGTATGCATTTGCATTTCTCACCCAGCAAAACTGTCTGTGGCAAATGAACAGGTTCACCAGCACCAACACAATTCAGAGCCGAAACACGGAATCTGTATCCAGTGCCTGGTACCAGATTATCAACAGTGAACTCTGTCTCTTCAATTGCTTTTGTGTTACATTGCAACCAGCAGTCACTGTCATGAGGTTTCATCTCAACATGATAGCCTTGTATAACACTGCCGCCATCACTGAGTGGTGGAAACCAAGACAAGGTGACTGACTGGTGATTCTTTCTGGCAATCTCTGGATCTTCAGGAGGATCAGGAGGACCTATAGAGGTGAGTTAGAGTCATAATTACCTTGAGTCTCTGAAACAGTAATTACACAAATAAAATTCAAACATAATATTAATTGGTGAAAAAACAAAACATAAGTATTGCTATCACTAATATGAACAAATTGCATTTGTCCGCCTTCATTCGATGGACAAGCTATCAAATATTTTGGCATGCACAGAAAGCATCTTAAAAAAAATAACAATAAATACATTTTAAGACATAGATTTTAAATACACTACACTTAAATATAAACATATAAACTATAATTAAACTATAATTATTAAACTCTCTGCATAAAAATATCTTGCAACCAAGAATGTCTAAACCATATTCTAGGAATTGAATTTTTATGTTGTGGTAGCTACATATAAAGCTACCTGGGCTGCTGAGCATTTTCATCATATTCTGTTTTTATTCAGCACTTTACTCCTGCTGCCTAGATTTTTATCCTTATATCTTTGAACTGTTTAGAGATTTCAGGGTTGAAATCATAGTATTACCATTTTATAGTTATGTATTTGGAATTTTAACCAAACAATTACAAATTGGCTAAATTATTTGCTGTACTTCTGTGTAGCAAAATAATTGAATAACACTAGTTCATGCATCTATTACATGTTCTGTGCAGTGCAACGTCATTTATTTTGTTTCTTGATCAGTTGTATGCCTAATTATTATACTGCTGACTGCATTTTGTGATGATGAAAATATAAAGAAAAAGTAATATATCTCTTGTCCAATGTCCCTGTTGAGATTTTTAGCACGATCAATAATAACTACACAAGCTCGCTAATAAGCACAATATTAAACTGTTAAGATAATTTAATTTTAGTCAACACCTGAAATGCTTCTTTCATATAATTTAAAGGTCAAAATGTAATGAAAATGTTTAAATACTATATTTTAAAAAATAGCATCACTTCATTCAATTTTATTTTCTGATCTTTTTTCAGTTTTATTTTTGAAGAAAAACATGGTGGTCCTTTTCCTTTAAGTACATTTTAATTGTTTGATCAGTGGAGAATAGTGAGAGGAAATGAGAAAGAAAGAGAGAGAGAGAGAGAGAGAACGAGAAAAAGAGAGGGAGAGGGAGGGAGAGGGAGAGAGAGAGGGAGGGAGGGAGAGAGAGGGAGAGAGAGGGGGAGAGAGGGGGAGAGAGAAAGAGAGAGGGGGAGAGAGACGGGGAGGGAGAGGGAGAGGGAGAGAGAGAGAGAGAGAGAGAGAGAGAGAGAGAGAGAGAGAGAGAGAGAGAGAGAGAGAGAGAGAGAGAGAGAGAGAGAGAGAGAGAGAGAGAGAGAGAGAGAGAGAGATGCAAATCTGTAGGATCACAATTAACAAAACTGAGTGAGCTACAAAAGTTCACATATTAGGGATTCAAACAGTCCAAACACCAATCAGAAACCTCTGGAATAAAAGGAGGAGTGCAAAGTTTCCATTTTTCATGATTTAACTGATGGCAATGTCTCATATCTTACCAAGAATAGCTAATTTTGCTGAAGCAATGACATCTTTTGAAGCAAATGTTATTTCTCCAGAATGAATAAATTGGGCATTTTTCAGAATGAGTTTGTAAACGTTTCTCTCTGCCTTTGTTTCCCAATGTTCATTAGTTTTGATTTCAGTTTCATTCAGATACCAGCTCACTTCAGTAATAGGGACCACTTCGCTCAATACACATTCAAATTCCGCGTAATTTCCTTGTACCACTTCAGTATCTCTCAAAGTGTTCAAAATGCTAATATGCCATCCTACACATAAGAAATAAACACGTGGGCATCAAATCAAATTTACATTGTAAAATAGGTAAGCAAGTTAATGAATTTAAAAAATATTTAATTAGTAGACCATAGGAAATGGAATCTTAAACATAAATAAATGTTCAGCATTGTAATGTTTTAACTACTTGGAAAGAACCAGTATATTTTTGCTCCTATTGCTGTAATTATTAAAGATAACTTTCAGGTGATTAGTTTTCCCAAAGCAGATTTTTACAACATGGATGCTCTTCTTACCGTTAACATTTAGATATGCTGAGGACATGGCATTTCCAGACACGAAGCTCACTTGACAACTGTCAGATGGAATTAAGTTCTTTAGGAGTAAGATATGTCGTCTTCCAGCTTCGAGGACTGCTGTTTCTTGGTTTTCAGTTTGTGTTATGGGGACATCGTCCTTCAGCCACTTATAATAATGTACCTCCGGTCTGGACAAGGAGCATTCAAACAGAGCTTCACCACCTTCCACCGCATCTACATTCTCTAGTCCTTCAAGAATATCAGGGTGCTTTGCTAATTAAAAGAAATACAGTAATTCAAACCATTATTTTTTTGAATAATACATTAGGGTGACAATGGCTTTATCTTTAAAATCCGTCATCTTTTAATACCATACCTTTTAATCAATCTTGTGTTCCTCAAAATGAAGGATTGCACTTGCAAAACTTGGAATTTGTGCCTCACTGGTAAGGCGAGTATTTTTTGTCCAATCCTGATTGTGTTTGAACTGAATGGCTTGCTAGATCATTTAAGAATCAAATATGTAGGGAGGGCCTAGGTAGGATGCGCTGAATAAAAGTACCTTCACTCTGTCCAACAAAGTATCTCAGGACCACCCTCAGAAAAATATGTGCATATCATATTTTTGTCTTTCACTCTTCAGCAATATCTTGGGAAGATTTTTAAGTTCGTACCACACCAGGTCATCTTTATCCTGTGAACAAATCCTAACTGTACGATCCAGGTATTAGATCACATAGCACCCAATTTTGTGCTATACTTGAACAAATTAATCCTGTCCTAACAATCATTCCAAGCGAAGTAGTGGACTTGGCATTTCTGTGCACTGGGAATGTTAGTGCATTTGATGTTTTTCTGGTGCCATTCATGCTGCAATAATATGATAATTTGTGCAACCATCACTCACTCAACACCCCTCATTTCCATCCAAATCAGCATAAATTGAAGTCACTGGGTGGAATCAAAACTAATATTGAACATTAATGTTACATCAAAGAGTACAGAGAAAATCGAACAGTAGAGCACATTAGCAGGCCCTTTAGTCAAAGTTGTCTGTGCTAAACATTATGTCTACTTAAGCTATTCTCGTCTGCCTGCACATTCTCTATATTCCTCCAATTCCTGCTAATTCATATGCCTTTCTAAGCCTCTTAAATACCACTAACGTATCTGCTTCCAACATTACTCCTGCAGAAAAAGAAAAGGGACCTCCCACTATCAGTAAAATATCTTACCTCACACATCTCCTCTCATCTTATTGATATGCTCCCTAATATTTGACTTTTCCACCTTGTGAAAAAGGTTCTGTCTACCCTATCGATGCCTCTCATAATTTTATACTGAGGCCTCCTCTCAGCTTCTGACACTCCAGTTTGTCTCTTCTTATAAATAATACAAATCTCTTCTTATAAATAATACCCTAATAAATGCAGTATCTGGCAAACCTCTTCAGCGTCCTCTCCAAACCCTCCACGTCTATTGTAATGGCTAACCATAACAGTAGACAACACTCCAAACACGGCCTAAACAAAGTTTTATAAAGACTTCTTAGCTCTTAGTCTCAATGCGGCAAATGAGGAAAGCAAGCATATCATACACCTTCTTTGCCAATCTACCTACTTGTATTGTTAATATCAGGGAGCTATGGACTTGGACGACAAAATCTCTCTTTACATCAATGGTGTTAAGGGACCTATAGTATGTAACAGTATACTTTTGCCTTATATTTGATCTCCCAAAGTGTAACATCTGATACTCATACGGATTAAACTATTCTGCTGCATCCTTGGACTGTCTTCTTCACTGTCTCAGCTCCAGCATTTTACGTTGTCTGCAAATTTACTATCTAACCCATCCACATTTTCATCCAGGTCATTATATCTATAACATGCAAAAGAGGTCCCAGCTTTGATCTCTGCTAAACACCACTGCTCACAGACATCCAGTGCGAATTACACCCTTCCATCGTTACCTGGTCTTCGATGGGTAAGCTAGTTCTGAATGCAAATTACCAATCACCCTGGATCGCATGCATCTTACTTTTCTAGACCTTGTTAAATGCCATACTAATGTCCATCTAGACAACATCCACTGCCCTACCCTTATCAATCACCATCATTACTTCTTCAAAGAACAATCAAGTTTGTAAGTCATGATCTGCCCGACATGCTGACTGTCCCTAATTTGCCCACTCTTTTCCAAATGTAAGTAAATCATATCCTTAATGGACCTGTCCCACTCAGGCGCCTACAGGTCGCTGCATGGTCACAACATGTTCGCGGGTGGTGGCCGGGGTGTTGCCTTCATGGTAGTTCCCGCATTCTCGGAACTAGTCGCGGCTCCATTCCGGTCGCCGTTTATTTTTCAACATGTTGAAAATGAATGAAGCCGTCATGTAGAGTGGCGAGAATTCTCGTGCCATAGGTGCAGTGGTAGTGGGTCGCCAGGAGGTCGTAGGTTCTCGTAGGTTGTCGCTGGTGCTGACCGGTGAATTTCATTGGCTCATTGGAAAAAAAACCATAAACAGTAGTTTTCAGAAACAAGGATAACCCACCGGTAATGTTCATATTTGCCGAGCTTCATAGCCGTGTATCTCTGGCTTCTTAAAAGTTGTCTCCACTCCTTCTCCCCACCTTGTCTTCCCCTTCAAGTTCAAGTGAGTTTATTGTCATGTGTCCCTGTATAGGACAATGACTGTATAGGACTTCTCCCCCCCCCCTCTTTTAAAGGAAGTGACCCTTCCCGTACACTGTGCTTTCACTGTCTTAATTACAGCGCCAACCTTCCTGTTCATCGTGGTTTCATTCATTTTCAACATGTTGAAAAATAAACGGCGGCCAGAATGTAGCCGCGACTAGTTCCGAGAATGCGGGAACTACCATGAAGGCAACTCCCCGGCCACCACCCGCGAACATGTGGTGACCATGCGGCGACCTGTAGTCGCCTAAAAAGTCGCCTAAGTGGGACAGCCCACTAGGGATATGATTGCATAACTGGCAGGTGAAGGAAGCGATGTGTGTTCCACTCTGACAATTGCCGTTCCATTCGCTGGGTTTTCAGCAACCGGCTACAACTTGACAGTCACTGGCAGTCGCTTGAATAATCGCTTAAGTGGGACAAGCCCATAAAGATCTTCTCCAAAAGCTTTCCAAACACAGACTGGTTCACTTGCTCAAATGCAATTGAACCAGTGCACAACAAGTACATATCTCTGTGTTGACTACTGGCAGCAATCTATTACTGGAGGCATCCTAATGGCAATGACAATGCACAGGTCAAGGATTTCAGCACAGGTGTCAAAGACATGCCTATCTTCACAGAACTTTGTCTCATACTCTTCAGTCATATCACCTCTTACCTAGACCTCCATGAAAACCAATGCACATGCATGCACAGATCTTACAAGGCTGTCATCATTGAGATACGTGAAATGCAGATGGAAGACCTTTAGTCACTCTTGTAGCTGGACTGCTTTCTCCATTGAGGTCAAAGCCAGTATGACTCAATTTCCCCATCTCTGCATCTTTGTAAATTGTCACTGCAAGTTTTTCCCATTTGATGCTGTTCAGGAACTGTATTTATGCAAAGATGAGGAATGAGTAAGGGAAATGTGGCATCTCAGGCAGTACGAATTAGTCCTCGAGTCATAAAGTTATACATTATGGAAACAGGCCATATGCTGATCATTATACCCATCTATATCAATGCCACCTGCCATCATTAATTCCATATCCTACTGTGCTCTACTCATTCAATAACTGTCCAGATGTCCGATCTATCCAATCTCTTTATAATTTAACCGTTTTATTCAAAAACATCATTGTGGATCTTTTCTGTACCCTCCCCAACTTAGACACATCTTTCTTGTAGTGTGGCAACCAGAACCACAATACACCAATGCAGACTAACCAACTTTTGTAAAACTGGAGCATGACGTCCTTAAGGGGCTGTCCCACTGCGACGACCTAACCTGCGAGTTCTGGCGAGTTTGCCCTCGACTCATACTCACAGCATGGTCGACACGAGGTCCTAGGAGGTCTTTGTAACTCTCCTTCATGCTCCAGAGTAGTTCCCGTGTACTCAAGGCCTCAGCTTGGTTGCGGCGTATTTTTCAACATGTTGAAAAATGCCCGCGAGTAAAAAAAGGTCGCCATGGAAAAAATCAATACTTTTTTTACTCATAGGTTTAGTCGAAGTAGGTCGTAGTAGGTCGGCATGTTATCCGTAGGTAATCGAGGGTAGTCGAAGATAATCGAAGGTAGTCAAAGGTAGTCGTAGATAGTCTTCAACATAGTCGAAGGGAGGTCAAAGGAGATCGAAGGAGGTCGTCTTCACTCTCCACTATTCGGAGTCCAATTTTCCCGAAGCTAATCAAAGTTGGTCTTCAACATAGCCGGAGGAGGTCGAAGGAGGTCTTCTACATAGTCGAAGGAGGTCTTCAACATGGCATTTTTTCAAACTCTCCTAAAAACTCTTGAATTAGGTCGCCGCAGTGGGACAGCCCCTTAACTCTTTCACTCAATGCCTCGGCTGATGAAGCCAAGTATGCCATGTACCTTTTTCACCACCCCATCTGCAGCAGACTACTGCATACACCAGAATCTCATTTGCAAAATGACATACACTGTCATTTTTCACCACACCTAGTCTTCTTATGGCATTTTGCAAATAATATTCTGGTACACGCAGCATCTGGGAGTGCTCTGCAGTATATGCTCAAAAAGGTGTGAAGATTTCAGCTTTATGTGCTGGTGTGTTGTACAACCAAGCAGTCTGAAGCGAGCAGCTGGTGTCAGAAGAGCAGCATGCAGACCTCAAGACCCAAACTGAAGAAGGGCAGGAGCAAGAAGAGTAGTAAGGTAACCAGAAAGGTTATTAAGGGTTACTTCTTCAAAACAACAGCTTCATCTCTCAGCAGAATGAAGGAGAAAGGCATTTGATTCCAACGGCAACAAAGAGATTCATAATTCTTATATATTTTTACAACATTAGAAGGAGGCTATTTGACCCATATAATTTATGCCTGTTCTCAGGCTAATCCCATTCTGGAATCTCATTTAACACCAGATACAGAGAATCTTTTCAAAAATGCTTTCTATATCACAGACCCCAGTCCAAACTAACAATCCTCTCCAAACTCTAACCTTCACCACCCCCAGAATTCTCCAGGAACCAGCTAAGGATGCCAAGTTAGCACATAATTCTCTCATCTTCCTTTGCAACATCACCTGCATTGTTCATATCACAACAGTGAATGAACTCAAAATCCAATTTCTGATTTGGAGTACCACAATTGTTTATTGGTGCACATTTCATTGTATTCAGAAAATGTATTTCTGCAATGGTAAGATTCAAAAGTCATGATTTTGTGGAAATTATGAATTCTGCAATATCCAACAGCATTGTTTTGCCTTGGTCCATCAGAGCCGTGTGCTGCTCTCCACTCCCCTCAGACGGAAAAGAAGAGCAAGATGGTGGAGAGATAGTGAGGCAATGCCAGCAGTGTGCATGAGAAGGGATCAGCACGTGGTGCCCATGGCAGAGCATTGTGCGACGCCTGCAGGGTTTTTAGGGTTAAGCCGAACTCTTTGGTTAAGGGCTTTGGTGGGCTGGTAGAAGCTATTCCTTTGATGTTTCCCAGTCTAGATGTGAGAAGAATGAACCAGCCTCACCCTCTGGGTTGTCTGCACCAAGTGCCCATCCCCTAACTCTACAGCACTTGCTGAAGAACAACAGATGACAGATGAGGAAGACCATTGGCTGTTTCTCAAGGCAACGCCATTATTGGTCCGCATAAAATGTTTTTTAACATTAAAAAGTGCATATTAAAATTAAAAGACCAAAAAAAAAAATCCACACTCAGCAGGGGTGGAAGCATCTTTGGAAAGTGAAGCAGTTTACATCTGGGGCAAAGATCCTTTAACTAAAATGGGATAGTGAGAACATGTTAGTAAAAAACAAATAAAATGCAGTTGCTGGAAATCTAAAATAAAAATAGAAATTGTAGGAAACACCCAATAGGTCAGGTTTAACCTAAGGAAAGAGGAACGGAGGAAATGCTTCAGGTCAATGATATTCATCAGAATCTGGAAGGAGACAAAAGAAAATCATTTAGCTGCAGGGAAGATGGGGGATATCTCTGATAGGATGAAACCAGAGTAATCATGGTGATAACACAGAATAGAAATTATAGATGGAGTTTAATCTGGACAAGCATGAGATGTTAGACTTTAGGAGATTAAATGTAAGCATATGGTAGGGCTCAGAGGAGCATTGATATAGAGGGATATTCAGTTGCAAGTCTATAACTCCTGTAAATGGAAAATTTATAGGATAATAGAGTTGCCATTTAGCATTTTTGCATTCATCATAATGGAAATTAAGTATAGACTGGAGCATAATAATGTTGCAACAGTATAAAACCTGTATGTGCAGTTGTGTACGTGTGCAGAGTACTTTGTGCAGTTCTGGCTGTTGAATTACAGGAAAGACATGGGGGCTTTGGGGAGGGTGCAGAACAGGTTCTTGTGTGCACAAGAAACTGCTGATGCTGGAGTCTTGATCAAAACACAAAGTGTTGAACACAGTCAGCAAGGCAGCCAGTATCTGAGGTGGGAAATCGATAGACCATGCTTTGTTTTGGGTCTCTTCTTGACTGAAGGAACAACATCTGAAAAAGAGTCCTGATCTGATTCACTGCCTGTCCATTTCCCTTCACAGATGCTGCCTGGTTTGTTGACTTACCCCAGCACCTTTTTATTTGCTCACCAGAGTGTTAACTGGATTAGGGACTATTAGCTATAAATAAGCTTGGTTAAACTTGGATTATTTTCTCTGGAGGAGTGACTTGAAGTATAAAAAAATTATGAGGTGCATAAAGGGTAAATAGTCAGAACCTTTTTCACAGATTGGAAATTTTGAATACTGGGATGCATAGGTTAAATTAGTTTAAATTGGTACAATGGTTGGCACTGATATCATGGTCAAGGTGCTGTGATGTATTGTTCGATGTTCTATACCCTCAGCCTCCAATGATTCAGAAAAAACAAACCACATTTGTCCCATCTTTTGTTAACTAATACAATTTAAACCAGCTAACATCCTGGTTAATTTTCTTCACCCACTCCAAAGCCACCCCATCCTTTCTGTAATATAGCAACATAGACTGCACACAATACTCCAAATGTGGCCTAACCAAAGTTATATACAATTGTAACATGACTTGCTAACTTTTATATTCAATGTCCTGACCGCTGAAGGCAAGCAGGTGTATGCCTTCTTGATCACCCTATCCATTTGTATTGCCATTTTCAGGGAACTATATACTTTCACTCCGATATCCCTCTGGATATCATTGCTCATACAGACCCAACCATACACTTGTCCAAATTAAACTCCATCTGTAATTTCTCTGCTCAAATTTCCAATTGATCTATAATCTTACTGTCTCCTTTGACAAATAAAGCACACCATCTCAGTCAGAAATGATTCCTGCAAAATGCTGAAAGAAACAAGCTGGAAAGGGTGCAGAGGAGATTTTACAAGGATGTTGCCAGGACTCGAGGGCCTGAGCTATAGGGAGATGTTGAGCAGCTTAGGACCTGGAGTGCAGGATGATGAGGGGGTGATCTTGAGAGGAATAGATCAGGTAGATACACAGAGTCTCTTGTCCCGAGTTGGGAAATTGAGAACCAGAGGACATAGGTTTAAGGTGAGGGGCAAAGATTTAATAGGAACCTGAGGGGTAACATTTTTACACAAAGGGTGGTGGATATATGGAACGAGCTGCCTAGGAGGTAGCTGAGGCAGGTATTATCGTAATGTTTAAGAAACATTTAGACAGGTACATGGATAGGACAGGTTTTAGAGGGATATTGACCAAATGCAGGCAAGTGGGACTAGTGTAGATGGGACATGTTGGCTGGTGTGCGCAAGTTTGGCTGAAGAGCCTGTTTCCACACTGTATGACTCGCACCAGGACAGGTTTGGAACAAGGTCTATTCAACATAGCCATCGAAAAAGCAGACTTAGTTAGGGCCCATATGAGTGCCTTGGTAAAATATTTGATCTGTAGAAAGTGAGAGGAATCAAAAGAAATGTTGTTCAGGGTAAGATCAACTTCTTCCAGGCCATCTGCTCTATGCCATTGGCAAAGCTCCTGTTGTAGATGTGCATTATAAATGAATTCAGCATTTCCATCCTGACCTTCTTCAAATATATCTTTTTCAGAAATTCATGCCACCAGTCTTGTAAAATATACCCCTGGCATACGATGCTGGCATATCTGTGAATTCTTCACTTTTATTTAAAATTGATGTCTTCAAGAACAAACGTTTTGAATGCTCTGCTACTTTGGAAACTAAATATATAAAGGTTGATTATCACAAGATGCAATTGCGCAATTTAGTGTTAAGTTGGGTTTTAAAATATAAGCAAAAAAGGAATAAGCAATAAATGCAATTCCCAGTAGTCAAGATAATTATAATCATCAGCAATTTTATGGATTATGAAACTAGTTAAAGGCTGATGATGGGTTAGAAACAAATCTCTACAATGTTTTTAGAATTAGTGAGAGGATGAGAATGATTAATTAATATACTTAGTGATTAAATGATTCCAAGGCTAGTTTTTAAAAGTCTAACATTCTAATCTCCATTAATAATGATCTTTATACGGTTTGTTAATATACTTGTAATTTTAAAATTATGTTAAAGATATAGCAAATGTGCATTATATTGTGGGAAGCATTACATTTTTTAAGGGCTCACCTAGAACACTGAGCACTGCAGCAACCTTTGTTCCAGCAGCTTCACAAGTATACATCCCACTGTCCGCTGGGGTGAGTTCACAGATTTTCAGCTTTGCTACATTCCAGTCTTGGTCAATAATTATGTGATGACCATCAGGCAAAATCTCTTTCTCATTTCTTCTCCACAGAGCTTTGACTGGTCTGGAGTACTGACAGATAAACTCTGCTGTGTCATTTTCCTCTCTAGTAACATCTTCCATTTCGCTTACTACCTCAACCGCTGGATCTGTTAATCAATATGCCATTGGAGATTTAGCAGCAGCACCAAAAGAAATTCCAATAGTTTAAAGATTATTATCCTTATTTTAATAAAATGCAAGTGGGATCTAGTTGGTATTACACCTAATAGTATTTTGATTTTTCAACTGATCAGATGATGACTAATTACATCATGCTGGTAGACTGCAAACTGCCATCCATAAAATTTCATCTTTTTAAACTCACAAATAAGGTTAAAGTTAATAGTAAGATAGCTGTAATACCAATTTCTATGAGGATATATATTTATTATCTGTAGGTGACATGTTCTAAATATTAGTAGATGTCTACCTGGAATCTTAATTTAGAACAAATAAAACGACTTTGTTGGAACATATTCAGTTTCTCCTATTCAGCCACTGATTAATCAATAAAAATTACATACATGAGCCAATGGGTCATCAACCAACCCAATGTCAGTGCAGTCCTGAGTCAAGCAAGTCATTGTTTTTCGTACTACTTTCATGTAATGCTGCATCTCACCCCCAACAAGCTCCCTGCTGGAGTGCAACTAGTCTACATGATAAACAAGAAACTGTGCCACCTACATTACTTTCACTCTAGGGCCAAGGTGAGGATAATCTGTCAAAGTGCAACCCACAAACAATACTTGAGTACACATTTGTTTGTCGGTGGAGCTCTAAGTCATCAATGAATCATTCATTAAAGCATTTAAGAGAATGGGTTTTACACTTTACAAATGCAAAAAACAAATTTTGTTCTAATTTGCCCACTGCACATCATTGCTCTCAGATAAAAAATGGTCCCCAATACTTCCCTTATCTTAGGTCCCATTCAACTAAGACAGGCATTAACAATGAAATTCATCATTGCCTTTGGTGTAGCAGCATGTCTTCAGCTATTTAAGGAAGAGTATTTGAAGATCAAGACCATAAATTCAGCATTTAGCTCATGATTTACTGAGCGGTAATTATCCTGGTATCCCTGTATGTCTCTGATTGGATCTCTGCATCTGGAGGCCCTGGTGGATCTCCTGCCATCTGCCCTCCCAGTTGTGGGAGCTGCCCTCCCAGTTCCCACAATATGGCTCCTGACCCTGCACCAGGACCTCAAATTGATAAAATGTGAAATGTGCAGCTTTACCACTTAGCCCCTGCAGACCCTCTCCACATTCACCACCTTACAGTTTTTTAGTTCCAAAATAAAATCCATCTACATTCTACAAAGATGATCAATGAACAGAACATTGACAGAAAAGTTGGAAGTTATTATCTAAAAATACCTTTAACTAATAACTTTGCTGAAGAAGTAAGAGTTCCCGCCTTAAATGTCACTGTTCCCGAGTCATCGGTTCCGAGGCCCTGTAGCGTCAATGTATGAATATTTCCATTTTGAACAGTTATTTCATTCAGATCATTATTCTGAAGGGGTGAACCATCCAGCCACCACTGCCTATTTTCCACATCCTTGTCTGAGAGCTCACATTCAAATGTGGCCGACTCACCAGCAAACACATCAGTGTTCTTTAAACCAGAAACTATCTTTATTTCACGTTCTGGAAAATAAAAAAAACTTTCAGAAACATTCCTTTCTCTAACAAATATACGTAAAATTCATATAATGTTTCTCAATTTTTAGAAAAACTATTCAATTGTCCAATATGTGAAGAAATCATAATTTGATAATTGTACATTTATTTTAAGGAAATATTGCTTAATGGAAATTGGAATGTAGCAATTATTAAGTAAAATGCTTTCCCATGGAAAATAAATTTGCAGAATGTTTTTAAGTAGTTGTGTTATCACCTGTAACATTTAAGGACGCTGTTGTCTGATGATTCCCAGAATAACAAGTATATTTGCCAGCATCCCCTGGTTTCACATTGTGGATTAACATCTCAACGTTGACACCAATTTGCCTCATTTCATACTTGTCACTTGGATGAACCACAGCAAGTCTCTTTTTCCATTCCACTGGATCACTGGGCTTAGAAAGTTCACAGTGGAGAGTGACTGTGTGTCCTTCAATTGCTTCCATATTCTGTAGCTCTTGTTTGAAATAGGCAGGTAAAGCTGTATACATTAATATAAAAATATAATTACCATTATGGCATGTATTTATTACAGTTCATCCAGATATGGACAAATCCAAATATTCAATTAGTATTTTCTTCCCTGGTAACACAATAATAACAACCTAAAACAACATTAACTTTCCACTGTACTTTTCTCCATTTTACATGAAAATTACATGAATATATTTTTATACATTTTGGTTTCACCATGTAGAAATTACAGCTGTGTTTATGAATAGTCCCCCCATTTCAGGACACCATAGGGACACATGGCTTCACAGGTGTTTGTACTTGCTCAGGTGTTTAAATGCCTCCTTAATGCAGGTATAAGAGAGCTCTCAGCACCTAGTCTTTCCTCCAGTCTTTCCATCACCTTTGGAAATTTTATTGTTTATCAACATGAGGACCAAAGTTGTGCCAATGAAAGTCAAAGAAGCCATTATGAGACTGAGAAACAAGAATAACACTGTTAGAGACATCAGCCAAACATTAGGCTTACCAAAATCAACTGTTTGGAACGTCATTAAGAAGAAAGAGAGTACTGGTGAGCTTACGATTTGCAAAGGGACTGGCAGACCAAGGAAGACCTTCACAGCTGATGACTGCAGAAGAATTCTCTCTATAATAAAGAAAAATCCCCAAACACCTGTCCGACAGATCAGAAACACTCTTCAGGAATCAGGTGTGGATTTGTCAATGACCACTGTTTGGAGAAGACTTTATGAACAGAAATACAGAGGCTACACTGCAAGATGCAAACCATTGGTTTGCTGCAAAAATAGGATGGCCAGGTTACAGTTTGCCAAGAAGTACTTAAAAGAGCAACCACAGTTCTGGAAAAAATGTCTTGAGGACAGATGAGACGATGATTAACTTATATCAGAGTGATGGCAGAGCAAAGTATGGAGGAGAGCAGGAACTGCCCAAAGATCCAAAGCATACCACCTCATCTGTGAAACACAGCGTGGGTGTGTTATGGCATGGGCATGTATGGCTGCTGAAGGTACTGGCTCACTTATCTTCATTGATGATACAACTGCTGATGGTAGTAGCATATTGTATTCTGAAGTGTATAGACACATCCTATCTGCTCGAGTTCAAACAAATTCCTCAAAACGCATTTAGCAGCAAGACAATGATCCCAAACATACTGCAACAAAGGAGTTTTTCAAAGCTAAAAAAGGTCTATTCTTGAGTGGCCAAGTCAATCACCCGATCTGAACCCAATTGAGCATGCCTTTTATATGGTGAAGAGAAAACTGAAGGGGACTTGCCCCCAAAGCAAGCATATGCTAAAGATGGCTGCAATACAGGCCTGGCAGAGCATCACCAGAGAAGACACCCAGCAACTGGTGATGTCCATGAATCGCAGACTTCAAGCAGTCATTGCATGCAAAGGATATGCAACAAAATATCAAACAAGACTATTTTCATTTACAAGACATTGCTGCATCCCAAACATTATGGTGCCCTGAAATGGGGGGACTATGTATAAACACTGCTGTAATTTCTAGATGGTAAACCAAAATGTATAAAAATGGCCTTTATTAAAATCTGACAATGTGCACTTTAACCACATGTGATTTTTTTATATTACAAATCTCAAATTGTGGAGTACAGAGGCAAATAAATAAATGATGGGTCTTTGTCCCTAACATTATGGAGGGCACTGTAGGTGTTTTTATGACTGTAAGGTTGTTATTAATGAGGTTCTAAACGCTCACTTACTTTGTGTAGAATATCTTAATGATTTAGATTGAAATGTGAGGTGCATAATAAAGAAATGTGCAGATGATAAAAAAAACAAATGTATAGTTGACAGTAGGAGGAAAGATTTAGACTGATGGAAGATGCATATGTCTTGTCAGATGGACAGAAAAGTGGCATGAAATTTAATCCAGAATTGTAAGATAAATCATTTAGGAAGGCACAATGAGGGAATATACAATGGCAGGATAATGAGTGGCGTGGAGTAATGAATAGAACCTGGATTGCAAAACCACAGCCTTTAAATGCAGCAGAATAGTTCAAATAATTCATATGGGACTTTTCTGTGCATGAACGGAGGTAATGAATTTAAAAGCAGAGAGGTTAAAGAGGAAATGTATAAACAATTGTCAGCCCACAGCTTGAGCACTATGTACAATTCTGATCACTACATTACAGGAAAGATTGAATGAAACTGGAAAGGGTACACAGATTTAAATGGATCTTATCAGGAGTTTAAAAACACGTAGGTTTGACAAGACTGTTGGAAAAGAGGAGGCTAAAGGGAGACTCCTTTGGAATGTATAAAATTGTAAAAGGCTTGCATAGATTGAAACAGAAAGATCTGTTTCCTTTAGCAAAGTTGTAAAAATAAAAGGGGCACTGATTTAAAGTAATTGGTAGAAGGTGGAGAAAGGAAATGGGGAAATACATTTTCACTCAAGAGTGGGTACACAAAAATGCTGGAGAAACTCAGCGGGTGCAGCAGCATCTATGGAGCGAAGGAGATAGACAACGTTTCGGGCCGAAACCCTTCTTCAGACCCATAGATGCTCCATTCGCTCCATAGATGCTGCTGCACCCGCTGAGTTTCTCCAGCATTTTTGTGTACCTTCGATTTTCCAGCATCTGCAGTTCCTTCTTAAATAATTCACTCAGAGTGGTTCAGGGATCTCAAACCTTTTCCTGAAAGGGCAATAGGCACAGAAACCCTCACTACATATGAAAAGTATTTGATGAGCTGCGAAAGAATAAAAATTTAAAAATGAATTCAGTTCTAAAATAAATAATAAAACATGAAAGCAAAACCTCCATCTCAATACCACATTCCTGTGCTCTCGCCATGCCCTTTAATTATTTTTGTGTACAGAAAATCCTATTTATTTCTTAAATATATTCAGTAACTTGGTCTCCAAAGCCTTCTGTGGTAGTGAATTCTACAAGTTTACCAAACTCTGACAAGAATGCCTCTACATTTCAGTCCTAACTATTGGTCTTCTCAGCCAAATAATCAACACGTTTGTTTGTTTTGTTTGTTTTTTTAAATTTATATAGCACATTTTTAGTCAACTTGCATTGACCCCAAAGTGCTTCACATAATTACATCCACACACACAGGCAACGGTGGGTGAAGTGTCTTGCCCAAGGACACACACAGGCAAAGGTGGGTGAAGTGTCTTGCCCAAGGACACAACGACAGTATGCACTCCAAGCGGGATTCGAACCAGCTACCTTCCGGTTGTCAGCCGAACACTTAGCCCATTGTGCCATCTGTCGCCACACGTGAGACATTATGTCTTACAGCCTTGTCAGAATTTATACATTTCAGTTAGATATTCTCTATTTTTTCCAATCTTCTTAACAACAGCCCCATCCCAGGAATCAGTTTGATGAACCTCCACTACACTCCCTCAATGAAAAGCATAAAGCCTCCCCAGATAAGTGAACTGAGAACTGCACAATGATGGAAGCACATAAGGAAATAAGAAATTAATGAACAGATAACAGAATTTTGTTATACTAAAATTACATGAAGAATGTTATCTATTCTACCTTCCACTCTGAGGGAAGCACTCGTCTGCTGATCTCCAGATTCACATGTATATTCTCCAGCATCCTCCAACGTTAGGTCAGAAATCACCAAGTCAGCCATCGGGCCTTGTTGCCTCACTTCATATTTCCTACTAGGTATGATTGTTACTGAGCCTTTCTTCCATGTTACAGGCACTTCACATTCAGAAAGTTCACAATGAAGAAAAACTGTACTTTCTTCCTTTGCTTGTATGTCCTGGAGCTTTTGTTTGAAAACAACTAGAAATTAAACAAAAGGACCACGATAAGTAATAGATATTTGCATTTGTGAAGAATTACATTCCTGGAAAATACCAACTGATTCATCCAGATTTTGTTATGCGTATATAATGCATCACATGCCACACATTCTTGTTTCAAACAAAGGCACATAATAAGACACAAAGGTCTGAAGTAACTCAACAGGTCGGGCAGCATCTCTGGAAAACATGGATATGTGACGTTTCGGTCGGTGCCCTTCTTCAGCCGCTAGCCTCCTAACCCGAATGTCACCTATCTATGTTCTCCAGAGATGCTGCCTGACCCATTGAGTTACTCCAGCACTATGTGCCTTATTTTGTAAACCAACATGTGCAGTTCCTTATTTCTACATAAAAGCTGATAATATCCTGAGTGGAAAAAAGACTGAAGAGTAGCAAATGTGACTGAGCTTTAAGAAAGGAAAAAGAAAATCTTTTGGTATGGAAAATATCGGAATCTATAATGAAGGATGCAAATACAAAGGACAATTAGAGAAAAGTAATAGGACTGAGCAAAGTTAGCTTGGATTTATGAAAGAAAAGTTCTGTTTGACTGATGTAGATTTGGGACATGAATGGTAGATTAGGTAAAGTGGAAGCATTGCTTGCCGTAGATTTTCAAACTATTTCAATAACACTGCTCTTCTTCTGATACTGCATGTGGAATTGCCAGCACTGAACGCAGAATGTTCTGCGAGTATCTCCAGATCGATGCAGGAAACAAAAACTCTTCTTCAGGAGATCTTAAGCACTTTCCTCTACTAGCCAGCTATATGTGGCTCTTGATGTATCGACGTGGGACAAGGTGATTGCAGAGCACACTGGTGTGGGTCAGCCACAGAAGTAGAAGGTAACCCTCGTCTCCCAGGTGAAATCTAAGTAGATACATTCATTTCTTCACAATACAGAACCTGGATGTCTCCCTGAGGCAAGGATATATGACAGGATTAGAAAACACAACAGATCTCCTGCACTGGTTGAAAATTATCTTACGAGGAGGAAGTTGAGAGTCAACATCATCTTGAGCAAAACACACAGTGCCGGAGGAACTCAGTGGGTTAAGCAGCATCTGTGGAAGGATTTTTTAGGTCAGGGTCCTTCTTCAGACTGATTGGAGAGGTCAGAGAAAAGCTGGAAAAGAGATATGGAGGTGGGGCAAAGTTTGGCATGTGACAGGTAGATATAGGTAAAATGGCTTTGATTGACAGATGGTAGAGTAAGTGACAAATGCTAGAGGTGAAAAAGAAGCAAAATGATTCTGATAGGGGAGAAGAGAAGGAGTGAAATGTATAGGCAGAGGGAGGGATAAGGCTGGAAGGAGTCATCGTGAGGCAAAAGATGGGGGATTAAAGGGAAGCAGGCAACTCGGGGATGGGAGATGACCATGCAAAGGTGGGGAATAGTGCAGGATGGCAAGGGGTTGGGAGATGTTGGGAGAATTGTGTGCATACTGGGATGGGAGGGGGGCACGGAATTGCTCAATCAGGTCTACTGATATCAACGCCATGTCTCTTAAAATAGTGAGAAATGCAACATATGTAAAAAATTGTGAGACAATTGTAGTTCTATTGAGAGTATTTCACGATTGAATGTTGTGCGGAGATTTGATATCCAATTTTTGTTAGTACCGGAGGAAGTGTATATATGGAATGATGTCATGAATGCCTGAAAAAAGCAATGGTAACATAGATTTTCGCGTAAGTGACCTGTTTATTTTTATAATCTGGCAAGATTTCATCTTAAACTATTCATCAGTACAGTGTCATCCTGGAACATCCCATAACACTTAAAAGAACAATGTTATTTGATACAATATTTAGGTTTTTATACTTTTAGGAAGTGAAATTCAGGAATGGCTGTTTCATCACTAACATTTTTACATAAAAGTTGCAAGTTTAATAGCTGGCTTTTGGTGAAATTGTTGACAAACCAAATCCACTACCTTACACCATGCACTGAAATGTTTGTTAGGAGCATTTCCTTGAATGATAATCATTGAAAGTACAATATGTGTGGAAAATACCTTTAGGCTTTTGCACTAGCAGCTTGGCTGTTGAACTTTCAGGGCCAACTTTGAACGTAACAGTTCCAGAATGATCTGGTGTGACATTTTTCATTGTCAAAGTGTGTATCTTATCATGAGTTTTAATTTCACAGTATTCAATATTTTGAAGAAGCTTTCCATTTAACCACCACTGTGCATTTTTAGTATCTTCTTGAGAGACCTCACATTCAAATCTCACATCATTTTGTGTGATTATTGTGATATCTTCAAGTCCACGAATAATTTTTACGTGTTCTGTAAAAAAAGTTCATAGGAGCAATGCTTTGAGTTAAGATCAGCAGACATAAAGCACAAAGGTTACCTAAGTTCCTACAAGTAATAAAATATAAAACTTGTTAAAATATCTTCTAATCCATTATTGGGCGAATTAAAGATGACGATGAGTCAGAGTATAGGAGGGTAATCAATCGACTGATCGAATGGTGCCAAAACAGCAACCTTGCTCCTTACATGCATATCTCTGAAGACCTGTCCTGGACCCAGCATATTGATGCAATCATAAAGAAATCCCTTCAATGTCTCTCAGAATATTGAGGAGATTTAGTATGTCAATGAATACTCTCTTGAACTTCAACCGCTGTACAGTAGAGAGCATATTGACTGCTTGCATCATGGGCCTGGTTCGGCAACTCAAATGCTCAGGAATGAAAAAGATTGCAAAAAGTAGTGAACACTGCCCAGTCCATCACAGGTACCGACCTCTCCACCATCAAAGTGATCTGCAATAGTCGCTGCCTCCTGAAAACTGTAGCATCCAGGTTCAGGAGCAGGCTCATCCCAATAACCATCAGGCTATTAAGCACTACAACCTCCAAATAAGCTCCGAACTACATAGACTTGGGGACATATTTTTGTCTTTACACTACTATTGTTTGTTTGTTTATGTATATATGTAAAATATAAGATCAATGTGAACGCATCTCACTCTCCCTCTTCAGTCCTTTATTCCCCTCCTCCATTATCCTCCCTCTCACCACCCTCCACTAACCCTCTGCTTCCTCCACTCAACCCCTCCCTCCCCTCCTTTCTCTTCCCCCCTTTGCTCCTCCATTACCTCGCCATCCCTCTTCCTATCCTTGTCTTCCTCCATTCCCCCTCATCCCCAGCATTCCCTCCCCCTCCTCTTCACCCTCCCTCTTCTTCCCCTCTCCTCCTCCCCCCCCCCACCTCATCTCTCCCTCTCTCCTTTCCCCTACTGTCAGTCACTCCTTCCCACCCTCCATAACCCCTCTCCCTTCCCTACCCCCTCCTCTCCCTCTATCCCCTCTTCCCCCACTCCTCTATATCCCAGCCCCCTCTCCCTCCTCACCTCCCACACTGCCCTCCTCTCCCTCTAACCCCAATCCCTTCTTCCACCACTCCCCCCTCCTCTCCCTCCATCCCCCTCCTTCCTCACTCTCCCACCTCACCTCCCTCACTTTCTCCTCCCGCTCACGTCCTACCCCCCAACTCTCCCTCTATTCCCCTGCTCCCCAAATCCTCACCTCCCCCCTATCCCATCTCTCCACAATGAAAACAGAGGGGGGTTTTTTAATGAAATACTCGAATTATGGTTTTTCTTTAAAATAACCTAAGGACAATGTTAGCTGTTAATAAAAACGGATGAATTTGATTAAAAGGGGTTTTTCTTTGGAATGAAATCAATATCAATGAAAATGGCGATTAAAAAAAAAAGATATTCGTGATCTCATTGTGACGTTGAACAAAGCTGACAGGCAGGGCAAATGGAAAAGTGGTTTTGTAAAGCGTTTTTTGTAAAATTTAAAATGTCAATAATTTGTAAAATATAACACCAATCTGAACAAAACTTGCTACAGTACATCACAGGACAATGGCAAGTAAGGTGGGCCAAACATTGTAGTGCTATCGTGTGCCGTTATAGGTACAAACAAATATAGGCACAAACAAGATTAGAGTTTTAGTAATGGTATACACACACACACACATACTGAAGCTTTTTGTTTGCTATGGTGTATACAGGGTACTCTGTTTACATATATGTTATGCTACTGCAAGTAAGAATTTAATTGTTCTGTATCAGGACATATGCAATGAACACACTTGACTCTCAATGTCTTTTACAATTTTTTGAATTTCTATTTTTGGTTGGAATAGAATTGTAAGGATAAGCAGAAAGAAAAGGGAAATTGATTACTCTGTTAATACAATAGTGAGAAATAAGTAATGTAGAATAAATTTTGGTAGAATCAGATTGATAGAGTCAACAGGTCCCATATCATGGATGTACTGCATGACAAATAAATAAATAAATAATTGGGCTTGTAATGAACACACTGCAATAATTGTGGATAATGTAAAACTGCCATGGTGAGATGCTTCTGGTTACTAAAAATAAAAAAATAAAATTTTGGAAATAATCAGGTCAAGCAATATCCATGGAAAAAAAAGAGTTAATATTTCAATTGTAGTCCCTTTACCAGAACTGAGCAAATGAGCAATCTAGTTGGTTGCAGAGAAGGTGGAGGAAGGATAGATTGGATAAAGGAAGATCTCTAATAGAGTGCAGTCCAGACTGCTTTGGATCAATGCTGGTGACAAGGTAAGCTACTCAATAGCACAATGGGGGCAGATGGAGATGAAGAATTTTAACAAAAGTTATAAAATGAGGACAGAACATTGAAATTAAGTTCTCACAGGATGGCATAGGACGAAGTATAATCAAGAGGGTTGTGAGAGTCTGGAGTCTTCTATAAATGTTTGACATCCCAAGAGATGTGGTAAATTATTCATTATTTTCCACTTTTCCTATGGTGTGTCACATCCATAACTATCCATAGTCAGAGGGTAGTTAATCTGTGGAACTCATTGCCACAGAGGGCTGTGGAGGCCAAGTCAGTGGATATTTTTAAGGCAGAGATAGACAAATTCTTGATTAGAAAGGGTGTGAAGGGTTATGGGGAGAAGGGAGGAAAATGGGATTAGGAGGCAGAGATCAGCCTTGATTGAATGGCGGAGTAGACTCGATGGGCCGAATGACCTAATTCTACTGCTATAATTTGTGAACGTAAATAAAATTAAATAAAGCCAACTACAAGGCAGTTGGCTAAAGAAGACTGGGATAATAGATTAAAAGATAAGACAAAGATAAGCAGCGGTAGACAAAATGTTCAAGAAGGAACTGCAGATGCTGGAAAATCGAAGGTAACAAAAGTGCTGGAGCAACTCAGCGGATGCGGCAGTATCTATGGAGCAAAGGAAATAGGCAATGTTTCGGGCCGAAACCCTTCTTCAGACCCTGTATTTTATAATTCGCAACAAAGATGCATTCTATTGAGAAATAAAGAATTTGAAAGGAAGATCCATCCATGCTTAACAAGGTTAAAATTGCCATAAAATTGTCGAAAAGTTTGCAAAAATTAATGATAGGCCAGAAATATGGGGAAACTCATAGACACTAGGAAAAGAAGGAAAAGGAGAAACTAGACTATGATAGACTAGACTATGATAGAAATGGAAAAGTAAAAAACTGCAGATCCAATTTTGCTTTTCATTTACCAGGCGTCAAGAGTGTTTATTTGTCATATCACTGGGGACTGAAAAGCCTTCGACTGGAAGTCCGTGCAGAGAGTGGTGAGGACGGCTGAAAAAATCATCGGGACTTCTCTTCCTTCAATCCGGGACATTGCTTGCAAACGTTGCTTGTCCAAGGCCAACAGCATTATAAAAGACCTCACACATCTCCATCATGGACTGTTCCCTCTGCTGCCCTCGGGCAAAAGGTATTGCAGTATAAGGAGCAGAACGGCCAGGTTCTGCAACAACTTCCTCCCCCGAGCCATCAGACTCCTGACTTCCATATAATGTGCTGCCACTATTATCTATTTTATCTTTTTATCTATTTTATCCTTTTGTTATTTTATGTTGCACGGTGAGCAAGATGCAACAAAATTTTGTTCAGATTTGCATTTGTTGGTGTATTTTTGAATGACAATAAAGTCTTTGATTGATTGATTGATTGATATGAGACAGAACAATGAAATTGTTTTACAAGATGCTTTACAACATTAACGTTAATGCTTTACAACATTAAATATTATTTCAGATGATAGTAAGATTTTTTTAAATTGACAGTAAGAGCTTCACCATATATATAGAAAGTAAGATATTAAATTGGTCCTTTAATTCCATTTACTTTCTCCAAATCAAAGGTATTACTGTGGAAATCTATTTGGGTATTTGCTTCAATTATACTCAGAGCACTTCCCTCAAATCTTTTACCAGAAAAATTGTTGATTTAATATATCTTCTTCCTGCTCTTGTATGGAATTCGAACAATTTATCATCTCTGCTGCCAGGTTTAACCTGGCTCTCACTTTGGCATGACTCATCTTAGTCTTCCCTCTCTTGAATTCTCCAACTCCACCTCGGAGGCTAGGTCACTGATTAATATCTATTACAAACTACGGATTCAAATGGCTATTTGAATTACTGCTTCTTCCCATCCATGACTCCATGACCCTAATTTCCTCAGCTTCACTAAATCTATTCTGAAGATGAAGTCTTCCATACCAAAGCTACTAAATCATCTTCACTTTCCCCCAACTGTGGTTTTCCCAACACCATAACTGCCAAAGTTCTCCATTATGAATGATCCATTTTCCACTCTTTGCACCCACTCTCCTCTCCTAACAAAATGATAGGTTTTGTCCCTGCCTTCCACACTATTGGTCTGCGCATTTACTTGATCCTTCTCCATAATTTCAATCACCATAAAGTACCGTCTTGCTACACTGTACAACATAAGGCGGAGGTTGCAGAGGATATTCATTACGATGTTGCTGGAATGGAGCTTTTCAGTTACGAGTAGCGACTGGATAAGCTGGGTTTGTTTTTTTTTTGAGGAGGCTGTTGGAGGACCAGACAGAAATAGATATACAAAATTATGAGCATAGATAGGTTAGATAGTAAGAAACATTTGCTATTGCATTGGTGTCTAAAACCAGAGTACAGAGATTTAAAATAAGGGATAGAAATTTGGAGGATTCCAAGGAAAAATTTTTTTACCCTACAGATGCTTGAAGAGGTTGTGGCTCTTACAACATACAAGAAGTATCTATATGAGCACTTGAATCGCAAGCCACAGGTTGATGGAACAGCATGAACAAGATAGTCTGAGGCCCTGTACAATCTCATCTTGTTGTAGCCATGCAAATTACTGTTGTTCATATGTCTATAAATCCTTAAATCTTTGCCACCAACCGAAACTAAGTGATGACTTTAAGGAGGATCAAAAAAAAGAGAGCAACATTCAAAGGTGGAAGGCTTAGAAATAGAACCTGCGAGTTAAGTACATGAAGACAATGATATTGATGTTTGGCAAGACACTGTAGAGGTAGGTATTGAAGGCTTGGGTTTATGTTCATAAGTTCTAGGAGCAGAAGTAAGCCATTTGGCTCATCGTCTACTCTGCCATTCAATCATGGCTGATCTATCTTTCCCTCTCAACCCCATTCTCCAGCCTTCTCCCCAAAACCCCTACTAATCAAGAATCTGTCAATCTCCACCTTAAAAATATCCACTGACTTGGCCTCCACGGCTGTCTGTGGCAATGAATTCCACAGACTCATCACCCTGTGACTAAAGAAACTCCTCCTCATCTCCTTCTTAAAGGTATATCCTTTTATTCAGAGGCTATAGCTGAGGCTAAGTGAGTGTTGACCCAAACATTTTTTTCTCTTCCTGCAAAAACAATAGTGGTTTAAAAATCAATATTCATAAGGAATTATGCCAGCTAGAATTATAGTAAACTGTGGGCAAATACCTTTCACAGATAGTTTGGCTTTTGTCTGGTCATCACCAGAATCACAAGTATATTCACCAGCATCTTCAGGCGTTAGATTGTGGATCAATAATTCAACAACAAAACCATCTTGTAATAGTTGATATTTGGCACTCTGGGTAAGTTTTTGGAATCCTTTTTTCCACGTGACTGATGCATCAGCTTTACTCAGTTCACAGCGCAGTGATATTACACTACCTTCATCACCCTCCTGGCTTTGCAGTTTCTTTATAAAATGCACGGGTGCAACTACATTTCAAAAATAACAGATAATTAGATAAATTAAAACTAATCAATAAATCAAACTATGATTCTGCAGTGGGATATATTTGTATAAAGCATGCAAAACATTGACGTTTTAAATAGATATATATCATAAAGTTCAAATATGAGATTTCTCAATATGAGCTACATATAGCAGAATTATCAAGTAAGAAATTAGGATGTCAATGCAGAATATTTGAGCTTCTGAGTGCACAGAGCTCCAAAATGGATTGTACATTTTCTGGAGTGAGTTGTACTGTTGCCATATTGTTGAGGGTATTTGTGCACAGGAAGCAGCACTTCGGCAACACTTCTATCTTCTCAATCATGCAGACATTGTTGAGGTTGCCCACTTGTCATGCAGACAAGTTACTTGAGGTTAAAAAAATCTGCTTGAGTAATGGCCCTTGGAAGGGCAACAGTTTTAGTGAAATTAAATTAGTAAAAAATGGATAGTTAATTACCCAAAGAACTGTTGTTCCTTGAGCAGCAAGTTAGGAAATCTTACTGCCATTTTTTACATTAATGGATTATCATTCAGATTGTGCTGCAAATTAACAACCTCCCCGTAAATAGCATCAATTGTAGTGCACTTTTCTAGATGGCAGGTGGTTGATAAATTGCAGCACAATCTGAGTGATAATCTATTAAGGACAAAGTTTGACCCTGCTTTACCGTTGTGCTGCACAAAGAAGATTTAGTCTAGTTTAGTTTATTATTGTCATGCATACCAAGGTACAGGTGAAAAGCATTTGTTTGAGTGCCATCCAGTCAAAGAAAAGACTATACATGAATACAATCAAGTCATCCACAGTGCACAGATAAAGGGTACTTATATAACATTAAAGTCTGATAATGTCTAATTGAAGATAGTTAAAATACTCCAACGAGGTAGATGGGAGGTCAGGACTGCACTCTAGCTAATGAGAGGACCGTTCAGTTGCCTGATAACAGCAAGGCAGAAACTGTTCCTGAACAGAACACACAACAGAAATGCACAGGGACAAGCCATTAGCCCAAGATGTCTGTGGCAGATGTGATGCAAAATTGAACTTAACTCTTCTGCCTACATGTGACCAACATCTCTCCATTCCCTATATTCCCTCTGCCCATCCAAATGTCTCGTAAATGCAACTGTCATATCGTATCAGCATCCACCACCACCCTTGGCTATGAATATTTTAATTGTGGCTTAACCAAGGCTTTATAAAGATACTAGACCAAGTGGGACTCATTGGGTCCCTTTCTCCAATGCGGGCGGGGCGGGGCGGGGCGGGGGCGGGGCACACGGGAGACCTCTAGTTCTCCCACTAGTGGAAACATCCTCTCCACATCCACTCTATCCAAGCCTTTCACTATTCGGTAAGTATCAATGAGGTACCCCCTCATCCTTCTAAACTCCAAGAGTACAGGCCCAGTGCCGTCAAACGCTCATCATATGTTAACCCACTCATTCCTGGGATCATTCTTGTAAACCTCCTCTGGACCCTCTCCAGAGCCAGCACATCCTCAGATATGATGCCCAAAATTGCTCATAATACACTAATTGCGTCTTGACCAGCACATTATAGAGCCTCAGCATTACATCCCTGTAAATGTAGTCAAAAAGAACATGGAAGATGAAATCAGACTGGGTCTTTAAGGAATATTAAAAACAAGCAGGAAAGTGTTCAAGCAGGGAGTTAGCATGGCACCATGAAATGTCATTGGCACAATCAATTAAATAGGACCCTAAGGCTTTGTACACATACATTAAAAACAAGTGGCAAACCAAGGAGAAGCTTTGACCACTCAGGATAAAGAAGAGAATTGAGGCTTGGGGTAAGAAGATGTGGGTGAGGTACTACACATGTACTTTGCATTGATATTCACCGAGGAGAAGGATGTGAGGATAATGAGATCAGTGAGGGATATACTAATATGGTAGGGTGTTTTGAAAGAAAGGAGGACTTATGACATGACAACCTCTCTCATCATCCATGGTTCTTTTACCTTGCCATACTTCTTACTGGTATATGCCAGTCCTGAACTCTGATCAATTGTTCGTTCAACAATTCTCACATGGACCAACCCAATAACAATAACTCTCAATTTACTCTTCCTAGTTCCTGTATAATATTGTAATTTTTCCTACCACAATTTTGCATTTTCCCCAAGGTCCAGACTTACCTTCATGCATAACTATCTTAAAGTTAAGGAGTTATGATCACTATTCCAAAAATGCTTTATAACCGAATCACCAGTTATCTGACCATTCTCATTTTTCAATATCAGATCCAATATGGTCCCTCCTCTAATTGGACTGGCTATCCAAACTGTTTTTCGTATGAATATGAATAAGTTTATTGGCCAGGTATTCACATACAAGTAATTTGCCTTGGTGCTCCACCCGCAAGTGACAACATGACATACAGTGACAGTTAGGAATGACAAATAAAACATTAAACATTAATAATAAAATATTATCAATTAAACATATGAATTAAATAAAATACCAGAGCAAAAGGAGGCTACAGATTTTTGGTTATTGAGCAGAGCTACTACTCGTGGAAAAAAGTTGTCTGGCTGTGGCAGCTTTGACAGTCCGGAGTCGCCTTCCAGAAGGAAGTGATTCAAAGAGTTTTTTAAAGACCTTCTTTAGAGATGTAGCATACACCCTTCGGCCACCAAGCCCATGCTTACCATCGATCACCTGCTCATACTAGTTCTATATTATCCCATTTTTTAATCTACTTCCTACACATTAGGGCATTTAACTTAGAATCCCAGTATCCGGTAACCTTACAAAACTTGTAAATTACAAAATTACAAATTAATTTAGTCTCACAACTTCTGTCTTTTCATCTCTGGGGTTTCTTGTTGCCCCTCTTGAATGAATGAACAACACTAGTTATTTTCCATTCTTCTGGGATCTCGCCTTTGGCTAAGGAGGATACTGTCAAGGCACCAGCAATCGCTCCTTTGCTTCCCTCAGTATCTACTAGTTGTGCGAGTTACAATTTAGTAGTGCTGGGATGTAAATGTTGCAGCACATTAACTGATATTGCAATATGTTTTTACATGTGAGACTTCCATACACACAAAATAACTCATATTGAAAGTGTGTGCACATATCACTACCCAAATTGTAAACCAATAAGCACCTGCAGATCCAAACAATAGATAACATGTAACTGAGATCTGCAGTCAAGACTAATTTTCTAATAGACTCTGGTGAAGTTTGTACTGTTCTTTTTTCTTACCCTTAACCAGAAGTTCTGCAGAGGAACTGTGTTTTCCAACTTTAATGACAACTGTACCACTGTCCTCCTGAGTAACACTCTTCAGTTTCAAAGCGTGAATATTTCCATGTTTAACAGATATTTCATTCATTTCATTATGCTGCAAAGGAGTGTCACCCAACAACCACTGTACATCCGAAAAACTTTCAGGATGAACTTTGCATTCAAACACAGCATTTTCATTGGCAAATACTGTTACATTCTTCAGGCCTTCAATAATTTTTACTTCCGATACTGTACAAAAAGAACACAAAATTATAATTTACAGAATACATTTTTCTTTCCCTCTCCCCATCTGGCAAGTACAGATGTCATTTTTCCACTTCATGGTTTTTTATTGCCATTCATGAGTTTTTCGCTGTTTTTTGATCTTTCCTTTTGAGTCCCTCCTAACCCTTGAACCCATTTTCAACAACATAAATCTTAGATTATATTAGATTATATTAGATTAGATTCCTTTATTGTCATTCAGATCTTTCGGTCTGAACGAAATTTTGTTTCCCTGCAGTCATACATATAATAAAAAATGACAAAAACACACAATCAACACAAATTTAACATCCATCACAGTGAGTTCACCAAACACCTCCTCACTGTGATCGAAGGTAAAATCTTAAAGTCTCTGTCTCTTCCCTCTTTGTTTTCCCTCTGCGCCGAGGCGATCCAGGCTCCAGATGTTGTGACCCCACCGGGTGATGGTAAATCCCGCGGCTCAACCGTGCTCCGCGAACGGGCCGGTTCAAACTCCGTGGGTGGTCGCTGCCTCCACCACAGCTCCAGGGCCGAGCCAGGTCTCCGCTGCCGCCGCCACGGTTCCGGGGCCGAGTCGGGTCTCCGTTGCCGCTGCCGCCACCACAGCTCTGAGGCCGAGTCGGGTCTCTGCTGCTGCTGCCTCCGCCACAGCTACGGGGCCGAGTCGGGTCTCCGCTGCCGCTGCCACTGCTGCCGCCGCCACGGTTCCAGGGCCGAGTCGGGTCTCCGCTGCTGCTGCCGCCACAGCTCTGAGACCGAGTCGGGTCTCCGCTGCCGCTGCCTCCGCCACAGCTCCGGGGCCAAGTCGGGTCTCCGCTGCCGCTGCTGCCGTCGCCACAGCTCTGAGGCCGAGTCAGGTCTCCGCTGCCGCTGCCTCCGCCACGGCTCCGAGGCCGCCAGCTCCGCCATTAGGCCTTGGCGCAGACGGAGATGGGAAAACGACAGAAAAAAAGTCGCATCCCCCAAAGGAAGAGACCAAAACATGTTTCTCCCACCCCACCCACACACATACACAACTTAATAAAACAAAATTAACTAAAACATGACAAAGGAACAAAAAGAAAGAAAAAAAAAACCAGACGGACTGCAGGTGGGCCGCAGCTGTTAAGCCAGCGCCTCCATCTTGTTTTATATCTAGTCTTCCATGTTTTTAAATGAAAGATTATTACCTGAAATGCTAACTTTTTCTCTGCACAAATGCTGCCTAAGCTGCATATTTTCACCATTTTCTGTTTATATTTCAGATTTGCAGCAATGGTAGTATTTTATGTTTGGAATGTAGACATATTGGTTCAGCCCATCAAATATCTTTCCCACCATCTTACAAAAACTATAGTTATTAATTTCTGCTATGAATCATTTCCAAGGACAGGTTAGTAAAATATCCAAATTCATGTTATTGGTAAACATCTTTCATGGCATAATAATAATTATTGACCAATAAGAACATGGAAGTAGATAGCATAATTGCCATAATACCCATTTACAGCAAACAGATTACCCCAATTAAATTTGTTATCTGAAATAACTGTGAATATTGAAATTTGGAACCAGAAACAGAACACAAAGGAGCTGTTAGAAGCTTTTATAATATGGGGTATCTTAAAATGGAATTTAAATTTTATAAAATGCAAGTTTTAACTCACCTTTCACAGTTAAGGAAGATGTGGTTTGATGATCTCCAGAAATACAGGTATATTCACCCGTGTCGCTTGATGTTACGTTATGTATGCATAACTTATGTATACAACCTTCTTGTTTTATTTCATACTTGTCACTGGAAACAATTGTTGTTAATCCCTTTTTCCAAATAGCTGGAGCATTGGATTGTGAGAGTTCACAGACCAAAGTTGCTGTTTCATTCTCATCCACTTCCATACTTTGAAGCTGTTTAGTGAAAGTTGCTGGAGTAGCTGAAAAAAAAAGATAATTCAGAGAGAACATCTAAAACTTCTGCAGTACAGCTAATTAAAATTTAGCAAATCTAAGATATTTACCTAGAAATTGTATTACATTTATTTTTGGTGCATTGAAACAGTTCTACTGGCCAATGGGGTCCTATAAATAGGTGTGAAATTGTAAAAGTTTGAAAAAAGAGGGTGATTTACCTCCAGAATAAGTTCAAAATGGAATATGTACAGATAGCTCTGCTATAACGTGTGCTTCCATAATATCCATTGAATATGTGATCAATGAATTAGGGAACACTATTTGTATTATGTGGCCTGAATTGATGAGAAAGTGAGTTTAATCAGAAACTCGATCTACACGAAACAGACGCCATTGTCCCTTAAGAACACAGGCTGCAAGTTTCACTGCATGAGGCCATTTTAGTTACTTTGAAAATTGACACACCATCACTTCTACTGATATTTATGCAAGATATTCTATTGAACAATGTTATACAGCCTTTATATTTTTAGATGGCAACAAAGTAAACTTTTAGCTATGAAAAACACCTTTTTGAAATTCCTGCAGAAAATAACATTTTGTTTACTCTCTATAACCTAACCTTTTCACCAATGACACAATTGTTTTAATAGTGCAATTTTTCTATTACGAGGTTGCTTAGGAATGTGTATTGGCAAACTATCGTATCATTTTTGATATGGCTTGTATCAGTTACATAATGAATGGAAGGCCTCCAAAAAGTATTGAGAAACTGAGGAATATTGGTGCATGTGCCCAAGGATCTTTGAAAGTGGCAGCCGAGGTAGGTAAGGTCAAAAGGTCATAAATGATAGGAATAGAATCAGGCCATTCGGCCACAGCAGGCAGGCAAGTGGGTCACGGTTAGGAGGGGCAAGGGGCACAGGCAGGGACTAGAGAGTACCCCGGTGGCTGTACACCTTGACAATAAGTACTCCTGTTTGAGTACTGTTGGGGGGGGACAGCCTACCTGGGAGTAGCAACAGCGGCCGGACCTCCGGTACAGAGACCGGTCCTGTTGCTCAGAAGGGTAAGGAAAAGAAGAGGAGGGCATTAGTAATAGGGGACTCTATAGACATATAGCGGCTCTGAACCGGCCCTGCTGAGTGCCCCCCACCCCCGCTGGACTGTCTCCCTCGGATGGTCACGACACACAGCTTATTTATTTATTTTACTTTTCTTTTTCATCGGTTGGAGCTGCATACTAAATCTCGTTGCACTGACGTGCAATGACAATAAAATATATTATTATTATTATTATTAGTTACGGGGTCAGACAGGCAATTCTGTGGACGCAGTCGGGAGACCCGGATGGTAGTTTGCCTCCCTGGTGCCAGGGTCTGGGATGTGTCTGAACGTGTCCAAGATATCCTGAAATGGGAGGGAGAGGAGCCCGAGGTCGTGGTACATATAGGTACCAATGACATACGTAGAAAAAGAGAAGAGGTCTTGAAAGGAGAATTTAGGGAGTTAGGAGGAGAGTTAAAGAGAAGGACCGCAAAGGTAACAATCTCGGGATTACTGCCTGTGCCACGCGACAGTGAGAGTAGGAATGGAGCGAGGTGGAGGATAAATGCGTGGCTGAAGGACTGGTGCAGAGGGCAGGGATTCAAGTTTGTGGATCATTGGGGCCTCTTTTGTGGAAGGTGTGACCTGTACAAAAAGGATGGGTTGTACTTGAACCCGAGGGGTACCAATATCCTGGTGGGGAGATTTGCAAAGGCTACTGCGGAGACATTAAACTAGAACGATTGGGGGAGGGACTCAAATAGAGAAAGCTAGTAGACAGTGTGTGAGGCAGGAGGCAGAGAAGGGAAGCACTCAGACCAAACATGTAGGAGAAGGAAGAAAACAATAATGAACAGAGGATGAGAGGTGGTGGTGTTCTTAAGTGTGTGAGCAGAGAGACAGTGGGGTGTAAAATGGGGGTAGAAGCAATAGGCAGCAAGGTGAAAAGTTAAAGTGGCAGGCAGACAAATCCAGGGCAAAAATCAAAAAAGGCCACTTTTCAACATAATTGTATAAGGGGTAAGAGCGGTGTAAAAACAAGCCTGAAGGCTTTGTGTCTCAATGCAAGGAGCATTCGTAATAAGGTGGATGAGTTGAATGTGCAGATAGCTATTAATGATTATGATCAGGGGGCGCTGCTCTGGCGGCAGCCTTGTCAGCAGCGCGTCAGTTTTTTTTCAACTTTTTCTTATTTTTTAGTATGTTTTAAAGTACGTATTTTGTGTTTCTTTGTGTGTTTTGTGTGGGGGGTGGTGTGGGGGGGTAAGGGGGAAACCGCTTCGGTCGCCTCCTCCATGGAGAGGCGACTTTTTCCAGGTTGCCTCCCCCGTGGCCTAACATCAAGGATCGGCGCGGCCTTTCCCGGAGAAGCGCCTGGGGCTTCAGCGGCGGGCGCAGCGTGGACTCTCGGCGTGGAGCGGGTGAGCCCTCGCTGGGGCTCGCTGGAGGGGAGCGCTCCGTTTCGCTGGCCCGGGGCAGCCGGCAGCCTGAAGTCGCGGTCTGCAGAGCTCCAGCTGGTGCGGCGTCTACAGCCCGGGATCCCTCGTGGGTGACCCGGGGGAAGAAGAAGCCATCACTGCCGGCCAACTTCTACCGCGGGGCCGGCATGGGCTTACCATCACCCCTGGAGGGGAGCTTCGACCGCCGGCCCTGCAGTCTACGGTGCTTCTGGCTGCGGCGGAGACTTTAAATCTCGACCGCCGGCCTGCGGCCTACAACAACTTAAAGCCTCGGTCTCCGGTGAGGAAGAGCCGATCCTGGACTGACTCTGGTCCTGTCCACGGGGGGGAAATGGAGGAGGACTGGCCAAATTTTTGTGCCTTCCACCACAGTGATGAATGCTGTGGTGGATGATTGTGTTACATTTTTATTGTGGTTGTGTGTTCTTTATTATTGAATCGCTGCTGACAACCCAAATTCCACCAGCCTGGCTGTGTGGTCATTAAAATACAATACCATACAATATAGTTGGGATCACGGAGACATGGCTCCAGGGTGACCAAGGCTGGGAGCTGAACATCCAGGGATATTCAATATTCAGGAGGGATAGACAGAAAGGAAAAGGAGGTGGGGTAGCGTTGCTGGTTAGAGAGGAGATTAACGCAATGGAAAGGAAGGACATTAGCTTGGAGGATGTAGAATCGATATGGGTAGAGCTGCGAAACACTAAGGGGCAGAAAACACCAGTGGGTGTTGTGTACAGGCCACCTAACAGTAGAAGTGAAGTTGGGGATGGCATCAAACAGGAAATTAGAAATGCCTGCAACAAAGGTAAAACAGTTATAATGGGTGACTTCAATCTACATATAGATTGGGTGAATCAAATTGACAGGGGTGCTGAGGAAGAGGATTTCTTGGAATGTATGCGGGATAGTTTTCTAAACCAACAACTACTTTGGTTCCGTCTTCACTAAGGAAGACATAAATAATCTGCAGGAAATAGCAGGAGACTGCGGGTCAAAGGAGATGGAGGAACTGAGTGAAATCCAGGTTAGCCGGGAAGTGGTGTTAGGTGAATTGAATGGATTAAAGGCCGATAAATCCCCAGGGCCAGATAGGCTGCATCCCAGAGTACTTAAGGAAGTAGCTCCAGAAATAGTGGATGCATTATTGATAATTTTTCAAAACTCTTTAGATTCTGGAGTAGTTCCTGAGGATTGGAGGGTAGCTAATGTAACCCCACTTTTTAAAAAGGGAGGGAGAGAGAAAACGGGGAATTACAGACCAATTAGTATAACATCGGTAGTGGGGAAACTGCTAGAGTCAGTTATTAAAGATGGGATAGCAGCACATTTGGAAAGTGGTGAAATCATTGGACAAAGTCAGCATGGATTTACGAAAGGTAAATCATGTCTGACGAATCTTATAGAATTTTTCGAGGATGTAATTAGTAGAGTGGATAGGGGAGAACCAGTGGATGTGTTATATCTGGACTTTCAGAAGGCTTTTGACAAGGTCCCACATAAGAGATTAGTATACAAACTTAATGCACACGGTATTGGGGGTTCAGTATTGATGTGGATAGAGAACTGGCTGGCAAACAGGAAGCAAAGAGTAGGAGTAAACGGGTCATTTTCAGAATGGCAGGCAGTGACTAGTGGGGTACCGCAAGGCTCAGTGCTGGGACCCCAGCTATTTACAATATATATTAATGATTTGGACGAGGGAATTGAATGCAACATCACCAAGTTTGCGGATGACACTAAGCTGGGGGGCAGTGTTAACTGTGAGGAGGATGCTAGGAGGCTGCAAGGTGACTTGGATAGGCTGGGTGAGTGGGCAAATGCATGGCAGATGCAGTATAATGTGGATAAATGTGAGGTTATCCACTTTGGTGGCAAAAACAGAAAAGCAGACTATTATCTAAATGGTGGCCGATTAGGAAAAGGGGAGATGCAACGAGACCTGGGTGTCATGGTACACCAGTCATTGAAAGTAGGCATGCAGGTGCAGCAGGCAGGGAAGAAAGCGAATGGTATGTTAGCATTCATAGCAAAAGGATTTGAGTATAGGAGCAGGGAGGTTCTACTGCAGTTGTACAGGGTCTTGGTGAGACCACACCTGGAGTATTGCGTACAGTTTTGGTCTCCAAATCTGAGGGACATTATTGCCATAGAGGGAGTGCAGAGAAGGTACACCAGACTGATTCCTGTGATGTCAGGACTTTCATATGAAGAAAGGCTGGATAGACTCGGCTTGTACTCGCTAGAATTTAGGAGATTGAGGGGGGATCTTATAGAAACCTACAAAATTCTTAAGGGGTTGGACAGGCTAGATGCAGGAAGATTGTTCCCGATGTTGGGGAAGTCCAGGACAAGGGGTCACAGCTTAAGGATAGAGGGGAAATCCTTTATGACCGAGATGAGAAAAACATTTTTCACACAGAGAGTGGTGAATCTCTGGAACTGTCTGCCACAGAAGGTATTTGAGGCCAGTTCATTGGCTATATTAAAGAGGGAGTTAGATGCGGCCCTTGTGGCTAAAGGGATCAGGGGGTATGGAGAGGAGGCAGGTACGGGATACTGAGTTGGATGATCAGCCCTGATCATATTGAATGGCGGTGCAGGCTCGAAGGGCCGAATGGCCTACTCCTGCACCTATTTTCTATGTTTCTATGTTAAGTCTATTCCGCCATTCAATCATGGCTGATCTATCTCTCTAGCACAGATGTCTTCCACTCTGAAGACTGATGTAAAAAAGTTATTCAACTCCTCTGCCATTTCTTAATTCCCCATTATCACTTCTCCTGCATCATTCTCCAGCGGCCCAACTTCCACTCTTGCGTCTTTCTTACTCTTTATTTAACTGAAGAAACTCTTGCTATCCTCTTTTATATTATTGGCTAGCTTACCTTTGAATTTCATCTTTTCTCCCCATATTGCCGTTTTAGTTAGGTAGTGGGCACGGGTTAATTGCATCAGCTCAGAGTCATAGAGTCATACAGCATGGAAACAGGTCCTTTAGCATTCCTCAGCCCACTTGGCCAACTGACCAAAATAGTGCTGCAATTTTTTACATCTATCTTTATTATCTGCAATTCAACCCACTTCTGTATCTTCGGCATAATTGCTAATCTTGCCATTTATTTTCTCATCCAAATCATTGGGGAAAAGAATATAATAGCAGGGACGTATTGTACAGCTTCATAAATCAATAAATGGGAAACAGCTGGAGTGCTATGTGCCGTTCTGGTTGCTGCACCATAGGAAGTATGTGTTTGCACTGGAGAGTGTGCAGAAGGGATAGAATATTTCATTTATGAGGAGAGACTGAATAGGCTGGCTTTTTTTTCTTGGAGCAGAGGAGGTTAAGCGAACCTCACCAAGGGTGGTTGGAATTGGAATGCACAGCCTGATGAGGTGCTAGAATCAGAAACTCTCACACATTCAAGTATCTGGATGATTACTTGAATAGACCAGGTTTAGAAGACTTAAGGGCATAGGTTTAAGATGAGAGTAAAAAGATTTATTAGGAACCTGAGGGGAAACCTTTCATTGTGAGGCTAGCATGTATATGGAGCAAGCTGCCAGAGGAAGTGATTAAGGCAAGTACAATAATAACAACATTGAAAGGACATTTAGGTAGGCACATGAACAGTAAAGCTTTACAAGAATATGGGACAATTGTGGGCGAATGGGCCTAGCGTAGATAGGCATCTTGGTCAGCATGGACAAGTCGGACGGAAGGGACTGTTTCAGTGCCATGCTGCATAATCACACTGCCTACAATGATTAACTCAGCATATAAATGTTGGGGGGGGGGGGGGGGGGGGAAGGTATATTATTATATCATAAAATATACTTAGGAATGCTTCCCAAAAACTGCATTTAGTTCTAAAGCTGCCTAGTCAGATATTCCAAAAGCAGCGTGCTAACCCTTTATAATTAGAAAAGCACTAAACTAGTACAATATGCTTTATTCTCTATAAAATCACAATGGGGAGCTATCTGCTACAGTTGATATATTCAGATAGAAATAAGTAGTTTGCAACCAATAAAGGTGTTCAGCGCATACCTGACACTGGGAAGATTTCAAAATCAGTAATGTGATTTGCCCACATTATTTGAAATATAACATTTCTATTTATGTTTGACTAATGAAATGAAGCAGTGTTCAAAAATATGGAAATGTATTATATGGAAAATGCAATTCCAATTTCCTTGAAATTGAATCTTTTTTTATTATTACCTTTAACATTAAGCTGAGCTGAAGACGTGTACTTTCCAACCTTAAAGATCAATGTACCAGTGTCATCTTGTGTGATTTTCCTCAACAGAATAGTGTGAATATTACCATTCTTCACCGAAATTTCATTCATCTCATTACTCTGCAGTTCAATTCCTTCCAAAATCCACTGAACTCCTCGTGCATTGTCATGGGATAGCTTACATTCAAACAAAGCACTTCCACCTTCAACCACGTCAACATTTTTCAAACCATCAATAATTTTTACATCTGGCTCTGAAAAAAAAATTAGAACAAAACTCAACAAATCAATAGTCTTTTAGGAATAATTTGGTGGAGAGAACCTGAACATAACATGTAATTTATGTATAATTGATGTGTTTTGTGTGTTGTCTTTGTGCTTGAAATATTGCTGCAAGCAAAATTTTAATTGTACTGTGCACTTCACTATACTTATGCATATGATAATAAATTCAACTTGAAAGTTGGTATGGAAGCAAATAAATCTACGCTGTCAAAGATCCAGACAATGATCAATGGTAAATAACATAAATAAATGTATATTTTTAATAACTTTTAAAATAACTCTTGCAAACTGAACAATCTCAATATTTTTATGCAGCAAACATTCCATCTCAGAAAAGCAACTCAAAGCTTAGCAACAAATGGAATTAGACATCTGTCCTCGATTTAGAATCATGGAATTATTGTGACTCAACACATTGAGTCCGTACTGCTCGCAGTATAAAAGTCGCATCACTTCCAATCCCCTGCTTTTCCCCCCGCAGATTATTATTTCTCAAGTATCTATCCAAATCCCATTCAAGAGCATCAATTCATTGTTTTTCTCACACCCTTATAGACAGTGAATTCTACGTAACTCACCTGAGTTTTTAATTAAGTTTAATCTCACATATCTTTTGCCCAATATTTATTTTAGTTCCTTGAACATTTGATAATGGAACAGCTTCTAACTACCATATCTAAACCGATCATACCTCATAAGTCTCTATCAAATCTCGTCAATATTCTTCAAGGAGAAAAAACAACTTTCTCCAGCTTAACCTTGTAAATGAAGTTCTTCATCCTATTCTTTGTAAGATCTTCACATTCTTCCTAAAGTGTAATAACCTGAATTGGAGCCCGTGTTTTTGCATTCCATCCATGTGCGAGTACATAACAAATGGCAGGTATATTAAGGGATCTCCCTACATCAGTTTACTTCAAATATTCCACAGTACCTATACCAGAATATGGCACAACTACCATAGAGCATCCAATCAAAATTCAATCTATTGTATACCTGCAAATTTCAAAATCGCTGAAAGGCAAAAAAACAATTTAAACTACTAATACAGAGACATCTATTTGAATCCCTACCATGGCAACAGGAGCATTTTAACAGGAATATTTAAATCAAAAGCATAGAATTAAAATAAAACACATTCCTAGTATCAATTACCAGGAAGCTGCCAGATTGTCATAAAAATCTATTTGGATCATAAGGGTCCTTCAGCAATGGAAATGCACCACTCATATCTAGTCTGGCATATATGTGACTCCAAATCTACCAATGTGGATGACTCTTAACTGTCTCCTCAGATGAGTGCCAAATAGTGATGGACAATTATTGGCTAGCAACATCCATTTTTCATGAATGACAAGGTAAAAAAAAATCTTGGGTGGAAGTTTTCTGCACAATTTTCTCAGAGGTAAAGGGCAGTGACTGGGGACTACTAAGGATATTCTTGGGCATATATCTTTCTGTTTCCTCCCAGGACAGTTCAGTTCTTAATAAAATCAGATTATTTTTGTTTAGAATACCTAATCTATTTACTGATGTCTCTTAATTGCAAGTGTCAAAGTAGAAGTGTTCATCAATTCTGCATGACAATTAAGCAAGTAATCTGTGTTTGAATTAAAATGAGCAATAGTTTTAATTATTTACCTCTGATAGTTAAGGAAGCAGTGGTCTGTTGATCTCCAGAGTCACAAGTATATTCCCCAGTATCTTCCAGTTTCAGATTGTGAACTAGTAATTCGACAATGTGGCCTTTCTGGTTCATTTCATACTTGTCATCGGGTTTAAGAACCTCGGGTCCCTTTCTCCATTCCACAGAGGCATCGGGTTTAGTAAGCTCACAGTGCAGTATAACAGAGTGACCTTCTTCGGCTTCCTCATTTTTAAGCCATCGTTTGAAAAGTACTGGCAAGGCTAAAAAAATATTTTTATAATTTAACAATACTATAACAGAAGTAAATGTTTATTGGTAAAAAACAAAAAAATACTTTATTATACTAAACTTTCAGGATTTCCATTTATCCATGGTGTCCTTAGCAAAGAATTAATGGTGAATACCACTTTTACTTAAGTATGGAAGTCCTCACACAGCCCATTATATCCATCCTTCATTTGATCTGACCCAATATTAAATATATCTATATATATGTACACACTGAAAAACTTAAACTTAATAATTCAGCCATAAAGTGCCACTTATTTTTTGTGCTTAAATTTTGAATCAAAAATATTGCTGTGTCAATTATATCAAATGTAAAAGGTTGAGTAAGTGGCCTAGAATGGAAAGTGTATGCAGAGAATATATTGAAAACTACGAAAGGTTTCTTTGAGCTCTTCTTGCATTATTATGATAGCTGAATCTTTGACAAACTTTCCTCATCTTTCCACTGTTATTGATGAAAAAGATAAGAGTCAGAGTTCATTAAAAGGAACTTAAGAAATTAGAAATGTAGGTTATTTACCCACTCAAGCTTATTCATCCATTATGGTTAATCTGATCATGGTTTTATTTTACTGCATGTTCTCCCTAATCCATATTCTACTACAGAGCAAAAATCTATCTTGTTCCTGAATATAATTCAACATCCACATTTCTCCACAAAGAAAATTCCAAAGATTCATAATCCTCTGAGAAAAGAAAATGCCACTCATCTTCACCTTAAGTAGTGACCCTTCATTTGAAACAGTAACCCCAGTTCTAGATTCCACCCACCCTGAACATTTCCATGATTCTGTGAATTAGGGTCGACTGGCGTCCACTTCAGTTTGTGGGTCCTGAGATGGCAAATGAAGACAAAGATGGGGCAAAATAGGCCTGACAAGACAGGCAAATAGATAGCTTAGGAAATGGTCTGTTCCTAACATTGTGCTTCCATGTGCACCTTTTGCATAGGTTAGAAGTTCTCAAGTACTTCTCCACTTTGAGTAACCATGAGCCAAAGATTCCCAAGATACATTTCTTCAAGGCAGCTTTGAGCACATCCTTGAATATTTTATTTTATCTACCTGATAATCTTTTCACATAGCAGATCTCCAACAATACTGTCTATTTTTGGAGTCTGATATCTGGCATATGAATATTTAATGCAGCCAACTGACAATGTTAAGAATATTGATCTGGGAGTGGACATGACATTGGTCAGCATACTTCCAGTGAACTTAGAGAATTTTGTGGAAAGCGCATTGAGTGGTATTTCCAGAATCTTGAGATGTTCGCTGTAGATAGTCTAGGTCTCTGAGGCATATGGGGGGGGGCTTGCCCAAGAGACCATAAGTTGGTGTTAGGTCTGAAAAATTGATTATCAAATAATCCTTTCTTTAGTTTTCCAAAAGCTGTGCTGGTGCACTGAAGGCAGTAGTGGGTGGCCTTTGCCAAAAGGTGACTTCCGAGATATAGGTATTTTTCAGAGGTGTAGCAGTTACTGGTTAACTCACACATAACAGTTTGATTTACTAATGACAATACATCAAACCATTCATTCAAATTAGCTAAAGTTTTTAAACATAAAGAACTACAATGGAAATAATTGGGCAGTTAATCAATGAAGCATGTCCGATGATATACTCTTTGCATTTGCATGTTACTCTCTTGAACAAAAATTCTTACAAATTTCTTCAAATAATGAATTTTCTCTTACCATTAACTTTCAAGTAGCCATCAGTCTGCTGGTCCCCAGAATCACAGGTATATTTGCCAGTATCTTCTGTATTCACATTGTGAATGAATAATTCAACAATTGCACCAACTTGTTTCATTTCGTACTTGTCATTGGGATGAAGTATTTTAGATCCCTTTTTCCATTTTACCAGTGCACCTGATTTCGTAAGCTCACAATGAAATGTGACTAGATCACCCTCTTCAGCTTCTTCACTTCGCAGCTGTTCTTTGAATAGCACTGGCAAGGCTACAACATTTGGAAAGACATAAAATGGAAGGATGGAAGGATCAAAACATCAGTTCTAAATGAATTAATTGTAACAAATCCATTTAATATACTGAAAAACATTGGCAATACCTTGCCTAAGATCTAATATCCTTGAGGAAATAAGGCTGAGGGGTAGCCTTAAAATTATGAACGTTTTTGATGAACTAAAAAAAGTCTACTTGTGGTTAAGAGGACATCTACAGGGCAACAATAGAAGATATTATGAAATCAAATTGTGAATGTGGAAGAAATGTCTCCATTCAAGAAGTATTGAAAATGTGATTTGATAGGGACCAAATAATAGGGAGCCAGAGTTATACAACATGGAAACAGGCCCTTCTGCCTAATTAATGCATGCTGACCAAATTATTTACCTGAGCTAGTCCCAACTGCCTGTTTTTGACCTATATCTACAAACTTTTAAAGATGGATTTAAGAGGAAGCTAGACAAGACTATGTAGAAGAAAGAAATATAATTCTGCTAACAGACAAGTATAAAATAAAGGCTGAAGTGAAGCATAAACATAAGCCGAGACTAGTTCGGCCTAATGACCTATTTGCCATATAACCGATGTGATATGGATTTTTTTTTTTTTTTGACAAACTGATAAAATATGAATGATAGATTCAGAGTCATCACTTGTACGTGGAAATGGGGTCATGTTTTTGCAACTGTTCTGGGAATAAATTGGACTCCTATTGTTAATCCTACCTTATTGGACCTTTAAGCCTCATCAATTTCCTTTCAGCTTGAATATTAAACTTTATTTCCTTGTATTAAATAGTTTCTACGATGGGGTGTAAAAGCTTTCCAAAATCCCTATCATTTTCAGCCTAGCCATTTTCTTGCATGGTAGAGTAATTTATCCATAGTGCATTTCATCTGAAACCATTCCTTCTGTCCAGAGATGCTGCCTGTCCCGCTGAGTTACTCCAGCATTTTGTGTCTACCTTCGGTTTAAACCAGCATCTGCAGGTCCTTCTTACACACTCATCTGAAACCATATATAGTGAGCTTCAACAAATTAGGCCAACTCTGAGGTTTATTTTTACCATATCTACATAGTTCCTTAATGAAATCGGTCTCAAATGCTGGAACAGGTTTTCATCTTCCTTCCTTACCTGGACTGCAACTGAAAAAGTCCAGGGAATTAATTTTGTAGTAATTTACAGTTTTATCTCCAAAGCAATCACACTTCTTCCCCAAAAATCAACCCCCCATGGTAGTCTCCAATCCTTAGGATCTTTCTTCATATTTATGACTTTCTCATTATTTCCTCTAAGTTCTTGACTGTCCTCTATCAGGCCTCAATTCTTTGTCCTGCTGAACCAATCATCACTCACTCTTCAATAACCAAGCTCTTCCCTGATTATATCTCTCCCCCCCCTCCCCCCATATTTTTTCCCAACCATTTTTGCCACTCTCTCCACCAACCTATCCATCCCACTCTTATAAGGTGTTTCCCAACACTACCTCCACCTGCTGCCACTAATTTACTGCTGATGAAAGGCCTTTATGCAGAATTGTGGGGCAAGGCCAGTCATGCAGTGGTCTCAGCTAAAACGGGACAACAACCATGGGGCTTTGCATTATGCCCCAGCAGTGAATCTCTTCAAGTAGAGATTCTGGTCGGTCTATCTAATACCTAAGCAGTGCAGGGTGCTAGATCCCAATATCCATGATTATTCTCACTTTGCCCCATGTAATAAAAAAGACAATTCAACCAATATATGTAAAAGTCTGAAAATGTCATTAATCAGAAATAATGAAGTTGACTGATGTGAATGGAAAACATTAAGTGCAGAAATAACATACAGATAATGAGGTCAAGACAAAGATGATTACTTTCAGCAGCAAAAGAAAACATGGAGGCAGTTGAATTCCATTATGAAATATCATATATTTTACCATTCACTTTTAAATGAGCTGTAGATTGTTTATCTCCAGAATCACAAGTGTAGTCAGCTGCATCTTCGGGTTCCAAATCATGGATTAACAATTCAATGATGGGTCCTAGCTGCTTCATTTCATATTTTCCACATGGTACTAGTGCCACTGATTCTTTTCGCCATTCCACTGTAGCATCAACTTTAGTAAGCTCACAGCATAGTTTGGCCGTACTACCTTCTTCAGCTTCCACATTCTGAAGCTCTTGTTTAAAAAGTACCGGTAAAGCTGAGAAACATTAATTTATTGGATCAATAAGTAATCTTTTTGCAGTACTCATCTTTACAATTTTTTTACTTCATTGGGCACAAGAAATATTCTGATGGCATTGTTATTTCTATGGAATAAAATTGATTTTCTTTATATCCAGGGGAACACAAAATTGAAACTCACATTTTCTATAGGGAACATACACAGAATACAGGGCAAAGAAATAGGATTATGGTATTACTCGCCAAATAAGATTCCTTACCAAGAATACAGAGTTATAAAATAATGCTAAATAGGCCTCCTCTGTTCTAGTCATCAATGCATCACATGCTGCGTTTTCATATGAAGTAGTTTAATCAAGTATTTAACACCAAATGTTAAGCAATCTAGGATTCAAAAGTATCAATGGATTGTCCATTTCCTTTCAGGAGCCGTTAATGAAAAAGTGAGAACATTTAATATAATATTCAATTTTGGGTGAAATGCTTTTACATTTTGAGTTAACACATGAATGCAAATACATAAACAAATCAAATCCTCAGTGTGAAATCTATAGAAACGTGGCACCAACTTATACTAGATGGTGCACCATTCCGATGATAGCTTGTTTTAATAAGATGGAAGAGACAGGGACGATTGATTGATTTTAGCAAATATAAATGTTCTCTGATGTCCAATGAATAAGCGAGTTCGGTATTCAGGCTGCGCATGCCCAGGTCATAGGTCACTAGCTATAAAACAATCTCGGCAACGGTGGTGCTGCATTGTGTGCAGGCTTGCGTTTCGTCCATAGTCGGGGTGAATGAAGTGGCAGCGGGTACCGTAGGGGCAGAAGCCGGTGGTGTGCAAGATGTGTACTTGGGGTGGCGGCTGAGGGAGCGCAGCTCGGCCAGGCCATGGGCAAACTGGCACTTGTCGCCGTAGCGGCCCATCGGGGAGTGGGTTCCTCTGGAGTTGGAGCAGGGTTGGGCTGGAGTTGGCGCTGGCTGTGGGCCTGTGGGCCTGGGGCCGCTGGTGTCATTGGTCCGGGCTGCCGGTTAGCCCGGCAGGAGATGCGGAGGTGAGCTGGGGTTGGGGCATCTCCGCCCTGGAGGCCGGTGTCCCGTCGGACCGGACGTCTCTGCCGCCCCCTGGACGGTGATGGGACAATCGAGTGGGGGGGGGTGGGAAACCGGGGACGGTCCAGCCGCTTGCGGTGCCGGGGACATGGGTTCGATCCTGGCTGCAGATGAGGCGCGGTTCTGTGTGCGTCAGCTGCCGAGAGCCGGTCCAGTCTCTTTCCCCCCCCCCCCCCCGATCTCCCACTGAAAAAATACAAAAAAATCGGACCCAAACTATACTCACTGAATCTACAGCACTTTGTTCCATTTTTATTTTTAGCGTCCGATCTTTGACAAATCCTATGATTCCTTGTGTTTTTTGGAATACTAAACTTACTTATTGTCAGGGTAACATTTTAATCAGGTTAACATTTGCAGAAGCATGAAAACAAAGTAGTTGTGTTAAATGATGTTAGAAAGGAAATACTGTAGCTAGCAGTATTTTGGTCGGTGTAGACTGACAAGATAGATATAATGGAATAATAATGATTAATGGTAACAATGATATAGATGAAGATTTAGCAGCAAATGAGACAAGGAAAGATACACAATACTGAGGTGAAATTAGATGCAGTAGAAATGTTGTCAGAAGCTCATGTCAGGGTCATAAATAGCATCAAATTTGCGACAAAATCTAGTTCCTTTTCAAACAGATCCTGTGGTCAGGAATTAAGTTGAATGGTAGACAAATAGTTTGTGATAGAAAGCAAAGATCTTGGGTTTATTGCTTTTCAGTTGAATGAAACTTTAGATCTCTGGACACAATTTAGAGTTAGAGGATGGGTCAAAGTGAGTGAGGCAGTATGTAAATTGAGATTCAAGAGTCTGTAGATGCAGTAATCTGTAAATTAATATCAAGCGTAAATTGTAAATTTTAATGAATTTGCTCAGATGTCGCTTGAAAACCAGAAACTGGAAGGAGCCATGATGAGAGTCTTGGGGAATATTTCAGATAATGATGAACACATGGCGATATATTTACTTTTTCATTATTAATTCACAAATCAAGGCATTTTAAAACAGATATTGTTTAGGAATGAATGTTTGAACATGGGGAGGGTAAAATGAAATTGAAACAAAAAAACAAGAATGAATTTCACATTTTCAATTGTTATCTTTTTGGTTAAAATAATTTATAACCACTCAAATTAAAATTCAGATATATACATGCTATGTTAAACAGTCATTAATGGTTTTGAACATTTTTATGTGTCATATTTTTCTCATGTTTCAATTATACAGATGGAGGCTATTTGGTGCCATTGCATTGAATTCCATTGCTCTGAGTCCCTACAACTCTTGCACCAATACCAACTCCACACTTCTTCTACCATCCACTACACAAGCATTCATTTATGACAGCCAATTAACGTAGCAACAGCACTGGTCTGTGATGTGAGGGAATTCCATGCAGTCACAAAGAACATTTGCAAACTCCACACAAACAAAACCTTAGGTTAGGATCCAATCTCAGTAACTGGAGTTATGCAGCAAAGGTTCTAACAGTGGTTACTGGGGAATGTCATCATCCACTTACTTCCTGTCTGTAATCATTCACCATGGATAAGTTACTTGTTACTTAGCCAACTCTGAATCCTTGCTATGAATGTTCCTTTTGTGCAATGCATTCAACTTGGCCTTCTACAAGTTAATATACACCACTTTGACTGCATTACCTTCATCAAATATATCAACATGTTTTCCCCTTAATAGTCGATCATCTTTGAATTTTTCTTACTAGAGTACCACAGTCAGAGAAAGCACATAGCTTCAGGATTGCAGGCTTTCCTATGTAGTGGATATCACATCAGTTCTGAGATCTACTGTAACTATAAGGATTCCACAATTTTTACATGCATCTGGCACTAGACCATCATGAGGCATGGTGCAGATCAATGCCTAGCACAATGTCAGCATTCGAAGAAATGGTTTTGGATGTGCGAGCAGCAACAATAGCATTTCAGTCATTATGACAGATCAGTGATAGTTTCTAGAATCACAACCTGATGATGCAGTTTGTGATTCCAGTGCACAACGACATCTGAGCAGGATGTGCAAAAGTCATATTACTATGTGAACTATAATCACTGGCATGCTCCAAAAATGTTCCCACTGACTTACAGCCAGAATAACACCATTCCACCACCACCTTCTATAGGTAAGCCAATTTTGAATACTATCTACCAAGACACTGTGAATACCACCCATCTTAATCTTCTGGAAAAGCCTATCACGAGCTGTGTCAAACCCCTTACCAAAGTCTATGCAGACCAACATCCACTGCCCTACTCTCATCAATCACCTTCTCAAAAAATCCAATTAAATTTACAAGACATAACCAGCCCTGCACAAAGTCATCCTGACTGTACATAGTTTTTCCAAATGAGAGTAAATCCTATTCCTGAGAATCTTCCCCAATAGCTTCCCTACCAAGGCTCACTTGCCTGTAATTTCCAGGATTATCCCAATTTCCTTTCATAAATAAGGAATAACATTGGCTACTTTCAAAGGACCTCGCCTATGGCTAGAGAGGATACAAAGGTCTTCATCAATTCCCGAACAATCTCCTCTCTTGCTTCAATAATTATGGATAGATCCCATCATGCCTTCGGGCCTTGATCCACCTTAATGCTCTTCAAGAGATTTAAAGCAGAGGATCTCAAACTGCCCTAGCATATTTGTATATAAACACTGATCTCACTATCCCCCATGTCCTTCTCCTAGGTCAGGATACAATGTATACATTTAGTATCTCTCCTACATTTTCCAATTCCAAGCATAAATTATCTCCTTTATTCTTGAATTGTTCTACCCTCTTTCTAATGATGGTCCTGAAAGGCAGTGTCTTATTTCATATTCCTATACCGTACAATTTTTTTCTTTTTAATTATGGTTACAATCTTTCCCTTCATCCAAGATTTCTATATCTTGCCATCCTTGATCCTCCTCCTTACTGGAACATGCTCCAACCAGCTATCTTTAAGCAACTCCCACGTCTGATGTGGATTTACTAATCTAGTTGGACTAGCCACTAAGCCTGTTTCAAGAAACTCATTAGGATAAACTTAAAAATCCTGTCCTACCAAAGCCTTTATACACCTTTTGAAGATTCCATTCAGCCTCCTGCGTTCTAAGAAATAAAGTCCTAACCTGCCCATGTCTTCCTATATCATTATGTCCATGTGTTCTAATCTTGTTGAATGACTTTCTGCGTGGGACCTTTTCAAATGTTGTCTGAGATCTAAATACATTGTACCCACTAGTACCTCCTTATTCATTCTACCAGAGACATCCACAAGAAATTCAATAGATTAGTCAATCGACTTTCCTTTATAAATCTATTCTGAATCTGTTCAATACTATTGTTGTTTTCTAGATTATTCCTTCTTTTCTTATAGATTTCCCTTTTCCCCCAACAACTGACATTAAGCTAACTGGAAGTACTTCCCCATTTACATTCTCTTCCTTTAGAGTTGGGGCAGCACAGTGGCGCAGCGTTAGAGTTGGGCAGCACGGTGACGGGGCGGTAGAGTTTCTGCCTCACAGCACCAGAGACTGGGAATTTGTACGTTCTCCCCATGGCCTGCGTGGGTTTCTTCCGGGATCTTCAGTTTCCTCCCACACTCCAAAACCATAGAGGTTTGTAGGTTAACGGGCTTTTATAATTGTAAATTGTCCCTTGTGTGTGTAGGACAGTGTGCGGGGATGGTTGGTCGGCGTGGACTCGGTGGGCCGAAACGCCTGTTTCCGCGCCGTATCTCTAAAACTAGACACTTAATGCTCTCATTTTCAGATCTTTTATTTAGATTAGAGAATGCTGAAAATATTCAACAGGTCTGGCAATATCTTTGAAAAGAGAAAAAGAGAACACATTTAACCGTTCATCCTTTGAAATGTAAACTCTCACCAGATTCTTCCACCAGATACATATTCCCCCTCCCTTTCAGCATCTTGAAGGGTCCTTTCCTTTTGTCATTCCCTGATAAAACATTCTGTTATCACCTACAAATCCTGATCTTGTGACACTTTCGTCACAGGAGATGCAACACCTATCCTTTCACCTCTTCCCATCCTACTATCCAGGGAACATAGTAGTCTTTCCAGGTGTAACAGCAATTCACCTGCACTTCTTCCAATCTAGTGTACTGCATTGAGTAATCATAATGTGCTTCTTTACAGTAGAGAAACCAAACACATCATTTTGTGGTCATTTTGTGAAGCACCTATGGTCAGTCCACGAATAATCCTGAACTTCCTGTTGCCTGCTTTTTCACATCTCCATTCTTCTCTAACCTATCTATATGAAGCTTTACACTCTAATAATGAGGCCCGATGCAAATCAGAGGAACAAATCATCATCTTTTGTCTTGGCACGCTTTAGGCTTCTAGATTCAACATCGAATTCTACTTCTTTATATAACTTCACTGTCCATGTGAGAACTGGCTCTTTTTGCTGTTAAGTCACCTGTCGGTGATTTTGGTTCCGTTTTTCTTCTCCTAGTGTATCCTGACCTGCTGGGCAAATACCCAGCCCTACTATTAGTAATACAATATATTTATTGGTCTTTATTATCACCCTCTCTCCATTAACTTATTTGACCAGATGATTCCTACAACTCATTCCCATGACAATCCTTGCCTCACCCTATTATCGAACTTCTCTTTGTTCTATTCGTCGCTCTTGTCACTATCTCTGCAACTTAAAACTATGTTTTTTCTCAGTTCTGACAAAGAATCTTTGCTCTCTTGCAATAACTGTTTCTCTTTTAGCTGCTTGTCTCGCTTAGTGTTTCCAGCTTTTTCTGTTTTTAGATCAGATTTCCACCATTTGCATTTTTTTATATAATTGAATAATTTCTCGATTAATTATAATAATTAGGATAGATTCACATAATTTTCCAAAGTTATAAACCTATGTTTACAATGTCACTGCATTGAACTCTGTGTTGGAATTACCTCTGTACCTCGGTTTACTTCTAATTCATTAAACAGCACAAAACTCATCTATGGCAGCAAATACACATTTGTTTTCTTCCTTCTCCAGTTCACATGAAGCATCATTTCACTCTTCATGCATTACCTGAATAGTTTCAACACATTCACTTTATATTACTGTTTGTAACACCTAAATGTACATTAGTTGCAGAATCATCAGAATTAACATATTATTAAAGAAATGTTGTATTGATGGTGCACGGATGTATTGAAGATTAAGAGCAGTGAAAGTCACAAGAAACACATCTCAAATTATTCAACAGAAAGGGCTGTGACATGTCTCCACCTAAACTTAAAATTTGGCAATATAAAAATGATTCCTACCATTCACTTGTAGGAACGCAGTGGTCTGTTGATCCCCTGAGTCACAGGTATATTCTCCCTGATCTTCTGGTTTTAGATTGCGTATAAACAACTGAATACAGGGACCTTCATGTCTTATTTCATACTTATCATTTGAATGAAGTGCCACAGTGCCTTTCCTCCATTCCACTTTGGCACCAGGTTTGGTTATCTCACAGCAGAAAATGGCAACACCATCTTCATCAGCTTCTGTATTCTCAAGTTCTTGCTTAAAAAGCACAGGTAAGACTAAAGAGAAAGAAGTATATCAGCTGTTCATTCTATTCAGTTAAGATCCAAGCTTGACAAAAATCTCTGAAACTGCTAAATGATTAAATACAATTTCATTCATTTCCATTTTAAGTAATAATTTGCAGATTCCTAATGTATATATGAAACCTGGATTGGAAAATATTAAAGGTGTTTAGGGACTCAGGGATTTAATGTAGAAAAGTGACATTGAGGTGAAAGATCACTCATGATCTTATTGACGATAACAGAACAAAAAGACCATTGGCCGATTCTGCTTAGATGTTATGTTCTTACGAACAGTAATTTATATAGAAAAAATGAAAAATAAGCGTGCATCTTGAAAAGCTATTAGTTTCTTTGCAGTAATTAGGCCAAAATATGATAGCTATCCTACCCTTCACATTTAAAAATGCAGTGGTCTGTTGATCCCCCGAATCACAGATATACACTCCTTCGTCTTCTGGTTTGAGATTGCGAATAATCAATTCAATACAGGCACCATTTTGCACCATATCATATTTTTCACTTGGATTAAGTACCACTGATCCTTTTCTCCATTCCACTAGAACATCAGGTTTGGTAAGCTCACAGCAGAGAATGACAGAACTACTTTCTTCAGCTTCTATATTTTGAAGCTCTTGTTTGAAAAGCACAGGCAGAACTAGGAAAAATAGTAATTTAATTTATGAACATACATTAGAATTATGAATACTGACTACAAATTCATGTTCAATCAATCCAACTTAAAATTGAGATCACGTGAAATACAGAGGAATCTAGGTTATCTTGTACATAAATCATAAAGGTTAGCAAGCAGGTGAAGCAAGTAGTTAAGCGGCCTTTTCACGGGGCGATTTGACGCAAGAGTTAACCGGAGTTTAACATCGTGGGAACCTCGTGCGATAACAGTGCGGCATTCGTGGACCACCGTGGACCACCGTAGCGCTAACGGCAGGTCATCGTGTAACTTGGTCACTCGGGAGAAAATTCAAGAAAGTTTGAATTTCTCCAAGAGTGACTTGTACACTTGTGGTTGAGTATTGCAACATTATATGAACGTAGTGGCCAGTGCGATATCCGTAATAACTCTTGCGGGTACCGTGGGAACTCCTGCGAACGGTGAACCCGGAAGCTGGACAGAGGGGACAGAAGGTGAATAAAAATTATCTTATGTGGGATTGAATTTAAAAAATAAATAAAAATAAAGATTTGCATCCGCATATGGACATCAACTTATTCATGAGTTATGTTAATGAGATTCAAGAAAATAACTATAATCTTTAAAAGGGACTTTAAAAGGGACTTTACTGAAAGGTTACGCATTTTTATGGTCCGTGAGAAATTTTTCACATGTACTTCTTTGAGAGATACAGGTCGGAGTCCTCGTGTCCAGGGGTCCGGAACGCTACCAATCAATGTTGTACAGAGACCCGTGTAAGGAGTGAACTGTACATGCTGGTTTAAACCGAAGACAGACACTAAAAGCTGGAGTAACTCAGCGAGTCAAGCAGCATCTCTGGAGAAAAAAAGCTGATGTTTCGGGACGAGACACATCTTCAGACTCAATTCCGATTAGGCTGTCTGAAGAAGGGTTCCGGTGTTGGGGGAGTCCAGAACCAGGGTCCCAGTTTTACAGTCTACCGTGGGAACTCTTTAACTCAGTAAAGTAAAGTAGCCTTTATTGTCATATCAGCGCACAGGCAGCAGTTGACTGTTGCTCTATTCAGTTTCCCAGGGGGTCGGGACGGGACTGGAGTTGGGAGAGAAAGGTGGGGGAGTCGAGGGAGAGGAGGGGGAGACAGATGGGGGTGTCTTCATTTACTGACGGCGGGTGTCTGTCACTGAAACAGGCAGGTGAGATTTCACATCCACCTTGTGTGTGCCTCTCTCTCTCTCTCCCTCCCTCTTACACAGGCTGAGAGACTCTGCCTCTGTGAGTGTACGTCTCTTTCTCCCCCTCTCCCACACACAGTAAGACCGAGGTACTGTGCTCAGGGCCGGTGCTAGGAATTGCGGGGCCCAATTAGAAAACTGATGGCGGGGCCCCTACTCTCAGGGCCGGCCTTAGGGGGTGCGGGGCCCAATTGGGAACAATTTTGGTGAACCCCAGATTCCCAGCCAAGGTGTGTCAGCCCAGTTATTTAGTATATATTATGAAATTGTACACTAGGGTGTGATGGATTCTACACTGTGTGAATCTCTCCCGCTCCCTCCCGTTTCACTGTCAGTAGCTCCGCTGCTTCCAACCTTTACCGTAGCAGCTAATTACCATTAAACTGCATTATGTTATTGGACACAATGCCCTTGGAGACAGCGGCTGATTGGACAGGAGGAGATCTATTTGTGATTGGACGGGAATTTTAAAGCAAGCTGGTTGGTGATTGGATGCAACCCCCTTAGAGACAACGATTGATTGGCCGCCAAACAAAATTGTCAAATCTGTAACAAAAATCGCGGGTCGGTGCGAACTCAGTGGATCTGGTTGTATCTCCAAACTAATCTGGTTGTATCAACCAGACTATCTGGTTGTATCTCCAAACTAATCTGGTTGTATCAACCAGACTATCTGGTTGTATCTCCAAACTAAACAGTATAACATGCAGGTACATTCATTTAAAATTCAGTGATTATTTCACATGATTTCTCACTGTGTAAAGCTCAATATCTGACCAATTTCTGTTTAACACGTTTGGTCTGCCGTGAGCATTTTTCTCTCCCAAAATAGTTCACATCTAGCAAACCGATCAACGAACCAGACAGCAGTTGGACGCAGTCATAGAACCATAGACAATAGGTGCGGGAGTAGACCATTTGGCCCTTCGAGTCTGCACAGCCATTCAATATGATCATGGCTGATCATCCAACTCAGTATCCTGTACCTGCCTTCTCTCCGTACCCCCTGATTCCTTTAGCCACAAGGGCCACATCTAACTCCCTCTTAAATATAGCCAACGAACTGGCCTCAACTACATTCTGTGCCAGAGAATTCCAGAGATTCACCACTCTCTGTGTAAAAAATGTTTTTCTCATCTCAGTCCTAAAAGATTTCCCCTTTATCCTTAAACTGTGACCCCTTGTTCTGGACTTCCCCAACATCGGGAACAATCTTCCTGCATCTAGCCTGTCCAACTCCTTAAGAATTTTGTAAGTTTCTATAAGATCCCCCTCAATCTTCTAAATTTTAGCGAGTGCAAGCCGAGTCTATCCAGTCTTTCTTCATATGAAAGTCCTGACATCCCAGGAATCAGTCTGGTGAACCTTCTCTGTACTCCCTCTATGGCAAGAATGTATTTCCTCATATTAGGAGACCAAAACTGTACGCAATACTCCTGGTGTGGTCTCACCAAGACCCTGTATAACTGCAGTAGAACCTCCCTGCTCCTATACTCAAATCATTTTGCTATGAATGCTAACATACCATTCGCTTTCTTCACTGCCTGCTGCACCTGCATGCCTACTTTCAATGACTGGTGTACCATGACACCCAGGTCTCGTTGCATCTCCCCTTTGCCTAATCGGCCACCATTCAGATAAAAGTCTACTTTCCTGTTTTTGCCACCAAAGTGGGTAACCTCACATTTATCCACATTATACTGCATCTGCCATGCATTTGCCCACTCACCCAGCCTATACAAGTCACCTTGTAGCCTCCTAGTTTAGAGGGGTTTAAACGGTTTAGAGATGTTTAGAGGGCTTCAGATAGGTTTAGAAGTGTTCAGAAGTGTTGTAGAGGGAAATAGGGGGGGGGGGGGGGGGATAGACGGGGTTTAGAGGTGTTCAGAGGGTCCCAGAGGGGTTTAGAGACGTTATAAGCCCCCCGTGAGAAATTGAAGATAGACATAAAGCTGGAGTAACTCAGCAGGACAGGCAGAGCGGCGACTCTGGAGAGAAGACCCTTCTTCAGACTGAATTGAACTCTCGTCGGTGAGAGTACTTGTGATTGTCTGAAGACGGGTCTCGACCAGAAACGCAACCCTCTCCCCAGAGCCCATGCCCGTCCCGCTGAGCCACCTTCAACTTCAGAGCCAAACAAAAAACACAGAGTGCTGGAGGAACTCAGCGGTCAAGGCGGCTGCCTCACCCGCTGGGTTTCTCCAGCATTTTTGTCTACCGCTAAACGTCAATGATTCCGGGAATGCTGAGGAGACAGGGTGATAGAGAGGGAGTGGGAGAGCTAGAGAGAGACGAGATGGTGAGCGGGAGAGAGAGAAGGAGGGAGAGAGAGAGCAAAGCACAGAGAGACACAACGTGGGTCGGTAGGTGAATGACTAACCTGCCCACCAGGAAGAAGCCCCTTCTCGCGGTCCGGGGCCCTCACTCATGATGGTGAGTTTAAAGAAATTCTCAATGTGTCATCGATCTACATTCCTCAGTAAATGTAATTGTGTTTTAAACAAGTATTTATGACGCCGCGTGAATTTTATAAAAAGGAACACGGCGTCATTAATACTCATTCAAAACACAATAACATTTACTGAGGAATGTGGATGGATGCAGATTGATATAACAACTTGTTAACAACTTCATGTTAAGAAGTGCTAACAGTACTAGTTAACAAATCGTTTGTGTCTGATGGCCGTGCAGCGGTTGTTATACATTGTCGTTTAAAAAAAAAATCCGCATGGCGAATTAAAAAATATAATCTTTATTTAACAAGGAGAATTCGTATTTCCGTACGAAATACGGAACATTAGTGCGGGGACTCCATTAGGCGCGGGGCCCAATTGGGGCCAATCGGTCAAATCGGCTTAAAACCGGCCCTGACTGTGCTCAGTCCATCTGTGTCTCCCACATACACAGTAAAATATGTCTCCAAATGAGCCAATTCAACCAAGGGAGGATATATATAGTGTGTGAAAAAAAAAATTACATCATTTGTGTCACGTGTAGTTCACGATGTTCATTCAAGATTTAACGGGAAAGGTCGGGAAACGGACAAGTCACTCGCACAAATAGCAGAAATGCCGAGTACCGTGGGAACTCTTTATCTACTGCCGTTATATCGTGCGAGACTCGTGCTGGACCACGACCTCTTCACTCTGGTGACATCTTGCGTCAACTCGCCCTGTGAAAAGGCCGCTTTACGATAATAAATAGCATATTAGTCTTTATTGCAACGGTTCAAATTTAGGAATCGAGATGTTTCATAACAATTATCTCGGCAATTCTTGGAGTGACCTGTACATTTTTGGTCCTCTTGTCTAATAAAGCATGTACTAGAATTAGAAGTAATCCAGATGAGGTTCACTACACTATTTCTTGTGATAAGGGGGTTGTCTTACCATGAGCAGTTAAAGAAGTTTTAACTGCGGTCTTTAGACTTTAAAAGAATGCAGGTGATTTTATTGAAATAAGTAGGAATCTAAGAGGACAGGATTGGGTAGATGTTGAGATGTTTCCGCCAGTGGGTAAGTCTTGAATATGGGGACATAGTTACAAGGTGCAATTATTTGAAACCGAAATGCTTAGGAATCTCATCTTGCAGAGGATCTTTCCCCAGGGGATCATGGAGGCTAGGACACTGGAACAAATTACAGGAAACCACGTGGGGAACTATAGCCAGTTTAACATTCATTGTTGTCAAGCTGCTAGAGTTAATAATCAAAGAGGAAATAACTCATCATTTAAGAAAGCTGAATTTAATTAAAAACATAGTCAACAAGATTTATTGAAAGGTAAATCATATTTGACAAATTTGTGGCTAAAGATGATGCAAAATCTCCGTCTAGTCCCCAGCAATCTCCTCCCTTGCCTCTTTCAATAACTTGGGATAGATCTCACCGGGTCCTGGTGGCGTACCCACCATAAAGACCATTGTGGCTTGGTTTTTGATCTGACATGCACTGTCAACTATGGGACCTTATATAGACAGGTGTGCCTTTCCAAATCATGTCCAATCAATTTAATTTACCACTGGTGGACTCCAATCAAGTTGTAAAAACATCACAAGGATAATCAATGGAAACAGGATGAACCTAAGCTCAATTTTGAGTGACATAGCAAAGGATTTGAATACTTATGTAAATGTGATTTTTCAGTTATTTCTTTTTAATTACTTTGCAAAAATTTCTAAACACCTGCCTTCATTCTGGGGTATTGTGTATAGATTGATTATCATCAAAAAAAAGAATATAATCAATTTTAAAATAAGGCTGTAACATAATGAAATGTGGAAAAAGTGAAGGGGTATTAATACTTTCCGAATGCACTGTGCATAGCTATCTGAAAACTTACAGAGTTATGACCTCAGTTCCCAAAATGATCTTGAACTGAAACCCTGATTACCTGGCCAGGTTAATTTCCTAATACAAGACCCCTTCCTTGATTAAACTAGCGACATGCTGTTTCAAAGGCCCTTTTTTTAAACATAAATTCTGCTCTGTTTAATCCGCTGTAACTAAGCAGGTCTCAGTCATTATAGGGGAAATAAAATCACTCCCTATTACAATCATATTGCTTTCACACCTTTCTATAATCTGCCTACTTATCTGTACCTCTATCTCTCATGTACTTTTGGAAGCCCTGCAGTATAACATCATCATAGTGATTACACCATTCTTATTCTATTCACATCCATTTTCCCTTACTGCATGAGCCCTCTTGCATGTTGTCTTAAAATAGAGCGGTGGCATTCTTCCTAATTATTAGCGCAACTCCCTCAATTTTTTACATCCCTCTCTCTCTCTCGTCAGAAGCATCTGAACCCTAGATTTGAGCTGTGGCTCACCTGGAAGGGTTTTCACCTCTCACCCTACATGGGAAACAGCAAGGGGCAGCATAATAATGCAGCTAATAGAGCCAATGACCACAGCACCAGAAACTCAGGTTCAATCCTGACCATGGATGTTCCCTGTGCAGAAACTGCACATTCTCCCTGTAATTTCATGGGTTTCCCCTGGATGCGTTGGTTTCTTCTCACATCCAAAAGATTTACAAATTGGTAGACTAATTGGCCACTGTAAATTGCCTATAGTGTGCAGATGAGTGGCAAAGGTGATAGTTGATGAAAATGTGGGGATTATAAAATACTGGATTAAAATAGAATTAGTGTAATTGATGGTTTGATGGATGGCGCAGACTCGGCAGGTCAAATGGCACAATTTCTCACAGACAGATGTTTTCTCACAGATAATGTATGCTAACATATTTTGAATGAAGCATTTTGAAGGATGATCTGCTCTTGAAATGACTGATGAAAAACAAAAATTGATCTAAATGTTTCTTTACATACCCTTTACTTTTAATGAAGCCATGGTCTGTAGATCTTTAGAATTACAGGTATATTCACCAGCATCTTCTAGACTCAGGTTATGAATAAACAACTTAATGCTTTGTCCTTCTTGTTTTAATGTGTACTTATTACTTCCATGAAGTACAACTGATCCTTTTCTCCATTCTACTGAAGCATTAAGTTTATTAACTTCACAGTGCAGAATAGCAGTACTATTCTCTTCAGCTTCTTCATTCTGAAGTTGTTGGTTAAAAACCACAGGTATAGCTAAAAAGAAAAATCACATTAAATCCTGATGACATGGTACAGGAAAATTATAACCACAATAATCAAAATAAATTAATTTATTTTCCATCAAAAATTATCTATTGTCAATGACACATTTCCTTTAACATCCCGACATATTATAGTATGCTGGTCATGTCTAGATTCACTTACATAGCACAGGTTCCTCCCCAAGTTACAGGGGTTCCATTGCCGACAACTGTTCATAACACATGCCACGTTGCAAATGGGGCTGCAAACCAAGCTCCCACAGCAGAAGATGCCAACAGAGGTAGATCGTCCAATAATGAAACATTTTAAATTTTGCTTTGGGAGTTTTAATAATAAGCCTATCTCGGGTTAATATGGACATTATTTTAAAATATTATACCGTGGACGAGGTTTTAAATACGGTTTAACATATTTAACCGTAAATATTTTAAAAAGACACTGCTGGTGTTCCAGATAGGATTCACAAAATGGATGACAAAATGCTAACTAGAATGTGTATTCTTCCTGGGTTTGATGTGGCAAAATTCCACATAGTATTCAGAATTGTCACCTGCAGCGCCACAACAGCCAGTAAATTCATGTCAGGCATTTGTTAAATAGGGAGGACCTGTAATAAAGATCTTCATTTCTGCTGCAGTTAATTATGAGAATCTAATTAAACAGCATTTTCAACACTGACATATGTAATATTTACTCAATCAAGATAATACCCCAAATTGGGAATCAAGTAGTGTAGTTAATAAACAAATTGTAGGAGGATATTAATAAATCTGCAAAATGAGAGTTTAGTTAAGCAACTTAATATCAACAGAGTTAGTAGGAAGAATAAAGTAGTTACATACGTCTTGAAAGATCTTTTTATATATGATGCACAGGATCCAAAATTTAAATTAGTTAATTTAAATGTAAAGAAGCTTTTAATAGGTTCAATCACATTTGGACCTCCAAGAGAAATTCTGATCTTCGGGGGTCATAAATATCACTAGAGACAGTTACCAGCAAATCCAATAAGATGTTCAGAAAAAACCTTTCTACTTAGACACTGCCTAGCCCATGGAATTTGCAACCACAACGAGCAGTTGAGGCAAACGTCACAGGTACATTTTTGTTGAAGCATATGAGAAAGGGATGTATTGATGGAGTTTGATGAAGAAGAGTATGAAAAAGGTATTAAAAAGACCTATTTAACTAAACGTGTGGCTCTGAGAGGTAAATATTTTGTAAATGAGGTCAAAAGATACCAGAATCCTGCTGCACATTATTTAATTGTATATAAGAATCCACTATAATTGGCACCTGTGGAGATACTCTGGCTGATCTAAAATGAATGGTTTGAAGAGTATAACCAAAACAGGGAGGACAGAAGGGAATTCCATGGGACCGCATGATCAGTCTGATTATCATAGTTACAGATCCTGCTGTCTGCCACAAGGGAAAGCCATTGCCGAGGACATCCTCAGCCACCACTCTCAGTAACCTCAGTGCAGCACTGAATCAGTGTAGACACCAGCAGACCTCAGTGTGGAAGCAAACAGGTCATGATCTACATACACTGTGTGACAACTTGAAGAAAAATGCAGGAATCAGCACTAACCGGATGGACTGCTCAAAAATTCAGGTCCTCCTTACATTTGCTTTATGTTGTCATGTGAACCATAATCCTAACCAAAGGGGCTACAGCCCATGAGACAATCTCAGTTAAGAAAAGTGTCAAACGAGGTGGTGTCTTTGCGCTGACATTTTTTCTCATCTCTGTAATTCTGCTTCACACCGTCAATAAATTTCCTGCATGAGTGGAACTAATGATAAACTAATGAAGCAAACATTCTATTCCAAATTCCATCAAATGAAATTACCAAGCAGACTGAGGAAAAGGTTTAAGGATGTGCGTAAAACCTTCACAAAAATGAAACATCCCCACTGACTCCTGAGAATCCCGGGCCCACAACAACTCAAAGTAGGAAATTTGGGCAACTACATGTCCATGCACTAGGTGCACACAAAGGCAGAGCTTAACTGGTGGAAGGAACATACCACCTCACAAACCAACCAACTGCTTGCCGCATGTGCTGCCTTTTGCCCCATATGTGGAAACATCTGCTGCTTCTACACTAGCCTCAAATGCCACTTCAATACCACAGAATCAGAGTGAAAGCAAGTTATGAATAGGAAGGAACTGTAGATGCTGGTTGATACCAAAGATAGGCAAAGTGCTGGAGTAACTCAGCAGGTCAGGCAGCATATGTGAAGTAGATGAATGGGTGACGTTTCGGGTCGGAACCCTTCCTCAGACTCAGAGAAAGCAAGTTATCTTTGATTCTGGGATATTGCCGAAGAATATGAGCATCTTAGTGCTTTGAACAGTACTCTTGGCTAGTGGCTGAATAAAAATGTCTTTTAAACATACTGACCCTGACAAGAAATGTTTGACGAAGGTTCCTGACCCGTAATGTCACCCATCCATGTTCTCTATAGGTGCTGCTTGACCTGCTGAGTTACTCCAGCACTTTGTGTCTTTTTTTATAAACTAGCATTGTAGATCCTTGTTTCTCTTCTAAAGTTTTAAAACACCGAAAATTCTACTGCACATTTCCCGATATTTGTGATTTCTGTATCAGGCACAAATGTAATGCCATTTCCTGTGCAATTCTCCTTTGGAATAATGCTGGAAAATTTAGCGTACAGTGTACCTGTAATGAATTGGTCATTCCCAGGGTAACTAGATTGCTCTAACCCTCCAATACCCCATCTTTTTTCTTCAGGCCTAAATAAATTACAGAGATGGTTAGTCCTCTCTCCCAGTTATTCCCCCATTTCTCCAGGCCCCAGTAAGATTTACCACAGTTGGCTCTCTCTCTCTCCAACCTGAATTGGTCCTTGTCCCAAGTGACATATGCTCTTTAATATATTCTGAGAACAAAGTGTTATACCAAATGAATTATACAATGGTCGAATGGTAAATACTGTGGGGCACCATATTTGTTGATTTGGATAAAATTGTTGCAAAATAATAATTATAAAGACAAATGTAAGAAATAATATTTGAAGATAGGAAATGAATTTGACACAAATTATTTTCTAATGATGCCTTGGAATAGTAAAACAAATGAGCATATGATGAAGGGTGTTCAACCAAACTATGTCTCTCTTCCCACAGATGTACCTTGAGCTGCTTAGTATTTCCAGCATTTTCTGTTTTTAATTTAGATTTTGAGCATCTGTAAATTTTTTCAGCTTTCATTTATTTGGGGTATATAACTTTAACACTCTGGCCACTGGTATTGTACATTGTGCTGCTTAACTAAAACTACAATGATTGATGCTCACAAATAACCCAGTGAAAGTTTTAATATTTTTTTTGTGAAACAATTTTGCTTCTTTAGGGCCCTCCAAAAAACCCCTCTAGCTTATGTCTGGCCCCACTCAGCTCCATCCAGGATCTGCATCACAGCTACAAATTAGACTCAGACATGGCCCAATGACCGATTTGAAATGACCACTTTTATACCTTATTTAGGCATTATAGAATCATAGAATGTCATTCCTCACTTAAAAAATCCCAACCAATTCAAGGCGAAAATCTCAAGGTGACAAAGAATATTACAATAACAAAAATTGTAAGAATTATAATTCAGACTTGGAAGTTGAAATGTGAAACGTCAACACTAATTCTGAAAATGAAATTAAGATATTTTAACATAAAATTCAGACTGATCATAAAGTGCATTATTTTCCCAGCACTGCAAATTGTGAGGAGGATGAGTAATCAATTCAGCAAATAAATGTTAATACTTAAATGTGAATTGAGCATCAGGTTGTTATTAGGGGGAGCTAGCAAACGTAAACGTAGTTAATGGTGAAAATGTGAGAGGATGCAATTACAATTGAAAATGAACGATGTGCTTTTGTCCTACCCTTCACTGTTAAAGAGGCTGTGGTTTGTTGATCTCCAGAATAACAGGTATAGTCACCACCATCTTCAGGCTTTACGCTATCAATAAGCAAGTTAACACTAGATCCTTCTTGTTTCATTTCATACTTTTCACTCGGATGAAGTACCAAAGATCCCTTTCTCCATTTTACAGGTGCATCAGGATTATTAACCTCACAGTGAAGAGTGGCAGTGCCACCCTCTTCAACTTCCTCATCCTTAAGTTCTTGTTTGAAAAGTAATGGCAGTGCTATGAAATGGTAAATTTTATTATAACATTAATTAGTCAACATTAAGTCTTATTTCTGATTTCCACACATAATTTCAGTATAACCTGTGAGAATAATTTTGTATGTGAGAGCAGCAACAATTAGATTTTTTGTTCTCAATTGTTCTTGCCCCAATACCCTCCAAAATAAATCTGTAAGAAACACTATCTGTAAAGCTATTTTTACGCATTGGAAATGTCCTACAGCTGCCCATAATGTATCACTCTGCTTTCATGTCCTATAATTCTTTCATTCCATCGAAAATGTTCCATGCTTAGCCTAACATCACCCCGAGTTAAACTAATAGAACATATACTGTACCCAGTTGCTAATGTATGCCACAAAGCATTTTATTATTATTACTCCTTTTATGGGAGAATCTGCATCAGGTTGGATTTCTGTAAATTTGGTCATCTGTACCCCGGGAAGTCACTATGAATTATGAATAAAAATAATTGAATAAGGATAAAAAGATGCAGAGGAGGGAAAGCATGTGTGACACCTACCACAGAGAGCAAACAATACAGGGTACTGAGGAAAAAAGAAGGAAATTATGAAAGACTCCAGAACCAGTGGGTGAGAATATTCAGATTTTTTTTTTTTAGATTCGTTTATTGTCATTCAGACCTTTCGGTCTGAACGAAATTTTGTTTCCCTGCAGTCATACATATAATTTAAAAAATGACAAAAACACACAATCAACACAAATGTGTCCTGAATGTTACGTTGTATATCAAATCTGTAGGGTTTTGGACAACGCAGAGGGGAGTGGATATATGGAACAAGCTGCAGAGGAGGTAGGTGAGACGGGTATTATGACAACTTTTAAAAGACATTTGGACAAGTACATGAATAATAACGGTTTACAGGAATATGGGCTAAAAACGGGCAGGTGAACTCGTGTGGATGGGGCATCTTGTTTGGCATAGGCAAGTTGGACTGAAGAGCCTGTTTCTATGCTGTACGACTCTATGACTGGCACAAAGTTAAAATCAAAACACAGATTCTACAAATGAACTTAAAGGGGATAAATTCTAACTTTAAGAATGTTCAGGTTACTAATCTTTATATTACTTCCAAAGTCACGTTTTATGTCAACTGTTATAAAGGAAATCCAGATTACCAATAAGATTATTATGCAAATGATTGCCCAAGTATTATTTGTGATAATGCAACAGCGACTAAACTGCATATTGAAGAAAAATCCAGACAACAGCTACTAATGAACATCAGGTGATTTTATCAGGAATAATTCAATGAAAATCAGCAGCTGTTTAAGATTCTCTTGAAGATGCAAATTAATTTATCAATATTAAGTAATAATTGTTGTCCTACCATTCACTTTTAAGGAGGCCATAGTCTGTTGATCCCCAGAATCACAGATGTATTCACCAATATCTTCTAATTTTAGGTTATGTATGTGCAACTGAAGGCAAGAACCTTTCTGTACCATTTCATATTTGTCACTTGGATGAATTACCAAAGATCCCTTTCTCCATTGCACTGATCCATTAGGTTTAGTAATCTCACAACATAAAATAGCAGTGCTATCCTCTTCAGCTTCTTCATTCTGAAGCACTTGGTTGAAAAGTACAGGAAGTGCTAAGGGAGATGGTGATTTTTGTTTATGACTTTTGACCAAATGTAAATTAATCAACATGTAAAGCAATTCATGACAAACATTGAAACTTAAAAAAAATAATAATAATAATTAATGTAAGTATTGTTTACTTGATATACCTAGCCAACAAATGATTCCCTCGAGTCTCGAGATAATGACATTTGAGTACAATGACAATAATATATTTGCCGTTGTTATAGTTTTCTGTTCTCCAGTATCAGTTTTTAATGGCATATTATCATGTAGATGACTCTTAACATCATTTTCATTTCCCCAGTATCAATGTTATGAATGTCCCATTATGCTCACTGCTCACAACATAACAACCAGATATTTTGAAACTTACTCAATCGTTGCCTTATCGGCAAACAACTATTCTAGTTTACAGACCAGAAACAATACTGATGGGACTAAGATATAAAATGAGAATGAAGCCTCACCTTAGATGAGAAATCTAGACCACAAGGACTGTAACTTGGATAAATGACAGGTTGAGTTTTCCCAGAATTTTAGAAATACCAGCTCATGAGAAAATGTTCACAACCAAAAGCAATATGAATTCATTATAAGCAATGATTTTTATCCTACCTTTAACTTTTAAGAATGCTGTAGTTTGCTGGTCCCCTGAATCACAGGAATATTCACCAGCATCCTCTAGCTTTAGGCTGCGAATTAACAGCTCAACATAGAGATCCTTTTGTTTTATTTCATACTTTTTACATGGATGAAGCAGCAGAGATCCTCTCCTCCATTTTACTGGAGCATCAGGTTTACTAATCAGGCAGTGAAGAGTAGCAGTACTATCCTCTTCAGCTTCCACATTCTGAAGCTCCTCTTTGAAAAGTACGGGTAGTACTAAAAGAAAACAAAGTTCGAAATTCATCGTGATACAGTTGATTCAACATCCAATCAAACAAGTAGCTCACTGAAAGCAAGGAGTGGTTCCTTACATTTGTGGAGCCATGCGCTGGAAAGCATGCACATTTGACTTTTTTCAACACAACGTGTTCTTTGCTGATCCTATCATGCCAGCAAATATGCTCACCTAAAGCTTTTTCTTGGACTTCCCTGTCTAATTCTCTTTTCTAGTCTATCTGGGGACCCATCACTTTATATATTGTATCTTTCATAAAATAATGACTCCTTTTAGCACTGATTATATTAGTGCTCTCATTCCTGAGAACTCATTCTGAACACTCAAAAAGAGTCAAATGCAGCTCAGCATAAGAGGCAGCTGATTTTCCACGTTTCCACATCCCGCAAGATGTGACACAGGGCATCGATTTGATGTCTGCAGCTAACTAGCTACATTCAAACAATGAATGTTTCAAGTCTCTCATCAGAGGTTCTGGGCTAACAGCACAGCCACTATGCAGATTCCTCTCAAGCTTCACGAGGAAAATTAACAACTCCCTCCATGTGCTTAAATTATTTCAAACTTATGAATCATACCTCAGCACACATATAGCTTTTCCTTCATGGACAATAAATATTACTGAAATTATTTATTTCACAAATTCACATATCAAACCTAAGAATGTAATTTTAGTGAGCAACGGTTGGTATCTTACCCGTCACTTTCAAAGAAGCACTCGTCTCTTGATCCTTTGTAAGACAGGTATATTTTCCAGCATCTTCAAGTTTTAAGTTATGAATAAGTAACTCAACACAGGAACCCTTTTGTTTTATTTCATATTTCTCGTTTAAATGAAGTGCCACAGATCCTTTCTTCCATTCCACATGGGCATTCAGTTTAGTGATCTCACAGTGCAGAACAGCAGTAGAACCCTCTTCAGCCTCCATGTTCTGAAGCTCTTGTTTGAAAAGCACGGGAAGGGCTAGGAAAGAGGAATTTAATTCATGAAATTAGTACTTTGTTTTCAAATGGACATTTGAAACTTCAAAAAACCTTAGTAGGAAAATCAACGTTTTAAGAAGAAATTTAATTTCAGGATTCTGCAAACATTTGTAAATATTGCACCTTCAGTTGTGGACTGAAACAGTTAAATTAGATTACCTTCATTTCAACTAATAAACTCTTTCTTTCTTTCTTGAAAGTTGATCATTTCTATAATTTTAAGCTCGTCTGATCACATACCATTCAACATCTGAAATGGCAACTCGCAGGCAGCATTTCAAAATTCATGAAATTGCAGTCATAGTCATAGAATGATAGTGTGTTGAAACAGGCCTTTCTGCCCAACTTGCCCACACCGGCCAACAATGTCCCAGCTATACTAGTCCCACTTGCATACGCTTGGTTCATATCCCTCCAAACATGTCCTATCCATGTTCCTGTCTAACTGTTTCTTAAATGATGGGATAGTCCCAGCCTCAACTACCTCTTCTGGCAGCTTGTTCCATACACCCACCACCCTTTGTGTGAAAAAGTTATCCCTTGAATTCCTATTAAATCTTTTCCCCTTCACCTTGAACCTATGTCCTCAGGTGCTCAATTCCCCTACTCTGGGCAAGAGACTGTGCATCTACCAGATCTAATCCTCTCACGATTTTGTACACCTCTATAAGATCCCCCCCATCCTCCTGCGCTCCATGGAAAAGAGACCCAGCCTACTTAATCTCTACTCAACAATGTACCTTGGTGACTGCCAATCACCCCCCCACCCCCCCCACCCCACCCCCCGGACACTCCTCCCACAGGAAAAACACTATGTCTGTATACATGTAAAAAGATTTATTTATTGAAATCATATTCTATGTCGCTCTTCCAGGGAGATACTAACTGCATTTCGTTGTCTCTGTACTGTACACTGACAATGACAATTAAAGTTGAATCTGAATCTGAATCTGAATCATCAGCACACTTGCTAATCTTGCCCTGTATGTTCTCATCCAAATCCAACCTTCTCCCAAAAGTTCACTAAATGCTGTATTTATACTCAAAGTCACTCTATGAGCATTTAGAGTATAAAATATATGTATATTGTAACCTAATGTCTCATTCTGGACAAAAGTCAAAATTTGGCCATCCAATGGGCCAGAACTTGCTGGGACCAGCACACCTAGCTGTGAATCTGCATATTTAATCTTTGCCCAGTTTTACATGGTTTAGAAACGGCAACACAATACATTGAGTTGAGATGAATGGCTGCAATGGGAAAAGTTTAGATATGGGCTCGTGCAAATATATTTCCCTCACTGTTTTAATTTGGCACGGTCTCAAATGAGTGATTAGTGTAAAAGGTGAGACTCCATGGGATACTGGATGAATTAGATCCAAAATTGTCTTTATAATAGGAAGCAGAGGGCAATGGTAGAGGATCATTTTTGTCATTTTAAGCCTGTGACCCTGTACTGCAGGGGCTGCAGCTATGATCCCTATGAATTGTATTATGCACTACGTTTTAATATGAACGTAGGAGACATGGCTGGTAAGGTTGCAGATGGCATCAAAACTGTGCTGCAAGTCAGTTTGAAGAGGAACAGGTTTAGTCTGCAGGATGATATTGATGAGTGGCAAAGTAAAATCAGATATTATTTAATCTTGATCAGTGTGAGCAGATGCATTTTTGAAGGATTAGTAAGTAGGACATTCACAATGAATAGTAAGCTCCTAGGGATTGGTGAACAAGGATCTCCAAGGGTCGTAGTACAAACAGCTCAGGTGGTAAAGACGGCGTATGGGATACTTGCCTTCATTGGCTGGGGCACAGAACACAAGAGAAAGAAAGTTATGGGATAGCTTAATAAAATATTGGTCAGCTGGAGTATTATGAGCAGTTCTGTTTACTGCACTTGAAGAAGGACGTGATTAACACAGGAGAGGGTGAAAAAGACATCCGTCAGATGTTTCACGTGTGGAACATTTCATTAGGAATAGAGACTGGATGGGCATATTTGTGGTCAGTAACTTTAACTTCCCCAATATTGACTGGAACATGATTAAAGTCACAGGCTTACAGTGCATTCAGAAAGTATTCAGACCCCTTCACTTTGTCCATATTTTGTTTTGTTACAGCCTTATTTTAAAATGATTCATTATTTTTTTCATCAATCTACACACAACACCCAATAATAAAAAAGCGAAAACAGGTGTTTAAAATTTTTTGCAAAGTAATTAAAAATAACTGAAATATCACATTTACATAAGTATTCAGACCCTTTGTTGAGGCACCTTTGGCAGCGATTACAGCCTCAAGGCTTGAGTATGACGCTAAAAGCTTGGCATGCCTGTATTTGAGTAATTTCTCCCATTCTTATCTGCAGATCCTCTCAAGCTCTGTCAAGTTGGACGGGGAGCGTCGATGCACAGCTATTTTCAAGTCCCTCAAGAAATGTTCGATCGGGTTCAAGTACGGGCTCTGGCTGGGCCACTCAAAGACATTCACAGACATTAAAGGGGATAAATTCTAACTTTAAGAAAGTTCAGGTTACTAATCTTTATATTACTTCCAATGTCACGTTTTATGTCAACTGTTATAAAGGAAATCCAGATTACCAATGAGATTATTATGCAAATGATTGCCCAAGTATTATTTGTGATAATGCAACAGCGGCTAAATTGCAGTATTGAAGAAAAATCCAGACAACAAACAGCTACTAAAGAACATCAGGTGATTTTATCAGGAATAATTCAATGAAAATCAGCAGCTGTTTAAGATTCTCTTGAAGATGCAAATTAATCAATATTAAGTAATAATTGTTGTCCTACCATTCACTTTTAAGGAGGCCATAGTCTGTTGATCCCCAGAATCACAGATGTATTCACCAATATCTTCTAATTTTAGGTTATGTATGTGCAACTCAAGGCAAGAACCTTTCTGTACCATTTCATATTTGTCACATGGATGAATTACCAAAGATCCCTTTCTCCATTGCACTGATCCATTAGGTTTAGTAATCTCACAACATAAAATAGCAGTGCTATCCTCTTCAGCTTCTTCATTCTGAAGCACTTGGTTGAAAAGTACAGGAAGAGCTAAGGGAGATGGTGATTTTTGTTTATGACTTTTGACCAAATGTAAATTAATCAACATTTAAAGCAATTCATGACAAACATTGAAACTTAAAAAAAAAAAAAAATGAATTCATGTAAGTATTGTTTACTTGATATACCTAGCCAACAAATGATTCCCTCGAGTCTCAAGATAATAATGACATTTGAGTACAATGACAATAATATATTTGCCGTTGTTATAGTTTTCTGTGCTCCAGTATCAGTTTTTAATGACATATTATCATGTAGATGATTCTTAATATCATTTTCATTTCCCCAGTATCAATGTTATGAATGTCCCATTATGCTCACTGCTCACAACATAACAACCAGATATTTTGAAACTTACTCAATCGTTGCCTTATCGGCAAACAACTATTCTAGTTTACAGACCAGAAACAATACTGATGGGACTAAGATATTAAATGAGAATGAAGCCTCACCTTAGATGAGAAATCTAGACCACAAGGACTGTAACTTGGATAAATGACAGGTTGAGTTTTCCCAGAATTTTAGAAATACCAGCTCATGAGAAAATGTTCACAACCAAAAGCAATATGAATTCATTATAAGCAATGATTTTTATCCTACCTTTAACTTTTAAGAATGCTGTAGTTTGCTGGTCCCCTGAATCACAGGAATATTCACCAGCATCCTCTAGCTTTAGGCTGCGAATTAACAGCTCAACATAGAGATCCTTTTGTTTTATTTCATACTTTTTACATGGATGAAGCAGCAGAGATCCTCTCCTCCATTTTACTGGAGCATCAGGTTTACTAATCAGGCAGTGAAGAGTAGCAGTACTATCCTCTTCAGCTTCCACATTCTGAAGCTCCTCTTTGAAAAGTACGGGTAGTACTAAAAGAAAACAAAGTTCGAAATTCATAGTGATACAGTTGATTCAACATCCAATCAAACAAGTAGCTCACTGAAAGCAAGGAGTGGTTCCTTACATTTGTGGAGCCATGCGCTGGAAAGCATGCAAATTTGACTTTTTTCAACACAACGTGTTCTTTGCTGATCCTATCATGCCAGCAAATATGCTCACCTAAAGCTTTTTCTTGGACTTCCCTGTCTAATTCTCTTTTCTAGTCTATCTGGGGACCCATCGCTTTATATATTGTATCTTTCATAAAATAATGACTCCTTTTAGCACTGATTATATTAGTGCTCTCATTCCTGAGAACTCATTCTGAACACTCAAAAAGAGTCAAATGCAGCTCAGCATAAGAGGCAGCTGATTTTCCACGTTTCCACATCCCGCAAGATGTGACACAGGGCATCGATTTGATGTCTGCAGCTAACTAGCTACATTCAAACAATGAATGTTTCAAGTCTCTCATCAGAGGTTCTGGGCTAACAGCACAGCCACTATGCAGATTCCTCTCAAGCTTCACGAGGAAAATTAACAACTCCCTCCATGTGCTTAAATTATTTCAAACTTATGAATCATACCTCAGCACACATATAGCTTTTCCTTCATGGACAATAAATATTACTGAAATTATTTATTTCACAAATTCACATATCAAACCTAAGAATGTAATTTTAGTGAGCAACGGTTGGTATCTTACCCGTCACTTTCAAAGAAGCACTCGTCTCTTGATCCTTTGTAAGACAGGTATATTTTCCAGCATCTTCAAGTTTTAAGTTATGAATAAGTAACTCAACACAAGAACCCTTTTGTTTTATTTCATATTTCTCGTTTAAATGAAGTGCCACAGATCCTTTCTTCCATTCCACATGGGCATTCAGTTTAGTGATCTCACAGTGCAGAACAGCAGTAGAACCCTCTTCAGCCTCCATGTTCTGAAGCTCTTGTTTGAAAAGCACGGGAAGGGCTAGGAAAGAGGAATTTAATTCATGAAATTAGTACTTTGTTTTCAAATGGACATTTGAAACTTCAAAAAACCTTAGTAGGAAAATCAACGTTTTAAGAAGAAATTTAATTTCAGGATTCTGCAATCATTTGTAAATATTGCACCTTCAGTTGTGGACTGGAACAGTTAAATTAGATTACCTTCATTTCAACTAATAAACTCTTTCTTTCTTTCTTGAAAGTTGATAATTTCTATAATTTTAAGCTCGTCTGATCACATACCATTCAACATCTGAAATGGCAACTCGCAGGCAGCATTTCAAAATTCATGAAATTGCAGTCATAGTCATAGAATGATAGTGTGTTGAAACAGGCCTTCCTGCCCAACTTGCCCACACCGGCCAACAATGTCCCAGCTATACTAGTCCCACTTGCATACGCTTGGTACATATCCCTCCAAACATGTCCTATCCATGTACCTGTTTAACTGTTTCTTAAATGATGGGATAGTCCCAGCCTCAACTACCTCTTCTGGCAGCTTGTTCCATGCACCCACCACCCTTTGTGTGAAAACGCTATCCCTTGAATTCCTATTAAATCTTTTCCCCTTCACCTTGAACCTATGTCCTCAGGTGCTCAATTCTCCTACTCTGGGCAAGAGACTCTGTGCATCTACCAGATCTAATCCTCTCACGATTTTGTACACCTCTATAAGATCCCCCCCATCCTCCTGCGCTCCATGGAAAAGAGACCCAGCCTACTTAATCTCTCCCTATAGCTCACACCCTCTAGTCCTGGCAACATCCTCGGAAATATTTTCTGAACCCTTTCAAGCTTGACAATATCTTTCCTATACCATGGTGCCCAGAACTGAACACAATATGCTAGATGCAGTCTCACCAACGTCTTATACGACTGCAACATGACCTCCCATCTTCTATACTCAATACTATGACTGATGAAGGCTAAAGTGTCAAGTCTTTTTGACCACCTTATCTACCTGCGACTCGACCTTCAAGGAACCATGCACCTGTACTCCTAAAAAAATGAATTCATGTAAGTATTGTTTACTTGATTTACCTAGCCAACAAATGATTCCCTCGAGTCTCAAGATAATAATGACATTTGAGTACAATGACAATAATATATTTGCCGTTGTTATAGTTTTCTGTGCTCCAGTATCAGTTTTTAATGGCATATTATCATGTAGATGACTCTTAACATAATATTCATTTCCCCAGTATCAATGTTATGAATGTCCCATTATGCTCACTGCTCACAACATAACAACCAGATATTTTGAAACTTACTCAATCGTTGCCTTATCGGCAAACAACTATTCTAGTTTACAGACCAGAAACAATACTGATGGGACTAAGATATTAAATGAGAATGAAGCCTCACCTTAGATGAGAAATCTAGACCACAAGGACTGTAACTTGGATAAATGACAGGTTGAGTTTTCCCAGAATTTTAGAAATACCAGCTCATGAGAAAATGTTCACAACCAAAAGCAATATGAATTCATTATAAGCAATGATTTTTATCCTACCTTTAACTTTTAAGAATGCTGTAGTTTGCTGGTCCCCTGAATCACAGGAATATTCACCAGCATCCTCTAGCTTTAGGCTGCGAATTAACAGCTCAACATAGAGATCCTTTTGTTTTATTTCATACTTTTTACATGGATGAAGCAGCAGAGATCCTCTCCTCCATTTTACTGGAGCATCAGGTTTACTAATCAGGCAGTGAAGAGTAGCAGTACTATCCTCTTCAGCTTCCACATTCTGAAGCTCCTCTTTGAAAAGTACGGGTAGTACTAAAAGAAAACAAAGTTCGAAATTCATAGTGATACAGTTGATTCAACATCCAATCAAACAAGTAGCTCACTGAAAGCAAGGAGTGGTTCCTTACATTTGTGGAGCCATGCGCTGGAAAGCATGCAAATTTGACTTTTTTCAACACAACGTGTTCTTTGCTGATCCTATCATGCCAGCAAATATGCTCACCTAAAGCTTTTTCTTGGACTTCCCTGTCTAATTCTCTTTTCTAGTCTATCTGGGGACCCATCGCTTTATATATTGTATCTATCATAAAATAATGAATATTTTCCGAACCCTTTCAAGCTTGACAATATCTTTCCTATACCATGGTGCCCAGAACTGAACACAATATGCTAGATGCAGTCTCACCAACGTCTTATACGACTGCAACATGACCTCCCAACTTCTATACTCAATACTCTGACTGATGAAGGCTAAAGTGTCAAAAGTCTTTTTGACCACCTTATCTACCTGCGTCTCGACCTTCAAGGAACCATGCACCTGTACTCCTAGATCCCGCTGCTCTACAATACTATACAGAAGCCTTCCGTTTAATGTGTAGGTCTTGCCCTTGTTCGACATCCCAAAATGCAACATCTCACACTTCTCTGTATTAAATTCCATCAACCATTCCTCTGCGCACCTGGCCGATCGATCCAGATCCTGCTGCATCTTCACTGTCTGCAAAACCACTCACTTTTGTATCATCAGCACACTTGCTAATCTTGCCCTGTATGTTCTCATCCAAATCTAGCCTTTTCCCAAAATTTCACTAAATGCTGTATTTATACTCAAAGTCACTCTATGAGCATTTAGAGTATAAAATATATGTATATTATAACCTAATGTCTCATTCTGGACAAAAGTCAAAATTTGGCCATCCAATGGGCCAGAACTTGCTGGGACCAGCACACCTCGCTGTGAATCTGCATATTTAATCTTTGCCCCATTTTACATGGTTTAGAAACGGCCACACAATACATTGAGTTGAGATGAATGGCTGCAATGTGAAAACTTTAGATATGGGCTCATGCAAATATATTTCCCTTTTAATTTGACACAGTCTCAAATGAGTGATTAGTGTAAAAGGTGAGACTCCATGGGATACTGGATGAATTAGGTCCAAATTTGTCTTTATAATAGGAAGCAGAGGGCAATGGTAGAGGATCATTTTTGTCATTTTAAGCCTGTGACCCTGTACTGCAGGGGCTGCACCTATGATCCCTATGAATTGTATTATGCACTATGTTTTGATATGAACGTAGGAGACATGGCTGGTAAGGTTGCAGATGGCATCAAAATTGTGCTGTAAGTCAGTTTGAAGAGGAACAGGTTTAGTCTGCAGGATGATATTGATGGCAAAGTAAAATCAGATATTATTTAATCTTGATCAGTGTGAGCAGATGCATTTTTGAAGGATTAGTAAGTAGGACATTCACAATGAATAGTAAGCTCCTAGGGATTGGTGAACAAGGATCTCCAAGGGTCGTAGTACAAACAGCTCAGGTGGTAAAGACGGCGTATGGGATACTTGCCTTCATTGGCTGGAGCACAGAACACAAGAGAAAGAAAGTTATGGGATAGCTTAATAAAATATTGGTCAGCTGGAGTATTATGAGCAGTTCTGTTTACTGCACTTGAAGGACGTGATTAACACAGGAGAGGGTGAAAAAGACATCCGTCAGATGTTTCACGTGTGGAACATTTCATTAGGGATAGAGACTGGATGGGCATATTTGTGGTCAGTAACTTTAACTTCCGCAATATTGACTGGAACATGATTAATGTCACAGGCTTACAGTGCTTTCAGAAAGTATTCAGACCCCTTCACTTTGTCCATATTTTGTTTTGTTACAGCCTTATTTTAAAATGATTCATTATTTTTTTCATCAATCTACACACAATACCCAATAATAAAAAAGCGAAAACAGGTGTTTAAAATTTTTTTGCGAAGTAATTAAAAATAACTGAAATATCACATTTACATAAGTATTCAGACCCTTTGTTGAGGCACCTTTGGCAGCGATTACAGCCTCAAGGCTTGGGTATGACGCTAAAAGCTTGGCACGCCTGTATTTGAGTAATTTCTCCCATTCTTATCTGCGGATCCTCTCAAGCTCTGTCAAGTTGGATGGGGAGCGTCGATGCACAGCTATTTTCAAGTCCCTCAAGAAATGTTCGATCGGGTTCAAGTACGGGCTCTGGCTGGGCCACTCAAGGACATTCACAGACTTTCCACAAAGCCACTCCTGCATTGTCTTGGCTGTGTGCTTAGGGTCGTTGGCTTGTTGGAAGGTGAACTTCCGCCCCAGTCTGGGGTCCAGAACGCTCTGGAGCAGGTTTTCATCAAGGATCTCTCTGTACTTTGCTCTGTTCATCTTTCCCTCGATCCTGAGTGGTTTCCCAGTTCCTGCCACTGAAAAAAAATCCCCACAGTATGATGCTGCCACCACCATGCTTCACCGTAGGTATGGTATTGGCCAGGTGATAAGCGGTGCCTGGTTTCCTCCAGACATGACACTTGGCATTCAGACCAAAGAGTTCAATCTTGGTTTCATCAGACCAGAGAATCTTGTTTCTCATGCCTTTTGGCAAACTCCAAGCTGGCTGTCATGTGCTTTTTACTGAGGAGTGACTTCCGTCTGGCCACTCTACCATAAAGGCCTGATTGGTGGAGTCCTGCAGATATATTTGTCCTTCTGGAAGGTTCTCACATCTCCACAGAGGATCTCTGGAGCCTTGTCAGAGTGACCATTGGGTTCTTGGTCACTTCCCTGACCAAGGCCCTTCTCCCCCGATTGCTCAGTTTGGCCAGGAGGCCAGCTCTATAAAGAGTCCTGGTGTTTCCAAAGTTCTTTGATTTAAAAATGACAAAGGCACTGTGCTCTTCGGGACCTGTAATGCTGCAGAAATTGTTTTATACCCTTCCCCAGATCTGTCTCTCAACACAATCCTGTCTCAGAGGTCTACAGACAATTCCTTCATCTTCATGGCTTGGTTTTTGCTCTGACATGCACTGTCAACTGTGAAACCTTATGTAGACAGGTGTGTGCCTTTCCAAAACATGTCCAACCAATTTAATTTACCACTGGTGGACTCCAATCAAATTGTAGAAACATCTCAAGGATAATCAATGAAAACAAAATGAATCCAAGCTCAATTTTGAGTGTCATAGCAAAGGGTCTGAATACTTATGTAAATGTGATATTTCAGTTATTTCTTTTTAATAACTTTGCAAAAATTTCCAAATACCTGTTTTCGCTTCTTCCTTCTGGGGTATTGTGTGTAGATTGATGATAAAAAAAACATAATTTAATCCATTTTAAAATAAGGCTGTAACGTATTAAAATATGGAAAAAGTGAAGGGGTCTGAATACTCTCTGAATGTACTGTATATGGGGCAGAACTTGTTAAGTACTTCTAGGAGGGTTCTCCGAGAATCTAGATGATCCAACCTGGGAAGAGGGGAGGCCATGCTGGACCTGGAAATGAGCCTGGCCCTGTGATTGGAGGTAGACAAAAGTGCTGGAGAAACTCAGCGGGTGCTACAGCATCTATGGAGCGAAGGAAATTGGAGTTTCAGTGACAGAGTATTTGGGGAATATTGTTCATAACTATATGTTTTCAGATATTTATGTATAAGGACAGGACTGGACCACTATAGAAAATACTAAATTCGGGTAAGACTAATTGCAATAGTATTAGACAGGAATTGGGGCGAGTAGATTGCGAGCGGCTAGTGTTGGGTAAAATCACAGGTGGGAGTCGTATAAAGGCCAGCTGGTCAGAATTCAACCTGTTCCTATGAGGAATATGTAACCTTGGTAGATTGTATTCAAAACCTTGACCTGGCCATAGAAGACAGAGAGTAGTGGTAGAGAGGCGTTATTCCGACTGGAGGTCTGTGACCAACAGAGTTCCACAAGCGGTGAAACCTCTGTTGTCTATAATACACACACACACACATACAAATGATTATGATGAAAATGTAGGTTGGCCAACAATTAACTTTGCAAGTGACACATCAAATTGGTGGAATTGTTAAGTGAGAAAGATTGTTAGAGGATTTTATGGCTTTCATCTTCCAAAATCTGCTGCAAATTAGAAAAGGCAATAATAATATTTCAAGCTTGCTAATGAATATCATTATATAGAAGAAAATGAATGATTCTAACAATTGTAGATAAAGTACTGAATTAAATATTTTGAAACAAGTAATAAATTAGTTATTAAAAATTGTCATACCCTTCACTTTCAAAAAGCCAGATGTCTGCCGATCGCCTGAATCACAGGTATACTCTCCAGCATCTTCAACTTTTAGATTATGAATAAGTAGCTCCACACAGGAACCCTTTTGCGTAATTTCATACTTCTCACTTTTATGAAGAATCACAGATCCCTTTCTCCATTTCACAAGGGCATCCGGTTTTGAGATTTCACAGTGCAAAGTGATAGTACTTTCCTCTTCAGCTTCTTTATTCTGGAGCTCTTTTTTGAAAATCACAGGAAGGGCTAAGAGAAACAATGATTTCGTTCATGGTAATGTACTTCAGTTGATTGAACCACTCAAACTTTCAAACAGGTTCAAATAAAACAGTCAATGACTGAAGGTTATGTTATAATTGGGCAACATCCTAAACTTTTTCATTATACTAAATGCTATCTTTTTTAAACTCCTCTAATGCAAAATTGCTGGAAGCCAGCTGACAAGTTGCATTTTGTTTACATGCTTCTTTCTTGCTGTTATCACACTATTGAATAAACCTCTCATAAACTAAGGATATGACATGCATGCGAACAGCTGGGAATGTACAATGAAATAAATTGGCAGGTACTTTGCCTGACATCTGACCTATAATTTTTATTATTCTTAATGTGATTCTCACAGGACTCAATTATTAACAATTGATGCCTCCTTATGTCTTGGGTGTATCCTTATCAGGGTGTGCAGGAAGGAACTGCAGATGTTGGTTTCAACCGAAGATAGACATAAAAAGCTGGAGTAACTAGCCGGTCAAACAGCATCTCTGGAGAAAAGAAATAGGTGATGTTTCGGGTCGAGACCATTCCTCTGAAGAGTCACATATTCCTTTTCTCCAGAGATGCTGTCTGACCTGCTGAGTTACTCCAGCGTTTTGTGTCTATTATTATGAATAAGGGCTAAATGCAGACAAATGGGTTTAGCATAAACAGATATCATGCTCGCCATGCACGATCTGGACTGAAAAAGCCTGAATATGTGCCGTACACATCTAGGAGAGAACGCATTCTAGATGAATTAATTAAAACTACAGATGCCGAAATCTGAAACAAGAACAAAAACAATAAATCAGCCAGGTAAGCATCTTCTGTGGAAAGTAAAACCAGTTAACACTTCAGATCGAAGATGCTACAATAGAAATGAGAAGGAGAGAAAACAAGTTTGTAGAAAAAGCAAAGAAGGCATAAGTGGGGCTTTGGGTGAAAACAAAAGGAATGTCACGATAGAGTGAAATGATAGATGTACATTGAATGGATAGTTAAGTTTCTTTGCCTGTTCCCGGAGACTGGTGACACAGGTGGACAGAGTGGTGAAGTAGACATTTAACAAACTTGCCTTCATCAGTCAGAGCACTGTGCAAAAATCATAATATTACGACTGTACAAGACACTGGTAATACCACATATTAAATATTATGCGCATTTCTTGTTACCTAGCTACAGAGAAGATGTCATTAAGCTGGATAAAGTGCAGAAAATATTCAAAACTATGTTATCCAAACAAGAGGACTTAGGTTATAAGAAGAGAACAGATAGGCTAGGGCATTTCCCCTGGTGCATAGGAGGCTAATAAACACATGACTCAGGTAAATAAAACCATGAGGGGAATAGATAAGGAGACCAGTCAGTCTTTTTCACAGGATAGTCTAAACAAGATGGCATACATTTAAGATGAGAGGAAAAAGATTTAAAGGGGACCGGAGGGACAACCTTTTCACAAGGAGATTGGTGGATATGTGGAACAAGCTACCAAAATAACTGGTAGAGTCTGGAGCAATTACAATGCTTAAAAGGCAATATGGTCGGCCTGAACAAATTGGTCCAATGTGCCTGTTTCCATGATGTATGACTTTTCACTTATGAAATCTAATGTGTGTGCTCTTACCTTTCACTTTTAAGGAGGCAGTGGTCTGTTGATCTCCAGAATCACAGGTATATTCTCCAGCATCCTCCAGTTTTACACTGTGAAGAACCAACTCAAGGCAGACACCTTTTTGTTTCATTTCATATTTGTCACTTGCACGAAGCTGCCTGGAGCCCTTTTTCCATTTGACGGGGGCATCCGACTTGGTGACTTCACAGTGTAGAGTAGCAGTGCCGTTTTCCTCAACTTCCTGACTGCAAAGCTCTTTTTGGAAAAGTATCGGCAAGACTATAGAGAATGATCATTTGTGTTGAATTAGATAAAATAACATTAATAGCCATACTAATAATGATATAATTGCAGAAAAATAAAATGATTTAAATACAGCAGTCCAGACTCCATCTATGAGCACAATGGGAGAGAAGGATCCCTTTCTGCATTTAACAGAGGGATCAGATTTAGTGAACTCACAATACAAATGAACAGCACCATCCATATGAATATCCTTATTGTAAAGCTTTTTAAAAAAAATAACAGAGATGCATGGTGAATCACAGGCACTTGGCCGACAACAAACAGGCAAAAGGTAAGCATGGGTGTCATATCTTCAGAGTAGGGGAATCAAGAACCAGAAGACATAGTTTTAAGAATAGAAGGAACCTAAGGGGCAACATTTTTACACAAAAGGTGGTGGATGTATGGAACGAGCTGCCAGAGGAGGTAGTCAAGGCAGATACTATCACAAAGTTTAAATGATATTTGAACAGATACATGGATAGGATAGGTTTAGAAGAATATGGGCCAAATGCAGGCAGGTGGGACTAGTTTACGTGGGCGTTAGGCTTGAAAGGCCTGTTTCCATGCCATGTGACTCTAAGATGCAGAGGAAGAGCACTTTGATTGGACAACCTTCAGAAGTAGTTCTTGAGTCAAGAGATATTGAGTGGTTCAGCAGAGACATTGAATTGTTCAACTCTATATCCATGCCGACTATTGTGCAAATCTAAATCTACCCCACTTGCCTGCAATATTTCCATATTCCTCTATGCCATTTATAACTCATAACATATAAGAGTACAGCACAGGAATAGGCCCTTTGGTCCACAATATCTTTGCCAATCATGATGCCATATTAAGCTAACCTCGTCTGCTTGCATATGATCCATGCCCCTCCATTTCTGCCATGTTCATGTACTTGTCTAAATGCCTCTTAAACGTTAAAATGTCATTGTTGGATAGAGTGCAGAAAAGATCCAGAAGGGTTATCAGGGCAAGGGTTATAATGAGTCGCTGGATAGGCTGGGATTTCTACCTCCCTGGAGTTTAGGAGGCTGAGGGATAACATTATAAAAGTATATAAAATCATGAGTTACATAGATAAGTTGAATAGTCAATCTTTTTTCCCAGGGTAAAAGAGTCTAAAACGAGAGGGCATATTTTTAAGGTGAGAGGAGAAAGATTTGAAGAGGATGTAAGCAGCAGCTTTCTCCACACAGAGTGTGACAGATATGTGGAATGAGCTGCCCGAGAATATTATAGAGGCAGGTACAATTATAATGATTAAAAAGCTATTTGTTTGGTATCACTGAGATGGGTCAAAGTGCCTGCTTCCACGCTATATGATTCCAAGACTATGTTATCTGAACGATCTCCATTCAACGTACAAAGTGTAATGGATATCATTATACCTTTCACTTTTAAGGAGGCAGTGGTCTGTTGATCTCCAGAATCACAGGTATATTCTCCTGCATCTTCCAGTTTTATGCTATGAATAACCAACTCAACACAGGGTCCTTTTTGTTTCATTTCATATTTGTCACTTGCATGAAGCAACCTGGATCCCTTTTTCCATTTGACAGGGGCATCCGATTTGGTGACTTCACAGTGTAGATTAGCAGCGCAGTTTTCTTCAACCTCCTGACTGCAAAGCTCTTTTTTGAAAAGTACCGGCAAGGCTAAAAGAGATGGTAATTTGTGTCCAATTAGTTAAAGTAACATCAAAACCTACAACAACGATTCAAAAACAATAAAATAAAATGCTGTAAATACTCAGTAATTCAGATAAATCTATGGGCACAATGAGAGAGAATGATTTGTTTCTGCATTTGACAGTGGGATCAAATTCGGTGAGATCACCATGCAAATTAACAGTACCATCCATCTAAACATCCTGATTGTGGCTCTTTTTAAAAAAATACAGAAGCATGGTGACCCATAGGCTCATGTCCCACAGCTAATACATGAAACCAAGGTAAACACGTGTCAAATTTTCAGAGGATATAGAGAAAGAGCACTCTGATATGACTGCGTTCAGAAAAAGTTGAGTCTCAAGTCAGTGTAGGTTCTGCATAGCAACAGGTCTTTCGGCCCACCACTTCCATGATGACAATCATGCAAATCATTACCTAGCCCATATGCCTGTAATCATTCCAACTTTATCTATGCCTTACAAAACTTGCAATATACAAGAGTACTGCACAATAATAGATTCTTCGGCCCATGAAGACTGTTCCAACCATGATGCCAAATTAAGCTAACACAATCTGCCTGATCCACATCCCTCAATTTCCTGCTTATTCATATGCTTGCCTAAATGGCAACTGGCTCCACCACTCAGTCAACAGTTCATTTCAAACACCTACGATACTCTAAATAAATAAATGCCTTGAATGACTTATTTGCCTTTTCCCCTCTTACCTTAAACCTATATCTTCTTGTATGTGACATTTCCACTCCTGGAAAAAGGCTCTGACCCTGTCCCTGCCTCTCATAATTTTGTAAATTTCTATCAGTACTCCCCTCAGCCACCTACACTCCAGCAAAAACAACCCGCTTTCAAGTAAAGGTTTGACACACTTGGATTGTTTTCTCTGCAACACCAGAGGTTATGGGGAGATCTGATAAAGGTTTTTTAAATTATGAGAGGCATAGATAGCAAGGATAGTCAGAACCTTTTTTCCGCAGGCTGGAATAATTAAAAAAATTGACAGCAATACCTTCAAGATGAAAGTTTAGAGATGCGTGGGGCTAAGGTTTTACACAACCGGTGGCGAGTGCTTGGATCGTGCTGCTGGGGGTAGCAGTGGAGGCAGATACAATAGTGGCCTTTAAGAGACTTTAAGATAGGCAACGGGACATGCAGGGAATGGAGAGAAATGGATAGCATGCCAACATACAAAAGTGGCAGGCACAGTGGCACATCAGTAGAGTTGTTGCCTTAAAGCGCCAGAGAACCAGGTTCGTTCCTGACTATGGGTGCTGTCTGTACAAAGTTTGTACGTTTTCCTTGTGATCGCGTGGATTTTCTCCGGGTGCTCCGGTTTCCGCTCACACTGCGTACAGGTTTGTAGGTTAATTGGCTTTGGGTATGTTGTAAAATTGTCCCAAGAGGGTGTTGGTAGTATACGGGGTGATTGATGGTCGGCGCAGGCGCGATGGGCCTGTTTCTGCGCTGTATCTCTAATTTCTAAAGATGGTCCTAGCATCATGTTAGGCACAAGCATTCTGGACCGAAGGGCCTAATCCCCAGCTCTACTGTTCTATGTTCTAATCGTAAAAGAGGTTTATTGAAAGCATTCAAGATGCAAAGAGATGTGCGGGGCTGAGGCTGATGGATACCTGGAGATATGATAGTGGTGTTTAAGAGGCTTTTAGATAAGCACATGGCCATGCAGGGAATGGAGGGAAATGGATCATGTGCAGGCAGATGAGATTAGTTTATCTTGATATCATGGTCGGCACGGACACTGTGGGTGGAAGGGGCTGTTCCTGTCTTGTGCTGTTCTACGTTCCATGATCAAATGAGAGCGTGGACAGGGTGGTAAAGGTCTTTGATGATAGCGGTTGCATTTTAGAGGTAGGGAAGACAGTTCCTGTGATTAACCAGACTGGATTGAAAATGTGCCAGAACAACAAACTTGCTTTGAACCTCAGTAAAACCAAGGAACTGATTGTTGACTTCAGGTGGGGAAAGCCAAGGATCCATGAACCTATCCCTATTGAAAAGACGATGGTGGAAAAAGTGAACAGCTTCAAGTTCCTGGGCATGCATATCTCCGAAGATCTGTCCTGGGCGCAGCACATTGATGCAATCATAAAGAAAGCTCATCAACACCTCTACTTTCTTAGAAGATTAAGGAGATTTGGTATGTCAACAAATATAATCTATTGAATTTCTCGAGGTAGAGACCACACTGACTTCACGCATCACAGCCTGGTTCAGCAGTTCGAACACCCAGGAACAAAGGAGATTACATGAGTGGTAGACACTGCCCGGTCAATCACTGGTAATGACCTCCTCACCATCGAAGGGATCTATAGTAAGGCAGACAATATCATCAAAGATCCATACCATCCTGGCAACACTCTAATTTCGCTCCTACCATTGGGAAGACGGTAGATGAGCCTGAAAACCATGACCACAAGGTTCATGAAAAGCGTCTTCCAAGCAATTATCGGGCTCTTAAACACTATACAATCTTAATCCCAGCAACTATTAACTTCTATAGACTATATATTTGGATATTCTACAGATTTTGTTCCTTTTTTGCACCAGTATTTTGGTTATTAATTTATTGAACTTTATTATATTAATTATTATATATATTTGCATGTATTATATTTATTTGCATGTGTTGCATTTATGGAGATGTTGAGCTGCTGCAAGTAACAATTTATTTATTTAGTTTATCAATATATATGACAACTAAACACTCTTGATTCAAGAAATGTTTTCTTGAGAAAATAGCTGCTTCGGGAACAGATCTACTATTCTCTCAAAACAATATAATGCGTTTTCCAACCTCCATATAGTGCCCTCCACAATGTTTGGGACAAAGACCCATCATTTATTTATTTGCCTCTGTACTCCACAATTTGAGATTTGGGACTATATATAAACACAGCTGTATTTTCTACATAGTGAAACCAAAATGTATAAAAATGGCCTTTAATAAAATCTAACAATGTGCACTTTAACCACATGTGATTTTTTCTATAACAAATCTCAAATTGTGGAGTACAGAGGCAAATAAATAAATGACGGGTCTTTGTCCCAAACATTATGGAGGGCACTGTAACTCTGGCATGTCCTTAATGTTGCCACGGAATTTCTGGTCCCATCAGTGTTAATTCCACCCATGCTCTGACCCTTACTGCCAGCTGGCCAGCCTAGACTCCCAATAATCATGTAAAGAAGATGCGGAGGAGGAATGGAAAGGTACGTAATACCAAGAAGAGAAACTGAAAAGATAAAGAATTAAACAGTGCTAGTTCTTCTAATTCCTTACTACCATGCTACTTAATATACAATTAACACAACTTTTAACAAAAACAATTTTTTTATATAACTACCCCAAAGCAGAAAGAGAACTATTCTTTTCACAAATATAATTACAAATCTTACATATAGCTCACCTTGCAGCACCATGAAAATGTGCACACAAAAACGAATGTTATGAGCAATTCACCTACCAATTACTTTTAAGCAGCTTTTTGTCTTCTGGTCACCAGTATCACAGGTATATTCTCCAGAGTCTTCAACTTTTAGCAGGTGAATAAGCAATTCAACAGTGGAACCTTTTTGTATTATTTCATGTTTGTCGCTTGAATGAAGCAGTATAGATCCTTTTCTCCATTTCACTGAATGACCTGGCTTAGTAAGCTCACAACAAAGTCTGGCAGTGTTTCCTTCTTTGCCTTCCATATCCTTAAGCTCCTTTATAAAATGTACCGGCAAGGCTAAGAGTACCAAAAAAATGATAAAAGTTAACTCAATATTAAATAATAATACAGGCACATAAAGATAATGTTTAATTTCCATTTTAATTACAATAACCTGACATTATACATATATATTTATAAAGTGCTGCTTAAGAACTATTCAATTGAAAGAAATAATGATACTGTGGATAGAGTTAGTTAAAAAGTTAGTTAACTCAGTGGTGAATGATTTTTTTACTGAACATGAACGTTCAGAATTCAGGTAATCATTTTTCTCAACACTTTTAGGTGATTTGGAAATAGTGATTCCAAAATCAAAATATGTAAAATAACTGATGAGCACACTTTGAATGACATGACATCTGCTGAAAAGGATGATAAGTAAATTGAAGTTTCTGATTCAAAATAATTACCTAAAATTTATTTGAGATGTTAGCAGATTTCATTTTATTTAGTGGGTTGTCAGGACACAGAATGTGCTACCAGAAACCCTAAATATCATCTACTCCAGCACATTGTGTTTTGCTTAAGATTGCTGCATCCACAGTTTCTTGTATCTCTAACCAGAAATAGTATTTTATTGGAGCGATTTAAAGAGCAGCATTTAAAGTACGATAAAGAATTGAAGCGGATCATCCCATCAACACCTATAAGATGTAGTACCCTTCATTCTATGCTGTAAAATTCCTTAGCCCGAACTGCTTCAACCCCAGCATTGCAACATCATCTTTGCTGTGAAATTATGCCCACAAATCAGGACTATCTACTTTAATTCATAAATGTGTTGTTTACACACTTATGGAATCAACAATTAAAAATGTTCAAATTATGTTCAGATTAGCCCCTTCTATCTCTATTTATTAAACTGCACCAAATGACCCCTTTTAAATTATTAAGGAGTATTTTTTTAAACATACTTCCAAATTTTTCATTTGAATACCTTGTCCAGTGAGCTTTAAGAGAAGAGAGATGCAAACATTTTACATTCAAAGAAATGCAAGGGTCTTCATATGGAAACTTGAGGGAAATTTTCCAAAAGTGAAACAAAAGTTCTGCGAAGATCATAGTAGGAACACAGGTAATAAGACTGATGGAGATTCAATAATAATGGTTAGAAATGTGGGAGCATTAAAAAAAATGGGATTAATGTAAATAGGTGGTTATTGATCAGTGTGGTCTCAGTGTTTCCATGCAGTGCCTCTATGACTCTATGATAAATAATGGTACTTCACCTTTCACATTTAAGGTCGCTGTAGTCTGTTCATCCCCAGAGTCACAAGCATATTCTCCTGCATCTTCAAGTTTTAAATCATGGATGATCAGCTCAACCCTGGAACCATTTTGCTTAATTTCATATTTTCCACTGGATTCAATAAGCAGAGACCCCTTCTTCCATTTTACAGAAGCATCAGGCTTTGTTAGCTCACATTGTAATGTGACATCATTCCCTTCTTTACATTCCTTATTTTGAAGCTTTATCTTGAAAAGCACTGGAAGTACTAGAACAATAAATTGCAATATTCTTTCATAAGAGTCAACAAAGAACTTCATAGCTACATTTTACTAAATATTAAACAGCCATATCAAAAAACGTCAAGTTGCTATTCCCATGAATAACAACATAATTTGTGCGCAATTAAATTTATAGATGTGTGCATATTAATACTAAACATTTTGGATGAACATTTTTGGTCACATAAAATAAGGTCATTATAAAGAACATTTACTTCCTTGTGTGAAAAACCTGCAACAAAACAATAAAGAAATATTTTTTTCTAACTATTCGAACAAACTGGAGAAAACCTATTGACCCTGTTTCACGATCAACACATTTTTTTCCTCTTTACTGTCATAAAGAAATACAACACAGAAACTGGCCCTTCAACCCGATGCGCCTGCACCTTTCATCAACCACCCATTTATTCTAAACATGCATTCATTCCAGTTTTTATTTGCCATAGTCCAATTATTTTAAGATAGACACAAAATGTTGGAGTAAATCAGGACAGGCTGTTCCATTATTTTACCTCATTTTAGTTCCCTTCAAAAAAGTATCTAGCAATGGCAGCACAATCAACAAAATTGTTAAATAACAAAAAGACAGCTTGTTTTTATGTCCATTGATTAATTATGATATAATCATCAAAACCTAATATGATGTACTAGGTTTGTAATATGTCTTGCCCTGTTCACTGATCAACCCATATGCTGAAGATATACACAAAAAGCTGGAGTAACTCAGCGGGCAGGCAGCATCTCTGGAGAGAAGGAAAGGGTGACATTTCGGGTCGAGACCCTTCTTCAGACATATATGCTGACTGACTTACATTGGATTCTGGTTCAGCAACACCTGATAGTATACAGAACAAATGATCAGGAGGTATAAAGTATCTTAGCAGACTTAAATCTGGATAATTCTCCATGGCCCGATGGGATGTGTCCCAGGCTGCTATGAGAGGCAAGGAAGGGCTGGGCTTTGACTAAACATTGTCAATCTACTATGTCCACGAGTGAGGTGTCAGATAACTGGAGAGCAGCAATGTTGTACATTAATTCAAGAAGGACAACAGGGATAAGACAGATAATTTCAATTTGGTGATAGGGAAATTATTGAAAAAAAATCTAAGGGAAGATCTGCAGGATTAATTTGCAGACACAAGAGATTGCAAATGCTGGAATCTGGAGTGAAACAAAAGGCGCTGAACAGTCAAGCACTATTTGTGGACGTAAAAAGGGATAGGTTTAGACTTCGGTATATTATTGTCATGTGTTCTGAGGTACTGTGAAAAACTTTGTTTTGCATACTTTCCAATCAAATCAGATAATACTGACTCCCGTGCTCCCCGATTTACGATGCTTTGACTTGTGATATTTCGACTTTACGATCGACAAACGTTCGGCAACGGCAGCGAGCCGCCCGTCACTTCCGGTCACGTGATCGCAACATATACCAATGCATTTCGACTTGCGATATTTTCGGTTTACGATGATTTTATCGGAAAGTAACCCCATTGTAGGTCGAGAAGCAGCTGTATACATCAAGCTAAACTAATACAATCAAGCTAAACTCAAGTACAATAAGCAGAGCAAAGGGAAAGATATAGATGTCCAAGAGCTGCCGTCTAGCCCCTACAAGGTAGTGGTCAGTCCACTGGATCACAACAACAGCGCCTTTATTTGCAGAATAAACTGCACTTGCGGAAGCAAAGATTAGTTAATGATGTAGTCAGCAAAGAGCCCTTCAAGCTGTTAAAAAAGAGCCCTTCAATCTGTTAAAAATGAAGTTGTGAATGAAGATGAAGAACATATGAATATAATAATATTCCCATACCTTTCACTTTAAGAGAGGCTGTGGTTTGTTGATCTGCTGAAACACAGGTGTATTCTCCTGCATCTTCCAGTTTCAGATTGTAGATTAACAGTTCACTTATAGGACCTTTATTTTTTATTTTATATTTGTCACTGGAATGAAGTACCACAGTTCCTTTTCTCCACTCCACAGAAACATTTGACTTTGTTAGCTCACAATGCAGAGTGGTGGTGCTGCCCTCTTCAGCTTCTTTGTTCTGAAGCCCTTGTTTGAAAAGCACTGGAATGGCTGGAATAACAAGATTATGGTGCATTGCAATTAAAATCAAAATTTGCATTATTTCATTGTACAGTTGTACTTCTTACTTTTAAACCCCTAATTTTTAATGAAAAAAATTACCTTAACATTCAAAATCAAAATAGCTTGAATTAATCAATCACTCAGCCCTTCGAGCCTGCACTGCCATTCAATATGATCTTTGCTGATCATCCAAAATTAGTACCCAGTTTTGGCTTTTCCCCCATATCCCTTGAGCTTCCATTAACCCTAAGAGCTAAATCTAACTCTCTCTTGAAATAGTGCCCTGATGAGCTTTAGAGGAGTATGGGAAACAGGGCCCCTTTGCATTTAAAGAAAGCCTGGGAAAGGAAGCCCCAGTGTATTTAAAAGGTGCGTAGGAAACAGTGCCCCAGTGCAGTTAAAGGGTGCATGGAAAATTGAACCCAATGAGCCAGATGCCACACAATTTATGCTGGATGTAGATTTTGTTCTTACCATTAATTTTCAAGGAAGCACTGGTATGCTGATCTCCAATGTCGCATGTGTATCTTCCGCCATCTTGGGGTGTAGCTTTGTGAATAACCAGCTCAACAATGCATCCCTTTTGCTTCATTTCATATTTGGCACTTGGATGAAGCGGAGTTGATCCTTTCTTCCATTGTACCACTGCTTCTGGTATGCTAATTTCACAACGCAATGTGGCAGTTTCATCTTCTTGAGCTTTTTCATCCTTAAGTTTCTGCTTGAAGATCACAGGCACAGCTGTATGGGAAATATTAAAGACTCGATATTATAACAACTTATAAACTTGTCACTTCCAAATGTAAAATGAGGCTATGGTTACCCTGCATTGCTCTCTAACTTTTACAGCCAGTAACAATGGATGAAGAAAGAGAATCAAGGCTGACAAAATGCATTTTATTTAATTGCTGTCATCAGAACAAAATAAGATATAAGGTAAGAAACTATTCAATTCATCACTATTCAAAGTCACCTGTGATTATTTTATCATAGACTTTTCACAATCCCAGAAATTACTCCTGTGCTATAAGCAAAATTATGTTCCCCTTCCTTCTTTCTCTGTTGAAAAAGGGCTGAGTGATAATTTAAGAAAGACCTTTAAAATTATATGAAAAAACATAATCAAAATTTCACATTTGATAAGAAGAGTATTTTATCATTCATAGAAATAAATGAGTAAACAATATTATAAGAGGGAACAAAGATTAATGCAGGTAACGTTAAATGTGAAAGAATGGGAGATAGCTTATGCGGAGTATCAATGATACACTAATTTGATGGACTGGATATCCTTTTTCTGGACTATATTCCATACAGTTTTATAAATAAAAACATTTTACTTTCAGTATTAAGATGTCAAATGGAAATATCAAACTATGTTGGATACAAGGCAAGGCAACTTTATTTATATAGCACATTTCATACACGAGGCAGACTCAAAGTGCTTCACATAAAAACATGTCATACAATAAAATGAAATAATAAAATAAAATAAAATAGAAGAACTAAAAGAAAAGAAAAGCAAAATTAAAAATGCATTATAAAAAGTGCAAAACTTAAAAGTGCAATGTAGTTAAGATTTAGCTGAAAGCTCAAGTAAACATAAAAGTTTTCAGTCTTGTTTTCAAAGTGGTCAAAGTTGAGGCAAGTCTTAAATCTTCAGGAAGTTTATTCCAGCTATTTGTTGCATAGTAACTAAAACCTGCTTTCCCATGTTTTGTATTTACTCTGGGAATCACTAACAGATTGGTTTCAGAAGATCTTAGCGGTCTAGAAGGCTTATATAGTGGAAGCATGTCAGTGATATACTTTGGTCCTAAACCATGTAGTGATTTATCGGTGAGCAGCAGGATTTTAAAATCAATTCTCTGACATACAGGGAGCCAATGTAAGGATTTAAGAATTGGTGTAATGTGTTCAAATGTTTTGGTCTTTGTTAGAACTCTAGCAACAGCGTACTGAACAAGCTGTAGCTGCCTGGCAGTTTTTTTTCGGAAGACCTGCAAGGAGACCGTTACAATAATCTAGCCTACTAGTAATAAAGGCATGTACAAGTTTTTCTAAGTCTTGAGCTGACATGAGTCCTCTTAATCTTGCTAGCAGGATTTGTAAAGAGAAAAGGCAAATGCACCTGCTGATTAACCCTTCATACGAACATGAAGTGATTAGAATCAACAGGGGTAAGATTTTCTCGATTATTCTGTAGTTATTCCTGCAATAATAACATTATCAAATGTCTCTTGAAAGGGGAATTGTTATTAGCACTGTCATTAGTAATTCCTCAGACATGCATGGTCAAGGACCTATATGGATTAGAGGAATCAAATACAATGAGCAGCCCAAAGTTGAAAAGCATTGAACATCAATGTCAAATGTCAGCAAACTATTAATTTATGGAGAACATTGAAATTGAACCTAAAGGTCTCTCATTCCACCTCCTTCACTGACAGTTAAATGCACAAACCTATCAGTGGCAATTACAGCAGTAGTTGGGAATGTGGACTGTATCTGATTAGATATATTGGATGAGCTGCCAGAGGCTGGTACAACTACAACATTTAAAATACAACTAGACTAAGTGGGACTCATTGGGTCCCATGTTCACAAGGGAGGGCTGGTCCCCCAACGCAATATTCCACCTATCCACCAATTCCAATATTGGGGGGGGGGGGGGGGGGGGGGGGAGCGCTGGTATGGGTGTTGTGGGCTGAAGGGACTGGTCTCAAGAGGGCTAGTATGGGCATTGTGGGCCAAATGGTTCTTGGGGAGGCAGCTCAGTCCCTCAAGCCTGATGTGCTGGCAGCTCACTCACGGCTGGTGGCTGGCAGTTGACTCACGGTTATTCCTTGAAATTCCATTTCAAGCAGGGTGCAATGCCACCAAATTCAAATCAATTTTCCTACCATTTCAAGCAGGGTGCAAGGCCACCAAATTCAAGTGCAATTTCAAACCACTTCAAACAGGTTGCAAGGCCACCAAATTCAGGTGCAGTTTCCTACCACTTCAAGCAGGGTGCATGGCCACCGAATTCAAGTGCAGTTTCCTACCACTTCAAGCAGGGTGTAAGGCCCCCAAATTCAAGTGCAGTTTCATACCACTTCAAGCAGGTTGCAAGGCCACCAAATTCAAGTGCAGTTTCATACCACTTCAAGCGGGTGCAAGGCCACCAAATTCAAGTGCAGTTTCATACCACTTCAAGCAGGGTGCAAGGCCACCAAATTCAAATGCAGTTTCATACCATTTCAAGCAGGGTGCAAGGCCTCCACATTCAAATGCAGTTTCATACCATATCAAGCAGGGTGAAACCACCATAAAACCACACAAAACACCACACTCACAGTTCAGTAGACATTCAGTTTGTTCAGTTGATTCACAGCTCAGACAGTCGTGACCTCTCCCTCCCTCATCATGCAGAAACTGAGTCACACCCACACTTCCAGGTTTTATAATCCGTCCCCCTCCCACCGGAAAAGGTGTTGCCTTCATGGCGTGATTGACAGGAGAGAGATTTTCAACATTTTTTAAACACTAATAACACTTTTATTTTTCATAGATGGGAAGAATCCTCTGCACCTGATGAGCGGAGGGGGACTGAGTAAGATGGTCAAAAATCACAGCCGTAAGTGGTAGCGTTTTATCTAAAATCAATATACAGTGCAAACAGGAAGTTGTCAAGTTCAGACCACCAACCATTTGCAGTGCTTTTACTTCAACCCAACCCCCACCAACCATTTGCAGTGCTTTTACTTCAACACAACCCCCACCATCCATTTGCAGTGCTTTTACTTCAACCCAACCCCCACCATCCATTTGCAGTGCTTTTACTTCAACCCAACCCCCACCAACCATTTGCAGTGCTTTTACTTCAAACCAACCACATTTTCATTTTCAAACCACATTAAGGGCACTCAAGGTCAGTAAAACCACACTCACAGTTTAGTAGACATATGTTCCGTGTTAATCACAGCTCAGACTGAGAGACGTGACCCTCTCACTTCCCCCATCTTGCAGAGACTGACTGAGGCACAACACTTCCGGGTTTTATAGTCCCTCCCCCCTCCCACCAGCAGGGGCAGCAGAGAGAATCTCAACATTTTTTTAATCATTAATAACTCTTTTATTTTTGATCGATGGGAAAAATTCTCTTGTCCAGCGCAGCGGAGAGGAACTCTGAGTAAGATGGCCAAAAATCACAGCCTTAAGTGGCAGCGTTTTTTCTAAAATCATATGAAACAGAAAAACGGGAAGTGGTCAAGATCAGACTTTTAGTAATATGGATTTTGAAATCATAAGGAAATTTTCCACCAGAAGATGTAAAAAATTCACTGTTATTGCAACATCAGCAGCTGGGCAGAGGTCAGATTTAAAAAAAAGGTCAGATAGGTCAACAATTTCTAATTAAAAAGTTGGGAGAATAATGTACCAAATGTACAGAGTGGATTTCTAAAATCACAAGGAAAATCTCTACTGAAATATGTTAAAAAATTCCAGTTTCGGCGTCTGGTTTTCGAGGAGATACATTTCAAAGGCAAAATGACACACACACACAGTTTTAAAACTATATAGATATGGTGCATTGATAGGAAAGCGTTAGAGGGATATGAGCCAAATGCAGGCAAATGGTTATCTTAAAAAGATACCTTGATCAGCTTGGGAGAGTGGGGCTTGTTTCTGTGCTGGATAACTTTACTACTCTATGACTATTTCAACAGAACCAGATTTACCAGCTGAACGTTATCAAAGTTGATTCAACTATCAAAGTTGATTCAACTAATTCATCATAGGCTCTATTATACCTTTCTGGAACATTGAGAGAAAACAAGAATGCAATCCTGGACTACCTAGTCAGCCTTACCCACTCCCTCCAACAATCAGCAAGATAGTCTAACTCTCTTGATTAGCATAAAAATCTGATTTTCCATTCTTAGACAAAAATGCAGCCTTCCCGATAACTAACATGTACTCTGAATATTTCTGCAACAAACTTCAATCAAAGTCAGTGTTGTTCGGCTTCTGCAAAGACGGTCCCATTCTAGTTAACAGCCCAACTACTATCAAGAACAAATATTTGATACAACACAATCATTAGTGGGCAATGAATCTATTCCTCGGTCCACAACAGTCCCAACAAACTATCAAACAAGATATCACAACCTCTGAATTTCACTGCTTCCAGACCCTTGAGAAGACCTGCAAGCAAGCAAGAATTTGCATTCAAATTATACCATATTTTCATAAACCTATTTCAAAGTACATTAAAAAAAAAAAAATTACATTTGAAGTTCTGAAAGACATTATGAAATTACAAATAATCATAGTGGCAACTTCATGAACATGAATCAGTTCAGGAAGCAAGAAAAATGGAGAAATGATTGCAAAGGTTTCAGAAACTTTGGGGGAATTTGACATTGGAAAGGTGAAAATTTAAAATTACAGGAAGATTGGCAACAAATGTTTTGATGGTCAGAGAAATAAAGAAACAAGAGTTGTTAATCACATCACTGACTACAAGCGAAGAAGTTCATTCATTTGTAGCTGGGTCACGAGTGAGTTAATTGATCTGGTGATAGGTCTCACAGAACATCATATACTGTATTAAAGAGAAGCTACAAAAATGTGCATAGCAGATGATAAAAGAAGTGAGCAATTAAGTTGGAAGAATATAAGGTAAAAGTTGCAGCAAGAATTAAATATATGTTCATCTCACATTAGTGTTTCAGTTGAAAGTGAGAGAGAACTAAGCAGGTAGTATGTAGTGAATAGATTTGTCATGCATTTAAAGTGATTTTAAAAGAGCACAAGGATGTAACAGACATGATGAAAAGGCGAGTAAGTGTTACCAATATAAATGTAAAAGCCTACATGATGAAACTTAACGCTGATTAGGATTGAATAATGACTTCGTACCCTTCACTTTTAAGCAAGCGCTGGTCTGTTGATCTCCAGAATCACAGCTATATGTTCCAGCATCTTCTATTTGCAGATTGTGAATTAATAATTCAGTGATGGCACCTTGCTGTTTCATTTCATACTTTTCAGTTGGGTGGAGTGCCATAGATCCTTTTTTCCATTCTACAAGAACACCAGGTTTTGTAATTGCGCAGCGCAATGTGGCAGTACCATCCTCTTCAGCTTCTACATTCTGAAGCTCTTGTTTGAAAAGCACAGGCAAGGCTGAATAAAGTATTAACATGAATCATTTAACATCTAAGTGAGAGCGCATAACATTGCATCAGATGCATAACATTGGACAAACACAATTAAAAAAAAATTTAAATCATACTTTTGTAACAATCACCTTGATTTAGTGCAAGAAGTGGTGAAGCTTATTAGCACACTGCCTTTAATCCAGAAAACAGGAGGTAACTTTTAGATTTCTGCAAGGTTGTCAATTTTTCAGCATTCCCCATAGTCTGTGCTAGTCAAAAGTTTCCCCATAATCACATAATTGCCTGACATGAATGGAACTGTACAAGATGTCGCAGAGCATGGTGACTCTTGCACAGTCCCAGGTGGTTCTACTTGCAAATATTACAGTCGTTCTACTTTGGTAAATCTTACTTCTAAGTCGGTCAGCTGCAGCTATAACACTATGCATTTGTGTATTTTTTTCTTTGCACTACCTGAGGTGCTTATATATGGTATGATTGGTCTAGATGACACAAAACAAACTCTCTCACTGTATCTCAAGCATACGTGACAATAATAAACCAATCCCAGTAAAGCTAAATTCATACGAGTCGTGCTGTAAGAAATAATAATATAAATTTTTTATGCTATGCTACCATACTTACAGTTAAGAAAACAGCTTAGTAACATCTTGGCATGATATAATTGTCAAAATGTGATATAATTATTGATAGAAACTTAGAGATGGTAAGGATAATGGATAGATAGGTAACAGAGCAGGTGATAGGTTACACGTAACGTCAGATAAAAAAGAGCAGCTACAAAGAAGTGCAGAGTAGTTGTAAAAATAAATAAGCAAGAATGGTCCGAAGTAGAGTAAATGAATGGATGATGGTCTTCTCACATTAGTCTTTGGGATGAAAATGACAAAAACCAAAGCAGAAAATGTGGAATGAATAGATTTGTCCTGCCATTTACAGTGATTTTAATAGAGTACAAGGATGAAACAGACATGGGGATACGGCCACTAAGTGTTACCCTATATAAATGTAAAAGGTTATATGATGAAAAAATAGTACTGATTAGGAGTGAATAATGACTTCGTACCCTTCACTTTTAAGCAAGCGCTGGTCTGTTGATCTCCAGAATCACAGCTATATGTTCCAGCATCTTCTTTTTGCAGATTATAAATTAATAATTCAGTGATGGCACCTAGCTGTTTCATTTCATACTTTTCAGTTGGGTGGAGTGCCATAGATCCTTTTTTCCATTCTACTCGTGCACCAGGTTTTGTAATCGCACAGCGCAAGTTGGCAGTACCATCCTCTTCAGCTTCTACATTCTGAAGCTCTTGTTTGAAAAGCACAGGTAAAGCTGAGGAATGTATTAACGTGAGGTATTTAATATCTTGGTGAAATTTACAAAAGATGCATAACATTGGACAACACAACTTAAAATAAAATAATAAAGTAGCAATCACCTTGATTTTGTGCGAGATATGAAGGTGAAGCTTATTGCCTTTAATCCAGAAAACAGGAAGTAACTTTTAGATTTCTGCAAGGTTGTCAATGGTTCAGCACTCCCCACAGTCTGTACTAGTCAAACCTTTCCCCGTCATAATCACAGAAAATTACCTGACATGAATGGAACTGTACAAGATGTCGCAGAGCATGGTGACTCTTGCACAGTCCCAGGTGGTTCTACTTGCAACTATTACAATCGTTCTACTTTGTTAAATCTTACTTCTAAGACTGTCAGCTACAGCCTTAACGCTATGCATTTGTGTATTTTATTATTTGCACAACCTGAGGTACTTATATATGGTAATTGGCCTAGGTGACACAAAACAAACTTTTTCACTGTACTCAAGTAAACGTGACTATAATATACCAATACCAGTAAAGCTAAATTCATACGTCCTGCTGTAAGAAGTAAGAATGTATTTTTAATGCTCTGCTACCATATAATTACAGTTAAGAAAACAGCTTAGTAACATCTTGGCATGATATAATTGCCAAAATAAAAGTGATATATACTTATTGATAGAAAAGTAGAGATGGTGAGGATAATGGATAGATAGGTAACAGAGCAGGTGATAGGTTACATTGAATGGCAGATAAAAACAGCAGCTACAAAGAAGTGCAGAGTCGTTGTTAACATAACTAAGTAAGAAAGGTCAGAAGAAGATAGAGTAAATGAATGGATGATGGTCTTCTCACATTAGTCTTTAGGATGAAAATGACAAAGACCAAAGCAGATAATATGGAATGAATAGATTTGTCCTGCCATTTAAAGTGATTTTAATAGAGTACAAGGATGTAACAGACATGGGGATACGGCCACTAAGTGTTACCCTATATAAATGTAAAAGGCTACACGATGAAAAATAGTACTGTTTGGGGGGGTGAATAACGACTTCGTACCCTTCACTTTTAAGCAAGCACTGGTCTGTTGATCTCCAGAATCACAGCTATATGTTCCAGTATCTTCTATTTGCAGATTGTGAATTAATAATTCAGTGATGGCACCTTGCTGTTTCATTTCATACTTTTCAGTTGGGTGGAGTGCCATAGATCCTTTTTTCCATTCTACAAGAGCACCAGGTTTTGTAATTGCGCAGTGCAATGTGGCAGTGCCATCCTCTTCAGCTTCTACATTCTGAAGCTCTTGTTTGAAAAGCACAGGCAAAGCTGAATAAAGTATTAACATGAATCATTTAACATCTAAGTGAGGTTAACACCAGATGCATAACATTGGACAAACACAATTTTTTTTTAAATCACACTTTTGTAACAATCACCTTGATTTAGTGCAAGAAGGTGAAGCTTATTAGCACACTGCCTTTAATCCAGAAAACAGGACTAACTTTTAGAGTTGTACAAGGTTGTCAATGGTTCAGCACTCCCCAGTCTGTTAGTCAAAAGCTTCCCCGTCATAATCACAGGAAATTGCCTGACATGAATGGAACTGTACAAGATGTCGCAGAGCATGGTGACTCTTGCAGTCCCAGGTGGTTCTACTTGCAACTATTACAGTCGTTTTACTTTGTTAAATCTTACGTCTAAGACAGTCAGCTGCAGCTATAACGCCATGCATTTGTGTATTTTCTTCTTTGCACACTTATATATATGGTATGATTGGTCTAGGTGACACAAAACAAACTATTTCTCTGATCTCAAGTACACATGACAATAATAAACCAATACCAGTAAAGATAAATTCATACGAGTGCTGCGGTAAAAAGAAAATATATATTTTAAATGCTATGCTATCATACTTACAGTTAAGAAAACAGCTTAGTAACATCTTGGCATGAGATAATTGTCAAAATGTGATATAATTATAGATAGAAAAGTAGAGATGGTGAGGATAATGGATAGATAGGTAACAGAGCAGGTGATAGGTTACACGGAACGTCAGATAAAAAAGAGCAGCTACAAAGAAGTGCAGAGTAGTTGTTAAAATAAATAAGCAAGAAAGGTCAGAAGTAGAGTAAATGAATGGATGATGGTCTTCTCACATTAGTCTTTGGGATGAAAATGGCAAAGACCAAAGCAGAAAATATGGAATGAATAGATTTGTCCTGCCATTTAAAGTGATTCTAATAGAGTGCAAGGATGAAACAGACATAGGGATACAGTCACTAAGTGTTACCCAATATAAATGTAAAAGGCTATATGATGAAAAATAGTACTGATTAGGGGTGAATAATGACTTCGTACCCTTCACTTTTAAGCAAGCGCTGCTCTGTTGATCTCCAGAATCACAGCTATATGTTCCAGCATCTTCTATTTGCAGATTGTGAATTAATAATTCAGTGATGGCACCTTGCTGTTTCATTTCATACTTTTCAGTTCGGTGGAGTGCCATAGATCCTTTTTTCCATTCTACTCGCGCACCAGGTTTTGTAATCGCACAGCGCAATGTGGCAGTACCATCCTCTTCAGCTTCTACATTCTGAAGCTCTTGTTTGAAAAGCACAGGCAAAGCTGTGGGATGTATTAACGTGAGGTATTTAATATCTTGGTGAAATTTACACAAGATGCATAACTTTGGGTAAAACAACAATATTACTTTTGTAACAATCATCTTAATTTAGTGCAATCATCTTAATCATCTTAATTGAAGGTGAAGCTTATTAGCACGCTGCTTTAATCCAGAAAACAGAAACTAACTTTTAAGATTTCTACAAGGTTGTCAATGGTTCAGCACTCCCCACAGTCTGTCCTAGTCAGAACTGTCCCCGTCATTATCACAGGAAATTACCTGACATGAATGGAACTGTACAAGTTGTTGCAGAACATTGCGACTCTTGCACAGTCCCAGGTGGTTCTACTTGCAACTATTAGTCGTTCTACTTTGTTAAATCTTACCTCTAAGACAGTCAGCTGCAGCTATAATGCCATGCATTTGTGTATTTTATTATTTGCACTACCTGAGATACTTATATATGGTATGATTGGCCTGGATGACACAAAAAAAGTATTTCACTGTATCTCAAGTAAATGTGACAATAATATACCAATACCAGTAAAGCTAAATTCATACTGGTTAGGTCTTTATTCTCTGGAGCGCAGAAGGTTAAGGGGGGACTTGATAGAGGTCTTTAAAATGATGAGAGGGATAGACAGAGTTGATGTGATCAAGCTTTTCCCTTTGAGAATAGGGAAGATTCAAACAAGAGGACATGACTTCAGAATTAAGGGGCAGAAGTTTAGGGGTAACATGAGGGGGAACTTCTTTACTCAGAGAGTGGTAGCGGTGTGGAATGAGCTTCCAGTGGAAGTGGTGGCGGCAGGTTCGTTGGTATCATTTAAAAATAAATTGGATAGGCATATGGATGAGAAGGGAATGGAGGGTTATGGTATGAGTGCAGGCAGGTGGGACTAAGGGAAAAAAGTTGTTCGGCACGGACTTGTAGGGCCGAGATGGCCTGTTTCCGTGCTGTAATTGTTATATGGTTATATGGTTATACGAGTCCTGCTGTAAGAAGTAAAAATATATTTTTAATGCTATGCTACCATACTTAAAGTTAAGAAAACTGCTTAGTAACATCTTGGCATGATATAATTGTCACTACATAAGTGATATAAACATTGATAGAAAAGTAGAAATGTTGAGGATAATGGATAGGTAACGGAGCAGACTGCCTTTAATCCAGAAAACAGGAAGTAACAGGAACAGCCCAGAACTGAACACAATACTCTAAATGAGGCCTCACCTACGTTTTATACGACTGCAACATGACCTCCCAAATTCTATACTCAATACTCTGACTGATGGCTAATGTGCCAAAAGCCTTTTTGACCACCCTATCTACCTTCGACTCCACGATCCCTTCAAGGAACCATGCACCTGCACTCCACAATCCCGCTGCTCTACAACACTCCCCAATGGCCTACCATTCATTGTGTAGGTCCTGCCCTTGTTTGACTTCCCAAAACGCAATAGCTCACATTTCTCTGTATTAAATTCCATTAACCATTCCTTAACCCACCTGGCCAATCGATAAAGATCTTGCTGCAACTTTTCACAACCATATTCACTATCTGCAAAACCACCCACTTTTGTATCATCAGCAAACTTGCTAATCTTGCTATGTATGTTCTCATCCAAATCATTGATATAGATGACAAACAGTAACAGGCCCAGCACCAAGCCGAGGCACACCACTAGTTAGAGGCCTCCAGTCCGAGAAGCAACCTGCCACCATTACCCTCTGCTTCCTTCCAGGAGCCAATTTTCTATCCATGTCAAATGTCATGTCAAATTACCTGACATGAATGTGACTGAACAAGATGTTGCTGAGCCTGGCATCACTTGCATAGTGCCAGGGGATCTATTACAGTTGTTCTTCTCTTCTAAATCTTAACTGTAAGACTGTAAGCTGCAGCTGTAATGCTATGCATTCTGTTTTTTTTATTGTATGCTCTGCACGACCTGATGTACTTATATATGGTATGATTGGCCTGGTTGACGCACACTGTATCTCAGTACATGTGACAATAATAAACCAATTCCAATAAAGCTAATTTCATACGAGTCCTGCTGTAAGATTTCAAAAATATATTTTTAATGCTACGCTACCATACTTACAATTTAGAAAACTGCTTGGTAACATCTTTTCATCATATAATTTTCAAAATATAAGTGATATAAACATCGATAGATGGTGATTAACATTAATCATTTAATATCTGAGTGAAGTTTACACAAGATATATAACTTTGGGCAATACAATTCTTTTAATATTACTTTGTTAACAATCACATTGATTTAGTACGAGAAATGAAGCTTGTAACCACACTGCTTTTAATCCACAAAACTGAGAAACGTTTGGATTTCTACAAAGTTGTCAATGGTTCAGCACTCCCAAAGTCTGTGCTCCTCACAACTTTCCCTATCATAATCAAAATAAATGTTTTGACATGAATGGGACTGAACAAGATGTCACTGGAACATGGCAACTCTTGCATACTGGCCTAGATGGTTCTATTTGCAACTATTACAATTGTTCTACTCTTGAAATTCTAAATTCTAAGATGGTCAACTGCAGCTATAATGCTGTGCATTCTGTTTTTTCATTCCTTTGCTTTACCTGATGGATGATATGATTTGTCTGGATGGTACACAAAAAAGTATTTCACTGGATGGTACACATGACAATAATAAACCAATACTAATATAGCTAATTTCATACCTCCTGCTGTAAGAAGTGAAAATATATTTTAATGCAATGCAACCATACTTACAGTTTAGAAAACTGCTTGACATTATATAATTTTCAAAATAAAAGTGATATAAATGCCTATCGAAGTAGAGATGGTGAAGGAAATGGATTGATTAAAAGTGACAGAACAGGTGATAAATTACACAGAACATCAGATAATAAAGAGAAGCTACAAAGAAGTGCATAGTAGATATCAAAAGTAAGCAAGCAAGGCTGGAAGGACATAGAGTAAAGGAATGGATGATGCACAACGGTGAAATGTGACGAATAAACCCGTATTGTATTGTAGTATTGTATGTTCTTCTCACATTACTGTTTAGGATAAAAATGGTTATAGACCAAAGCAGGAAATATGCAGTGAATAGATTTGTCCTGCTATTTGTGATTTTAAAATACAAAGATGTAACAGACAAGATTAAAAAGCCTATATGTGTTATAAATAAAAATATAAAAGGACAACATGATGAAAAATAGCACTGATTAGGGGGTGAATAATGACTTCCTACCCTTCACTTTTAAGCAAGCGCTAGTCTGTTGATCTCCAGAATCACAGCTATATGTTCCAGCATCTTCTATTTGCAGATTATGAATTAATAATTCAGTGATGGCACCTTGCTGTTTCATTTCATATTTCTCAGTTGGGTGGAGTGCCATAGATCCTTTTTTCCATTCTACATGCGCACCATGTTTTGTAATCGCGCAGTGCAATTTAGCAGTACAATTCTCTTCAGCTTCTACATTCTGAAGCTCTTGTTTAAAAAGCACGGGCAAAGCTGAGGGATATATTAACAGGAATCATTTAATATCTGAGTGAAGTTAACACAGGATGCATACATTTGGACAACACACTTTTAAAAAATAATGCTTCGGTAACAATCTCCTTGATCAGGTGTGGGAAATGAAGATCAAGAATATTAGCACATTGCCTTTAATCCAGAAAACTAAAATTAACTTTTAGTTTTCCAAAAAGTTGTCAATGGTTCTGCAATCCCCACAGTCTGTGTTCTTCACAACTTTCCCTATCATAATCACAGGAAATTACCCGACGTGAATGGGACTGAACAAGATGCTGTGGAGCATGATGACTCTCGATACTGGTTTCGGTGGATCTATTTGCAACTATTACAATCATCCTACTCTTTAAATCTTTTAAGGTTGTCAACCGCAATGTAACTCTATCTCAGTACACATGACGATATTAAACCAATTCCAGTAAAGCTAAATTCATACGAGTCCTGCTGTAAGATGTCAAAATATATATTTTATGCTATGCTACCTTACTTACAGTTTAGAAAACTGCTTAGTAACACTGTGACGTGATATTATTTTCAAAATATAAGATCCAATGAAGAAATCTGCAGTGAATAGATTTGTCCTGCCATTTATGATGATTTTAAAAGACTACAAGTATATAACAATAGATACACACAAAAAGCTGGAGTAACTCAACTGTATCTCTGGAGAAAATAGGTGACATTTCAGGTTGAGATCCTTCTTCAGACTGCATAGAACAGTATATAAGTATTTTATCCGAAGTATATAACAGACTAGGTGAAAAGGTCATTAAGTATTACAAACTAAATGTAAAAGCCTACATGATGAAAAATAGTACTGATTAGGGTTGAATAATAACTTCGTACCCTTTACTTTTAAGCAAGCGCTAGTCTGTTGATCTCCAGAATCACAGCTATATGTTCCTGCATCTTCTATTTTCAGGTTATGAATTAATAATTCTGTGATGGCACCTTGCTGTTTCATTTCATACTTTTCAGTTGGGTGGAGTGCCATAGATCCTTTTTTCCATTTTACTAGAGAACCAGGTTTTGTAATCGCACAGCGCAACGTGGCAGTACCATTCTCTTCAGCTTCTTCATTCTGAAGCACTTGTTTGAAAAGCACAGGCAAAGCTGAGGATGCATTAACACGAGTTTTAATATCTTGGTGAAATTTAGACAAGATGCATAACTCTGGGCAATACAAATCCTTTAATGTTACTTTGGTAACAATCACCTTGATTTGGTACGAGAAATGAAGGTAAAGCTTATCACCGCACTGCTTTTAAACCAGAAAACTGATAAAAAACATTGTTTTAAAAAAAAAGTTGGTCAATGGTTCAGCACGCCCCAAAGACTACGCTCTTCACAACTTTTCCTATCATAATCACAGGAAATTACCCGACATGAATGGGACAGAACAAGATGTCCCAGAGCGTGGCAACTCTTGCATAATGGCCCCGGTGGTTCTATTTACAACTATTACAATAGGTCTACTCTTGAAAATCTGAATTCTAAGACGTTCGGCTGCAGCTGTAATACTAAGCACTCTGTTTAATTTTCCTTCGCACTACCTGATGTACATATGTCTAGGTTTGTCGGGGTGGCACACAAAATAAAGTCTTTCATTGTAACTTCCCACTTGTGGCAGTATTAAACCATTACCAATAAAGTTCTAAATACATGTTTAACACCCTGCTCCCATATTTACAGTTTGGGAACCTGCTTAGTTACAGCATGACATGATATTATTTTCAAAATATAAGATATATAAATACCAATTGAGGCAGTGAAGGTAAGGGATTGATATAAAGTGAAGGTAATGGATTGATAAAAACTAACTGCCAGCAAATACGGGAAATGTTAGTTGTATTAAGAATCCTTACTATAGACAATTGGAAAGCATGCGTCACAGGTTGCTGAGGGAAATGTAACAGAAGTGATTGCAAAAATCTTACCGACTTCATGGCACCAGGAAGTGGCAAATATAAGACATGTGTTTATGAATATCCTTCTAAATAACTACAGGCTGATCAGCTCACATCAGTGACAGGCAAAATTTTAAAAATAAATGATAATTTTCAGGACAGCTTTCAATGTACCTTTTACAAAATAACATTATATTTAAAGTTAAGAAAGACATACTGAAATGACAAAGAAACGCAATGGAAACATCATGAACATGAATCAACTTGAGAAACGGGAGAGATTTTGCAGAACTGACTACATTTCAGAAACTACAAGGAATTTGAGATTGGAAAGATGAAAATTTACGAATTAGAAGATTACAAGTAGATTTGATAACAACTGTTTTGATGGTCAGTGAAACAATGAAACAGGAGTTGTTAATCACATCATCAAGCATAGGTTAATAAGTTCATTAATTTATAGCCGAGTCATGAGTGTAACATGGCAGGTGACAGGTTACATGGAACATCAGCTAAGAAAGAGCGGCTACAAAGCAGTGCAGAGGATAAATTAATTGACGAAATAAGGTTCGAAGAAGATAAAGAAAGAATGAATAATGCAGCAAGGATGAAAAATATATTCTTCTTACATTAGTATTTAGGATGAAAATGACAAATCAATGACTAAAGAAATAAATCTGTAGTGAACAGATTTGTCCTGTCATTTAAGATGATTTCAAAAGAGTAGGATGTAACAGACAAGATGAAAAGGCCAGTGAGTATTACAAATACAAATGTAAAAGCTTCACGATAAAAAAAAATACTGAATAGCAGTTAATAATGACTTCAGTCTTCCTACCCTTCACTTTTAAGCAAGCGCTAGTCTGTTGATCTCCAGAATCACAGCTATATGTTCCAGCATCTTCTATTTGCAGATTGTGAATTAATAATTCAGTGATGGCACCTTGCTGTTTCATTTCATATTTTTCAGTTGGGCGGAGTGCCATAGATCCTTTTTTCCATTCTACTTGAGCAGGTTTTGTAATTGCGCAGTGCAATGTGGCAGTACTATCCACTTCAGCTTCTACATTCTGAAGCTCTTGCTTGAAAAGCACAGGCAAAGCTGAGGGATGTATTAACAGGAATAATTTAATATCTGAGTAAAGAATCATAACTTTGGGCAACACAAATAATGCTTTGGTAATAATCGCTCTAATTTGGTGTGAGAAATGAAGATGAAGTTTATTAGCACAACAACTTTAATCCAGAAATCTCAAAGCAACCTTTGAATTTCCACCAAGTTGTCAATGGTTTAGCACTCCCCACAGCCTGCTCTTCTTAACTTTCCCTATCATAATCACCAGTGAATTACCTGCCATGAATGGGACTGAACAAGATGTTGTGGAGCATGGCGATGCTGGCCTCGTTGGATCTTTTTTCATCTATTACAATTGTTCACCTCTTTTAAATCTTGAACTTTTTAAATCATCCTACTCCTTGAAATCTTGAACTGTTTTAGATCTAAGAGCTGCAGTTATAACTCCATGCACTCTGTTTATTTTCCTTTGCACTACTTAATGCACTTATCTATGATATAATGTGCCTGGATGGCAGAAATAAGTATTTCACTGTCTCTTAGTACATATGACAATAATAAACTAATACCAATAAAGCTAATTTCATACACGTCCTTCTGCAAGAGGTCCAAATGCATTTTTAATACTATGCTACAATATTTACAGTTTAGAAAACTGCTTAGTAAGACCATGACAATATTATTTTCAAAATCTATATTACTAAAAGTCTGTTCTTGACCGGTTTTGGCCATCTGTGCTGCGATTTCCAAGAGAACACCGCCACCTACGGCCGTCATGTTTGGCCACCTCGTTCAGAGCCCCCCTCCGCCGCATGTGTGCCAAGGATTTTTCCCGTCGATGAAAATTGACAGAGATGTTAATGTTTTTACAAAATTCCCCCATTCTCTCTGCTGCCCCTGCTGGAGGGAGGGGGAGGGACTATAAAACCAGGGTGTGCCTCAATCAGTCTCTGTAAATGGTGTGCCTCAATCAGAGCTCTGAATGACACTGAACAAATGTCTACAGCACTGTGAGTACCCTTAATTTGGTTTGAAAATGAAAATATGGTTAGAGGTAAAAAAGCACTGCCTGCAAATGGTTGTTTGGGTTGAAGTAAAAAGGCACTCTCTCTCTCTCTCTTCCCCTCCTCTCTCTCCCCACTTCTCCCCCCCCTCCCCCCCCCATCTCCTCTCCCCCCCATCTCCTCTCCCCCCCATCTCCTCTCTCCCCCCCCCCCTCTCCTCTCTCCCCCCCCCCTCTCCTCCTCCCCCCCTCTCCTCTCCCCCCTCTCTCCTCTCCTCTCCCCTCTCCCCCCTCCCCTCTCCCTCCCTCCTCTGCACTCCCCCTCCTCTCTCTCCCCTCTTTTTCTTCCTCCCCCCCTCCATCCCCTCCCCCACCTCCCCTCCCCTCCACACACCCCTCCCCTCCACACACCCCTACCCCCTTCCCTCCACCCTCCCTCCCCCTCGCTGCTCCCCACCTCTCCCCACCCCTCATCTCACCCCCCTCTCCTCCCCCCCCTCTCCTCCCCCCCTCTCTCTCCTCCCCCCCTCTCTCTCCTCCCCCCCTCTCTCTCCTCCCCCCCCCCTCTCCTCCTCCCCTCCATTAGCGTGAGTGCGGGGGGGGGGGGGGGTAGTTAGTGTGTGACGCTGCATGCCGCCTCCCCCCCCACAACCACACGTTGGGGGTACAGACCCAACAGGTCTGCACTTGGTCTAGTATGTGATATAAATATCCATAGAAGTAGAGATGGTGAAGGTAATGGAAGGTGAAAACTAGCTTCCAGTAAATACGGGAAAAGCTTAGTCACAAAACTTGCCACGGGATATGGGGTAAATGTAACAAACGAGCTTGCAAAAATCTTACAAATTTTACAAGACACCAGGAAGTGGAAATATGTCACTCATTTAATCAAAGGTGTAAGAACATTCTGAGTAACTATAGGCTGAAGAGTTCTCTATCAGCGACGGAGAAAGTTTAGAGATAAATGATTAACAGATATTTGGAGAGCTTTGAGTTAATTAGAGAGAGCCAGCAAAGTTTTTCAAAAGCAGATGGTGTTTTTGACTTGGGCTAAGGGCTTGGTACCATTTTGTATGACTCCATGATCCTATGTAACAAGTGGCTTGCCACAGGAACATGTGGTGGTGTCTCACTATTTTACAATTTATATAAATAGTTTGTATGTAGGCATTAGAGACATAGTTGCAAAATTTGACACAGAGGGAGGTAACAAAGTTAGTTGTGAAGAAGAATTATGGAATTTGTTTTACAGTTGAACTCTTATCAGAAAGGATTAATAACGACTATTTATGATTTTGAAATTACAAATAGATACATTTGATAAACTTAAGAATGACGGAAAGAGAACTCCAAATGTCTTTATCTATAGAGAAATGGGAGAGCATTCTTCAATTAGTTTATACTCTTCAATGTGTGCAAGGCACGCTTTGATACAATTTAAGGTGGTTCACAGAGCTCATATGTCAAAAGATAAGTTAGCTCGTTTTTATGGTCATATAAATCCTACCTGTGACAGATGTAACTCTGAAGTGGCCTCACTGACCCATATGTTTTGGTCCTGCCCTTCTTTGGAAAAATATTGGAAATAGATTTTTGATACTATTTCTGTGGTCTTAGGCATAGATTTACAACCTCATCCTATTACTGCAATTTTTGGGCTACCAATGTTAGATTCTATTCATTTGTCCCGCTCCGCCCATCGGTTGATTGCTTTTACCACATTAATCGATAGATGATCTATTTTATTTAAATGGAAAGACTCCAACCCTCTGACCACACTCTAGTGTTATTCTGAAACGATATCATGTTTAAATTTAGAAAAAAATTAGGAGTGACATTGTTGAACCCTTGGTTAAATTTGATAAGACTTGGGGAAAATTTATTGAACATTTTCATACAACATAAATTGCTCCCTCTTTAACCTTTATAAAAATTATTTAACCTCTATAGGGTGGAACGGACTTGACGACAAACAGACATAAATTGTTGAAATTCTCAGTTCAGATTCGGTTTTGCTTTGCTTTGTTTTTTTATCTATTTTATTTTTATGCGTATTTTATTATTATTAATTTTTCTCTTTTTTATTCTTTCTTTAGTTTAGGGGGGTTTTGTTTTTTTTTCCTTTTTTCTTTTTCTTTTGTCTTTTAATCTTTGTGGGTTTTTTTTACATTTATAAGTTTCCTTTTAAAGATTTAACTATATTTACATAGAGACCGGGAGGTCTATATTCATTGTGTATTTTGACACTGGTCTCATATTAGGTTATATCTGTTATTAATGTAATCCTGATCCCTATGTATCAATGCCATTGTTATGTTTATCATTATTCTTTTTGCTCTGTTTTTTATGTTTTATTTTTGCTTTTTTTGGGAAAAAAACAATAAAAAGATTTTAAAAGAAAGAAGAATAAAGGAGACTTCAAAAAGATATACAGGACAAAAATATGGCAAATGGGAGTCCAATATGGGAAAACATGATATTGTTCACTAGCAAGAAAAATATAAAAGCATAATAAGTAAATGCTGAGAAATGTCAGATGTCTTAGATCTGAAAATGGATTTCTAGTGCACTATTTCCAAAAGGCTAGAATAATTGGGATGGCTAGGATGAAGGTTATTGCTTATTAGTCGTTAGGCTATGATTCAGGTATGTAAGGCATTGGTGATACCACATTTGGAATACAATTGTGGTTTCCTTATGTTAGAAAGGGCATTAATGTGTTGGAAGCAAATCAGAAAAGGTTTATAGCTAGAATGTGTGAAATGTTTATGTGGAAAGGATGGTTGACTAAGCTTGCATCAACTTTAGTTTAGGGGATTCCGTTTGTAGATAGAGAGTGGAAACATGCCCTTTGGCCTACCTAGTCCACACCATTCACCTGTACACTAGTTCTATGGTATCCCAATTTTGCATCTTACACACTAGGGGCAATTTACAGAAACCAATTAACCTACAAACTTGTATGTCTTTGGAATGTGGGAAGAACCTGGAGCCCCTGGAGAAAACCAACGGGGTTGCAGGGATAACGTACAAACTCAGTACAGACAACACCATAGTCAAGATCGAATCCGGATCTCTGCCGCTATAAGGCAGCAAGTCTACCACTGTGCTACTGTGCCGCCCCCTTGAGAAGTGATTGATTGAAACATACAAGGGATATTTACAAGATGGATGTGGAGAGGATATTTTCTTTTGTGGTTCATTCTTTAAAAATAAAGGGTCACTCATTAAGATGAAAATGAGACAATATTTTCTTTCCCATCAGAGATTGATCAATCTTTGAAGCTGTCTCAGAGTCTGTGGCAGATAGATTCTTGATCAATTTGCTGTAGGTAGACAGGTATGTGGAAATGAGTTTGCAATTAGATCACTCATGATCCTGTTGAATATTAGTCAGCTGCGAAGGAGGATGGCGTGTTTCTGCTCCCATTTCAAATGTTCATGTGTATATGATTAACCTAACTGTATTTCTTTGATAGAGTCTTGAAGATGATGTCCTCCATTTGTCTATGTCTTTCAGAAAAGGTTTAATAAACTACCACATGAAAGACTAGTTACCACAATTGAGTTTCATGGAAGAGACTGCTAGTGTCAGCTTTGACACACAAAATATACAGGCTTAATAACAAACAGTGAACCATGATTTAAAAAAAGTTGTTTTTCAAACTGGATGATGACAGGAATGTCAGTGTTTGTTCCAGTGTTTGTTTCGATATATATAAATGATATATATATATATAGGAATATACGATACAGGGATACGCAGTAAACTTGTGCAGCTTATACCAAACTTGGATATATAATAAATATTGATAATGATTCTAATCGACTGTGAAAGGACATAGATAAACTAGCAGAATTATTGGTCAAATTACAAGTGAAACTTAATGCAGAGAAAGGTGGAAAAGTGAATTTTGGCAGCAGGGATTGAAACAGACAACGTAGGCTTCATTGCACAGTTCTAATACATTTGAGGAACAGGAGGATCCGAGGATTTACATGCTTAGATCTATGATTGCAGCAGAATTTGTTGAGAGAATAGTTATAAAGCATAGAGAGATATTGGGATTAATAAATAGGAGTACGGAGTACCAAAAAAAAGTTTAGTTGAACATTCTAACGGTCTTGTTGGACCACAAGGGAACTGTGTTCAGTTCAGATTATCAGAACCTTAGGAAGGATATAATGGTTCCTGAGATGATTCAGATTAAAAGATTATGGGGAGAAGACCAGATAATAGGGTTGAGAGGAAAAGCCAGATCAGCTATGTTTGAATGGTGGAGTAGACTCGATGGGCCCAATGGCCTACTTATGCTCCAACAATGGCCTACTATGACTTATGAAGAGAGGAATTTATTAGATTGGTCTGGGGATGATGGATTTTAGCAACAAAGTTGGATTGGAGAAGCTGGGCTTGTTCTTCTCGAGTAAACCAAAATGTTGACCATCCCTTTGCCTCCAATGATGCTGCCTGACCCACTGATGTTTCTCCAACAGGTTGTTTTGTGCTCCCGATTACAGTCTCCATAAGAATATAGCAGGTTTGGATCATGTAGACAAAGTAAAGCTGTATGATTAGTTGAATCATAGGAGATAGAGACAAGAAATAAAGGTAGGATCTGATCAAGAATCTTTTTTTTTTTAAACTTTAATGGTACTGACCTGGAACCTGCTATCTACAAGAAGAGTAAAAGTACCGATATCAATGATTTCAAAATAAGCACGAGGGAAATAAATTTAGGGAAATTAAACTGATTGAATTACTCTGCAGGCAGCTAGTATGGGCTCAATAGAACGTGTGTGACATAACAAGATTTAAATTAGTACAGCACAGGAACAGACACTTACGGCCCACCATGTCCATAGTGACCATGATGTCAATCTAACAATCTGCCTATGCATGGTCTATAATCCCTCTAATTTCTGCTAGTTCATGTGTATCACTTAATTTCTCTAAATATTGCTATTTTATTTGCTTCTATCACCCCCCCCCCCTGGCAGTGTGTTCCAAGCACCTATCACAGTCTGTATAAAAATCCTTGTCCCAAAATGCAGTGTTGAAGGTAAATACGCACAAGGTCAGTTGGTGTAGTTAAAGCCCCTCATTTCACCCTGCGTTACAAGAAGGTACGCTGCCTGTCCATTTCAGGAGTCACTTTCTCCCCAACAATAACGTCATTTTAAAGGTACAATTGGATTCAGCTGATTCTGGATAATCCTCAAAACTGCCAGTTATATAGAATATGCAGAGATATTTGGCTCCTTGTATAAGAGAGATTATCGCTATGAAAAGAAAGTGAAATTGTATATCCTCAAGTGCCATCTGTTCATATTCAAATCCCATTCCAGCAGATACAAATAATACACGCCTGCTGGCAAAAGCACTGCCAAGTTATTCCAATGATGGTCTTACCGTAAAAGTCAACTACTCAAGCGTCAAAACTAAAGCTATATGCAGAAAACACCAAAGTATTTGAGTTGGATGGATTACATGTATTGCAAATCAATTAAGAACAATGGTAACATTATTTAACTTTGGATGATTAATAAATTATATAGATACTATATTCAATCTTACAAGTACAGTATACCCTACTTCAAAGGTCAGCAACCTTGTTCTGCATAGGGGCCGGGACGCATGTCTGTGAGCGGATGGCGGGCCACATCTATCACGTGAATACATGGATCCCGCCCCCATCCCGCCCGGGATGGCAGGCATCAAATCACGTGTTCACAGGTAGACAAAAATGCTGGAGAAACTCAGGGGGTGAGGCAGCCTCATGCAATCCTTCCCAAGTCTCACCCGCTGAGTTTCTCCAGCATTTTTGTCCACCTTCGATTTTCCCAGCATCTGCAGTTCTTTCTTAAACGTGTTCATAGAAGGTGCGCGGCCGTGTCGGCGGCTTTGCGCAGGATGCGGTACAGATCCGGATGATTACGGGGAAAAAAATCCGCCTGCGGGCCGGATGATTTCGGGTTACTGGCCGCATTCGGCCTGGGCGCCGTAGGTTGCCGACCTCTGCCCTACTGTTACAAATAGGTTGCATTTTTAGAAAACCTTCCCTATCATAATTTTTCATAAAGCAAACCTTTTTTCCCCCCATTTAATCCTATCATAATAGGATTTAATCCCATTATAATTTAGGGCATATTCATATGGGAATTTTAAAATGTCCTCAAATGCTCTCACAGGGGTACATTCTTGAGGAGGGAATTATGATTGTTGTTTTGATTAACTAGAAATGGCTATCTCTCTTCTTCCTGATGCAGGGTCTCAACCCAAAATGTTGAATTTTCCGTTCCCTCCACAGATTCTGTCTGACCCCCTGATCTCCAACAGGTTGATTTTTTTGTTCTGAATTACAGCATCTGCAGTCTCATGTGTCTCTAGAAATTGATGTTGCATTGTTTGATGAAGCATCATTGTCAAAGTATCAACAGAGAGATTGCCTTCTTGGTTTCCAAAGCATGTGAGCTCCAGCTGTTAAATCGTAGCCTGCATTTGTTGCACAGAAAAGAGTGTCTTAGCAGTTTCAAAAGCAAATCCCCCACCAAACTGTCAGCTTGTGCCCTTTGTCCCTGGTATACTAGTTCAGTTTTCTTCATCTATTTTATTTTTGTTTTTATTCCCCATCTCAAAATTTTCGGCAGTAATTGTAGATTTGGTAAGATCAAATTATTATTACCCAAACTGCAATAACACTATAAAGTAAATACTGCTTACAAGCAAAACTATTTTCCTTACCATTCACTTTCACCACAGTTTTAGTACACATTGCCACAGTGTGACACTCATAAGTTGCAGCATCCTCCTCAACACTTTTATAAACAATTAGTCTGGCTTCAGTCCCAGAACGACTGATTTTATGCTTGGATGTATTTTTCAATAGCTTTTCATTCTTAAACCATTTAACTGTACAGTCTGGTGTGGACGTTTCACAGTGTAAGATTATATTCTCCCCTTCTATGACAGCAATTGAAGCTGCCATCTCTTTTGCTATGTAAGGTGGCTTTTCTAAAAGAATATAAAGATATGTTAACGTCAATAACTTCCCTTCAAGTATTATGTTCATACATGAGGTCATGTATAATGTAACCAATATGAACATATTTAAAATAAATAGGAGAAATCACTGCATTTGCATGGCTGAATGTTTCTATGAAAATGAAAGATGAAATGGGATGTATTTGACAGGAATCTTTTCCTAACTTCATTTATATGATGCAAAGAATGTAGTAAATATATTGTTATATATTGCAAGTGCTTGAAAGAATAAATGCTGACATCTTACATATAAATAAATTAGAAACACTTTTTAGATTATTTACAAACTCTAAAACTAATATTATTTCCTTCATGTAGCATTGGTATTCTGCAGTAAAAAGTGAAAAGTAACTAAATAACTTGCATGAACATAATAAATAATGAAATATCTGTTTCATTCTTGGGAGATTGTTATTGGATAACTAAAATGTACAATCGCCAAATGGCTAAAATTTGAAGTTCAAGATTAAAAAATGAATTTATCTATCCAAACCAAAATTTAAACTAAAATATCATTAACATTTGGGAGGGGATTGAAAGCTTTGTGGCCAAGTTTGTGGATGATACAAAAATAGGTGATGGGGGAGGTAGTGTAGAGAAAGCAGGGACTCTGCAGAAGGACTTGGACAGGTTGGGCGAGTGGGCAAAGAAGTGACAGATGGAATACAGTGTAGCAAAGTGTGGAGTAATGCATTTTGGTAGTAGGAATAAAGGCGTAGACTATTTTCTAAATGGGGAGAGAATCCAGAAATCGGAGGTGCAAAGGGTCTTGGGAGTACTGATGCAGGATTCCCAAAAAGTTAATCTGTAGTAAAGAAAGCAGACTCAATGCTGGCATTTATTTCATGAGGGTTTGTGTACAAAAACAGGGATGTAATGCTGAGGTTCTATCAGGTACTGGTAAGGCTGCATTTGGAATATTGTGAGCAATTTTGGGCACCATTGAGGAAGGAATGTGCTGGCTCTGGAGAGGGTCCAGAGGAGGTTTACAAGAATTACCCCAGGAATAAGTAGGTTAACCTATGATGAGCGTTTGTCGGCACTGGGCCTGTAGTTGGAGTTTAGAGGAATGAGGGGGGACCTCATTGAAACATACCGAATAGTGAAAGGATTGGATAGAGTGGATGTGGAGAGGATGTTTCCACGTGGGAGAGTCTAGGATAGAGGTCACATCCTCAGAATTAAAGGACGTTCTTTTCAGAAGGAGATGAGGAGAAATTTCTTTAGTCATAGTGATAATTACAACAATTGGATAATACAGCACTAACTGCATGTGAGGTCTGTGAGGTTAATTTTGTGGCCAATTAGCACAAATTTAAGGCACTAAACAATTATTATGCCATTGCTGCATTTCTTTACAGATGAAAGCTTTAATTCTGGAAGCCATGGCTAATCTCAGGCAAACGGAAGCAAACAGATTTTCTATGTAGCTCTAGAATCTAAATCTAAAATCCATTGATTCCCACCATCTCTCTGACCTGCTCTCCACCACTCTCCCCCTGGACTCAACCCCCATCTCACCTGATGATCTCACAAACCATCTCAACTCCACCTTGTCTACCTCCCGCAACACTCTGGCCCCCCTCAAAACAAGAACCGTAACTTTCAACACATCTTCACCCTGGTACACACCTGCACTTCGTAAACTGAAACAGACTGGTCGCCAACTCGAACGACTTATAAAGAAATCATCTCTCACAGTCCACCTTAAAGCTTACAAACTCCACCTCACTGACTACAAAGATGCTCTCATTGCTGCAAAATCTGCCTACCTCTCCTCCATATTCACCGATCCCTGCCTAAACCACAGAACCCTCTTCTCCACAGTGGGCAACCTCCTCAAGCCTCGAGCCAACACTCTCCCTACCTCTACTCCGGATCTCTGCAACTCATTCCTCCACTTTTTCGCTGATAAAATCAGCACCATCTATCAATCTTTATCCCCTGTACCCGACTCCCCAGCATCTACTCCACCACCTACCAAGGCCCCTCCTTTCAACATCTCCACTGACCTCCTTATCCCTCCTCCACACTGCTTCTTCTCCCAGTTTGACCTGGTCACCCCTATTGAAATCTCCAAACTCATCAGCTCTTCCAAACCCACTACCTGCTCCCTCGACCCTCTCCCCACTCCCCTGTTGAAGTCCTGCCTCCCCGTTCTCTGCCCCTACCTCACTAATCTCTTCAACTCCTCATTGTCCCAAGGAATTGTCCCCTCCGCTTTCAAAACTGCTGCCGTTACACCAATCTTAAAGAAACCTGGTCTTGATCCCTCCTCTCTCATTAACTACCGCCCAATCTCAAACCTCCCCTTTCTTTCAAAAACCCTGGAGCGTATCGTTGCGTCGCAACTTCATTCCCACCTCCTTGAACCCCTCCAATCTGGCTTTCGCCCCCTCCATAGCACAGAAACTGCTCTCCTCAAAGTCCTCAACGACCTCCTCACCTCTGCTGACACTGGTTCCCTCAACATCCTCATCCTCCTCGACCTGAGCGCAGCCTTCGATACAGTGAACCATAACATCCTGCTCACCAGACTCAAAGACCTCGGCATTGAAGGCTCTGCACTCAGCTGGCTCCGTTCCTACCTTTCCAACAGATCCCACTTCATCTCTCTCCACAACCACACCTCTGCTACAGCCACAGTCACTCAAGGCGTTCCCCAAGGCTCCGTACTCGGCCCCCTCCTCTTCATCATCTACATCCTCCCCCTTGGTCAGATACTCCGCCACTTCAACCTGGACTTCCACTGTTACGCCGATGACACCCAGATCTACCTCGGCACCAAATCCCCCCACAACCCCCCCCTCTCCCATATCAACTCCTGTTTGTCAGCTATAAAAACCTGGATGCAACATAACTTCCTAAAACTCAACAGCGATAAGACAGAATTCCTCCTCATAGGCTCCAAAGCCACACTCAGCAAAATCAATAACCCCACTCTCACCATCGACGGCACCACTGTCTCCCCATCTCCCCAGGCCCGCAACCTTGGCGTGATCTTTGATTCCACCCTCTCCCTTGAGCCTCACATCCGCCATGTCATTAAAACTTCCTTCTTTCATCTCCGCAACATCGCCAAACTCAGACCCTCTCTCACACCTCCCGCTGCTGAAAGACTCATCCATGCCTTCATCTCCTCCCGACTGGACTACTGCAACTCACTTCTCCTTGGCATCAGCTCCACCTACATCAACCGACTCCAACTGGTCCAGAACGCAGCCGCCCGACTCATCACCCACACCAAATCCTGGCATCACATCACTCCAGTCCTCAAAAAACTTCACTGGCTTCCCATCTCCCACCGGATCACCTACAAAATCCTGGTCCTCACCTACAAAGCCCTCCACCATCTGCCCCCCCCCCATATCTCACTGCCCTCCTCTCCCCCTACCAACCCTCACGGTCCCTCAGATCCACATCAGCCGGTCTCCTCTCCATCCACAAGTCCAACCTCCGCAGTTTTGGGGACAGAGCCTTCTCCAGGGCAGCTCCCAGGTTCTGGAACTCCCTCCCCCAACTGATCCGCAATTCCGTGTCCCTCACCATCTTCCAGTCCGCCTCAAGACCCATCTCTTCACCTCTGCCTATCCTTAGCCCCACGTCCCCGTCCCTTTTCATCTGTGCATTAATTGCCTCATACTGTGTTTTGTATTGAATTCTGTCTTTACTTTGTGTACTAGTCATGTCTCTACTATTTATTTCATTCCCCTTACATGTTTTTCCTCTACATGCTCAATTTTTGTAAGGTGTCCTTGAGACTCTTGAAAGGCGCCCATAAATAAAATTTATTATTATTATTATTATAAGCTTTTGTCAAATAGTTGGATAAAAGTCTTCTTCCCATTAGAAGTCGGGTACTAGTTCAAACCAACCACCAATGTGAGGTGTTGATCCTCCGAGAACCTGGATATGGTGTCACGTTCTCACGTGAATGACCAAATTTACTGTTATGCCAAATTCAATCTTCCGTCAATTGCACCAATACATTTGCTCAATAGATGTAACCCTATTAGCCATTGACTACAATATCAAGTCTTATATATAACTTCCACACCACCTACTACTACTATAATAAGGCTCAAATAATGCTTCCGCATAAACCCGCTGCCTATTCCGAACAGGCACATTAACCATGCACACACAGGATCTGAAGCAATAGCACAAATGGCACAAATCTCAACCCATCAGAGGAGAGAATGCCGGCTGGTATGGGACCATTGCATATATTATGTTTATTTTTACTCCAGTCATTTGCATCTCATTTCCTTTCATTTTGCTATCTATTGTGTTTCACAAGGTGTAGATAGTTTAAACATGCAACCTTTCCATGCTGTCACCCTACCTTTTGTACTTTTACATCTTAAATGAACCAAGAACCCACATTGGCAGACACATTTTTTAAAGTCCTCTACTGTTATTTCTTTTATAATGAACTCTAAAATTTACAGTTTCTTCACCATCGATTTCAGGCTAACCTGTCTATAATTCCCTTTTCATATTTGGGTTACATTAGTCATCGCCCAATCTGTTGGAACTGTTCCCGAGTCTAAAGAATGACCAGTAATGCATTAATTATTTCTAGGATCACTTCCGTTAACATTCAGAAATGCAGAATATCGGGCCCTGAGGATATATTGATCAATGAAACCTCCAGTTTCACCTCGCATCATTTCTCTAACATTACTGATATTATTTCGTTTTTTCTTTTCTTATAGCTACGGGTCAGGTAAACATGCCATTTAGCTCAACTCACCCATATCAACCAAATTAAATAAATGAGCAATCCCAATTCCCTGCATCAGGCCCCTATCCCATCCCTCGAAATCTTTGCTATCCACGTATCTCTCCTTGTATCTTTTGAATGTTGTAATTGGCTACCAATTCCACTGGCAGCTTGTTTCACATACATTTTATCTATTACTCTAATTATTTTATAATCCTCTGTTAGGTCCCGCCTCAGCCTCCTACACTCTATGGTAAAAGAACCCAGACTACCCTGATAACTAAAACCCTCCAAATCTGCTAACATCCTCATAAATATTTTTTGCTCAGAAATTATTCCTATAGCAGCGCGACCAGAATAGTACTCCACATGTGGCCTAACCAATGTCTTGTGCAGCTGTAACCCAACTCCTATATTTAATACCATAACTGATGAAGGCAAACATACTAATTACCTTCTTCACTACCCTCTCTAGATGTGTCACCACTTTCTAGGAACTATTTAACTGCACCACAATATCTCTATGTTTTACCATACACCCCAAGGCTCTACCATTTATTGTGTAAGTCCTGACCTGTTTTATCTTACCAAAATGCAACAAGTCACATTTATCTGAATTAAACTCCATTTGTTGTTATTCCTCAGCCTATCCAACAATTTTAGTATTATCCACAAATTTATGAACCATTCCATCTACATTCTCATCCAAATCACTCGATTTCTTCTCACTAGATGTTACATTCCCCAACGATCCTTGGAGGTGATTCATATCCTCCTTTGTGTAGGTAGAGCAAACATGAATTTAATGGTCTGCCATTTCTTTGTCCTCCAGTTCTGACAGACCTATATTTGGCCTCACTAATCTTTTCTCTTCTCATACCTATAGATGTTTCTAGAGTCATTTTTTAATGTTCTCGGCAAGCTCACTCTCATACTCTATTTTCCCCTTTCTAATCAATCCCATGGTCCTTTGTGCTGAAATCTAAACCGCACCTAGAAATAAGGTTTGCTACATTTTTCTGTCCTTTTTATATTTTCCCCTTAGGATCTAATACAATCCCAACATTTTCTCCATGATTGATTCATTTTCCCCATCTTATTTTTGTGCCAAACAGGAATGAACAATTGTTATTTTTCATGGTGGGAAGAGGGGATGAAATGACATATTTAGAATAAAAGGGGTCCCTGGACAGAGTGAACAGTTCTTTCAGATTAGGCAGAGGTTCACTTGCGCCTCCTCCAATTTCATCCACTGCAACCATTGTTCCAGGTGTGGACTCTTATACATCAGCGAGACCAAACGTAGACTGGGCTATCATTTCGCTGAACACCTTCGCTCAGTCCGCCTGGGCCAACGTGATCTCCCGGTTGCCAAGCACTTTAACCCCCCTTCCCATTTCCATACTAACCTTTCTGTCCTGGGCCTCCTCCATTGTCAGAGTGAGGCCAAACACAAATTGGAGGAACAGCACCTCATATTTCGCTTGGGCCGCTTACAACCCAGCGGTATAAACATTGATTTCTCTAACTTGAAGTAAACCTTGCATCCCCTCTCACTCCATCGGTCCAGTTATATTAGTTTCACTGTCGACCTGGTGAGTTTCATTGTCTAGCTCGTTTTCACCTAACCCACTGCTAATGGCCTGTTTTCTTTATCATCGTTACCTTTTTGCATATCTTTCATTCATTTGTTTTATATCTCTCTATATCACCATCTATATATCTCATTTCCCTTTCCCTTGACTTTCAGTCTAAAGGGTCTCGACCCGAAATGTCACCTATTCCTTTTCTCCAGACATGCTGTCTGACCAGTTGAGCTACTCCAGCTTTTTGTGTCTATCTTCGGTTTAAACCAGCATCTGCAATGCCTTCCCAATTCTGAATTGGGGCAAGGCCAACTTTGATGCAAATGGACAGGAAAGTGTTCAAGTTCATTGGAGTAGGTTGTTTGCGGGCAAAAGAACAACCGAAAAATGGAATGCCTACAAGTGTGATAACAAGAGTTCAGTTCACGATAACAAGCATGCAGTTACAGTGAAGAGCAAGGCAGGTGGGCGTGAGGAAGCGGTTGCCAAGAAAATTTGATGCTCTGGTTATGTAAACGAAGGGTGCATGGGACAGGGATAGGCAACTGGGATCAAGTGTATCTCTGGAGGAGTTTTAGAAACTGAGGAGTTTAAGAAGTAAATCAGGGGGGTAAGAAGATGGCAGGAGATAGCTCTTGCAGATAATATTAAGGGAAATCCAAAGATTTTATGTACATTAAGGGAATGAGGGTGACAAGAGGGAGAATAGGGCCCCACAGAAACTAAAGGAGTTATCCATGTGTGGAGCCACAGGCTATGGGTAAGGTCCTCAATGAGTATTTCTCCATTATTTTATACCATGGAGAAAGACATGAAGACTGGGGATCTTGTGACTGTTAGTACAAGTGTCTTGAGGACAGTCAGAATTATGGTAGAAGGGTGTGCTAATTGCCCAAAGGCATATGAAGGTATACAAATCTCCCAGGCCTGATCAGATATATCAGAGAATGCTGTGGGAAGCTACAGAAATTGCAGACGCCCTTGCTTAGGCTTATGAATCATCATTAGATGCAGGAAGACTGGAGTGTGGCTAATGTTGTCCGTCTATTTAAGATGGGCTGCAAGATATGTGCGATATACCTTCCTGAAGCCTCCCTTTCTCATAGCTCACTCTGCCATTTGTAAAATCAGCAAAGTTGAGTATATTACACTAGGTCTCCTCCTCTAAATCACTGATATAGATTGTGAAAAGCAAGGATCGCAGAACCAATCCCTGCAACAGCCTCTCATTAATTCAAAGCCATCCTAACATTGCTGACTAAAATGCACTGATCTGACCAGTGCTTTAGAATTAACATCAACTTTCCACTGAATGGAATAAAGAAGCAACCTCCAAATCTTTGGAGAAACTACAATGTGCAATTATATATAATCGTGATGTTGTTTGTAACAAAAAACTTGCATCATGGTTCATTGAAGGGAAGAAATGCTTTTACAGTATTTATCTTATGTAAATTTCTCATGTCATTTGAATATATTTTTAATAAAAACTTTACCTTTCACTGTAAGGACAGCAGAAGTTTTCTTATCTCCAGCATCAAATGTTATATTACCAGAATCTTTGACTGAAAGTTTTTTAACAGTTAAAGTATGATAGCCATTCTCCAGTGCTTTGATTTCATTCACGTCATTGGTATGGAGAGGTGTTTTGTCCAAGGACCACTGTACATTAGTATAATCTGATGGTGATATCCGGCATGTAAATGTTGCCAGTTCTCCTTCAAAGACTTCAACATCTTCAACATCTTCAACCATTCGAACTTTCTGACCTGTAATTAGTACATAAGAATTGCATACTTTCTTCCATTGCAGGAGGACCAGGAGGAGGAGCAAGTTAGAATTCTTCTTTTAAGACCTAGATTTAAATCTAACCCATACTGATGAAATGAAGATATTCTGTCTTTGATGTTATTAGTAAAAAGTGTCAACATAGTTTTCAAACAACGTAAGTACACAGCACAGCATTCTTTTCACAGATGTAGTTAGCTGAAATGTTATGTACCTCCATGCAATTCTTGTACATCAAACTTTTAGTCCTTAGGTTGAATGTTTAAATCTTAAATATTAAAGTGGGCAGGACCATCGAGTTGTTCACACAGTGACAACACACATGTGATGCGCAATGCCTTTTGATGGATATGCTTGATGTTGTACAGTTAGTTCCTTGGATGAAGTAAAATAGGGATCTTGGCCAACACACAAACAATTCCTGCTAGCCTGTAACATCTTAAAGCTGAGGTACAGCATACACTTCCATGAATTTGAAGGCAGTAAATGTCCATTAAGATGGCTTCTAAATTGTTGGACGGTGCTCTAGAAGATTAATGGGCATTGAAGATATATCCAACAGTTGAAAAAAGGGTATCTGCTACTATGCCAGGTACCAACAGTCTAAGATTAATATACAATCAATGATTGGCTCTTAATTCGGTGAACAATGCACAATAAAAATGGATAAATAACCTGAATAAGGCTGTTTACGATAAGACTTACATTCATGGTATTACTGTCATTGTCAGTGCTACCTTACATCATGTTACCTTAGCCTAATCAATAATCTCAAGTTCCATGTTTCTGTTTTCATTTCATTTAATCAATTCAACATTACAGTCCTTCCTTCTGTTGTTGCTGCCAAGTATTGCCACCACCATTCTGTTTACCATTATCTTGCAAATTTCTGATGCTTTGCCATTGTACTTGAGAAAATATTCTAGCCGTAAGCAGGGATAATTATTCAGCATGCCAATCACAATGTTTTCCATGACGGACAATCCAGGGCACAATCAAGGGAGTCAGCCCTCGGAGAAAGAAAATTATCCCTCACATGCTTCAATCAGTTGAAAAGAGTGCAGGGAAGTTGTCGGGGTTGTTGCAATAGGAAAGAGAGGCAGACCACATGGATAACCTATCACCTTCCATTTTTCTAATTACTGAAATCTTCCTGTAATGTAAATTCCACTGTTTGGGCGGGGGGGAGGGGGGAGGTTGTGGGGGAGGAGGGTGTGTGGGTAGGGGGGAGGGGTATGGGGGCGGGAGGGGTGTGGGGGCGTGTGGGCGGGGGGGAGAGAGCTCAGAGAAAAGATGGGGGTTGTGGGGGAGTATCACGGGAAGGGGGGCAGGAGCCAGCGAGGGGGGCCAGAGAGGACGGAGCTGGCAGTGCGATGGTGACTCACAGCAGGCGCTGGTCACTGCACGTTCTCCTCCGCCGGGATCAGATTATCCACTTTCCGTTTGGCGACATCTCCTGCGCCGGGCCGTTACAGGCCGCTTCCGGACCCTTCCGAAAATTATGTCCGGTTGGAGACCTCCGCCGGCCACCCGCAGCGTCCCTCAGCAAAGACGCGATGGCGCAGGAAGTGGCGGATCATCCCGCGGAGTGACAGGAGAAAAGACCAATCCGCGCGGCGCTGACTGGCAGGAGAGATCGATTAGCGCACAAGCGGTTTTTAAGATTTTTAAACCTCGCTAACTTTTACAATAGACCACCGATCGGAACAAAACTTGGTGCACTTGCAGCACAGGAGAACGGCGAGTGAGTTGGCGAAAGTTCGCAGCGCTTTCGCGATACCGTTTTGCGCAAATAGAAAGGATTACAGTAAATGGGTGCTTGATGGTGTGGCCTTGTTTCCATGCTGTGTGAATAATTAAATTACTGTAATACTGTCTGGGAAACTAATCAGCACCCAGATTCTCAATTGGCAATTAAATGATGATTGTAACAAGGTCTCTTTAAGTAAGTGCGGTGGCTGCCAGTTTTGAATCATATTATCCTCATAAAATGCTCTAACTAGATATGGTTCAGCGAATCTCCTGTCATTTATTACCCAGTTGCATAATTCCCATTAACCCAAACTAAAATCACACCAGCTCATTTGACATCAATTATTCAGTAGAAGCATGTACAAGATGGCGGAGCACCAGAACATAAAAGATTCACCTACAACTTCTACCAACTTAGCTGCATCAGGGAAACCGAAGTAATCGGTGCCGTTTCAGACAAGCTGCTTGGGCAGCTGAAAGCGCTGGCAATTTCGCTATCTCCCGCAGCTGCGGGAGCCCCGGAATTTAAATTTTCTCACGCTGGCTGTGAAACTCCCGACCCGACTGAGGATCCCAGGTACGGTACCTGGAAACCCCGAGATGACCCCCAGAGCCGACGGGTTGGATCTTCCAGAAACAACAAAGCTGGAGCTGCTGACTTTGGGGGAGCCCCCGTTCGTTACGGAGCTGGAGCTGCGTCTGTGAAGGAATCCCCGTTCCAGCGCAGGTCCGCAGAAACAGCAGGTACAGTAAACTCAGTACCTGGAAACAAAGGGGAAGCCTCCATTGTGTCCGTAAACGTGGCCGACGGGCAGGACTTCAGGTCAGAAAAAGCGCAGGGGACTTCGGCCCACTCTCCCTACTATCCTACTGGCCAACGTACAGTCCGCCGCACGCCGCAGCACTCGTGAGTAAGGCAAGGCAGCGCCTTTACCATCTCAGGCAATTGAGGAAATTCAGAGTGTCTCCGAGGATCCTCCAGTGCTTCTACTCAGCGGCTGTGAAAAGCATCTTGTCCGGAAATATTACCATCTGGTTTGGGAACTGCTCTGCCCATGACAAGAAGGCTCTGCAGAGAGTAGTGCGTTCGGCCGAACGCACTATGGGAACTACACTCGCCCCACTGCAGGAACTATACATCAGGAGGTGCAACTCCAGAGCCAATAAAATCATGGGAGACCCCTTCCACCCCTGCAACAGACTGTTCCAGCTGCTACGGTCAGGCAAACGCCTCCATTGCCATGCTGTAAGAACGGAGAGGTTGAGAAGGAGTTTCTTCCCAGAGGCCATTCGGACTGTAAACTCCTATCTCACCAGGAACTAACTTTACTGAACCTTTTTCCTTCCGCCCACAATATTTAATATGTAAAAGAATATGTGATTCTGTTTGTAGTTTGTTTGTTTGTCTTTTTGCACAAAGTCCGCGAGCATTGCCATTTTTCATTTCACTGCACATCTCGTATGTGTATGTGACGAATAAACTTGACTTGACTTGACTTGACAGTCCCTTGAAAACAAAGTGGTGGACTTAAGGGCAAGGCTGCTTTATCATAGGGAGCTGAGGGAATACGCTGTGTTCTGTTTCACAGAGACATGGCTCACCCCCAGCTCCCCAGACTCAGCGGTCCAACCTGAAGGGTTCTCCATCCACCGTATGGACCGTACCCTGGCATCTGGGAAAGGGAGAGGAGGGGACGTCTGCCTCATGGTCAACTCTGTGTGGTGCTCAGACGTGGCAGTCCTGTCCAACACCTGCTCTCCACACCTCGAACATCTGGCTGTGAAGTGCCGTCCCTTCTGCCTTCCGAGGGAATTCACCTCCATCATCCTGACCGCGGTCTACATCCCACCCCAAGCAGACGTCCGTCTGGCACTGGAGGAACTGCACGCCGTGGTCAACAAACACCAGACGTCTTACCCCGAGGCATTTACCACCATTGCTGGGGACTTCAATAAGGCAAACCTCAAGATATCACTCCCTAACTTCCACCAACATGTCTCTTGCTGCACCAGAGGACCTAACACCCTCGACCACTGCTACACCACCATCAAGAATGCCTATCGCTCTATCCCTCGCCCTCACTTCGGTAAATCCGACCATATCGCGGTGCTGTTTCTTCCTGCCTCCAGGCAGCAATTCAAGAGAGCACCCCCAGAAGTGAGGACAGTACAAAGCTGGTCGGGGGGGGGCAGAGGAACAACTCCAGGACTGTTTGGAGTCTGTAGACTGGGCTATGTTCAAGGACTTGAACAAATATTCCACAGTCGTTACAGACTTCTTAAAGAAAAGTGTAGAGCACTGTGGGGGGATGTTTTGGTGTTGAATTTCTTTATGAATACTGTGTTGTATTTTTATTAGTGTGCTGCAAGGACATCAGAATTTCCCCTGAATAAGGGGATTAATAAAGTATTTATTTATCTATCTATCCATCTATCTACTGCATCCCCACAAAAACCTTCCGAGTGTTTCCCGATCAGAAACCTTGGATAAACTTTGAGATCCGCACTCTTCTGAAGTCCAGACACCAGGCATTCACGTCCGATGATACAGTGGCCTACAAGAAGTCCAGATACGACTTTGGTAAGGCCATCAAAAATGCCAAAAGGGACTTCTGCTCCAAACTGGAGAATGAGACAGATGTTCGGCAGCTGTGGCGGGGCCTGAATGCAATCACCTCCTACAAGGCGAAATCAGGAGACAGCTCGAATAAACCACTCCCTAACGAGCTCAATGCGTTTTACGCACGCTTTGATAGGGAGAATACTGATGTGCCTTCCCGAGCCCCCATTCGCTGTGATGGTATTTCAGTCTCAGTCACAGAGGCCGACGTCAGGAAATCCTTCAGAGGGGTGAACCCTCGAAAAGCGCCTGGACCTGATGGTATACCGGGTCGTGTTCTAAAAACCTGTGCGGACCAACTGGCTGGAGTTTTTATGGACATTTTCAAACTCTCACTTCTGAGGTCCCCACCTGCGTTAAAAGGGCATCAATTATACCAGTGCCCAAGAAGAGTAAGGTGACGTGCCTCACTGACTATCGACCAGTGGCACTAACGCCGGTGGTGATGAAGTGCTTTGAGAGGTTGATCATGGAGCAAATCAACTCCTACCTCGACAAAAACCTGGACCCACTGCAGTTTGCTTACCACAACAGATCAACGGTGGATGCTCTCTCGCTGGCCCTCCACTCCGCTCTGGACCACTTGGACAACAAAAACTCATATGTCAGGCTGTTATTCATCGATTACAGCTCGGCATTTAACACAATCATCCCCTCCAAGCTGGTTACCAAACTCGCAGAACTGGGTCTCTGCGCATCCCTCTGCAATTGGATCCTCGACTTCCTCATTCACAGACCACAGTCTGTTCGTATTGGTGGAAATGTGTCAGCCTCGATAACAATCAGCACGGGAGCACCTCAAGGCTGCGTGCTCAGCCCCCTGCTGTACTCACTCTATACTCATGACTGCGAAGCTGGTCACAGTGCGAACTCCATCATCAAGTTCTCTGACGACACCACTGTTGTCGGACATATCACTGATGGGGATGAGTCAGAGTATAGAAGAGAGATCGAGCAACTGTTCATATGGTAACCTGGCCCTCAACACCAGCAAAACCAAGGAACTGATTGTGGACTTTGGAAGGAGTAGGATGGGGACCCACAGCCCCGTTTATATCAACGGGTTGATGGTTGAAAGGGACAAAAGCTTCAAATTCCTGGGCGTGCACATCTCTGAAGGTCTTTCCTGGTCCGAGAACACTAATGCAATTATCAAGAAAGCTCATCAGCGCCTCTACTTCCTGAGAAGATTACGGAGAGTCGGATTGTCAAGGAAGACTCTCTCTAACTTCTACAGGTGCACAGTAGAGAGCATGCTGACCGGTTGCATCGTGGCTTGGTTCGGCAACTTAAGCGCCCTGGAAAGGAAAAGACTACAAAAAGTAGTAAACACTGCGCAGTCCATCATCGGCTCTGACCTTCCTTCCATCGAGGGGATTTATCGCAGTCGCTGCCTGAAAAAGGCTGGCAGTATCATCAAAGACCCACACCATCCTGGCCACACACTCATCTCCCTGCTACCTTCAGGTAGAAGGTACAGGAGCCTGAAGACTGCGACAACCAGGTTCAGGAATAGCTACTTCCCCACAGCCATCAGGCTATTAAATCTGGCTCGGACAAAACTGTGAGTATTAATAACGAATTACCTATCATTTGCACTTTATCATTTTATTTATTCATGTGTGTTTATATTACAGTATATGGACACATTGATCTGTTTTGTAGTAAATGCCTACTATGTTCTGTGTGCTGAAGCAAAGCAAGAATGTCATTGTCCTATCAGGGACACATGACAATAAACTCACTTGAACTTGAACTTGGATTTGAAACCAGGGCTAAAACTGTTAATATCAGATATTTTGGGGTACTTGACAAGGAGGATGTTTGTTTAAAAGATCTGTAAACCCTGCTTGGCATCTTTTGCAAAAAGCTTCAGGACCATGAGGTATAGACGGCCCCAGAAAGTCGGTGGCCTGAGAAGGGATTGAATAGAGGTTGATGTCCAGATGGCCTGTAATTGTTAATATGTTTGAGATCTTGCAGAAGAAGCTAGGTCCTCTTACAAATGCATGCTTGGGATTGGTTGGGGAAATGATGGGATACAATTATGTCGCAGGTCTTCCCGCTGCTAATTATGATTGGTCCAGGAGAGGGGCCTCGCCAAAGATGTTTAATTTACCTGGGAATAATGTTTCTTTACTTAACAGAAGTGTTTCCCCCTAAGTGCTTCGTGTCGAAACTATGTTATGTACTATTGTATGATTGGGTTAGGGAACTGTTATTCAAAGTAAAGTAATGTATCCTTTATTGTCATTCAGACATTTCAGTCTGAACAAAATTGTATACCTTGCAGTCATAAGATAGAATAAAATAATAAAACACACTTAACACAGTTTAACATCCACCACAGTGAGTCTACCAGGCACCACCTCACTGTGATGGAAGGCAAAAGTCTTAAAGTCCTTGTCTCTTCCCTCCTTATTCTCCCTCTGCCTTGAGGCGATCCAGGCTTCCGATGTTGGGACCCCGCCGGGTGATGGTAAGCCCAGCGGCCGCATCCGAGCTCCGCGAACGGGCTGGTTCAAACTCCGCGGCCCCGGGCAGTCGAAGCTGCCACCCTCCAGTGCAGCGGACAAAGCTGTCGTTGCGGGAGCTCTGGAGAACCAGTCACCAACCTGGAACCTGTGAGCTCCCGACGATGTCGTCCACTGGGCGCGCGGCGGAGCCTCTGAGGCTTCGGTCGGGTCGCCGCCGGCTTAACGCCACCACATCCCCTAAGTCGGCCAGCCTCGCGTTGGAAAGTCCTGGCTCTGCATCCGGAGCCTCGAGGTCGGTCCCAGTTGGAGGCCGCCAGCTCCGCGATTAGGCCTCAGCGCAGACGGAGACGGGGGATACGACAAGAAAAGGTCGCATCCCCGCGAAGGAGGAGACTAAAAACAGTTTCTCCCACCCCCCCACACATACACAACTAAAATAAACGAAATAAACTAAACAACAGGACAAACGAAAACAAAAAAGACAGACGGACTGCAGGCGAGCCGCAGCGGCTTGGGCAGAGCAGCCACTTCCGGAAATTCAATTCAATGTATTTTGCAGCCCGTATCGATAAATGGCTTGTAGGGGTTGCACCCCCCCCCCCCCCCCCCCCGCCCGCATGTATTTTCGTGCCAAGAATCTGTGAGGGTATAAAAGACTGGGGAGCACATTGGAGTGTGCCGATCTTCTGGGATCTGTGTTCTATTTGAGCGAGACTGTTGGGCTCGAGTGAGTAGAGACAAGGATTGGTCCCGTGGTATTGGAATACGTATTATGCACAATAAAGAGAGTTGGATTTCCAGAGCTCGTATTTGGTGTTTGACTGAACCAGACTATGGGGGGGGGGGGGGGGGGGGGTTAAGTTTAGGGCCGGAATTACAACTTAACCTGCCACAATAAAAACTTTGCCCAGGATCCTACATTTAAAGCACTGGACGTCAATGTCAAATAGACAGAATATTGTACCTTAAAAAGAATGAGAGATGATGTTATCATATCAAATGGCTAAATGCAACTTGCACTACAGAATACTCTACCTTAAAAATAATAAGACCCGATGAGAGATGATGTTATCATATCAAATGGCTAAAATGGCTGCAGCCCCTCCACTTTTTTGGCGAGACATGACTTCTTAACCCGAAATTATCCGGCCAGCAGGTTTATTTTTCTCTTCTTCTGAGGACCTCCGCCATCCAGAATCTTAGAACAAACGCACAGTGAGCGTGGCAAAACCACGACCAGCCGTGGTGGAAACTGACTGCCCCCCCCCCAAAACCCACCCTCACCTCAACGGCCAATCACAGCGCAGTTCAGTCGAGATATGGGGCAGTGAACAAAGCGCTGTGATTAGTCGCCGAGCGTAAGGGAGGGATAGTGGGCCCCGAGAGAGGGTCAGCTCCAAGAGGGAGGGAGAGAGCGAGCGAGAGAGAGAAAGAGAGACAGAGAGACGGCCCCGAGAGTGAGGGAGCGAGAGAGAGAGAGAGAGAGGGTCGGCCCCGAGAGGGAGAGAGAGAAGGGGGGGGGGGGGCGGGATGGGGGATTGAGTTGGGGGATGGCCTGTATTATCCCCCAGTTTTTGGAGGTCGAGCAACAACAAAAAAAAATAATTGTGCCAACCTCCCGCCACTCGGTCGCTCCGCTCCCTCACCGGTTACCCCTGAGGCCGGTGATCAGTGATCGCTCAGCTCAGCCCCCCCCCCCCCCCCCCTTTCAAAAACATTCCACGGCCCCTGATGGGTTCCAATCTCTATGTGTGAGACTGATCATTTCAACATGGTGTCAGAAGTCTCGAACCCTCTACTCGCCTAGTTGGTTTCGTTTATTTTAGTTTGTTTTTTTTGATCAGTTTGTTGTTTTACTATGGTACTCTTCGTAAGCCTGAACCTTTAATGTTTGATAGTGACCTCACCGATCGTTGGCGCACCTTTGAAGGGGATTTCACCGTGTATATTCACGCAGCATATCCTGCCGCCGCTCCAGATGTTCGTGCCTCCATTCTCCTCAACCTGGCCGGTACAGAGGTCACTCGACGTGCTCGAAGATTTCACTACGCCCCAGCACAGTATAATGCGGCGGGTGTCCAGATAGTTCCGGCTGAATCTATACAAGACCCTGAGTGTCTACTTAACAAATTCAGACAGCTGTGTGATGGAGCGCCATAAAATGTGTTCGTGCAGCCAGATGCAAGGCGAACCTGTCGAAGCGTACATCAGTTCTTTAAAGCACATCGCCAGTCGATTGACAATTTATGTGATGATCTGATTTGTGATAGACATGTCTATGGTATTCTCAATGATAAGGTACGTGATGAACTTCTACGTGATGCGGATCTCACTCTGGAAAGTGCTGAAAATCACTGTCGTGTTGCAGAGATGACGGACTCTCACACCAAGTCTTTGGGGTAGGGTCCCCATTCTGCCTATGATGTAATTGTTGCCGGCACATTTTATCAGGCCCAACACCAGTTTTCACAAGTGCCCAGTAGATCTGATGTTAAGTTCATTAATAATTGTGTGAACTGTGGAGGTTCGCATGCAGGCGTCCGTGAACATTGCCCGGCCTATGGCAAACTTTGCCATTTCTGTAAGCACAGGAATCACTTCATTCGTTGTCGCCATTCGCGTGGGAACAGAGTGCAGACAAAGCAATCTGTCCACCTGCTCCAGCGAGAGAACTTAAAATCAGAGCCTTCCCAATATATCCTTTTCTTAAGAAATGGAATCTACAGGACATTCTTAATGGGAAAGTAGTGGGCAGAAAGGCATGTCATGTGTGGTTTGAAGAGCAAAAAACTTGTGGTTTACAATGCCAAAATTTGAAAAGTTGAGGAAAAACAAGGTGTACAGAGTTGCTTATTGGTTACAATCTGAGGAGTATGTTGATGCTACTGATTATGATATGCCAATGTACCATAAGGACTTATGGCGTCCGCACGATCCCCCTCATCTTTGGGTCTTGCCATTTCATCTGGCTGTTCACCGTTGCCGACATGTCCCAGCTGTTTTGATGGGCGCCAATTTCCTGCAGGCTCATTCGCTGTTAGTTGATGTGAGGGGCCAACGCCTCGTTCGTCTTCCCTTTTGATTCTGTGCCTCTGGTTCTGGGGGGTGTCCTGTGGCAGTCCCTGGTGGTTAGTCACTCGTGTTGCGAACCCTCGGCTCTGGGGGTTGGGTCACGAGACTTGGTATGGCAGGAAGAGCAGGTCACGGGTCCCCCTTGGAGTTATATATACCGCTGGTAATGCCCTTGCCTTTTGTTGTCGTTCTGAGAGCTGTTTTGTGTTAACTTAATAAAGATCTCTTTGTTTGACAACACGTGTCTCGCTATAAAATGCAACTTGCACTATCCACTTCAACAACCAATACTTGAAATTCAATAAATAATCCCACATACGTTAACATAGCATAACAATTTAAAAACTAGCCTACAACCATGTTTGATTACACTGCTATATAAAATAAAATGATTGACGTCGGAAAGTTGTTACATTTTCATTTTCCAACATCATATGCTGCAACAATTATTTTCAACGCACATCTGAGCACTTGCCTCACCTACATATTCCTTTTCACTACCGCTTTTTCTTATTCAAATTACATATATACCTATTTTATGCTAGTAACAGCATGTGGTAGTAATATTTTCTAAAGTCTACAAACAATGCACATCTTGGGATCAGCCATCCATGCAGTCTCAGTGTCAGGTCTTAAGTATCTCAATTGTTGCAAATTGACAAACAGCAGTCTCTTAAAAGGTATACACCCAGGCCTTAGAGGGAGCATCTCGCAGGAGCAACAAGATGTTTTTGAAAATGAGCACTGTGATATTTAGGCAGGAAAAATAATATTAAAACTATTTTTGGAAGCATTAAAGATATCACCCTTTTATATTTCAAATCGTTGTCTGCAAAGTTGTTTTCCAGCGGGTAAGGTTAACATATATATGACAGATGATTCAGTAGTTTTCAATGTTATTTGTTTTATAGTTCAGCAATTGGCAAATGAAGAAATAAAGGACTGCTATTGCAGAACAGGATTGTGGAAACATTTGGGTAACTTATCCTCGGAATCACCGACTGCAGGATATTATTCTTCCATTCTTTCCTTCACATTACCAAAAGATTTAAGGAGTTCCTTCTGCCATTTCTCGTTTGTATTCCATGTGAAGAAAATTACCCACAATTATTGTGGTTATACTAAATGGAACCTCAGACCTAACCACAGCACCCAAAGTCTCATATATTTCTGGCTTCCAGAGTATCAAAAAATATACAAGAAGCAGCAGTCCTTTTCCCACTAAAAGAATACTTGTATTCATTAATTAGTGGAATTGTCCTTTCTGGAACCCGTCTTCAAACGGGTTCCAGAAAGGATTGGTGACAGGAGCCGTCTTTGTTGATCTGTCTGCCGCGTATGACACTGTGAACCACCGCCTCCTCCTAAAAAAGATCTTGGAGAATACCAAAGACCTGGCACTCACGGACCTCATCGGAGCCCTCCTGAAAGATAGGCGCTTCTATGTTGTCCTTAACAACAAGCAAAGTCGCTGGCGACGACAACGGAATGGCTTGCCTCAAGGTAGTGTGCTGGCTCCACTACTATATAACATCTACACCAATGACCAGCCAATGGACCAGAACACTGAGCGGTTCATCTACGCCGACGACCTCTGTGTAACATCCCAAGAGAGTACGTTTGAAGCTGTAGAAGCGAATCTCACCTCAGCCCTAGATGAGCTACACCTCTACTACGAGCGCAACCACCTACACGCAAACCCTGCGAAGACCCAAGCCTGCTCGTTCCATCTCAGGAACCGGGAAGCAAACAGACCCCTTAACATCACATGGTCTGGAACACCTCTTGGGCACTGCACCAACCCTGTCTACCTCGGTGTAACACTGGATCGCACTCTCTCCTATAAGGAACACGTCAAAAACACCAAAATGAAAGTTAACTCCCGAAATAACATCCTCCGGAAGCTGACCAACTCCAAATGGGGAGCCACAGCACACACATTAAGATCTACTGCTCTGGCCCTGTGCTACTCCTCTGCGGAGTATGCGTGTCCTGTTTGGGAGAGATCATCCCATGCCAAGAAATTAGACCAGGCGTTGAATAACACCTGCCGCTCAATCACTGGCTGCTTGAAGCCCACCAACATAAACAACCTGCACCTCCTCGCTGGCATTGCCCCTGCTGATGTGAGACGGGAAGTCGCCAGCCGAGTAGAAATGACCAAGGCCACCAGTGATGAACGCCACCTCCTCTATGGACGTGTACCCCCGGCCCAACGGCTGAAGTCCAGGAGAAGCTTTCTCAGCCATGTCCAGCCCCTAATAACATCACGGGAAGAAACCAGACTCCAACTATGGACAAAAAGGCTTGAGGACGACCCCCCTCCTACTGACATGGGTATCCCTCCTTCTGAAGCCCTCCCTCCGGGCTCAGAAGCACCATGGGTCCAGTGGAAGACGCTCAACCGCCTGAGAACAGGAACAGGGCGATCAAAAGCTGCCATGGCCAGATGGGGCTATGAAACTGGCCAAACCACCTGTGAATGTGGAGAAGAGGACCATACAATGCAGCACTGCCTTGTCTGCCCCCTACTACCCAACCAGTGCAGCTCAAAGGATCTTGCAGTGTTCAATAAAAACGCAAAGGACTGTGTAAAGGAATGGGAAACTGTCATATAGTCAACCAGCTTCAAAGACACGAAAAGAAGAAGAAGTGGAATTGTCTATTGAATTGTGGATAAATAATAATGTGCAGGATGAATAAATCTAAGGCAATCATCAGTAACTAGCAGCAGATATGACAGAACTGATGGTTCTGTTTGGATGATCGGATGATCAGCCATGATCATATTGAATGGCGGTGCAGGCTCGAAGGGCCGAATGGCCTACTCCTGCACCTATTTTCTATGTTTCTAACAGAACCTAGCAACTAATCAGAGCTCTCTCATATTGACTGCTGATTTCTATTTTACTAATTTGCACCTTTTGGTTCTGATAAAAAAAGAAGCATAGGCTGCTTGCTTGAAATATTTCCGAACAACCAATTGAGAGATTCTGTAAATATTAATGTAGTGTCGTGAAATCAATTTAAGGCAACCAAGTTAAGAGTTAGGATTTTCAGAGACAAAATGAACAACTAGACCAGCTTGCAGTAGAAAGCTGTCTAGGTACGCTATTTCAGTTTGACTGAAGAGCCTCTTCGTGTACTTCTCAGACAGATCAAGGAATCACTGCGACACTGCAACTGCATGGTGGAGAAGGTTATGTTCAAGTGGCCTTCCCATTCCTTTGTCTCTTCACATGCTTAGTTAATGTCAGTCAATAGCCTGTTGAGGCTGTTGTTCATGCAATTAAATTAAAGTGCCAAGAATGTGTTCTATCATAAGCAACATGCACATTGACAGCCTTTAAATAATATAATGGTACAGAAAATGCAAATTTCAAAGAGAAAACACCTGTGGTAATTCAAAAAGTACTATAGTAACCAGATACCCATAATCCTGTTGTTTATAGTGCATCCTTTATTCTCTGGAGGCAAAACTTTCATCTTTGCTCAATTTTAGAATCAGATTAGTAACCTATTATTACATCGGCCCCTAATTTGTATGCAGCTTATAAAGTCTTCTCACAGCTAGCTGGCTGGGCAGAAACACGACTAGAATAACCAACAACCAGCTGATGTCAATAATGATCAGGCAACATGTATCCCAAAATGATTTTATTTTCCACATCCACTCTATTTAGACGCGTGATGGAGAAATAAAATCATTCCTTTTAACCTTCTTGAGCTTATATTAAAAAACTATTCATTGAAGACATATTCTAGATGGATGTGTACAAGAGTGGTCAGATGAATCAGGAGGTTAAAAAAAGTGTCAGCTAGATGCCCAAATTGCATAAACGCATAAGCTACCCACGATCTACACTTATTCGTTGGGTGATAGGTGGGAATATTGATAAGAAATTGGGGAATGGGTTGGGATAGTTGAGGTTATTATCTAAAAGTCCTTTTTCAGCACCTTTCAAGAATTCCTTTAAGGTCAAGATTGTGTTTGAGGCTTGCTCTGTGTGAGATTCATTTATGCCTTAGGATTCTGATTTGCACGATGCGATGACCACCAACCATTGCCAGCAAAAGGCAGGGAATAGATTTAAGAAAATTAGCCCTGGGATTTGGAAATTTGTGCTTTTTATCCCATACAATGAAAGTTATGATTAGAACAAATTCATACTCAGGCAAGACAAAGATAATTAGATTTTTCACTGACCAAAAGCATTTGCCATTTACACAGGAACTGTCAAAAATGTTAACGTGATGTTAACATAGTAAGTATACTATATTTTGAACCATAGGATTGTACAGCACAGAAACTGACCCTTCGGTCCAAGCTAACTTTTTTACCCATCTAGACTAATTGCATTTCTCTGCACTAGGTCCATATCTTTACATGCCTATTCAACTGCATGTCTACATATATTTAAAACATATTGTTGTATCTGATTCACCATGTCATTTGGGAATGATTTCACATATTAACCACATTCTGAAAAATAAAACTTTCCCCTCAAATTCCCTTCATAACTCCACTCACCTTGAACCTATACCCTCTTGTTTTTGATACCCCTACCATTGGAAAATATGCTATCTACCCTAGCTGTGACTCTTTATTCAGTAAAAGTGTATAATCTAATGACAAATATTAACAAAGTCAACTTTAGGTGGTTGAAATTGCAAAATAGGTTCATTAGTCTCAAAAGTTCTTAAGTTTGATACGGTGTTCCAGTAAATATTTCAGTAAATTCAAGATTCCCTTCTATTCCTAAACACTCAAAAAGATGAATTAATTGCATTAAGAAATAATTATCTATCTCGTTGCAAATATTTTCAAAAATGTTAAGCTTTTCTAAATTTGCTGAACAGAATTTGATCGAAGAAACTTGGATGAGGTGGAATTTGTGAAATGTGTTCAGGAAAGCTTCCTTGGGCAATATGTAGAGGGCATTTTGGAAAGTCAAATCCGGGCAGGACCTTCACAGTGAATGGCAGGGCTCTGGGGAGTGTTGCAGAGTGGAGGGATCACGGAGTACAGGTACATAGTTCCTTGAAAGTGGCATCACACGTAGGTGGACAGGGTGGTCAAGAAGACTGTCAGCACATTGGCCATCATCAGTCAGGTTGTTGACTATAGTAGTCGGGATGCTATGTTACAGTTGTACAGGACGTTGGTGAGGCAATTTGAAGCATTGTGATCCATTTTTGTCAACCGGTTATAGAAAATATATTTTTAAACTGGAAAGTGTGCAGAAAATATTTACGGGGATGTTGCCGGAACAAGGGCCTGAGTTACAGGGAGAGGTTGAGCAGGTTAGGACTTTATTCCTTGGAACAGGAGGATAAGGGGTAATCTTATAGAGGTGTATAAGATCATGAGAGGATTAGATAGCGTAAATGCACAGTCTTTTACCCATAATAGGGGAATCAAGAACCAGAGAACATAGGTTAAAGGTGTGGGAGGAAAGATTTAATAGGAACCCGAGGGGCCATTTTTTTTTTTTACATAAATGGTGGTGGCTGTATTGAAACAGCTGTCAGAAGGGATAGTTGAGGCAGGTACTATCACAGCATTTAAAAGATACTTGGACAGGTATATGGATTGGATAGGTTTCGAAGGATATGGGCCAAATGCAGGCAGGGACTAGTGTAAATGGAGCATGTAGGTCGACGTGGGCAAGTTGGGCCCAAGGACCTGTTTCCATACTGTATGACTCTATGCTGCTAAACATAGTCAACCAAATAAATCTTGGTCATAAATATACCATATACCAATACATGAAATAAAGGTAATATCAGTTAATAACCACTGGTAAAAATGGAAGATAATTAAGCATTTTCTTTAACTGTTAATTAATAACAGTATATTTTCCTCCCTTGAATGATTATGTTTTATATAATTTCAAAACAATAAATTAAAACCGAGTATTATATTGGGGCCAATGAAACTATTTCTTGAGGTGGACATAAAAAATAAATTAAACTTCTATACTCATTATGTAATATTACTGGATCATGAATAATGGGTGTTGGCACATGAAAATTGTTAAAAGTTTCTATACTAATTAGTAATGTAAACACGATAAAACAATTTATGGAACACAAATGGTCCAGACCTGCAACCGACAGCAGAGCTCTTGACTGTGCGTTACCAATGTCACACGTGTAGTGGTCACTATCATTTTTCTCAAGCTGATTAATTTTAAGGCTTAGTAAACTGCCTTCCCGTTTCATCTCATACTTCTTGCTTGGCTTTATTTCTGCCATTCCTTTTCTCCAGACAGTCTTGTCTGCTGGCTGCTCAGTTTCACACTCAAAAATTACGAATCCATTCTCTTCAGTTTTAATGTCATGTAATTCTTTGGTAAATCGATTTACTAGTTCTGGATAAGATGTAAAAATACAAACATATTCACAAATAAAAAGGCTTAAAATTACATAGATAAATATAGGTTAAGTACTAAAATGATACAGGGTAATTCTGCACTCCTAGCTGGGAGATACGATGATGTCGAGTACATTTTTGAAAATAGTGAAAGCATGGCCTATACATCTTAAAAAACAGGCCCATTGCCACTTTTGGTAGATGTTGATAAAACCTGATGCCTGCACTGCGGCTTCCTCAATTCTATAATCTTAATAATATTCAAAACCTTTCCCTTGGTTCTTTATGAGCAAGCAAGCTGGCAACTCCCTACTTATTAGCAAAACAACCGTGTAACCAATTGGGCAAAAACATGGGCAAAGGTGAATAATAATATGGAAATATCTCACCTAGAATTTTAAACCTTATTTTAACAAACAATTGAAATCCTGTCAATGTGTTTGAAAAAATTCAAATGCAAATTACCATCCGAATCGAGGTGCTATATAACAACATGATTTTAATCAATTAGACAAGATTAAAAATGAGACACCTTATAATGCATACTTCCAAATAGCGAACAGACATAAATGTTTACAATGGCATGTTATTCAAAATCAGTTCCTGTGCTGTACTATTCTATGTTCTATGTTTAATGAATGGTGATTCTTGACTGAATGATAATTTGTAATATCCTAACCACATACAAACAGATATTAATAAGAAATAAAGTATATGAATCTAAAAACGATTTTTTTTTTTTTACCTTTTACAGTGACAGTAGCTTTAGTTTTAGAATTCTCTGCTCTGCATTCGTATTCTCCAGAATCTTTTGTAGTGGCTTGACGGATTGTCAATTGGTTTACAATTCCATGCTGAGATACTTCATACTTAGTGCTCTTTCTAATTACTTTGCCATCCTTAAACCACTTCAATGAAGAATCAGGCTTTGACGATTCACAGGACAGTACAATCTCTTCACCTGCTATTGCCACCTTGTCCTCAAGTTTCTTTATGATTTCTGTTGTTTTTTCTGAAACATAAAAATCAATATTGTTATCAACAGCTCAGATAATGTTTAGGGCCAAAAATAAAAATTTACCTGGAAACATTCAAAAATTATTTAACGAGCGTGTGGGGGGTTACAATTTAAGAGGAATATTTAACTTTAAGAAACAAAAAGTCCGTACGACTAGAAAAACCTTTTGTATTTCGGTTTGTGGAGTAGGAGTGTGGAATAAATTGAACGGGGAATTAAAGCAATGCACAAACATGAATCATTGTAAAATGATATATAAAAAAATAATTTTCAAGGGGTACAGGGATGGAGGGGATGGTTGACAAGTGGGGGTTAATGTTTATCTATTGCTTTACTATTGTTTACTTATGTTTGGGTACTTCAGATATGAAGTTTGTATGTGCATAATAGTTGTATGTATATATATGTCTGTAGGTATTATGGGAAATTGCCTAGGGTAGTATTATTATTATTAATTAATTGATTTTTAAACATGGTAGAAGTGTTGGGGAAAAGGGGTGAGATTTAATAAGTTATTCTTCTTCTCACTCCTTTTCGAGCTTGTACAGACACATTGGAACTTTGCTTTTGTTCTTTTCATTGCTTTGTAAATATTGATTGTAATGTCCAATTGTTTGATAATTTCGATTTTGTTACTATTAATGTCTTTAATGTCTTTACTTGTTCGGAATAAATAAATAAATAAAAATAAATAAATAAATACAAATATTCTTAGTTTTTTAAATGTTTACATAGGGCCCTAGATTTCGGTTGGGTTTTTTTTAAACATAAAAAATCAATATTCTTACTTTTGAAATGTTTACATAGGGCCCTTTTTTTAACAGTTATATGTGTTTGTAACCTACTCCAGGAAATTAACATTCCTCTGCAAAGATATGGCAAGAGGTTTGACTGAGTTTTTTACAATGTCTCTTAGTGGCTTTCCCTTGAGAAGTGAGTAAGGTTATTCATAAAAAGGTTGTTCCCAGCCCTCTACAAGCAAATCTTGTAGTCTAGGAAAACTGGAAAGATAGAAAATAATAACGTGAACAATGGAGTGGTCAGAAAAATAGATACAAGAGGAACCAGAGATGCTGGAATCCAAAATAAAAAACAAATTGCTGGAGGAATTATCGTTGCTCAGGTCAAAACCCTGCATCATATCACAAAAATAGCCTGTAGTATATTATCACTAATCTTTCATTCTGAAGGAGCTAATAAGCTAACTTATTATGGTGGTGCAATTTTTTCTCCATATGAACAGTATGAATGAAATTGGACTACTTAGTTTAATAAAAGATCAATTGTTCATTTCTGAACATTTCAGAATCATTGTCTGAAGAAGGGTCTCGACCCGAAACGTCACCCATTCCTTCTCTTCAGAGATGCTGCTTGATTTGCTGAGTTACTCCAGCAGTTTGTGTTTACCTTCAATTTAAACCAGCATCTGCAGTTCTTTCCTACACAATTGTTCATTTCTCTCTCTCTCGCTAATTTTTACCAAATTATATCTATTCTCAGCTAATATTAAGTCGTCAAGTCAAGAGAGTTTATTGTCATTTGTCCCAGATAGGACAATGAAATTCTTGCTTTGGATCAGCACAACGGAATATAGTAGGCACGAATACAGAACATATCATACCAGTGTGTCCATACACCATTACATAAATATATACACACATCAATTAATAAGCAGATAAAGTGCAAATAAACAGATCATGGTCTATTAGTGTTCAGAGATTTGTTTCAGTTGAGTTTAATAGCCTGATGGCTGTGGGGAAGTAGCTATTTCTGAACCTGGACGTTGCAGTCTTCAAGCTCCTGTACCTTCTACCTGAAGGAAGGGGGGAGATGAGTGTGTGGCCGGGATGGTGTGGGTCCTTGATGATGCTGCCAGCCTTTTTGAGGCAGCAACTGTGATAGATCCCCTCGATGGTAGGGAGGTCAGAGCCGATGATGGACTGGGCAGTGTTTACTACTTTTTGTAGTCTTTTCAGCTCCTGGGCGCTCAAGTTGCCGAACCAAGCCACGATGCAACCAGTCAGCATGCTCTCTACTGTGCACCTGTAGAAGTTCGAGAGTCCTCCTTGACATACCGACTCTCCGTAATCTTCTCAGGAAATAGAGTCGCTGATGTGCTTTCTTAATAATTGCATCAGTGTTCTCAGACCATGAGAGATCTTAAGAAATATGCACACCCAGGAGTTTGAAGTTCTTGACCCTCTCCACCATCGACCCGTTGATATAAACGGGACTGTGGGTCCCCATCCTACCCCTTCCAAAGTCCACAATCAGTGCCTTGGTGTTGAGGGCCAGGTTATTGTGCTGGCACCATTTGGTCAGTCAGTCGATCTCACTTCTATACTCTGACTCGTCCCACTTCAGTGATACGTTCCACAACAGTGGTGTTGTCAGCGAACTTGATGATGGAGTTCGCACTATGACCGGCTACACAATCATGAGTATAAAGTGAGTACAGCAGGGGGCTGAGCACGCAGCCTTGAGGTGCTCCCGTGCTGATTGTTATCGAGGCTGACACATTTCCACCAATACAAACAGTCTGTGGTCTTTGAATGAGGATCCAATTGCAGAGGGATGCGCAGAGACCCAGATCTGAGAGCTTGCTAACCAGCCTGGACCAGCTGTGAAAAGAATATATCTCACATGCAAAAACTTCAGGCATCTAGGATTTCATATTATACTGTAGTTCTTGTATTAACAAACCTGGTATTTGCAGTTGTTTTATCAACTACATAAAGTTTATTCAATGGTTATTTACTTCCAGTACTCACTGCAACATGGAAGAATAGTATTGGGTCAAAGCAAGGCAATCCCACCGGGCCCAATCCCCCTCTCCTTATTTCCTTGCAGCCCATTGACTTGTTCTCTTTCTCATGCCCATCAAATTTCCCATGATTATTTTGCCACTTACTAGGAATAATAATTTAGTGCAGCCAATTAGCCCATCAAAACATTTTTGCAATACGGGAGGAAAATGCAGCACCTGAGGAATCCCACGCAATCAGGCAGAAAACATACAAACCCCATATAGTGAACTCCTATGGTCAGGATAAAACCCCGGTTCCTGGAACATTAGGCAATAGTGCTATATGTTGTGCCACCTTGCTGCTTGCTCAGATAGTCACCAAAATGTTAATTATATAAATAGTGATGATTTCAGATCATACCTTTGACCATCAAAGAAGCCTTTGACTTGAGATTTCGTACATAGAAAACAACTTCGCCTGCATCCTGCAGAATGGTGTCCTTAATGCTAAGTAAATATTTTCGACCAATATTAAATGTCTCAAATCGTTCATTGCCTTTCACTAACAGTCCATTTACCGTCCAGTAATATTCATCAATACTTTCATGAGAAAGTATGCATTCAAAAGATCCACTTTCTCCTTCTTTAATCTCTGAGCTCTTTAGCCGTTTTGTGATACCAATGTTTAGCTCTGTAACAAAGTGAGAAAATTAGAATATTTAAAATGAGAAGCATACATGTTATTATTGATTGCTCCATTGGGCAATGGGTATCAAAAATATTAGGTAAAAGGGATAGAGTAAAATCCTATTGGATAATACTTTGGAACATTTTAATAATGCTCCAGGTGTGCAAGAGAGAATGCTCTTTCCTAAGCCAAATACAATGCAAATAGAGATAGAAATATTTATTAGACATATGTGATCATGCTATTGGTGTTAGCAAACAATACATTTTATAATATAATTGAAATTTAGTTCTGCAGATTTCCACAGGCACAATATGGGGGCATTATTTTAATTAGTGGCACATGACAATGCAGAATTTTGTTCTCTCAGATAGTTTGTTTGCATAAAATATCAGAAAAAATAAGGAACTGAAACAATATGTTTGTGGGATTTTGTTACCAGAAAGAATATGGGGGAAAAAAGCAGTGAGTAAAACCAATCAAGAATGTTGTTTGCTCCCCTACCTCCCCATTGCCCAATTTACCAACCTTTTAATTTATACATTTTTAGCGAAACAATGTGCACACCAGATTTAATTCTAATTCCATGAGCTTCATACACTGTATTTTCTTAAATTATAGTGTTTGATGTACCCTTACTACTTCATATACTTGTACATTGAGCTGCATCATTACTGAGCAACCAATATGGCAGACAAGAAGAGCTCATTATCTCATATTTTGCTTTTCTCTTAAAGATAATAATAATGCCTTATTATGTTAAAAAAAAAAGTATCCGCAGACCTGACAGTCACTGTGAATGTTATGCCAGAGTAAGTATAAATCCTTTTAAAAGATCATTTCCGAGAATGCCTTTCCCAAGTAGCCATCCACCTTTAAGTACATTTTAATAAGTAGTGTCAGGTCATTGACATTTTGCATCTACAGTCCAGACTCGCCCCACAGGACTACTGAGTATAGAACTGCAGCCATTAGACTGGAACTAGCTTCAATTATATATATTTTTTATCGAAGGAGATTGATCAAAAAAGCCAATTATCAGTTTACAATTAATAACCAATGGTAATACATACCTTGTATGGTGACTTTAGCACTAGCTTTATCACTGCCTATGTCACAAGTGTACACTCCAGCGTCACTTTTATTCAAGTCATGTACTATAAGACAAAGTGTTTTTCCAGCCTGCAGTAGTTCATATTTGTCACTTGAACCAAGAACTACGTCATCTTTTTTCCAGATGGGATTGACCTTAGTGTTAGATACTTCACACTCCAGTGTAATCATTCCTCTCTCTTCCCCATTAATGTCATCCAATGGTTTCATGAAGACCACGGGCTTTTCTGCATTGAGAGACAGAAAAAATATTTATTTTCAAAATTCCCGGAAGGGTTAAAAATCCATCTTGCATAATCGACTTTTGAAATCAGGTTAGTTTAGTTTAGAGATACAGTGCAGAACCAGGCCCTTCAGCCCACGGAGTCAGTGCCGACCAGTGATCCCTGCACACCAACGCTATCCTACACACACTAGGGACAATTTACAATTATACCAAGCTAATTAACCTACAACCCTGTACGACTTTGGAGTGTAAGAGTAAACCAGAGATCCTGGAGAAACCCATTCAGGTCAAGAGGAGAACCTACAAACTCTGTACAGACATCACCCGTAGTCAGGATTGAACCCGGGTCTCTAGTACTATAAGGCAGTACCCCATTCCAAAAAACCAAACTGCCTCCTTACTGTGTCATTACAATTCCATAATTCTATTTAAATTCCTCCTTTTGATCACTAGCGCCAATAACATAACTCATTAAATTACTTTAATTTTAGACAATAGACAATAGGTGCAGGAGTAGGCCACTCGACCCTTCAAGCCAGCACCGTCATTCAATGTGATCATGGCCCGTTCCTGCCTCCTCCCCATATCCCCTGAATCCGCTATTTTTAAGAGCCCTATCTAGCTCTGTTGAAAGCATCCAGAGAACCTGCCTCCACTGCCGAGGCAGAGAATTCCACAGACTCACCACTGTGAGAAAAAGTGTTTCCTCGTCTCCATTCTAAATGGCTTACTCCTTATTCTTAAACTGTGGCCCCTGGTTCTGGACACCCCCAACATCGGGAACATGTTTACTGCCTCTAGCGTGTCCAAACCCTTAACAATCTTATATGTTTCAATGAGATTCCCTCTCATCCTTCTAAACTCCAGAGTGTACAAGCCCAGCTGCTCCATTCTCTCAGCATATGACAGTCCCGCCATCCCGGGAATTAACCTTGTAAACCTATGCTGCACTCCCTCAATAGCAAGAATGTCCTTCCTCAAATTAGAGGACCAAAACTGCACACAATACTCCAGGTGTGGTCTCACTAGGGCTCTGTACAACTGCAGAAGGACCTCTTTGCTCCTATATTCGATTCCACTTGTTATAAAGGCCAACATGCCATTCGCTTTCTTCACTGCCTGCTGTACCTGCATGCTTACTTTCATACTGATGTACAAGGACCCCCAGATCCCGTTGGACTTCCCCTTTTCCCAACTTGATGCCATTTAGATAGTAATCTACCTTCCTGCTTTTGCTACCAAAGTGGATAACCTCACATTTATCTGCATTAAACTTTATCTGCCATGCATCTGCCCACTCCCCCCACCTGTCCAAGTCACCCTGCATTCTCATAGCATCCTCCTCACAGTTCACACTGCCACCCAGCTTTGTGTCATCTGCAAATTTGCTAATGTTCCTTTGAATCCCTTCATCCAAATCATTGATGTATATTGTACATAGCTGCGGTTCCAGCACCGAGCCTTGCGGTACCCCACTAGTCACTGCCTGCCATTCTGAAAGGGACCCGTTAATCCCTACTCTTTGTTTCCGGTCTGCCAACCACTTCCCTATCCATGTCAGCACTCTACCCCCAATACCATGTGCCCTCATTTTGCCCACTAATCTCCTATGTGGGACCTTATCAAATGCTTTCTGAAGGTCCATGTACACTACATCCACTGGCTCTCCCTTGTCCATTTTCCTAGTCACATCTTCAAAAAATTCCAGATGATTAGTCAAGCATGATTTCCCTTTTGTAAATCCATGCTGACTCGGACCGAACCTGTTACTGCTATGCAAATGTTCGGCTATCTTTTATAATTGACTCCAGCATCTTCCCTACCACCAATGTCAGACTAACTGGTCTATAATTCCGTTTTCTCTCTCCCGCCTTTCTTAAAAAATGGGATAACATTAGCTACCCTCCAATCCACAGGAACTGATCCCGAGTCTATAGAACATTGGAAAATTATCACCATTGCATCCACGATTTCTTGAGCCACTTCCTTAAATACCCTGGGATGCAGACCATCAGGCCCTGGGGATTTATCAGCCGTCAGTCCCATCAGTCTATCCAACACCATTTCCTGCCTAATGTGGATTTCCTTCAGTTCCTCTGTCACTCCAGATCCTCTGGCCACTACTATATCAGGAAGATTGTTTGTGTCCTCCTTAGTGAAGACAGATCCAAAGTACCTGTTCAACTCATCTGCCATTTCCTTGTTCCCCATAATAAATTCACCTTTTTCAGTCTTCAAGGGTCCAACTTTGGTCTTAACTAATTTTTTTCCTCTTCACATACCTAAAGAAATTTTTATTATCCTGCTTTATATTCTTGGCTAGCTTACCTTCGTACCTCATCTTTTCTCCCCATATTGTCTTTTTGGTTATCTTCTGTTGGTCTTTAAACTTTACCCAATCCTCTTGCTTCTCGCTCATCTTTGCTACGTTGTACTTCTTCGCTTTAATTTTTATACTGTCCCTGACGTCCCTTGTCAGCCCTGGTCGTCCCTTTCTCCCCTTGGAATCTTTCTTCCTCCTAGGAATGAACTGATCCTGCACCTTCTGTATTATTCCTAGAAACACCTGCCATTTTTGTTCCACTGACATCCCTGCTAGTGTATCTTTCCAGTCAACTTTGGCCAGCTCCTCCCTCATGGCCCCATAGTCCCCTTTATTCAACTGCAACACTGACACCTCCGATCTACTCTTCTCCCTCTCCAATTGTAGATGAAACCTGACCATGTTATGGTCACTGCCTCCTAAAGGCTCATTAACCCCAAGGTCCTTTATCATCTTTATCAATTTTAACTTCTATTTGAATAAAATTACAATATGAATGATTGGCAAACTTTATGCACTTAAGCATTTTCATTCTGTACAAACAATAACAATGCTTACCTCGTACATTCAGCTGTGCTGTTTCTGTCACATTTCTCACTTTAAACATAACTGTTCCTGTGTCTTCAAGCGTTACTCCTTTCAGAATTAATGTGTGTCTCTTTCCTTTCTTCTTTATCTCATTGAAATTATTCGAGAGCAAGGGGGCATCATTTAGATACCACTGTACTTCATCAATATCATGGGACAGCTCACATGAATATACAAGATTGCTTTCCTCCTCAGTATCTACATCTTCCAAATGTTTTGTTATTTCTATTTTCAAAGCTGCCAATATAAATACAGACAGTTAGTTTATCTTTTTACCTTTATATATATATATATATAATTGCCAATCACTGCCATATACTTTAATTCCTGGCACAAGAGCCTCACGTTGATTCAGTGCCCGGGTCCTAGCAATCCCGACTGAACAGTGACAATATCTTTAATGGTGAAATGTTCCAAGCTTCACAGCAACATGACCAAGCAAAATTAGATAAGGTAAAAATGTCATACAAAACAAAGAACAAAAATAGCATTGAGGAAAGATTTAAGGAGGAAAGTCCAGAGTTTAAATGCAATTGCCAATGATGGTGCACCTTAAATATGGGAGACTCAAAATAGACAGGACGGCGGGACAGCAACTGGTGCTGCAGACTCAACACTAGGAACTCAATTCTAATCCTGACCTTGAGTGTTGTCTCTTACCTTGAGTTTACCTCTTACTCAGTTTTTTCCCTCACCCCAAAGATGTGCAGGCCAAGTGGCTACTGCAAATGACTCATAAATAATCAAATAGGAATTAATACACAGGGGAAATTTCAGGGACAAACAGAAGATTAGAATATGGTTATTGGGATTGCTCTACTGGAAACCAACGTGGAGTCAAATTTCCATACTTCCTTAAAACAGAGAACTTCACCATTAAGCCCATTATGTCTAATCCAGCTCTGAGAAAAATCCTATCAATCCTAGCCCTCTACTTAGTCATAGAGCTACACAGCACACAAACACGTCCTTCTGTCCACCTTGCCCATGCCGACAGAAAGCTGGCAAATGGATATGAACAGCGACATCTTGATCTGCAGTCAAATGCTCCAACACTAAGCCTCACCCCACCACCAGGGGAGCCGCACAATTGGCAGCCCCGCCAACAGTCTGTCTGTTTTTTTGTCTTTTTTGTCTTAAATTTTAGTGTGTGTTAAAAGTTTGTGTAAATGTTCTCCCGTTTGTTTTATGTGGAGGGAGGGGGAGGGGGTCGGGGGAAACTTTTTTTCAGTTTCTTACCTTGCCGGAGATGCGGGGGAGAGGGGTGTGGGGGAGGGGGGGTGTGGGGGAGGGGGGTGTGGGGCGTGGGGGAGGGGGGTTGTGGGTGTGGGGGAGGGGGGGTTTGGGAAGGGGGTATGTGGGCTCACCGGTTCCTGGCCCTGGCTCCGACCACACTCACTGGCTGCAGGACCCGGCTCAGGACTCAATCAGCGGCTCCCGTACCCAGCACCTGTCGCACTCACAGCCCTCCCCCGCCCACAAACACAGCCAGCCCCCACCTGCAAAACACAGCCCTCACTCCCCCCCCCTTCAGCTTTATTCTCGGCGCCTTGTTTGACAACAGGTGCCGGAAGGGGCATCGCCGTCCCAGCTAATAACAGACAAATAAGTTTCGTAATATTTTACCGATCGGAACAAAACTTGGTGCGCTTGGAGCACAGGAGAACGGTGAGTAAGGTGGCGAAAAAATCCTAGCGATATAGGGTAAATTTAAAAACAACGCAAACTGGAAGAGGACAAGATGAGAGTTTTAGTAATAGTATAGTTGTTAATTATTTTTCTCTTCGCACAGAAGCGGCGTGACCTGCGTTGTATGTCGTCGTTTTTCTGATTTCATGAACATAAGTTGAAAATTCTTACCTTCAACTGTGAGTGTGGCTGTGGTCTGTGCATTACTAGATTTGCAACGATATTCACCAGAATCTTCAGGGATGAGATTTGAAATCATAAGCTCTGTCACATTCTGAGTTTGCATGAATTTGAATCGATCAGAAGATTCAATTAAGCTCAGGTCTTTGTACCATCTGACTACCTTGGGAGTAGGTGTGAACTCACAGCTCAAAGTAATAGACTTCTTCTCTTCCACTGTAATGTTCTGTAGTTCTCTCACTACCTTTGATGGAGGCTCTGGAAAATTAGTTAATTTGTAATTATAGCAAACAGCTTGTAATTATTCAATTTGTAAGTGATTCACAAGATAATGGCACAACGTGCATCTTTACATAGAGATTTGACCAAAAGCTTGGTTAGAGAGATGGATTGTTTAACATCTTTAGAAGAGGCGTTGAATGGGAGAACTTCAGGCCTGGACAGGTAACTACTGCTAATAATGGGGTGAAAGAAAAGGGGTATAAGGAGATTAGAAAAGGGGCACTCAAGAGATCTCAAAGGGTTATAAGACTCAAGGAAATCACACATATAATAATCTCCACAAGTCCCAAGCCCATGGAGGATCTTGAAAATGGGAATTTTAAAATCAAGTTGTTCCCTGATTTTGAGTCAATGTACATATGCAAACATAGTGATGTTGAAAAAATATGATTTGTAGCTGAGTTCTGGATTAACTCAACTTTATGAAAGAACATTGGGATAATTTATTTTGGAAAAAACATGCACCATCTCAGTTTAGTTTAATATAGTTTAGAGATACAGCGTGAACATGCCTTTTGACACTAGGGACAATTTACAGAGGCCAATTAACCTACAAACCTGCACGTTTTTGGAATGCAGGAGGAAACCGGAGCATCCGGAGAAAATACACGTGGTTACAGGGAGAACGGGAGAACTCCGTATAGACAGCACCCAAAGTCAGGATCAAACTCAGGTCTCTGACACTATAAGGCAGTAACATTACTGCTGCATCACTGTGCCGCAGTTGTAAATGACTGAACCAGAGGTGGACAAAACATGGATATAAAAGCAGATAATCTTGGGGTAATGGGGAAGGATGCAGTTGGAATCTTATTTTGGGATTATATTGGGTGGGTATACCTTAGTGTATCTAATCAAACATTGCTGCACTTATCACTGTTTTTAAAATTGCTTTGATAATAGAATATCAAAGTTTTGCATTCTTTAATCTTAAACATGTCAGTTCTCGCTTTAATTCATTATTCCTTCTTCAAATTATTCCATCTGAAGAAGGGTCCGAACCCAAAACATCACATATCCATGTTCTCCAGAGATGCTGCCTGACCTGCTGAGTTAATCCAGCATTTTGTGTCCTTATTTGATTTAAACCCCATTGTTCTAAATTTAAAATCCTCCAATTTTTTTACTCTCAATTTAGAAGACAAACAGTGACAAATAGATTTAAAGTTGCTTTGAAGTTCTGATTTTTATTTCGCCAATTGCTTGTCATGTTAGAAACTATGAATAACAGGGTTATGACAGCAAAGTACTAGATACTGTTGTAAAATATAAATTGCTGAAAGAACTCAACAGGTTACACAGCATCTGTGGAGACAAAGGAATTTTCAGGTTATGAACAAATACTGTCTGTGTCTGTAAAACCACACGCTTATATTCAAGTCTCTTTCGTGTATGAATACCTTTAATGGTTAGCCTTGCTTCAGATTTCGATTTCCCAGCAGTAAACTGTACAATGCCAGTCATCTTGCAATGTGTATTTTTAAGAATTAGACGATGAATAGTACCACAATGCTCAATGTCCACAATTTCAGAAGGATGAAGAACTTCACCATTTAGTAACCATTTTGGAGGTTTCACATCAGCAACTGAAATCTCGCATTCGAGGCTGGCGTCATTTGGCTCTGTCACTTCCACATCAGATATCGGCTTAATGATGGTAATTGATTGATCTGTCAATAAGGCATATTTAGCAAAAGCTTAAGTGAATATTCCACTATGAACATTTATACATTAAGAAGAAACATGGCATGCTTGGTTGGGGCATACAATTTGAGTTTGAATATCATGGTGCAACTTTGTAAAACATTTATTGGACTGAACTTTGAATATTGTGCGTAATTCTGGTCACCAAACTATACGAAGGATGTGACTGTGCTGGAGAGTGCAGAATGTTGCTTAGATTGGAGGACTTTAGTTATGGCAAGTGATTGGATAAACAGGGTTTGTTTTCCCTGGAACGATAGAAAACAGTGACCAGATATAAGTGTATAAGATTATGATGGGCAAAATCTTGTACAGGTGCACAACCTTTTATCCGGAGTTCCGGAAACCGCAAGGCTCCGAAAACCGGACATTTTTTCCAGGATGCACATCAAAGCTCGCGTTTGGCGCCAAACTTGGCCCGAAACGACCCACGGTCAACCCAGGTCTGTACTACTGTAGCGGCTGCCTCCTCCCCGGAGACCGGGGAGACACTTAAACATCTGTAAATCATTGCTTAAATGATAGTCAGTTAGTTTGGAGGGCTTTTATGTGAAGAGGGGGGGGGGTGGGGGTGAAGGGGGAAACTTTAATTCTTAGTCCCCTACCTGGTGAGAGGCGGGGATCGGGCAATGCCTTACCGGGTCGCCGTGCAGTAAGCTCCGGAGCGCTGTGGCCACCGACTCCCAACATCGCGGAGCTGGGGCTGCGGGTTGTAGCTCCGACCCCGGCAACTCTACCCCTGGCTGCGTGGTGCTCCAAATCCAGCGCCGCCCGCGGCCGGACGCCCGCAGACCCAGCTCCGCGATGTTGGGAGTCGGCGGCCACAGCACTCCAGAGCTTACCGCACGGCGACCGGTAAGGCATTGCCCGCTCCCCGCTAGTATCCCAGCGCTGTGGCCGCCGACTCCCAACATCGCGGAGCTGGGGCTACGGGCGTCCGGCCGCGGGCCGCGCTGGATTTGGAGCTAGTAAATCTCCTCTGTACTCTCTCTATTTTGTTGACATCCTTCCTATAATTGGGCGACCAAAATTGTACACCATACACCAGATTTCGTCTCACCAATGCCTTGTACAATTTTGTACAACTATGCATAAACATTGCTGGAAAGCAGTGTAGCTGTGTACATATACACCTTCATTTCTTCAGTTTTTTCCAGGTTTAATTCTTCTAGCTAAGGCAAAACTGCTTTCAACCTATAAGTTAGTTGTATTTATTGTTCCTTTGTTAAAAGCTAAGATTATTTTGTCGTTTTTATTGCTTTATGCTTTGGTGAGTGAGCAAGATCGTGCTAGTTAGTCCGTGTTCAGGGTCAGGCCCAGGTCTCCGGCACTGCGGGCGCTGTTGAGTTGCTGCTGGGCCGTCCTCGTCCCCTCCTGGGTGTCCCGTCCCTGTCCAGGGGAGGCCAGAGGCGGTCGGAGGTGTCGGGCCGGGCTTACAGCCGGTGTGGGTAGAAGGCAGCTGAATTGCTGCAGCACTTTGTGTGTATCCCCGTTGATGGCTGGTGCTCGGCTTTCGCCCGCGCCGGGGGGGGTTGGCCGGCAGCCGCTGGCGGTCCCCGCCAGTCAGGGAGAGCGTTCTTAGGGAGTTGGAACGGGGTTGGGTGGGAGTTGGCGCTTCTTCTCTGTGCTGACTGTGGACCTGGGGCCGCTGGTTCAGTCGGTTGGCCATGTGGGACAGGCGGTTGAGCTGGGGGCGCTTCTTCTCCGCGCTGGCTGTGGGCCTAGGGCCGCTGGGATGTCTCCGGCGCCCCCCAAGCGGGGACGGGACGCCCGGGGGGGGGGGGTGGGGCGGCCCAGCAGGGGCTCGGCGGCGCCCATGGCGCCGGGGACCGGGGCTGGATCCTGGCCGCAGATGGGGCACAGGTCCGTGTGCACGCTCGCCCGTCTCCCACTCGCATCTGCCCCATCTCTCTTGCTGTTACACTCCACTCTCCCGCTACCTATTCCTTTGAGGAGCTAACCATTTATGGGAGTCTCTCTGGAATCGAGAATTTCAATGCTCATTCGTATTCATAGATGAGGCTGAAGAATTCCATAGCCTTGAAATTAACAGAATTGTTTGACTCAGAAACTATCATCATTGTGCTCCAGTCTGGAATACATTAATTTTCCTATAATGTGACCACACGGCACCCCCGTTCCTCAGATGAAATATATATTTACACATAAATTATGAATAAAGATAAGAATTTATACAGTTTCTTCAGCCAGTGCTTCGTTCGGTTTTTCTTTATGGTGAATGACCTTTGACAAATCCCATGATTCCTTGCGTTTTACGGAATACCAAACTCGTTTATTACCATTACATAACACAGACAAAGATGAATCTGATGTTAAATGATTAAGTTACCAGATCACTCTCTCTCCACAATATTCACTTTGTTCCACTCATTTGACCCCCTTCCGCCCCCACAAACACCCCTCCACCTTCATGGTTTGCTTTCTATTTTGTCCAGTTCTGACAGAGTTTATCCAACATGAACTGTGTCAAAAAGTGAGTCTTACAGAATTCCAAAGCCTGAGTAGGCCCAAATTTTATCTTAAGAGTCATAGTCAGAGCAATACAGCATGGATATAGATACTTTGGTCCAATTTGGCCAACAAACATGCCCAATTTAGCTTGTCTGCATTAGCCACATATACCTCAATAAGTTCTTATCCATGTTCCTGTTCAAATGTCTTTCAAATATTATCATACCTAGGGGCAGCATGGTGGCACAGCGGTAGATTTGTTGCCTTACAGTGCCAGAGACCCGGGTTCGATCCTGACTATGGGCACTTGTTTTTCGGAGTTTGTACGTTCTCCACGTGACCTGCATGGGTTTTCTCCGAAATCGGCCGTTTCCTCCCACACTCCAAAGATATCCAGGTTTGTAGGTTAATTGGCTTGGTATGGTAATAAATTGTCCTAATGTGTGTAGGATCGTGTTAGTGTGCAGATCGCTGGTTGGCACGAACTCGGTGGGCGGAAGTCCCTGTTTCCACGCTGTATCTCTAAACTAAACTAAATTAAACTAAACTAAATCTAGGGGGGGGGGGGGGGGGGGGGGAGATTATTTCACTCATCTCCTGTTCTTCAATAATCAATTTATGTTATATTTTCATTTTCTTCTGTCTGTTTTAGAAGATTGAAGGGGAATCTTATAGAAACTTACAAAATTCTTAAGGGGTTGGACAGGCTAGATGCAGGAAGATTGTTCCCGATGTTGGGGAAGTCCAGAACAAGGGGTCACAGTTTAAGGATAAAGGGGAAATCTTTTAGGACCGAGATGAGGAAAACTTTTTTCACACAGAGAGTGATGAATCTCTGGAATTCTCTCCCGCAGAAGGTAGTTGAGGCCAGTTCATTGGCTATATTTAAGAGGGAGTTAGATGTGGCCCTTGTGGCTAAAGGGATCAGGGGGTATGGAGAGAAGGCAGGTACAGGATACTGAGTTGGATGATCAGCCATGATCATATTGAATGGCGGTGCAGGCTCGAACTATCACCATTACCAACACGCTCCCATATTTTTTCTGTTCTTTCTTTTCAACAGTACATTTGCAAACCAAAAGCTACAAAAACTGGAGGAGGTATCAACCCCAGCTTCTCTCATGATCCTCTCATTTGGCAGTTAGAGCCGTATAGGAGTTTACCCACTCATCCACTTTATTAAAACATCATGGTTTATGGAAATAAAACAACGTAAAGAGGGGATCAAGAACCAATGTGTATTTAAAAGAACCTAAAGAGAGAATCAAGAACCAATGTGGTTTATGGAAATAAAAGAACCTAAAGAGGGGATCAAGAACCAATGTGGATTTAAAACATTAATAGCAATGATTGCAATTCATATAGAATAGTTGCAAACCATGTACTGTCCTATTTAACCAAGCATTAGGATATTTTATAAACAAAACCATAAAAAAATTACTTGATTTAAGACATTTTTAGTTCCACTCTTCCTGGATACAAGTAGAACATTTCAAAATTAATGCTTCTAAAACCTATTTTAAAGCATATCATTACCTTCAACGTATAACATTGCTGTGCTTTTGTCATCTCCTGCGTCACACATGTAGTTGCCTTCATCTTCAAAAGCAATATTATTTATTACGAGCTTCCTGTACAAATCTTCACTCACAATCTCATACTTTTCAGAGGGATGAATCTCCTTTCCATTATTATACCATTTGACCACAGCATTTCGTCTGGAAACCTTGCATTCAAAAAAGACACGGTGCTTCTCCATGCCAATTTTCTCTCTCAAGGGTTTCACAATTGTAACTGGCAATTCTGAAAAACATATTTGAACAGTAGTTTGATTTGAACATTGAAGCTATGAAATTATGCCAAATGCCAGTCAGGTATTCTAATCCAGAATTAAAAAGATACAGTTATAAAGATGGACAAAAATATTCATTTTTATTACAATTTTTGTTATTCATCCATGGGACAGAATCACTGGCACCACCAGAATCTATTGCCCATCCTTAATTACACTGGAACTGAAAACATAGAAAATAGGTGCAGGAGGAGGCCATTCAGCCCTTCGAGCCAGCACCGCCATTCATTGTGATCATGGCTGATCGTCCCCAATCAATAACCCGTGCCTGCCTTCTCCCCATATCCCTTGATCCCACTAGCCCCTAGAGCTCTAACTCTCTCTTAAATTCATCCAGTGATTTGGCCTCCACTGCCCTCTGTGGCAGGGAATTCCATAAATTCACAACTCCCTGGGTGAAAAAGTTTTTTCTCACCTCAGTCTTAAATGGCCTTCCCTTTATTCTAAGACTGTGGCCCCTGGTTCTGGACTCGCCCAACATTGGGAACATTTTTCCTGCATCTAGCTTGTCCAGTCCTTTTATAATTGTATATGTTTCTATAAGATACCCCCTCATCCTTCTAAACTCCAGTGAATACAAGCCTAGTCTTTTCAATCTTTCCTCATATGACAGTCCCGCCATTCCAGGGATCAATCTTGTGAACCTACTCTGTACTGCCCCAATAACAAGGATGTGCTTTCTCAAATTAGGAGACCAAAACTGTATGCAATACTCCAGATGTGGTCTTACCAGAGCCCTATACAACTGCGTGGCTTGGTAAGCGATTACAGAAAACTATCCATTTTATACGACCCAACTATTTATTTCCATTCACAAACAAGTTGATATTACTTGTTCTACATTACCCCAAGTCGAATTTCACTATATTTCTTTCTATATAGTTCCAATTTAAATATAAAAATTACATAAATTGATCGTTAACTAATTTGATGATCTTCATCTCATATCTCTAAATGCACTTCTGTGTACTTCAGAAATGTACAATGGTGGTGCAGTGTGTAAGCAAGTAGAGAAGTCACTGAGAGATTTCAACTAACATCCAAGTCCAGAGAGGAACCATCACAGAGGTCAACTTCAGCCAATTTGAATGCTTCCATCTTACAGAAACAGCAACAAAGCTAAGTACAATTTCTGCAACTTCAAGAATCTCATTGTTCCAGCCCCTGTGCATTTGACAATTAAACACTCTTGATGGCAAATTAATGGAAGGTGTTTTTGAGAGTGTTACTAAGAAGCACATATTCTCCAACAACATATTCATTTATGCCCAGTTTAAGTTTTGCCAAGACTGCTCAGGCCAGGATCTCAAATCAACCTTAGTCTTTCTTCTTAGGCAGACTCCTGGGATTAAAGGTAACGTATATCCACTTCTGAATCCAGGAACAAATTGTGTTTGGGGTAAATTACCTCCTGGAATTCATCAACATTCTCATTAAATTAGTCTTGATGTTTTAAGATTGAGCGGCCAAGCATCACAGGCAGGGCCGGCCCTAGGCCGATTGGACCGATTTTTCCAAATTGGGCCCCGCGCCCATGGGGGGCCCCGCGTTAATTTTCAGTATTTCATATGGAAATACAAATTCGCTTTGTTAAATAAAGATGAAAAAAAAACATTCGTCATACGGCCTTTAAAACTAATAATAGCTTTTGCGACGGGGTCTTTCAGCGATTTTTCGTTAATAATTAACTAGGCTGAACATCTTCGATTTGAACAGCCTAGAGAAAATCGCGTTTTAAACCCGCCCCCTCTAAATGGCGCCAAAATCGCGCACACCCGCAGCGGCAGATTTTCAACGATGCTTCAGGTAGGCTTTGCAACATACCTACTTTTACCATGGGGGGAAAAAGAATCTGCCTCTTCTAATTATATATATAGCTCTATCAGGTGACCACCGCAACTTCCTTCGCTCCAGGGAAAACAAACCCAGCATATCAAAAAGTCAAACAGACATGGCTTTCTGGAACTTATTAATATTTACTTTTCTTTTAGTAAATTTTAAAATTTCATTCTCTAAAAAATAATTCAATTTTGTAAAGAAAATTAAGGCAGGATTGTAGTGCAAGAGCCTTCAATCAATCAATCAATCAATCAGATTTATTTGTTACCTGCACATAAAGTGCAAGTGAAATGAATTTGCCAGCAGTGGTACTTCACTCTCAAAATTAATAATGCTTCTCCAAGAATTCTTACCTTTAATTCGAAGGAAAGCTTGACTAGTAGCAGTTTCAGCAACAAACTTGATCACTGCAGCATCTTCAGGTTTTATGGATTTAAAGATTAGAATATGTTTCCTTCCTATAAACAATACATTTGGTTATACTCTATATCAACAACATGAAAAGACAAAATCTGTGTGGCATAATGGGCTCTAGAGCATCCATTATCTGGTTCTTTTTTGAAGCATGCATTTGGATAATAGCAATTTTAACAAATTGTACTTTAAAATAATTTGGAAAATCAAATCAAAATGCAATAAAAAAGATCCTACCTTCCTGACGAAACTTCACGTTTTCCCCAGCCCTGATTTTCACATCATTCTTAAACCATTGAATATGAACTTCATCATGTGAAATTTCGCATAAGAAGGTGGCATTCTCCTTTTCAATCACTTCAAGGTCTTCCAGAGGCTGGACTACTTTGATATCACGAGCTAAAGAAAGACATACAAAAGAAGAAAATGAAGTTATATTTCTACTCAGTGCTTGAATTTACCTCCATAACATTTCTTGCCATCACTTCAGTAACAGTTTAACCACTAGAAATATTCTGAAGCTATGAAGCTAATATATACAGTGCATTCAGAAAGTATTCAGACCCCTTCACTTTTTCCACATTTTATTACGTTACAGCCTTATTCTAAAACGGATTAAATTCATTTTTTTTTCAATCATTAATCTACTCACAATACCCTATATTAAAAAAGCGAAAACAGGTGTTTAGACATTTTTGTAAAGTAATTAAAAATATCACGCTTCAGTCAATATTCAGACCCTTTACTCTGTACTTTGTTGAGGCACCTTTGGCAGCAATTACAGTCTCAAGATTACAACTTCTTGGGTATGACTACAAGCTTGGCACACCTGTATTTGGATCATTCTTCACAGCAGATCCTCACAAACATTGGCAGGTTGGATGGGAGAGTGTCAATGCACAGCTATTTCAGGTCCCTCCAGAGATGTTCGATCGGGTTCAAGTCCGGGTTCTGGCTGGGCCACTCAAGGACATTCACAGACTTGTCACAAAGCCACTCCTATGTTGTCTTGGCTGTGTGCTGAGGGTCGTTGTCCTGTTGGAAGGTGAACCTCTGCCCCAGTCTGAAGTCCAGAACGCTCTGGAGCAGGTTTTCATCAAGGATCTCTATGTACTTTCGTCCGTTCATCTTTCCCTCGATCCTGACTAGTCTCTCAGTTCCTGCTGCTGAAAAACATCCCCACAGCTTGCTGCTGCCACCACCATGCTTCACCGTAGGTATGGTATTGGCCAGGTGATGAGCGGTGCCTGGTTTCCTCCAGACGTGACACTTGGCATTCAGGCCAAAGAGTTCAATCTTAGTTTAATCAGACCAGATAATCTTGTTTCTGATGGTCTGAGAGTCCTTTAGGTTCCTTTTGGCACACTCCAAGCGGGCTGTCATGTGCCTTTTACTGAGGAGTGACTTCCGACTGGCCACTCTACCATAAAGGCCTGATTGGTGGAGTGCTGCAGAAGTTGTCCTTCTGGAAGTTTCTCCCATCTCCACAGAGGAACTCTGGAGCTCTGTTAGAGTGACCATCGGGTTCTTGGTCACCTCCCTGACTAAGGCCCTTCTCCCCCAATTGCTCAGTTTGGCCGGGCGGCCAGCTCTATGAAGAGTCCAAATGCTTCCAAAGTGCTTCCATTTAAGACCTTCGGGACGTGCAATGCTGCAGAAATTGTTTTATACCCTACCCCAGATCTGTGTCTCGACACACCTGTCTCGGAGGTCTACGGACAATTTTGCTCAATTTTGAGTGTCATAGCAAAGGGTCTGAATATACATGTAAATGTGATATTTCAGTTATTTATTTTTAATTACTTTGCAAAAATGTCTAAAGACCTGCTTCCACATCTTCATTTTAGGGGTATTTTGCGTAGATTGATGATTTTAAAAAAAAAAATGTAATCAATTTTAAAGTAAGGCTGTAATGTAACAAAATGTGGAAAAAGTGAAGGGGTCTGAATACTTTCTGAATGTACTGTAAAACCAAGAGCTCTCCTGCTTTCTTTCTGTTCCTGCATGCCACCTACCATGTCAGTTATTGTTATTTAATAATAATAAAAGAGTTAAGAATTATGCTTAAAGAATGGTGAGTTCCTCCAGCAATTAGTTTTTTTTGCTCCAAATTCCAGCAACTATGGTTTTGTGCCTTTGTCATCATGACCAATGTGATTATTAAGATTACATAAGAATTTGACCAGATCTACACAAGCTGACTATTTTCTTTTCCTGTATGGTTTCAAGTAGGATGATTGCAGGTGAGATAGATCACATTCTCCTAAATTCCAGAGAGCATAGGTGCAGCCAACTCAAGCCTTTCATCTTGTTCAATTATTTCACTGTTTAGTTAGAATTTTTTGAGGTTGTAATTAACAAAACAGATCAGAATAAACTAGTTGGCACATTGTATTTAGACTTTGAGAAGGCTTTTGATATGATACCAACAAGATATGATTAAACAATATTAGAGGGCATGGCAATCTGCTGGCATTGGTTGATAAATTGGTTAACTGATGGAAAACACAGAGCAGGATTAAACAAATCGATTTGTGGTTGGGAGATTATGACTAGTGCCCAAAGATCAGTACTTGCTGCCAACTTTTCACAATTTATATCAATGATCTGGACAAAGAAATGAAATATAATAGTTATTTCAAAATTCTTAAAAAGGCAAGACAGGGTAGGTGCAGCGAAGGGGTTTCCATTCACTGGGAACTAGAATCAGTCTCAAAATATGGAAACAACTATTTGCGACGTAGATGATGAGAAATATCTTTACTGAGCACAATGTGAATCTTTGAAATTCTCTGCCCAAGAGCATTGTGGTAGCTTGGTCACTGGGTATAGATAGCTAATTCTTTAGATTTAAAAAAAATCAAGAGATGTGGAGTAAGTGCAGGAGATGGTACTGAGATAAAAGTTCAACCATGATCTTACTGAAGAGTGGAGCAAGCACGAGGGACCAGACGTTGTGTTCTTATTTTTTATGTTTTCAATTTTACTTTCCTGTAAACCTGAAGACTACTGTCAGGTTATCATCTTGACTCGAATAAATTAAACCTTAACCTAACGAGAATTTATCACATATTTTTCCCAACCTCAACATCATCTTCAATGCTGCAGAGGCCACACATACATTTCCCTGGCAACACACTTAATCCTCTTGTAGCTTATCATTGATACAATGACCCCATAGCAGAAGCGTCCACGTCGCGGGGATGGAAACTGCAAGTATCCCGAGCTGCTACCACCATCATCTATTGCGACAAGTGATGGCTTCCACTGATTGTAGCCGGAAGCTTGCGCCCTTTTCAGGACGGACGATGACAGCGAGGTCAAGGTAAACATTTGTAACAAGATGGACACGAAAAGAAGAAGAAGATTGATACAATATGGCTCACATTAATAATTTCTTAGCCTGCACATGGAATAGATGGTTTGTGGACTCTATATAACCAAAATAAATTCACTTCTTTCTTTTGATATCCGTATGGAATTGCATATCATTCTCTTTGGAATTTTCTCTATATCCAGTGCTTGCTTTGCTTTGCATAAGAAATGCAATTAAAAGCAGGCTGACTACACATACCTTGGGATGCCTATACACAAATGTGCATGTGTACAATTGTCCACTATCTTATATTTCAGATGGAATCTTTAAGGTCAAGTGACCATAGATATTGAAATTACTTTATTAAAACTTAACAGTAGTATAAATAAGGACCAATAACTACTAATCACATACCATGGACAGTAAGCATGGCTGATGACTTGCTATCCACTGCATCACATGTGTATTGTGCTTGATGTTCATGTCCACATTGATAAATGATAAGACTCCTCTTCCTTCCTTTAGATATAATGCTATATCCTTTCCCTGGTTTAATCTCAATATTATTCTGTAGAAAGTGAAATCATAATGATGAGATATGAATTACAGTGATGTACAGCTAAAAATTATTTAAAATCATTCATTCAGTTAATTGTTTTATCCATACAAGTGTGAGATGATACATTTTTCTAGGTCAACAGCAAGAGAAAAGTATGCGGTAAATGGAAGACAATAGACAATAGGTGCAGTAGGCCATTTGGCCCTTCGAGCCAGCACCGCCATTCAATGTGATCATGGCTGATCAGTACCCCGTTCCTGCCTTCTCCCCATATCCCCTGACTTCGCTATTTTTAAGAGCCCTATCTAGCTCTCTCTTGAAAGCATCCAGAGAACCTGCATCCACTGCCCTCTGAGGCAGAGAATTCCACAGACTCTTGGGGTTGTTGATTAACAAAGGGATCTTAGGATGCAAGTGCATAGTTCCGTAAAAGTGACAATACTAGTAGATAGGTGATAAAGAAAATATATGGCACACTTGTCTTTATCCATTGGGTCATTTAATATAAAATTTGCCAAGTCATGTTGCAGAAGAGGTTTACCGGGATGTTGCCTGAATTAACTGCATTAACTATAAGAAGGACAATCTTAGATTGTTTTCTCTGAGGCTTCAAAGGCTGGACGGCAACCTGTTTGAAGTATATACAATTATGAGAGGAATAGGTGAGGTAATTGAGTCTTTTTCCCATGTGGAAATGTCAAATATCAGAGGGCACAAGTTTAGGATGAGAATGGTAAATTTAAAGGAGATTTGCAAGGAAAACATTTTTACAAAGGGTGTCAGGGGCCTGGAATGACCTGTCTGCAGAGATGAGAGACGCAGGTATGATAGCAATATTTAAGAAGCATTTAGATCACTCTGTATAACTCGTTGTCATCCAGCCCACAGCCAACAATGGACCATTTTCACGTTTTTATGATCATCGTTACTTTTTGCATATCTTTCATTTATTTGTTCTATATCTCACTATAATCACCATCTATATCTCACATTTCCCTTTCCCCTGACTCTCAGCCTGAAGAAGGGTCTTGACCCAAAACATGACCTATTCCTTTTCTCCAATGATGCTGCCCGAGCCACTGTTACTTCAGCTTTCTGTGTCTATTTTTGGTTTAAACCAGCATCTGTTGTTCCTTCCTACACGGGAACATGACCTTCAGCCCCCGATGTTTGTGCTGACCATGATGCTAAATTAAACTAATCCCTGCACATGATCCATATACATCCATTCCTGCATATTCATGTGCCTATCTAAATGTCGCTTAAGCTTCACTATCATGTCTGCTTCCACCACCCCTATGCTATGCCCTCTAGTGTTTGACATTTCTACCCAGGAATATTAATATTGTCAAGCACGTAAATTATTATTAGTGCAAAAGCAACAAATTTAATTGGAGTTTATTCATTCATATCAGTCATTATTTTTATGTCAGAAATTATCTCGATATAGAGAAAGCAGTTTAGTGATGGGGCTGTACAGAATGAACCTGGTGCTGTTTCACTCTACAAATGTATGAATTTTAATTCTGTGGTAACAGCTCAAGTTATTATATAAGTTACATGACCTTTCCTTTTGTAATAATTCATTGGAATATAGATGAACTTCTGGGTTCATGGTGTTCCACATTTTATGGTGTTCCACATCTGTGGAATCTTGGATAGTAGAATTGAAGAGGGACATAGGTGCAGCTTGTTAATTGTGCCTCAAAAACCCAAGGACAAGCAATCAATAATGTATCTGTGAAATAAATTCAATTTGAAGCACCATATCTTGGGAGGATGTATATGGTCAATCAAGAATTAGGTGAGTTAAAGATACAAAATGCCTATGAAATAAGACTGAATAGAATTGATTATGATGAGACACCATATAAAACATAATTTCTAATCGACCTGAAGCTCACTGAGTTACTCCAGCACTTTCCAGCATTTTCTGTTCTTAGTTTAACTACAAACTTTTTCTCTCGTTTCCTTCCTTAGGTGAGCATCCAAACTATACCATTATCACCACTGAGACTACCTACTTCCACGTGCAGAACATCTAACAAATGCCCTTGGGTACATCAATGTGCAAATAAACTAATTTCATTGGAGAAACCACTTGGGAAGAGCAATGTATTAACAGTGCAAAACATACATTATCAGCTGTGCCGCCAGTGTTTTTAAGTATATTTTCTATCTGTCATAACAGCTGCCATCCATTCCTTCTATTTACTTAATAGATAATTTTTGTGTCTTCTTACCTTGAACCATTTAACTTCTGCGTTGGCTCTTGACAGCTCACATTCCAAGACAATTTTATCTTTCTCTGGAACTTTGATATCCTCTAACGGTTTAACAAAAGTTGCTGGAGGTTCTGTTAAAAGAAAAAGTGAATAACTGCAATGTGCAAAGCAAAACTTACAAGTTTGACCTCTGAAGTGTTAAAATTTAGTAAATGGCTAATTAGTATGGAAGTTATAGAAGACTTAATTAAGACATTTATCATAGACAGCGATGTCAGCTATTTTATGTAATCAGCTTATTGTACTCAGACTCACGTGATTGTTAGTTTTGCAGCACTTAACATTTATCTAGTAATCAAGGCGCTAAACAAGTTACTTATTTTTACTTAATTTTACTTTTATGTAGTGTATCTGTATTCTTAATAAATACATTTGTATCTTTGTGTGTAAACATATAAACCAATATGTAACAATGTAAAATGGTGTGTGTAGCCTTGGCTTTAATTAGCTTGAACTGAAACGTAATGGTGGCAGGACAAGCTGGGACATTAGAAGTTAATTTAAGGGTGGCGAGTGAGGGACGAGATATGGACGGGAAATGTAAAGTTTAATAAGATTTAACCAAGGTCGGGATTTAATGGTGGCGAGGCAGAAAATATTAGAATTGAAGATAGATTGATGTGAAAGGAGTACAGCAAGCAAGATAAAGAAGCAGAGATGGGGCTAAAGAACTGAAATAAAAGCTACTCGTTTCTGTGAATCGGAGAGCAGTTAGAGAACAGACAGGTGATCTGTCGTCTCTGAATGTTCCAGCTGATGTTGGCAAATAAAGGCTTTGGTCTTCTTGAAGAATTCTCCGTGTCTGTGTCATCTTATCCAACTTTAAGTCTCTAAACCATGACATTAGTCCCTCTGCTTAAATGCAAGATGTGTTCTGCATTATCAGCCAACTTGCATCATATAATTCCTGTGGACAATCAATGTCCAACGCACTGAATTTTGAAAGGATGACAACAGCCCCAATTTCATGGCAGAATTTAACTGAACATAACAAAACTGCCATAGAAACTCAGCAGATCAACCAGCATCTATGGAAAGAAAGGAGTTGTCAACCTTTCGGGTTGGGACTCTGCATTAGTCCTGATGCGAGTTCTTGATGGGAAATATTGACAATTCCTCCCCCCCCCCCCCCCCCACAACTGATTTCTCAACTCGCTGAGTCCTCCAGCAGTTTAATATTTGATCCAGTTTACAGCAACTGCAGTCTCTGTATCTCTCTCAGAATTTGATTCAATTTGAGATTTAATAAAATTGAAGTCAATGGTAATCAAGTGATAAAAACAATTGGCTGAAATCATAACAGGAAATCACATAGGAGAGCTTAAAACTTCAGCAACACATTTCAAGGCAGGAGGGTAGACTTTTTTTTACTCAAACTGATGTTTCGTTTTCTGGAAGCATGTGTGAAACTTACCTAAAATATATATTTCTAATATATCATCATCATCAGAATATACATCCTTGAGCAAATGAATTGAATCACAGGCTGATATTGCTATTTTTTCATCTGACAAGTTTCTTTGTCTACCATTTGCTCTTATTTTTCTGAAACCCTTTAAATCTTCCAAAAAAGTTCTCGTCATTGCACTCTCTTCAGTGATTATTGTGAAATGTGCCTTCAGTTGAATGGATGATGCAATAGTGCAATCCCAGCTAGTTCAGGGTCAATGTAACCAACATCTTCGGAGATCAGTCGGAGAACCGGTGAAAAAATGCCACATTGACCAGTTCATCAAACATCCTGAAAAGATGTTCTGGGGTTGTTTCAGCTACCATGGGGTTGTTCCGATGCACCCAATTAACGGAATGATTAACGGGAGCTTAATTGCCGGCTGCGGATGGTTCGTCATTTCCGTGGGAGGAAAGAAGATAAGACTTTATTGCCTTCCATCACAGTGGGGAATGTGGAGGAGCTGCTGTGGTGGATGTTTATGTCAATTTTCTAATGTAGTTGTGTGTCTTGTTGCTTTTTTGGTATGACTATATGGCAAACCAAATTCTTCGTATGTTGCAAAACATACTTGGCTAATAAATTACGATTATGATTATATCAATTTACTGCGAAGAGTGCTGCGGTGGTGGCAAAAACATTTCCAGATGCATCTGGGATATTCTAGAAAGACCTTGTACCATGCCATACATCCCATGCAACTTGTATTGTTATATCCGAATGTATGCTTGATTCAATTAATTTGCATAAGGATGTATATTTTCTAAGATTGCTTCTCTTCTCGTAAAAGTTTTTTTCTGGTAACCACACCGCCAATTATATGAATGACCAGAAAAATCACATATGTACCAATAGAGGGCATCACAAAAATGATTCTGAAAATTGAATTGAATTGAATGACCTAGAAACAAATTTTGCAACTATCAGAAAATGCCTGGCTGGCTATATGGACATCTTAGTAAGGAAATGATCCCAAGACCAGTCATTAAATTAGCATTGAAGTCAAAGAGGCAAGATGTTTATTTTCTTCTACAAAAACAGGAACACTTTAATAACTTGACAAAACCTGTAGTTTAAAGATAAATTTACCTGTTACATTGAGTCTTCCAGATGTATGTATACTTTCAGCTTTGAAGCTAATCAGTCCTGAATCCTCAATTCTCAAAGCAGACAATGTCAGGGCATGCTTTTTGCCCAAGGTAGTAATCTTGCAGTTGGGACCTGATTTGAGTCTGACATTATCCTTCAACCAGGTTACTTCCACTTCTTCATGGGAAAGCTCAACTTCAAAAGTGCAAGTTTCTTTCTCGTGTATCTTCAACTCTTCCAATCCTTTGATCAGGTTAATTTTTCTCACTAATAAAAACCAAGTTGTTTTATTAATGTGCATAGTGTGTCAGTAAAATACAAAACATTACATGCAACAAATGACAACTTGCTCGAAATGAATAACTTAGAAAGAAATAGACCACAATTTGTGGATACTGAAATTAGGTATTTTGAGACCCCACATATTCATGATGACCATCACTTTGAATTAAGGTGTTTGGTTTGCAGGATATCAGAACCGAAGGAAAAAATGGGATTTATGTGAACAATTTGGTCATTTAATTTTGAACATCTTTCAATTTTATTACTGGACTCTATTCATGTTGTATATGAATGCGCGAAGTATAAGAAATAAAGAGGACGAGCTTGAGGCTCAGTTAGAAATTGGCAAGTTTGATGTTGTGGGAATTACAGAGACATGGCTGCAAGAGGCCAGGGCTGGGAACTGAATATTCAAGGGTATACATCCTATCATAAAGACAGACAGGTGGGCAGAGGGGATGGGGTAGCTCTGTTGGTGAGGAATGAAATTCAGTCCCTTGCAAGGGGTGACATCGAACCAGAAGATGTGGAGTCAGTATGGATAGAACTAAGGAATTATAAGGGTAAAAAGACCCTAATGGGACTTATCTACAGGCCCCCAAACAGTAGCCTGGATATAGGGTGCAAGAAGAATCAAGAGTTAAAATTGGCATGTCGTAAAGGTAATGCTACAGTTGTTAGGGGAGATTTCAATAGGCAGGTAGACTGGGAAAATCAGGTTGGTACTGGACCACATGAAATGGAGTTTGTGGAGTCCCTCCGTGATGGATTCTTAGAGCAGCTTGTACTGGAGCCTACCAGGGAGAAGCCAATTCTGGATTTAGTGTTGTGTAATGAACCGGATTTGATAAGGGAACTTGAGGTTAAGGAGCCATTAGGAGGTAGTGACCATAATATGATACGTTTTAATCTGGTCTGACTAATTTGAATTCATTTTTAGAAAAAGTAACAAAATATTTAGATTAATTCAGTGTGGTTGATTTAGCCTACATCCACCTCAGTGAGGCCTTTGACAAGGTTCCACTGTAAGACTAGTCCCAAAAGATTGGTCCTAATAAGATCTAAGCTAAGTTGGCACATTGGATCCAAAGTTGGCTTGGTAATAGGAGATGAAAGGTGATGATGGAAGATCACTTTTGCGGCTGGAATCCTGTGACCAATGCTCTACATCAGAACACTTCTCTTTAGGTGAAATTGTTTCTTCCCTAAAATACATCCCTCAGCTTTGTCCATGGTAGACTTGTCTAGCATCAGAAATATCAAATGGAAAACAAATAAAACCCTAGAATCTAAAATTATAATAAATGCTGGAAGAATTCAGGCAGTTTAGAAGCATCTGTGGAAAAAGAAACCAGTTAAAGATTCAAGTAAGGGACCTGTTCTTAAAACATCAGGAATATTCTTCCTGCATCTTATCTATTCAGTCAGAATTTCACAATTTTCCCTTCTCATTCTTGTAAAATCGAGCAAGATCAGGCCGAGTCATCTCAATCTCTCTCCATATGTCAGCTTGCCACCCCAATAATTACTTTGAAGAGTTTTGCTTAATCCTCCATAGCAAGAATATTCTTCCTCAGATATGAGGAGCAAATTTACACATTATACTCAAAATGTGGTCGCAACAAGGTCATGCACAATTGCATTAAGACATCTATATTCCTGCATTTAAATCCTCTTGCTGTGGCCAACATTTGCCATACTAACCATCTGCTGCACTTGCTTGCTTAACTTGGTCTACAAATAAATCAATTTTCTTTAAAAATATTCCAATGTAAAGCTTGTAAAAGAGTTAACTTTAGTCACTGTGTCATAGAGCTACAAAGCATGAAAGCAGGTTATTCAGTCCAACATTCATGCCAACAAGTTGCTTCACCTAGTCTCATTTGCATGTGCCTGATGCATTTTCCTCCAAACCTTTCCTCTCCAATGTACCTGTCCAAACGTATTTTAAATGTTGTAATTGTATCTGCCTCTACCACTTCCTCTGGAAGCTCAATACATATATGCATCACCCTCTGTATTAAAATAAAATTTGAAAGTAAACTTCCACCCACCAAATTACTTTTAACAGTTTTAAATCGCAATTTATGTTGTAATTACGTGAAAACTTTCATTGTAGTATTAAAATGTGGTAAATTATGGAAATCTGAATTAAAATACATTTGATATTCTCAAGAGGTGAAACCATGGAGAGAGAAATTAACATTTTAGGTCAATCATCATTATTCAGAATAGATGTTTAAATTTTGTATTTTGGCATTTTGCAGTCTTCAACACATTGGGCCAATTCTCAATTCCACTTCTGATGCACTAATTAGAAAAATGAAATGGAGCTTTGTAACCATGATCTCCCTCTAGCCATTATATTTTTATGATGGAGAAAGAATTTAAATGTCAAACAGCATTGTACAAAGATTTAGCAAATGGAAGTTTATTCAAACAGTTGAACTTACTTTCAACAGTTAACCTTGCTTTTGTCTTTTCATGAAGTGTTTCACAAGTGTAATTTCCACGGTCAGCTAAGCTCACATTTTTAATAGTAAGTATCTGCCTGTTTCCATCCACCTTAATGTCAATTCTTTCATCAGGCTGAATGATTATATTGTTTTTCATCCATTTGACATCACCACAAAGTTTTGTGAGTTCTACTTCCAATTTGGCTGTCTGTTTTTCTTCAACAGTTATGTTTTCCAATTTCTTCTTAAACAAAGCTGGAGCTTCTGCAAGAAAAGTTCAAAGAAATTACATTGTTGTATTCTGAATTCCAGATTCCTGTCACCATCTGATTCAAATCATTTCTAATTCTACCAATTATCCAAAGTTATAACTCCACAGAATATGACCTCTCTAAAGTGAAATGGATCCTTCCTGTTCATCCTATCCAGGCCATACAGTTTTATACCTCATTTAAATCTCCTTACAACCTTCTCTGCTCCAAAAAAAATCAAATCTAGTCAACTACCCCTCAAAAGAAAATCATAAAATCCAGACAAGATTCTCAATATTTTTGTTGTAATTTCTAAAGCTCAATCAATTCCATATTAGAATGTGGATGATGCAGTTCCTTAGCTGTTGCCTACTTAATGGTTAATAAATGTTACCAAAATCACCATGCCTTTATGATCTATGCCTCTGACAATCCTAATACCTGCTTACTGGGGGAGTGGGCAGATGAAGTTTAATGTGGATAAATGTGAGGTTATCCACTTTGGTATCAAAAACAGGAAGGCAGATTACTATCTAAGTGGCGTCAAGTTGGGAAAAGGGGAAATAGAACGGGATCTGGGGGGTCCTTGTCCTTGTTCATCAGTCTATGAAAGTAAGCATGCAGGTACAGCAGGCAGTGAAGAAAGTGAATGGCATGTTAGCCTTTATAACAAGATGAACCGAGTATAGGAGCAAAGAGGTCCTTCTGCAGTTGTACAGGGCCCTAGTGAAACCACACCTGGAGTATTGTGTGCAGTTTTGGTCCCCTAATTTGAGGAAGGACATTCTTGCTATTGAGGGAGTGCAGCGTAGGTTTACAAGGTTAATTCCCGGGATAGCGGGACTGTCATATGCTGAGAGAATGGAGTGGCTGGGCTTGTACACTCTGAAGTTTAGAAGGATGAGAAGGTTTCTTATTGAAACGTATAAGATTGTTAAGGGTTTGGACACACTAGAGGCAGGAAACATGTTCCCGATGTTGGGGGAGTCCAGAACCAGGGGCCACAGTTTAAGAATAAGGGGTAAGCCATTTAGAATGGAGACGAGGAAACACTTTTTCTCACAGAGAGTTGTGAGTCTGTGGAATTCTCTGCCTCAGAGGGCGGTGGAGGCCAGTTCTCTGGATACTTTCAAGAGAGAGCTAGATAGGGCTCTTAAAGATAATGGAGTCAGGGGATATGGGGAGAAGGCAGGAACGGGGTACTGATTGGGGATGATCAGCCATGATTACATTGAATGGCGGTGCTGGCTCGAAGGGCCGAGTGGCCTACTCCTGCACCTATTGTCTATTAACCACCGTATTATGTGTTCTGCTATCTTCAGGAATTCATGCATTTCACTCCCATCCTCAAGAATGTTTTTATTCCCCCAATAATTTGACCACTACCAAGGTTCAATTGAATTGCATGTAGTTACTTATTCTATTTATTTCTCCTTTCTAATTAACAGTTTAATGTTAATAATTTCCATCCCTTCAAAATCATGCAAGCAACCAGCAAGAAATGGAAAATAAAGTTCAATCTCCCTCCACTCCACTTAACAATTTGGAATACAATTTAATAATGCCTGGCATTTAGCCTTCTTTCCCTGATGCTAAGACCTTATTATTTCCCCTCCCTCAACTTTACTTCATCCAATATTTCACATTACTCTTCCTTATCTGAACCATTCCCCTATTTTGTGAAGACAGTGCAAAGCATTCACTGTGAGCCATTTGCAGATATTTTATCTGCACATCTCTCTTTCCTTAACAACCTTCTTGTTTGTTAAAACAACTTTTGTTTTTCCTCGTTTTATTTTTTAGTTGGTTGCTGCCATCAACAATGTCATTGAATGGCACTATTTCAACAGCAACTGACTCACTGAACCCAAGTTGGATTTCACTGGAAACACTCAGCTCTAGACCTTATCACTGTTTGATCTAAACACAGATATAAGATCTGACTTTCAGATGTGAGATCGGAGTGGCTGTTTCATCAAGATGTTCTGGTAAAACTAAAGTCAATGGGTATCAAAGAGAAAATACTGTAATGGCTGATGTCATACCTCAGAAAAAAGGAAAATGCGTCGTAATTGGAGATCAATTATCCCAGGACATGTCCACAGGAGCTCCTTGGGGCTATGTCCTAGGCCCAAATATTTTTAGCTGCTCTTCCATCATGAATAAAGTATGGATACTTACTGATAAATTCAACTTTCAAATCAATTTGCAACTCCTCAGTAAATTAAGCAGCCATTGCATTCTGCAGTGATTCTTGAACAACATTCTTGCTATAGAAGTGCCAGGTAATAATCGTCTCCAATAAGAGATAATATAATCACTTACCTTTGACATTCAATAGCATTATCAACATTGAGTCCACCACCAAAATAAATTAGGGTGGTTACAATTGATCAGAAACTCAACTGAACCAACCACGTAAGCACTGTAACTGCAACAGTTGGTCGGAGACAGCTTATCCTGCAGAAATACTGTTACTGATAATCCAAGGTAATTCCATCATCTCACGTGTCAGGAGTATGATGGAATATCAAACACTAGCCCAAATGAGTAGAGTGCCAACAATTCTCAAGAATATCCGCACCATCCAAGACAAAGCAGTCCCCATTACTGATACTCCAAAAAACCCCACTAAACATTCAACCCCTCCACCATCACCACAAAATCATTGTAATGTGTACAAATTACAAAATGCATTGCAGTTACCCACCCAGTTAGTCAGCTCCCACAGCACCTCCCAAACGTACACTGTTCATCACCAAGAAGGACAAAGGGAGTAAGAACACAGAAACCAATATCTGCAGGTATGGCACAAGCCATACACCATCCTGACTTGTTAATATAACACTGCTCAGTCATTGTCCTTGGGTCTAAAATCCAACACACTCCATAGCATTATGTGTTACCTCTACCAGAAGCAAAGAACAAGCTTCTGGAGGAACACAAAAGTATCTGTGGAGGCAAATGGATGGTGAACATTTTGGGTTGAGACCCTCCATCAGGACTCGGCGCTGTCAACGTTTCAGGTTGAAACCTTGCATCAGAACCTCACCAGATTGACTGCAGTAGTTCAAAATGGTTCACCATAAACTTCTCAGGGATAATTTGAAATGGGCAATAAATAATGGCCTTGCCAGTGATGCCCAGATCCCAAGAATGATCCTAAAATTTCTGTATTGCAGTCTTTCCATCAGTCTGAAGAAGGGTCCTGATCCGAAAGGTCGCCTGTATGTTTTCCCTCCACAATAGCTGCCTAGCCCAGTTCTTCCATAATTTTGTGTTTTGCTCAAGATTCAGCATCTGCAGTTCCTTGTATCTCAACCAAATTTCTCACCTTGAACTTGAAGGCTGGCTGCTGTTTTTACATTTTCAGCCTGTGCAGAAATTTCACATGTATCCTGTATTATTAGGTTTTTGATGGTCAAACTGTGGTTTGTTCTTTCACATGATATTATGTACTTTTCATTTGGCTCAATTTTGATGCCATTGTTATACCAAGTAACTGTAGCATCTTTGTGAGAGACGCTACACTTAAAGTCAGCATCTTCTCCTTCCACGGCCACTATATTGCGAAGTTCACTTGCAAACTTAATAATCTTTGGAACTAGGGTAAAAAAAACAAAAATTAGCACACAGGATAGAAACATAGAAATTAGGTGCAGGAGTAGGCCATTCGGCCCTTCGAGCCTGCACCGCCATTCAATATGATCATGGCTGATCATCCAACTCAGTATCCCGTACCTGCCTTCTCTCCATACTGCAAAATTGCTTTTGCATTTTAGTCACTAACACACAATGGCAATGCACAATATTAGCAGATTTTATTGATAAAGTCTTCTTTTGATAAATTTACAATAAGTCTTCATTTGGATATAACAAAGCATTTATTTTACAGTCAGGTTTATAAATAGAAAATTATGGAAGTACAATGCATCCGATTGAGGTATTCCAGCTTGTTCTATTTTAAAAATATCATTCTAACTTCAACATAATTTTACATACAGGGCATCCCTAGGCTACAAACACTCATACAAATGAACAAGCTATTGGACACTGAGACTCACACTTCTGGAATTCAACCAAGACAAAACATGGTCAATAAAATGATACAAAGAGTTACCCTTGGTTGTTAATTTAGCAGTGGTAATATCGTCTTTTGATTCACAGAGATATTCTCCCTCATCCTCAACAGTTACTTTGGAAATGGTTAAACTTCGCCTCAGACCATCTGCCTGTATTTTTAATCTGAGGCTTGGGTTAATTTCTGCTCCATTTCGCCGCCACAAAACATCAGCCTTTGGTTGATTTAATTCACATGTAAATACAGCTGTGGTACTGCACAGCACATTTAAATTTTGTAGCTTCTTTGTGAACACGAAAGGTAACTCTGCAAGAAAAACGTAATTCCAGTAAGTACCAAGTGTTTTCTCCGCAAAATGTATATAAATTGAAGTATCACATTACAATTAGTGAAAAATTGTGGGTTGGATAAGGATTATATGGAAAACCACTAGCATCTGCAGCATCTCAGCCTCACAACCGTGACTACTAATTTAAAAGCAAAGTCAGATATAAGATAGATACCTCACCATCTAACTTCCTATGCTGCCTTTGAATTCACCATCCATAAAGGAAACACAAACATTATCAAGCAGAAGAACAAAAGAACAACGCCTCAGAAATCCTTTGCTTGTGTTTAAATCTCACCAGAATCTCATCCTTTCGACCCACCTCCAATCTTCAAACTCTGATCTCCAATTCTATCTTTTTCTGTATTCCTCCCTCTTTCGTCTCACAATTGGTAAATACATTTTCCATCACCTTGGTTGAATCTCTAGATGTTTACCCTTAAACTTCAATTTATGTTGCCTCCGTTGCTTCCTCTGTTTAGCATTGAATTTGTATCCTACTATCTTTTGGGACTTTCCTTCTGCATTAAGCATTATAGAAGTGCAAGTTATTATTTTAATGCAATGATAAAAACATGTGAATATAGGAACTGAGTTCAGATAGTTGTGTCATAGGGTTATGGACCTATACTTCATGAAAATGTGCCCAATTCATCCATGCCAACCAGGTTGCCCTTACAGAGCTAGTCTCAACTTGCCTGCGCCTGGTCCCTCTAAACCATTCTTCTCCATGTACCTGTCAGTGCCTGTTAAATGTCACGAATGTACCCTACAGGTAATATTACCACTATCCTCAGACTTCTTCCCACCCTGCTTCCTGTAAGGACACTATCCCCTACTCCCAATTCCTCCATCTACGCCGCATCTGCACCCAGGATGAGGTGTTCCAAACCAGGGCATCGGAGATGTCCTCATTCTTTAGGGAACGGGGGTTCCCCTCTTCGACTATAGATGACGCTCTCAGCAGGGTCTTCTCTATATCCCGTAGCTTCGTTCTCAGTCCCCATCCCCCCACTCATAACAAGGACAGAGTTCTCCTTGTCCTCACCTTCCAACCTACCAGCCGTCACATACAACAGATAATCCTCCGACATATTCGCCACCTCCAACGGGATCCCACCACTGGCCACATCTTCCTATCTCCTCCCCTTTCGGCTTTCCGCAGAGACCGCTCCCTCCGTAACTCCCTGGTCAATTCGTCCCTTCCCACCTAAACCTCCACCTACCCTGGTACTTTCCCTTGCAACTGCAGGAAATGCTACACTTGTCATTTTACCTTTTTCGAATCAGAGGACTATGACTGGTGGTGTACCTCCGAGGTCAATGAGGATCCCCTTGCTGTTATTATCTATTTCAATGATTTGAATGAGAATGTGGACGGCATGACCCAAAAGTTTACAGATGACCCAAAACAGGTGGTATAATGGACAGTGAAGATGGTTATCAAGAATTACAGTGGGATTTTGATCAGCTGGGTAAGTGGTGCATGGAATGGCATATGCAGTTTAATTCACATACGAGGTGTTGCATTTTGGAAAGTCAGACAGAGCAGGACTTTCAGGGTGAACCGTAGAGCCCTGTGGAGTATTGTGGAGCAGAGGGATCTTGGAGTATAAGTACATAGTTCCTGAAAACGGCATTACAGATAGATAGGGTGGGTGAAGACAGCTTTTGTTACATTGATCATCAGTCAGGGAACTGAGCATAGTTGGGACATTTTGTTACAGGTGTGCGTAGTTGGTGTTGTCATGGTGAGTATGGTGATCAGTTTTCGTCAAACGTTGTCCCTCAAGCGATCCTTATTATAATTATTACACATTAGCATAGTTATTATAATTAGACATTTACATGACAATAATTTAGGATACAAAAACCTTGCAAATATTTAAAAACTAAAGTTATGGGTAGGAATTTCTCTGAGCTACCGTTCCATGACTGCTACGATGTAGAATCACACCAAACCAATGGCAAAGACAACCCAATTGAGAAAAAGTAACAGATACATTCCTGTCAGAAAAGCCCTCCAAGAGATAACTATATTTTGAAAATACTTTCATAAAATATAAAATGAAAAGAGACAGTAAACTATCAACAATGAATACTAACCTTTAACCTTAACATGGAAAGTCAATTTCTCTCCAGCTATTTCACAGATATAATTGCCTGTGTCCTTCAACTCGGCATCCTGAATAATAAGTTTTCGAACTGTTCCTTCAGAAACAAGTTTAATTCTTGGGCTAAGAGTGACAACTTTTCCATTTATGGACCATTTGACTTCAGCTTTGCGTTGCGACACTTCACAATTGAGAACAGCATTCTCTGATGCTTGAACCATTATCTCCTTCTGAACTGATGCTTTATTGGTAAATGTTGGTTGAGGCTCTGCAAATCAAAACATTTTAAGTAGTAAAATCTATTAGATATATGAACATAACACTTTGTTGATGTTGTTAACCACCCCTTGCCATGTTTTCAACTATCCTTAATCTCAGTAACAACATTTATAGGTTTGCTTTTAATTCCAACCTGAAATGTCACCTATCCAGAGATGCAGCATGACATCTCTGTTACTCCAGCATTTTGTGTCTATCTTCAGTATAAACCAGCATCTGTGGTTCGTTCCTGCACCTTTTTCTATATTCTTTTCTGTGTAATTTATTTCTTCAATGTAATGAATCTTGTATGAAATAAGATGGCTTATAACCAAGTATAATTATTCTTCAAACATTATTATTTTCCCCTTAGAATACCCAAAAAATGTAACTTTCGGAGATAGGTAATCCTCCCATTTATATTCATTGTACTGAACCAACAATTTGGAGTATATGCCTGTTACACTAGAATTCCATTTGTGTCCCCCCTTTCAGGTATGATTTCTATCTGCTAAGGTTCCATTGTGGACTAAAATGCGTTAATTACCAATGCAGAAAGCATACAATTTCTACCATAAACAGTCTGTTTCTTCATTTCACCCCTTGCCCAGCTCTGTACACCAAACATGCTTATTTCTTAACTTTATCACATTCTGATAAAAGGTCATCAGCTAGAACATTTAGCCTCTTTTCTCCGTTCAAAGATGTTGCCTGACTCATTGGGTATTTCCGGCATTCTATGTTGTATCTTTCCCCACCACTTTGATATGGTATTCAAAACATCCAATAGTGGCAACAGTTTCTTTGTATTTATCCTATCTAAACATACAATATGATCTGATGTATCTCTATCAAATCACATTTTGCTTTAAAGTGAATAACCCAGCATCATTATAACTGCATAGCACAAATTCCTTATCCTTGAAACTACTTCAATCGCTTCTACATTCTCCCTGGGAAGTTAACAACCTTCTAGGTGAAAATTCGGATGAAATACTTCAATTGTTGTCTAATCAGCATTTATAAGGGCTCATAAAAAACAAAGTTTTAGAAAAAGACATGATACCAACTCAACTCAATCTACACACATCCTCACCTCCAGAAGCAGTGGCAGGATGTATCTATCTTGCCTCCTCCAATAACAACCCCGCCCCACACCCCCAATAACAACCCCTCTCCCCCAGTCACAACCCCATATCAAAACAGCTGGCACCAGATTAACATGGATCATTCCCAAATCTGCCCAACTATGAATCCTGACACTGTTTTTCCTTCCTAATTTCTGGACAAATTGCCAGATATAAGATGGGAAATATATCCCAAAATATCTAAACTATATGTTAACAAAATTTTCCTTTTATTTCATGTCGCATCGGGTTTTTTTAATAATCAAGGAAAAATATAGAAAGAAGCAAAAGTTTGATTCTACACATTAGAATTGTTAATAAACATGACAAAAGGTAAAGATCTTTTCAAACAGCAACGAACCTGTAACCTGAACATTAAAGCTCAGTTTCTCTCCCGCTGCTTCACATATGTATTCACCTCCATCTTTTGATTCAATGTTATGAATCACAAGCTTACGAATTTTACCATCAGATTCAAGTTTCATTTTTTTACTCTGAGTGAGCAGCCTTCCATCTTTCAACCATTTGACCTCAGTTTTGGACTGCGACATTTCACAGCTGAGAGTGACATTCTCTGACTGTTGGACCTTTATCTCCTTCTGAACTAGATCTTTATTTGCAAATCCTGTTTCTAATTCTGCAACCAACAAAAGTAAAATTTTTGACAGATTGATGGAAAAAAATTAGTAATCAGAGAACTCAAAATTAATAAATTTATAAAGACTCAAAATGCTGGTGTAACTCAACGAGACAGGCAGTATTTCTGGAGAGAAGGAATGGGTGATGTTTCGGGTCGTGACGCCTTCTGAAGACCGATGTCAGGGGAGTGGGTGGTACAGAGATAAAATGTAGTCAGAGACAGTAAGACTGGTGGGAGAACTGGGAAGGGAGAGGGGATGGAGAGAGAGGGAAAGCAAGAGCTATTTGAAGTTAGAGAAATCAATGTTTATACCGCTGGGGTTTGAGCTACCTAAGCAAAATATGAGGTGCTGTTCCTCCAATTTGCGCTGTGCCTCACTCTGACAATGGAGGAGGCCCAGGACAGAAAGGTTAGTTTGGGAATGGGAGGGGGAGTTAAAGTGCTGAGCAACCGGGAGATCAGGTAGGTTTAGGCGGACTGAGAGGAGGTGCTTAGTGAAACGATCGCTGAGCCTGCACTTAGTCACGCCGATATACAGTAGTCCACACCTGGAACAGCGGATACAGTAGGTGAGGTTGGAGGAGGTGCAAGTGAACCTCTGCCTCACCTGAAAAGACTGGCGGGGTCCTTGGACGGAGTCGAGGGGGGAGGTAACGGGACAGGTGTTGCATCTCCTGCGATTGCAGAGCAAAGTACCTGGGGAGGGGTGGTTTGGGTGGAAAGGGACGAGTTGACCAGAGAGTTGCGGAGGGAACGTTCTCTGTGGAAAGCAGAAAGGGGTTGAGATGGGAAGATGTGGCTAGTAGTGCGTTCCCGTTGGAGGTGGCAAAAATATTGGAGGATTATGTGCTGTATGTGACGGCAGATGGGGTGGAAGGTCAGGACAAGGAGGACTCTGTCCTTGTAATGAATGGGGGGAGGGGGGTAAAGAGCGGAGCTGTGGGATATCGAGGAGACCCAAGTGAGAGCCTCATCTATAATGGTAGAGTAGTACCCCGGTTCCCTAAAGAATGAGGACATCTCCTGGTATGGAAAATCTCATCCTGGGCGCAGATGCGGCGTAGACGGATGAATTGGGAGTAGGGGATGGACTTTACAGGGATGGAGGAATTGGGATGAGGGGGATAGAGTCGTTACAGGGACGGAATTGGGAGAAGGGGGTAGAATTAATAATTAAATTAATTAATAAAGATTTATCGGGAGAACTAATCAGCATATTGCAAAAAAGAAAAGCGAAACAACGTTAAGTTACCTATTCCTAAAACAAATAATGGCCCTTTCACTTCCACGAATAAAAGATCTAACATTGCATGATAATTTAGTGCAAAAAAGTGAGTAAACACAGTAAACAGACTGAGAGCGCAACAATGCTCTAACACTGAGAGGCAGAAAACACAAAATGAGACAAGATTTGCACCAACCGTCTAGCGGTCACACCATGATACAACAAACTTGGTCCTTTGTTCCTGATAACAACAGACGACTCTGATTTTGTCTGCTATTACAGAAAGCCATTATAAAGAAGCCCATAATAATGAGCTTAGACCGTTGAGGTTTTTTTAATGATCAAAGAAGATTTAAAATAAAAGGAAGCAGCAGTTTTATTCTGCACATTAGAATTGTTCATAGACATGACAAAAGATAATCCTCCGACATTTTCGCCACCTCCAACGAATCCCACCACGGGCCACATCTTCCCATCTCCTCCCCTTTCGGCTTTCCGCAGAGACCGCTCCCTCCATAACTCCCTGGTCAATTTGTCCCTTCCCACCCAAATGACCCCCTCCCCTGGTACTTTTCCTTGCAACCATAGGAAATGCTATACTTGTCGCTTTACCTCCCCCCTTGACTCCATCCAACGACCCAAGCAGTCTTTCCAGGTGAGTTAGAGGTTCACCTGCACCTCCTCCAACCTCATCGATTGCATTCGTCCGCTGTTATAGGTGTCAACTGCTCTACATTGGTGAGACCAAGCGCAGGCTTGGCAATTGCTTCGCCCAACACCTCCGCTCAGTTCGCATTAACCAACCTGATCTCCCGGTGGCTCAGCACTTCAACTCCCCCTCCCATTCCGAATCCGACCTTTCTGTCCTGGGCTCCTCCATGGCCAGAGTGAGTCCCACCGCAAATTGGAGAACAAGCACCTCATATTTTGCTTGGGCAGTTTACACCCCATCGGTATGAACATTGACTTCTCCAATTTCAGGTAGTCCTTGCTTTCTCCCTCCTTCCCCTCCCCAGCTCTCCCACAGCCCACTGTCTCCGCCTCTTTCTTTCTTCTTCCCGCGCACCCCCCCACCCCACATCAGTCTGAAGAAGGGTCCGACCCGAAACGTCACCTATTCCTTCGCTCCATAGATGCTGCCTCACCCGCTGAGTTTCTCCAGCATTTTTGTCTACCTCGATTTTTCCAGCATCTGCAGTTCTTTCTTAAACTTTTGACAAAAGATAAAGATATTTTCAATCAAACAGCTACGAACCTGTAACCTGAACATTAAAGTTCAGTTTCTGTCCTGCTGCTTCACATATGTATTCACCTCCATCTTTTGATTCAATGTTATGAATGACAAGCTTTCGAATATTACCATCAGATTCCAGTTTCATTTTTTTACTCTGACTGAGCAGCATTCCATCTTTGAACCATTTGACCTCAGTTTTGGACTGTGACATTTCACAGCTGAGAGTGGCATTCTCTGACTGTCGGACCTTTATCTCTTTCTGAACCAGATCTTTATTTGCAAATCCGGCTTCTATTTCTGCAACCAACAAAAGTTCAATTTTAAACAGATTAATGGTAAAAAATATATAAAGTTATCAGAAAACTCAAATTAATAAAGAAATTGGGAGAACTAATCAGCCCTAATATTGGCAAAGAGTATGTTTTGAGTCAGACAGTGCCATTACTGTAAAAAGAAAACTATCCTGCCAATCAATCATAAAGAGATGTAATTTATCTGTGCATCTGGCTCCTTCTCTTTCTGTTTATCCTATCTAAACACCCAATATGATCTGATATATCTCTATCGAATCTCCTTTTGCACCAAAGTGAATAACACAGCTTCTTCATTCTATTTTTGTGGCAGAAATTCATTTTCCTACTCCAATGAATCTCTTCTGCATTTTCTCTGGGAATTTAACATTATTCCAGGTGAAAATTTAGGTGAAATACTTTAACTATTGTCTACTCAGCATTTCTAAAGGTTTATAAGTCTGTCATAAAGTTGTCCAAAAAGCCATGACATCAACCCATCATAACCTCCGGAAGCAGTGGCAAGATACATCTATCTTGTCTTTGCTGTACCTCCACTTCCCTTCCTCCCCACACCACCCCTTGTCACAACAGCTGACCCTCCGATTAACATGGACAATCCAAAATCTGACCAACTACTCAATACTGCCACTGCTTTTCAATCCTAGTTTCTGGGCAATCTGACAGATTTAAGATGGAGAATAAATCCCCAAATAACAAATTATACATTAACACATATTTTATTTTACTTCATGTCGCATTACTGATAACCCTCGTTATAATGGACCATTGAGGGGGCAGGAAATGATGTCCATTATCGTTGATTGTCCGCTATAACCAAGTAAAGGAGGTAAATATGTGCAGTATTGGAAAATCAACATACACTAAACAAGACATACAAAAGTCAGTTTGTTTTTTCACACCATATTCTTCACATATGGTGCTACCATAGCACAAGCCCTCTAACGTTTTTGTTGGTTCTGGTTTCTGGCCAACGATTAGGTGACACGCTTTCTATTTACATGATGACTATCTCTAGAAGAGTCATATGGTCATACAACATAGAAACAGGCCCTTCGGCCCAACTTGCCCACGCTGACCAACATGCCCCAGCTACACGAATCCCACCTGCCTGTGTTTGACCTATATCCCGCTACACCTATTCTATTAATGTACCTATCCAAATGTTTTTTTTAAGTTGTGATAGTACCTGCCTCAACCACCTTCTCTGGCAGTTCATTCCATATAGCTACCATCCTTGTATAAAAAAAGTTGCCCCATAGGTTCCTATGATATCTTTCCCCCCTCACATCTATGTCCTCTGGTTCTCTAATCCCTAACTCTGGGTAAAAGACTGTGCATTTAGCCCAATTATTCCTTTCATGATCTTATACACCTCTATACGATCACCCCTCATCCTCCTGCGCTCCAAGGAATAACATCCTAGCCTGCTCAACCTCTCAATATAGCTTACTCCCTCAAGTCCTAGTAACATCCACGTAAATCTTCTTTGCACCCTTTCTAGCTTCACAACATCTTTCCTATAATGGGGTAACCAAAACTGAACACAATACACCAAAAGTGGCCTCATCAATATCTTGTACAATTGTAACATGACCTCCCAATTTCTATACTCAATACTCTGACTGATGAAGGCCAATATGCCAAAAGCCTTTTTGACCATCCTATCTACCTGTGATGTCACTTTCAAGGAACTATATAGCTGCACTCCGAGATCCCTCTGCTCCACACTCCCCAGAGCTCTGTCATTCACTGTGTAGGCCATGCACGTTATCATTTTCCCAAAAATGCAACATCTTGCACTTCTCTGTATTAAATCCATCAACCATTCCTTAGCCCATCTGCCCACATGATGAAGATCCGGCTGTAATTTTTGACAACCATCTTCACTATCTAAAATACCACCCACTTTAGTGCTATCTGTAAACTTGCTAATCATGCCTTGTTTGTTCTCATCCAAATCGTTGATATGGATGGTAATCGGCAATGGGTCCACCACCAAACCCTGAGGCACGCAGTGCCTCCATTCCACGAACAACAACCTTCCACCATCACCGTCTGATCCCTTCCATGATGTCAATTTTCTATCAATTCAAGTATCTCTCCTTGGATCCCATGCGATCTAACCTTCCAGAACAGCTGACCACACAAAACCTTGTATAATGCCTTGCTGAAATTCATATATACAATGCCTACAACTCTGCCTTTATCAACCTTTTTGGTCACATCTTCAAAAATCAATCAGATTCTTGAGACATGATCTCCACTCACAAAACATGCTGACTATCCCTAATTAGCCCTAAATACATGTATATCTTATCTCTCAGAATACTCTCCAGTAACCTTCCGACTACAGATGTTTGACTGACCAACCAGTATTTACTAGGCTTTTCCGTGCAGCTCTTCTTAAATAGAGGCACAACATTTGCCATCCTCCAGTCTTCCAACATCTTATCCGTCTTTTGATGACGACTTATAAGTCTTAGCTAGGGAACCTGCAATTTCCCCTCCAGCATCCCAGTGTCCTCGGATATACCCGATCAAATCTGGGAGATTTGTCGACCTTCATACGCATTAGGACCTTCAGCACCTTCTCAACCATAATACTAAATGCCCTCAGGACACTTCCATTGACTGCCCCAAGCTCATGTCTTTCTCCATGGTAAAACCAGAGAAATGCTCATTGAGAACCATGCCCATCTCCTGTGGCTCTAAAGAGTTGACTGCTTTGATTCCTGAGGAGTCCCATTCTCTATCTGGTTACCCTAGTTTCTTTTATGTACTGATATATTCTGGGGATTATCCTAAATATTATCTTTCTGCAATCTTCTACCCACTTTTTGCCCTCCTGATTTCCTTTTTTGCTGCTCCTCAGTTCCCGAAATTCCTCCATCGATACACTTGATCCCAGCTGAATATACCTGCCCCATGCCTTCTTCTTATTCTTGACCAAAACCTCAATTTATTTCGTCATCCAGGCTTCCTTACATTCATCTGCCTTGGCCTTCACTCAGAAATTTCAGGAACACGCATGTTCTGGACTCGTCAGCACACTTTTAAGAACATCCCACTTTCCAGGCATTCCTTTTCCTTGAAACAATCTGCTCCAATCAACTTGAGCGAGTTCCTGCCTAATACCTTCAAAGTTGGCCTTGCTCCAATTTAGAATTTTAACTTGCCGTGCTTCTATCCATAACTATCTTAAACGTAATAGAACAGTGGTTGCTGGTCCCAAAAGGCTCATTCATGAACATTTCATCCACTTGCCCCTCACAATTATCTAAGATTAGATCAAGCTTTTCCCTCTCTCATGTAGAGCCCTATACATGTGGAGGAAACTTTCCTGAACACATTTGACAAATTCTGCCCTATCTATACCTTTTGTACTATTACATTCCCAGTCAATATTAGGAAGGTTAAAATTCCCTACTATGACAATCCTATTAGTCCTGCACCTGCTTGCAATCTCCTAGCATATTTGCTCTTCTAATTCCTGCTGAATATTTGAAGGCCTGCAGTACACTCCCAACAAGGTGATCATGCCTTTCTTATTCCTCAGCTCTACCCATATAACCTCACTGGACATCAATTATGTCATGTCTGATCACTAACATAACATGTTCCTTAATCAATAAAGCAACACCCCTTCCTCTTTTACCCCCATCTCCATCTCTCGTGAACCATCTGTACCCTGGAACATTAAGCTGCCATTCCTGTCTCCCTCTTAACCAGGTTTCTGTAATGGTTACAACATCCCAATCGCACATACCTATCCGCGCCTTGAAGCCATTGGCAATCACTGCAATGATAATTTAGAGCAAAAAATTGAGTAAACACAGTGAATAGACTGAGACAGGATTTGCTCCAACCACCTAGTGGTCACTCTGTGATACGATAAGCTTGGTCCTTTGTTCCTGATAAGAACAGATACCTCTGATTTGTTCTGCTATTGCCAAAATCCATTATAGAGGAGCCATAATAACGAGGGACACCATAAGTTTTTTTCTTATTTTTTTAAATAAAAGAAAAATTAAAACAAAGTAAGCAATAGTTTGATTCTATACATTAAATTGTTAATGGACTTGACAAAAGGTAAAGATCTTTTCAAATAGCTACGAACCTGTAACCTGAACATTAAAGCTCAGTTTCTCTCCCGCTGCTTCACATATGTATTCACCTCCATCTTTTGATTCAATGTTATGAATGACAAACTTTCGAATTTTACCATCAGATTCTAGTTTCATTCTTTTACTCTGGGTGAGCAGTCTTCCATCTTTGAACCATTTGACCTCAGTTTTGGACTGTGACATTTCACAGCTGAGAGTGGCATTCTCTGACTGTCGGACCTTTATCTCCTTCTGAACCAGATCTTTATTTGCAAATCCGGCTTCTATTTCTGCAACCAACAAAAGTTCAATTTTAAACAGATTAATGGAAAACGTATAAAAAGTTATCAGAAAACTCAAATTAATAAAGATATTGGGAGAACTAATCAGCCCTAATATTGGCAAAGAGTATGTTTTGAGTCAGACAGTGCCATTACTGTAAAAAAAAAAAAAACTATCCTGCCAATCAATCATAAAGAGATGTAATTTATCTGTGCATCTGGCTCCTTCTCTTTCTGTTTATCCTATCTAAACACCCAATATGATCTGATATATCTCTATCGAATCTCCTTTTGCACCAAAGTGAATAACACAGCTTCTTCATTCTATTTTTGTGGCAGAAATTCATTGTCCTACTCCAATGAATCTCTTCTGCATTTTCTCTGGGAATTTAACATTATTCCAGGTGAAAATTTAGGTGAAATACTTTAACTATTGTCTACTCAGCATTTCTAAAGGTTTATAAGTCTGTCATAAAGTTGTACAAAAAGCCATGACATCAACCCATCATAACCTCCGGAAGCAGTGGCAAGATATATCTATCTTGTCTTTGCTGTACCTCCACTTCCCTTCCTCCCCACACCACCCCTTGTCACAACAGCTGACCCTCCGATTAACATGGACAATCCAAAATCTGACCAACTACTCAATACTGCCACTGCTTTTCAATCCTAGTTTCTGGGCAATCTGACAGATTTAAGATGGAGAATAAATCCCCAAATAACAAATTATACATTAACACATATTTTATTTTACTTCATGTCGCATTACTGATAACCCTCGTTATAATGGACCATTGAGCGGGCAGGAAATTATGTCCATTATCGTTGATTGTCCGCTATAACCAAGTAAAGGAGGTAAATATGTGCAGTATTGGAAAATCAACATACACTAAACAAGACATACAAAAGTCAGTTTGTTTTTTCACACCATATTCTTCACATATGGTGCTACCATAGCACAAGCCCTCTAACGTTTTTGTTGGTTCTGGTTTCTGGCCAACGATTAGGTGACACGCTTTCTATTTACATGATGACTATCTCTAGAAGAGTCATATGGTCATACAACATAGAAACAGGCCCTTCGGCCCAACTTGCCCACGCTGACCAACATGCCCCAGCTACACGAATCCCACCTGCCTGTGTTTGACCTATATACCGCTACACCTATTCTATTAATGTACCTATCCAAATGTTTTTTTTAAGTTGTGATAGTACCTGCCTCAACCACCTTCTCTGGCAGTTCATTCCATATAGCTACCATCCTTGTATAAAAAAAGTTGCCCCATAGGTTCCTATGATATCTTTCCCCCCTCACCTTACATCTATGTCCTCTGGTTCTCTAATCCCCAACTCTGGGTAAAAGACTGTGCATTTAGCCCAATTATTCCTTTCATGATCTTATACACCTCTATACGATCACCCCTCATCCTCCTGCGCTCCAAGGAATAACATCCTAGCCTGCTCAACCTCTCAATATAGCTTACTCCCTCAAGTCCTAGTAACATCCACGTAAATCTTCTTTGCACCCTTTCTAGCTTCACAACATCTTTCCTATAATGGGGTAACCAAAACTGAACACAATACACCAAAAGTGGCCTCATCAATATCTTGTACAATTGTAACATGACCTCCCAATTTCTATACTCAATACTCTGACTGATGAAGGCCAATATGCCAAAAGCCTTTTTGACCATCCTATCTACCTGTGATGTCACTTTCAAGGAACTATATAGCTGCACTCCGAGATCCCTCTGCTCCACACTCCCCAGAGCTCTGTCATTCACTGTGTAGGCCATGCACGTTATCATTTTCCCAAAAATGCAACATCTTGCACTTCTCTGTATTAAATCCATCAACCATTCCTTAGCCCATCTGCCCACATGATGAAGTACCGGCTGTAATTTTTGACAACCATCTTCACTATCTAAAATACCACCCACTTTAGTGCTATCTGTAAACTTGCTAATCATGCCTTGTTTGTTCTCATCCAAATCATTGATATGGATGGTAATCGGCAATGGGTCCACCACCAAACCCTGAGGCACGCAGTGCCTCCATTCCACGAAAAACAACCTTCCACCATCACCGTCTGATCCCTTCCATGATGTCAATTTTCTATCAATTCAAGTATCTCTCCTTGGATCCCATGCGATCTAACCTTCCAGAACAGCTGACCACACAAAACCTTGTATAATGCCTTGCTGAAATTCATATATACAATGCCTACAACTCTGCCTTTATCAACCTTTTTGGTCACATCTTCAAAAATCAATCAGATTCTTGAGACATGCTCTCCACTCACAAAACATGCTGACTATCCCTAATTAGCCCTAAATACATGTATATCTTATCTCTCAGAATACTCTCCAGTAACCTTCCGACTACAGATGTTTGACTGACCAACCAGTATTTACTAGGCTTTTCCGTGCAGCTCTTCTTAAATAGAGGCACAACATTTGCCATCCTCCAGTCTTCCAACATCTTATCCGTCTTTTGATGACGACTTATAAGTCTTAGCTGGGGAACCTGCAATTTCCCCTCCAGCATCCCAGTGTCCTCGGATATACCCGATCAAATCTGGGAGATTTGTCGACCTTCATACGCATTAGGACCTTCAGCACCTTCTCAACCATAATACTAAATGCCCTCAGGACACTTCCATTGACTGCCCCAAGCTCATGTCTTTCTCCATGGTAAAACCAGAGAAATGCTCATTGAGAACCATGCCCATCTCCTGTGGCTCTAAAGAGTTGACTGCTTTGATTCCTGAGGAGTCCCATTCTCTATCTGGTTACCCTAGTTTCTTTCATGTACTGATATATTCTGGGGATTATCCTAAATATTATCTTCCTGCAATCTTCTACCCACTTTTTGCCCTCCTGATTTCCTTTTTTGCTCCTCCTCAGTTCCCGAAATTCCTCCATCGATACACTTGATCCCAGCTGAATATACCTGCCCCATGCCTTCTTCTTATTCTTGACCAAAACCTCAATTTATTTCGTCATCCAGGTTTCCTTACATTCATCTGCCTTGGCCTTCACTCAGAAATTTCAGGAACAGGCATGTTCTGGACTCGTCAGCACACTTTTAAGAACATCCCACTTTCCAGGCATTCCTTTTCCTTGAAACAATCTGCTCCAATCAACTTGAGCGAGTTCCTGCCTAATACCTTCAAAGTTGGCCTTGCTCCAATTTAGAATTTTAACTTGCCGTGCTTCTATCCATAACTATCTTAAACGTAATAGAACAGTGGTTGCTGGTCCCAAAAGGCTCATTCATGAACATTTCATCCACTTGCCCCTCACAATTATCTAAGATTAGATCAAGCTTTTCCCTCTCTCATGTAGAGCCCTATACATGTGGAGGAAACTTTCCTGAACACATTTGACAAATTCTGCCCTATCTATACCTTTTGTACTATTACATTCCCAGTCAATATTAGGAAGGTTAAAATTCCCTACTATGACAATCCTATTAGTCCTGCACCTGCTTGCAATCTCCTAGCATATTTGCTCTTCTAATTCCTGCTGAATATTTGAAGGCCTGCAGTACACTCCCAACAAGGTGATCATGCCTTTCTTATTCCTCAGCTCTACCCATATAACCTCACTGGACATCAATTATGTCATGTCTGATCACTACCATAACATGTTCCTTAATCAATAAAGCAACACCCCTTCCTCTTTTACCCCCATCTCCATCTCTCGTGAACCATCTGTACCCTGGAACATTAAGCTGCCATTCCTGTCTCCCTCTTAACCAGGTTTCTGTAATGGTTACAACATCCCAATCGCACATACCTATCCACGCCTTGAAGCCACTGGCAATCACTGCAATGATAATTTAGAGCAAAAAATTGAGTTAACACAGTAAATAGGCTGAGACAGGATTTGCTCCAACCACCTAGTGGTCACTCTGTGATACGATAAGCTTGGTCCTTTGTTCCTGATAAGAACAGATGCCTCTGATTTTATCTGCTATTACCAAAATCCATTATAGAGGAGCCATAATAACGAGGGACACCATAAGTTTTTTTCTTATTTTTTTAAATAAAAGAAAAATTAAAACAAAGTAAGCAATAGTTTGATTCTATACATTAAATTGTTAATGGACTTGACAAAAGGTAAAGATCTTTTCAAATAGTTACAAACCTGTAACCTGAACATTAAAGCTCAGTTTCTCTCCCGCTGCTTCACATATGTATTCACCTCCATCTTTTGATTCAATGTTATGAATGACAAACTTTCGAATTTTACCATCAGATTCTAGTTTCATTCTTTTACTCTGGGTGAGCAGTCTTCCATCTTTGAACCATTTGACCTCAGTTTTGGACTGTGACATTTCACAGCTGAGAGTGGCATTCTCTGACTGTCGGACCTTTATCTCCTTCTGAACCAGATCTTTATTTGCAAATCCGGCTTCTATTTCTGCAACCAACAAAAGTTCAATTTTAAACAGATTAATGGAAAACGTATAAAAAGTTATCAGAAAACTCAAATTAATAAAGATATTGGGAGAACTAATCAGCCCTAATATTGGCAAAGAGTATGTTTTGAGTCAGACAGTGCCATTACTGTAAAAAAAAAAAAAACTATCCTGCCAATCAATCATAAAGAGATGTAATTTATCTGTGCATCTGGCTCCTTCTCTTTCTGTTTATCCTATCTAAACACCCAATATGATCTGATATATCTCTATCGAATCTCCTTTTGCACCAAAGTGAATAACACAGCTTCTTCATTCTATTTTTGTGGCAGAAATTCATTGTCCTACTCCAATGAATCTCTTCTGCATTTTCTCTGGGAATTTAACATTATTCCAGGTGAAAATTTAGGTGAAATACTTTAACTATTGTCTACTCAGCATTTCTAAAGGTTTATAAGTCTGTCATAAAGTTGTACAAAAAGCCATGACATCAACCCATCATAACCTCCGGAAGCAGTGGCAAGATATATCTATCTTGTCTTTGCTGTACCTCCACTTCCCTTCCTCCCCACACCACCCCTTGTCACAACAGCTGACCCTCCGATTAACATGGACAATCCAAAATCTGACCAACTACTCAATACTGCCACTGCTTTTCAATCCTAGTTTCTGGGCAATCTGACAGATTTAAGATGGAGAATAAATCCCCAAATAACAAATTATACATTAACACATATTTTATTTTACTTCATGTCGCATTACTGATAACCCTCGTTATAATGGACCATTGAGCGGGCAGGAATTATGTCCATTATCGTTGATTGTCCGCTATAACCAAGTAAAGGAGGTAAATATGTGCAGTATTGGAAAATCAACATACACTAAACAAGACATACAAAAGTCAGTTTGTTTTTTCACACCATATTCTTCACATATGGTGCTACCATAGCACAAGCCCTCTAACGTTTTTGTTGGTTCTGGTTTCTGGCCAACGATTAGGTGACACGCTTTCTATTTACATGATGACTATCTCTAGAAGAGTCATATGGTCATACAACATAGAAACAGGCCCTTCGGCCCAACTTGCCCACGCTGACCAACATGCCCCAGCTACACGAATCCCACCTGCCTGTGTTTGACCTATATACCGCTACACCTATTCTATTAATGTACCTATCCAAATGTTTTTTTTAAGTTGTGATAGTACCTGCCTCAACCACCTTCTCTGGCAGTTCATTCCATATAGCTACCATCCTTGTATAAAAAAAGTTGCCCCATAGGTTCCTATGATATCTTTCCCCCCTCACCTTACATCTATGTCCTCTGGTTCTCTAATCCCCAACTCTGGGTAAAAGACTGTGCATTTAGCCCAATTATTCCTTTCATGATCTTATACACCTCTATACGATCACCCCTCATCCTCCTGCGCTCCAAGGAATAACATCCTAGCCTGCTCAACCTCTCAATATAGCTTACTCCCTCAAGTCCTAGTAACATCCATGTAAATCTTCTTTGCACCCTTTCTAGCTTCACAACATCTTTCCTATAATGGGGTAACCAAAACTGAACACAATACACCAAAAGTGGCCTCATCAATATCTTGTACAATTGTAACATGACCTCCCAATTTCTATACTCAATACTCTGACTGATGAAGGCCAATATGCCAAAAGCCTTTTTGACCATCCTATCTACCTGTGATGTCACTTTCAAGGAACTATATAGCTGCACTCCGAGATCCCTCTGCTCCACACTCCCCAGAGCTCTGTCATTCACTGTGTAGGCCATGCACGTTATCATTTTCCCAAAAATGCAACATCTTGCACTTCTCTGTATTAAATCCATCAACCATTCCTTAGCCCATCTGCCCACATGATGAAGTACCGGCTGTAATTTTTGACAACCATCTTCACTATCTAAAATACCACCCACTTTAGTGCTATCTGTAAACTTGCTAATCATGCCTTGTTTGTTCTCATCCAAATCATTGATATGGATGGTAATCGGCAATGGGTCCACCACCAAACCCTGAGGCACGCAGTGCCTCCATTCCACGAAAAACAACCTTCCACCATCACCGTCTGATCCCTTCCATGATGTCAATTTTCTATCAATTCAAGTATCTCTCCTTGGATCCCATGCGATCTAACCTTCCAGAACAGCTGACCACACAAAACCTTGTATAATGCCTTGCTGAAATTCATATATACAATGCCTACAACTCTGCCTTTATCAACCTTTTTGGTCACATCTTCAAAAATCAATCAGATTCTTGAGACATGCTCTCCACTCACAAAACATGCTGACTATCCCTAATTAGCCCTAAATACATGTATATCTTATCTCTCAGAATACTCTCCAGTAACCTTCCGACTACAGATGTTTGACTGACCAACCAGTATTTACTAGGCTTTTCCGTGCAGCTCTTCTTAAATAGAGGCACAACATTTGCCATCCTCCAGTCTTCCAACATCTTATCCGTCTTTTGATGACGACTTATAAGTCTTAGCTGGGGAACCTGCAATTTCCCCTCCAGCATCCCAGTGTCCTCGGATATACCCGATCAAATCTGGGAGATTTGTCGACCTTCATACGCATTAGGACCTTCAGCACCTTCTCAACCATAATACTAAATGCCCTCAGGACACTTCCATTGACTGCCCCAAGCTCATGTCTTTCTCCATGGTAAAACCAGAGAAATGCTCATTGAGAACCATGCCCATCTCCTGTGGCTCTAAAGAGTTGACTGCTTTGATTCCTGAGGAGTCCCATTCTCTATCTGGTTACCCTAGTTTCTTTCATGTACTGATATATTCTGGGGATTATCCTAAATATTATCTTCCTGCAATCTTCTACCCACTTTTTGCCCTCCTGATTTCCTTTTTTGCTCCTCCTCAGTTCCCGAAATTCCTCCATCGATACACTTGATCCCAGCTGAATATACCTGCCCCATGCCTTCTTCTTATTCTTGACCAAAACCTCAATTTATTTCGTCATCCAGGTTTCCTTACATTCATCTGCCTTGGCCTTCACTCAGAAATTTCAGGAACACGCATGTTCTGGACTCGTCAGCACACTTTTAAGAACATCCCACTTTCCAGGCATTCCTTTTCCTTGAAACAATCTGCTCCAATCAACTTGAGCGAGTTCCTGCCTAACACCTTCAAAGTTGGCCTTGCTCCAATTTAGAATTTTAACTTGCCGTGCTTCTATCCATAACTATCTTAAACGTTATAGAACAGTGGTTGCTGGTCCCAAAAGGCTCATTCATGAACATTTCATCCACTTGCCCCTCACAATTATCTAAGATTAGATCAAGCTTTTCCCTCTCTCATGTAGAGCCCTATACATGTGGAGGAAACTTTCCTGAACACATTTGACAAATTCTGCCCTATCTATACCTTTTGTACTATTACATTCCCAGTCAATATTAGGAAGGTTAAAATTCCCTACTATGACAATCCTATTAGTCCTGCACCTGCTTGCAATCTCCTAGCATATTTGCTCTTCTAATTCCTGCTGAATATTTGAAGGCCTGCAGTACACTCCCAACAAGGTGATCATGCCTTTCTTATTCCTCAGCTCTACCCATATAACCTCACTGGACATCAATTATGTAATGTCTGATCACTACCATAACATGTTCCTTAATCAATAAAGCAACACCCCTTCCTCTTTTACCCCCATCTCCATCTCTCGTGAACCATCTGTACCCTGGAACATTAAGCTGCCATTCCTGTCTCCCTCTTAACCAGGTTTCTGTAATGGTTACAACATCCCAATCGCACATACCTATCCACGCCTTGAAGCCATTGGCAATCACTGCAATGATAATTTAGAGCAAAAAATTGAGTTAACACAGTAAATAGGCTGAGACAGGATTTGCTCCAACCACCTAGTGGTCACTCTGTGATACGATAAGCTTGGTCCTTTGTTCCTGATAAGAACAGATGCCTCTGATTTTATCTGCTATTACCAAAATCCATTATAGAGGAGCCATAATAACGAGGGACACCATAAGTTTTTTTCTTATTTTTTTAAATAAAAGAAAAATTAAAACAAAGTAAGCAATAGTTTGATTCTATACATTAAATTGTTAATGGACTTGACAAAAGGTAAAGATCTTTTCAAATAGTTACAAACCTGTAACCTGAACATTAAAGCTCAGTTTCTCTCCCGCTGCTTCACATATGTATTCACCTCCATCTTTTGATTCAATGTTATGAATGACAAACTTTCGAATTTTACCATCAGATTCTAGTTTCATTCTTTTACTCTGGGTGAGCAGTCTTCCATCTTTGAACCATTTGACCTCAGTTTTGGACTGTGACATTTCACAGCTGAGAGTGGCATTCTCTGACTGTCGGACCTTTATCTCCTTCTGAACCAGATCTTTATTTGCAAATCCGGCTTCTATTTCTGCAACCAACAAAAGTTCAATTTTAAACAGATTAATGGAAAACATATAATAAGTTATCAGAAAACTCAAATTAATAAAGATATTGGGAGAACTAATCAGCCCTAATATTGGCAAATAGTATGTTTTGAGTCAGACAGTGCCATTACTGTAAAAAAAAAAAAAAAACTATCCTGCCAATCAATCATAAAGAGATGTAATTTATCTGTGCATCTGGCTCCTTCTCTTTCTGTTTATCCTATCTAAACACCCAATATGATCTGATATATCTCTATCGAATCTCCTTTTGCACCAAAGTGAATAACACAGCTTCTTCATTCTATTTTTGTGGCAGAAATTCATTGTCCTACTCCAATGAATCTCTTCTGCATTTTCTCTGGGAATTTAACATTATTCCAGGTGAAAATGTAGGTGAAATACTTTAACTATTGTCTACTCAGCATTTCTAAAGGTTTATAAGTCTGTCATAAAGTTGTCCAAAAAGCCATGACATCAACCCATCATAACCTCCGGAAGCAGTGGCAAGATATGTCTATCTTGTCTTTGCTGTACCTCCACTTCCCTTCCTCCCCACACCACCCCTTGTCACAACAGCTGACCCTCCGATTAACATGGACAATCCAAAATCTGACCAACTACTCAATACTGCCACTGCTTTTCAATCCTAGTTTCTGGGCAATCTGACAGATTTAAGATGGAGAATAAATCCCCAAATAACAAATTATACATTAACACATATTTTCTTTTACTTCATGTCGCATTACTGATAACCCTCGTTATAATGGACCATTGAGGGAGCAGGAAATGATGTCCATTATCGTTGATTGTCCGCTATAACCAAGTAAAGGAGGTAAATATGTGCAGTATTGGAAAATCAACATACACTAAACAAGACATACAAAAATCAGTTTGTTTTTTCACACCATATTCTTCACATATGGTGCTACCATAGCACAAGCCCTCTAATGTTTTTGTTGGTTCTGGTTTCTGGCCAACGATTAGGTGACACGCTTTCTATTTACATGATGACTATCTCTAGAAGAGTCATAGTCATACAACATAGAAACAGGCCCTTCGGCCCAACTTGCCCACGCTGACCAACATGCCCCAGCTACACGAATCCCACCTGCCTGTGTTTGACCTATATCCCGCTACACCTATTCTATTAATGTACCTATCCAAATGTTTTTTTTAAGTTGTGATAGTACCTGCCTCAACCACCTTCTCTGGCAGTTCATTGCATATAGCTACCATCCTTGTATAAAAAAAGTTGCCCCATAGGTTCCTATGATATCTTTCCCCCCTCACCTTACATCTATGTCCTCTGGTTCTCTAATCCCCAACTCTGGGTAAAAGACTGTGCATTTAGCCCAATTATTCCTTTCATGATCTTATACACCTCTATACGATCACCCCTCATCCTCCTGCGCTCCAAGGAATAACATCCTAGCCTGCTCAACCTCTCAATATAGCTTACTCCCTCATGTCCTAGTAACATCCACGTAAATCTTCTTTGCACCCTTTCTAGCTTCACAACATCTTTCCTGTAATGGGGTAACCAAAACTGAACACAATACACCAAAAGTGGCCTCATCAATATCTTGTACAATTGTAACATGACCTCCCAATTTCTATACTCAATACTCTGACTGATGAAGGCCAATATGCCAAAAGCCTTTTTGACCATCCTATCTACCTGTGATGTCACTTTCAAGGAACTATATAGCTGCACTCCGAGATCCCTCTGCTCCACACTCCCCAGAGCTCTGTCATTCACTGTGTAGGCCATGCACGTTATCATTTTCCCAAAAATGCAACATCTTGCACTTCTCTGTATTAAATCCATCAACCATTCCTTAGCCCATCTGCCCACATGATGAAGTACCGGCTGTAATTTTTGACAACCATCTTCACTATCTAAAATACCACCCACTTTAGTGCTATCTGTAAACTTGCTAATCATGCCTTGTTTGTTCTCATCCAAATCATTGATATGGATGGTAATCGGCAATGGGTCCACCACCAAACCCTGAGGCACGCAGTGCCTCCATTCCACGAAAAACAACCTTCCACCATCACCGTCTGATCCCTTCCATGATGTCAATTTTCTATCAATTCAAGTATCTCTCCTTGGATCCCATGCGATCTAACCTTCCAGAACAGCTGACCACACAAAACCTTGTATAATGCCTTGCTGAAATTCATATATACAATGCCTACAACTCTGCCTTTATCAACCTTTTTGGTCACATCTTCAAAACTCAATCAGATTCTTGAGACATGCTCTCCACTCACAAAACATGCTGACTATCCCTAATTAGCCCTAAATACATGTATATCTTATCTCTCAGAATACTCTCCAGTAACCTTCCGACTACAGATGTTTGACTGACCAACCAGTATTTACTAGGCTTTTCCGTGCAGCTTTTCTTAAATAGAGGCACACCATTTGCCATCCTCCAGTCTTCCAACATCTTATTCGTCTTTTGATGACGACTTATAAGTCTTAGCTAGGGAACCTGCAATTTCCCCTCCAGCATCCCAGTGTCTTCGGATATACCCGATCAAATCTGGGAGATTTGTCGACCTTCATATGCATTAGGACCTTCAGCACCTCCTCAACCATAATACTAAATGCCCTCAGGACACTTCCATTGACTGCCCCAAGCTCATGTCTTTCTCCATGGTAAAACCAGAGAAATGCTCATTGAGAACCATGCCCATCTCCTGTGGCTCTAAAGAGTTGACTGCTTTGATTCCTGAGGAGTCCCATTCTCTATCTGGTTACCCTAGTTTCTTTTATGTACTGATATATTCTGGGGATTATCCTAAACATTATCTTCCTGCAATCTTCTACCCACTTTTTGCCCTCCTGATTTCCTTTTTTGCTGCTCCTCAGTTCCCGAAATTCCTCCATCGATACACTTGATCCCAGCTGAATATACCTGCCCCATGCCTTCTTCTTATTCTTGACCAAAGCCTCAATTTATTTTGTCATCCAGGCTTCCTTACATTCATCTGCCTTAGCCTTCACTCAGAAATTTCAGGAACACGCATGTTCTGGACTCGTCAGCACACTTTTAAGAACATCCCACTTTCCAGGCATTCCTTTTCCTTGAAACAATCTGCTCCAATCAACTTGAGCGAGTTCCTGCCTAATACCTTCAAAGTTGGCCTTGCTCCAATTTAGAATTTTAACTTGCCGTGCTTCTATCCATAACTATCTTAAACGTAATAGAACAGTGGTTGCTGGTCCCAAAAGGCTCATTCATGAACATTTCATCCACTTGCCCCTCACAATTATCTAAGATTAGATCAAGCTTTTCCCTCTCTCATGTAGAGCCCTATACATGTGGAGGAAACTTTCCTGAACACATTTGACAAATTCTGCCCTATCTATACCTTTTGTACTATTACATTCCCAGTCAATATTAGGAAGGTTAAAATTCCCTACTATGACAATCCTATTAGTCCTGCACCTGCTTGCAATCTCCTAGCATATTTGCTCTTCTAATTTCCTGCTGAATATTTGAAGGCCTGCAGTACACTCCCAACAAGGTGATCATGCCTTTCTTATTCCTCAGCTCTACCCATATAACCTCACTGGACATCAGTTATGTCATGTCTGATCACTACCATAACATGTTCCTTAATCAATAAAGCAACACCCCTTCCTCTTTTACCCCCATCTCCATCTCTCGTGAACCATCTGTACCGTGGAACATTAAGCTGCCATTCCTGTCTCCCTCTTAACCAGGTTTCTGTAATGGTTACAACATCCCAATCGCACATACCTATCCACGCCTTGAAGCCATTGGCAATCACTGCAATGATAATTTAGAGCAAAAAATTGAGTAAACACAGTAAATAGACTGAGACAGGATTTGCTCCAACCACCTAGTGGTCACTCTGTGATACGATAAGCTTGGTCCTTTGTTCCTGATAAGAACAGATGCCTCTGATTTTTTCTGCTATTACCAAAATCCATTATAGAGGAGCCATAATAACGAGGGACACCATAAGTTTTTTTCTTATTTTTTTAAATAAAAGAAAAATTAAAACAAAGTAAGCAATAGTTTGATTCTATACATTAAATTGTTAATGGACTTGACAAAAGGTAAAGATCTTTTCAAATAGCTACGAACCTGTAACCTGAACATTAAAGCTCAGTTTCTCTCCCGCTGCTTCACATATGTATTCACCTCCATCTTTTGATTCAATGTTATGAATGACAAACTTTCGAATTTTACCATCAGATTCTAGTTTCATTCTTTTACTCTGGGTGAGCAGTCTTCCATCTTTGAACCATTTGACCTCAGTTTTGGACTGTGACATTTCACAGCTGAGAGTGGCATTCTCTGACTGTCGGACCTTTATCTCCTTCTGAACTAGATCTTTATTTGCAAATCCTGTTTCTATTTCTGCAACCAACAAAAGTTCAATTTTAGACAGATTAATGGACAAAATAAAATGAATAAACATTGAATTCAAAATAATGATTTGTTGGGAGAACTATTCAGCATATTGGGAAAGAGAAATTAAGTCCAGTTCGCTATTCTTAAAATAAATAATAGCCCTTTTGATTATGCGAATACCATCAGTCTGAAGAAGGGTCTCGACCCGAAACGTCACCCATTCCTTCTCTTCAGAGATGCTGCCTTTCCCGCTGAGTCACTCCAGCATTTTGTGTCTACCTTATGTTTAAACAGCGGTTAGCTTTGAGTCTAACATCACCATTACTGGAAAAACTATCCTACTTAACACAAATCTATCATAAAGATAAGCTGTGGAAGAAAGAACTGCAGATGCTGGTTTAAACTGAAGATAGACATAACGTAATGGCGTAACTCAGCGGGACAGGCACCATCTTTGGAGACAAGGAATGGGTGACATTTCGGGTCGAGACCCTTCTTCAGACTGATTAGGATAAGGGAAACGTGAAATTGACGGTGATGTGGAGAGATAAAGACCAATGAATGAAAGATATGCAAAAAATAACAATAAGCTGTTTCTCTTATTCTTTATCCTATGTAAACATCCAATATGATCTGATGTATCCGTATCAAATCTCGTATTGCTCCAAAGGGAATAACACTGTTTCACCATTTCAACTTCTTGGCAGAAATTCCTTCTCAGTAGAACTACTTTCATGAATCTTTTCTGCATCCTCTCTGGCAACTTGACGTCCCTCCAGGCTGGTTCTCACCCTACTGCTCAAGAGGCAATCATTACATTCAATTGACCCCCTTATTCCAGTGCTGCAAACTTCTCAAACCAATCCTTCCCTGTTCACAATGCTTATTAGTAAAGCTCCTTCAAAAATGCCTCGATTGTGAAATTTCAGAGCATAGAATTTAAGGAATATAAATTCCTGATTATTAATATAAATATTTCTCAACATGGCACAAGGTAAATGAAAGTTGAAAGGGTGTATTCAGGACAAAATCTTAATTATAAATTACAAACTTTAAGAAGATGTTTGCAGCTCAACAGGGATCTGTAGTGTTTCAGTCATTGAAGGGTTTCTTTCCAATTGTAAGCAAAGGAGGAATGAAGTTAGGTAAAAGTGTTAAGGACCAAACTTGTTCAATAAAATTGTAAATTGACATTTAACGAGGGCAATGTAGGTATGTCAATTGTAAGACAGATAGCTAACGAGAATGTTAAAGCAGATCGGTTCATATGTAAAGGTTTTCAGGAAGGACAAAATGATTACAATATACAAATGAAACAAAGAAAACAGAGGGACTAAAATCTGTCCTCAACTCCAATAGACATTCCTCGCTCTCTGGTGTGCTCCTGCTAGTCTTGACTACAGAACTTGCTGTTGTTGACTTCTTTGTAAGACTTTATCTCCCTTCTAACCTATTTTTGGTACAACTGCTAACTGCTTCCTTCCCCTTTCAGAGTGTTCTGCATCCATTCCAATACATCATTGACGTGGCACAAGGGATGCAACACACCATCTGTGAAAGGAGTAATAGACTGGGGTATTCTTAGAAAGTTACTAACCTGTAACCTGAACATTGAAGGTCAGTCTTTCCTTGCCTGCTTCACATACGTATTCACCTCCATCTTTCGATTCCACATTATGAATGATAAGCCTTCGAAATGAACCCTCTGATTCAAGTTTCATTTTTTTATTCTGACTGAGTAGTTTTCCTCCTCTGAGCCATTTTACCTCTGTTCTGGATTGTAACACTTCACAGCTGAGCGTAGCATTCTCTGACTGGCGAACCCTCACTTTTCTCTGAATTAAATCTTTATTGCAAAATCCTGTTTTTAGTTCTGCAATCAAGAAAAGTTCAGTTGTTACACTCCACAGAAAAGTTAATAAAATAAATACAACTCGTGAGCTGTGAATTCAAAATTGACAAAGGTTTGATAAGAACAAACTCTACTATACTGTATATATATGGGGAAAAAGTGAATCTTATTGATTTGCAAAGTCTGAATAGACCCATAATTCATATTAAGTGTAGTAAAAGCAGAGTATGCATGAAAACAAGTCCTGTGGCCCAACTTATTCATGTCAAACATGATGCCTGTCTAAGCTAGTCCCATTTGCCTGCATTTGTCTTTTTCTGTTTACTTGTCTTTTTTTCTTTGATTCATATCTCCTCGAAAACCCGACGCGCTAACGGTGAAACTTTTACATATTCCGGTAGAGATTTAACTCATGATGTCAAAACCCACTCATCTGAAAATTTGATTTATTATTTGCCGAGATTTCTACAAATTCTTAAAAAAACGGAGATCTTTTTTAAAATCTAACGAGCTGATGTGACGTCACAATGGCTCCTCTCGCTCACAGTCGACCGACCGGCCGCAGTGCTCCTCCACCCTCCCAGAAGCCCAGCCGCCCACCCCCCGGGCTCTGGATTGAAGCCGCTGACGCGTTACGTTAACCTCTTGACTCACAGTCGACTCGCACACGCCCGGCCTTACGCAGCGCAGCGCCCAGCCACGCCCACAGCCCAGCAACCCCAACTCCACCCACCCCCAGGGCTCTGGATTGAAGTAGTACGCAGTACGCTCGCGCCTCGACTCGGGTTTACCGAGAGAACCCGAGAGATGACGAGGAGCACCCGAGTGATGACGTCGCAAAGAGTGACACGCAGTACGCTCGCGCCTCGGCTCGGGTTTCCCGAGCGCTTCCGAGGTTGATGCACGACGCACGCTAGCGCCTCAGCTCGGCTTTCCCAACAACTCCCGTGAGCTGCTGAGCACTTTGTACTAGTCGGGCCCTGTGCTAGAGCTCTCTCTCTCTCCCCGGGCTCTCTCCGCTTTTCGCAGCCCTCGCATTCGACCGGCTCCCCTCCTCCTCTCCCCTCCCCTCTACTCTATCTTCCCCCCCTTCCCCTTCCCCACTCTACCGACCCCCTCTCCTCTCTCTCCCCCCTCCCCCTCCCCTCTACCGGCCCCCTCTCCTCTCTGCCCCCTCCCCCTTCCCCCCCACCCTCCCCTCTGTCTCCCTCCTCCCCCCTCTCTACCCCCTCCTCTCTCCTCCCTTCCCCCCCTCTCCCCCTTCCTCTTTCTCCTCCCTCTGCCCCCTCACCCCCACCCATCTCCCCTCCACCTCTCCCCCCTTGCCCCTCTCTCTCTCTCCGTTGCCCCCCTCTCTCCTCCCTCCACCCCACCCTTCCCCCACTCTCCCCCACCCTTCCCCCACTCATCTCTCTCCCCTCTCCCCCTCCTCTCACCTCCCTTGCCCCCCCCCTCCCCCTCCCTTTCCCACCCACTCCACCGCAGGCCCCTCCCCCCCCCCGCAACCCCGCGTTGAGGGGATGGGACCCAACGGGTACCCCTTGGTCTAGTATACTTATAAAACTCTGATCTTGGATGTGGATGTACTTGTGTGTGGATTTGTGTGTTTTTCTGTGATTCACATCTCCTCGAAAACTCGACGCGCTAACGGTGACATTTTTACATATTCCGGTAGAGATTTACATCATGATCTCAAAAATCACCTCATCTGAAAATTTGATTCATTATTTCTTGAGTTATTTCTTCAAATTGTTCACAAATCTGAGATATTTAAAAAATCTAACGAGCTGGATGACATCACAATGACTGTGCTCCTCGAGGCTAGCTGCGCAGTTTTCAAAGCGCAGCCTGCGTGGCACTGTTTTAGCACACGCGGCGAGTTATATTAACCCCCCCCTCCCCCCCGCTTCTTCAAAAGATGCAGAAAGAACGAGCAAATGGGCTCTGTTCTGCAGATCCCGAGGGCTTCCTAAGGCGCTTCCGAGAGCTTCAGAGTGCTTCTGAGGTCGACACACGCTAGTGCCTCGGCTCGGCTTTCCTGAGAGCTGCCGAGAGCTTTGGTCGACGTACAACGCACACTCGCGCCTCGGCTCGGGTTTCCCGAGAGCATCCGAGCGCTGTCGAGATCGACGCACGCTAGCGCCTCGGCTCAGCTTTCCCGAGAGCTGTCGAGAGCTTTGTACTCGAGTCGGGCCCTGTACTAGAGCTCAAAGATCCTATAGCTGAGGATCCTATAGGATCTAGCTATAAGATCTTTGCTAGAGCTCTCTCTCTCTCTCTCTCTCTCACTCTCTCTCCCCGGGCTCTCTCTGCTTTTTGCAACCCGCTCGCTCGCCCGGCTTCCCTCCTCCTCTCCCTCCCCTCTCCCCCCTCCCCCTTTCCTCCATCCCCCTCCTCTCTACCCCCCTTTACCCTCTACTCACTCTACCCCCCTCCCTCCCTCCCCTGCTCTCCCCCTCCTCTACCCTCCACTACCGTACACAATACTCCAAGTGTGTCCTCATCAATGTCTTTTACAAATGATATACCAAGTGCGGCCTCACCAACATCTTGTACAAGACCTTCTAACTGAATAATTTACCTTTCCTGACTCTCAGTAGCATTTCCAAACTGCCATTACGCTTTTCAGACATAGAAGGATGTGCAAAGTACTGTGTAAAGAGTAAAAATCCAACCTGACACTAATGAGGAAAGGACATATGGGATAACATAATTGAAGAAAGCACAGTGGCACAGCGGTAGTGTTGCTGCCTCACAGTGCCAGAGACCCGGGTTCTATCCTGACCACGGGTGCTGTCTGTACAGAGTTTGTACGTCCTCCCCTTGACCACGTGGGTTTCCTCCAACACTCTAAAGACGTACAGGTTTGTAGGTTAATCACCTTCCGGTAAAGATTGTAAATTGTCTCTTATGTAGGATAGTGCCAGTCTACAGGGATTGTTAGTCAGCGTAGACTTGGTGGGCTAAAGAGCCTGTTTCCATCCTGTATCTCTAAACTAAACACACAAAAAAGTTCTGAGGGAAACTTTCTCGGTATCAAGAAAACTAAAAGTTCTCAATATGAGAATATTCTTACTCAGCAATGAACCCACAATATCTTTGCACTTTAAGGAAACCAGTTGCAGTCCTTCGACCTTTGGATCGAAATTTCATCTCCATAATTTCTCCATCAGAAACACATTAATAGCATCTCTCAAGTCATTCCTAATCCTATTAGTAGGTCATTAGAACTTCAGGCCTGGCATTGACATTGTGGCTAAACTGCTTATTAATATGCTCACCTTATTTTCCATATGCTTGATTAAAAAGTCAATCTTGGATTTATGTTTTACAAATGAACTATCATCAATGATTGATGATTTTTGTTAACAGATGCTGATAAACATTTAAATTTGGTTTCTGCTATACTTGCAAGGAAGTTACAGAAACGGAAAGGAAGTATCTACTAGAGATTCCTAGTTTGGATTAAAAAACACTCTATGAGAGATAATTAAAGTCTGAAAATACCATCAAAATATATTAAATGAAAATTAAACAATGTGCGACCATCAATGACTACTGACCTGTAACCACAACATGGAAACTCAATTTCTCTCCAGCTGTTTCACAAATATAATGGCCTTCATCATTTGGCTCTGCATTCTGAATAATTAGTTTTCGAATTCTACCTTCAGAAATAAGTTTGATTTTCTCATTAGAACTAAGATTTTTTCCATTTTTGTACCATTTGACCTCAGTTTTGAGTTGTGACACTTCGCAGCTGAGAACAGCATTCTCTGCTGCTTGAACCTTCACTTCCTTCTGAATTGATTCTTTATTGATAAATGCTGGTTCTGGCTCTGCAAATTAAAACATATTAGTCAGTTAGATATATAATTTTAATAATTTTTAACCTGCTATTTACAGGCTATTCAGATGCTTGAGCCTACTCTGATATTCAATAAAATTGTTGATGGTTTGACTGCAACCTGAGCTCTGTATTCCCTCCCTGGTTAACACCTTGCCTCTAGCATTACAACAAAGCCAAATTCAAGCCTGAGGTACAGCACCTCATCTTTTGTCTAGGTATGTTGCCGTGTTCTGGATGCCCATTTTCTGAAAAAATCCCCTTTCCCATCAGTATCAGATATGCCAATTTCTTCACTAAGCGTTCATTTAGTATTTTTGTTATTTTTTTCCCCTCCATTAGTATATCCTGAATTGCATGTCTCACATTCCTGCTCGAGCAATATATAACACAGGCAAAGAAACGTAATCACTGTCTAACAGCTTTATTTGCCCATTTGGCTTTGTCTCTGAGATATTCCTTTTGCCCTATCCATCCCTCATGCTTGTTTCTGAGACTTAAAATTACTTTTTACAAATCTTTCTCAGTTTTTATGTAAGATCTCAGATCTGAAGTATTAAATCTGTTTTTCTTTCCACAGATGCTACCAGACCTGATTGTTTCTAGCATTTCTGCTTTGACTACAAATTTAAAACAATTGTCGCTTTATTTTGTGTTATCTATGTGGTACTCTAGGTTTTATAAAGAGATGCATAAGAACACAAGAGTGAGTGTTAGATTAAACACACACAAATCATTCATTAGAACTCATCTAGAGCATTGTGAGCAAATACAGGCACTAGATTCAAGGAAGGGTATCATAACATCGAAGAGATTGAGGAAGATATTTATAAGAATTCAATCGGGGATGATAGACCTTAGTTACATGGAGAAAAATGTTAAAAGACCAGTTCACTCTCCTAAGGGGAGACACAAGATTAAAAATCTTAAAAAGTTTTAAAAGGCGAAAAATAAGAAACCGTTTTCAGGACATAAAGAAACAGTAATCAGAAGTTACAATTTAATATTACTGGCTAAGAGGCAGAGGCAAGACATTAAGAATACTGTGTCAGTCTATGTCCACATGTTGTGCAGATCTTACTGCATGTGGGAACAGAGTGCTTTATGCCCAGAATCGAGGAAAATGCAGGCTCAAGCATTGGACCAAAAATAATTATTCTATATGATCTGGCTGTCAGCACAGTGTTCCTTATTTATATATTTAAATCTTGCATACAAATACCAGACTAATAGGCACCATGAACTCAACAGATGTCCCTTGACTGATTAGGTGGTTTAAAAATAGCAGATCCAGCTAAATGCCTCATGACAAAAAGTGCCCCTACTAACCAGGTATGAAATATTTAAATAATAATAAGGCTTTTAGATAGGCATGAGGAATAGAGGAACATGGGTTACATGCAAGCAGAGATTTGGCATCTTGTTTGGCACAGACATTGTGGGCCGAAGGGCTTATTCCTGTGTTGTACTGATCCACGTTCAATAGTTGGAAGAGACATTTCGCACCTTGGTCTAATGCTGACCGAAATTACTATTATTTATAACTTTACAATGTTTTTTACTTGTCTTACCTTTGACAGTAACATTTATGGTGATCTCATCCTCTTTGGTTTTAAATACATAAGCCCCGGAATCTGCAGACTTTGCATTATGAAGCACCAGTCTTCGTGTGGTGCCTTCTGATTCAGCATTTACAGCTTTGTTCAGTTTTACTTTCTGTCCTTTTCTATACCATGTCCCTTCTACAGTACTCAGTGATACTTCACAAACAAGGACTACCTTTTCTCCCACAATTGCTGAGTACTCCATTTGTGTTGTGGACTTCTTCAAGATAGTTGCAGCTGGTTCTGCAGAAAGCAGAAGAAACAGAAATGTAAAGAGAACTGTTGAAAAATATTATGACTAATTGTGAATATTTGAAATGTAATGTACAAATTAGTTGTTACCAATGTAACTACAATTACTCCTGACCTTCATAAACTAGAAATGTACATATTCATACCACAAATGTTCTCAGCGCTTCACATTTTCAGTGACCTATAATTAATTTTAGTATATTAATGTGTCTACATGAGGTCTATCCATTAAAAAAAACCCTCCATAATGTTCTTACATTTTAGTCCAATTTGAGTAGTACGTGTCCGACTAGAGTATCCTTTCAGCCCAACTCGTCCATACAAACGGAGGGCATCAACACAACAGCGGAAATTGGAGGAACAGCACCTCATATTCCGTCTGGGGTCCTTGCGCCCTTATGGCATCAACATTGAATTCCCCCAATTTGGCTAGCCTGTGCTGTCTCCTCCCACCCTCCCATCCGCCCGCCCTCGGGCTCCTCCTCCTCCCTTTTTCCTTCTTTCTTTCCCCACCCCCCATCAGTCTGAAGAAGGGTTTCGGCCCGAAACGTCGCCTATTTCCTTCGCTCCATAGATGCTGCTGCACCCGCTGAGTTCCTCCAGCAATTTTGTGTACCTTCGTCCATACAAACTGTTGCCTAACCAAACTGGTACCACTCAGCTGTGCCTGGCCCATATCCCTCCAAATCCTTCCTATGCTTGTAGCTGTTCAAATGTCTTTTAATGTCATAATTGTACCCACCTCTACAATATTTTCATAAATCTCCTCGGCATTTTTGCCCGTTTAATGACATCCTTCTTTTAGCATGGAGATCACAACTGTACACAGTACTCCAAATGTGGCTTTAACACCACCTTGTGCAGCTGCAACTAGATGTCCCTACTCTTGTACCCAATACACTGACCAATGAAGGCAAATGGGCCAAACACCTTCTTCATCACCTTGTCTACCTTTCGTGGAACTATGTAACTGTACTCCTAAGTCACTGTTCTGCAACACTCCTCGGGGATCTACCATTTACTGTACGTCTTACCCTGGTTTATCTTACTAACCATGCCGTCTACATTCACATCCAAATAGTTAAAATCAAAAACAAACAATAATGGACCCAGCATCGATCCTTGTGTCACACCACTCGTTACAGGCCTCCAATCTGAAAAAAAACCCTGTATTACTGTGTCTACTACCTTCATGCCATTTTTGTATTTTCAAGTTACTTTTGTATCCAATTTACTTTTTTCAAATCCTTCATTTATTTGTTCTATATCTCTCATTTCCCTTTCCACTGACTCTCAGTCTGAAGAAGGGTCTCACCCCGAAACATCACCTATTCCTTTTCTCTAAAGATGCTGTATGACCCGCTGAGTTACTCCAGCTTGTTGTGTCTATCTTTTGTATCCAACTACTCTGTGTGAAAAAGATTCCCCCTAGATCCACTTTAAACATCCTCCATTTTACCTTAAACTTATACCCTTTAATTTTAGATATCCCTACCATTTGAAACAAACACTGGCTATCTACCCTTTCTAAGCCCCTCAGAATGTAATATATCTCTCTCCTGTCTTTTTTCATTTGTTCCAGGGAACACAGACTCAGCCTATGCAATTTCTCCTTACAACTCAAGTCTTTCAAACCAGGCCAACATTCTTGTGAATCTTTTCTGCATCCTCTCCAGCTTGATCACTTCCTTCCTGTAGCATGCTGACCCGAACTGCACACAATGCTCCAACTGCAGCCAAACCAACATTTTGTACAAATGTAACATGATGTCCCAACTCGTGTACTCTATTGCCTCAGCCAGTGAGGATAAGTACACCATATGCCTTCCACACCACCAAGTCTACCTGTGCAGCCACTTTCTGATAACTAAAGCCAGGATGTTTAGGCACAAAAAATCTCTGAAATAGGCAGGCAAATAGGCATCATAAAATTACATGAAAAAGGCATTTATTGACAAAAAAGGTATGTATCTCCACCACCAAAATATGGTTAAAAATGATAATATAAAGGTATACTACATTAAATGACCAAAGTTGCATGGTTGCACATAATTACTAGCATTTTTATCAAATTATCTGGTGTTAAACGATGCCGTCTGTCAGACAGAATACACTTCAGTTGTGAAAAACTTCTTTCTACCCCAGCTGAGGTCACTGGTGCATACCTGAAACAAGCTACAGACTCTATATTCATGTCGTTATCTCGTGCATAATAACTACCTTTGAGAACTTTAGCTATGTTTTGTATTTCTTCAACATCTTTGTTAACTAAAATCACTCTCTCACATTTTCCTTGTATGTCTTTACCTACATCGCCAGGAATTTTACAAATATCGTCAGTTACTTTGTTGAAAACCTGCAAGTTATTCACTAATGTTTCACCACGTTTCTCAAGGGAAGTGATAGCATGTGGGAAGTTTGCAAAATTGGAAGCAATAAACACAAGAATGCGGTGGAGGGACTTTTGCTGCTTGATTTCACTGACGATCCTGACTGCAGCAGATTCTTCTTTTTTAAAACAGTTGCCAATTACTTATATCTTTTCAAAATTTGCAGTATAGTAGAGTACTGCAGAGAGCCATGTACCCCCACCTAGTCAAAACGGGCTGAAGAGATAGCAGAATCTCGGGTGCCATTTCCTTGAACTGCACACGTGACGGTGCTTTGCGGAAGATTTTCTTGACATTGGAAACTAGGTGATCGACAATTAGAAACAAGCTAAGTATGTGCTTGGCAATTCTATGAAGGCCTTGAGCTAAGCATGTCAAATGCAACATTTTGGGGAATAAAACTTTTAGAGCACGAGCAGCTTTTTTCATGTACGGAGCTGCAACAGTCACAAACAGAAGAATATTCTCGTGTTTTATACCTTCTGGCCAAAGTACAGCAAGTGAAGATATAAACAACCGAGCAATAGTTGAGCTGTTTGATTTCCTTAACATTTCCGATGTCAACAAATACTCCTTTGATGGTTGACCTGCCTCCAGTGTACCAATGTCCACATTGGCAACATATCTCCCCACAGCATTGGTTATCTCGCCTATTGAGATCCATATTTTGTTGCATGCAACTTCATCTCTAATTTTCTGCACAACAATGTTGAAGTTGCTGTCAACATTATTTTTCCGTAATGATGACTCGCTTGGTCTATGTTCCTCTGTGTATTTCTCTCAAAAACCTCTGAGAGATTTGTTTTCCAATTTCCACAGTGGAATTCCACCATCAATAAATGCCTTGCACAGATCACTCGAAAACTCAGATTTGCAACTGGAGCCAGCCGTAAATGTAGTGAAGAGACAAGCTTGGGTATTTCGCTTGGGTAGTCTACACCTCAGCAGTATCAATATTGACCTCTAATTTTAGAAAGCCCTTGTCTTCTCCCTCCTCCCCCTTCCCAGCTCTCCTTCTAATCCTACTGTCTCTGCCTCTTCCTTTCTTTTTCCCGCCCCCCCCCTCCACATCAGTCTGAAGAAGGGTCTCGACTCAAAACGTCGCCTATTCCTTCTCTCCATAGATGCTGCATCACCTGCTGAGTTTCTCCACTTTTGCCCACCTTCGATTTTTCCAGCATCTGCAGTTCTTTCTTAAATAGATCTTTCTTTTAATTTTTAATTTTTTAATATATTTTTATTAGAAGCGTAAACACATAGTAGCAACGCGGATTGTTGATCAATTACATTCATACAAAGCTTCTGTTCTTTTTATAGAATTTTTTAAAAGATAGAACTGAAAAAAAGGAGAGAGAGAAAAACCAAAAAAAAAACAAAGAAAATTACCAATAACAGTTTTGGAGATAGGTCCGTAGATTATAAGGCATTATCTTGGTGAAATCATCCAATCCTGAGCTCAGGTTTCAGTCCAGCTTCTGTGTTGAACCAATTTACCTCTTTAAAAAAATCAATAAATGGAGGCCATATTCTAACAAATAATTCTGGTTTGTCAATTAAGACAAATCTAATTTTTTCCAAGTGTTAGGTCTCAGACATTTCTGTAATCCACATTTTAGTTGTGGGGGTTGTTGGATATTTCCAAAATCTTAGTATTAATTTTTTCCCATGCATTTTTTTGATGATTTCACCAAGATAATGCCTTTTTCACAATCGAGTGCCTAAATCAGCCTTTTTTTTAACTAAAAGGTTGTGCTATTTTCTCTAGTTGTACTGTGATTACAATGACGTTTTCTATGTTAACACATTAATATTAATGTTATTATTAACATGTTAACATAGTACAAGTTACAAGAAAATTTCCACCACTGGGGCGAAACCGGGGGCTCCACCGTCGGTCGTTCATGCCGCTGCCCCCTCGGTCAGTCTTCTCCAAGATCTATTTAAGAAATACAAAGTATAAAACTTTCAACAAATCAAATACATTTTCTTGATTACAGTATAATACTGTAATCAAGAAAATTTATTTGATTAATATTAATGTGTTTATAAAAAATGCATGAAAAGGCACTTATGGCATTATGGCAAAATCCTGGCTCTACTGATAACTATGCACTTATTCCCTAGATTCTCTGTCCAACAATACTCACCAAGGCCCTGCCATCAACTATATGCTCTGCACTTCTATAACTTCCCAAAATGGATCATTTTCACATCTGAAATAAACTCCATCTGCCATTTTCTTGCCCACATTTCCTGTTTATCTAGATTCTGTTGTAACCTAAGGCAATCTTCATTGCTATCCACAATACCATCAATTTTGATCACTTCTGCAAATCTACTACTCCTTCCATTTACATTCAAATCCTAATTATTAATATACAATGACAAACAACAAAGGATAAAGCAAAGATCTATGTGATGCACCATTAGCCACAGGCCACCAGCACAGAAAACAACCCTCCATTATCACTCTCTGCCTCCTACCACATGATATGGTCCAGGATAACACTTCTTCCTCCCCTGAACTGACTAGCCTCCATGTCTTTCTCCAAGGTAAATACAGATGAGCAGTATGCTTTTAAAACCTCACCCATTTCCTCTAGTCCCAAATATAGATTACCACACCAATCCTCATCTCGCCCCCCTAGCTACCATTTGCCTTGAATACACTTATAGAATCTCTTAGGATTCTCCTTTATCTTATCTTCCAGGGATATCTCATGCCCATCCTACTTTGTCCTCCGAATTCAGTTTTGAAACTTGCTCCTATATCACTTCTGCTCCTCGAGGCACTCACTTGATTCCAACAACATACCGAACATTTGTCTCTTTTAATGTAGTTTCATAAGAGTTGTGCAGCATGGAAACAGGTTCTTCAGCCCAACTCATTCATGCCGACCCATTTGCCTGCTTTTGACACATATCCCTCTAAATATTTAACGTCCAAATGTCTCTTAAGCATCACAATTATTCCTGCCTCTCCCAGCTCTTTTGGCAGCATTTTGCACTTCGACTCACCGAGTCCGCACTGATCAGTGATCCCCGCACATTAACACTACCTTACATTCGCTAGGGATAGATTTACAAACTGTACGTTTGTGGAGCATGGTATGAAACTGAAGATCTCGGAGAAAACCCACGCAGGTCACAGGGCGAACGTAAAAACTCAGTACAGAGAAACGTAAAAAATACGTGCAGAGAAGCATCAGGATCGAACCCAGGTCTCTGGCGCTGTAAGGCAGTAGCCAATCAGACTTTACACACTCCCTGTCATGTTCCTGACTGGCATGTTTACTGGCTTACTTTAACCTTTACTTCAACTTTGCTTCAACGTTCTCATCTATTACACTACTAATTTGCTTCCCACACCCGTCAGACCAATTTCAATCCCCCCCTCAAGTAACATTAGCGACTACCCCACAAGCGTATTGGTCCCCTTCCTGCAACCTCGTTGACAGGTCACTTTTGCCCTAATAGACATCCCAACGATATTAGCTGCAAAACCCCCCCAAGTGCAATGGCTCAATGGTACTTTATTGTCACATGAACCTAGGTACAGTGAAATTCCTTTTTTGCATACATTTAAAATCAAATCTTATTATATATGGGCATAATCATGCTTAAGTACATGAGTATAAGAATAGTAGGTTACACTGAAGCATTATACAAGAGTCACCATGCTTCCAGCGCCATCTTGTACCCATTAAGTTCAATGTAAAAAATGTTAAGAGTCTTAACTAGGCAGTTGCACTGGCCTGGCAATGTTGTATATGACCTCCACCACTCCATGCGGCTGCAGGTGTCGTCTGATCCACTTGGCCTCGGCGGGACCTCTACCGGCTCCTAATCCTCCTTTAGCTATGCATTCACTTGCCCTGCTCTCCTTTGCCTAACCTTGCTCGCATGTGGCACAGGAAAGAATCCTGAGATTATTACACCAGAGGTCCTGCTTGTTAACCTTCTTTTAAACACGCTTTATATTCATTTTGCGGGGTCCCATCTTCTTCCTGTCTATGCCCAATACGCATAATGACCTCTGGCTACTCACTTTCCCCTTTCGGAATGTCCAACACCTGCTGAAAAAGATCTCCTTGTCCCTGACACCAGGAACACACGTCTTGGAGCCTTGCTTGAGGAGAAAAAAATGCCATCAGTGCCCACTGACACTACTCTTCACCTGGACATCACCTAATGACTATCAGACTCATTTCACCTCTCTTAACCTCTGTTCAGCTTAATACATTTATTTTGTCTCTTTCTAGCGATGTTACAAAACCTACCTTCAGTGGCGCTCCAGATCTGCCACTGGCTGTGTGTGCGACTCCGAAGCCTTTGAGGGGGAGGGGGGTGGGATTAAAATGCAGGTTTGTATTGCTTGTCGGAGAGGGATTTCCTCGGGCTGCTAGTCGATGAAGAAAAATCGATCGGTCTTCCGTTCCCGTTTTTTTTTTTTTTTTTAAATAAATCGCTGGACAATTTAATTGTTGGATTAAAGTAAAAAGCGACTTCTAACGCCCTCAACGCCTTTAACGTGACGGATCGCAATATCAGGACAAAACAAACGGTAAGTCGTTTATTTCACATCTTGCTTCTTGGGGTGGCTTTAGTCTAATTTTACTATGCGAAAATGTTATTTAGTCCCCATACGAATCGGCCGTGTCTTGCCTGCCGATATGGGATTAAAATTTACGGCAACGGCAACGTTCCAATCGATCACATTCCAGAAACACCCACTCACAAGATGATTTAAATTCTCTTTTATTTGGACAAACATGTCATAAGAGCATCTAAATCGTCTACATTTTGTGTTATTGTCTATCCATAATCAATATTTTCACACTAAATATCCACAACAGTTTTAGTCACATGTATTGTGCAAAAAATAATAATTTTGATTATATTGAGAGTGGGTGTTTCTAGATTAATTTATGGGAACTAAACATTAAATTCCTTCCATTTGGCATATAAATTCATGACAGTGAGATTTAAAAATCATGTTATATTGTGAATTATTTTTCTGAATGGGATCAGTTTGTTATTTGGATACTTAGGCTATTTAAAATTTTTAGCCTTTTCTTAAGAAATGGACAGATGTTTAGACCTAGTAATTGAATTTAGATTAATTTAATTGATTTGATGAAACTGATGAATATGAATTTGGGTTGGGTATTTACTATTTGTTTTAGCGTTTAACTATCATTTCTACCTTTTTTCTAAAACTGCAAATAATAACTTGTTTCTGTTAATGCTGTTCAGTGTTTTTTTTCCCTTTACATTTTAAACAGATGTCTCCGAAGAAGAAATGCAAAATTGTCAATCCAAATGCCCAGCAAAAGAGACTGATTTAGACAGCATTCGCAGAGATTATCCAAATTTGGATTACTCCAAATGTGATGATCTACAGGACATTCTTAATGGGAAAGTAGTGGGCAGAAAGGCATGTCATGCATGGTTTGAAGAGCAAAAACCTGTAGTTTACAATGCCAAAATTGAAACTGAGGAAAAACAAGGTGTACAGAGGTGCTTATTGGTTACAATCTGAGGAGTGTGATGATGCCACTGATTATGATATCCCAATGTACCAGCTAGGGTACATGAAGCGAGGCATCAGCTCTTGAACACTTCCACATTTCTACCCTTTGATCATGACCCCATCAACGAATGCCTGACCGTTATCTTCCAACTTATCCTTCCAGCAATCTGCACTCCACAGCCACCAATTTGGTAGTTCCCCAAACCACGCACTACCTGCTTCCATCTCCCACACATGATCCACAAACTGGACTGTCCTAGCAGGCCCATTGTTTGCACATGCCCCACCGAACTCATCCCCTCATACTTCGACTCTATCTTGTCCCCCCTTTATCCAGTCCCTTCCCACCTATACAGGGACGCCTCACATGCTCTCCCCACTTCAAGAACTTACAATTCCTTGGTCCCACCACCTCATCTTTACCAGAGAACATAGGTATAAAGGGACTGGATGCCATCTTTACTTTGGATGTGCACTTCCTTTATACCTCCATGCCCCATCAGGAAAGCATCTGGATCTTTGTTTCTTCCTCGATGTGGTTTCTTCCAAGAGTCCTGTTCAGTTCCCCTCTACTAATACTCCCCTCTGCCTGACAAAACCTGTCCTCACTCTCAATAACAAATAATCCACCAATAGTTTACAGTGCGTATTCAACACACGCTTTTCATTTTTTTAAACTGATGTTTTACATTTTCAGACAATTGTGTAGCAGTACTTTAGAGAAGAAATCACAATAAGGGATTAAGAACATAGAAAAGTACAGCACAGGAAGAGGATCTTAGATGTCTGTGCTGACCATGATGTGAATTTAAACTGCACATCTCTGCCTGCACATGGTCTATATCACTCAATTACCTGTATCTTTTTAATCATTTCTGCTTCCAGCAGTTCTTCTGGCAGCACAACTCATGCACTCACCAGTCTCGATATAAAAATATTGTCACATAAATCTTGTTTAATCTTCATCCCTCTAACCTTATAACTATGCCCTTTAGTACCTGACATTTCCAACCTGGAAAAAAACATTCAGTCTATCTACCTTGTCTAAGCCTCTCATAATTTTATATACTTCAGCCTCTGATGCACCAGAGAACAATCCAAGTTTGTTCCAAACCTCCTTGTAGCAAATACTCTCTAATCCAGGAAACATTCTGGCGAACCTTTTCTGCACACTCTCCAAAGCCTACTTCCTGTAATGTGACAAGAATTGGACACAAAACTCCATGCAATCTGACCAAGGTTTAATATAGCTGCAACATGACTTCCCAACTTTTATGCATAACACATCAACTGACGAAAGCAAGCATGCTGTACATCTTCTTCACCACCATATCTACTTGTGTTGCCAAATCAAAAAACTATGGACTTCCACTCCATGATCCAACTCAGGGTCTTGCCATTCACTGTATCCTTTCCTCGTAGATTTAACCTCCCAAAGTGCAACAACTCACACTACTCTGGATTAATATCCATCTGCCATTTCTCAGACCACATTCAAACTGTTCTATATTCTGCTGAATCCTTTGGCAACCTTTCTCACTATCCCCAACTGCCAACTTCTGTTCATCTCCAAATTTACAATTAGCCCACTTACACTTACGTCCAATTCATTTACATACAAATTTCACAAACAATACAAGTCCCAGAACTAATCCTTAGAGAACACCACTGGTCATCAACCTCCAGTCAGGGTGACACCCCTCCACCACAACCTTCTGTGGTCAAACCAATTTTAAATCCAATCTACCAAATCGCCATTAATCCCATACCTTAAATCTTCTGGGTTAGCCCACCATGAAGGACCTTGTCAAAACCTTTATTCATACATCAACTTTGCCACCTCCTCAAAAAACTCTATCATGTTTGTATCAGATCCACAGGAAAATACACAACCATGATTGAAAATCACAAAGGGGTAAATTAGGTCAATGAGGAAGTAGGAATTAGGTCATTAGATTTCAGAACAAACAGTAGGGAAGACAACAAGCTAAATGCAATTTTTCACGACTCACAACTGATGATGAAGAATTGAGACTTCATTTCTGAGATTTAAATTTGGTACAATGAGCTGTGGCCAACCTTCTTACTTGTTACATCAGCTTATTATCATTAAAGCAATGAGCAAGCTTATTCCTACCTCTGATCTTAACTTGGAATGTTAGACTGTCATCATGAGACATGCAGGTGTAATCTCCTTGGTCGCTCTGCTGCACTTTTTTGATGACAAGTTTGCGTAGTGTTCCCTGAGAGATGATGTTTATCCTCTGGTCCTGCTTAACCTCTTTTTGATCCTTTCTCCATGTAACCACAGCATTAACTTGTAATACCTCACAAGACAATTCCAGACATTCTGAGGCTATTGCTATAACTTCATGTGGAGTTATTGGCTTGTTCGTGAATTTGACAGCTGCATCTGAAAACAAACATTTTTAAAAATTGTAAATAGTGTTTTAGGTCATATGAACATACAAGCAGAAGATAGACACAAAAAGCTGGAGTAACTCAGCTGGACAGGCAGCATCTCTGCTAAGAAGGAATGGGTGATGTTTCGAGTCGAGACCTTTCTTCAGACTGAAGCAGTCTGAAGAAGGGTCTCGACCCAAAAGGTCAACCATTCCTTCTCTTCAGAGATGCTGCCTGTCCCGCTGAGTTACTCCAGCTTTTTGTGTCTATCTTCAGTTTAAACCAGCATCTGCAGTTCCTTCTTTGAACATACAAGGATATCTATTAAGCACAAGAAAGGCCTTTCAGACCTTGAACCTATTCCACCATTAAATAAGACATTTATCTAACCCACCTATCCCTGATAATCTTTAAACCCTTGCTTACCAAAATTCTCCCTATGTTTTTGCTAAAAATACTCAAAGACCTTGATTTGAGAAAGAGAGCTCCAAAGACGCACGACCCTTCAAAGGGAAAATACATTTCTTAACCTCTGGCTTGTTGAAGATGCAACATCTATCTTTTCACCTCTCCCTTCATCCAGGAATGCAAATATTCCTTCTGAATAAAGCAGTGATTTACTCACAATGTGATTAGGAGGGACTATTTTACTCTCACACCATTTATTTTAAAAGAATAATGCTTGCATACAGCTCATTCCAGTCAATGAACATTCCATGACAAAATAAAAACAAAAATGTTGGAAATATTCAGCAGCTCAGGCAGCATTTCTAGAAACGGAAATAAGTAAGTAAGTAGGTAAGTAGATAAGTTTATTGGCCAAGTATTCACATACAAGGAATTTGCCTTGGTGCTCCGCCCACAAGTAACAACATGACATACAGTGACAGTTACTAAATTGTTAGGTCTCAGGTCCGGCACCCTTCATCAGAACTGGGAAAAAGAGAAAAATATGTTAATGGCAGAGAAGGTTGGCCACAGATAGGTAAAATGAATAAAATAAAATATCTGTGTTGGACAAATGGTTTAATGGGGGCAGTTAAGGAAGCAAAAATCATTTATTTAATGGTAGATATAGCACGGAAATAAAATGGAAGATAGATGAAACTTACAATAATGCATATCAATGTGTCATCCCATGTGTCTCAATCATGATGATTACAGTACATCAGGGTGAAAAATTGATTCATACTTGCTCAAATTTGGTTAACAATCTGGTACTTTTCACATTTGGCCCATTGTGTTTATTGCCAGTTGAAAGAGCACCCAGTCTAATTCAATGGTCATGCACTAAATAAGTAACCCTGGAGGCCATGACTCTTCACTTACACGTCAAGCATTTTCAATGGGATCGGTGTTTCTGCCCCTAACATTCTTTTGCATGACTGTACCACCGTTTGACTGTACCACCGGAAGTGGCGGCGCTGGGAACGGCTGCGGCTCGCCTGCAGTCCGTTTGTTTTTACTTTTTTGTGTTGTTTTTTTTCGTTTTGTCTAGTTGTGTTTTTGGTTTTTAGGTTGTGTTTATGTGGGGGGGTTGAAACGGGGTTTGCTGTCTCTCCCTTGGGGGTAATACAACTTTTTCGTCGTATCCCCCCTCTCTGCCTCCGTCTGCGCTGAGGCCTAATGGCGGAGCTGGCGACCTCGGGACTCCGGAGGCAGCCAGTCAGGACTCGCCCTGGGTTCGCTCCCGTGAGGGTGGCCCAGCTCGGGGCTGGAACTGCGCTCCCGTGAGGGCGGCCTGGCGAGGGGCCGAGACTCTCCCGTGAGGGGCTGTGAGTTTCGTTTGGATCGGTTTAATGTCCGTCGGAGTGGCCCAGCCCGAGGGAGGAACGGCACTCCCGTCGGAGCGGCCCAGCCCGAGGGAGGAACGGTACTCCCGTCGGAGTGGCCCAGCCCGAGGGAGGAATGGCACTCCCGTCGGAGTGGCCCAGCCTGAGGGAGGGATGGCACTCCCGTTGGAGTGGCCCAGCTCGAGGGAGGAATGGCACTCCCGTCGGAGTGGCCCAGCTCGAGGGAGGAACGGCACTCACGTGAGGGCGATCCGGCTCGGAGCTCGAACGGTGCTCCGGTGGCTGGGAAGGCGTTCTGGTGGCGGTGACCTGAGTCCTGGGTTCAGCTGCGGGCCAGTGGCTGCGTCCGCTGGACTGGGGGGGCGGCAGCTTCGACCACCCCGGGCCGCGGTGTTTGAGCTGGCCCGTTGCGGGGTTCGGTGAGCCGCGGGACTGATTTACCATCGCCCGGTGGGGTATCGCCTCAGCGCAGAGGGAGAAGAGGAGGGAAGAGACTGCAGCCCTAAGATTTTTGCCTCCACCACAGTGAGGTGCTTGGAGGACTCACTGTGGTGGTGTTAATTTGTGTTTATTGTTGTTATTATTGTATGATTGTATGTATGACTGCAGGCACGAAATTTCGTTCAGACCGTAAGGTCTGAATGACAATAAAGGCATTCAATTCAATACATTATTCTCATCTCCCCTCTAATCCTTTTCCCAATTACATAAGGTATACACCTTGAATTTTGACCTCTCTGGTAAGGGAACTAGGTCTTCCCCATACAAATATAAATACAAGCACACAAATTAGAAAAATGAGCCATTCACTCAACCTCTCAAGCTTGTTCTGCTATTTGCAAAATATCATGGTTGATCTGACAGTAACCTCATCTCTGTACTTCCATTTTACCCAGACTAAATTTTCATCCCATTGCAAATCTGAAGAAGTGTCTCGACTCAAAACATCACCCATTCCTTCTCTCCAGAGATGCTGCCTGTCCCGCTGAGTGACTCCAGTATTTTGTGTCTATCTTCGATTTAAACCAGCATCTGCAGTTCTTTCCTACACAAGAATCTATCTCCCTTTGTCTTAATAAAATTAAAGACTCTACTTCCACCATCCTTTGAGGAGGAAATGTCCTTATGACACTGATAAAAAAATGGGTAAACCTTTATTTTCAAAAGTGATTCCTGGTTCTAGATTCCCCCACATCCACCCGATCAAACTATTCAAGATTGTTTAATGTTTCAATTAATCACCTTTCATTCTTCTGCACTTCAATGGATGCATGCTTAGCCTGTTTCAACCTTACGCATAAAACAGCCCATTCTAAGAATTAGTATAGGAAACCTTTTCTGAAGACTTTAATGGTGACAATGGAGCAAGATTATTTTCTCATTGAGAAACTAATTGCAAAATATTAGCCTTTTATATTCTAACTAGACTAAGTGGGAACCTTTGGGTTCCAGTCACACGGGGGGCCTGGTCTCCCAACGCAATATTCCCAACTTGGGTTGCGTAGGCGGGGGGTGGGGGGTGGGGGGGGGGGGGAGGGGAGGTTGTGGGGGCTGGGTTGTGGGGGCGGGGGGTTGGGGGGAGTTGTTGTGGGGGTGGCTGTGGGGGCGGGATTGTGGGGCGGGGGGGTTGTGGGGAAGGAGGGGTGTGCCCTCGGAGAAAGAACAGGGGAAGAGCCATGGGGGAGAGGTGGGCATCACGGAGGATGGGGGGGGGGAGGAGCCAGCGAGGGGGACCAGAGGGGTAGTGGCAGTGCGATGGGGACTCACAGCGGGCGCCGGTCGTTCTCCTCTGCCGGGATCAGAGTCTCCGCTTTCCATTTGCCGACATCGGCGACATCTCCGACTCTGGGCTGGATCTCCCACGCTGGGCTGGATCTCCCACGCTGGGCTGGGTCAGGTCTCCCACGCTGGGCTACTGCTTGGGGCAGGGCTGCTGCTTGGGGCGGGGCTGCTGCTTGGGGCGGGGCTGCTGCTTGGGGTGGGGTTGGGCTGCTTCGGGTCCCTCCGAAAGTCCGGTTGGAAACGACCGCTGGCCACCCTCAGCTCCAATAAAGATGCAATGGCTCAGGAAGGGGCGGACTATCCAGGGGAGTGACAGGGGAAGAGACTGATCCGCACGGCGCAGACTGGCAGAAGAGATCAACCTGCGCATGCGTGGTTTTTAAGATTTTTAAACCTCGCTAACTTTTACGACATTCAACCGATCCAAACGAAACTCACAGCACAGGAGAACGGTGGGTGAACTGGCAAAAAATCATAATGCTATCGCGAACCATTTTTTCACAAATAGAAAGACTGCCAAACCGGAAGATAACAAGATCAGAGTTTTAATTATGTATAGGTAGACTTGGAAAAGAGAGATTAACTGATGTTTCTTTATAAAATATTTTTGTTGGATCATGAGCAGCTTTGCAGCATTTGATATGGATTCTGGTCTACCAAGTATCTAATGCCTTCATTGAAATTTAGGTATAACAGTAGTGTAGCACAAGCTAATCCAATGAAACTATCAACAGCCATGTAAAACATAGAACAGAGAACAATACAGTACAGGAGCAGGCCCTTATATCCACTATGTTTGTGCTCAATATGATGTCGATAAACTAAATCTCTGCCTGTATGTGCCTATTTAAAATTCACTTAAACACTATTATCATATCTGCTTCCACCCCAATCCCTGATAATGTGCTCCTGGCACCCATTAGTCTGTGAAAAAATACGCCCCTCCCAACTCCTTCAAACATTCCTCCTCTGACCTGACAGCTATACCCTCTCCTTTAAAAATGTTCTCCTCTGACCTCAAAGCTATCCCCTCCAATTTTTGACATTTCCACTTACTTAAAAATCTTTTGTCTGTCTACCCTATCTATGCCTCTAATTTTTTATACATCTATCTTATCTTCCCTTAGCCTCCAATGCCCAATAGAAAACACTCAAAGCTTGTCCAACTTCTCATTATAACTAATATTCACTAATCCAGACAGCCTTCTGGCTAACCTATTCTGTACCATCTCCAAAGCTTCCACATCCTTCCTTTAATGTGGCGGCCAGAACTGTAAATAATAGTCTAAATTCAACACGATTTTCTGACTGTTTACTCAATGACCCGACAGATGAATGCAAGTATACCATACGCCTTCTTTACTACTCTATCTATTCGTGCAGCCACTTTCAGGGAACCCCAGATCCCTCTGTGTATTTATGCCTGTTAAGGGTAGCAATGTTACAAAATTTTGAGATTTAAAAAATCAAGTCTGCAATTTATCCCACCAGATAAAGCATAAAAGAAGTTTAATTTGACACCTAATTCACTTTCATATCTTCAGTATTAAAAAAGTTATGGCCATTTTCATACTCGGAAATTAGCATCTTGTTCCCTATTGCTTTTCCATTGACTTAACGCAAAAGTTGTGATCGAGAACAGTCAAAAGCCCATAACTTTCTTAAAAATTAAGAGAATTGAATGAAATTTTCAGTTATTATAGGTTGAAGCATTCTGAAACAAATATGAAACAATCTTACTTGGATGACCTGAAATTAAAGCATATAATTAGTTAGTTCCCTAATTGTAGCTAATTACAAAATTCAATTACTAGATCTAAACATCTATCCATTCAAATAGCCTAAGTGTCCAAATAACATTCACACAAGAATTCACAATATAACATGATTTTTTAATCTCATTGTCATGAATTTATAGGCTAAATGGAAGGAATTTAATGTTAAATTCCCGTATATTAATGGGCATTTTAATAATCTTGCGAGTGGGTTTTTGTGGAACGAGATCGATTGGAACGTTGCGGTTGCAGTGAATTTGAACCCCATATCAGCAGGAAAAACACTGCCGGTTCGTATATGGGGCCAAAATCACATTATCACCAAGGAAATTTTGATTAAAGTCATCCTCAGAAGCAAGTTTATATGTAAAATCTACGACTTACATTTTGTTTTATCCCCTACGTGAGATCCGTCCCGTTGTAAGCGTTGACGGCGTTAGAAGTAGCTTTTTATTTTACTCCAGGGATTAAATTGTCCCGCGATTTTTAAAAAAAAACTCCCGAGAACGGAAGTCGGATCGATTATTCTTCAGCAGCTTAACATCCTGAGGAAGTTCGACTCCGACAGGCAGGAGAAAACGGCATTTTAATCCCCCCCCACAAAGGAGCCAAAGTCACGCACACGGCCAGTGGCAGAACTGCATTGCCGCTGAAGGCGAGTATTGTAACATCGCTATTAAGGGTCTTTCCTTCACATTCGCCCGCATGGTGAAACAACACACACCTGCTCGGAATAAACTCCATCTCCGCACATCTCTGTAACTGATCTATATCCCATTAAATAATTTGACAACCTTCCACTCACTGTCCGCAACTCCCGTTTTTGTGTCATCTGCAGACTTACTCATGGGTGGAAATCCGGGGGGGGGGGGGAACGACACACCCATGTTTTGAGACCGATGGGACTGATAGTGGGACTGATGATCGAGGGCGCCGATTGGACGAGCGCGACGTCGGTCAGCAGGCAATTGGGGGGGGGGGGTCGGGACATGATGATTCAGCGGGATGATTGAAGGATGGAGGTGTCGGTCAGTGGCGGAAGCAGGGGGGGTGGGACTGAGGATAGAGCGCGGTGATTGGAGGAGGGAGACATCCTGGTGGATCAAAGATCATCGAGCGGAGCTTGAATCGGCCCGTTCGCGGGGCCTTACATCGCAGCTTAAAATCGGCCGCGGTATTTTCCATCCCCCGCGGTCAAATTGCTGCATCGAGACTCCCGATGTTGAAGCCAATGGAAGCCCCACGATTTGGGGCGGACGAAGCTGCTGTTGCTGGAGTTCAGTCTGTCACCAACCAGGTCAGCTCTCAATGTTACCATCAGGGCCGGATTTAGATGAAGAGAGGCCCTAGGCTATTCCACTTGTGAGGCCCCTCCCAATCCTCCATGTGCAGCCGAGCATGGCCTATGAGATAGGCTGGAAAGCTGCGCTTTTTATTTATTGCCAGTGCTAGTGTCGAGTTATCGGCTTAAAACACTATTATTCTGAAATGGAGGGCAAGGAAAATTACTGAAGTGTTGTTTAGAGACTACAGAACGCTGTGACAACATATGTAAGAAAGGCCTTTGACAGTGTCAAAAATATTATACACCAGGCCCGTACGAAGCTTTTCAAAAAGGGGGGTGGCATGGCAGGATAACAAAAAATTTATGTGAAATAAGTGCACGCAGTGCACATCACAAGCGCGAAGCTAAAAGACCCTTGTGGCCGGACCCTGGAAGCTCTGGGGTTTTAGACGCTCTCTGGTGCATTCTGAGCCTTATTTTGGAGCATTTCTGCACCAAATTTATGACCAATATTTCAGAAATAATTTTGGTTGAGTCAAGAGTAATGAGTGGTTGGAATGGTATGATTGGGGTCATTGTTGTATACATTTTTTTAAATCAAGAATTGAAGCTGTCCTTGTTTTAATAATCAAGTTGTACTGTAAAATGTTATGTAAAATGTTATAAAGGAGCATGCAAACACTGCAAATAAAATACCGTAAGTTTTGCAGTAAATAAAACCTTTTTTTAGAAAATGTTTTGTGTGTTGATTTGATTGCCTGTTACTGTTCGACTGTGTTAGTGTGTGCACATTAAAAATGATGCAAAATGAAAGTCGCAAACTATGGAATACATATTTTTCAGTATTGTTATCAAGGAAAAGAAAGCAGTTCCAATTGTTCTTCTGCAGTTGTATAGGGCTCTGGTGAGACCACATCTGGAGTATTGTGTACAGTTTTGGTCTCCTAATTTGAGGAAGGACATCCTTGTGATTGAGGCAGTGCAGCGTAGGTTCACGAGATTGATCCCTGGGATGGCGGGACTGTCATATGAGGAAAGATTGAAAAGACTAGGCTTGTATTCACTGGAGTTTAAAAGGATGAGGGGGATCTTATAGAAACAAATAAAATTATAAAAGGACTGGACAAGCTAGAATGCAGGAAAAAATTTCCCAATGTTGGGCGAGTCCAGAACTAGGGGCCACAGTCTTAGAATAAAGGGGAGGTCATTTAAGACTGAGGTGAGAAGAAACCTTTTCACCCAGAGAGTTATGAATTTATGGAATTCCCTGCCACAGAGGGCAGTGGAGGCCAAATCACTGGCTGGATTTAAGAGAGAGTTAGATAGAGCTCTGGGGGCTAGTGGAGTCAATGGATATGGGGAGAAGGCAGGCACGGGTTATTGATAGGGGACGATCAGCCAAGATCGCAATGAATGGCGGTGCTGGCTCGAAGGGCACCTATGTTCTATGTTTCTATGCTTGATATTATTCATATGGAGGAGAAAATATAATTGCTCTAAAACCTACCTTAATTTTGGAATCTCACTAAAGATAATCCCCCTTTCCCTCTCCCCCCTCCCTCCCCCCCTCCCCCCTCTCTCTCCCCCTCTGTCTCAACCCCCCCTTTCCCCCTCTAACATCCCCCCCTCTCTCTCCCTCCCTCTCCCTCCCACGCAGCGAGGCTCCGATTCACACCGCAGACACCGCAGCCCCCCACCCCCCTCAGCCCGGAGAAATGGGCACTCCCGCAACGCAATATTCCACTACTTACCTGGAGTGGGCACCTAGGATCTTTAGTAGATACGAGGCATCGAGGTGATTGTGTGGAGTGCAAATGGAGATCTGAACCCGCTCGGGCTCACTGAGCGGAGAGACAGTGCGGAGAGAAAGCGTCATTTTGCATCGCTACTGCGTCACCGGCTTCCCCCAATTGCGCAGGCGCGGATGGTCGCAATTTTTTCCCCCAAACCTTCCAGCGGGCCGTAACCAGAATTTCGAGTAATTTCCGTCAAAGTGATAGCGCTCCAATTTTTTTTTTTTCCCTCGGGATTTTTTTTACTCTGGGGAAAAAAACACCTTGGCCAGAGGCCCCCTAGATTTTGAGGCCCTAGGCTTCAGCCTATGAAGCCTATAGGTAAATCCGGCCCTGCCGAGACCCCCCTAGATCTCGATGCCCAAAGCTTAAGCTTGTGAAGCTTATATGTAAATCCTGCCCTGGTTACCGTCCACAGGGCCCACGGCCGAAGTCTCGCGCGTGTGTATGTGTGTGTGTGTGTGCGCGCGCGTGGCCACCAAGTAATTGTGTGTCCCCCTCATGTTTTTATAGTGATTTCCGCCCCGAAACTTACTAATCAATCCATCTACATTTATGTCCATGTCGTATACATATATCACAAAACAAAGCACTCAATATAAAATTTTACACTTTTATATTAGGATAGAAATGCATTAAGGATATATATTTTGAGCAAATAATAGTGGAATAATAAGAAACTCAAAATCACCAGCAACCATCCAGAATAATGCTCACCTTTCACTCTTAATTTAGCAGTGCTTTCAGCGTTGCGAGCTATAAACTTCACTTCTGCTTCATTGTCCAAAGACCTCACTTGTTTAATAATTAATGTGTGCACATTTTTTGTTCTCTCTATTTTGTAATTATCACAGTTTTGTACAGCTTTTCCTTTCATGAACCATGTTCCCGGAGCAACAGAAGATAATTCAATGTTGAAAGTAGCATCATCACCAGCTGGTGCTTCAACATTTTGCAGTGGTTTCTCAATGGAAATTCTAGGTTCTGACAGAACAAAAAACATTTCATTGTTAGCCATGGCCTTCAAATCACATTATATTCATCTTACTAAGAAACTAAAAAAACTAAATAACTATCAATATTTTAATCTATTCGATACATTTCCAGATCATTATATGTATAATGACGATATTTTCCGTGGGTCTAATTTTTCAATCAATTTATTGGTGAATTCTCAATTTACAATGAAATTATCTTTACTGAAATCCTCCATCCTAGATTTGTACATTTTGATCCAAAATTGGCTTAGTGATAGGGGGCAGTGGTAGTGGTTGAAGGATATTTTTCTGAGTGGAAGTCTGTAATAGATCGTGACCTCAGAGATCAATTCTATGTCCTTTGGTGTTTGTGGTATATATTAACAACCTGTATATGAACATGAGGGGTATGTAATTAGTAAATTTGGAGATGAAATAAAAATTATAGGTACTGTGATAGCGCAACAGGTGCAACTTGTTTTCGGCTGCAACAGGTGATATATCAGATGGAAAGTAGACAAAGCTTTGACAGATGCAATTTATTCATAAGTATGAGGTGATGTATTTTGGGTCAAATATGGGTAGAACATGTACAGTAAATAGTAGGGTACCAAAGATTGTGGATGAATAGAGAGACCTGGACATTCAAGTCCATAGTCCCCTAAAAGTGACAACACATGTCAATAGAGTAGTGAAGATGGCATATGGCATGCTTGCCTTCATAGGTAATGTAATTGGATCGTTATGTTGTAACTTTACAAAATACCGGTTAGACCACATGGAGTATTGTTGCAGTTCAGATCACCACTCTAAGAAGAATATGGTTGTGCTCAAGAGAGAGTGCAGATGATAACCATTGGGATATTGCATGGGTTGGGAGATTTAAGCTATGGAGAGAGATTAAATAAATTAGGAACGAAGAAGACTAAGGAAGACTGGCCTGAGATAAATAAATAACATGTTTACAGGCATAGATAGGGTAGATAGTTAAATTCATTTTCCCATGGAGGGTATACCAAAAACAGAAGGAGAGATGAGAGGAAGGAATTTTAAAAGGAATTTTAGGGGTAGGATTTTTCATACAGAGAGTGGTTGTCATCTAGAATAGGCTACGAAGAGGTAATGGAATCAGATATAATTACTAAATTAATGAGGCCTATAAACGTACACATGCCTGTACGTTTACAAGGTAAGGCATAGATAGATACAGTCATAATCTTGGCAAATATCATTAGTGTAGACAGATTTTTTAAAAAGGTCACCAAAGGGCCCATTTCTGTGCTGCATCCTTAAAATTGCTGCTTGGCTGTGGGTCAAAACAATAGAATCTCCCAGCATATTTGTTCTTCTAATTCCTGTTGACTATTTGGGGGAATCATAGTACACTCCCAACAAAGTAACCAACCCCTTTTTATTTCTCAGCTCCACCCATGTAGCTTCACCGGATGAACCATCAGTAATGTCATCTCATATGGCTGCTGTGACGTTCTCCTTATTCAGTAAACCAACTCCCCTCCTCTTTTACTCACACCTCTATCTCACCTGCAGCACCTGCACCCTGGAACGTTAAGCTACCAGCCATATCCCTTGCACAGATCCATCTGCCTTAACGCCCCATCAGGTTTCTCGCATTGAAATAGATGCAAGTTAATCCAATAGTCTTTCCTCGCTCCCTGCCGTGCTCCTGCCTATTCTGTCTACAGATTTTGATCTAATCAGCTTCCAGTCTCTCAAATGCCTCACTCCTGCTTTGGATTCTGTTCCAAAGACAATCTAGTCTAAACTATCCCAAGTAGCACTAACAAACCTATCCACCAAGACATTGTTTCCCCTCTTGTTCAGGAGCAACCTGTCCCTCTTGTACTGGTCAAAAATCTGAATCGCCCCCTAAACCAACTGCTCAGCCACGCATTCTCCTGTCCCATCTTCCTGTTCTTACCCTCACTAGCATGTGAATTGGGAACAATCTGGAGATTACTGTTCTCGAGGTCCTGCATTTTAACCTTTCGCTCACTCCCTGTATTCACTCTGCAGGACCTCATACCCATGTCATTTTGCTAATGTGCAGAATTACCTCTGGCTGCTCCCCCTCCCCCTCCCCCTTAAGAATATTCTGCAGCTGCTTGGAGACATCCTGAACCCTGTCACACTGGCACCAGAGAGGCAAAACACTATCCTGGAGTGTTGTTTGCTGTCACAGAGCCTCCTGTCAACTTTGACGTGAGGTTCAGCTGCTAGGTGGAATTATTAAGGAAAATACAAAAGAACAAATATGGAAAAAGGAAGGCTGCGGACCAAGTGAAATTAGGTTATCCTATAGTTAAGACCAAAGCAGATCATAACCCAGTGGTTTAGGGTGTTTCAATGTTCAAAACCCATTCAGTTCACAGCCTCATATGCACAAATAATTTGGAACATATCAAAATATGAACTCCACACGGTCTGATGCAACCCTGGCAGGTGTTAAAAGGAGCATCTTTGTTCATAATGGAATGGAGAATTTTCAACAGAGCCTAAAACAAAGAATTATACAGAGTTGGGTTCTGCAATTACATGATGATTTTAACTCACATTAGACATGAGGCAGTGGGGGCACTGCGGACAAAAACGATCCTCAAGTCCAAGATCATTAAAATGTTTTAAAGCTATAGCATTTTTTATGAGGTAAGATATGTTTTTTTTTATGTTGACTAAAACATGTCAACAGGTAGATTGATGATTCCAGGTATTGTGTATTTGTTACATAGAAATATTCTTGCTAGAAAGGGAAAACCCTGCAATCCTACGAGTCAGTCATACAGCATGGAAACCGGCCCTTCAGCCCAACTTATCTACGTTGACCAAGATATCCCATCAAATATTCCCAGTTATCCACCTTTGCCCATATCCCTCTAAACCTTTCCTATCTGTGTACTGTCCACATATTGTTTAAATATTCTTATTGTTCCTGCCTCAACTACTACCACTGGAACGTCCCACCACCATGTGTGTGGAAAAAGGTGCCCCTCTGGTTCCTATTAAATATTTTCCCATTCACCAATCTATGCCTGCTATTCTTGATTCCCCTATTCTGGGAAAAGACTCTTTGTGCTCCCCCTATCTATTTCCTTTCGCACACCTCTGCAAGATCCTACGAGGATGACAGAGAGTGAGGCTTGCACAGGACTGCCTGAGTGGCATCTTCTGAGTTGTAATTCTTCTGACTATGAAATTTGTCATCTATTTTAAAATGAATTAAAGAAAAGAGCAGAGATAAATGTCCAATAATAGAGAATTATGCACGAAGAAAGAGAAAGACGATACTCACCAATGGAAAAGGTTCCTGGGATTGTTAAGTATTCACTCTGAGTAAAGTTGTTTACAGAACTAATTCTGAACTGATAAATAGCTCCTTCTGGCAAGCCCCTTACTGTGAACTCTTGTGCCTCTATCTTTTCTGAAGTATGACACCTTGTCCAGGTACTGCTTTCTATTTTCTTTCTTTCTACGATGTACCCAGTCACAGGGGCAGGTGGTACATCTTGAGGCAGTGACCAAACCAAAGTAACAGATGTTTCCGTTTTTTCTTTAACAACAGGGTTGACTGGGGGATGTGGTGGAACTTTCCGGGGAGCTGGGAGAAACATACAAAGATATTACTGACAGAACCCAAGAAATACAAAATAAAACTTGAAAGTAGGCAAGCACAGTTGAAATCCTTGTTTAAATTCTACTGAAACTCTCAAAATCTTGAGTAGTTCATATTAAACTTCTGATTAAAGGTGAAACTTAATAACAGACTTAATAACAGACGATCGCAACATTGCAAATAATTTGAAGCTACCTTGAAATAGACTGGTAGAGAAATATACCAAGTGATGTTGACAAATATTGTATTCACTGCCCATTCTACACAACATATGATATTTAATTTCACTGACATTATTGCAATCAAATAGCAGGCATAGTATAGCTGACCTGATACTCACCATTTTACTCACCTCTTACTCACCTCTTCCATAGGGGGGCGCCGTCGGGTATGGCTGCCCTGCCAGCAGCTGTTAGTCTTTTCACCATTTTATTTTATTTTTAGTGAGTTAAAGTGTTTGTTTTGGAGGTCTTCTAGTCTTTTATGTAGTGGGTGGGGGGGAGGGGAAGGGGGAGACTTTATTTCCTAGGCCCTACCTGGTCGGAGAGGCGGCTTCCCTCAGAGCTCCTTCTTCGCCCCTTCCTCGCGGCCTACCATCGGACTGGAGCAGTGTTTCCTGTCGGGATCGGCCGGGACTATAGCTTCGGCGGCGGCACAGAGCTGGGACACCATCACGGAGCGGGCGATGCCTTACCGGGTCGCCGTGCGGTAAGCTCCAGAGTGCTGTGGCCGCCAACTGCAACATCCGAGGAGCTGTGGCTGCGGAGCGTCCAGCCGCGGGCGGGCGGCGCTGGATTTAAAACACTGTGGAGCCTGGGATCCAAGATCGCCAGAGTCGGAGCTCCAACCAGCGCGGCCTGAGAACTTTGGGTGCCCCCGGTCTCCGGGGAGGGAGCGGCCGCTCCAGACATTTCAGGCCGCTGAGGAGTGTTCACCTGATGCCGGAGTTCCATCTTCCTGGCAAGAGGGCCTAAAGCATCGGGCTGCCGTAGCGGCGACTGCAGAGGCCACAATAGCCCCGACTATGGGTGAACAGGGGATGGGACTGGACTTTGCTGCCTTCTCCCACAGTGGGAACCATTGTGGGGGGATGTTTTTATGTTTATTGTTAAATTCTTTAATGTTGTGTCTTATCTTTATTCGTGTACTGCATTGGCAAGTCAAATTTCACTACACCATTGGTGTATGTGATAATAAATGTCCTTTGTATCCTTGTATTTTAAAACAGGAACAATTTCTAGCCAGGAATTTATTTTTTGAACAAATACAGAACATTGCAACTCAATTCCTGGAATATGTTCAGTTAGTATTAATAAAGTTCAAGTTTACAATACAATAATACAATATTTATTACATGTCATTTGAACCTCAGTGAGGCTCAAACGAAACTCCGTTTGCACAGCCATACAAACAAAGACAATTCCTACAAGACATACACACAATTCAATTTACAGAACCATCCATCACAGTGAATCTCCTCCTCACTGTGATGGAAGGCAAAGTCTTTTCTCTCCCCTGCACCATTTCTGTCCCGATGTTGAAGCCCCAGGCGGGCGATGGTAAGTCCCACGGCCATTTTAGGCCGCGCCGGGCGATGTACAGCCCCACTCCAGGTCTAAATGTCACGAAGTTGGAGCCCCCGGTGGGCGCTGGAATGTCCCGCGGCCATTAAAGCCGCGCCGGGCGATGCACGGCCCCGCTCCGGGTCGTTCCAACCCCGCGACATGGGCTGGAGAAGTTGCGTGGCCGGAGCTCCGAAAAGCAGTCTCCGCCCGGACTCGTGAGCTCCCGATATCCCGACAGTCCACAGGTCTGCTGCTGGAGCCTGCGAGCTCCAGAGTCGGGTCGCAGCAGCGAGCCACCACCGCTCCCCACGCTCCGAAGCCGGCCAGCCCCACGATGGTGAGTAGTCCGCAGCTCCGCGACTGGAGCCCCCAGGTCGTTCCGGTTGGAGGCCGCTTCACGGTGCTAGGCCCCAACGACAACAGAGACCCGACAGGAAAAAGGTTGGGTCTCCCGTGCAGGGAAGAGATTTTTTTAAAGTTTCCCCCTCCCCCCCATATACACAGTTAAAAACAGTATTAAAAAACACGAACTACATTTAACTTGTCATATGCTCGAGTGCAGTGAAGTACAGGTACAATGAAAAATCTTGCTTGCATCAGCACAGGCACATACTCAGACAAACATACAAAAATGAAATTATACAAAAATCATACATAAATTAGATTTATTAGACATAAAAATTCTAAAAGAAAGAAAAATGTGCAAAAAGCAAGACATTAGTACAAAAATATAATTTGAAAAAAAAATCAAGTCCACAGTAGTGCAAGAGGTTTTGTTGTTAAGGTAGGGGTAGGGTTGTGTTGGCTCATTCAAAAACCTCATAGTTGTAGGACAGTAGTTGTCCCTGAAATTGATGGTGAGGGACTTCAGTACTCCCTAGCCAATGGTGGATATGAGAACAGGGCCTGGCCCAACTTGTGAGGATCCTTAATGATAGTTGCCGCCTTCTTGATGCAGCGTTCATGTAGATGCTTTCAATGGAGGAGAAGGCTGTACCGGTGATGGGTTGGGTTGAGTCCACCACTTCCTGCACCTTCTTATGTTTCTGATATTTGGAATTGCTTTACCATGATGTAAACAGTTTGGATGCATTAAAGTATAGTATATTGCATGTAAAAGTGAATGTAACTCAACGGGTCAGGCAGCATCTCTGGAGAAAATGGTTAGGTGAAGTTTTGGGTCCTGAATTTTGCATTTAATTCGAGCATTTTGTGTCTATCTTCGGTGTAAACCAGCATCTTCAGTTTCTTCCTACATATATGTAAACGTTTGTCAGGGCATTTGGAGACGTACCAACTTGCTTTAAACTTCTAAGATAGCAGGGGCACTAGCGAGCCTTCTTTGAGATTACTTTTATGTGCTCGGCCCAAGACAGGTTAATCAAAATGTTAACGCCCAGGAATCTGAAACTACTAACTCCCTCCACCATTGACCCACCAATAAAAATTGGTGCAGGGTCTCCTGACCTCGCCTTTCTGAAGTCAACAATCGGTTCCATGGTCTTGTTGACGTTAAGTGGGAAGTTGATGTTGGAACACTACTCAACCAGGTGTTCTATCTCTGCCCTGTACAGACTCATTACCACTGGTGATTTGGCCAACCACAGTGGTGTCGTCAGTAAAAACCTTCCGAGTGTTTCCCAATCAGAAACCTTGGATGAACTTTGAGATCCGCACTCTTCTAAAGTCCAGACACAGAGCATTCACCTCCAATGATACAGTGGCCTACATGAAGACCAGATACGACCTTGGTAAGGCCATCAAAAAGGCCAAAAGGGACTTCTGCTCCAAGCTGGAGGATGAGACAGATGTTCGGCAGCTGTGGCAGGGCCTGAATGCAATCACCTCCTACAAGGCGAAACCAGGAGGCAGCTCGAATGTCGGTGAAACATCACTCCCTGACGAGCTCAATGTGTTTTACGCACGCTTTGACAGTGAGAATACTGATGTGCCTTCCCGATCCCCCATTCGCTGTGATGGCATTTCAGTCTCAGTCACGGAGGCTGATGTCAGGAAATCCTTCAGAGGGGTGAACCCCCGAAAAGCACCTGGTCCTGGTGGTATACCCGGTCGTGTTCTAAAAACCTGTGCGGACCAACTGGCGGGAGTTTTTACGGACATTTTCAACCTCTCACTTCTGAGGTCCCGACCTGCTTTAAAAGGGCATCAATTATACCGGTGCCCAAGAAGAGTAAGGTGACGTGCCTCAATGACTATCGACCAGTGGCACTAACGCCGGTGGTGATGAAGTGCTTTGAGAGGTTGATTATGGAGCAAATCAACTCCTACCTCGACAAAAACCTGGACCCACTGCAGTTCGTGTACCGCCACAACAGATCAACAGTGGATGCGATCTCGCTGGCCCTCCACTCCGCACTGGACCACTTGGACAACAAAAACTCATATGTCAGGCTGTTATTCATTGATTACAGCTCGGCATTTAACACAATCATCCCCTCAAAACTGGTTACCAAACTCGCAGAACTGGGTCTCTGCGCATCCCTCTGCAACTGGATCCTCGACTTCCTCGTCCACAGACCACAGTCTGTTCGTATTGGTGGAAATGTGTCAGCCTCGATAACAATCAGCACGGGAGCACCTCAAGGCTGCGTGCTCAGCCCCCTGCTGTACTCACTCTATACCCATGACTGCGTAGCGAACCACAGTGCGAACTCCATCATTAAGTTCGCTGACGACACCACTATCGTGGGGCGTATCACTGATGGGGATGAGTCAGAATATAGAAGAGAGATCGAGCAACTGTCCATATGGTGCCAGCGCAATAACCTGGCCCTCAACACCAGCAAAACTAAGGAACTGATTGTGGACTTTGGAAGAAGTAGGAGGGGGACCCACAGCCCCATTTATATCAACGGGTCGATGGTTGAAAGGGTCAAGAACTTCAAATTCCTGGGCGTGCACATCTCTGAAGATCTTTCCTGGTCCGAGAACACTAACGCAATTATCAACAAAGCACATCAGCGCCTCTACTTCCTGAGAAGATTACGGAGAGTCGGTTTGTCAAGGAAGACTCTCTCTAACTTCTACAGGTGCACAGTCGAGAGCATGCTGACCGGTTGCATCGTGGCTTGGTTCGGCAACTTGAGCGCCCTGGAGAGGAAAAGACTACAAAAAGTAGTAAACACTGCCCAGTCCATCTTCCCAGTTCTGACCTTCCTTCCATCGAGGGGATTTATCGCAGTCGCTGCCTCAAAAAGGCTGGCAGCATTATCAAAGACCCACACCACCCTGGCCACACACTCATCTCCCTGCTACCTTCAAGTAGAAGGTACAGGAGCCTGAAGACTGAAACAACCAGGTTCAGGAATAGCTACTTCCCCTCAGCCATCAGGCTATTAAACCTGGCTCGGACAAAACTCTGATTATTAACAACCACTTTCTGTTATTTGCACTTTACCAGTTTATTTATTTATGTGTGTATATATTTATATCATGGTGTATGGACACATTTATCTGTACTGTAGTAAATGCCTTACTATTTTTCTGTGTGCTTAAGAGATGGCATTGAAGCTGTGTATAATCAGTCATTAGTGTAAAGAGAGTCTTGAGGCTATTTTGCCATTGCAATTTGTCACTACCATATTATTTCTTCATTACCATTAACATTGAAGAAAAAACGAAGAACATTTCTCATAAACTAATCTCAAATTAAAGGTGATTTCATTAAATTAAAAGATAAGCGAGCCGAGTCACATGGTTCTAATTATATTAGTTATAAATATTAGTTCTTTCACAATACCTTCTTTGATGGGCCATCCTGGCAATGTCCCCAAATACTCTATCAAACCTCTTGTGCAAGAAGAGTGAGCACGGACAGGTTGCATCACCACCTGGTTCAATAACTTGAATGCCCATGAACAAAGGAGGCTGCAGAAAGTGGGGGACACTGTCCAGTCCGTCACAGTTATTGACCGTTTAGGTGGTCTACAGGAAGTGCTGTCTTTTTAAGATCATCAAAGACTCATAGCTACCCTGGCCACATTCTTATCAGATCACCACAAAAGTACTGGAGCCTGAGAACCAGGACTCCAGGTTCAGGAACAGCTTCTTCCCATCAACCATCAGTCTGTAGAACCAAACTACACAACTCTAACCACAAGCCTACCTCAGCAATGATCTCCTATGGATAGTTGTGGTTGCACTATGTACTTCGGTTTGCACTATTATTGTCTGATTAACAAATTTTACTGAAAATGTAGTGTATTATTATTTATTATTATATATATATATTTACGTGAACAAGGAATTTCATTGTATATATACACACTATGTGCATTAATGGGCCTGTAAAGCTGCAGCACGTAAGAATTTCATTGTTCTGATCCTGGTATATATGACAATTAAACACTTGTCTCATCATGTCCAGGATTCTTTTGAAATTCTGCAGATGTTGTGTTCAAAGTAATCTAACGGGATCTATCTTAACCGGTTAAGGCAACTGCTTGGCTTTTGACTGCCTGAACCTGCAGATAATGATGAACCCAGCACAGTCCATCCACAAACTTGTCACCCTCTTCTATCCAGTTCATTCCATCAGGAAGGCTGGAAGTATCGTCAAGGATGCTAGTCACCCTAACCGTTCCTTTTTTTCTCTTATACCTTCTGCGAGAAGACATCTGGACTTCAGAAAAGCTTATTCCCCATTGCCTTCTGACTCCTCAATCAATCACCTCATTCACACCTTATTTCCAGAGGTACTGCCATGTAGTCTTACCATTAACGCTCCTTTATTTGGTTATTCCATTAATGTACTTTAATATTCTATTGCACTATTCAGATTTTGCTGGTTTTTGCATTCATCGTTGAGTTTTTTGTTATCATGAATCTATGCATGTTGTTTATTCTGTGAGTTTCACGCGAACAAGGAATTTCATTGTACCCTGATGTATATGATAATAAACATTTAATCTAATTTTGAAGTGACATATTACTGCTTTATTTAAGGCAGAAGACTTAAAGGGCTTAATGTCTAGCAAGCTCATCTGTCACATGCCATACTATGTACTGAACGTCTGTCACATGCCATCTTATGAAGTCCTGAGGACAAACTCCTGCTAGAAGGCAGGTTTCCAGCTGATTGACAGGGCCTTGTGCAGCACTGAGCTTTTCAACTGTAAATGAGCCTATAGCTAAAGATAATATGGTTGTTCCCAAAATAGCTTGGGCTTCATGAATGAACACCAAATATCTCAGTTAACATTTATTTTCCATCCTGAAATGCCCTCGAGTAGATTGCACAAATTGTTTTACTGCACCATTGCAGTCCTTATGGTGAAAATACTTCTACAATGCTGTAGGGGAAGAACTTGCAAGACTTCCAAGTCAATGACTTGGAGGGGAGGGAACCAACGGGGAATGGTGTTCTATGTGCTTGTGATAGATTCAGGAAGTGCAGTCAGAGTGACTAATGCACATTATAAATGGTAGACTGCAGCCATGATATTGTTTACTCATTTTTCAGGAGTCGGGTATTGCTGGCAAGAGCCCTTTCTTGAACCACTGAAATCCTCTGTGAACATATACAAGAATATTGCTGAATAGAAAGTTCCACAATTTAAACTTGGTGATGATGGTTATACATTTCAAAATCAGGATGTGCTGCTTGGAGGAAAACTTGGATTTGGCAGTGTTCCCTGTACCTATTATTCTTGTTCCTTTTGATGGTAGAGGTCACCAGTAGTAAAGTGAATGAATAGATGTTAGACAAGCAGGTTGCTTTATTCAGGATGATATCCTGGGACTATCTGGGATATCCAGGACTAGGGGAGAATAAGTGTTCGGCACGGACTAGAAGGGCCGAGATGGCCTGTTTCCGTGCTGTAATTGTTATATGGTTATATCATCTTGAGTATTGCTGAAACTACACCGAAACAGGCATGAGGGAAATATTCATTCACCCTTCCGTATTTTGTAGATGGTGGAAATTCTTGTGTTGGGAAGTGTGTCATCAACTCAGAATGGCCAGCCCCAAGTTGCTTCTGTTTCAACATTATTTACAAGGCTGGTGCAGCTAAACCTTTAGACAATGTTGATACTTTGGATGGGCTTGATCTGAAGCATTAACTTCCCATCAATCTGAAACCTTAACTCATACTCCATAGATGCTGCCTGACCAAATGACATTGTTTTCATTATTACAGTAAAAGGCAGTAAAGGCTTGAAGGGCCAAATAGATTGGTTGTGTTTCTATTTTCCTAAACCTCTCGCGGAATTGTGTTGTTTGCGGACATAGACTATTCGTTTTCTGAGGAGCTGCAAATGGAATTGAAGATTGTGACATCATCCATGAACATCTGAGGCCAAATGTTTCTATAGAAAGCAAAACTGGGCAGAATAGTGTAATTGCTCTTAGCATTATCGTCAAGTCCATTGTCATTTGCACAATTATAGTGAAATATAGCTGCAATGAAAATCTTGTTTGCGATAACTCTCAATATTCTGATGTGGTAATAGTTCATGGAGTGGGAATTCATTCGGGTTTAGTTGTTCATGTTTTCAGGCAATTTTCTCATAATGTTAAGTATATGCCTGTGCTATAAATGTATCAGAACAGCTGCACGAGAAGCACTGCTTTCTTTGATACAAAAACATAAGAAAATGGAGGCAGCAGTAGGCAACTCAGTTGTTTCCAGAGCATGTCTTCAGCACAACAGCTGGACATTACCTAAACCAGTCACTTTTGCTGTATCCAACTGTGTCTTGATATCAGATGAAATGTTTAAAATGGCTAACGGGTAGCCTGTGTGATCAAGGCAATTCTCAGAAGGAAATGGGGGTAATTAAACACATTATACTTGGGTAGACAAAAGTGCTGGAGAAATTCAGCTGGTGTGGCAGCATCTATGGAGCGAAGGAAATAGGCAACCTTTGGGGCTGAAATCCTTCTTCAGGCTTGGGGCTGAATTCAGTGAAGAATGCTTTAACTTGGTTTTAGCATTCACATGTTTACTGCATCAAGAGTATTTGAGGAAATATTATATAATAGAATTCTCAGATAATAACTTTTGTGTGGGGAAACTATGTTAAGTTGCAAGAGAAGGGCTTGGAGTTGGGGTTTTCAGAAATTCATGTCCCCACAAAGAAATAAAGTACAAAGAACAGACACAGAATAGATGGCTTATCATAACATGGAAATGCTGATCTGAATAGGCATAGCTTTGTGTATTGCTTTGAAGCGATAATCACGCTGTCAGACGTTGTATTTGGTTTAGTTTGGTGTTTAGAGTATAGGTTGTTAATGGGGTCTCTTCCCAGGACATAGGCACCATTGTTCTTTCTTTGTGACACATCTCTGAGCTCCAGTGTCACAAAGAGGGTTTATGGTTGTTTTAGACAGCAAGGCTAAATAATAGTCTGTGATTTGGTTTGTGCTTTTTAAATGTACTTATGTTGAGATAAGAGATAAGGCATAGGTGATGGTTGTGTGACCTTTATATAAGGATGATTTCTTATGTTTATAGAAAACTGAGAAAGTAACTCCGTTTTGATCTAAGCCAAACAATTGGGGTCTGCATATAGTAATCTTCCATTTGCTGTGTGGAATGCTATTAGTAAGAAGTCATAGAGAGGCCTTACATTCCTTTCCTCCAGAGATAGTAGGGGGAGGTTGTAGTTCAGAATGAAACTAGACCCGAGCTTGGTAAGAAGCAATTATAATTTATCAAGTGTGACAAGTATATGGCCTTTGTGTGCTTGTAGTTGGGAACTGTGTGATTAGAAATAACTTGTCTTTGTAAGAATGGGGCAAAACTCATATTTATTCTTTGGAATCCATAAGTAACTGTATTTTAACTATGTAGTTGTAGGGAAATTATTTGTGAAGTGTATTGTGTTTTAATTAGGATTGTAAGTATTCGACTTTGTTTAAATCTGAAGTTTTAGAAATAACTTTCTTTTCCAAAAGTGAAAATATGTGTATTGTGTGATTGCTGTATGATGTGTCTTTTATATTCTGAGAGGTGGTCTCTGAGAATTGATTTATTTTTCTGTGGTTTTACTTCATTGAAATAAAATGATTTTGAACAAAGAGGGTAAAGAAAACCACAGAACCACAAAATCATGTGACTACACTGTTTCAGTCACTGGAAAGGACTTAAGAGTTTAAGAAGGAACTGCAGATGCTGGAAAATTGAAGGTACACAAAAATGCGTCGTTGCAGGTGGCGAAACTGATGGAAAGGACTTAGTTGATTGGTTAATGCAAATAAGCTAATGTAAACCATAATGATTGGTTAATAGTTTGCCACACCTTCTGTACCATCATTGTCTAATACCTATATAATGTGTTAAGTTAGTACCAAAGTTATTAATTATTTGGACCTGCCCTGGAGCTTTCAGCTCTGTGTTGGAAGGTTCAGAGATTAGTCTCGGCACTGAATAAAGAATCGATTTCAACAGCACTCACCCCAGGCACCAGATCTAAAAAAGAAATGAGAAGCCCCAGTTTACAGACCCCGTAGCATGGCGTACTAGGTCCCAGTCTAGAGACCAGGCGCAAGAAGAACTGGACGAAAGGTCACACAGTTGGGACTATAGAAGGGAGCATTTGGCTGAGAAAGCCTAACCCCAGAAACAACGAGGGAGGGTGCTGAAATTTCAAATACCGTCAAGCAGTTCCGAGACAGAGTTTGAGAAACTGGTCGAGACAAATAGACGGAATAAAAAGCATCCTCCATGCGCCAATATCCTGTCAGAACGGTCCCTAACCTCAGAGCCCTAATACCTCCTCCACCCAACCAACAAGACAACGGCGAAACAGCCATGATAAATGTGTGGCTGCCGTGGAAACCAAATAAGCTGGCAATTTTGTTGGGAGTGCCTAATAAGAATCAGAATCCACAAGCTATCATTGAATTTTTAAGAACAACGATATCCGTATATCAGGCTGATTCCCGAGTTTTAAGGGTACTAGTTCAGCAAGTATTAACAGCGATTATGCCAGATTCTTGGTTCACTTAACCTATAACAACCACGCAGCCCTAGAGGCGGCGCAACCAAGGGCAGGTAACAATGAGGATCGATTACAGCTTATGTTGGCAGTCGTGGGCCTCGCTCTCCAGCAGCCAATCGATATATCAAAGGTTTTGGATATGAAACCAGAGGAAGGAGAGGCTGCAGAAGATTTTCTGGAAAGGTTTAAAACCATCTATGGCAACCAGTCAGGTGGCACTCAGTATCAGCAAGGAAATGACTCGCCACAGTTTTGTACTATGCTTATGAACTGTTTGCCTTCCAGCATCGCAATGACTATTAAAACCAATAATATGGACTGGTCAGAGTCTTCACTGGCCCGCATGTCAAGAGCTGTGAAAGCCTTTTGGAAAAACTGTCCTATTGGAGACAGGGAAGCCCAGGTAAAGGTAAAAAACGAATATGTGAGCAACCCAAATTATTTGCGCTGTCTAGAGACTGCACCCTGGCCGAAGGACTACCTGCAAATATTTACACTGACTCCCAATATGCTTTTGGAATGGTTCATGATTACGAACAATTACGGAAGAATGGGGGGGGGTTTCTAACCTCTTCAGGGACAGTGATGGGGTGGGAGATTGCAACCTTCACGTGGTCCGCCCTGTTTCAACGAATGCAATCAACCTGGCGTGCACAATCAAATAGAACAAGTTGTCCTACAACTTTAGGCTGTGCATGCCATACACAAGAAGGCGAAGGGACAGTGATATCTCACAAAAATTGGTTTCTAATTTGCTACAGGCCATTCAGTTAGTCAGCATGCTGTTATCAAAGTTAGAGCCCATACTATAGGCCAAAGCCCCAGAGACATAGGACATCGCCTTGCCGACGAGGTAGCTAAGAAAGCTTTTAGGAGTCACCAAATTGTTGTGCCCCGCATGATGAGGCAGGCTAAAATCTATACTAGGAATAAGTCTCCATCGGAAAAAGGAATGCCAACCATCCAAGAAGTACTTCAAAAACAGGACGCTCCTGCACAGGTAAAACAGATGTGGCAGGACCAGGGTTGTGTGTACAATCCTGTCACTAGCTTATGGGTTATGCCTGCCGGACAGACTTGCATGTCTGACGAGCTTGCGTTGTGGGTTATTGAATGTGTACACTTTGCAACTCATTGTGCGGCCAAGGCCGTAAGTGATATACTTGTAGAGACCTGGTGGCATCCAAAACTTCTGGACTTGTCCCAGCATATCAGCCAGCGATGTCTGATTTGCCAGCAGCATAATCCAAGTAAGGGCTTGCCCTGGGAACCAGGTAAGACCCCTTTACTAGCAGGTCCCTTTGAGACCTTTCAAATGGACTACATTGAGTTGGAAAGATGTCAGTGTTATAGGTATGTTCTTGTAATTGTTGATGTCTTTAGTAAATGGATAGTTAGCGTAAGCACCTCTCATGGGTGTGGTAGCATTATGTTTTTGAATGAATCAGACCAAGAGGAAATATAAAAGATTCAAGGGACTGAATGGGTGATGTTTGAAAGATTCTGTGTGTAACAGATTTTACAAAGGATGTGAGTTTATTGCAATAGACAGAATCAGGGATTGTAAAATGAGCAAATGCAAAGGTGTTGTTAATAAATCATGTATCTGGGGCGTTACTGCGCTGTATAAAACTGCAGTTGCTGCGTGCCTGCCGCTGGGCTGATCCCCTAACACCGCCAGTACCATCTGTGTGTGAAACCATGTGGACAAATTAAATGGATTGAAGCATATCCGACCACTGGCCTCTACCGTTGTAAAAATATTGTTACGCGAAATCATACCATGATTCGGTGTTTCTGCACGTTTAAGTTCAGATAATGGTCCTCATTTTATTGCAGCTATAAACAAAGAAATGTGCCAACAATTACAGATACATTAACAGCTCCATTGTGCGTATCGACCTTAGGTCGCCGGATTGATGGAACGAGCAAACCAGACTTTGAAAACCAAATTAGCAAAATTAGTGGCACAGACTGGCTCAACATGGTTAAAACTGCTTCCTGTAGCTCTTTTCCAGATACGGACCACTCCTTCTGGTATGGCATGAATAACACCTGCGGAAATCATATATGGTCGACCTTTACGGACGCCATGGAATGATCATGCCTCCGTGATGGTCCATTTCCATCAGATGACAGGAAATAACATCCTATGCAGAGACAATCTACATGCACCTTTCTTTATGCACTGTATCCTAATTAGCTTCTATACTATTGTAATGAAAATTAATATATTGCACCAACCACCTCCTGTCAGAAATCCACCACCTCCATCACTACAAGAAACAAATGCGAATAGCTGCCAATTAAAACTTTTAACCATTACATATTGTCAACTTTCACAAATCTAACAAAAAAACTATGGGTCAGAATACCTACAAACTGCCCAAACTATTGCACGCTCATTCTCACTGCAGACCTGCTGCTTTTATTCTCAGTATACAAAAATTAACTGCCTTCAATAGCAACACTTCCTCAGTATGTTAAATCATCTAACAAAATTATTAAGAACAAAATCAGTAGCCATAATCACCGCAGCAAATAACCAATACACATGTTGATGACATGTGAGAAAATGTGCCAACCCAACAATGGCTACAATGCAACTAAGATACACTCTACATGTGAAAACGGACCTTTAGTATCACTTACATAGTCATAGTTGAATATTAGTGACATGGATGAAAGTTTCAGCAGCTGATGAGGTGGCAGAAATAATATTATTAACAAGTAGTTTGAATATATGCAAATTGATAGATTGGACGTAATTATGAAACCAAGTTACAAAGAGTGCATCTCAGCAATAAGATTGCTACCAAAGAGTACATAATAAATTTAGGGGAAAAATTATGTTTCAAGACCAGTAAATTCCATCAATCTTTCCAGTGCTTAGTGGAAGAAAATTATTTCCCCACAAGAATGGATGGAGAAAAAAAAATCTTATACCGAACCACACTCTTCATAACTTGGTTTCATACTCATTATCTTTAATCCTAGACAATGGAGAGACATTTTTACAAGAACAGTTGCACAACCATTGCAAAGACTAGAGATGGGCTTAAAAGGAAAAGCAAAGATAACAACAAGAGCTAAGAAAGAGACAGGTAGAAAGAGAACAAAGCAAGAGCTGGTAGACCAATCTGGTGGTGAGCGAGAGAACGAGACCAGGAGAAAGTAAAAGCTTTCTAAACATTAGCTACAGTGGAGCATTCCCAAGATTTGGGAAATATAAATCTATGGGCACAAATCAGCAGCTTCCTGAAAATGGTGACATGGGTTACTAGAATTTCCTTCATAAGCCACGGCATAGAGTATAAAATTTGGATGCCATGCTGCAGTTATACAAAACATTTGTGAGAGCACAGAGTATTGTGTACAACTTCTGTCACATGAAGAATGCAGTAGCAATAGAAAGTGTGCAGAAGAGATTCATCAGGAAGATATTCATTCCATGCATCTTCATCATATTGCCTGGAATGGAGGGCTGTAGCTGTGAGATTGGACATGCTGGATTTATTCCCAACGGACATAGAAGGCCGAAAGGTGATCATTAAAAGGTTTATAAAATCTAGGTGCATTGGTAGGATAGATGGTCAGAATTATTTACCAAGGCCATGGAAGTCTAGAACTAGTCAGCACATTTTGAGGCACGAAATATAATATATTTGCAGGATTGGTTTTTCCACACCAAAAGGCTGGTATATATCTGGAACAAGCTAACAGAGGTGATGTAAACAGATACAATTGCAATATTTCAAAGACATTTGAACAGTTACTTAGATTTCTGTGCTGGATATATTTTTATGAATCTGTCAAATGACAATTATAAATGCTACATCTAATCAAACCTAGTAAATTTGGTTTTACAAAAGGTAAATTATGCATGACAAATTTACTTAATCTTTGTGGATATTACAGGGAAATGATTGAGAGGAACCCATTGTTATATCATATTTAGATTTCCAAAATATATTTTGCCACATAAGAGGCTGGTGCACAAGTTCAGAGGCCAAGAGGAAGCGTGATGGTTAAGAATTTTAAATTAACTGTCACATAGAAAACAGTGTTGGAATAAATGGATCATTTTTAGGCTGGTGAATACAATGAATGGAATACTTCAGGGATCCGTTTTTGGCCCTTAACTATTTGAATTACATTAATGACCTCCGGAGGGGGAAATGAAATGTAAGCAATTCAAGTTTGCCGATGATATTTGGACAGATAAGATATAAAATTAATGTAGAAACATATAAAATTAAGGGATTGGGCAAGCTAGATGTCGGAAACATGTTCCCGATGTTGGGGGAAGCCCAGAACCAGGGGTCAAAGTATAAGAATAAGGGGTAGGCCATTTAGAACTGAGATGAGGAAAAACTTTTTCACCCAGAGAGTTGTGAATTTGTGGAATCTTCAGAAGGCAGTGGAGGCCGATTCACTGGATGCATTCAAAAGACAGTTAGATAGAGCTCATAGGGAAAGCGGAATCAAGGGATATGGGGAGAAGGCAGGAACGGGGTACTGATTGTGGATGATTAGCCATGATCACATTAAATGGCTGTGCTGGCTCGAAGGGCCGAATGGCCTACTCCTGCACCTATTTTCTATGTTTATATGTAATAAGGAAATTTGAAATCACGCATTTAGTTCACTAAAAGGAATCAAAAGGTGGATTGACATCTAAACAGAGAGAGACCGCAAATCAGTAGAGTTTGGATGAGTCATAATGTCATAAGTAATAGGAGCAGAATGAGGCCATTTGGCCCATCACGTCTCTACTCCATCATTCAATCATGGCTGATCTATCTCTCCATCCTAACCCCATTCTCCTGCCTTCCCCCCCATAACCCGACACCCATACTAATAAAAAATCTATCTATCTCTGCCTTCAACATATCCATTGACTTGACCTCCACATCTTTCTGTGGCAAAAGAATTCGACAGATTCATCACCCTCTGACCAAATAAATTCCTTCTTATCTCCTTCCTAAAGGAACGTTGTTTAATTCTGAGGCTATGACCTCTTATCCTAGACTCTCCCACTAGTGCAAACATCCTCTCCACATCCACTCTATCCAAGCCTTTCACAAGATGTCCTCTTGCATGAATCACAAAAAGTTAGCAGGTAGGTCCAAAAAGTGGTTAAGATGGCTATCATTGCAAATGGTTTGGAGTACGAGAAATACTGTGGACAGTTTTGGGTCTCTTAGCTAGAAAAATAGGATGTACAAGTAGTTTTGTTATAACACAAAATTTGCATTTCTAAGAAAATACAGTTTTTGTAAAATTATGTTTCAAACCAATTATGTTTACGGGGAAATATGGTTTAGGGACCAGAGAGTTTCAGCTCACTTTTTTTCCTCCAGGATTTTCACAAATAAAAGTATTTTTAATAGTTATAACTTTAGTTTTGTTACTGTAAGATAAAGGCTTATGTTGCATTGTTTAATAGAATATCGTTACAATTAAACTGACAGACCAAAGTCCGATTACTGCGGGGAGGTTACTGCATGTTCCCTAGACAGTTTTTGCTCCCAAGACAGTTTGTTCCAAGATAGCTTTTTTTCCCAGTTCTTAATCAATATCACATACAACCAATTCAGCTCACATAATGCAAAGTGTCCCTGATCATTAATCATGTTATATCCAATTCGGATCATGGAAGCATGTGTTATAGCAGAACAACATATAATAGCATTAGAGGCAATTCAAATGATTAATTCTGATTCAAAGGATTAATTCCACACCAGAGTAATTCTTAGGATGCGAGAGTCATCCTATCAAGATAGGTTAAACAAATTACTTTAGAGTGCGTGAGTAACTGTAGTCAAAGATAACATTCCAAAGTCTGTAGATGCTGGAGGCATGAGTAAAAAAACTACAGGGAAATGCTGTTTGTCTATTTCCCTCCACAAATGCTATAAGCAGCATCTGGAGGGAAATGGACAAATATTTCCAATCAGGACTTCAGACTGATCATAAAATTCTGGGGGATTTTGACAGGATAGATGTTGGAAGAACCATGAGATGTTGAATTGGTAGGAGACCCATGAGCAAAGTCAACTACAAAACAAGGTCTGATCATTTAAAATTGAGAGAACCCAGAGGGTAGTGAATCTCAGGAAATTTCTGTCCGTGAGCAAGTGATGGAGGCTAAATCATTCGATATATTTAAAGTGATGTTTTGAAAGACAGAGAAATTGAGGGTTTTGGAGAACTGGCACAGGAGTTTGAGAGCATTATATGTCAGCCAAGATTATATTCAGTGTGTTTTTGTGGTAGGGGGGAGGTTTGAGGGGTCCAGTGGCCTACTCTTGCTCCTATTTTCTTATGTACTTGTATTTAAAAAAAGGAAGAAAAAAAATGCAAGTGCATTGGGGAAGCTATCATGGCATCTATTTTTTTTTTTGAAATGGGGGACTGAATGGCAGCTGAATTATCCTGCTTCCAGATTTCATAACAAATGTTTTATCCACTGTTTCCAAATGAACCCAATGTAATACGATCCCTACCACAATTAACAGTCATGGTTAATTACACCATACATCAAGGTTTGCCCGAACCCATTTCTTAGTCATAAGTAAATAAAGAACACAAGGCAAAGATTTTGAAAGAACAAGATTAATAAAATCTTAAAACTCACATGTTATTATGAATTGTGTTGATGTTCTAGAGTCATCGGCCAAAAGTGCTATTTTGCCAGCGTCCTCCCATTTACACTCACGAATAGTTAGTGAATGCCGAGTGCCGGATAGAGTGATGGTTGTTCTATCATTTGGTTTTATGACTTCTCCATTCTTTGTCCACCTGATGTTTTTACAGCCACTGCCCAATTCCACGTAAAAAATGGCCGTGTCACTTTCTGGCACTGTAGTTTTCCTTGGAAGTTTTTTAACAATATTACCTGTATAAAAAAATGAATGAGAAAATGAACAGTATGGCGTCTTCGCATTGCTTTTCTGTGCAGCCAATTGAAATGTGTAGTCCATAAAGACATCATTCATATCTTTTGAAAAAGAAAATAACGAAAATCTATATTTACATTATAATTATTTTTCACAGAAGAGTAAATGAAACTGCTTTTTTAAACTAAAGAATGTAGCAAGCTTTGCTTGTAATGACTTCTTATAGTATATTCTTCTTGCCCATTATTAATATTTAATGGACCGTGTCTTACAAATTATAGACCTTTCAATAAATGAAAATCTAATAACATAAGATGCCGGAAATCTAAAATAATAACAGAAAATGCACAGCAGGTCAGACATGTCTGTAGGAAGAGAAATAGCAATATATTTCACATCAAAAGCCCTGAACTTGTTCTAAGTATCTTCCACCTGAAATGTTAGCCCCGTTTCTTTTCTCATAGATGTGGTGTTACCTGTTGAGAATTTCTAGCATTTTCTGTTTTTATTTTGCTTCTAACTCAAGTTGGGTGAAGGATCTGATACTCATAATCTGTCACCATAATCTTCTGACAAGTGAGGCAGCAAAGACAAGCAAATAAAATATCAAGTCTCTTTCAAACAGTATTAAGGTGGTGCAGCAGGAGAAAAATACAAGGAATTTCCTAGCTATGAACCTAAAAATCATTAAAATTTATACAATATGTTTAATCAGAATAACTTTATAATCACCACTGGAATGTGCACAACTTGAATTCAAATAACATCTTTCTGTCATTGAATCTGAAATATAGCAGAACTGATGCCCAACAAGGTAAAGGCACTACAATTTGACTAGTGGGGTACCACAAGGCTCGGTGCTGGGACCGCAGCTATTTACAATATACATCAATGATTTGGATGAAGGGATTCAAAGTAACATTAGCAAATTTGCAGATGACACAAAGCTGGGTGGCAGTGTGAACTGTGAGGAGGATGCTATGAGAATGCAGGATGACTTGGACAGGTTGGGGGAGTGGGCAGATGCATGGCAGATGAAGTTTAATGCAGATAAATGTGAGGTTATCCACTTTGGTAGCAAAAACAGGAAGGCAGATTACTATCTAAATGGCGTCAAGTTGGGAAAAGGGGAAGTACAACGGGATCTGGGGGTCCTTGTACATCAGTCTATAAAGTAAGCATGCAGGTACAGCAGGCAGTGAAGAAAGCGAATGGCATGTTGGCCTTTATAACAAGAGGAATCGAATATAGGAGCAAAGAGCCCTAGTGAGACCACACCTGGAGTTAGTTAAGGGTTTAGACACGCTAGAGGCAGGAAACACGTTCCCGATGTAGGGGGAGTCCAGAACCAGGGGCCACAGTTTAAGAATAAGGAGTAAGCCATGTAGAGCGGAGACGAGGAAACACTTTTTCTCACAGAGGGTGGTGAGTCTATGGAATTCTCTGCCTCAGAGGGCGGTGGAGGCAGGTTCTCTGGATGCTTTCAAGAGAGAGCTAGATAGGGCTCTTAAAAATAGCAGAGTCCGGGGATATGGGGAGAAGGCAGGAACGGGGAACGGCCATGATCACATTGAATGGCGGTGCTGGCTCGAAGGGCCGAATGGCCTACTCCTGCACCTATTGTAAGATTAGAAAATTCGTGCAGGCAGAAGCATCAAGACTGTGCAAAGAGCAGGAACATCTACAACCGCTTCAGCCTAATGATACGATTAACAGACCAATAAGGATGAAAATTATAAAGTCGGACAATTTTAAAACTATTTATTGATATTGAATGGGTGATATTTTCAGATTCCACAGAGAACCCCCAAAGATACTATTCAGTGTATACCTTTTTCCAATATTCTTAATAAAATCATAAATGTTTCCACATAATTCTATCACATCGTTTTGAGAAACAACTTAAAACTTAGTAGACATATCTAATTGATTTAAGAATATAAATTTTGGAATATCTAACGCAAATGACAAATTTACTGCGTCAAGAGCTCAAAACATTGACTACCAAATTAAACCATTAGATTAACAATTTAGCTGTATAATAGATTAATGATATCCAGGTACCATAAGAACTATACCTTTTACTGACAACTCGCCAACTGTTCTGCTGCCTTCTTTCATTTCACAGATATAGACACCATCATCATCAGTGGTTACATTTTTGATTGTAAGTCTTCTAAGTGTGCCTTCCTCTTCTATGTTATATTTAGTGCTTTCAGTTATCTCGGTTTCCTCCAAGAACCAACTGGCCTGTATGGCAGGAATTGGAACTTCACACTGGAGGGTTGCTGTTTCCTTCTCTGCAACTTCAACATCTTTCAGTTTAGTTTTAAAGGATACCTTTGGTTCTGAAATAAAACAATTATAAACACAAGTTATTATCCATCGCCTTTATTATTATTAAAGCATCAAATATAAATAATAAGATACAGAAATAAATAATAACTAAATGAGCTTTCATCCGACTGGATCATTCAAACTGTTTACATCTTCTCTATTAGATAATGTGAATAAAATGCCCGAATCAAAAAACATTTAAATACTGCTTTTTTTTTTTAATTCCAAAATACTTCACACAAGTAAAATTAAAGCTAAAGCACAAATGGTGAAAAGCATTTTCAAAAAGACAAGTTAAAGAAAGTTCTTGAAGGCTAGGGAATGTGCAAGGTGCCAGAGTGGAAGCAGTAGGGAGCACAGGCAGGAGTTACTTTGTTATTGAAGATTGTGGAAATAGATTGATAAAGGCATAAAGTGATACTGATCTGAAAACTCGATAGAAGTATATATAATTATGAGAGGCATAACCAGGGTCGATAATCATTCTTTTTTCCCCCAGAGTGGAAATGACAAACATTAGAGGACATAGATTTAAGGTGATAGAAGGAAAGTTTAAAATAAATTTAAGAGATTTTTTTAATCAAAGACTAGGAGGGGCAGGAACATACTGCTAAGGTAGGTGATGGAAGCAGATCTGGTGACAACATTTAAAAAGCACTGAGACAAGCACACGCAGGAACAGGATGGAGGGATGTAGACCATGTGCAGGCAAATGGAATTAGTTAAGATTGAATCATGTGTAGGAAAGAACTGCAGATGCTGGTTTAAATCGAAGGTAGACACAAAATGCTGGAGTAACTCAGTGGGGCGGGCAGCATCTCTGGAGGGAGGAATGGGCCACGTTTCAGGTCGAGACCCTTCTTCAGACTCATTAGATTGAATCATGATCAGCGCAGACATGGGACAAAGGTCCTGTCCACGTTCTATGCTCCTATTCTATTTGGCACATTTGGCATGGTAGCACAGCAACATACAAACTTGCCAGGTTCCTGAAGCACATAGCTGCCAGCCTAAGTTTGTGGCAGATGGTGAATAAAAATAAGGTCTAAACCTTCTGGCATTCATCCTCATCAATCTATCTGTATGAAGTACACCTGTCTACAATAGAATTATAGCATTGGCAGAAATGATAACTGCACCCTTTGTGGAGACAAAAACATTTCGTCACAGTAGGGCATCCGTCATCATGCCGCGTGGCAGCACACAAACATGCCAAATATGATGGTCTTAAAAAAGTTCTGGTAGCTTAACAAAAATGGCCATCCATGATGTTTGTAGGAAGAAACTGCAGATGTTGGTTTAAACCGAAGATAGACACACAAATCTGGAGTAACTCCGCATCATCGTCTTTATCTCTCGTTTCCCTTATCCCTAACCAGTCTGAAGAAGGGTCTCGTCCCGAAATGTCACCCATTCCTTCTCTCCAGCGATGCTGCCCGTCTTACTAAGTTACTCCAGCTTTTTGTGACCATCCATGAAGTGTTCCAGACCAGCAGCAGCAGTCCATCATGGGTACTTAGAAACATAGAACATAGAAAAATAGGTGCAGGAGTAGGTCATTCGGCCCTTCGAGCCAGCACCGCCATTCAATAGGATCATGGCTGATCTAAAAGCAGGACCCAGTTCCTGCTTTTTCCTCCCAAATCCCTTGATTCCTTTAGCCCCAAGAGCTAAATCTAACTCTTGATAACATCCAGTGAATTGGCCTCCACTGCCTCCGGTGGCAGAGAATTCCACAGAATTGTTCAAAATCATTTTATTTCAATGAAGTAAAACCACAGAAAAATAAAATCAATTCTCAGAGACCACCTCTCAGAATATAAAAGACACATCATGCAGCAATCACACAATACATACACACAAAACACACATTTTCACTTTTGGAAAAGAAAGTTATTTCTAAAACTTCAGATTTAAACAAAGTCTAATACTTACAATCCTAATTAAAACACAATACACATCACAAATAATTTCCCTACAACTACACAGTTAAAATACAGTTACTTATGGATTACAAAGATTAAATATGAGTTTTGCCCCATTCTTACAAAGTCGGTAAAGACTGAAGTTATTTCTAATGACACAATTCCCAATTCCAAGCACACAAAGGCCATACACTTATCACACTTGATAAATTATAATTGCTTCTTACCAAGCTCAGGTCTAGTTTCATTCTGAATTACAACCTCCCCCTGCTATCTCTAGAGGAGAGGAATGTAAGGCCTCTTTACGACTTCTCACTAATAGCATTCCACACAGCAAATGGAAGATTACTATATGCAGACCCCAATCGTTTGGCTTAGATCAAAACTTTCTCAGGTTTTTATAAACATAAGAAATCACCATATACAAAGGTCACATAACCATCACCTATGTCTTATCTCTTCTCAACATAAATACATTTAAACATAGCGCAAACCAAATCACAGACTATTATCTAGCCTTGCTGTCTAAGACCCAGTATAAATAACCATAAACCCTCTTTAAGACACACTAGAGCTCAGAGATGTGTCACAAAGAAAGAACAAATGGTGCCCATGTCCTGAGAAGAGACCCCATTAACAACCTATACTCTAAACACCAAACTGAACCAAATACAACTTCTGACGGCGTGATTATTGCTTCAAAGCAATAAATAAAGCTATGCCTATTCAGATCAGCATTTCCATGTTATGAGAAGCCACCTGTTCTCCTGTGTGTGTTCTTTGTACTTTATTTCTTTGTGGGGACGTATTTCTGAAAACCCCAAACCCTTCTCTTGCAACTTAACATAGGTTCCTCACACAAAAGTTATTATCCGAGCAATTCTATTATATAATATTTCCTCACAACTGCCATGCATCTGCCTAACCCAACCTTTCCAAGTCACCCTGCAGCCTCATAGCATCCTCATCGCAGCTCACACTGTCACCCAGCTTTGTGTCATCCACAAACTTGGAGCTGTCACATTTTTTTTTTTTTTTTCCCATTTCTTTTTTTGTTTTTGTTTTTGTTTATTTTATTAGAAGTTAGTACAATACAAAACAATACAGTAAGACCTAATTTTAGGTGCCAACTATGTCATAACGTAATTATACATTCTATGTACAACCTCTAGTTTTATGATTTTGAAAAGGAAATAAGAAAGGCAAGAAGAAGAAAATGGAGAGGAGAAAAAGAGGAAAAAAATATAGTAGAAAATAGAAAAACGTGAAGTGTGTATATAAGAAAAGAAAAAGTGGAAAGTAGAAATAGGAGAAAAAGACCCTTAAAAGAGAAATTTTCAAATCTTTATACGGAGATGTAAATCTATCCACGACCTGACCCGAAATCAGTAATCTTTACGGTACCGCTGCATCACATGATTCCAAAAGTCGATAAAAGGGGACCAACTCCTTAAGAATTGGTCATATTTATCTATTAGTCAGAGTCTCATTTCTTCAAGGCGTGCTATGTCCATCATATTCCTAATCAACATTTTAACAGTTGGTATAGCTGTATTTTCCCAAAATGTAAGTATCAATTTCTTTCCAATTATTAACCCATAATTAAAAAAAACTTTTTGGTCTTTATTTAAATTGATATCTTCTATTATTATTCCAAATATAATCCATTCCGTATTAGGTTCTATTCTTGACTTGAAAAGCTTTGTAAATATATCAAATATATCGCTCCAAAATGTATTCAACTTTGTACATCCTACAAATGAATGTGTTATATTAGCATTTTGAAACAGACATTTATCGCATCTGGGAGAGACGTTTGGGTAAAATTTATTCAACCTCGTTTTTGAATAATATAGTCTATGTAATAGTTTGAATTGTATTAAATTATGTCTTGCATTAATGGAACAATTATGTGTGTTCATCAGATACTTTTCCGAGCTGTCACATTTAATTCCCTCATCTAAATCGTTAATATACATTGTAAATAACGGTTCCCAGTACCTAGCCTTGTGGCACCCCACTAATCACTGCCTGCCATTCTGAAAAGGACCTGTTAATTCCTATTCCATCCTTCCTGTCTGCATGTCTATCCATGTTAATACCCTACTCCCAATACTATGTCAGGGCTCGAAATTAGCGGTTGCCCGGTTGCCAATGGCAACCCACAATCCCGCCGGGCAACCTAAAAGCCATGCCATTTTGCCCGGCTTGGCAAGCACCCGGGAGACAGAGAGAGACTCTCTCTCTCCGTCACCGCCCGCCCCCCTGTATCCATGCACTCCTCGTCTGCCGGCATGGCTGGCCGCCTTACAAATGCGCACAACCACGGCCAGCACAAATGATCCTATAGCGAGGATCATTGGCCAGCACATCATCGGCCGTGGTTGTGCACATGTGCCGTCCTGTACATGCGCACTGCCACTGGTCGGCGTCGGCCACTTTCTCCCTCCCTTTGCATGGTGGGAGATCTGGCTGTCATTGCTGTCCACTCGCCGCGACCGCTGAAAACCAACGCAGAATCACTCGCTGGAGTAACTCCCTGGAGTAACTCTTGCTTCTTAGTTTCCTGGTCCTCCAAAAATATTCGAAATGGAATTTAAACAGAATTTGAACACCACCACCAAACTCTCTAAAACTCTCTTGATTTGGACTTAAACAAAGAAGGGTTCTTGGGGCAAAAAAGAGCTACCTTAAATTTAGCTGGTTGGGTACCTATAGTAGGGTGAAGACTATTCCATGCTTTAATTGTGCGGCAGAACTCCATGGAGCAGCCAGCATCTCTGGATAGAAGAAATTGGGTGACGTTACGGGTAGAGACGTCACCCAATTTTAGATTTCCTCTGGTTTTAGTGTTTTAGTTTAATTTAAAGATACAGCGTGGAAACAGGCCCTTCGGCCCACGGAGTCCACGCCAACCACCGATCACCCGTACACTAGTTCTATCCCACATATTAGCAAGTCAAGAGTCAAGAGCGTTTTATTCTCTCATGTCCCAATGAAATCCTTACTTGCAGCGGCACAACAGAATATGTAAAGATAGTTGTAAACAATGTTATAAACAAGAAAACAAAATGAAAACAAAGTTATATATGAATATATAACTATACACACACAATTTCCCTCCTGGGATTAATAAAGTTCTATCGTATAGTAATGTGTGTGTAGGAAAGAACTGCAGATGCTGGTTTAAACTGAAGATAGACACAAAAAGCTGGAGTAACTCAACAGGTCAGACTGAATCTCTGGACAAAAGGAAAATATTACGTTTTGGGTTGGGTCTGAAAAAGGTTCCTGCACACCTTTGGAATGTGGAAGGAAACAAGAGCACCCGGAGAAAACCAATGCGATCAAAGGGAAAAGGAGCAAACTCCATACAGGCAACACCCATATTCAGGATCAATTCCGGGTCTCTGGCAATTTTAGGCAACAACTTTATGGCCGATGTACTGTCCCATAGTCTTGAACTGAATTAAAACATACAGTAGCTGTAAAGGGGGACATAGCATCAGTTAGAGATTTAAGACTGAAAATGGATAGTTTCTTTTCTTTTAGTAACCAAAGTTATCAACGTATAATTTTTTGTGTGTTGGAAAATAAAATATAGTGGCACAGCTGGTGGACTTGCTGCCTCACACACCAGGGATCTGTGTTCGATCCTGTCCTCAGGCACTGTCTGTGTTGAATTTGCACATTCTCCCTGCAAGCATGTAGGTTTCCTCCCACATCCCAAAGATGCATTGGCTTTGTAGGTTAACTTGTCACTGTAAAATTGCCCCTAACGTGTAGGGAGTGGGTGAGGAAAGTGGGATAACAGAACTTGTGTGAATGGGGAGACAAAAAAGCTGGAGAAACTCAGCGGGTGAGGCAGCATCTATGAAGCGAAGGAAATAGGCAAAGTTTTGGGTCGAGACCCTTCTTCAAACTGATGTGAGGGTGCAGGGGGTGGGAAGAAGAAAGGAAGAGGCGGAGACAGTGGACTGAGGGAGAGCTGGGAAGCGGAGGATTAAGCGGGGACTACCTAAAATTGGAGGTCAATTTTCATACCGCTGGGGTGTAAACTGCCCAAGCAAAATACGAGGTGCTGCTCCTCCAATTTACGGTGGGCCTCACACTGGCCATGGAGGAGGCCCAGGACAGAAAGTTGGATTCGGAATGGGATGGGGAGTTGAAGTGCTGAGCCACCGGGAGATCAGGTTGGTTATTGCGAACCAAGCGGAGGTATTGGGCAAAGCGTTCGCCAAGCCTATGCTTGGTCTCACCAATGTAGAGCAGCTGACACCTAGAGCAGCAGATGCAATAGACGAGGTTGGAGGAGGTACACGTGAACCTCTGCCGCACCTGGAAAGACGGCTTGGGTCCTTGAATGGAGTCAAGGAGGGAGGTAAAACGCCAAGTGTAGCATTTCCTGCGGTTGCAAGGGAAAGTGCCAGGAGAGGGGGTGGTTTGGGTGGGAAGGGACGAAATGACCAGGGAGTTACGGAAGGTGCGGTCTCTGCAGAAAGCCGACAGGGGAGGAGATGGGAAGATGTGGCCAGTGGTGGGATCCCGTTGGTAGACAAAGCTGGAGAAAATCAGCGGGTGAGGCAGCATCTATGGAGCGAAGGAATAGGCAACGTTTCAGGTCGAGACCATTCTTCAGACTGATGCTGGGGGGGGGAAGAAAGGAAGAGGCGGAGACAGTAGGTTGTGGGAGAGCTGGGAATGGGAGGGGAAGGATGGAGAAAGCAAGAACTACCGAGGGCTCTCGCTTAACATTTTTCCCCTGTTGCCAGCCGGATAACCTTGGCAACTTTTTAGGTTGCCAAATTACAGTTTAGGTGGTCATTTAACATGGCTTGCATGACGCGTGCGATAATGTGCTCGGACGAAGTGCGTAGTTACCAGTCGGAATTATGCTCAATGAAGCATTCACATATTATTTCTGCTTCAAATAAAGTCACAAACTAAACATGATATGATATATACCACAATGACATGCAGCAAAATTATAATACAGTATCTCAACTCTTTTTACACATTGCAATTAATGCAATTTTTATTATTTCTTTCCACTTCCAAACAAAAATGTGGTTGGATTATTCAGCGTATGATCAACTTGTGTCAATAAATCCTGAACCATGATAACATACATGCTAAACCATGCACACTAGATTGATGCAAGCATGTTTTCTGTGAAGGACCGAAAATTATCAAGACATGGCCATAGCATAGGTCGTTATTGCTATTGGTACAGAAACACTCTTGCTTCCCACATAATTTATCCACAACAAACCATACAGGTTGCAAGGAAATTTCTAAAGGCATTTTATGATAATAGCTGACAAAACTGACTATACCCATCTGACAGGTTAAACATTACACTAACTATATTTCATAATATATTTAAAGGTGTCAAGACGCCACATTACCGGACATTCAGATTAGTTGTATGTGTTGTGAACAGCAATGAAGATACCCAGTTTGTAAGCACCAGATTTAAATAAAATTATTGATAAACGCTGTTTCCATCATTCCCACTTCAGAATTAACGTTAAAATTTCAACTGAAATACTCCTGACCAAATTTGTGATGTATATGACTGACTGTAGAAGTAAAACCTGGATAAATCCAACGTATGGTTGTGAATGTTGCTCATTAAATAACTACAGTACTGATACTCCATATTAAGAGCATTGATTTGCAGTTAAAATGAATTCTGTAATAACGTGTCAATGGTAGCAGTGACAATCAAACACTACGGTTTTAATGTTTCACGTGTTCACAATTTAATTAATCCATCTTTGTGGATTAAAATAAATAATAACATTGGGAATTAAAACATATTTGATTGCATTCCGTTATCAAACATAGTCAATGTTCGCTCTGAAGACATTTCCAGCACAATAGGGTCGGGGTGGGGGGGGGGGGGGGGTGTGAATCAGTGCAGGATGGATAGGTGGCGGTGGAGGGGGTGGGGGGGGGTTTGGGAAGGCAATCGGTGAGGAATGTATGGATTGAGGCAGGCGAATTAGTGCGTGCTCGTTGGAATAGGTAATATTGTGAGGGGAGAGTGCGGGGGATGACAGTGGGCTGAATGGAGGGGGATCTGTGCAGGATGGATGGGAGGAGCAGTGCAGGATGAAGGGGAGGAGCAGTGCAGGATGGATGGGAAGAGGGGTCAGTACAGGATGAATTGGGGGACCAGTGTAGGATTGATGGGGAGTGGCAGGAGTATCAATGCGATGTGGATAGGGAGATCAGTGCACGATGAATAGATGGGGGGGGTGGGGTAAGATGAGGAGGGGAGCACAGGGGATGTCAGTGAGGACTGAATCGAGGCAGGAATGGGGATCAGTGTGGGATGGAGAGGAGGGGTCTCAGGATAAGGGGAGTGGAGGGGGGTGTACAAGAGAGAGAAAGAGAGAGAGAGGGGAAGGGGCAGAGGAGGTGGGAAGGAAGGTCAGCGTTCCTTGGACAACACCGGCATCATCGCTCAAATCGCTATCAAAATATGGAGGGGACCGGGGGACACAATATTTTGGCGGCCGCGCGCATATGCGCACACTCACACACACGAGAGAGGCTTCGGACGCACAATCCAGCGCTAAATGCATCTCAACTCTGCCTGTCTCACCTACAGCCCTGTCTCAATCCAGAAAGGGACAGGCAGAGTGAGCTGGGTTTAGTGCTGCTTCTCTGCGCTGGCTTTGGGCCTGGAGGCACAGCTCCCGCCTGACTCCCGACGCCTCCGACCATCCCCGGGGTGGGGGGCTCTCGGGTGGGAACGGGGATGGTCCAGTGGCGGTTCGGGATTACAGCGCCGGAGACCGGGATCAATCCTGGCTGCGGTGCAGGTCTGCCAAGAGTGTTTTGGCACGTCTCCCTCCTCCAATCACCACGCTCTATCCTCAGCCCCCCTCCCAACTTCCGCCTCTGACGGACACCTCCCTCCTCCAAGGGTTTGTTTTGAAAGAGCCGTTGGTGGAGTGGCAACAGCGGCCGCTAACAGCAAAGATCCTATAGCGTTATCAGACCGGGCGGGGTGCAGGAGGAGGAGGAGATGGAGCCGCCGCTGCTGGTGTGCGGGGCCTGTCATTCGCTCTGACCCTCCGTCACGCAACACTTAGCATCTTTCCCACGGTATATCTTCGGTATAAACCAAGTTGCCAAGCCGAGCAAAATGACTTGGCGTTTAGGTTGCCCGGCGGCACTTTGAGTGGTCAGTGGCACCCGGGCAACCGCTAATTTTGAGCTCTGTTACCTGAAATTGGAGAAGCCAATGTTCATACCGCTGGGGTGTAAACTACCCAATCAAATTATATGAGGTGCTGTTCCTCCAATTTGCGGTAGGCCTCACTCTGGCCATGGAGGAGGCCCAGGACAGAAAGGTCGGATTCGGAATGGGAGGGGCAGTTGAAGTGCTGAGCCACCGGGAGATCAGGTTGGTTATTACGAACTGAGTGTAGGTGTTGTGCAAAGCAATCGCCAAGCCTGCACTTGGTCTTACTGAGGTTGATCATACGCTGAATAATCCAACCAGAATTTTGTTTGGAAGTGGAAAGAAACAATAGAAATTGCATTCATTGCAACGTGTAAAAGTAGATGAGATACTGTATTGTAATTTTGCTGCATGTCATTGTGGTATATATCATGTCTTGATTGGTGAATATGTTTAGTTTGTGACTTTATTTGAAGCAGAAATAATACGTGAATGCTTCATTGACCATAATTCTGACTGGTAACTATGCACTTCGTCCGAGCACATTATCGCACGTGTCATACGTCTTAAATGACCACCTAAACTGTCATTTGGCAACCTAAGAAGCTGCCTAGGTTGCCCGGCTGGCAACAGGGGAAAAAAATTAAGCGAGAGCCCTGTATGTGCTCTAATTATGCACAATAATCTCTTGGGTGGGACCTTGTCAAAGGCTTTTTGAAAGTCCAGATACACCACATCCACTGGCTCTCTCTTATCCATTCTACTTGTTACATCCTCAAAAAATTCTATAAGATTAGTCAAGTATGATTTCTCCTTCATAAATTCATGCTGACTTTGACCGCTGTCACTGCTTTCCAATGACCTCCAGACCATCAAAGGGATCTATAGGAGAGGGTGCCTTAAGAAGAAAGCATCAAGAACCCACACCACCCTAGCCATGCTATCATTTTACTCTGTCATCAGGAAGGTATAGGAGTCTGAAAATTGTGACCTTCAGGTTCACGAACAGCTTCTTCCCAACAACCATCAGGCTTTGAACACTACAAAAGTCAACTAAACTTTGAACTACAAACTGTCTTGGTTGCACTTGGGACTTTGAGTATTTGTTTTGCTTTGCACTAATATTGGGGGTTTTATTTATTGAATGTTTTTGTTCATTTTATTATGCCATCCACCAAGTATTGGGTTTACAGACCTGTTATGCTGCTACAAGTAAGAATAATTATTCAGTTTTGCTGCATATAACAATTAAACATTCCACTCTTGAATCCATTATACTATAACCCCATGACTCAGCACATTACTCAATATATAGACAAATACTAGCAAATGGATAAGTAGACAGGGGCTATTTGATGGTTAGCACGCAACAAAAGCTTTTCACTGAACCTCAGTGCCCATGATAATAAATAAACTAAAACTAAAATTTGATGATCAACATTGCAGGGTAAACTAATGCTGTGCTGTATGGCTCTGACTCTATGATACGGTTTCACCAACTATTTCTCTCACTCTTTCAAACTCTAAAGAATACAGTTCCGCTTTACGTGATCTCTCCTCATGGCGAACCCTTTACTTTGTAGCAAATTTAAACATTTAAACATTTAAACATTAATTACATTGACAAGAAAATGGATCTAGAGTTCAATTTATAATACATTCTTATTGGACACTATTTTAAAAATATATTATGACAATGGATACCAAATATTATGGACAGACATGATAAGCTTTACGAAACATCTCAGGCATTCATGGAAGGAAAGTGTCATCACAGACTAAAATACGAATACAATTAAAATTATAAAACACAAGGCCAAGCAGAAATAACGCGTTACAAATAAGCTAACAATTAATTGAGCTAATTAATTTTAGTAAATGAAAAGAAGGTAGTTTAGGTTCATAAAAATAATTCTTGTTCTGTGTGCTTAAAGTATTCAAACCATTCTGGACTATGGATTTATTTTGAATTACTCCCATACTCACCCATATATACACACACAGCAAATGTTTTTGGGAAAGAAAAGTGAAAGTTCAAGTATGGGGGTAAGTACTGAAACATGTCAATGGTTCAGTTGGAAACACCTCATCTCAAAGGTTGGCTATTCAAGTCCCATTTCAGAAACAAATCCAAAAGGAGGTTTATGTGAAGCATTGAGCCAATGTTCTATTTTTGGAAGCAGTCCACTGGATGAGACATAAACCTCGGCCCAAACGCAAGCAGATTTTAGTAGGCCCTATAACATGATTGAAAAAAATAGATACACTGCTGTTGGTGGGACTTGGTCAGGTTGCAAAGAGTGACTGAACTTCAAATATATATCAATAGCTGTAATGTGCTTTGGGACATCATGAAAAGAATATAGTTGTTATCAACATTTGAATATTTTTTAAGAGGCAATTTACCTATACATTACATCAAAATATATACATCTTTGTATACATTTCTATACAGAATCATCAGCGATGATCTTCTCGCAGATCACCAGATTTGAATTTTGCACCTGCATACGAGAGACAATCTGGAGATTAGATGCAAGAACCTATGATTTCCCACTCCAACAGTGCACCGTGTAGTGGAGCAAAAATATCCTGAGCTGATGGCAGGTGCAAGAAACATGGTCCATTCATTTGAATTGGATCATCACTAAATGATTTTAAAAAATGCAGGTTATTTGTTCATTTGTTATTATTTTATCATGTATTTAATTAATTTCTGGAAGTCCATGATATACAAGTATTATTTTTTTAATGACCGAATTATTTAAATCTATTTGATTTGTTTTTATATGTTTCTAATCATCAGAAATACTTAATAATAATTGAAAAGGCCTTTGACAGTAAAGAGCCATCAAGCCACTTCAGGATCACAGCTTTAGGATATTCAGCTGTCTGGGGCCTTGTCACCATCACAACGCACCATGATTCACTGAACAACTGTGACAGCCAAACCTTGAGGCCAACTGAAATACCAGACCTCAAATGGAAATTATGACAATGGAAAAAGTTCAGGAGAGAACATGGGCACAGGCCAGATTAAGTAGAATAGAGCAATTCAAACTTCTGTTCTTAACTAATTAGGAGAGAAAATACAAGATCTTAGTTGAAATTACACTGGAAATTATGTACAGTCATCTGGGCGATTCTGAAGGTATACAAGCTAGACATTTTTTTAAAGCCTGTGGAAACACCCTAACCAACTACACTAGCTTCAAACTATAGTTTTATTTACAAACTTCCCAAATACAGTGCTTCATGCAAAATCATGAAGCAGGTGATTTTCCTAGAAAAATTAAGACACAAATAGCAGCTATTACTCTTCAACATATTTGGTGAATAGATCAGCAAACTAGTACAATTCAATACTGAAATATCAGCATATAACAGCAAATGGACTGTTGTACTTGTTATGTGGCAGGATGTCAGACGCAAGATGCTACTGCCAGTGTAAACAATGTAACCTCCTCAACACTGGAGAAACCGAATATAGATTAGGTAATCACTATGTGGAGCTCTTGCATTCAGTTCTCAGTTGTCCCTTCTCAGTGAATCCCTCTCTCATTCCGACCTGTCTGACTGCAGCCTCATCTAATCATACTTTCACACAAGATACTGCACCCTCTGGAATGAACACAGACTTTTCCAACTACAGCTCTTGCATCATCATTTCCCATAATTATGCTTATGGACCTTTCTCACCACATTTGTTTAAAATGACAATTTACCCAGGACCAACCACATTGAAGTTGCCTTCAAGAAAGCACACCACTGCCTCTACTTCAGAAAACTAAGGAAGTTTGCCATATCTCAAGTGACTTCATGCTGCCTCGGGAATACAGCCAACATAATAATGGACCATTTTCACCCCAAACATTCCTTCTTCTACCCCTCACCCATCGGGCAGAATATACAAAAACTGGAAAGCACAGACCACCAGATTCAGGGACAGCTTCTTCCCTGTTATCAGACGATTGCACCGTTCACCCTTAAGCTAATGGTCCCGATGTTCTAAGCAAACTTTGCATTTCTTTTAAATCTGCACTCTCTCTATAACTGTAATGCTATAATGCTGTAACAATAGATTCTGCACTCGTGTCGTTTTCTCTTTGCACTACATGTTGTATTTGTGTATGGCTTGATTGCATTCACATATAGTATGATTTGACTAGATAGAATACAAACAAAGCTTTTCAATTTATCTCGGTACATGTTACAATAATAAGCAATACAAGAAAATGTGGCTTTACTGATCTATACATAGCTAAAACTCTGATCTTGTGCTCTTCCGGTTGGCGCGATTTTTCTATAACGGTAGGCGATAACCCACTGGGGGGTTTGGGTCCAGTGGAGGCCCTGGTCCCATCTCTCTCTCTCTCTCCCTCCCTCATCACTCTCCCCCGCCCACCATCTGTGGCTATGGCGGTCCCGTCTACCCGTCCCCCTAGCTTAGTCTCCTCCACCGTCGCCGTTGCAGTAAATCACCCTCCCAGCCCTCTCAGAGGAGATCTTCTGTGATGAACACCGGCTCCATCCCCTCCATCTCCCCCCCCCCCCCCCCCACCCACCCCCGAGCGGCCCAGCGGCGGCAGCGAGCAGGTAGGCGGGTGGGGACGGGCCAAGTGCCGGTCCGTCAGGACGGCTGAGCCAGAGTGGGCAGAGAGAGACGATCTACAGGGTGGCCGAGCAGTTTGTGCGGAGTTTCATAGACAGACAGACGCTGCTTTTTATGGATGGAGGGAGTGACTAAGGATAGGGGAAAGGAGAAGGAGGGAGAGATTTGGGGAGGGGAGGAGGAGAGGGGAATGATCCTAGGGAGGTGAGGAGGGAGAGTGGGGGGGATTCAGGGAGAGGAAGGGGTAGGGAGGGAGAGGGGGAAAGTGGGGGAGGTGAGGAGACTGGGGGGGAGAGGGAATAGAGGGAGAGGGGAGTGGGGAAGGTCTGGAGGGATAGTGGGGGGTGAGATGGGGTGGTGAGGAATGGGGGATAGAGGGCTAGGAGGGGGGGTAGGGAGGAGAGAAGAGTTATGGAGGGAGGGAGTGACAGAGTAGGGGAAAGGAGAGGGAGGGAAAGGTGAGGGAGGGATTAGGGAGGGGAGGAGGAGAGGGGAAAGAGGAGGGGGAAGGAGTGCTGGGGGATGAGGGGAAATGAGCCGTATCTGCAGTTGGGAGCTATGCGTGAGTATTGCAATATTGCGCTGGTGGGGACGGGTTGCATTGGGGAAAAATAGGTGAGTGGTGGAGTATTGCGTTGGGGAACGGGTTGCGTTTGGGGACCAGGCCTCCCGTGTGACAGGGACCCAATGGGTCCCACTTAGTCTAGTGCCTTATATAGCTATAACATGTCATGACTCCTATACTTATTGCCCTAACTGAGGTAAGCATGCCAAACGTCTTCTTCACTATGCTGTCTATCTATGTTACCACTTTCAAGGAACTGTGTCCTTGCACCCCTCTGTCTCTGTTTTACAACACTCGATGGCCATACCATTTATGGTACAAGTCCTGCCCTGGTTTGTCTTCCCAAAGTGCAACTATCATCCAAATTAAACTCCATCTGCCAATCTTTCCTTGTCCCATTGGTCCAGGTGATCAAGATCCCCTTGTAGATAACATTATTTAAAGTCTGCTATATCACCGAATATAGTATCATCTGCAAACTTTGTAACTTTTGTATTAGACATCACTCCTCCACCCTGCACTGATTTGAAAACTATAAACTCTACATTCTCCCCCACTTCTGAGACAGTCTCGTAAATCCCATTTTCTTTTTTCACAGATGCTGCTTGACTGGCATGTTCAAGAATTTCTGTTTTTGTTCCAGATTTTAACAAGTTTGCGAGCCTCTGGCTCGAACAAATTACAAAGGTTTAGAGTAGATTGTCCAATATTCCTAAGATTTCGTTTAAATGGAGGCAAAAATCACTGGAGATAATGTGCACGGGAAATTGTGTCTCACAAATCTGATAATGTTGAAGAGATCACCAAGAGGATTGAAGGTCCCACATGGCAGACTGGTCTGCAAGGTTAGATCACTGAATCAAAGGTGAGCTAGCCAAATGGATTCAAAAGTAGCATGGATGAAGAAGTCAAGGGATAGTTGTGGAGGATAGTTTTAATTTCGAGGCCTGTGATCTGTTCCAGCTAGAGTGCCATAAGGGTTGGTGCTGGGTCAATTTCAGTTTGTTAATTACATCAACGATTTGGATAACAATGTAGTTAACATTGTTAGTAAATTTGCAGAAGACACCAATATTGGTGGTAAAGTGGACAGTGAGGAAGGATATTTAAGTTTACAACATGTTCTAGATCAGTGGCAAAGGTGGGCCAAAGGATGGTAAATTGAATTTAACTGTAATAAGTGTGAGGTGTTGTACTTTGGTATATCAAACCAGGACTTAAGCAGGTACATTGCTCCTTAAAAGTGATGAGTCAGGTGGCAAAGATGATGACTGGCACACTTGCCTTCATTGGGAAGAGTATTGACTATAAAAAATTGGCACATCCTGATACAGCTATACATGATACAGCATAAAGTTGTAGCTACATCTACACACCACCCCATGTGAAAACATAAACGGCCCCACTACCCCATGAGGACTGTCGAAGATGTTGCCGCCCAGGTGGGACAAGCCACAGTGTTCTCCGTCCTCGATGCCAGAAGTTCGTTTTGGCAGATACCCCTGGACAAACGCTCCACGGACCTGACCACGTTCAGCACGCCCTTCGGCAGGTTTAAGTTTTTGCGGATGCCGTTCGGCATCAACTCCGCCAGCGAGGTATTCCAGCGCTCAATGGAACAGTTGTTTGCAGGTCTGCCCTGCGCGATCATTGTGGACGACATTCTGGTCTATGGGAGGGATGTGGCCGAACATGACCGCAACCTCCGACGGATTCTGGACCGTGCTCGGCAGATCAATTTGAAGCTTAATCGGTCAAAATGCAAGTTCCGGGTGCCTGAGGTCACATATGTTGGCCACATTTTCACGGCCCAAGGGTTGAAGCCGGACCCACAAAAGACCAGCGCCATCTCAGAGCTGCCCGCCCCGACAGACGTTGTCAGTCTACAGTGTTTCCTGGGTATGGTGAACTACCTGGGAAAGTTTATCCCCGACCTCAGCGAGTTGAGCGCACCCCTGAGACAACTCACTAAAAAGGACATTGCCTGGGCATGGTTTCCACACCACCAACAGGCGTTTGACCTGCTAAAGACGAAGCTGATCAGCACACCCACTCTGAAGTTCTTTGATCTACTGCGTCCGATCGTGGTCACTTGCGACGCTTCTCGCTTTGGGCTGGGTGCTGCCTGCCTGCAAACCCACGCTGGTGACTCGCTGCTGCCTATCTCTTATGCCTCCAGAACCATGACGGACACAGAGCAGCGCTATGCGCAGATAGAGAAGGAGCTGCTGGCGGTGGTTTTCGCGTGTTCGAAGTTTAAGGACTTCCTATTTGGCACCAGGTTCACCGTGGAGACGGATCACCAGCCACTGGTGACGATACTTAACAAGCCTATACACTGCGCTCCAGCCAGGCTACAGCGGATGATGCTGCAGCTACAGCGCTTTGACTTTAAAATCATATATAAGAGGGGCACCGAGATGCATGTGGCTGATGCGCTGTCCCGGGCCCCCCGGGCCTCCTGCGACCAGCACCCCTTCGAGCAGTCGGACTTACAGGTACTGAACGTTAACTTCGTCCCTTCTAAGCAACTACAGTGCTTGGTTGAACATACCGCTAACGACCCTGACCTGCAGCAGCTTGCTGCTGTCATCAAGCGCGGGTGGCCCACCAAACGGACTTCGTTGCCTGCCAGCGTCCACCCCTATTTTTTGGTCCGCGATGAGTTGGTCCTCCGGGACGGCATTATTATCAAGGGACACAAAGTGGTCGTCCCTGCCTCGCTGCATGGCTTGTACTTTGACGCCGCCCACATGGGGCATCCCGGGGCAGATGCCACTATCTCGCATGCCCAGGAACAGTACTACTGGCCGGCCATGGCAAAGTACATCCAGGCCAGGGTGGATTCCTGTCCGGACTGTAACTCTCTTGCCCCGCATCAGCAAAGACAGCCGCTTTTGCAGCAGCCTGCCCCTGACATGCCCTGGTCTTCTCTGGCTGCCGATATTTTCGACTGCCGTGGGAGGCAATACCTTGTGCTAGTAGACTCTTACTCAAATTGGTTCGAGGTGGACCTCCTCCCTGCCATCACCTCCGAGATGGTGATCAGCAAACTCCGCCGTCACTTTGCCACGTTTGGTTCCCCTGTCTGGCTGCAGACAGACAACGGCCGCCAGTTTACTAGCGCCAAATTTCGAGCATTTGCTGCAAAGTGGAACTTTAATCATTTCACCAGCAGCCCGGAGTACCCGCAGAGCAATGGTCTAGCTGAACGGGCGGTCCGCAGCGCCAAGCACCTGCTTGAACAAACCCGCATCTCGAACGGGGACTTCTATCAGGGTCTCCTGAACTTTCGGAACATTTCCAGAGACAGTACCATGGGATCCCCTGCCCAGCGACTCATGTCACGTGTTGTTCGCCCTCCGATGCCTATTGCCCAGCAGTCCCTGATGCCCAAAGTCCTGCAGCCTGCTGATGTCCAGCAACGTATTGCCCAGAAGCACGAGATCCAGCGCCGCTCGCATGACAAATCCTGCCGCCCCCTTTCGCCACTGATGCCTGGACAGGTCGTCCGTTTGCAGACGCCCACCGGCTACTCCCGACTTGCCACCGTCGTCGGGTTCGACAGCGCGCTACGGTCCTACCTGGTGGATTTTGAAGGGACTGTATACCGACGCAGCCGCCAGCACCTTTTGGCGGTTAACGAGCCCAAACCACCTCCTGCGATTCCGTATACCCCTCCATCGCGTGTCGAGCCTTGCTCCACTAACTTACCCTCTGCTCCCTGCATGCCCCGGCCGGTTCGTTTACCTCGGGTACCTCCCCCTGCTCTTCCCGGTTTTGCTCCCCAGGCTCTGTTGTCCCCTGCAAGGTCTTCTCTTTCTCCCACTTCTGCTCATTCTACCCCTTCTGTTTCACCTGGCTCACCTGTGCCTCTCCGTTCCCCCTCCAAGCTGGGTTCTCCACCCACCTTCTCTCCACCTCCTGTTTCTGTTCCTGTCCCTCCTCCTATTCTTTCGGGTGGGGAGGGTGAGGGTGCTGTGCGCACTCGCTCGGGTCGGATTGTAAAACCTCCGGCTCGATACGGAGAGTTTGCTTAGCTCTGCAGGTACTGTATAACCAACCTGCCATTGCAGTAACTTGTTTAAATTGTAAGGGGAAGGATGTAGATGGTTTATGCATGCAACCTATAATGTAGTTACCTCATCACCACTAACCACGCCCCATCATATTAGTATAACTGTAGTATCCTCCCTTTGTTCCTCCCACTAGGTCCCAGTACGCCTGAAGGCTGGATGCAGTCAGTGCTGGGACGTGTGTGCCATGTGCTATATTAAACTCCTAGTAAAGGTTACAGTGTGTCAGCTATCACTCCTTTACACTCTGGTTCTAGATTCCCCTACCCAGAGTAAAAGACACTGTGAATTTACCCTGTCAATTCCATTTAGAATTTTATACACCTCTATAAATTCACCCAGTAGCCTCAGGTGCTCCAGGAATAAAGTCCTAGCCTGCCCAAGCTCTTCCTATTCTTCAGGCCCTCGAGTCCTAGCAATATCCTTGTAAACCTTCAATGCAGTCTTTCCAGTTTAATGACATCCATCTTATAGCAGGATGACCAAGTCCGAACACAATACTCCAAATGCGGCCTCGTTAACATAGTTTCCAACTATAACATATGTCTAGGATATTTCTCAAAAATTGTCACAAAATAATCAAATAATTATCGTTCCCCTTACCAGACTTGAGGCTTATTATTTTTAATTTCCAGTTCATTGTGGAGAGACATTGACCTAAAATCTTAAACCCTATTCTTCCAACACAGATGCTACTTGAACTGTAGAGAATGTCCACCAGGTGATGTTTCAAATGATTGGACAGTTGTTCCATTGCCATTCGAGAGATCTAGGCATGAGCAAATTGACCGTCCATGGTCCGGCCATATTCTTGTGATTCAGAATTCAGGGTGCAAAAGATTGGCAGTGGTTTTTTTTTGTTTTTTTTTTTAAATTGTCATGTGTCACAAAGTACAGCGAAAACATTTTTGCTTGGTGCTATCCAATTTAAATGAGATCATATCATACACAAGTACAACCCATACACATGTACATCATGTACTGCAAAGTGTTAGTGAACAAATGGTGGTGGATAACATCCGGTCTATCACAAGCCCTCCCCACCATCTAAGGGATCTATCGGAAGCATTGCTTCAAAAAGGCAGCCAACAAAGACCCAAGCTACCCTTGCCACGCTCTCACTTCACTCCTGCTCTTGGGCATAAAGGGCCTGTCCCACGAACATGCGACTCCATGCGGCAAGCACGACCTAACGAGCATGCGACTCCATGCGGCAAGCGCGACCTAACGTGGTCGCTTGAGCCGCACGGCCTCGCGGGGCCGGTCCCACTTCGATCGCCGAAGCCGTATGGAGTTGTGCGGAGCTGGTCCCGACATCACGCGGGGCTCCGAAAAACTGACCGTGTTCAAAAATTCCGCGCGGCAACGGCCTGCCGGCCCGCAGCCGCATCGACGCCGTACGTCACGCGCAAACTTCCCGCGGACTTCGCTCGAACTTCATGTCACTCACTCGACCTCCGCGCGGCACCCGCTTCTGGTTTGGTCGCACTTGCCGCATGCAGTCGCATGCTCGTGGGACAGGCACTTTAGGTCGCGCTTGGCGCATGGAGTCGCATGCTCGTGGGACAGGCCCTTTAGGCATAGGAGCGACAGATGGCACAATGGGCTAAGTGTTCGGCTGGCGACCGGAAGGTAGCCGGTTCGAATCCCGCTTGGAGTGCATACTGTCGTTGTGTCCTTGGGCAAGACATTTCACCCACCTTTGCCTGTGTGTGAATGTGTGTGAGTGATTGGTGGTGGTAGGCGCAGATTAGCAGCCACGCTTCCGTCAGTCTGCCCCAGGGCAGCTGTGGCTACAGAAGTAGCTCACCACCACCGAGTGTGACTGAGGAGTGAATGAATAATGCGATGTAAAGCGCCTTGAGAATTCTAGAAAAGCGCTATATAAATCCCATCCATTATTATTATTATTATTATTATTATTATAGGAGGAGTCTGAAAATTTTAACGTCCAGGTTCAGGAACAACTTCCACCCGAGGTTAGGGAGGTTCTTGAACACTACCAATAACTAAACCAAAGATAGGAACTAAACTATGAACTACAAACTGTCTTGGTTACATTAAAGGCTTGCGGCTTTTTGGAATAATATTGGATTTTATTTTTAATTGATTGAATCTTTTGTTTATTGTGTGCAAGGAGGAACTGTAGATGCTGGTTTAAACCGAAGATAGACACAATAAGCTGGAGCAACTCAGCGGGACAGGATAGCATCTCTGCCATCTTCAGACGGAAGAAGGGTCTCGACCCGAAACGTCACCCATTCCTTCTCTCCAGAGATGCTGCCTGTCCCGCTGAGTTACTCCAGCTCTTTGTGTCTATCTTTTGTTTATTATGTTATCCACTGTGTTTACTTACACGTTATGTTATTGCATGTAAGAGTTATGTTGTTTCGTTTTCGGTACATATGACAATTAGACACTTGATACTCTCTCGAGTTAGCGTGCAGGTTGGGAATAACCACAAGAAGACAGCAATAAAGAAAAGCGCGTTTACCTTTGACGATGACCAGCACCGAACTGTAGTTCTGCCCGGCCAAGTTGGAGGCGGTGCAGGTGTAGCACCCGTTGTCGCTCTGCTTGCAGAAGAGGATCCTCAGCACGAAGTTGTCCTCGTCGTCGTCGAAGATGACATGCCTGCGGCCCGGGCTGATGATCTCCCCGTCTTTTTTCCAGATGATTTCGGGCCGGGGTTTGCCCGTCACTTGGCAGCTCAGCTTGGCGTGCTTGCCCTCGGTGACGGTGCAGGTGCGGGCCCGGGCAACGGTCGCGGCCGCGTGCGGAGTCGGAGTCGAAGCCGGAGCCCAGCCCGTGCGCGCGTGGCTCGGGCCTCCCGCCTTTTCATAGTCTCGCGGCGGGGGCCGGCCGTCGATGGGTGAAGACAAGATGGACGAGGCAGCGGCGATAGTGGTGGCGGAGGAGGAGGAGGAATCCGACGCCCGAAGCTGTTCCCGCCTCTGCGGACCTTCAGCAGGTGAGAGGACGACCAGGGCGGCCACCGCCTGACACTCACCCAAATCGTTGCGACCCGTGCAGGTGAAGGTGCCGCCGTCGGAAAACCCGACGCAGCAGATCCTAAGGGAACCGCCCGCCGCCTCCACCACGTACCGGTTGTTGGTGTCGTCGCCCAAGGCCTTGCCCTCTTTCTCCCAGTGGACGGTGGGCAACGGGCTGCCTTGCACTTGGCAGCAGAAGCTGGCGTCGTCTCCCAGGCAGATGCGCAGCGAGCTGGGCTTCAGCACGAAGTGAGGCGCACTGCTGGAGCTGGCGGCTTGCGGCCGGGCTCCCACCTGAAGGGTGACCGCCGCGTACGCTTCCCCTACTGGGTTGTTGGCACGGCAGATGTATTGGCCACTGTCGTCGCTGCACAGCTCGCAGATGGTCAACTTGTACAGGTCGCCGTCCTCCGCCGTCCTGAACCTGCCCTCAGGCCTGATGGGCTTGTTGCCCTTCTCCCAGATGATCAGCGGCGCCGGGTTGCCGATGATCCGGCAGGCCAGCGTCGCGTCCTTGCCGGCGGTCACCGCGAAGGTCCTGGGCCGGCTTAAAAACCGGGGGGCTCCGCCAAAATCCATCGTCGACCTTAAATTGGGGAGGGGAGGGGGGAGGGATCGTGGGTGGAAAAAAAACAAACACGCAAATAATAAATCTTAAACTTCGATGGTCAAGAGAAATCGTCTCGCGAAGTATAATTCCGAGCGCTACTCCATTCGAGGTCGAAGAAAAGTCGTCAATCACCAGCCTCCCAGAATAGCAGCAGCTGTCCCCGCTTATCTCCCCTACATGTCCATTTGGAGAACAGTTCCCTGACAATACGCCTATCGCCCTAACAGCTCAACATGACCACCGACTTTGTATCTGTAATTGAGAGCCTTACATCCCCCCTCCTCCCTCTTTTGTTAATCCAACACCTTCCCATTTTAGTGTTATTTGCACAACTCCAAGCACTGAGTTTAGAGTTTGTATCTGTAATTATCTTATCCTTCCCCCTCTCTTTGTGTTAAACCAACACGTTCCCGTTCCAGTGCTATTTGTACAGCCTAATGTGACCGCCGGTTTTAGAGTTTTAACTTTAATAGCGTACTTAAGAGCTATGCGTTCTGAAGTTGCTTCTCCCTTTTTACTAAACCAACACATTCCCGTTCCATTGCTATTTATTCCCGTATCGTTAAACGATCTGTAGCTCTATTAAAATTATAAAATTTACCTTGTTTAAAAACTCTGGAAATCACGAATATAAAAAACCAAAACGGAAGCCAAGCAGCCCGGTACATATGATTGTAATTCCAAATACTTGTCCAAAAACAAATTTCGAAAGATCGGACACAAGTTAGTGAAAGTCACTAGCTGGGACTTATCCCCCAGTCCCCTGCTGTTGGTTTTCGATTTAGACTTGCACCCTGGTCTGTCCTGAATGCTGAACCGTTGACGTACTTTGCTTTACTCAGCCGAAAATCTAAAATAGATCGGTGACATTTACGCAAGAGAGGGTGACAGATCTCGATCGAAGGGGCAGCATCTCGAAACACTCTCTCGGAAACACTTAGGCAGAAAAGTTTGTGACTTCGTGTACTCTAATTTCCTATACATATAACCCGCGTTAACGGCACCGCCTAAATGTCATAATATAATTTTAAGTACCTATTAATTTACTAATAAAGGAACCCCTCTGGGAAACGGCCAACTATTCTGCCTTTTTCCACTCCCTCGATTGAAGAATGGTTTGCTCGATAATGTAATCTCACTAAGGCTGACGATGAGATTGACAGCGGCAAACGTTCGCAGCTTTATAATAAACGTAATTCTATACCACTTTGGCTTTCAGTCTTTAATACTCTGTTTTGATGTAGAATATCAAAGATTTCCATGATCTAATGCATTTTGTAATAAAATGTGCAAATGTGTATTTGTTTCCCATATGTGATAATTTGAGTAATTACCATAAATTTAATAATTTGAGACATCTGATGTTCTTAATTTATCACAGATAGGTCACAATCAATTAAATTGATCTACTGGTCAGCGCCAATTCAGTCAGTGTCCTGATGTCTAACCCGAAATGTCGACTATCTCTGTCTCCACAGATGTTGCCTGATCTGCTGAATCCCTTCAGCAATTTGTTTTTTGCTGCAGCTTCAATGCCTATATTCCCACCGCTGAATCTATTGGCAATCTTGCATCAGATGCTGTTTCCCATATTTACTGCAGAAAAGCACCAACAGTATTAATAAACAGGCAGCTCAAACTTAGGAATGATTTTATTTCAGTTTCAATGGTCAGAATTCCAATGTAAATAATTGCAAAGAGTGGATCAAAGAATTATGCATCCATTTGTGGCTGTATTGGCTCCTAAATTGTTTGTGTACATCTAAGGTCTCTTCAAAGTTATTATTGTTTCAGGTGTTACATGTCATACACATTTGCTGCACATCTCTCCTCAGAATGTTGTTTCCACTAAAATAGTTTGCTCATTTAATTCAAGTAGGAATAAGACTACCACTCGTTATCATGCGATGCTTGCAGTATGTGGGAGGTCAAGGACACCGCTGGTGCCTCTGGCTGCTACAAATGCGAGAAGTGCATCCAGGTAGAGCTCCTGAAGGGCCGTGTTGGGGAACTTGAGAAGCAAGTGGATGACCTCCGGTTCGTCCGAGAAACTGAGTCGTTCCTCGACAAGTCCTACAGTACGATTGTTACACCTAAGGTACTGGAAGAGAGAAGGTGGGAGACAGTGAGAAAGGGAGGGAAGCATGGAATGCCAACGTCCCCGGGTGTTGTACCTCTTGTGAACAGGTTCACCCACTTAGAAGCTGTCGGGACAGAAGACGTGTTTACACTGAGCGGCGGACTGGCTTGCGATGCGAATAGGGCTGTTGAGCCAGAACCAAAAAAGGCCTAAGGCAGGCAACGCCATTGTAGTGGGAGACTCCATTGTGAGAGGTACGGACAGGGGTTTCTGCGGCAACAGACGGGATGTGAGGATGGTGTGCTGCCTTCCTGGTGCCAGGATCCAGGATGTCACGGACAGAGTGCAGAAAATCCTCAAGGGCGAAGGTGAACATCCGGAAGTGGTAGTGCATGTCGGCACAAACGATGTCGGAAAGAAGGGGATGAATATTCTGCAGCGTGACTTTAGAGAGCTCAGAAAAATGCTGAAAAGCAGGACCTCCAGGGTTGTTATCTCCGGTTTGCTTCCAGTTCCTCGTGCTGGCGAGAGCAGGAACAGGGAGATACGAGACCTGAACGTGTGGCTGAGGAACTGGTGCACGGGGCAGGGATTTAGATTCTTAGATCACTGGGATCTGTTTTGGGGTAAGGGGGAACTGTACAAAAGGGACGGATTGCATCTTAACAGGTGTGGGACCAGCATTCTGGCAGGCAGGTTTGCCACTGCTACACGGGTGGTTTTAAACTGAATAAGGGGGGTGGGGTGTCGAATGGGATAGTGGAGGATGGAGTTAAAGGGAAAGGGTTTCTTAAATGTGTGAGCGTAGAGGCAGAGGGGTGTAAAATGAGGGTAGAAGCAATAGGTAGCAAGGTGAAAAGTAAAAGTGGCAGGCAGACAAAACCAGGGCAAAAATCAAAAAGGGCCACTTTTCAACATAATTGTATAAGGGGTAAGAGTGTTGTAAAAACAAGCCTGAAGGATTTGTGTCTCAATGCAAGGAGCATTCGTAATAAGGTAGATGAGTTGAATGTGCAGATAGCTATTAATGACTATGATATAGTTGGGATCACGGAGACATGGCTCCAGGGTGACCAAGGCTGGGAGCTGAACATCCAGGGATATTCAATATTCAGGAGGGATAGAGAGAAAGGAAAAGGAGGTGGGGTAGCGTTGCTGATTAGAGAGGTGGTGAAATCATTGGACAAAGTCAGCATGGATTTACAAAAAGTAAATCATGTCTGACGAATCTTATAGAATTTTTCGAGGATGTAACTAGTAGCGTGGATAGGGGAGAACCAGTGGATGTGGTGTATCTGGACTTCCAGAAGGCTTTCGACATGGTCCCACATAAGAGATTAGTATACAAACTTAAAGCACACGGCATTGGGGGTTCAGTATTGATGTGGATAGAGAACTGGCTGGCAAACAGGAAGCAAAGAGTAGGAGTAAACGGGTCCTTTTCACAATGGCAGGCAGTGACTAGTGGGGTACCGCAATGCTCAGTGCTGGGACCCCAGCTATTTACAATATATATTAATGATCTGGATGAGGGAATTGAAGGCAATATCTCCAAAGTTTGCGGATGACACTAAGCTGGGGGGCAGTGTTAGCTGTGAGGAGGATGCTAGGAGACTGCAAGGTGACTTGGATAGGCTGGGTGAGTGGGCAAATGTTTGGCAGATGCAGTATAATGTGGATAAATGTGAGGTTATCCATTTTGGTGGCAAAAACAGGAAAGCAGACTATTATCTAAATGGTGGCCGACTAGGAAAAGGGGAGATGCAGCGAGACCTGGGTGTCATGGTACACCAGTCATTGAAAGTAGGCATGCAGGTGCAGCAGGCAGTGAAGAAAGCGAATGGTATATTAGCTTTCATAGCAAAAGGATTTGAGTATAGGAGCAGGGAGGTTCTACTGCAGTTGTACAGGGTCTTGGTGAGACCACACCTGGAGTATTGCGTACAGATTTGGTCTCCAAATCTGAGGAAGGACATTATTGCCATAGAGGGAGTGCAGAGAAGGTTCACCAGACTGATTCCTGGGATGTCAGGACTGTCTTATGAAGAAAGACTGGATAGACTTGGTTTATACTCTCTAGAATTTAGGAGATTGAGAGGGGATCTTATAGAAACTTATAAAATTCTTAAGGGGTTGGACAGGCTAGATGCAGGAAGATTGCTCCCGATGTTGGGGAAGTCCAGGACAAGGGGTCACAGCTTAAGGATAAGGGGGAAATCCTTTAAAACCGAGATGAGAACTTTTTTCTCTTAATTTTGGTGAATCTCTGGAACTCTCTGCCACAGAGGGTAGTCAAGGCCAGTTCATTGGCTATATTTAAGAGGGAGTTAGATGTGGCCCTTGTGGCTAAGGGGATCAGAGGGTATGGAGAGAAGGCAGGTACGGGATACTGAGTTGGATGATCAGCCATGATCATATTGAATGGCGGTGCAGGCTCGAAGGGCCGAATGGCCTACTCCTGCACCTAATTTCTATGTTTCTATGGGTGATTTTTTTTTAATTTTCCTGTTTGTTCCGTAGAACCTTTGATTTCCCCAGCCATCCAAAAATCTATCTTGTCCTTAAATATATATTGATCTTTTAAAATCACATTCCATAAAATTATTTATTTTAAACAACCCAAAAAATATATCCTCTAAATTCATTAATTAGTGGGATAAATTTGAAGATCATGGATGTGGAAAACAATATAATTTATACTGAAATACAGTTAGGACCTGTTCTCCCTGAGATGTTCAAAAACGTAATGATTTTGAGCTCAGTAAGAGATAGATTCTCAAGCTCCAATGTTTCATCCAAAGAACACGAATTGTGGCTTCAGAAGTTGTGTCTGCTCACATATGGAATAATTAAATTTTGATTTTAATGGGAGGGAGGGGGGGACAGGGACAGACACTAATACATTATTTTGTAAGCAAGAGCACCTGCACCCAATAAGGTTCAGACATCTCTACCTTCACCAATATAATTAGATGAACTCCTCAACACAAGTGTGATGTGACACAATCACATTTCTAAGCTTGTGTTCAACTCAAGTTATTAGATGCATGTTCTTTAAGGATGATAAAATAAATCCATAACTATTCTTAGCAACCAATAGACAAGGCTTGCAGATGATAATCAGACAAAGTTTAAAAATGCTAGTTCATGTGTAAATGTACCCCTCTGTAAAGAATGACAGTGATGAAAATTACTTCAATTTACTTGAATTGAAATTTAAAGGAAAAATGAAATAAATTGAGGCAGAATATTTGTTATTTTAAGTAAACTTAAAATGTTGACAGGTCTGACCAGCAACTTTTACAATTGTAACATGAGACATATCGTGGCTAATATGCATATATTTTTATTAAAAAATGCAGCCAGGGAACTAACTACTGGACGGTGAGTAACAACAGTGATAGGAAAGTTACTGGAGGGGATTCTGGGGGACAAGATCCAGCATTTAGAAATGCAGGAATTCATTAGGGATAGGCAGCATAGGTTTATGCATCCAAACTTGGTAGATTTTTTTGAAAGGTGGTGGGTGTTGTTCAAATGGACTCTAGCAAAGCTATAAACTTCAAATTCCTGGGTGTGGGCATCTCCGAGGATCTATCCCGGACCCAATAAATTGATGCAATCGTATACAAAGCCCATCAACGCCTCTACTTCCTTAGAACATTGAGGCAAATTGGTATGTCAACTAATGCAAGGTCTCAAGTTTTGGTCTCTTATTTCGGGGGGATGCGACTTCTCTTGTCGTATCCCCCGTCTCCGTCTCCGCCTGCGCCGAGGCCTAATAGTGGAGCTGGCGGCCTCGGAGCTGCGGCAGTGGCGACCCGACCCCGCGCGGGCAGCGGCAGTGGCGACCCGGCGCAGGCAGCGGCTGCGGCGACCCGACCCCGGTGCGGGCAGCGACTGCGGCAGCAGCCACCAGACCCCGGAGCGGGCAGCGGCAGCGGCAGCAGCCACCAGACCTCGGAGCGGGCAGCGGCAGCGGCAGCAGCCACCAGACCTCGGAGCGGGAAGCGACTGCGGCAGCAGCGATCCGACCTCGGAGGACCGGCCGCGGGCCCGGTGGACGACATCGTCGGGAGCTCGCAGGTTGGTGACCTGTTCTGCGGAGCTCCGGCGACAACAGCTGTGTCCTCTGGATGGAGGGCCGCAGCTTCGGCGGCTTCGACCGCCGCGGAGTTGAACCGGCCCGTTCGCGGAGCTTGGATTCAGCCGCGGGACTGACATTACTTACCATCGCCCGGCGGGGTCACAACATCCAAAGCCTGGATCGCCTCGGCGCAGAGGGAGAATAAGAAGGAGACAAAAACTTAAGACTTTTGCCTTCCATCACAGTGAGGAGTATTCAACTCACTGTGGTGGATGTTAATTTGTGTTTTTTGTGTATGTTTTTGCCATTTTTTACTATATGTAGGACTGCAAGGCAACAAAATTTCGTTCAGACCGCAAGGTCTGAATGACAATAAAGGCTACTTTACTTTACTTTAATGCACCCTTGAACTTCTACAGATGTACACAAGAGAGCATATTGACTGTTTGCATCATGGCCTAGTTCGGCAACCCGAATGCCCCAGAAACGAAGATTACAAAATGTAGTAGATGCTGTCTGGTCCGTCATGGGAACTTGAAGGGTTCTACAAGAGTCAAGGACCCACACCACCCTGGCTATGCTCTCATTTCACTCCTGCCATATGTAAAAATCAGGGACAAGGCTTTTTCTAGCAAGTTGATTTTGAGTAATAAGAGGCCAAAGACAAATGTTATAGATGCTTATCATTGTAGTGCTCATCAGGATTACATTCTGCACCAAGAGAATAATATGTTCACGAAGAATTGTCTTGAATGTTTTTAGATGATATTTGAATTGCACGGCAGGTATTGACTTTGTTTGGCGAAATGGAACGTCTCCAAAGTTGTCCAGTTCATGCTAATATATCTACAACCCTCGATTGCCATTTAGAAACTATTCATGTCACACAAGTACGTCGTAAAGATTCCACGGACTCTCAGACTGAAGAAGGGTCTCGACTTGAAACGTCACCTGTTCCTTTTCTCCAGAGATACTGTCTGACCCGCTGAGTTACTCCATCTTTTTGTGTCTATCTTTGATTTAAATAAGCATCTGCAGTTCCTTCCTACACATAGACGGAGGGGGGCATTGTTTTTGTCTTTGCACTATTATTGTTTGTTTGTTTTTATATACTGAACTTTGTTCTTAATTATGGTGTTTACAGACTACTTTGTTTAGTAATGTTGCTGTAAGTAAGAATGTCATTGTTGTGTTTCAGGACATATGATAATAAAACACTTGACTCCTTTGACAAGGTCTCAAGTGATAGGCAAGTCTGAAAGACAAAATTTGCGTGGAAAGAGTCAGAGGGCGGTTGGTAGTTTTTCAGATTGGATGCATGTGATCATTGTGGTGACACTGCGATTGTCCCTGTTGGTTATCTATATTAATAATTTGGATATGACATTGTTGTGGTTAGTAAGATTGTGGATTATATCAAAATTGGTGGTATAGTGGATAGTGAAGATTATGATTACAACAGGATTTAGAGCAATTTGGAAAGTAGGCCAGGAATTGGCAGTTACAATTCAGTTAATGCAAGGTGTTGCTCATTGATAAATTAAACCAGGGCAAGGCACACAATAAACAGTAGAGTCCCAGGGAGTGTTGTAGAACAGATACCTTGTGGTACAGGTGCATGGTTCCTTGAAAGTGGAGACACAGGGAGACAGGGTGGTGAAGGTCTTTGGGACAGACACCTTCATCAGTCCATTTAGAATTGGGAGATCATGTTACAACTATAGAAGTTATTAGTGATAGCAACTTGGGGTATTGTGTGTAGTTCTGGTCTCCCAGCTATAGGATGGATATCATTCAGATGGAAAGGCACAGGAAAGGTTAACAAGGATATTACTATTAAGAACTTCAATCAATGAAACAAAAGTAACTAAACATAGAGATATCGTTATGATCTGCTCAACCAATTAAACTGAAGGTATTCTAGGCAATAGTTTCTGCAAATGCACCATAGAAAGCATCTTATCAGGATGCATCACTGGTTGGTATGATAACTGCTCTGCCCAAGACTGCAGAAAGTTGTCAATGCAGCCCAGTCCATCACACTAACCATTTGGAGAGCTATATAGCTAGGAAAGGTATAGAGAGATATGGGACTAGCTCAGAAAGGTATCTTGGACAGCATGAACGAGTTGGTGTGAAGGGTCTGTTTCTGCTCCATGACATGCACGGACCCTTTAGCACTACCAAGACCACCTATAGCTCAAATACCCAATAACTCACCCCATTGAGATCTAATAATAGACAAGAGCTTGTGAATCTGTTGGCACCAATTGAAAGAAGCCCAAAGAAATAAGGATCAATATCTATGTTTCAGACAGCATCACTGATCACCCTGATTCAGCTCTAAAGTGCCAGATTTACCCATTTGGTTGCAAACTTCAGTTGCTAATCTTGACATTTTTAAGTTACTTTATCCATAAGGTGTAGTCAGGTTAAATAAATGACAAGCACTGCTTTTCACACTGAATGTGAACATACATCATTATTTTATTTGTTTGCTAGTTTTACCTGCAGGAAATGTAAATCCTCAGATGTGAGACTGTGAAATTTAATCTCAGATGGCATGGAACTCTGTCAATATACTTCCATATGTTCACCGTTTCTCTAAATAATACCTTTGAGCATCTTTTGTGTTTTCTTACAGTGCCCTCCATAATGTTTGGGACAAAGACCCGTCATTTATTTATTTGTCTCTGTACTCCACAATTTGAGATTTGTAATAGAAAAAAAATCACATGTGGTTAAAGTGTGCATTGTCAGATTTTAATACAGGCCATTTTTATACATTTTGGTTTCACCATGTAGAGACATAGAAAATAGGTGCAGGAAGAGGCCATTCGGCCCTTCGAGCCAGCACCGCCATTCATCGTGATCATGGCTGATCGTCCCCAATCAATAACCCGTGCCTGCATCTCCCCATATCCCTTGATTCCACTAGCCCCTAGAGCTCTATCTAACTCTCTCTTAAATCCATCCAGTGACTTGGCCCCCGCTGCCCTATGTGGCAGGGAATTCCACCAATTTACAACTCTCTGGGTGAAAACGGTTTTTCTCACCTCAGTCATAAATGGCTTCCCCTTTATTCCAAGACTGTGGTCCCTGGTTCTGGACTCACCCTACATTGGGAAAAATTTTCCTGCATCCAGCTTGTCCAGTCCTTTTATAATTTTATGTTTCTATAAGATTCCCCCTCATCCTTCTAAACTCCAGTGAATACAAGCCGAGTCTTTTCAATCTTTCCTCGTATGACAGTCCCGCCATCCCAGGGATCAATCTCGTGAACCTACACTAAACTGCCTCAATCATAAGGATGTCCTTCCTCAAATTAGGAGACAAAAACTGTAAACAATGCTCCAGATGTGCTCACCAGAGCCCTATACAACTGCAGAAGAACCTCTTTACTCCTATACTGAAATCCTCTTTTTATGTAGAAATTACAGCAGTGTTTATACATAGTCCCCCCCATTTCAGGGTGCCATGTTTGGCACACAGAAATATCATGTAAATGAAAGTAGTCATGTTTAGTATTTTGTTGCATATCCTTGACTGTTTGAAGTCTGCGATTCATGGACATCACCGGTTGCTCGGTGTCTTCTCTGGTGATGCTCTGCCAGGCCTGTATTGCAACCATCTTTAGCTTACGCTTGTTTTGGGGGCTAGTCCCCTTCAGTTTTCTCTTCACCATATAAAAGGCATGCTCAATTGGGTTCAGATCGGATGATTGACTTGGCCACTCAAGAATTGATAATTTTTTAGCTTTGAAAAACTCCTTTGTTGCTTTAGCAGTGTTTGGGATCATTGTCTTGCTGCAGAATGAACCGCCAGCCAATGAGTTTTGAGGCATTTGTTTGAACTTGAGCAGATAGGATGTGTCTATACACTTCAGAATTCATTATGCTACCACCATCAATGAAGATAAGTGGGCCAGTACCTTCAGCAGCCATACATACACCACCGTGTTTCACAGGTGAGATGGTATGCTTTGGATCTTTGGCAGTTCCTTCTCTCCTCCATACTTTGCTCTTTGCATCACTCTGATATGTTAATCTTCATCTCATCTGTTCACAAGTCCTTTGTTCAGAACTGTGGTTGCTCTTTTAAGTACTTCTTGGCAGACTGTAACCTGGCCATCCTATTTTTGCAGCTAACCAGTGGTTTGCACCTTGCAGTGTAGCCTCTAAATCCACACCTGACTCCTGAAGAGTGTTTCTGATCTGTCGGTCAGGTTTTTGGGGATTTTTCTTTATTATAGAGAGAATTCAGTCATCAGCTGTGGAGGTCTTCCTTGGCTTGCCAGTCCCTTTGCAATTAGTAAGCTCAACAGTGCTCTCTTTCTTCCAAACAGTTGATTTTGGTAAGCCTAATGTTTGGCTGTTGTCTCTAACAGTTTTATTCTTGTTTCTCAGACTCATACTGGTTTCTTTGACTTTCATTGGCACAACTTTTGGGCCTCATGTTGATAAACAACAATAAAAGTTTCCAAATGTGATGGAAAGACTGGCGGATGGACTAGGTGCTGAGAGCTCTCTTATATCTGCATTAAGGAGGCATTTAAACACACCCGAGCAATTACAAACACCTGTGAAGCCGTGTATCCCAAACATTATGGTGCCCTGAAATGGGGGGACTATGTACAGTGCCCTCCATAATGTTCGGGATAAAGACCCGTCATTTATTTATTTGCCTCTGTACTCCACAATGTGAGATTTGTAATAGAACAAAATCACATGTGGTTCAGGTGCGCATTGTCAGATTTAAATTTTTATACATTGTCCGACAAATCAGAAACACTCTTCAGGAGTCAGGTGTGGATTTGTCAATGACCACTGTCTGTAGAAGACTTCATGAACAGAAATACAGAGCCTACACTGCAAGATGCAAACCACTGGTTAGCCACAAAAATGATGGCCAGGTTACAGTTTGCCAAGAAGTACTTAAATGAGCAACCACAGTTCTGGAAAAAGATCTTGTGGACAGATGAGACGGAGATTAACTTATATCAGAGTGATGGCAAGAGCAAAGTATGGAGGAGAGAAGGAATTGCCCAAGATCCAAAGACACCCAGCAACTGGTGATGTCCATGAATTGCATGCAAACGATATGCAACAAAATACTAAACATGACTACTTTAATTTACATGACATTGCTGTCCCAAACATGATGGTGCCCTGAAATGAGGGGGGGTGGGGGGATGACTATGTATAAACACTGCTGTAATTTCTACATGGTATTAAAATGGCTTTTAATCAAATCTGACCATGTGCACTTCAACCACATTTGGAGTACAGAGGCAAATAAATAAATGATTGGTCTTTGTCCCAAACATTATGGAGGGCACTGTGACCTGAACAAAAAGATGGCGGCGCTGCCTTAGCAGCTGTGGCTCGCCTGCAGTCTGTCTGTTTTTTTCTTTCTTTTTTTGTGTTGTTCTTTTGTCCTGTTTAGTTGATTTTTGGTTTATTATGTTGTGTATGTGGGGGGGAGAACACGTTTTTGGTCTCTTCCTTCGGGGGATGCGACTTCTTTTGTCGTATCCCCCGTCTCCGCCTGCGCCGAGGCCTAATGGCGGAGCTGGTGGCCTCGGAGCTGGCGCAGCGGCGACCAGAACTCGGAGCTGGGCAGCGGCAGCGGCGGCTTTGACAGCGGCAGTGGTGGCCTGGCCTCGGAGCTGGGACGGCGGCAGCGGCCGCCTGGCATCGGATCTGGGACGGCGGCAGCGACAGCGGCGGCCTGGCCTCGGAGCTGGGACAGCAGCAGCGACAGCCTGGCCTCGGAGCTGGGGCGGCGGCAGCGGCGACCTGGCCTCGGAGCGGGGACAGCGGCGGCCTGGCCTCGGAGCGGGGGCAGCGGCAGCGGCCACACGGCATCGGAGCTGCGGCAGCGGCGACCTGGCCTCGGAGCTGGGACAGCGGTGACCAGAACTCGGAGCTGGGGCACGTTCCGGCGGCAGCGGCCACTCGACCCGACCGCGGGCCCAGTGGACGACAGCGGCGGCTGGGACAGTGGCAGCGGCCTCGGCGCAGAGGGAGAATAAGAAGGGATGAGACAAAGACTTAAGACTTTTGCCTTCCACCACAGTGAGGAGGTGCCTGTTGAACTCACTGTGGTGGATGTTAATTTGTGTTTATTATGTGCTTTGTCATTTTTACTATATGTAGGACTGCAAGGCAACAAAATTTCGTTCAGACCGCAAGGTCTGAATGACAATAAAGGCTACTTGTTACTTGTTCTGCATTGTTGACATCCTTAATTTTTGAATACACAAAAGGATTTACCAAAAGGGAAAAATCCACTATACCATTATCTTGGTATTGTGAACACAAATGCAATGCCATAAAAAAAAGGGGCTCACTAACCAAAAGCTTAAATCAAAATTTATAATCTAAGGTACAGTAGTTTTGAGAAAGCATGCTCTCTATAGTATGAGCAGTCAAGCACACCTCCCTCTACTGCCTTTTCACAATTGCTCCTGAACTGAAAAGACTGTTAAAGGTTAGCTATATTGTTGAGTCTGAAGACCCATACCGGCTAAATTGATTAAGGTAGGTAGGTAGGATTCCTTCCTTGAAGAACACCGATGGACTAGGTGGCTTTTTAAGACAAGCTGGTGATTTTATAGTTAACACTATTTATAAATTAGCAAATACCAGTCATGTGTGCTCCTGCATGTCATATTGTGACCAAAATGATGAAGGATACATACTTTTGAGGAGAGGCATCAGGAATTCATCAGTTAGATATTGTGGCCTAATGTTTGTTAGATGGAATTACAGCGAAAACTGGCTTAAATGACATGTGCATACATAGATTTAAACCTTTCTTCAAGATATACATCTTGGTTTTATAAATATTATGAAACAGAACTCCAAGCAATGCACACAGCCCCCTAGCAAAGAGCACATACATATATCTGCTAAAATTAGGATGAACACAACATGTGTGCCTATGAATTATACAATTTCAATCAAAGTGATGTGGCTCAGAAACAGGTCCTTCCGCCCACTGTGTCTGCACTAACCATCAAACCACCCATTTACACTAATCCTTTATTGATTTTTTCTTTAAAATGCATGGAATGTCAGTTTAATGCCATGGAATAAAAACAATCAAAAAGGTTAACATCAAACTATTTCAAATTTTTATTTCTTTCCAGTAATGTGCTAATTTTTAACCTTTTGTTTATAAACAAAATTCCAAAGCTGCTACACACTCTAGTTAAATATAAACTGTAACTTTAAAATAATTCAGCACTCAAAAGCCACGGCTGACTAATTAACAATAATATGATTGTTAGCAAGACTGAACTCGGAAACATTTTTAACAAAATAACATTTTAAGTGATTCACAAAGACAGGACATTATAATTAAACAGCATTCATTAACAAAACTTTATTACTGGTCTACACATTGTGTACTGCTGACTTCTCTGACAACATGTGATCAAGACTTTGTAATAAATGAACACACCTGCACACCAGTGCAGACACATTTGTGGAGTGTCACCAGAGAAGAGCAACTCAACCACATGATTCTAAACCAGGTCTAAAATATAATCTTTCCCCATACTAAGTATACAGTATCTCCGTGTATATTTTACCCCGTTATATGCATAAAACATTGAAAATATTCCAGAGAACATAGTCAAAGTAGATAATATCGTGAATTAGTTTTCATACAATTTACTCTCACAGGAGAAGTCTGCGATTGCACACTGGATTAAAAATTCTGTTACCTCCTATTTTAAGAAAACAAAAGAATTTATATTATATAAAAACCACCAAGGTATTCCAGAAATCCAGTAATTTAGAAACATGCCAATTTTCAGTCGTCTGGCTAAACACACAATTTAAATAAAAATGTTATTTAAATAAATGATTTGTTCCATTGGCTAAAGACAATATCACCCAAGGAAAGTGCAGTGAAAAAGACTATTCAAACCTTAAATTATTTTATGAAAATTGTTCCCCACTTATGCAAAAACTAAAAAATGATCATTGTTCCCCAATATTTGTATAATATGTTATTTGTGAGGCAAACATCTAACAAAACAAATGTCCTGGATACTTGAACCTAATGTTGGTGATCAAGATAAAATACATGATTAAACATAGAATATTTTTAAAAATGTGAAATACACAAGTACCGCAAATGCTTTTAAGTTTTCAAATTTTGGTCAAAGGTGTTGAGGGCTAAGCTATAACTAGGAAAAAGAAAGGTATATATAAGTGCCTCTTGACTTTCCAGCACCTAAAGGCTATTGTTGTTAGCAAATGTCACAATGATCCAAGGTAGAACATAATGATACCATGAAGAACAAACGTTTCATTGGATGAGAATACAGGTTGTAGATTATTGCATAAATTACATTCCATGTCATTATATATCAATCAATGAATGTTGATTGATTTCACAACAGTACCATTAAGCAACAGTGCCGCATGCCTTTCACTTAAGCAGACTGATACAAATACATTTAATAAAATAAACATGCTACACTGCTAGCTATGCATTATCATTATATAACTATGATTTTCCATATTTAGCTGGCAGAAATTAACAATATTTATCCATTGATGAGTATTTATAAAGCTGCTGAAGCAAGGTACATACAGGGTTTTAACAGTGTGAAAGAAAATATAATCAGTAAAAGGCACATTACCATATATAAAATGCACAAGAACTTGATTTAGAAGTAAACGCTTCATGAATACGAAATTAACAGATATAGATAACCCAAAAAATAATCTACAATGCCCAACACATTCATTAAGAGAGCACAATCCAATATGGCTACAAAAATAAATTTGTGTAAACAAAATCTAAGATTTTCCAAAATGTCCGAGCAAATCATCTTGTATTCCCTTCGTTATATAGGTCACATCGTCACACATTAAATACTTGTGTGTGACTTTAATGCTTCATTAAAATCTGTAGCAAACTAGTACCATAATATTTATACCAAAAATGAGAACTGTAAACCTATAATAGAAAGGCATGTTGTATTCTAGTCTTAAAGGCAGCACTGATTTCTGTGGATTTTGAAATTCTTTTAAAAGATTCAAAATAGTAGTAATGTTTCATATACAGATCTAATTACTTGGAATGATGAATTAAATCATTCATTTACAAGTAATGAATATACTCCTCGAAATGCTTCAAAAATGTATGTGATTTCTACATGTTAAAAATAAGTTTTCTTAAATAATCCTAAAATAGAGTTACAAATAAAAAATGTGCAAGAAGGAAAATAAATTAAGCAACAGGGATTAATGCATATTTGTGAATAAATGGGTAAATATATTGTCTTTAATATACAGTATTACTGCAATTTAAAAACTTTCACAGGATTTGGGATAAAGATTTTACTTCTGCACTAAACCCTACAGGTCAGCAAGGGAACAATTGTTTAATTAGAAATTCCAATATCTGAAGATAATGAACATAAAATTGGAAATACTGTTGAAATAAATACAATCTATGGAGAAGTGTAGCTACATGGACAATGCCACGTAGTAGCACTTAAGGCAAAGGTTGTGTATAAACAAATGTTTTATTAAATTTAACAAAAATCAAAATATGCACGGCTGAATCACCTTCCATATTTCTAATTATTCATGAATAGATTAAATAGATTATATTTGATAGAAGGAAAACTTCTAAACATTATTAATTTTCTATTAACTACATTTGTTAATTTATATTTTTCCCTTTGTCAAAAATATAGTCAATGTCAATACTCAACTTCCAGTGGAGTTCTACAATATTGGACATACAAAAACATTTTTTTAATATATATATCTCCTTTCAAAACTGTAAGCTATCCCAAAACACAATATTCAATGAATTACTTTTAAAGTGCAATTATGATTACTTTTATGGGGAGCTACAAGAAGGATCTATGAGGGTGCCACGTATTGATTTTAGTGAGGCATTTAGCAAAGTTCAACATATCAATCAAGATGAATCAAAAAAAGTGAAAACTCAGGGGATTTAAACAAAACAGGATGTTGAATATATAAATTCTTAATGACTTGAATTTATTGCAGATGTACTGATTAAAACACTAGATTTGAAGGATTGAAGAGGTAAAAAAAAAATCACTCAATGAATTGATTTGAAGGATTGTAGAGGGAAATAAATCACCCAATGAATTGTGGTCGTCTGGTATTCAGTCCCCGAAATAATGGTGGAGGAAGAAATCCAGATCACATAAAAGGTAGTTGGATGAGCACTTGGAGACATTATCTATGAACCATAATCCATGACATAATTTACTTTCATTGGTTTGAGTTGATATAAAATTATCCACACATCATTTGCCTTTATGGCCTGTTATACCTGATCTCACAAACAGATCTAAATCGATCTCTGCTGCTGGCTTGTGAAATAAAGCTGAGCAAAAATCATGATCTGCAAGAGTATAAACATTTTAAATGCATTACTGCTTTGAAATGATTCATATTGGTTTAATCAGATGTACATTTAATAAGTGTAAATATATTTTAAATCAAGAACTATTATTTATTTTGGCTGCCTATTGGATGTGAAATTTAAAGTACGAGAAAAAAAAATTCTGTACAGAAAATGTAAATTGTCAAATAAAATTACAATATGTAGTTGCAATTAGGAAGAAATTCAAAAATGTATTCTTGAACATTTTAATTGTTTACTGGTTGCTATGGCCTGACCTCAGTAGAATTAAATTCAAAGACTATCAATGCTGCCTTTTAATATAATGTTATGCCTATGCAGTTGTTTCATAGCTACTACTTTGCCTTCAAATATAATTTCTGACAGTTAACATAGTCCCAAAGAGATTTCACCCTGAGCGAATCTTCCCAAATGCAAACAACTATGAATACTACCTGGTTTTATAATACCATTTTATAAAAACAAGATCACATGGTAAATTTTGTTAAAAGCTTCAAATTGACAACAGTGTAGTGTCATATGAATGAAGAAAATTATATGTTTGACCTATGTTAATAGTTGTATAAATATCTTAATCGTTCTTTACATTCACAAAGCTTTAAGATGCAAGACTTTTGATTGTCTAAGCCCATGTATGAAGATCAGCATATCACTAGCTCTACAGTCAAAATGGTTTCTAGGATTCTAAAATAAATCAGTTAAACAAAAATAGCTTTGGTAACCTAGTACTGTACATAGTTAGATTTGTGGAAAATACTTTGCACATACAACCCAAAAAACTAAATATTAAATATATATTTCCTGAGTAACAGTTAATCTGATTATTGTGAAGGTTTGGCAAGAATAATTCCATTAATACAGTACATTAGATACTAAATCTGAATTTAAATTAAGATTGAATCAATAGTAAAATAAATATGGAATGCATTAACGTTATAATCTTTTAACTGATATTACAAAAAACAATTTTATCTTCATTAAGTGCATGCTAAATCAAATATAGGTCCTACTTTTAAGTTCCCCACCACAAAGGGTTAGTAAATCTAAGAACTAATCCTGAGTAACATTTCTTTCTCTTTCGTAATCGTTATTATTTTATACAAAAGACAGAGGCGAACTGAAACTATTCCAAGTTATGTACCACTCATACTCATTCAGTTTTTTAGTTCTGAAAAAAAGTGATGATACCTACACTAAAATATTGTGCTGTGGGGAAGTTTCAGATTGAACGGAATCCTCCACAGCAGAGCAGATTATAAATATCACAAATCTCTCATCTGGCTGAGAACACATTCTAAATGTGCACCAAGAGAACAAAAAGGGTTTTAGTAGATAAATTATTCAAACAAGCACAGCTTTTCTTCTGCTCCCATTGTTCCATTTAAAAAAGTTTAAACCATGAAAGTTAATGAAAGCTGTCACCCAGTTTTCTATTTCAACCTTTTCAGCAATCAAACATGATAAAATTATACATTTAATAGAAAAATCATTTTAGATAGCATCAGAAATGCATAAAGAAATATGCACACAATATTTCTAAAAGTGCAACCGAAAAGTCCTCTCTCTAAATTGTTGAAAATGATTCTAAAGTCCCTGTTCCACTTACGTGTCCTTGGCACGCAAATTACGCGACCTCGCCGTCGCGTTGAAGCGCAAGGGCATCGTGTGGCTGTGCGGGGCCGGTCTCACTGAGAAGCGCGGAGGGGTATGGAGTTGTGCGCGTTATCGTACGGTGCTCCGAAATTTTGTAGCGAACAAAATCTTCGCACGCCACCGGCCTGTCACGTAACTGACGGCCAAAGTGGGACAGGCCAAAGACCCTGGCGCGACGCAACGTCTCACCTCCAACAGCAGCAGGCAAATGATCGTCGAACTCAGCCTGGGGCTCACGGCCGTTGCGGTCCGGATCCGCCCCCACTTCTACTCCCAGAGGGGGGCCAAGAAAATTGAAGTTAGACACAAAATGCTGGAGTAACTCAGCGGGACCGGCAGCATCTCTGGAGAGAAGGAATGGATGACATTTTGGGTCAAGACCCTTCTTTCAGACTGAAGAAGTCTCGACCCGAAACATCATCCATTGCTTCTCTCCAGAGATGTTGCCGGTCTCGCTGAGTTACTCCTGCATTTTGTGTCCATCTTCAAATGACGTCACGCGCTCCAGACGGCTTTGCGGACGAATGAAGTCGCGCGGGACTATCGCGCATCAACGCAACCACGAGGTCGCGTAACTAGCGTGCCGATGACACGTATGTGGGACAGGGGCTTAAGAAGAATGTTTTCCATGTTTTTACTTTAATGAGGCTTTAAGATTAAAATGACAATTTCTAATTTTAATATTGTATACTAATAGCAAAAAATACGTTTTTTATTAAATTTACAGAGAAATCTCTGGTAAATTCTTTAAAATATACTTAAATAAGTTAGATACTATTTCTGGGACTTCAATGCAACGATGCTTTCATCAGTGTAGGTATTGAGTATGGCAAATGCATTAGAAGAATGGAGGTAGAATTAACAAGACTCATATTTCTTTTGGCTTAACTCTGCATTTTTAGATATTAAATGTTGATTGGCCTCCTCTCAGTGATACAGAGCTTTAGTCATTTTATATTATTTAAAAAATTAAATTTATCATAAAGCCAAGCTAGGTCGTATTGATTGTTATTGTGGTTCATAGGCTGTTACTTCTCCCAGAGAAGATTAATTTTATTTTCTGAATCCATTTAGCAATTTGTATTACATGTGAAATTTGAAAATAAAAGGAGAAATTCTTGCTCCAAATAGTAATGTAGTCAAAATATAATGGAAAACATTCAGAAATAAAATATTAAGTTACATTTGAGATGAAAACTATAGTTGTGGCAAAAAAAATCTTCTCCTGCCTTCATTTCTTCCCTCACCCAACTACAACTAAACTATTATTCCAAACATATTATTGACAGAATACTTTAAAGTTTTGCTAGCTATCAAATCGAAATCACAGAGTGATCAAGGGCTAAAAAATATTCAGACTTGGTTATCAACTTCTAATCCAGATGCAAAACTGATATTGAAAATTAAAATAGAGCAGTTTCTTTAATAGGTGACCTTTTTACGCCTGGGAAATAAGCTGATATATGGTGAGGAAGAATAAAAATATAGCTCTCAGCTGACTGCAATCTCTGGGCTTGACTTAATGAAAAGCCCACCGGCACGTAGTTGATTGTTTTTACAGCACAAACAATCATGCATGTCCATGATCTGTGATTTAAGAATCGAAAAGAGGGTTAACCATAAAGAGGAAGTTTAAAAATGAAAACAAAATCATAATATGAGAAAACTAAATGTTAGATTGGTCCCAAAGGGTGTTAAACATTACATACGTTCTGGATTTTTTTTGTTTTTAATAACCTAATCCTTATCTAAGTAAAAGAATATATCTATTTGTGAAATGAGTCCTGAGGCTAACCAAAAATTATTGATGCACCTTTAAATGCCTGTGTTCGAGCTACATGTAGTTTCTTCAGTTTATCTCTGAAAAGAGCCATATAACTGAATACTATACTCGTCAAGTTAAAAACTGGATGTCTTCTGATAAATATTTGACATAGGTGATTAAAATGTTCTTGGATGCACAGGCATATAACTGAGTTTCCTTGAGCAAACAATTTAATATAACTGTCGTTGTAACACCTTAACTACTGAGTTCTGAAAATACTATTCGTGATTGGATCGGCATGACGTCTTACCAAGTAACCACATTTTTGGTTTTGTGGATTACAATATGTTATTATAATCTGATCTTTTGAACAATTTAGAAAGCAGAATTAAAGATAGTCAGAAATGATTGAAAGAGCTCAATTATTTTAACCCTGTTTTTTTTTTTAAATCAATGCTTCCTCAAACCTCTTTAGCTAAATGACATACCATGGAAATGGACAGTACTGCTCCAAAATTCCAGGGCCCAACCTAAATTTAGGATTTGAATAAGTATATGTCAAATAAACACAAGAATATTGTTCTATAATAATGCCAGTTAGAATGGAAAATAGCTCATTAAATATATCAACTGAGCATTTCTAGCAGATTTTAGTATATTATTTTTGCAAGCTCAATTATAGTTTTTTTAATATCTTAGTCATTTAATTGGCAGTTATTAAACCTGATCAGGTTGTTTTTTTGCAGTTTCCAATGACTTTTCCATAATCTAAAGCAGTAATTTAGAATATACTACATAATTGTAAAATATGAAAGAACATTCATTAATTTATTTAAAAACTCAATTGTAGAAGAAATTATACTACCTTTCTGAAAATACGGTAAATGATAAAAGTTCTTTATATATCTCAATTGTGACAAAACCAGGCCCAAAAATGGGTGTTAAGTAAAATTATTAACTGTACCATTTTCGTTACATTGTTACTGAATCTCAGTATTTAATTTCTCATTTACTATATTTTAAATTCTATTTCCGTGATAAAAAAAAGCATTTTATTACTCTTCACTTCCACACAAGAACTTGTATAATCTTCTGAACTGCATAGTTATCATCCGATGATGTATAATAAAGCCTGCTTCAAATAGAAATGCCTGACAAAATCCCAAAGCAGCAGAAATAGCACAATGTTGCAAAAAACGTTATGTAACAATTTTCTTACTGAAATTATCAAAAATGACACCAGATTCTCTCAAGACACTGATAACCAACTCATTAATTTCCACATTCCCTTTCAAATCTCATCCCAGACTGCAACTTTCCCTTACCACCCAGATCACCAAGTTATTTAACAGGTAGCTTACTGCTAACCCTAGAATTTCACACAATACTAACAGTACGACTTTGAAGACGCCACCCACGGTTTGAAATATTCCATAAGACAATCCACAAAAGCTGCTGCATTTTAAGCTGTCTCTTTTGTTTTTAGCATACTTCTCTTTTTATTGCTGAACATCCAGCATGATCCAATTCAGACTTCATAATTTTCTCTTCAATTGACATTTCATCTTCATTTTTGATAGCACCTCCTTGACACAGCTCCTTTAGTGCTTTTTCAATTTCAACATGCTTGACCAAAGCCCCCAAGGAAAATTTTGGCAAGGTCATCTGCAGTGCACACCAGAGAGCAGTGCGAGCCTTTCGTGTTGAAATGGTTAGGTCTTTAATAGCAGCTGCCAGGGCCAAAACATCTAAACACAATTAAAAAAAAACCTTAACAGGAGAGGGTTAGAAGTTATCTATAGACAGTATGTTACATGGTGAGACAATGAAGCAGAATCGCTTTAGTAGTCAATATATTCAAGTATTAACTAGTCAGGTGGTAAAAAAAATCAAAACATTTACTTTGGTCAATAGGCACCCCATGTATGAGTAAAAACAGCTATTGTGTTATTATAGATGGAAGTTTCTCAGCTATTATTTTTTTCTATCTCAGTGTTTCATGAGCTAAACATAATATGTTGGCCTCGGATTCAATTTAAAAAGTAAAATAATGATAACAAAACAAACTTTATTTAAGTGTTTTATAAGATGATGAATCAAATATGAATGCATGCCAAAGTACAAGGGAACATTAGGGGATTTGGCCACAGTTAGTTTAAGAGAAGCTATAAGCAGCATCGTAAAGGGAGGAACATTAGGAAAAATGATAAATCTAGGGAGTGATTTCCAGAGCTAAGGAACTTCAGCTGATGATATAGTTGTGAGCTGGTGCTGTGATTACTTATATTTGGATATTAATTGGCCAGAATTAGAAATGCACAGATAACCTAGACTTAAAGAATTTGAGGAGAATGGAGATAGAAAGGGTGGGATCGAGGGATTTAAAAATATGGGTGAAAATTTTAACATCAAGTATGATTAAGCCAAGACAGTTTTAGCAACAAGCACAGATACATCAAGCATAACTCATCTCAGGTTCAAATATTTCACTAAGGTTACAAACAGAGTGATTTATTTTCAAATAGTTTCTTAGAGGAGAAAAAAAGTCAGTTAAGGATTATTTAATTGATATGCTCAAATAGCATGAGCGAGGTGCATCTGAACAATCTGTCCTGTCGAGCTGTCAAAATGTTTTGCCATGTGTGATGAAGGTAATGCCCTTTTGATATTAGAAATTGAACAAGAATGAGAGCTTATGTCAACAATGGATCATTCAATTCTGTTTTATTAACATTGGAAGCATGTAAACAGAGACCTGGAATTAATATACTGTGAAGGAAGGAACTGCAGATGCTGGCTTACAGATAGACACAAAATACTGGAGTAGCTGTAGCATCTCTGGAGAAAAGGAATAGGTGACATTTCGGGTCGAGACCCTTCGTCAGACTGAGTCACAGGGGAGAGGGAAACTAGAGGTATAAAAAGGTACAAAGAACAAATGTCATATCTTTAGTTTTCCTTTCCCCTGACTCTCAATTTGAAGAAGGGTCTCGGCCCGAAACGATACCTATTCCTTTTCTCCAGATATGCTGCCTGACCCACTGAGTTATTCCAGCAATTTGTGTTTATCTTTAATATACTGTGAACTACTTACCCTTGTCATCATTGTAGCGAGGTGCTCCTTGTCTCTGACGATTTGCAGCATTAATTATTTCATCTTTACGACGTGCTTGTGTGACGTGAATAGTTTCCAAATGGCAATCGAGAGTTGTAGATATATTAGCATAAACTGGACAACTTTGGAGACGTTCCATCTTGCCAAACAAAGTCAATACCTGCCGTGCAATTCAAATATAATCTAAAACACTCAGACATTTCTTAGTGAACATATTATTCTCTTGGTGGAGAATGTAATCCTGATGAGCACTACAATGATAAGTATTTATCTATACAATTTGTCTTTGGCCTCTAATTATTCAATAAAGCAACGTCACTGACTTTTTCTCAAGCATCAAAAGCCCTTTTTACCAGATTTTTAAAAGAACAAAGGGCGGTACAGTGGTGCAGCGGTAGAGTTGCTGCCTTACGGTGCTTACAGCGCCAGAGACCCGGGATCGATCCCGACTACGGGTGCTGCCTGTACAGAGTTTGTACGTTCTCCCCGTGACCGCGTGGGTTTTCTCCGAGATCTTCGGTTTTCTCCCACACTCTAAAGACGTACAGGTTTGTAGTTTGGTTGGCTTGGTATAAGTGTAAATTGTCCCTAATTTGTGTAAGATAGTGTTAATGTGCGGGGTTCGCTGGTTGGTGCGAACTCGGTGGGTCGAAGGGCCTGCGCTGTATCTCTAAACTTAAAGTTTCCGCGCTGTATCTCTAAACTTAAACTAAACTAATTTCCAAATGTTACCATGCATGGCAAATAAGAGAATAATTTGACTAATTTGCTAGAGACAAAATTGAGGGCAATATTGCAGAGAAAGGCCAGAATCTTCCAATCCTTGAACACGGAATTTTCGCTGGGGAAATGAAAATGCTTCAGATATAATGATGGGAAAGCATCTTAGTGTAATTTGAGACTTTAAAAGAAACTGTTAACATACCTACGAGATGAATGCACCAAAATCTATGAAGATGGGAAGACAAACTGAGAAGATTAATAGAAAAAGGAAATAGAGATTTTTTTTTAATTTGTGAGAGTAAAAAAGTAAGAAATTATGAGAAACTTTTATGACTTTTATGAGAAAATGATCAGAACAGGTCCATGGAAGAGAGGCTATAAAAATTATACAACCTATTAGAGAAATTGAGAATAGTTTATTAAAAAGTCAATATGAAGAAGTTGGTTACTGAACTACAGAATAAAGTACATCAATTTAAAGCAACTAGAGTTAGAGACAATGGACAATAGGTGCAGGAGTAGGCCATTCAGCCCTTTGAGCCAGCACCGCCATTCAATATGATCATGGCTGTTCAATCACAATCAGTACCCCGTTCCTGCCTTTTCGCCATATCCCCTGACTCCGCCCCCTTTAAGAGCTCTATCTAACTCTCTCTTGAAAGCATCCAGAGAATTGGCCTCCACTGCCTTCTGAGGCAGAGAATTCCACAGATACACAACTCCCTGCGTGAAAAAGATTTTCCTCATCTCCGCCCTAATTCTTAATCTGTGGCACCTGGTTCTGAATTCTCCCAATATTGAGAACATGTTTCCTGCTTCTAACGTGTCCAATCCCTTAATAATCTTATATGTTTCAATAAGATATCCTTTCATCCTTCTAAATTCCATAGTATACAAGCCCAGCCGCTCCATTCTATCAACGCATGACAGTCCCGCCATCCCGGGAATTAACCTTGTGAACCTACACTCCCTTAATAGAAAGAATGTCCTTCCTCAAATTTAGAGACCAAAAGTGCACAATACTCCAGGTGCGGTCTCACTAGGGCTTGTACAACTGCAGAGAGACCTCTTTGCTCCTATACTCAACTCCTCTTGTTATGAAGGCCAATATACCATTAGCTTCCTTCACTGCCTGCACTAATCGTTGTATCTTTTATCCCTTATCTGTGCACTGCTTGATTGTATTCATGTATAGTCTTTCTTTTTGGATAGACACAAAAGCTTTTCACTTTCAAATTTTAATGAAACCTCACAATAAATGTAGTTCATTTGTTTCACGTGTAACGAGGAAAACCGAGGAGCGTTTCTTTGGTATGTGACAATAATAAACTAAACTAATAATCCTCTACGAGATCACCCCTTAGCTTCTTACACTTTAGGGGAGAAAACTCCCAGCAAATGCATCCTCTCCTTATCATTCAAATCCCCCTATGCCAGTAATATTTTCATTAATCTTCATTGCAGCTTTTCCAACTTAATGACATCCTTTCAATTGCTGGGGAACCAGAACTACACATAATACTCCAAGTGTGGTCTCACAAACGACTTGTATAGTTGTAATAGACATCCCAACTTCTGAACACAATGCCCTGACCCACGAAGGAAGTATGCCAAATGCCTTCTTCACCATCCCGATTACCTGTGTCACCTTTTTCAGGGAACCTTGTACATTCAGTCATAGAAAATGAACCCTGAATGAAGAACGTTTTTCTAATATTCATCGCCTTTCATTGAATAACAGTGTGGGATTGGGTAAAATCCAAGAGTTATTGTAGATTATTCAATAATAAACACTTATCTGCCATCCTCATTTTAACTGAGCTATTTAAATTTTTAATTACACATTCAATGTGAATTTTATGTTAATATTACACTAGGTAATCAATTAAGATTAGGAGAACAAGTAAAACAACAAAAATTGTGGATAAAAACAAAACACAAAAATTATGATAAAAAAATCAAAACCTACCCTTGCTTGTTCACGTAACTGATCAACAATCAAACGATCTACTCTTGAGGGATTGGAAGGCAGACGAGGTATAGCAGCATTGTTTGAACTGGACACTCGCTTTCCAGGAAAGTTTCTTGCAAGCTCAGCTTCAGTCTGATTAAAAAAAGTAAAATAAAGGAGAAAAATTAAATCATTGCTTTGCTTGCCTGATGAGCCTGTTGTAATTTGTAGAGAAAGTTAGGGATATAAAATTTGCTAATAATAATAATGTGTTCGAGAATTATAATTGACAAACTACAAATAATTGTGGTGAAATTTAGATGTGTGGAATCATATAATTTTGGAATGGGAATAGAGTAAGGAGGGGGCATCACAAAATAACTTTCTAAAATTATAATTACCAATATATAGGTGAAGAAAAAGATATTGAACTCCAGTTGTGGGTCTTTAAAACTTAAAAATAGAAATAACCAAAAAAAGGTATGTTGAGACTTAGATATATGGATAGCAAAAATGCAAGGGACCCATATTTAATATTTCCAAAACATGGTTTGCCTCAATTTAGAATATTATTTGATTGCCTTAAAAAATGCAGTTCACTAAATAATTTGTTCATTCTTTCACAATGTTAAACAACAATTAAGATTTTCATGGTAAAATTGTGATTAAAGGACATATAAATAATATAAATATACAGGCTGGCAGTAAAATACACAATGTCATTTCAACAGGTGAGTTGATCATGGGGAACAAGGATATGGCGGACCAATTGAATAACTACTTTGGTTCCGTCTTCACTAAGGAAGACATAAATAATCTGCCGGAAATAGCAGGGGACCGCGGGTCAAAGGAGTTGGAGGAATTGAGTGAAATCCAGGTTAGCCGGGAAGTGGTGTTGGGTAAATTGAATGGATTAAAGGCCGATAAATCCCCAGGGCCAGATAGGCTGCATCCCAGAGTACTTAAGGAAGTAGCTCCAGAAATAGTGGATGCATTAGTAATAATCTTTCAAAACTCTTTAGATTCTGGAGTAGTTCCTGAGGATTGGCGGGTAGCAAACGTAACCCCACTTTTTAAGAAGGGAGGGAGAGAGAAAACGGGGAATTACAGACCAGTTAGTCTAACATCGGTAGTGGGGAAACTGCTAGAGTCAGTTATTAAAGATGGGATAGCAGCACATATGGAAAGTGGTGAAATCATTGGACAAAGTCAGCATGGATTTACAAAAGGTAAATCATGTCTGACGAATCTTATAGAATTTTTCGAGGATGTAACTAGTAGCGTGGATAGGGGAGAACCAGTGGATGTGGTGTATCTGGACTTCCAGAAGGCTTTCGACAAGGTCCCACATAAGAGATTAGTATACAAACTTAAAGCACACGGCATTGGGGGTTCAGTATTGATGTGGATAGAGAACTGGCTGGCAAACAGGAAGCAAAGAGTAGGAGTAAACGGGTCCTTTTCACAATGGCAGGCAGTGACTAGTGGGGTACCGCAAGGCTCAGTGCTGGGACCCCAGCTATTTACAATATATATTAATGATCTGGATGAGGGAATTGAAGGCAATATCTCCAAGTTTGCGGATGACACTAAGCTGGGGGGCAGTGTTAGCTGTGAGGAGGATGCTAGGAGACTGTAAGGTGACTTGGATAGGCTGGATGAGTGGGCAAATGTTTGGCAGATGCAGTATAATGTGGATAAATGTGAGGTTATCCATTTTGGTGGCAAAAACAGGAAAGCAGACTATTATCTAAATGGTGGCCGACTAGGAAAAGGGGAGATGCAGCGAGACCTGGGTGTCATGGTACACCAGTCATTGAAAGTAGGCATGCAGGTGCAGCAGGCAGTGAAGAAAGCGAATGGTATGTTAGCTTTCATAGCAAAAGGATTTGAGTATAGGAGCAGGGAGGTTCTACTGCAGTTGTACAGGGTCTTGGTGAGACCACACCTGGAGTATTGCGTACAGTTTTGGTCTCCAAATCTGAGGAAGGACATTATTGCCATAGAGGGAGTGCAGAGAAGGTTCACCAGACTGATTCCTGGGATGTCAGGACTGTCTTATGAAGAAAGGCTGGATAGACTTGGTTTATACTCTCTAGAATTTAGGAGATTGAGAGGGGATCTTATAGAAACATACAAAATTCTTAAGGGGTTGGACAGGCTAGATGCAGGAAGATTGCTCCCGATGTTGGGGAAGTCCAGGACAAGGGGTCACAGCTTAAGGATAAGGGGGAAATCCTTTAAAACCGAGATGAGAAGAACTTTTTTCACACAGAGAGTGGTGAATCTCTGGAACTCTCTGCCACAGAGGGTAGTCGAGGCCAGTTCATTGGCTATATTTAAGAGAGAGTTAGATGTGGCCCTTGTGGCTAAGGGGATCAGAGGGTATGGAGAGAAGGCAGGTACGGGATACTGAGTTGGATGATCAGCCATGATCATATTGAATGGCGGTGCATGCTCGAAGGGCCGAATGGCCTACTCCTGCACCTAATTTCTATGTTTCTATGTTTCTATTAGTTTAGAGATACAGCGCAGAAACAGGCCCTTCGGCCCACCAAGTCCGTACCAGCTGAGAATGCAAGTTATCTGAAGTTTCTAAATTTGATACTGACCCAGGCTATGGCATGTCTAGATGGAAAGCAAGGTGTTGTTTCTCAATCTTACTTTTGGCCTTGTTTATATTTAGTTTTAGTTTTCGAGATACAGCGCTGAAATAGGTCCTTCGGCCCACTGAGTCCACGGCGACCAGAAATCATCCGTACACTAGTTCTATCCTACACACCAAGGACAATTTACAGAAGCCAATTAACTATCAAATCAGCACATCTTTGGAATGTGGGAGGAAACAAGAGGATTTCAGTATAGGAGTTTCATAACAAGAGGATTTCAGTATAGGAGTAAAGAGGCTCTTCTACAGTTGTATAGGGCTCTGGTGAGACCACATCTGGAGTATTGTGTACAGTTTTGGTCTCCTAATTTGAGGAAGGACATCCTTGTGATTGAGGCAGTGCAGCGTAGGTTCATGAGATTGATCCCTGGGATGGCGGGACTGTCATATGAGGAAAGATTGAAAAGACTAGGCTTGTATTCACTGGAGTTTAGAAGGATGAGGGGGATCTTATAGAAACATATAAAATTATAAAAGGACTGGACAAGCTAGATGCAGGAAAAATGTTCCCAATGTTGGGCGAGTCCAGAACCAGGGGCCACAGTCTTAGAATAAAGGGGAGGCCATTTAAGACTGAGGTGAGAAAAAACTTTTTCACCCAGAGAGTTGTGAATTTATGGAATTCCCTGCCACAGAGGGCAGTGGAGGCCAAATCACTGGATGGATTTAAGAGAGAGATAGATAGAGCTCTAGGGGCTAGTGGAGTCAAGGGATTTGGGGAGAAGCCAGGCACGGGTTATTGATAGGGGACGATCAGCCATGATCACAATGAATGGCGGTGCTGGCTCGAAGGGCCTAATGGCCTCCTCCTGCACCTATTTTCTATGTTTCTATGAAACTGGAGCACCCGGAGAAAATCCATGCGGTCACAGGGAGAACATACAAGGTCTGTGACAGATGGGTCAGCGTAGCAGTGCAAATGAGAACAGGAAGCTCAGACTCATAAACTGAATCTAGGTAGACACAAAACGATGGAGTAACTCAGCGGGTTACTCCAGCTTTTTGTGTCTATCTTCGGTTTAAACCAGCATCTCCAGTTCCTTCTTACACAAACTAAATCTAGGTGTTCTGCAAGGCGGTCACTCACTGTGCACATGGTTTCCCTAATGTAAAGACCACATTGTGAACAATGAATGCAGTGTGTAAGATGGGAAAATGTACAAGAATTTCTGCTTCACCTTAAGAACTGTTCAAATTCCTGGCTGGTGGGCAGGGAAGAGGTAAAAGGACCGGATAAGCAGGGAAGTAATTGATGGGGCTGGACAAGTGAACCTGGGAGTTGCAAAGAGAATGGTCCCTTCAAACTGCTGAAAGCGAACAAGGGAAAGAAGATATGCCTGGTGATGGAATCTGGTTAAACTAGTGGAAATTGCAAATAATTATCTGTTATCTGTGGATCGGGTGAGTGGAAAGTGAGGCAAAGGAAACTCCACCATTGCTCTGGTCTGAAAGTGAGGGGGCATGGGCAGTTAGTGATAAACTATATAAATGCAAGGTGTTATAAATTATTTCTCTTTCCAAAGATACTGAGTGTTTTCAGCATTACGATTTTATTAGGTTGGTTTTGCAGTGAACGCCATCTCTAAAGTGCCTAAACTCATCTCTTGAAATGCTTTAAGCTGGAAAAGAACAATTTTGTAATGTTTTTGATTAATTAATATCTGTCATGAATTAAGGTAAATTACAAAAGGTACAATACAAAAAAAAACTCAAAAAACAAATGACAAATAAATGGTGTTTTACTTTCAAATATGAGGGGAGTAGATAGGGTGAGTATGAAAAGTATTTTACCAAAAGTAGGGGACTCAAGAACCAGAGGATATAGGGTTATGGAGAGAGGGGAAAGATTAATATGAAGCTGAATGGCACCTTTTTCTATACAAAGAGTGGAGAGTATATGAAACGAGATGCCAGAGGAGACAGCTGAGACAGGTACTATAACAACATATAAAAGACATTTAGACAAGTGCATGAATAGGAAAGTTATAGAGGGATATGTGCCAAACGCAGACAGGTGGGACAAGAGTACCTGGGGCATTTTGGTTGCCATGGACATGTTGGGCTGAAAGGTGGGTTTCCATGCTGTACGATTTTGTGACTCTATAACTTGGCAAGATGCAAGAAATAATTTTATTTAAGATTTTATAGCGTATACCTATACAGCCTCTGACTACACTGCAATGCCTTTCCTGAAAATAATTTAGTGCTAAGGAAATAAACTTAAATAATGCAGGCAGAAATGGAGATTAACTTCTGCTTTACCTTTTTCCTCTCTTTTTCCAAAGCTCGCCACTGGTCATAACATTCTTCCAATCGAATGTGAAGTTCATTTGCCGGGCCACTACGATTCTTCATAGGTCTGTATTTGGAAAATGGTGGTGGAAATCCAAAGTAGGGTGTGGTCATATCTCCACCAAAAAAATCATTCATAAAAGGATGTAACTGATTCAAGTCATCATAATAAAATAAGTCAATTAGTTCAGGAAATGGAAATGTTGAAGGAGGAAAAGGAAAGTTGGCGTTAGAAATTCCATGGGGCCCAAATTGGGTGGAGTAGTTCTGATTTTGCTTAAAATCAGGCATCATGAATGGGAATGTGGGTACAAAAGAATGATTAACGAAATCAGATATATTGCTCCCATCTTGCTCTTGTTGTCTGCAGTAACTATTATACTGTTGGTGGTTTTGTCCAAAAGATCCAGAGTTCAAAGGATGTGGATATCCATTTTTCCGCCCTCTCTTATCATCTCTGTTGTTACTGTGTCCCTGCTTATTAGAATATCTGAAATATTTGACTGGCTCATCATTACCAACATTGTGATGTGATGTCCAATTGGTACCAAATCCACCAGAATGTTTTTGATATTGATCAATTCTGGCAGCTGAGGAATCAATGTTAAGTGTTGTACCAGGCTTTTTTTGCTCTTGTATTCTACCAACAGCAGTAGATGAACTCCAGTCATTCATGTTACTGCTAGAAAACCTGGGACATTCACCTTGCCTTAAGGATTCCATTGGAGCTGCAGCACGATAATAGTTAGGTTGAAGAACACTGGAAATTGGCAACTGTGTTGGAGTTCTGCTACTTACAGCAGCTGTAGTTGATGTTTGTGAGAGAGTTGAAATGATGTCGCCATCTTTCCTAAACACAGGACTACATTCAACAGTGGGGCTCATTGTGTTGCTATCAGACCATAACAGGTTGCTTTGGGAAGAATGAGGACTATATTCACTCCTCTGTGGCATAACCTTTGTCAAATTAATGAATTCAGATGATCTAGGAAGATCATCTAAACAATTCTGATACAGCTTTTCACAATGATTCTCAAAACTGTTTCGTAAAGTACGAGCACGATTTCCACGTTTTGGAAAGTCAGTGGCAGGTTTTCTGTTCACATCAGCAACAAAGCTATTCTCCTTGGAAAACTGCTGGCCATGGAAATCCATTTGTGAACAAGAAAAGTTTTTCTTTAGAGAACTGGCACTGAAATCTTCATGTCCTTTTTGAAATACTTGTTTCTCTTGCAACACTTTGCCCCACATTTCGCCAACATGTGAGCTGTGTCTATTTTCTGAATTCCGGTTGCAATCTTTGATCGCAAATGTTCCAACTTTATTATCTCTAAATCGGTCAGTTTTGTAGTGTTCTTTGCGTTTGTTTGTGTTATTACTACTGCAATTATTATGTAAGCTATGTATATTAAAATTGGAAAGTCCCCTCTCTGCTCCCTCATAATTTTGTAAGCAACAATCAAATTCCTTGGACTGTGAGGAAAATCCTTCTTTCTGAGGCACCATGTCATTTCGCACAATAAATGTGACATCACTGGCTTGAGAATCACACTGATTGGTATCCTTATTGAGCATGGAAACCCATGGTTCTGAAAGATTCAAACTTTGAAATCCTTGATAAAGTTCATCAGCTTTTACTTTCTCTGCCAATGTCTGAGAGTTTTCTTCATAGTATTCAGAAATATCCACATTATTTGAAATTCTTCCATTTTCCATTTTATTTTTCAAAGGTGATCCAGTACCGTCTCCATTTGCAGTCGACCAAATTGATTGAAATAACCTAGAGGACGAACCCCTGCAAGATGCAAAATAATTACACCTGAAAGACATTAACCTTTTGACGCATCAACACTGATATTACAGTAAAATGTCAATTTATTTGGTGCATTTAGCGCAAGTAGATTTTGATTAAAAAAAGCATGCTGTCCATTACATTTCTAGAGTCAGAATGAAATGAAGGCATGCTTTGCCCTTATAAATAATCTATTCTATTTCTCAGGACGGTTGGTACTAAATGTATGAATACCAATATACACCCAAATATTTCAAGCGTATCTTTCAAGAGTACCTTACAGTTTGATATTTTGAGATGATTCAGACTATCATGAAAACAATTCCACAATGGTCTGGATCTACTAGTCAGCTTTAAAAGGTACGGTGCTTGTCAATGATCACAAAATAATTTGCCCACAAAGATGTGTCAGCGGATTGCGTCTTCCCTATTCTGAAGCAATTTGGAAGCAATCAGGTGCCAGCAGAAATAATTAAAAAATCATAACAATTAATGTAAATATACACCTCCTCTACACACTTCTGACTAAACAAGTATTTTGCATGTCTACTCACCAAGGAGAAGGACATGGAGGATAGTGAGATCAGCTTGGAGTGTACTAATATGCTAGGAAAATTTGAGATTAAGGTCTCTTGAAGAACGCAAGGTGGAAACATCCCGACAGACAAATTATACAGCAAGATACACATCAATCACAGATATGTGCAGAGAAATGGCAGATGGATTGAATCTGAGCAAGTATAAGGATCGCATTTTGGAATGGCGAATGTAAGGGAAAGGTGTACAGTTAATGGCAGGACAGTTAACATTAATGTACAGAGGGAGCTTGGGATTCCAAGTCCATAGCTACCTATAAGCAACAACACAAGTAGATAAGAGAGTTAAAGAAGGTAAATGATATGTCTGCCTTCATTGGTCAGGGCATTGAGCAAAAGAGTCAGAAAGTCATGTTGCAGCTTATAAAACTTTAGTTAGGCCAAATTTTGAGTATTATGCACAGTTCTGATCACTCCATTATAGAACAAATGTAGAGGCTTTATAGGGGATTCAGAAGAGGTTTAACCAGCTGTTACCTGGAGTAGAAGTTATTAGCTATAAGGAGAAGTTGGACAAACTTGGATTGTTTTCTCTGGAGTGCCGAAGGCTGTGGGAAGTCTTAATAGCAGTTTATAAAATTAAGAGCTGTGCAGATAGGATAAACTATTATAGAGGGTATTAATGTGCAGGGGAAAAAATGTAGAGTGGTCATTTTTGCCCTGGGTGAAAGTGTCAAATACTAGAGAGTACAGCTTTTAACTGAGAAGAGGAATGTTTAAAGGGGATATACAAGGCAATTTGTTTTTAAACAAAGAGCCTGGAAACTGCCAGGAACCTGTCGCCTGGGACAGCAGTGAAAGCATATACAATAGTGGTATTTAAGAGACTTTTAGATAGTAACATTAATATGCAGGTAATGGGGAATATGGATCAAATACAAGCTGTTCAGCACAAACATCATTAGTCAAATGGCCTGTTCGTGTTTTTGTTATTCTATGTTCTGTGATCATTGATGAAACATCAGCTAACATTCTTCCCAATAAGGGTGTTGGCATACCTCACAAATGCATTAATACATATAATAGAACCAATTCAGACCCTAGAGCATTTAAAAGAATAGGTACTAAGCAAACTGCCACCACCAGTGTTGAATACACCAGCAAAGACCCCAAAGCTTGTGGACATCACTGCAATTAAATGATCACTGCATATATACCTATGCCACCACGTATAAAATAATAACAGCAAATACTGACAATTTTATCTCCATTGCAACACTAAAGTCTAATCAGTAGCAACAGAACACTATCCACAGCATTGCAAGAACAAAGATGTACTTCAGTACATATTTTTTTTTTCTTGCACGTTAATACAAGTGCTAATTAAAAATCTAGCGTTTTCCCATTTGCCCCCTCTAAAATTTCATTATATTTTTTAGAGCTTTGAAGTCAGACTAAATATAATACTATTTCAGCCTATAAATAGCAAACATCAAACATTGAATTTTAAATTAATGTAAATCTATAGTCAGCTTACCAATCAGAAAATGATTCTGGTTTTTCAGGCTCATCAAGTATGCTGGAGACCAGTCCAAATAAATCAGGAGTATTTCCCGAATCTGATAAATTAAGCTGGGCTCTGAAATGAAAACACTTATTTTACCGTACATCTACACATTTATTAAAATGAATTCCCAGTCTATGTTGCATTCATTGGTATATTTATTGTTGCATTAATCTTTCTATTCATTGTTCTGTTTGTATTTATTGCATTTATTGTTGGCATCATTACTGTATAATATTATCTCTGTAAACTTTATGCGAACAAGTAATTTAATTGCACTCTCATGCATATGACAATGAATTAATTTGAATCTGAACTAGAAATTTAGTTCATATGATTGTAAACAAATAGAAAATTAAAACTTCACATTTTCAGAATATCACCCCAGGAAATCCAGACTTTTGTTTTGCACTGGAGAAATTTCCAGGATCAGAAAAGATCATTGCAATTCATTATTCTAGCTCACAATAAAACTGAAAACTCAATTTCTTATATTGTTATATTACTGAATATTCTTATATTACCGAATATTTATTTTGAGTCAATATCATTTGTTAGGCTTTACACTATTGATGTTTTTCAATGATTAAGTTTAACTATGTCATGTAAAAATGTGTTCCTACTTGTAACTCAATTTACAATCTACTGAAGTATCAAAAACCAAAAGTGCTGGAAGAACTCAGCAGGCCAGGCAGCGTATGTGGAGAGATAAGGGCAGACAATGTTTCTGGTCTAGACCCTTCTACAAACTGATGTAGTTGAGGGAAGAAAGCTGGGAAGGGGTCAAGCAAGAATTTGCAAATGGTATGTGGTTCAGGGAAAAGGGATGATTGGAGATAATAATCAACACTGGATGGGAACTGGATACAAAAGGGTGCAACTGTAACAACTGCTAAGAAGGAAGATGAAGAATGAAATGTGGTATAATAATATACTAGGAAATTTCAAGATCGGTGCCAATATTTGGCCCTTGAAGATCATTAAATTGAATAAGCCTCCAGGGCTTGAAGGGATCTATCCCAGGTTATTGAGAGAGGCAAGAGAGAAGTTTGCTGGGTTTTTGCCAAAGACCTTTATTTTGTGTCTATCTTGGGTGTAAACCAGCATCTGCAGTTCTGTTTTACACACCTTCTCTCTCGCTACAGAGACAGAAGGAAGGTCCTGGGTGTCTGGAGAGTAGCCAATGTTGTTCCATTGTTCAAGAAGGGAAATAGAGTCAATCCATGAAATGATAGGGTGGTGAGCCTCATATCAGTGCTAGGGAAGCTATTTTTAATTTAGTTTAGAGGCCCTTTCGGCCCACCGGATCCCCGCTGACCAGCGATCCCCACATATTAACACTATTCTACACCCACTTGGGAACATTTTTACATTTACCAAGGTAATTAACATACATACCTGTACGTCTTTGGAGTGTGGGAGGAAACCGAAGATCTCGGAGAAAACCCACACAGGTCACGGGGAGAACATACGAACTGCGTACAGACAGCAGGACAGGAGGGGGAGGGTCAATTGGTATTGCAATTGAGGATTGGGATTTTTTTTCAACTCCAGTGCTGAGGGAGGCTCACGAGCTACGATCTTTGCTGAGGAGTGCTCGAATCTTACCTTCGGCAGCTGGTTGAGTTGGAGGATCACGCCTCCCGTGGGGGCTACGGGTAGGGGACGGTTGCGTTGGGGAGCAGACCCAACTTGGTCTGCACTTGGTCTAGTACCTATTAAAAGTCTGATCTTGGATGTGTATTTATTTGTGTGTCTGTGTCTGTGTGTACGTGTGTTTGCTCGTGTGTAATCACATCTTCTCGAAAAAACGACGCGGTAACGGTAAAATTAAATGCTTCTAATACACAGCAAAGTCTGAAGATTTTAAACGGCTTTGTTTCTCGCCTGTGTCTTACCTCTGTTTCGGACCATCATGAAAAGCAGCTGGAGGTATGCCATCATCAGCAAACACAGACCAATTGTTGTACAAGATCGACGGATCCACAGGTGTAGTATTGCCAATGCCATTCAACAGAGAAGTTGAGAACATTTGCTGTTCCATGTTACACTCTTAAAAATGTACCTGGTGGACAATCAAATAGATTATGATTATTAAAGTATCTATTTATTTATTTTTCAGTTATGGCAATAAATCAACAAATCAATACACATTCTTTCAATACAAGGTCATCATCAGAGATATCTTGCATAATTTGAACACTTACATGTACTCATTTAAAAATGGCAACTTGGAAATTTGAAAATTATTACAAAATGTATTAATTACTGCAGATTGAAAGCCAGATTCACACCAGACCTATTCCCTCTAGACTCCCATACTCAAGGAGACACATTCTGACTATCTATCCCCCACAGTTGTATAAACCTTTAAGGTCAGCTTTCAGCCTCTGATATTCCACTATGACGAAACCCAGTCTACCAATCTCTCCTTATAGTTACAGCCCTCAATTTGAGGCAACAACCTGGTGAATCTCTTCTGTATTCTCTTTTGCGACCACATCTCTCTATTGCTGTCAAAGAAAAGCACGGTAGCATACCTTAATGACTACCAATTAGTTTCTCTGATATCCACCATCATGAGGTACAAGAGTCGTCGATGTAGCATAGGTAGAGTTTGGGGATAGGGCCATGGTACGCCTCGAACAAAGATTGTTCAACGTACCCTTCAAAGAGGCAGGCATAGCTTGGGCCCATGCGCATGCCCATAGCTACGCCTTGTATTTGGAGGAAATGGGAGGAGTCAAACTGAAAGATGTTAAGGGTAAGGTCCAGCTCCACCATCATGAAGTGCTTTGAAAACTTGGTCATGGCACACATTAACTGCTGCCTACTAGGCAGCCTTGATCCACCAGTGCATTGACACCCCACCCCCTCCCACTTTCCCTATGTTGACCTCCTCAAAAAAATCCTTGAAAATTACTTCCATTTGATTTTATGGTATTTTGTACTGTGTATAAAATAATTCAAGAATATAATCCAAAAAGAAATGCCATAAAGAAATAATTTTCCAACAAACTTAGTAAAGGCTTTAAAGAATGAATCAGCTTTTCCTGTTACTAACACTAGATTATGTTAAATTTGATGTGATTCTTTGCACCGTTTCAGAATTTGGAACATATTTGAATGTAAAACTACTCAGAGGATTTTATTATAAAAAGTATCACAGCGCAGGAACAAACCAAAGCTAATTTAAATTTTGCGGGAAATAAACACAAAGTGCTGGAGTAACTCAGTGGGTCAGGCAGCATCTCTGGAGAAAAGGGATAGGTGACATTTCGGGTCGACACCCTTCTTCAGATTGAGAGTTAACACAAACTGATGGAATAACTCAGGAGGTCAGGAAGCATCTCTGGAGAAAAGGAATAGGTAACGTTTCCAGTCGAGACCTTTCTTCAGACTGAGAGACACAAAATACTGAGTCAACAAAATACTGCTCTTATAATTGTACAAGTTCTGTCAAAAATATATCTAGTACCATCTTGAAATGGATAACATACTCTGACTCTACCGTGACCAAGCAATGTCCATATATGCACCTCCTTGTTCTGACAGTAGTAACATCTTTCATCTTCTTTATTTTATTAAGTTTGAAAATATTTGGAGGCATCACAGTTGTTATAGTCAGGCATGAGATTCTGTTTAAATTAACTAATTGCAAAGAACCATCCAAGAACATCTGCGTTTTATCTAACTTGGGTGCCGTCACCCAAATGGTGTTTAGCGTAACAAACGAGCGAGTGCTGTGGTTGGTAATCCACGATTACTACGCACCTTTTTTGAAGTTCTGTTGAGATTGATGTGTCTAGTAACATACCAACAGAATTTCTAGTCAGAGAAAATAATGCAAGGCAATAACCTGTTAATTCTAAGCAACATTTGATTGGTACAAACTATTTTCTGTTTATCTTTCACATAACAAAACTGTATAAATCCTCTTTGGAGATACAAGAGACTGCAGATCTCAGAAACAAAGAGATAAAATAATTTGCGTATTTCAACAAGATTTGGAAGGCAACAACACAAAATGATGCATCATTCTCTTCAATTTAAAGCCAGCTTTGCAAGTTATGACACAAATGATAACTTACTGACCTGCAGCTATTAATGACTGAAGGGGGGGGGCCAAGTTGATCACCTTCTTACTGAGAAACTCAGAACCTTTTATCTCATCAGTACCATTGCTGTAGACCCAAAGAGTTACAGATTTTTAGTTGGCCTTGTTAAAGATGGAAATTAAAATGTATAAGTTAATAACTATGGCATGTTATATAAGTCTTACCAACACTAATGTTAACTCAAGAATTCCATGTGTATTAGCTGACTAGGGGGTCAAGGAAAGAGCGTTCACGTCACGACCCTGTTTCCACCAATCTTTCCACCGCCACGCACAAGAAGTGCAAGACAGACACCATTGTGCAGATGCCGAGAAGTGTGTTCAGCTCTGGCTGAACAACTTCTAATCTTGTATGTTGACTCGATAAGAATAAGAAGCTGATAAGAAATTGAATTTTACCTACATCTGTGAAAGCTATAAGGATGTTTTTGCCTTTAGACCATAAGAATGAACCTGCTTCAATGTCGTCTTCTAGTCTTTTTCAAATTCCAGATCTGAGCTTCCAGGTGCCTGTCACATTATTTCATTCCCACTCCAGCATGTCTGGCTTCATGCACTTATTCAATGAAGCCCAATGGAAACTTGAGTAACATTTCATCTTCCGACTTGGCACATTCCAACGTTCAATAATGATTTCACAATACCCACAACTAGTCTTTATAGTTTGTATTAAAACTGACTTGTTTCAAGGAAAGGCGTCTACCCTATAAGACTCCTTGCACAGATTCTAAAACAACAGAATGATAGATATTCCCAATATTCTGTTATTTTAGATTCAAGGCATCTGCAATGTTTAATATCTCGCAGTTCAATCATTTAGAAACATAGAAACATAGAAATTAGGTGCAGGAGTAGGCCATTCGGCCCTTCGAGCCTGCACCGCCATTCAATATGATCATGGCTGATCATCCAACTCAGTATCCCGTACCTGCCTTCTCTCCATACCCTCTGATCCCCTTAGCCACAAGGGCCACATCTAACTCCCTCTTAAATATAGCCAATGAACTGGCCTCGACTACCCTCTGTGGCAGGGAGTTCCAGAGATTCACCACTCTCTGTGTGAAAAAAGTTCTTCACATCTCGGTTTTAAAGGATTTCCCCCTTATCCTTAAGCTGTGACCCCTTGTCCTGGACTTCCCCAACATCGGGAGCAATCTTCCTGCATCTAGCCTGTCCAACCCCTTAAGAATTTTGTAAGTTTCTATAAGATCCCCTCTCAATCTCCTAAATTCTAGAGAGTATAAACCAAGTCTATCCAGTCTTTCTTCATAAGACAGTCCTGACATCCCAGGAATCAGTCTGGTGAACCTTCTCTGCACTCCCTCTATGGCAATAATGTCCTTCCTCAGATTTGGAGACCAAAACTGTACGCAATACTCCAGGTGTGGTCTCACCAAGACCCTGTACAACTGCAGTAGAACCTCCCTGCTCCTATACTCAAATCCTTTTGCTATGAAAGCTAACATACCATTCGCTTTCTTCACTGCCTGCTGCACCTGCATGCCCACTTTCAATGACTGGTGTACCATGACACCCAGGTCTCGCTGCATCTCCCCTTTTCCTAGTCGGCCACCATTTAGATAATAGTCTGCTTTCCTGTTTTTGCCACCAAAATGAATAACCTCACATTTATCCACATTATACTGCATCTGCCAAACATTTGCCCACTCACCCAGCCTATCCAAGTCACCTTGCAGTCTCCTAGCATCCGCCTCACAGCTAACACTGCCCCCCAGCCTAGTGTCATCCGCAAACTTGGAGATATTTGTTCTCTCCTGTTTTAAATCATCTCTCACCAGTTGCACCTCCAGACAGATCAGCTGCTTAAGTCGCAGAGAATTAACGAGTGTTCATCACCCTCTCTCAGCTGGTGCTACAACTTGTTTTATTCACTCGCTTTTTGTCAGCACCCCTCAAAACATTCCCTTTGTTCACTTCAAGTCTTAACCATGTTTCAGAAAAGTGATTTTCTAACTTATCCTAGTTTTAAGCCAAGATCATTCACCTTAAACATTAACATAGGTTTCTCTCTCCTGATTGGCTGAATATCTGCAGCAGTTTTTTTATTTTATCTCAGAATTGCCAGTTTGGCAACTTGAGTGCTGCATCATTACACCACGATGAGAAAGAGAAAAAAACAACCAACTGCACAGAAACAACATAGGCACTGAATTCAGATGCAGCAAAGTCCTAGCCCAATCAACATTGCATAGTTCTGCTCATGGAAAGGAATAAATAAATGTTTTAATAGTACTAGCAAAGTTGGTGAGCTTCAATTGTTAAATCCCAAAGACTCAATACTTTAAATCAGAGTTTTCTGATTTCTGCTGGTCATCATGCATATTAGTGACTTCACTGTCAATTTCCTGTCACATTTCCCATACAATCTCATAGAAGTGAATTGAAGTTGGAAGTGCTCGGACCTATTTCAAAATAATGGTACTTCAACGGGAAATTAATGCAAACTCTTCAAAACATACAGTGCTTTTAATGTGAATGAATCCAATTTAAAGCCAGAGAATGCATAATATTTTAGTGGTTTATAAATTCAGGTGTATTTTAACAAACATTCAATGCAATAGTCCAATCTAATAAACTGAAACAGAATATTATCAATTAGTCAGATTTGCTCTCACAATGATGCCCAGAAGAGGAATCGATTATTTTAAATGCCTAGACAAGTGGAATCAATTTTTAAAAATTATGCTCTGTACTCTTTAAATTTGTTTTGTAACTTAACATAGTTCTTTATAAACTACGAGAAAATTACATTTCTGCAGCATGTTTCTCAAAACATCCTAAAATACTTCATTGAATAGAATACCTCAAAAATGCAGTTAATTTCAAAACTAAAGAAAAATGGCAGCCAATTTCACACGCAAATCTGAACAGCAATGGAACAATAACCAGATAATTCCCACCCTGCTTCCTGTAAGGACTCTATCCCCTACGCCCATTCCTCCGTCTACGCCGCATCTGCACCCAGGATGAGATGTTCCATACCAGGGCATCGGAGATGTTCTCATGCTTTAGGGAATGGGGGTTCCCCTCTTCTCACCAGGGTCTCCTCTATATCTCGCAGCTCCGCTCTTACTCCCCATCCCCCTACTCGTAACAAGGACAGAGTCCCTCTTGTCCTCACCTTCCACCCCATCAGCTGTCGCATACAACATATAATCCTCTGACATTTTCACCACCTCCAATGGGATCCTACCACTGGTCACATCTTTCCATCTCCTTCAAAACTGCACATAATACTCTAGGTGTGGTCTCACTAGGGCTCTGTACAACTGCAGAAGGGCCTCTTTGCTCCTATATTCGATTCCTCTTGTTATAAAGGCCAACATGCCCTTCGCTTTCTTCACTGCCTGCTGTACCTGCATGCTTACTTTCATAGACTGATGAACAAGGACCCCCAGATCCCGTTGTACTTCCCTTTTTTCCGAACTTGACGCCATTTAGATAGTAATCTGCCTTCCTGTTTTTGCTACCAAAGTGGATAACCTCACATTTATCCGCATTAAACTTCAAATGCCATGCATCTGCCCACTCCCCCAACCTGTCCAAATCACCTTGCATTCTCATAGCACAGTTCACACTGCCACCCAGCTTTGTGTTATCTGCAAATTTGCTAATGTTACTTTGAATCCCTTTATCCAAATCATTGATATATATTTGATATATATATTGTAAATAGCTGCGGTCCCAGCACCGAGCCTTGCGGTACCCCACTAGTCACTGCCTGCCATTATGAAAGGGACCCGTTAATCCCTACTCTTTGTTTCCTTGTCCATTTTCCCAGTCCTTCGATTTTTCCAGATCTGCAGTTCTTTCTTAAACAGATAATTTGTTTCAATAGGTAGACAAAAATGCTGGAGAAACGCAGCGGGTGAGACAGCATCTATGGAGCGAAGGAAAAGATAGGTTTCAATCATTTAGTTGGCAGTAGATAATTATCCTTCAGAACATTTTTTTAAATGGCATAATGGAAACTTTTACCCGAAAGAGAGGAAAGGATCAGTTCAATACGTCATAGATTGCAGCATTCTCTTAATAATGCACTGAAATGTGAACTGAGATTGTGTTTATTTCTGGAGAGGGATAAACAGTAGAGACCTAATTGTTCAAGTAAATTGACCAAGAGTTGTTTCAAAATTGTTATAATGTTCAATTTGAAATTTTACCTGATTTATAGTTTTAGATTACATAGTCTAAAATAAATAAACACACAATTAAAAGTTTGTGTCTTGTTTAACTGCAGGTAGCAACCCGATGTCCTAGGTTACAGACTAGGTGTCAAAACAGAGCGCAGCAATGCTTGTGCCAAGCAACAACCAGTTATCATCTAATCCAACGATTTGAAAAGATGAAACCAAATCCAAATAAGCCTTGAATTTACTAAAGGAAAATACAAACACCTAGACAACAATGTGAGCTAATTAAGCCAGTGCTTGTATGAATTGTCTCCATGTCAAGGCTTCCTGCCACAACATTACTGAAAAAAAGATTGAGGTCAGTCATGAATGGTATTCGTTTTAGTTTATTATTGTCAAAATACTTTGCTTTGCGTGCTATACAGTAAATCATACCATACATCGTGGATGAGCCCTTTGGGACCAGCGACCACTGTTCCATTAGGTTTAAGATAATTATGGATAGGGACGGAGCGGGCTGCCGAGTTAAAATGCTAAATTGGGTTAAGGCCAACTTTGAGGGTATGGGACAGGATCTCGCTCAAGTTGATTGGAGAAGGTTGTTTGATGGAAAAGTGGAATGATTTTAAAAGTCTGCTGACAATTGTTCAGGACATGCACGTCCCTGTAAGAGTAAAGGTCAGGGCAGGCAAACGTAAGGAAGTCTGGATGAGGGAGGTTGGCTTTGGTCAAGAGAAAAAAGGAGGCATGATACAGATATAGGCAGCTGGGATCAAGTGTATCCCTGGAGGAGTTTCAGGAACTAAGGAGTAAGCTTTTGGCATATTGGCCTTCATTAGTCAGAGCATTGAGTATAGAAGTTGGGAGGTCATGTTGCAGTTATATAAGATGTTGGCGAGGTCGTATTTAGAATATTGTGTTCAGTTTTGGGCACCATGTCAGGCTGGAAAGGGTGCAGAGAAGATTTACGAGAATGTTGTCAGGATGCAAGAGCCCGAGCTATAGGGAGAGGTTGAGCAGGCTAGGTCTCTATTCCTTGGAGCGCAGGATGATGGGTGATCTTAGTGTACAAAATCATGAGAGGAATAGATCGGGTAGATGCACAGAGTCTCTTGCCCACAGAAAGGGAATCAAGAACCAGGGGACATAGGTTTAAGGCGAGGGGGGAAAGATTTAATAGGAGCCCGAGGGGTAACGTTTTCACGCAAAGAGTAGTAAGTATACGGAACGAGCTGCCAGAGGAGATCGTTGAAGCAGCTACTATCGCAACATTTAAGGAACACTAGACGAAGTGGGGTTCCATGTTCACACGGGAGGGCTGGTCCCCAAACACAATATTCCACCTCTCCACCAATTCCAATATTGATGGCCAGTGGGGGAAGCTTTCAGGAGCGCTAGTATGGGTGTTGTGGGCCGAAGGGACTGGTTTCCAGAGGGCAAGTATAGACATTGTGAACCAAATGGATTCTTGGGCTGGCAGCTCAGTCACTCAGGCCTGGTGGGCTGGCAGCTCAGTCACTCAGGCCTGGTGGGCTGGCAGCTCAGTCACTCAGGCCTGGTGGGCTAGCAGCTCAGTCACTCAGGCCTGGTGGGCTGGCAGCTCAGTCATTCAGGGCTGGTGGGCTGGCAACTTACTCACTCAGGGATGGTGGGCTGGCAGTTCAGTCACTCAGGGCTGGTGGGCTGGCAGTTCACTCACTCACGGCTGGTGGGCTGGCAGTTCACTCACTCACGGCTGGTGGGCTGGCAGTTCACTCACTCACGGCTGGTGGGCTGGCAGTTGATTGACTCACGGCTGGTGAGCTGGCAGTTCACTCACGGCTATTCCTTGAAATTTCATTTCAAGCAGAGTGCAGGCCACCAAATTCAAATGCAATTTCATACCCTTTCAAGCAGAGTGCAAGCCACCAAATTCAAATGCAATTTCATACCCTTTCAAGCAGAGTGCAGGCCACCAAATTCAAATGCAATTTCATACCATTTGGGCTTTATACTCCTGGCCCCCTGTAAGGGGCGTTACCTTCATCATGGTGATTGACAGGCGAGAGGACCAATTTGCTGATCTTAAGATTTTTTAAACATTCATAACTTTTTTATTTTTCATCGATCTGAAAAATCCTCAGGGCTGCCTCAGCAGGGGAGGACTGTGAGTAAGATGGCCAAAAATCACAGCGGTATAATATAGCGTTTTTTCTAAAATAAATATACAGCGCAGACAGGAAATGGTCAAGATGAGACTTTTAGTTATATAGATAGATTTAGACATGTACATGGATAGGACCAGTTTAGTGGGATATGGCCCAAATGCAGGCAGGTGGGACTAGTGTAGATGGGACATGTTGGCCGGTGTGAGCTAGTTGGGCCAAAAGGCCTGTTTCCACGCTGTGAGACTCTATGACTCTACATGTAAGGCAGTGCAAAAGAGTAAACAAATGGTGCAGTAAATAAACAGAATGCCCATACAATTGAATAGTTAGGAGTCAATATTGATCATGGCAGTTGATGAACTGCAATAGGTATGGTTTATATATTTTTTTATTTTCTATTGATAGGAAGCTAGTTGCATACATTAAGCTATTGCAATTAGAAATAATCTACAGAGTATACATATTGTTTCTTTATTCTCAACAAACTCCAATAAACCAGAAGATCTCAAAACGAAAGAAAATCTCCAGGGATGATGCAACTCAGGAGTTTAAGAATCACAAAACATCAAACATCTAAGGAAGAAGGGTTTTGGTCCGAAACGTTACCTATCTCCTTTGCTCCATAGATGCTGCTGCACCCGCTGAGTTTCTCCAGCATTTTTGTGTACCTTCGATTTTCCAGCATCTGCAGTTCCTTCTTGAACACAAACATCTAAATTGTCCATTTTCATAACAATGTATGTATGGTTTGGGGGTGAGGATGTGGAGGGGGGGAAAGAGGGAAAATATATGACCTCAGGGCATTGAAAGGACTTTGAAGGTAATTAGTGGCCACAAGGAACTGCAGATGCTGGTTTACATTTTTAAAAAGACACAAAGTGCAACAAAGACACAAAGGCAACATCTCAGAACATGGATAGGTGATGTTTCGTATTGGGACCCTTCTTCAGGCCGATTGTTGTGGGGGTGAAAGCTGGAAGAGAAGTCTGGCAAGTGATTGGTTGAAGCAGATGAGGAGAATTGGATTGGCAGATGGTTGGACAAAGGCCAGGGATGAACAGACAAAAGGCTGTGAGATAAGGAGGGAAGAGGTGTGAAATGTGAAGCCAGTGAACGGGAAAAAGATAGAAGTGGACAGGGAAGATGGATTGTGGAAGAGATTGATGTGCATCCAAGTGTGACATATGGAAAAGAGGGGAGGGGAACGGGTGATGTTTGTTGTTTAGTTTCCTAAAATTGAAATATTCCATGTTTATACCATTGGGTTGCAAGGTATCCAAGCGGTATGTGAGGTGCTGGTTCGCCAGTATGCATGTGGCCTCACTCTGGCAATGGGTAGTGGGAAGAAAGAAAGAAAGGTCAGTGTGGGAATGGAAAGGGGAATTAAAATAGCTAGCAAAGGGGAGGTCGAACAGGCGTTGGATCAGCCACAAGTATTCAACAAAATCGTTACCTAGTCTATGCTTTATCTCGACAATGTAAAAGAGGCCACATCAGAAGCACTGAAGTAGATTAAGTTAGAGGATGCGAATCTGTCTCACCTGGAAAGGCTGCTGGGGTCCCTAGATGGATGCAAGGGAGGAGGTAGAGAGGCAGGTGATACACCTCTTGTAGTTACAACCTGTAATACAGGTGAAAGTACCAGAGGAAGGGAGGGTTTGTGTAGGAACAGGTGAGTGAACCAAGGAGTTGCAGACGGAGGAAAGCGGTGGGGATGGGAAGATGTGACTGGTGGCATTATCACATTAAACGTGGTGGAAATTTCGGAGAATTATGTGCTTGAAGCTGGTGGGGTGAATGGTAAAGACCAGTAAAACTCTATCTTTAGCGGGACAAGCAGCATCTCTGGAGAGAAGGAATGGGTGACGTTTCGGGTCGAGACCCTTCTACAGACTGAGTTACTCCAACATTTAGTGTCTACCTTCAATTTAAACCAGCATTTGCAGTTCTTTCCTGCACAAAACTCTATATTTGTTCCGTGTAGGGGTGAGAGGGGAGTCAGGAAATGGGGAAGCAAGAACAGAACTAAGGGGAGGGGGGATACAGAGAACATGCGGGTGAGGGATCCATCTACGAAAACAGTGGTGAAACCACATTTTACTTTTGAAAGGTGTTAAAATCCGCATCTTGTGAGCAGATGTGGCAAAGACAGAGAAATTGAGAGTTGGGAATGGCATTTTTGCAAGAATTGTCCATTTCCGAGAGGAGGAAGAGAGACTAGATGGAAAACTACCCCACCCCCCATCCCATCCTCTTCCACATATCCTTTTACTGATTTCACATCTCTTCTCTCCTTATCACGCAGCCTTTTGTCTTTTCGTCACTGGTCTTTGTCCAACCGTCTGCATTCCAACCCCCACCCCGCCCACCTCTATCAACCTAACACTTGCCAGGCTTTAGATTCTCCCACCACCTCTCTTCGATCATTCACCTCTCCTACCATCTGAAGAAAGATCCCGACCTGAGCATTGAAGATTGGAAAGCCCGTATGCATGATTAAGTATGTCCAAGGGCATTGTGGGAAGCCAGTAAAGAAATTGCAGAAGTAGGCAGATAATTTGCATTATCTTTAGCTACGGGTGAAATTTTGGAAGATTGGGAGTTAATAATGCACCTTTATTAAAGGGCTGCCAGGTCAGATCAGGGATCTATAAGCCAGTGAACCCAACATAAGTTGGAGGGGACTCCGAGGAACAGAATCTACCAGCATTTGGAAAGGCAAGGACTCATCAGCGATAATCAACTTGAATGTGTGTATGAAAAATTGTGCCCCTCAAATTAGAGTGCTTTTCTTTGGAAACGCTGACCAAGAGAATTGAGCAGGGCAGTGGATGAGCGGGGCAGTGTATGCTGTCCACAATGACCCGGTGCAGGGATTAGTTCTGGGTCTACTGTTGTTAGTCATCTATATTAACAATTTGGATGACAATGTTGTTAATATGGTTTCCAAATGACACCAAAATCAATGGTGGACATCGTCGAAGGTTATCTAAAATTACAACAGGATTTAGGTGAACTAGGGACTGGGATAAGAAATGGCAAATGGAATTTAACTGTGACAAGTGTGAGGTCTTGCATTTTGTAAAGATAAATCAGGCTGGATTTACTTAGCAAATGGTTGGGCCCTGAAGAGTGGTGTAGAACAGAGACACCTAGGGGTTCAGGTACATAATTCCCTGAAAAGTGGCAACACAGGTTGACAGGATGGTGAAGAAGGCATATGGACCACTTTGGCTCATAGGACAGGGTACTGATTATAGGGGTTAGGACGTCATGTTACAACTGTACACGTCATTGGCTAGGACTGAGTTCATTGGAGGATTAAAGGTTGACAGATGACCTTATGAAGTATAAAATCATGTGGTGCGTAGTTAAGTGGATGGTCAGTCTTTTTCCTCAGGTAGGAGTCATAAACTAAAAAGCATAGGTTTAAGGTGAGAGGGATTTTTTTTTAAATGGAACCCAAGGAGCAAGTTTTTCCTTACAGTGGTTGTTGCGTATATGGAATGATCTGTCAGAGAAGCTGTAGAGGTGGGAACAATTACATCATTGAAAAGGCATTTAGACAGATAAATAGATGGGGCAGTTTTAGAGGGATATAGGCCAAACGGGGCAACAGACATCTTGCCTCGCATGGGTGAATTGGACCTATGACTCCTTCATAGGTGACAGATACAGATTTAGGAGGAAATACTGCTTGCTCTTCTAATTTTCTACATGACAGATGGACCCTGAAGGTTCATATAAAAGTTAGATTATATTTCGTGGCAGTAGCTCAATGTCTGATACTTCTTGCAAAATCTCAGGCAATGGCTGAAAGTTATCCAGGTCTTACTGCATGTTTTCATGGGTTCCATCTTCAGGGAAGAATGGAGGGTGGGGGGGAGATGATTGATTTCACATTTATTTCACATTAGTTTCCTGCCCATGGACAAGATTTAACCACAATAATTTAATGAATCAGGATGAAGGCACAGTGGCACAGCTAGTAGACCGTTTGGGTTTCCTCTGTGCTCCAGTGTATTTGCTCATCCTGAAGGCGTGCAGGTTGTTAAGGCAAATTGGCTACTTTAAAACACCACAATGTGTAGTAGGTACATTCTTGAATCTGGAGGGAATTGCAGGGACTGTGGGGAGAATACAGTGTGCTGGAAATTAGTGGCAGAATGTGATTGCTCTGTGAGGCGACATTGGGTTGAATTGTGTTATTCTGTGCCAAAGAGTTATAAAACAATGCAAGTGTTTGCTAACTGCAGTGGAACAGTTAGATGTGTTGATGGGCATAAAAAAGAGACAGCCAAGCTATGTGTGGATGAAACAAAAGTCAGGGTTCAATATGGATAACTGTTGCGTTGTCCATTCACTTTGGATCTGTGAAAGAAAAATTACCTTCTGAAGAGTTGAGGTGTATTAAGTTGTACAGCCTTTATCTGAATTCCATTTTTCTACCCAACATCTATGCTACTCAAATGTTGGTTAAACATATATGAACATAATTGAGGTGACCAGCCATAACCTTGTGTATTGAGGAAAGTGTGTCAAGGGCTAAAAGTTCCCCTGACATCCATTTCTGAAAAATGTAGTTTCTAAAATGTACTGAAAACTCAAATGGAATTAAACCACATAACAAGTTACATTACAAGCATATACACTGAATTTTGAGGTCTTAAAATTGTGAACAGACCCAGGAAATACAAGATTATAGTGAAAACTATTTGTGAATGCTTGTTTAATTAAGGACGTTCTAATCTCAGTAGCACATCTATCCTGAAAAATCTTGTAAGAAAACTGCATTCTACCAATCTACTTTCACAAAGTTGTATGTTAACAGGTGCACCAATACCGCTCCTCCTGACTAATTTCAAACTGATATTCAATTAATTGACGTGTGTGGCTAGCGATAAACATGACTTTGCGTATTATTTACATGGAATGAGCCGCAAATTGTTGGGGGAGAGGGGGGGTTAAAACACACACATTCTTAATCATATTTAAGGCGACTTGAATCGAGATAATTATTTTACGTTGTTATTCGACCAATTGGCAGACGTCTTGAAAACCGAATCCATTAAAAAAAACTGTGCCAGATATGATTTAAAAAAAGTCCTGCCTTCAATAAGTTGAGAGTTCAAGCGCTTTGGACAAATTAGACATTTGCAGTTGTGTTGGTTTCTCGGTCGACGTTGACGCAACCTTTACTACGCATGTTATTGTGTTTTCTGGCTGAGGAACAAGAGAAAATCTCTACGTCGTCTTCTACGTTACGCGTTTACTCACTTAAGTTGCGATCAATTGTATTTAAGTCGCCTCAGTTCGCGACGTCCATTTGCGTACAGAGCCAAGGAAAAGAGTCGCCATTAGTTCTAAACCCTCTGGGTTGCTAACAGGAAATGCACGTTCAACCCCACACACAGGAAATGGATGGATGGATGGATGGATGGTGATCCTGCCTGCGGAGCGACGTCACGGTGCACCCTCCCTCCCTCCCTCCCTCCCAATGCGGCCCGCGTTTCCAATCGTGGACAGACTCAAAATAGCAGACAGTAACCCAGCGGGACAGGCAGCATCAATGCTCTGGACAGAAGCAAAGATCCTATAGCAGAGGCTCCGCTATAGGAGCTTTGGACAGAAGGAGTGGGCCACGTTTTGCGTCGAGGCCCTTCTTCAGACTGAAAGTCAGGGGGAATGGGGACGAGAGATATAGACGATGATGTGGAACAAATGAATGAAGTTTCCTTCTTAAACACTTTGTCTACTTCACTGCGAAATGAATGAAGGATATGCATAAAATAACTGATAAATGAAACAGGCCATTGTTAGCTGTAGCTAGATGAGAACGAAAAGCTGGTGTGACTTGGGTGAGGGGAGGGTTGGAGAGAGAGGGAATGCAGGGGGTTACTTGAAGTTAGAGAAAACAATATTCATAGGCATTGCGTTAAAATTTAAAACTAAAGCTCAATTATAGCTATAGAGTGATAGTGTGGAAACAGGCCCTTTGGCCCAACTTGCCCACACCGGCCAACCTGTCCCAGCTACGCTAGTCCCACCTGCCTATGTTTGGTCCACTTCCCTCCAAACTAGTCCTATCCATGTACCTGGCTAACTGTTTCTTAAATGTTGTGATAGTCCCAGCCTCAACTACCTCCTCTGGCAGCTTGTTCCACACACATACACCACCCTTTGTGTGAAAATTGTGGGATGATATCTATGATTACCAGCACCAAAATATCTCGGACGTGGGAATTTAATATGATGGAACCACTATCCATTGATTGGGCAGCACCCGTTGAAAAATAAAGGGTTGCCATCTAACGGCAACAACCATTTGAGGAATCGAACTAATGTGCTGAGTATTTCCAGCAATATCTAATTTAGTTTCAAAAATGTTTTAGTATTTGCCAATCTTCCTAGTCTCTAGATTTGTTATTTTCATCTTTCGATATTAAAACATCGAAGCGTTTGGGAAATAGAATGTCAAAGATTATACGCTATATTATGTAACTACATTTTTTGGTAAAAAATTTGGGGGAAATGCAGTGCCAATCCTCCCCAGATTACTGTTTAAGAAGGAACTGCAGATGCTGGAAAATCGAAGGTAGACAAAAATGCTGGAGAAACTCAGCGGGTGAGGCAGCATCTATGGAGCGAAGGAAATAGGCAACGTTTCGACCCAGATTACTGCTGGGATCCGTTCATGTCAACTGTTCGTAATCTGGACAGATATCAAATTAGAAATGTAGCCACGAATCGTTTGCCAGGTTAAAACATTGAGGACATTTAGAAATCCTTATCTTCCATTAACAAATTGTTTAGAAACTGTGTAAAAGTCTTTAGTGTCCAGAAACAATAAACTTAAAAGTAGACCATTCAGCCCATTGAGCTTGCTGCACAATTTAATCAAGATCATTAATCAAGATCTTCTACAGTGGCACTATTTTCCAACAATGTACTTTCCTTGCTCCTGCTAATGTTAAGAGCAGGATTGGTATTCAAGCACCACTCAATGACATTATCAATCACCCTCTCATGTAAAGTGAACTGGTTCTGACGTTGCCCACATTTAAAATAAACAAAATATGTTTATTTTCAACAAGTGTGTGATCGCAAACAATTACAGAATGGAGTACAAGAAGGAGATAGAGAACTTAGAAACATTGTGTCAGGACAATAACAATCTCCCTCAATGTCAGCAAGACAAAAGAGATGGCTAATACTTTAGGAAGCATGGTGGAGTACATCCCCCAAAACAGCAAGTGGGAATGGTTAAGAGCTTCAAGTCCCTTGGCGTTAATATTATCAACAATCTGTCAAGGACAAGCCATGTCAATGCGACAGCCAATTAGGCGCACCAACACCTGTACTTCCTGAGGAGACTGAGAAAATTCAGCACATCCCCAATTAATCTTACAAACTTCTACAGATACACAATGGAAAGCATACTGTCAGGTTGCATCACAGCTTGGTTTGGGAACAGCTCTGTTCAAGACCGCAAGAAATTGCAGAGAGTTATAAATGTAGCCTAGTCCATCACACAGACCAGACCTCCCACCATTGACTCCATCTACACTTCATGCCGCTTTGGAAAAGCAGCCAACATAATCAGAGACTTATCCTACCCCAGATATTCATTCCAGCAGAAGGTACAGAAGCTTGAAAGTGTACACCACACTCAGCTTCTTCCCCTCTGTTATCAAGCTTCTGAACAGTCCTTCCATAAGCTTGGGTGCTGTCCGATTCACCTCTGTCCCATTGTGTGCATTGGACTATGTCTGTGGAACTGATGCACGACATTGCTGATATTGCAGAGCTAGCTGCTTCACCCCAAGCAGGACATTTCTAGTCACACTTCAAACTGTCTCCCCTCCTTCTAGGTGTATAACATTACCATCCTCCAGAAACTCCAATACAAAATGTCCCCTGTGTATAACATTACACACTGTCCACCTCGACCATTATTTCTCCCCTTCCTAAATTGGGTCCCCCCTGGGTCCATCCAAACAGGATCCTTAATCTGGTCTGCACATTTATCCAATCTTAAATCTCCTCTAATTCTATTTGTATAAAACATGATTCCGTTCTAGTCATTATGAGCAATCTTTGGAACTACATCCGTCAGGTCCCTCCTAATAACTTTACTTTTTAAAAAAAAACACTTTTCAAGCTAATTTTTGGTCACCTCTCCTACTCTCTTTCTTTTAAGGTCAATTATTAAAGTATTTGTGAAACAGCATTATGCTTTCTCCAATTTTGGCTGACGTGACTCGCTCCAATGTGGACTATAACAACTCTTATGTAACAGAACGTCCCACTTCAAGCCACGCACCTGCCGTGTGGAGATGTCCTTAACTCAGGCACCGGACAAGAAACGTACCTGCAGGATTCAGAACGGCAGCCACACGGAACACCATGATTTCCTCACTCTACCAACTCCTTCTCACTTCCTCAGCATGAATGTATCACCATACCTGGGTCAGTTTGCTCACCCATCTTGCCCCTCCCCTCCACAATTTGCAACAACCTCGTACCTGCTGGTCAAGTGCAACAGTTTCTCGGACATGCAACAACTCTAAAGAAGGACCGATTTTAAGACAATTTCACTCTCCGGACCCCCTCAGAAAATCATTCAGAAGTTACCCCGAACCACCACAGCACTCACTCACCCGTCAGCGAGTCGGGGGTCCGGTGTGCAGGCGCTCGCCACCACCTTGCCCGCTCTCCTCACCTGCTCGGTCCCTACTAGCCAAGGAGCACATTGTGCAGCCAAGCCTCGCCCAGCCGCAACCCGCGCACCTTCCCGCGCCCGCCCTGGAGCCCGCCACCGCCACAGCCCTGTGCTGCCCGTCCTGCTGCAATCCTTCCATCACCACCGCACACAACCCACCCACCCCGCTCCCTCTCCACTCACCTCTCACAACCCACCCACCCCGCTCCCTCTCCACCCACCTCTCACAACCCACCCACCCCGCCCCCTCTCCACCCACCTCACTCACAACCCCCTCCCCACTCCCATAACTCTCACCTCCCTTCCCCTTAGAAACCACTCACTCCACACCCGTAAACTCTCACCCCATTTCCCCCCTTCCCCTTAGAACCCACCACCACAACCCACTCCCCTTTCCCCTCCCTCTCCACCCTCATGCCCCTCACTCCTTACAACACAACCCACTCCCCCTCCGCAATCCTCATCCCCCCCCCCTCTTCTTTACACGCTCCCTCCCCACCCCATGAGCCTCACCTCTCTTCCCCTGACAACCGACAACCCATTCCCTCCGCTCCATCCCCACCCTCATAACCCTCACTCCTCTTCTCTCCCACTCATAGCTATTTGTAAATACTAGGAACTGCAGATGCTGCTTTACAAAAAGAAAATGACTGGAGAAGGCAGCCTCTCTGGAAAAGATGGGTAGGTGACGTTTCAGATTGGGACCCCTTTTCAGACTGATGTGCAGTTTGTTGACCACTTTCCAGAACTCCTCTGTTTAATACAAACTGGAACTCCACTGGCTGAGCAATTCCAGGATTAATTCATTTATAAACAATAGGTGCAGGGGTAGGACATTCAATGTGATCATGGCTGATCATCTACAATCAGTACCCCATTCCTGCCTTCACTCCATATCCCTTAACTTCGCTATCCCTAAGAGCTCTATCTAACTCTCTCTTGAAAGCATCCAGAGAACCAGCCTCCACCGCCCTCTGTGGCAGAGAATTCCACACACTCCCAACTCTGTGTGAAAAGGTTTTTCCTCATCTCCATTCTAAATGGCTTACCACTTATTCTTAAACTATGGCCCCTGGTTCTGGACTCCCCCAACATTGGGAACATGTTTCCTGCCTCTAGCGTGTCCAAACCCTTAATAATTTTATATGTTTCAATAAGATACCCTCTCATCCTACCAAATTCCAGAGTGTACAAGCCCAGCCGCACCAATCTATCGACATATGACAGTCCCGCCATCCCAGGAATTAACCTCGTGAACCTACGCTGCACTCCCTCAATAGCAAGAATGTCCTTCCTCAAGTTTGGAGACCAAAACTGCACACAATACTGCAGATGTGGTCTCTCTAGTGCCCTGTACAACTGCAGGAGGACCTCTTTGCTCCTGTACTCAACTCGTCTTGTTATGAAGACCAACATGCCATTAGCTTTCTTCACTGCCTGCTGTACCTGCTGGACCAATAGCTGTGGTCCCAGCACCGAGCCTTGCGATACCCCACTAGTCACTGCCTGCCATTCTGAAAGGAACCTGTTAATTCCTACCCTTTGTTTCCTGTCTGCCAACCAATTTTGTATCAATGTCAGCACCCTACCCCCAATACCATGTGCTCTAATTTTGCCCACTAATCTCCTATGTGGGACCTTATCAAATGCTTTCTGAAAGTCCAGGTACACTACATCATCCACATTTCAAGCTATTAAGCATCTGAAAGTTTTACTTTTGTATGGTAGAAAACCTATTTTTACAAAGACTGATAAAACACTATAACTGTCAAATGGCCAAAAGGTAAACTCAATGAACAATGCTACATCTTTGGTTTCATAGTTTTAATTATATTTTGGTAATCACATTCCAGTTATGGCAAGAGAGTCCAGATGCTGGAATATGTTGTACTACATTCCAGTTTTGTTTCTGTAGCCTCAATTACAAAATGAAATGGTTAAATTCAGTCACGAATTACTGTCATTGGAATCCACATAGACACAGGAAATTAGATGAAGTTGATCTAGGCTGTGAGTTATATTCTTTAAATTAGCTTTAATATTCTTCATATCAACAAGAAAATGAGATGGGGGAGTTGTACCACTGATCAGGAAGATGTCAGTCTCAGAGAGGACATCCTGGAAGGCTCAACCAGTAAGGCAATATGGTAGAGTTTAGGAATAAGAAAGATGTAGTCACTATGATGGGGTTATACTATAGGCCCCTCACCAATAGCCAGTGGGTTTTTTTTTTGGGGGGGGGGGGGGGGGATCATGGAAAGATGTAAAAAACAGGGAAGTTGAATCTTTTTTTCCCAGGCTGAGCTGTATAGAAGTAGAAGTCACAAATTTAAAAGAGGGATGAAATTTATAGATCTGAAGGGCAAATTCCTCCATACAGATGTTAGTGAATATCTGGAACGTGGTGCCAGAGGCGGATAAAACAGACACGTACAAGTACTTGGATAGGAGAGGCATAGGATATGGGCTTACTGTGGGTAAATAGGTTAAGTGAGGGTCAGCATAGACAATGTGGGCCAAAACGTCTATTTTTTTGTGCTGGATATTATTGAAGACTTGACCAAGTGCAGACCCGTTGGGTCTGTTCCCCCAACGTGCGTTAGAGGAGGGGGGTTTAGGGGAGGGAGGGTGGGGGGGGGGAGGAGGGGGAGAGAAAGAGGGGAGAGGGAGAGAGGGGGGGGAGAGGAAGAGTGGGGGAGGGGAGAGAGAGAGGGGGAGAGAGAGAGAGAGGGGGGGGAGGGAGAGATGGGGGAGGGAGAGAGATATGTGAGAAAGGGGGGAGAAAGAGAGAGGTGGAGGGAGAGAGGGGGAGGGAGAGAGAGGGGGGAGAGAGGGGGAGAGAGAGGGGGGGGGAGAGAGGGGGGAGAGGGGGGGAGGGGGGGGGAGAGAGGGGGGGAGAGGGAGGGGGGGGGGGGGGGGGGGAGAGGGAGGGGGGGGGGGAGGGAGAGGGGGAGAGAGAGGGGGAGAGAGGGAGGGGGGAAGAGAGAGAGAGAAAGGAGGGGAGAGAGAAGGGGAGAGAGAGAGAAAGCGAGAGAGACGGGGGGGGGAGGGGGAGAGACAGAGAGAGGGATAGGGAGAGAGGTGGGGAGAGAGAGAGAGAGTGCCTTTTTACTTCAACCTAAACCCCCCCAAACAACCATTTGCAGGCAGTACCTTTTTACTTCAACCAACCATATTTTCATTTTCAAACCACATTAAGGGTACTCACAGTTGTGTAGACATTTGTTCAGTGTTATTCAGAGCTCTGAGAGGCATGACCTCCATCTTGCAGAGAGTGAGTGAGGCACACCACTTCCTGGTTTTATAGTCCCTCCCCCTCCCTCCAGCAGGGGCAGCAGAGAGAATGGTGATTTAAAAAAAAACATTAATAATTCTGATTTGTCATCGATGGGAAAAATGCTCCGCACCCGTAAGGCGGAGGGGGGCTCGGAGCGAGGTGGCCAAAAATGACGGCCGCAGTTGGCGGCATTCTGTCAGAAATCGCAGCACAGTAGGCCAAAAGCGGTCAAGATCAGACTTTTAATAATATAGATAGATATGACAATATTGTGCCTTCTAGCTTTCCATATTCGGACCATTGTTCAGAAAGAATTTGTTTGAAATGTTTACCTGATCTGCAAGGTCTTATCTCATATTTATGTGTGTTTAAAAAAAATCAGTTTCTCAACCCAAGCAGTCAGACAAATCAGGTCAATTAGATTAGATTAGATTAGATTAGATTAGATTAGATAGCCTTTATTGTCATTCAGACCGAAGTCTGAACGAAATTGAAGCAGTCATACATACAATACAATACAATAAAAAACAACAATAAACACATATTAACATCCACCACAGTGAGTCCACCCAACATCTCCTCACTGTGATGGAGGCAAAAGTCTTAGGTCTCCAGTCTCTTCCCTCCTCTTCTCCCTCTGCGCTGAGGCGATACCCCCCGGGCGATGTTACAACTGTCCCGCGGCTCAAACACCGCGGCCCGGGGTGGTCGAAGCTGCCGCCCACCAGTCCTGCTGACGCAGCCGCTGGCCCGCGGCCGATGTTAGTGTCAATGTCCCTTTTGCTTCAAATTAAGTTTAAATAGCCCACTGGAATTTAGGAAAAATACTGTGAAAACTCTGCAAAATACACAAATGCATTAGTTTATTTTATTAGAGGATAAGATCTCATCCTATACCTTACAAATGTTTTTGACAGGTATTATTGGGGAGATTACTGCTAAAATTTCAGAGCATGCAATTAGTGAAAAGATTAAATGAATTCAAATCTATTAAAGCACTCCGCAGCATTGGGTGCAATGTCTGCAATGTCTGAAGACTATCAAAGACATGTTTGGATCAAGGGTGATTGTGCAAGAATACTGACTTCTACAACTTAACATGAGTAAAGTCTTCAAGTGCATGAGCACACCATTACTTGACATTTCTCAAAGTTGTATTGCACACCTCACTTGCAAATAGTTCATTGTTCCTTCAGCACTCTGTCGAAATTCCAGTTCCCAACTTAAGAGCATTGTAGGAGGTTACTGGAACAATGTGTTTTATTAACAAATAGGCCAAATAAGAATGAGTAATAAATGTAGATTGGTTATTTCCTACTAACCAATTGTAGTGCTTGTTAGTAGTAGCTTCGCCTACTATGCGATTTATATTACCAGGAGTTTGCTTACGTAATTCAGTCTGTCTAGCTGCTAGTTACTAGAACGTCCTGCAGACCAATGCTGTAAGTGTACTTTAATAAATATGTGTTGTACCTTGATGTTCAGAAACGTGTAGGGGGCGCTGCTCTGTCAGCAGCCATGTCATGCAGCTCGTCAGTTTTTCAACCTTTTTTTATTTTTTTAGTATGTTTTAAAGTCTGTATTTAATGTTTCTTTGTGTGTTTTATGTGGGGGTGGTGTGGGGGGATGAGGGGGAAACCGCTTCGGTCGCCTCCTCCACGGAGAGGCGAGTTTTTCCAGGTCGCCTTCCACGTGGCCTAACATCAAGGATCGACGCGGCCTTTCCCGGAGACGCGCCCGGGGCTTCTGCGGCGGGCGCAGCGTGGACTCTCGGCGTGGAGCGGGTGAGCCCTCGCTGGGGCTCGCTGGAGGGGAGTGCTCCGTTTCGCTGACCCAGGGCAGCCGGCAGCCTGAAGTCGCAGCCTGAAGCCGCGGTCTGCAGAGCTCCAGCTGGTGCGGCGTCTACAGCCCGGGATCTCACGTTGGGGACCCGGGGGAAGAAGAAGCCATCACTGCCGGCCCGCGGCCGACTTCTACCGCGGGTCCGGCATGGACTTACCATCACCCCTGGAGGGGAGCTTCGACCGCCGGCCCTGCAGTCTGCGGTGCTTCTGGCTGCGGCGGGGACTTTAAATCTTGACCGCCGGCCTGCGGCCTACAACAACTTAAAGCCGCGGTCTCCGGTGAGGAAGAGCCGATCCTGGACTGACTCTGGACTCTGGTCCTGACCACGGGGGGGAAATGGAGGAGGACTGGCCAAATTTTGTGCCTTCCACCACAGTGATGAATGCTGTGGTGGATGTCTGTGTTACAGTTTTATTGTGGTTGTGTGTTCTTTATTATTGTATCGCTGCAGACAACCCAAATTTCCACCAGCCTGGCTGTGTGGCAATAAATTATATCTAATCTAATCTAATGTGTGTACTACTCGTCTCATTACATGGTGTCGGAAGTGGGATACGAACCCACGCCTCCAATTGGAGACCAGAACATCGTTTTGAACAACGTTACGCCCAAATTGAAAAAGAATTGCTCGCAGTGGTTTTAGCCTGCACGAAATTCAAAGACTTTATTTTTGGGAGGTCTGTGACTGTAGAAACAGACCACCAGCCGCTGGTCACTATCTTGAATAAACCCATTCATTCCGCTCCGGCTCACCTGCAACCAGTGGCGTAGCGTGGGAGGGGCCAGAGGGGCGGTTGCCCCGGGCGCTAAATTTTTAGGGGCGCAAAAAAATTGTTGGATAATTTTTTTTTATAAAATGGTAAAAAAATTTGTTCTAAAGGCACGCTGCACCTCTTTGGCAGCCTTCCCCTGAATTATTGTAATAAAATGTAAAATTTTTGGCCATTTTATAATTTTTTTTATCCAACAATTTTAACCAACCAGTGATCTCCACACACAAACTTGGGACAATTTACACTTATACCAAGCCAATTAGCCTACTGCCTACAAACCAGTACATCTTTGGAGTGTGGGAGGCAACCGAAGATCTCGGAGAAAACCCACGTGGTCATGGGGAGAACGTACAAACTCCATACAGACAGCACCCGTAGTCAGAATATATCTCAGCCATAATGTCTAAAAGAAAGGAATCTGGTGCCCAGGGCAGGAAAAGACGAAAAACAGAACAAGAACAGCTTGCTAAACTAACTGGAAGTCTTGACAGATTTATTGTGAACACTGCTGATAGCACCAGTGATGAAAGTACACCAGAATCTGTATGTCCAGATAATCCACTGCCTGTTCACTTTCTGCTTTAGAAGCAGAGACAGCTTTGCCTGAACATGCTTCAACATCTGGGCAGTCAAGTGCTCTTTCAGAGCATATTGATATGAAAGTTTTCACTGATATTGGTTATTGGCCAGAAAATGTAGATAAAACTTTGAAAAATGAACTTGTTAAGAGAGGGACGTCTGAACTACAGAATAAAGATGCATTTTTTCCAAGAGATAATAATGGCAGATCATTCTCTAAGGATTGGTTTTATATGAATTTAGATAATGGTGAGACAGTTTTAAGGACATGGTTGCTGTATTCTCCGGTGAAATGTGCTTTATATTGCTTTCCTTGCATGCTTTTTCAAAAAAATAAAGGAAGAAGTTATTTTGCACAGCTAGATGGATTTAAAACATGGAAAAAGCTAAACCCCAGAGCATTAGATCATGAAAAAAGTTGCCATCACGTCGAAGCATTTGAAAAGTGGAAAGAACTTGAAATGCGACTACAGAAATGTGAAAGAATCGATGCTGCTGTTCAGATAGAACAACAGAAGTCATTTGAGAAATGGAAAGCTGTATTATCAAGAATTCTTGATTGTGTGCTGTATTTAGCCAGACAATCCTTACCCTTGCGTGGTCACTCAGAAGATCTAAGTGCAAGTGATAACTGTGGAAATTTCCTTGAAGTTTTCAAGTTACCAAATATGACCCAGTTGCTAATCAACATCTTCACAAAGTTCAACAAGCAGATGGCTATGTCGTGTCTTATCTTTCTCCACAGAGCCAAAATGAGTTCATCCAACTACTTGGTGACCACATCCGAACAGATATCTTTCAAAGAATTTTAAAGGCCAAGTATTACTCTATCATGTTTGATAGTGCACCAGATATTTCGCATACCGACCAAATGTCCCAAGTAATTTGGTATGTGCATATTGAAGATACAGAAGTCACAGTTGAGGAGTCCTTTCTCGACTTCATTCAGTTACATGGGAAATCAGCTAATGAAATTACTGAACAAATTTGTGACAAGTTGCAAGCAGATGGTCTAAAACTTGAGTACTGCTATGGACAAGGATATGATAATGCTGCAACTATGGCTGGCCACATACGTGGTGTTCAGAAATGTATTCTAGATGTAAACCCCAAAGCAGTGTTTGTGCCATGTAACAATCACTCACTTAATCTTGCTGGTGTACATGCAGCTAGTGTTGGAACAAAATCTGTGACTTTTTTTGGCACTGTGCAAAAAGTGTACACATTTTTCTCAAGCTCTACACACAGGTGGGATGTTCTTAAAACACATGTGCCAGTTAATGTGAAGCGATCCTGTGACACAAGATGGAGTTCAAAGCATGAAGCTGTACACGTTCTTGCTGAGTCCACTGAAAAAATAATAGAAGCTTTGGAAGTCTTGAGGGATGGATTAGAAGAAACCTCAGAAGCCAAAGGAGATGCAGGCAGTTTGTTAGTTTGCATTATGACCTATCCTTTCTTTGCATTCCTTTATTTTTGGAGCCCAGTGCTTACTGAAGTGAATGACGCTCAGATATACCTACAACAAAGAGGACTTGGACTTGATAATAATAATAATAATAATAACTTTATTTATAGAGCACTTTAAAAACAACCACTGTTGCAACAAAGTGCTGTACATGACTAATCATGAACAAAAAATTATTACACGCCAATAAAAACATTAAAAGAGAGAGTAAAAACAATAAAAAAAACATTAAAAATACTAAAACAGGAGCAAAGTCTCATGCAGGGTCAAAAGCCAAGGAATAGAAATGGGTTTTAAGATTGGTTTTGAAGATGGACAGTGAGGGGACCTGTCTGATGTGCAACGGCAGAGTGTTCCATAACGCCGGAGCAGCAACAGAGAAGGCTCTATCCCCTCTGAGCTTCCGCTTAGACCTCGGTACCTCCAGGAGCAGCTGATCAGCTGACCAAGGCAGGAGCGTAGGGATGAAGCAGCTCAGAGAGGTAAGACGGGGCGAGGCCATTTAAAGATTTAAAAACAAATAAAAGAGTCTTAAAATGAACTCGAAAGTACACCGGGAGCCAGTGGAGGGAGGCCAGAATTGGCGTTATGTGCTCCCTCTTTCGAGTTCCAGTTAAGAGGCGAGCAGCAGCATTTTGAACCAACTGGAGACGAGCCAGGGAAGATCGAGCAACTCCAAAATAGAGTGCGTTACAGTAATCCAGCCTAGACGTGATAAAGGCATGGATTACTGTTTCAAAATGCTGCCGCTCAAGAATGGGCTTCACCTTTGCCAGCTGCCTTAAATGAAAGAAGCTGGACTTTACTACCGCGCCTATTTGATGATCTAATTTAAAATCACTGTCCATCTTAAAATCCAGGTTCAAAACTGTTGGCTTCACATACCGTGCCAGGGGACCCAAGTCAACAGGGGGAGGTTCACGGCAGCCATTGGGACCAAACAATGTCACCTCTGTCTTCTTTTCATTAAATCCTAGAAAGTTTAGGGCCATCCAGGATTTAATGTCATCAAGACATAACAGAAGTGATTTGACAGAGAATGCATCTTCCTTCCTCAGCGGCATATATAGTTGGCTATCATCAGCATAACAATGAAAAGAGATGCCATGCTTTCTAAGAATGGAACCCAGAGGAAGTAAGTACAGTGAGAAAAGCAGGGGCCCTAAAATTGAGCCCTGTGGAACCCCATATGACAGAGGAGCGGAGGAGGATTCAGCTGTTAGCTCAATTTGTTCAATGTGTTCAAAAGCTAAAAGCATTGACTCTATTTTGTGAGGAAAAGCGTGATTCTCTAGTCACAGAGGCAGCTGAGAGAGCTATGCAGATATGCAATACATATGATATTTCTACAGAAAGAAGAATTGGAAGACGAAAGAAGATGTCAGGTGAAAAAAGTAGTGATTCTGGCTTAAGTTTAATTCAGGAAACACGTCGGGAACAACTTGAGGCAGTAGATAAGCTAACAGCTGAAATTACAAAACGTACGGTACAGATGAATACACTTCATGAGCTATTTGCTTTTCTGCAAATTCAAACATTGTTAGATGCAGAAAAAGATGACTTAATTGTTCGACACATTCAGCATTTATGTGTGAAATATTCTGACTTGAAAGCTACAGCTATGACTGCTGAAGTACATCGTATTAGACGTCATATTGCTTTATTTAAAGAAGCATCCAGAAGAGAGCATTTCTACATGGACAGCTTTAGATTTGCTTTGCTGGATAATTAAGTGGAAGCTGCAAGAAAGTTTAACTAATATTGTTGTGGCACTGAGAATTTTTTTAACAATTACTGTGTCCAATGCTAGTTGTGAAAGGGGTTTCTCCAAATTAAAGTTAATAAAGACATATCAGCGATCAACAATGAGCCAGGAAAGATTAAGTAACCTTGCAATTTTGTCTATTGAGAGAAATTTTCATGTAAATTTTGATAGTGTAATTGAAAAATTTGCAAGAATAAAATCCAGAAGCTTTTAAATAAATGCAATATACTGACAATGTCTAACATTTAATGTGTTCTGTTTCCCTATTATTCGAACACTTTGTAATACTTTTATTGGAACCTGTAAAATGTTGTTACAATTTTGAAATAAATATTAATGGCTGCAAAGAAGTAATTTTATTTTATAAATAAATAAATAAATACATTTTATGCAAGTGTAATTATAGTAACAAGTAACCTTTATTGTCATTCAGACCTTGCGGTCTGAACGAAATTTTGTTGCCTTGCAGTCCTACATATAGTAAAAATGACAAAACACACAATAAACACAAATTAACATCCACCACAGTGAGTTCACCAGGCACCTCCTCACTGTGGTGGAAGGCAAAAGTCTTAAGTCTTTGTCTCATCCCTTCTTATTCTCCCTCTGCGCCGAGGCCGCTGCCACTGTCCCAGCCGCCGCTGTCGTCCACTAGGCCCGCGGTCGGGTCGAGTGGCCGCTGCCGCCGGAACGTGCCCCAGCTCCGAGTTCTGGTCGCCGCTGTCCCAGCTCCGAGGCCAGGTCTCCGCTGCCGCTGCCCCAGCTCCGAAGCCACCAGCTCCGCCATTAGGCCTCGGCGCAGGCGGAGACGGGGGATACGACAAAAGAAGTCGCATCCCCCGAAGAAAGACCAAAAACGTGTTCCCCCCCCACCCCCTCACATACACAACATAATAAACCAAAAATCAACTAAACAGGACAAAAGAACAACACAAAAAAAGAAAAAAAAACAGACAGACTGCAGGCGAGCCGCAGCTGCTAAGGCAGCGCTGCCATCTTTTTGTTAGGTTGAGAAAATAAATACAAAACTTGGATTTATAACAGCTCATGGGCCATGGCTAGCCGCTAATGAGGAGGCGCAATATTTTAAACTGCCCCGGGCGCTCAAAACCCACCCTACGCCACTGCCTGCAACGGATGATGATGCAGCTGCAGCATTTTGATTTCAACATTGCCTTCAAAAAAGGCAAGTACATGCACATAGCTGACACGCTATCAAGGGCCCCACGCAAAACCAGCAAACAATAGCCCTCTGAACAGGACCAGTTCTCAGTAATGAAGGTATCGTATGTTCCCACTGATTGCCTAAGCAGCCTGGCAGAGCACACGGCTGCTGACGAGACTTTACAATCTGTAGTCTGCAGTCATCCGGCGTGGCTGGCCAGATAATCAACACAGCACCCCGCTCGCGATCCGCCCATACTTCCTGGTTTGCGAGAACTGATGTTACAGGACGGGATTATAGTCAAGGGTCACAAAGCAGTTGTCCCAGCCGTTCTCCGGGACAAGTACTTCGATGCCGTCCACAGGGACCACCTCGTTGTGGAGGCAACCGTACAACGGGCACAGAGCATGTTTTACTGGCCTGGTATGGCAAGTGCATACTTGACAAAACTGAAGTCTGCGCCACTGCAAAAGCCTGACGCCACTCCAGCAGAAGCAGCCCTTACTGCGCCCCCCCCCCCCCCGGTTCCTCTACCGTGGTCCCCGGTAGCCACCGACATATTCGAATGGCATGGGAAACACTATCTGGTTCTCATCGACTCATATTCGGGCTGGTTTGACATTCATCTACTCCAAACCATCATATCTGAAGCAGTTATTCAGACGTTGCAACGCCAGTTCTCCGTGCACGGTTCCCCTGCATGCCTTCTATCCGACAACGGCAGTCAGTTCACCAGCCAGCTTTTCAAAAACTTTGCACAACGATGGGACTTTCAACATATCACCAGCAACCCTGAGTTTCCGCAGTCCAACGGACTAGCCGAACGAGCCGTCCGAAGCGCAAAACAACTAATGGAGCGTTCTTACCTTGCTAAATCTGACGTCTACCTGGACCTGCTCAATTTAAGGAACATTGCGAGGGATCCCATACTGGGTTCCCCAGCCCAATGACTGATGTCTCGCCAAACCCATGCTGCCCTGCCTGTACCACAACAGCTTTTGCAGCCACAGGTTCTCCGCCCGCAGTCCAGAAACAATTACAATTCAAGCGCGATGCACAAAAACGTTTTTTGACAAGTCCAGTAAGCCACTTAAACCTCTCTACAGGTTGTTCACCTCCAGACTAACAAGGGCTATGGCAGTCTGGGTCACATCCACAGCCCAGCCAAAGGAGTCCGCTCTTACGTGGTAAGCGCGGACGGGGCCATTTACAGACGCAACCGTCAACTCCTTCCTGTGAAGGAACCATGTCCTGCAATTCTGTATCCAGAGGTCTCGTGTTTCGTATACCCCCACCCATTACTGCTCCACAGCCAGAGACTGTGGCCCCCGCAGCCTCTCCACGGCTTTCAGTGCTCAGCTCGCCTATTTCACCACCTCCACCCGGCGGGTCTCCGGTGCCGTCCTTGATCACAACCCCGGTCCCCTCCCCAGTCACTTCACTGGTGAAAGGAGATGCGGATTAGATTAGATTAAACTTTATTAATCCCCTTATTCAGGGGAAATTCTGATGTCCTTGCAGCACACTAATAAAAATACAACATAGCATTCAAAAAGAAGTTCAACACAAAAACATCCCCCCACAGTGATTCCCACTGTGGGGGAAGGCACAAAGTCCAGTCCCCATCCTCTTGTCCACCCAAAGTCGGGCCTATTGAGGCCTCCACAGTCGCCGCCATGGCGCCCGATGTTCTCGCCGGGTGATGGTGCTCCGGCTTCGGGAGAACCCCAGCGGCTTGGGGTGCCAGGAACGGCCGCCTTCCCACCGGAGACCGCGGCTTCCAAGCCAACAAACCGCGCCGAACGGAGCTCCACTGGCGATCTCAGCAAGAGATCCCAGGCTCCGGGATGTAACGTTCAGCGTCGCAGCTTGCCGCTCCACAGAATCGCGGCTCCACGATGTTCTCATCGACGGTCCCAGCATACTGGAGTCCCAGCGCGGCGACCCAGGAAAGGCATCGCCCACTCCGCAATAGCGCTCCAGCGCTGCGCCGCCGCCAAAGCCGATGTTCTGCGCCGCCGCCAAAGCCGATGTTCTGGCCAGGTCCCCTCAGGGAAACGTCGCTCCAGGACCCGCTGGTAGGCCGCAAGGACAGGTCGAAGTCGCTGCTCGGAGGAAGGCAACCCCTCCGACCAGGTAGGGACTCGAAAAGCAGTTTCCCCTTTCCCCCCCACCACCCCCCACACATAAAAAGATTAGGCCCCCTGACTGTACACTCAACGTACTAAAAATAATAAAAAGGGGAAAAAAACGGACAGCTGCAGGACAGGCAGCCGTTCAGGACAGCGCCTCCTCCGGATTCGTACCGCATACGCGCCGGACGGGTGAGCAGGCCACCCATTAGATACGGCGATTTTGTATAACCATCTATACTTCTCCATATGCGTTATTAGCGTTTCGGCTACTGTATAGTTTAGTCACCATGTATCCACGTATCAATGCTTTATTTTGTTTCTATAAAGATGTAAATTGGTTATTTCCTACGAACCAATTGTAGTACTTGTTAGTAGTAGCTCCACCTACTATGCTATTTATATTCCCAGGAGTTTGCTTACATAATTCAGTTTGAGTAGCTGCTAGTTACTAGAACGTCCTGCAGACCAATGCAGTAAGTGTGCTTTAATAAATAAGTGTTGTACCTTAGGTACACAAAATTGCTGGAGGAACTCAGCGGGTGCAGCAGCATCTATGGAGCGAAGGAAATAGGCGACGTTTCGGGCCGAAACCCTTCTTCAGACTGATGGGGGGTGGGGAAAGAAAGAAGGAAAAAGGGGAAGAGGAGGAGCCCGAGGGCGGGCGGATGGGAGGGTGGGAGGAGACAGCTAGAGGGTGAAGGAAGGGGAGGGGACAGCACAGGCTAGCCAAATTGGGGGAATTCAATGTTGATGCCATAGGGGCGCAAGGACCCCAGACGGAATATGAGGTGCTGTTCCTCCAATTTCCGCTGTTGCTCACTCTGGCAATGGAGGAGACCCAGGACAGAGAGGTCGGATTGGGAATGGGAGGGGGAGTTGAAGTGCTGAGCCACCGGGAGGTCATGTAGGTTAAGGCGGACCGAGCGGAGGTGTTCGGCGAAACGGTCGCCCAACCTACGCTTGGTCTCACCGATGTAAATTAGCTGACATCTAGAGCAGCGGATGCAGTAGATGAGGTTGGAGGAGATACAGGTGAACCTTTGTCGCACCTGGAACGACTGCTTGGGACCTTGAATGGAGTCGAGGGGGGAGGTGAAGGGACAGGTGTTGCATTTCTTGCGGTTGCAACGGAAAGTGCCCGGGGAGGGGGTGGTGCGGGAGGGAAGGGAAGAATTGACGAGGGAGTTGCGGAGGGAGCGGTCTTTGCGGAAGGCAGACATGGGGGGAGATGGGAAGATGTGGCGAGTGGTGGGGTCACGTTGGAGGTGGCGGAAATGGCGGAGGATTATGTGTTGTATTTGCCGGCTGGTGGGGTGAAAGGTGAGGACCAGAGGGACTCTGCCCTTGTTGCGTGTGCGGGGATGGGGAGAGAGAGCAGTGTTGCGGGGTATGGATGAGACCCTGGTGTGAGCCTCATCTATGGTGGCGGAGGGGAATCCCCGTTCCCTGAAGAACGAGGACATTTCCGATGCCCTGGTATGAAATGTCTCATCCTGGGAACAGATGCGGCGTAGGCGGAGGAATTGGGAGTAAGGGATGGAGTCTTTACAGGGGGCAGGGTGGGAAGACGTGTAGTCCAGATAGCCATGTGAGTCAGTGGGTTTATAATGTATGTCGGTCAGGAGTCTGTCCCCTGCGATGGAGATGGTGAGGTCAAGGAATGGTAGGGAAGTGTCGGAAATCGTCCAGGTGTATTGGAGTGCCGGATGGAAGTTGGTGGTGAAGTGGATGAAGTCAGTCAGTTGTGTGTGGGTGCAGGAGGTGGCACCAAAGCAGTCGTGACAGTTTCACAACCTCCTCTCTAACTGCACACCTTCTGTGAAAGTCTCTTCAAGTGTTGTACCTTGATGTGTGTACTACTCTGCTCATTTCATTGAATTCTGAGCCTGTCTGAAAAGAGAATGAAAAGACTATTTTTTACAAAGAAAGACTTAATTAAAATTTTTTTTAATGAAAGCAACTTCCCCCACTTCACTAAAGATAGACACAGTGCCAGAGTAACTCAGCAAATCAGGCAACAACTCTGGAGAAAAAGAATGGGTGATGTTCCGGGTCGGGCCACATCTCCAGACTGACAACCTTACTTTTTTTGTTGATATGAAGGATGCAAAAGCCAATTTAAGAATGCAGCATAAACATTAAAGATTCCTGTAGGTGCACATCCACAACAAAATAAGTGGAAAATATTATAAGAGGTTAAAAACAGGTGAAATTGAAGTATTAAGAAAATTAAAATTGACACTGAACACTTTCATAAATGTATTGAAAATATTATCAACAAAATGTAGGCGCTCCATCCAAAATATATATATTTTTATTGATTCTTTTCATCCTTCGGCCACCAATTTGGCATTGATGCTCTCAACCGTACCCGAACATCACCTGCTGTGAGTACATGAAGAGGTTCATTGGCATAAGCCAGTCGAATCATGGCTAAACCAACATCGCCCTCATAACTCCTGAACCTTCCAGCCAATTTTCCAGATTCAGTAACAATCTGCGCCTTTTCTGGAACTTTGCCAGGTGGGATGGGGCTGTCCAGTTGGATTGGCATCAACCTTTTCCTTATTACGCCTGTGTAGTGAGTCCGAGCCGTCAACTCTTGCCCTATATAACATCCCTTGGTGAAGCTGATCCCATTCATGTAGACAAGGTTTGATTCCAAAGGTATTGCTTCTCCAGATGGGAGGTCTTTCACACCTTCAGCAATTCCTTAGATGAAACAAGACAGCATATATTACCACCATATAACATAACATTTATTCTTAATCATCTTCAATGAATTAGCGTTCAGCTGCCAATTGTTCTCCATTAAGGAACTCTAATTTTGAATCCCTTAGGCCAGATTAGGTAAATAAAATATGCCAACCAATTTCTCTTCATCATTTATCACTATCTTAAATTGCTTGTCAGAAGTTCTCTACAAATAGTACAGTGAGCAGCACTGCAAACCAGGTCCAGTGTAGAGCACAGCATTGCCTCTCATCTTAACGCCATTCATCAGAAGATAAATGAATGACTTCAGTAAACTGGAAGGATCTACTGAAGGATCAACTAAACATGATCAACATATTTTGCCGATATCTAATGAATGCCACGAATGAAGGAAATTACAAAAAGTGGTGAACCGGTACCGCACAGTCCATCACAGTTAACAAGCTCCCCACCATCGCAGGGATCTACAACGAGGCACCACCTCAAAAAGGCAGCCGGCATCATCAAGGACCCACATCACCCTGGCCACAATCTCATTTCACTCCTGCCATTGGGAAGATGGTACAGGAGCCTGAAAACGGTAACGTCCAGGTTCAAGAACAGCTTCTTCTCGACAACCATCACCTATTGAACGTCATGAACACCAACTAATCCCCGAACAACGAACTGTCTTGATTGCAATAGGGAATTTGGGCTTTGTTTTGTTTTTTGCACAAGTTGCGATTTGAAAAATTATTTATAGAAGTTTCTTTGTTTATACTTGTTTATTATATTATCGGTCTGTTACTGTGTTTACAAACCTGCTGTGCTGCTGCAAGTGAGAATTGCATTGTTCCTTCGGTACATATGACAATAAAGCACTCATGACTTGATTTTTACCACGTTGACCAATTAAATTTCAGTCAAGCCCTTGGCTGAATAAAAATATTCCTTCAATTCACACTCTTCCAAATCATTTAGTAAGAAGGCCTGTAAAAAGTACTAACTTGTGGACGTGATCTTTAACAGCATCATACCAGAAATGCAGTTATTTCAAGTATTTTGTCTCCTTTCATAACCCTACTTTTGCATCCCCAGACCATCCAAATCCAAAGGGTAATGGATATGTGGAATTAAGTATTTGAAGCAGGTGCTATAACAGCATTTAAAAGATACTAGCAACTGTACATGAACAGGAAAGTTTGAGGAATATGAGCCAAACGCAGGCAAATGGGACTGGATGGGGCATCTTAGTCGTCATGGGCTAGTTGAGCCAAAGGGCCTGGTTCCATGCTGTATGACTATACAATTCCAATTATTTCACTATGCATGAATTTGCTAACGATAGATGCAAATTCAGAAGCAAACAATAGATGGATTGTACATTTTCTAGTAAAATAATTGCACCTGGAGAAAATTCTGCAAATGCTTGGAATACTCAGGTCAGTTAACATCTGTGAAAAGAGAAATTATGTCGACATTTCAGGTCCTAAACAGTAACTCTTGTTTTTCTTCTTACAGAGCAGTGAAAATCAAAACAAAAAACTGTAGGTTGAAAGCTAAAATAAAAATTAAAAAGATGGAAATGTTAACTATTTCCAGCATTTTTTAGTTTTGTTCCATTTTCCACAGATTCTGTTTAATCTACTGTGTATATGTTATTTTATGTTTTTATTCCATGATTTCCAGCATCCAAATTTTTTTAGATTGTCTTAAAGATATTTACTTGAAATCCTATTAAATGGACATTTCTGTTCAACTCAACACTCCTAATGGCATAATTATTTACAACATCCACAAAAGTTGATTTCCTCCGCCCACAGATTCCATTTCTATTAATGGCCTGCAGTAATGAATCATTCCATCTGTAGAAATCTGTTAAAAATAATCAATTCATTTTCAGAAGATATGTCAGTGTTTCATCTGTCAGTATGTCATATTTCCAAATTTAAAAAAACACAATTTTCAAGGTCTCCTTTCTCAGAGAACAGACCAGTTTCAGTTTGAGACACATGATCACTCCTTACCTATCTTATACCGATGACTATGATATTCCTGGATATCACCTATATGACTTCCGGGGATTATGTCTAATGGACTGACAGCCTTGCTCAGTACCAACCGCCATCCCATGGCATCAGTTCTAGGATCCTGTGTGCACACCAACACATTCTTCCCATTTTCTGCTATGTCACTGCTAGTTTCTGCTGAGTGTTCAGGTGGAAGTACTGCCCACACGGAGAGATCTGGGCAAAGGGATATGTCCACTTTCCTCCTAATCTTGTATATTTTCAAGTGCTTTCGAACATCATCAAGCAGTGTGGCATCACATTCTACGAGAATGGTTGGCTCTTCTTGGCTTTCGAGCAGCCTGGAATTTAAAAGGAAGAGAATAGAACAGTACAGCACAGGAACAGGCCCGTAATGTCTGTGCCAATCACAAAGCCACTGCAATCTCCTATCTACTGAACATAATTCATATCCCTCCATTCCCTGCCTATCCATTTACCTATCCAAAAGCCTCTTAAGCACCACTATCATATTTGCGTCCACCACCACCCTTGCAGTGTTCCGGGTGCTCACCACCCTTTGTAAATAATGTGATGCATAGCTCCCTTGAACTTTATTCCTCTCATCTTAAACTTATGCCCTCTTGTATTTGATATTTACATCCTGGGGAAAAAGGACTGTCTACCCCAACTAATGCCTTTCATAATTTAATATACTTTCTATACTTGTAATTTCATATACTTCACCTCCATCTCTGGCGTTCTAGAGATAACAATTCAAAACCTGACCAACATGTCCCTGGAGCCAATACTCTCTAATCCAGGCATCATTCTGGTAAACCTCTTTACCCTTTCCAAGGCCTCCTATCCTTTTTCCTGTATTGGGGCAACCAGAACTACTCGGAGTGCAACCTAACCAAATTCCTATAATGCTGCATCACGACTCAAACCCTCTCCCATCCTCACCCCCAACTACCCACCTCATCGTCAAACATTATTCGAAACTCCCCTCCACCACCACCACCCCCTCCCCAAACCCTTCACAACTCTCATCTTCATCCCCAAATATTCCCAACTCCCTTCCTCTCACCCAAACACTCTTCCTCAGCCCTAAATTCTCCCCCCCAACCTTCCTCACTCCCAAACCCTCCCCTCCTCACCGCCAAACTCCACTCGTTGTCCCCAATGCCGGCCCAGCCCGGCCCCTCCTGGACACCCAAACACTTTCCCCCAACTCCCTGCTTGCTCCCAAACTCTCCCCCAACATTCCTCCTCGCTCCCAAACCAAACTCCAACTCCTCGCCAACCTGCAGCCAGTGCCCGCACTCGCCTGTAGAGGATGACATCGAACATGGTCCTGCCCTGCAGATTGAGCAGGTGACAGTACACGGCCTCCCGGGACCCGCTCGCCACCTCCTCCACGTCGTTGGTGACCAGGCCTTGTAGGAAGGCGCCCGTGTCCCGGCCCCGCAGCCGCACCAGCTGCCGGTGGTTGAGGCGGTAGCAGCGGTGTCGGTCGCCGGCCTCACTGCCTGCCCAGCGCTGCCATGGGATCGAGCAAGCGGCCGCCTGGGCCCGCAGCAAAACTCCCAGCGTCCGGCTGCAGCCGGTGTGAAAGGTGCGCAGTAACATGGCGGCAGCGGCGGCGGCGGCGGCAACAGCAGCAACAACAGCAACAACAGCGGCGGCAGCGGCCGTTCACCCCCAACACAACGATCCTATCCCCGCAACAACTCCCGCGACACCGCCGCTTGCAGGGCAACAGGCGCACAGCGGGATAGACACACAGTGCTGGAGTAACTAAACGGGATAGACACACAGTGCTGGAGTAACTAAACGGGATAGACACACAGTACTGGAGTAACTCAGCGGGACAGGCACACAGTGCTGGAGTAACTAAACGGGACAGGCACACAGTGCTGGAGTAACTAAACGGGACAGGCACACAGTGCTGGAGTAACTAAACGGGATAGACACACAGTGCTGGAGTAACTCAGCGGGATAGACACACAGTGCTGGAGTAACTAAACGGGACAGACACACAGTGCTGGAGTAACTAAACGGGACAGACACACAGTGCTGGAGTAACTAAACGGGACAGACACACAGTGCTGGAGTAACTCAGCGGGATAGACACACAGTACTGGAGTAACTCAGCGGGACAGCCACACAGTGCTGGAGTAACTCAGCGGGATAGGCACACAGTGCTGGAGTAACTAAACGTGATAGACACACAGTACTGGAGTAACTCAGCGGGACAGGCACACAGTGCTGGAGTAACTCAGCGGGATAGACACACAGTGCTGGAGTAACTAAACGGGATAGACACACAGTGCTGGAGTAACTAAACGGGATAGACACACAGTGCTGGAGTAACTCAGCGGGATAGACACACAGTACTGGAGTAACTCAGCGGGACAGGCACACAGTGCTGGAGTAACTCAGCGGGACAGGCACACAGTGCTGGAGTAACTCAGCGGGATAGGCACACAGTGCTGGAGTAACTAAACGGGATAGACACACAGTGCTGGAGTAACTCAGCGGGACAGGCACACAGTGCTGGAGTAACTCAGCGGGATAGACACACAGTACTGGAGTAACTCAGCGGGACAGGCACACAGTGCTGGAGTAACTCAGCGGGACAGGCACACAGTGCTGGAGTAACTCAGCGGGACAGGCAGCGCCTCTTCAGACTCAGAATCAGGGAGAGGGAAACGAGATAGGGATGGGTAAGGTGTGAAAACGACAGATCAAAGCAGACATTGATCAAGGAAATGTAGAATGGTTCATTGTTGGCTAAGGGGAAGGTGACAAGGATTCAGTAAAATATAATCAAGAGGACCGTGAAACTAGTTGGAGAACTAGAGTAGGGAAGGGACGGAGAATGAGGGAACGCAACTTGACGTTAGATAAATCAATATTTATACCGCTGTGTGAAAGCTGGGCAGGGATGGGGGGACAAGATTTTCACCACCTCCAACGGGATCCCACCACATCTTCCTATCTTCACCCCTTACCGCTTTCTGCAGAGACCATTCCCTCCACAACTCTCTGGTTAACTCATCCCTTCCCACCAAACCACCCCTCCCCAGGTACTTTCTCCTGCAACCGCAGGAAATGCAACGCCTGTCCCCATACCTCCTTGACTCCGTCCAAGGACCCCAACAGTCCTTTCAGGTGAGGCAGAGGTTCACTTGCACCTCCAACCACATCAACTGTATCCACTGTTCCAGGTGTGGACTCCTATGTATCGGCGACACCAAGCACAGGCTCGGCAATTGTTTCCCTGAACACTACTGCTCAGTCCGTCTAGACCTACATGATCTCCCGTTCCCATACAGACTTTTCGGTCCTGGGCTTCCTATAATGCCAGAATGAGGCCCAACGCAAATTTGAGGAACAGCATCTAATATATTGCTTGTTTAAGAAAGAACTGCAGATGCTGGAAAAATCGAAGGAAGACAAAAATGCTGGAGAAACTCAGCAGGTGAGGCAGCATCTATGGCGAGAAGGAATAGGCGACATTTCGGTTCGAGATCCTTCTTCAGACTGATGTCGAGGGGTGGCGGGAAAAAGAAAGGAAGAGGCGGAGACAGTAAGCTTGTGAGAGAGCTGGGAAGGGGAGGGGAAGGAGGGAGAAAGCAAGGACTACCTGAAATTGGAGAAGTCAATGTTCATACCGCTGGGGTGTAAACTACCCAAGTGAAATATGAGGTGCTGTTCCTCCAATATGCCCTGGGCCTCACTCTGGCAATGGTGGAGGCCCAGGACAGAAAGGTAGGATTGGGAATGGAAGGGGTAGTTGAGTGTTGAGCCACCAGGAGATCAGGTTGGTTATTGCGAACTGAGCGGGGGTGTTGGGCGAAGCGATCGCCGAGCCTGCGCTGGTCTCACCGATGTAGAGAAGTTGACACTTGGAACAGCGGATGCACTAGATGACGTTGGAGGAGGTGCAGGTGAACCTCTGCCTCACTTGGAAAGATTACTTGGATGGAGTCGAGGGGGGAGGTAAAGCGACAACTGTGGCATTTCCTGCGGTTGCAAGGGAAAGTACCAGGGGAGGGGGTGGTTTGGGTGGGAAGGGATGAATTGACCAGGGAGTTACGGAGGGAACGGTCTCTGCGGAAAGTGGAGGAGATGGGATGATGTGGCCAGCCATGGAATCCCGTTGGACAACACCTCATATTTCGCTTAGGTAGTTTACTTCCCAGCGGTATGAACATTGACCTCCAATTTCAGGTAGTCCTTGCTTTCTCTCTCCTTCCCCTTCCCTCCCCTTCCCAGCTCTCCCACAAGCCTACTGTCTCCACCTCTTCCTTTCTTTTTCCCGCCCCCCCCCCCCCGACTAGTCTGAAAAGGGTCTAGACCCGAAACGTCGCCTATTACTTCTCTCCATAAATGCTGCCTCACCCGCTCAGTTTCTCCAGCAATTTTGTCTACCTTCATATTTTGCTTGGGCAGCCTATAACCCAGCAGTATGAATATTGACTTCTCTAACTTCATAACCCTTGCTTTCCCTCTCTCCATCCCTCCCCCATCTTAGTTCTCCGACCAGTCTGATTGTCCTGATTCAATTTTATCTTTGCATGCCTCGTTGTCACCTTCCCCAAGCTAACAATTCTACATTTTCCTTGATCTTCGTTCCCTTTGATCTCTCATTTTCACACCTTACCCTTCCATAACGCTGTGTCTCCCTCACCCGACTCTCAGTCTGAAGAAAGGTCTTGACCCTAAACATCACCTATTCCTTCTATCCAGAAATGCTGCCTCTCCTGCTGAGTTACTCCAGCATTTTCTGTCTATCTTTGGTGTAGACCAGCATCTGCAGTTCCCTCCTACACATGGCTCATGCTATATTATGAACTGCCACAAGAGGGCAAGGTCTGATAGAGGAAAGATGTCTGATTGGAACAGAGCTAAGAAATTAGTCTGCAGAAGCTGTTATAAATTCATGTTCAGAAGTGATAGGAGCAGAATTAGGTCATTTGGCTTAATCTAGTCTACTCCGTCATTCAATTATAGATGATCTGTCTCTCCCTCTTAACCCCATTCTTCTGTCTTCCCTTAATCCTTGACATATGTACTAATCAAGCATCTATCTCTGCCTTAAAAATATCCATTGACTTGGCCTCCACAGCCTTCTGTGGCAATGAATTCCACAGATTCACCACCCGCTGACTAAATAAATACCTCCTCATCTCCTTCCTGGGGTGGAAGATTGCAACCTTCACGTGGTCCGCCCTGTTTCGACTAATGCAATCAACTCGACATGCACAAACGGAAGATCAAACAGAATAAGTTGTCCAACAACTTTAGCCTGTGCACGCCACACGAAAGGAGGATCTCCTTCCTAAAAGAATGTCCTTCAATTCTGAGGTCATTAACCTCTGGTCCTAGACTCTCCTACTAGTGGAAACATCCTTTCCGCATCCACTCTATCCAGGCCTTGGTCTGAAGAAGTATTGGACAGAACGCAGGATCTACCCAATAACAACTACCTGTAGTTATAGAGCACGTCTGTATTATAAAATATACATGTTAAATAGGAGGGTCCATCCAAATATTAGAACAAAAAAGGTGTATTCATGTCATCCCATTCATGAGATCAGAATGTTCCTTTTGTACTTTATAACAATGTTGTTTTCAAATGTAATCACTGTTCTGTGTGAAATATTGCACAAAATTGCACAGCAAGATACTCAAACAAGGCGGCAATGGCCAGAATATATTAATATTGATTGACAGATAAATATATTCGGACATCCAGACTTAATGGGCTTCTTCCCCATTGCTATCACTATCTGACTCCTGAACCAATCACTTGTTATCTCACACTCACCAGTGGTGCCGCTGCGCATTCTTATTCTTAACAACATTCCACAATGCCAATCTTTTTCTTGTTATTCTGTTATTGTACTTTCATATTTTTCTTGCACTACTTTGAAGTCCACAGACATTTTGCAACATTCCTACAAGGCCTTGTTGTTGTATTTCTTCCATTTCTCATTATTGTGTGTTTACAGTTTAATATGTGAGTTTCATGTGATCAAGAAATTTTAATGCATTCTGGTGTATATGACAATAAACTAATCCGTATCAGTATGAGTGCTTACAGGATTTACAGTTTCCTTGCAAGGATGTAGAATAATGTTAGTATCTATTTTCTTAACATTGTTTTATTGAACATTATAAAGTGTTCGACAGAGTAGAATTCAAAATATTTTAAGGTAATAATTTCACGTCAATTAAAAAAGCAACGCCTGCCGGCATTGATTACAATTGATTAACTTCTGTTTAATATTCTCCCATTCACAGTTTCCAAAGTGTTCTCCAAATTATTTCTACCATGCCAATCTTTTTCTTGTACAGTAAAACAAAATCAGACGTACTTAATTTACACAAAAACGTTGAATTATTCAACATTGATATATAATGGAGCAAGATTTCTTGCTTGTTCTACAATGTAACAAGATTATAAAACAAAAGAGTATAAATGTGTTCCTAATAAAATGTCAAGAAATTTACTGAGGAGATTTTCTCTAAAACGAAAAATTAATCATGTTGGATCAGTGAGGTTATGGGATGCGTAATGGAAAAATCATTCTCATCACTTGCAGAATTTTGTTTTTACAAGATCTGCAAGGGAATCAATCCTTCTGTCGCCTTTTTTTCTGCTTAAAATCTTCAGTTTGTTGGACGTAGTTATATGGAATTGATGTCACTTTTTGACCAGAGGAACCATGTAATTACCTACCACCTACTAGTTGATATAATTGTGGCATAAAAATTTAAACAAGCAAGATTTATAAATGTTGTTGATGATTCTCAGAGATATGCATTTTAAATTCTAGGTCTCTGTGTGATATTAAGCTTATTTATGCATATATGATTGCATGCAAGCTTACAAGGGGAAAAAAATATGCAGTCATGTCTTTCATTACTGGAAATCTGTCACTTTTAGCTCTGATTCCAGATCCAGTAATGTAGTTGACTTTTAACTGCCTTCTGAAATTGCCTATCATTACCATATAATTACTATGTTAAAACTCAAAAGAAAGGTAAACTGGATGGACTACCCACCAATGACTTAGCAAGATAGATACAAAAAGCAGGAATAACTCAGTGGGACAAGCAGCATCTCTGGAGAGAAGGAATGGGTGATGTTTCAGGTCGGTCGAGACCCTTCTTCAGACCTTCTTGGTGGTGAATCTGTGGAATTCTTTGCCACAGAAGGCTGTGGAGGCCAAGTCAGTGGATATTTTTAAGGCAGATATAGAGAGAGATTCTTGATTAGTATGGGTGTCAGGTTATGGGGAGAAGGCAGGAGAATGGGGTTAGGAGGTGAAGATAGATCAGCCATGATTGAATGGCAGAGTAGACTGATGGGCCGAATGGCCTAATTCTACTATTCCTTATGACCTTAGCAATCCAATTGGACATAGTAAAGTCACCCACAGCTGAGCTGACCTCACAAATTCCTCCACATGAATGTCTGGGGATTTGTATCCAAGTGTGGAGAGCATAGACTAGTAAACTAACATAATAGTAAAAGACAATGTGCCAGACTTCCCCATCTGGGTACACCTTGTCCCACCCAACAGAACAGATCTGCCAGACCAAGTGGTACTGTAGGTTATACTTTTAGGCTTGGGAGTATCAACATTGATTCCAGACCCAATGAAGTCTCATGGCATCAGATCAACAGATATGTAAATCCCCTGCTACTGATTACCACCTATTATATTCACATGATAATAATTAAATCACTTAAAGAAAAAAGGACACAGAATGTAATGTGGTTGGCGGATCTACAGCACCAAGTGTGGCTTGGTAGCACCACCTGCGATTTAGGACATAACCGTCAGATAGGTCATTTATTTACAGTGCCCTCCATAATGTTTGGGACAAAGACCCATCATTTATTTATTTGCTTCTGTACTCCACAATTTGAGATTTGTAATTAAAAAAATCACAAGTTGTTAAAGTGTACATTGTCAGATTTTTATAAAGGCCATTCGTATACATTTTGGTTTCACCATGTAGAAATTACAGCTGCGTTTATACATAGTCCCCCCATTTCAGGGCACCATAATGTTTGGAACACACGGCTTCACAGGTGTTTGTAATTGCTCAAGTGTGTTTAATTGCCTCCTTAATGCAGGTATATGAGAGCTCTCAGCACCTAGTCTTTCCTCCAGTCTTTCCATCACCTTTGGAAACTTTTATTGCTGTTTATAAACAAGGACCAAAATTGTGCCAATGAACGTCAAAGAAGCCATTATGAGACTGAGAAACAAGAATAAAACTGTTAGAGACATCAGCCAAACCTTAGGCTTAGTAAAATCAACCGTTTGGAACATCATTAAGAAGAAAGAGAGCACTGGTGAGCTTACTAATCGCAAAGGGACTTGCAGGCCAAGGAAGACCTTCACAGCTGATGACAGAAGAATTCTCTCTATTATAAAGAAAAATCCCCAAGCACGTGTCTAACATCAGAAACACTCACGGAGTCAGGTGTGGATTTGTCAATGACCACTGTCCGCAGCAGACTTCATGAACAGAAATACAGAGGCTACACTGCAAGTATCGCCTCAGCGCAGAGGGAGAAGAGGAGGGAAGAGACAGCAACCCTAAGACTTTTGCCTCCATCACAGTGAGGAGGTGCTTGGTGAACTCACTGTGGTGGATGTTAAGAAGTAGATTTGTGTTTATTGTGTGTTGTTTATTATTACATGTATGGCTGCAGGCAACGACATTTCGTTCAGACCGAAAGGTCTGAATGACAAATAAAGGATTCAATTCAATTCAATTCAAGATGCAAACTGGTTAGCCGCATTAAACATTTCAGAAAATTTATGAATATCCTAATCCACATCCTTTTTCCATCCACGTGTCAGAGTTCATAGTGAGGATATCTGGTGTTAATAACATTTCTGTAATAACTAAATCCAGTATTAAGATTACAATGTATGTAAGTGTGGAATTAAGAATAAAACAAGATCACAAATAATAAAAAGAACTAACCATTCATTTTCAAATTATTGAGCTGCAAAGCTTAGCTGACAGTGAAAAGGCTGAATATTATCAGTGCTAAGAAGCTGCTTGCTGAAAGCACGTATGCTGTGTCTTATCAGTGCTAAGGAGCTGTTGATGATGCCCGTATATTGCTGCTAACTGCTATCGGTGCTATTGTGTTGCTTACTAAGCACGAACTAACTGCTATCGGTACTGGGGAGCACCTCACGTGCTGCTGCTATTAGCGGCATATGAGTTGTGATCGTGATCGCACGTACTACTAGTGTTGTGCAGGACGCATCCTGACTGTAACTGAGTAACACCCAAACTGCAGGATGATTTAGTAATACGATAAACGAATTGTACAACAAGTTGTACAAGTTGCACGTGCGCGATAACAAGTGTATAAATTGTACTATCAATTCAGGTGATTGGATGATGCTAATGAGCTGCTGCCTAATGACATTGCTGATAGGATAAGAATGTGTCGTACCATATTGTAATATTGTATACGGATGCTTAATGACTATATAATCTTTGCATTTCTGGACTGTTGTTAGTTCTTAGAACTTGCACCCCGGAGCTGCAGGCTCTGTGTGGCGAATACTAAGAATTCTACAGCATTGTAATAGAATTATTAAGTCGTAACAAGTGTTTGTATTGAGTTTTATTAAACTAAAGATTGACTTTAAATAATCTGATTCCCATGTAAGGTCAAGCAACCAAGGAACACCAAAGTACTTGGTACTTTAGACTTCCCAGATATCAATAAAATCTGCTTGTTTGTACATACAATTAATTAAAATGTGACCAGTATGGCACAGTTGGCTTAAAAATAGCTCATACTTGAATACAATTGCATAGGAATTTCCTGAATCTCTTTCTATGGAGTGGATCATCCACATTTTCCAAATGAGGCCAGTAATTTGGAGGGAGTAGGGGAAGGTTTCTGCATGGAGATCACCTTCCATCAGCCTTTCATGGGTTTAAAACCAGTCAGGGGGCTGGTATGAAGAGGAATAAGAATAGTAGGATTGGAGACCAGTCTGGGGCAGAGGATTCATCTTAAATGCTCAAAGATAGGTTACGTTTTCATATTTTTGCTTGCTATTCATGCTCTCCTTGCAGAGGTTTGGAACTATGTTGAATTTTAATTGAGAGTGTGATGAATAGCCTGCTAAACACACAGCTCTCCTTCAGAAGCAAGATTATGGCTAAAATTGGGGTGGAGCATGGAGAGTTGAATTCTTGGGTATTAAACATGTTGGCACATCATACATCATTCTATCCTCCCTCCAAGCAGTAAAGACAAAATATTCTCCCAAGTAACTCAAAGTGTACATACTGTAACTGTGCAGACGCTTTAATCAAATTCCTGTCAGCTGTTTTTAATGCCAATTTTAATGATATTTCAATATAATAGCACAGAACACAGAAGTATGTGTTAAATACAGTGCAATGATACATAAATTAAAGGTTACAAAATAAAGTTTTTCCTTGCAGTCTGTGATAATTAGAACTAGGAATTTGTCCAAGAATAGAATCATTATTATCGACTGGAAGATGTTGAACCATGACTCCAATGGCAATGTTAAGTATACACCATCAATGTTTTACCCTTTCGATCAGAGGAAAGCTTTAAGGGCTTCTTTCTAGTACCTGACCCCTGCATACCTTACACTTCCCAGAGGTGAACTTCAACCATAAACATTTCCAGTCATATCAGTTCAATACCTTTTGTTTTGTTTGTAACTGAACTTTTAACTTAGCATCAATAATGCACCACAAACTCAATGATTAAGTCATAATTATTTATTTCATTTCCCTGATTGCATATCTTTTCATTATTGAATGTGGATTTTCCATGTGTTTTCCCTGTCAAAGCTTGTCAAAGTTAAACAAAATGGAAATGCTGCAGCCAGCGTTGAGATTGTGGAAGTAAGAGTAATATGGAACAAAATTACTATTTAAAAAAAAAAGAATTAAGACAGCAGTGAATTCTCACGTTCTTCACGCTTAGTTAGAATCTCCTTTTTCCAGATATTGAATATCTACAGTGGTTGGCACTTTTGTTTCTTACCACAAAGCTTGCCAAACACATTGGCACAAATACCAAGCAATGGTGACCCCATCTCTGTGCACATGCAAAATATTATTGCCTAAGTTTAATGCCTAGCTGGTTGATTGCCCTATTACTGTGCAACAACAGCTTAGTATCTTGGGTTGAGATATGCCTTTCATATTAATTATTATATTAGCTTAAGTGCTAAACAAATCTTGAATCTCAACTGTTTATGTAACTGAGGAACACAAGAGACGTTCTGTTCTACTTCTATTTAGAAACATTTTGGCAGCTACTTAATTATCAATACAAATTGGTTAACACTGTCACTGATGTAGAAATCCTGCTACTTAAACATAACAAGCCCGAAGTAATAATGATTAATTCTGTTTCAATAGTAAATGCCTGTGAATAGACAATATGATGGCTGCACTCTTGATGTTTTTTTTATGAGGAAAGATTATGTCAAGACGCAAGTTGTTAAAAATGCATTTGCAAGAAACTTGCATTCCTTCACTTTTAACATGTTTGGAAGGTAAAAAATTGATATTAAAGTATAAATCTAACTTGATATATTATCAAAATGTTATTAAAATATAATATTAGTATTGAAATAGTGATTTCAATATTTTCTATTTCTTGAACTAATTTTAGTGAAATTAATACTCAAATTTTAGTGTTATAGTTGCAATCTCTTTGTAATCTGTCAAACAGATTAAGATCCAATATTTTATTGTGTAGGAAGTAACTGCAGATACTGGTTTATACCGTAGACACAAAATGCTGGAGTAACTCAGCGGGTCAGTCAGCATCTCTGGAGAAAAATAATAAATGATGTTTCGGGTCGGAACCCTTCTTCATGCCAGTCTGAAGAAGAGTTCTGACCCGAAACATCACCTATTCATTTTCTCCAGAAATGCTGTCTGACCTGCTGTTACCATGACTAGCATTTGTGCCTATCCTCAATATTATATTCACAGCTTTAATTTTCTTCCACCTCTGTGGTTAAATAATGAAGTGGTTTTGTGGGTGTTTCTCTAAGAGGACTGATCATGTGATGATGATAATAATGTCAGCTTGTTTCGATAAAGTACAGTCAAGTTGGATCTTAAGCTGACTTTGTAAACCACATGAAAATGTAGACTTGGTGAGTTAATATGAATTTCTGTCTATAGTTATTATGTATATGAAATAACCCTAAATGACTTGTAACAAGTCTGATCCTGGCCGTCACTAAATAACGTAAACATCATACTAATTGACAAGGTCAACAATTTGGTGGCCTGAACAATGCAGTCTTGGGAATCAGTCAGAATTACCAGGGTTGGTAGTTAATTATGGTAAATCAAGGCAACACAGAGCAAACCAAAGATCCTATGCTCTGCTATAAGATCTTTGGAGCAAACTGTAAGCCAGTGGCATTGATTGGTATTTAAGGAGCAAGCATGGTATGCACCACTTCAGGCAGTGTGGGGTGGCCTCTATCACAGGGAGGATGGCAGCAACACAGGTCAGCAAGCATAGTTTGGGAGAGAGCTTCTGGTGAGCTTCATTTTGTGGCAAGGTGGCAAGATAGTGGCAATGACACTGAAAATTGAACTGTGGTTTACACAACGTTTCTGAAACATTCATAAAATTTTATTACATTGTTCAGCACAGACTTTAATTTTGACGCAATCTTCTGAGTAACAATTCACAAGGAACAAAAGGTGAGGAAGGCCAGATGTGCTTCAAAAGAGGACAATTTATAACAATGAAATACATACATTTGGGACCACGCTATTGTTCAATTGTATGTCAGGAAAAAGAACAAACTATTGGCATAAAAGACAAACAAGCGATTAAGAGACAGCCCGTGAGTTCAAACAAGCCATCAACAATGCAGGTAGGAGATCTTCAGAAACCACAAAAACCTTCCAAGGTGATTATGTAGTTGAGAAATATATTTAGACCTGGATATGTTCAGCAAACACACCCAGAAATAGGAATTCTTATGAGTTTAAAGGTAATGACATTTCAGTTGAAAGAACTGGAGTTATGTTGGCAAAGCATCTTTCACAAGCAGCTTAAATAACCTGTTATCTAAATTTTACAGGATCTTCTATGATTCATAGAGGTGTATTTCTTTTTCGTCTGAGGCAGTCCCTTGAAATCAAGGATGAATTGCTTCTGCTCCAGTTCAGTGGGTTCTGAGGTGACTAAAGCCAATGTAGAATCTACAAGTTTTGCAAAGGTTGGGGCGGAGTACGTGGTATTCTTGTTCTGCATAGAATCAAGGTAGTCAACGCCATCTCAAGTAATATTTTACAACTTTGAACAGTCGCGGACTGGAATTCCCAAGATATTTTGGGAATGTTGCATCAGTTCAGTGAGAGTTTGGAAATCTGTTGAATCTTTTCCTCTGTCCATCTGGTAATCTTTTCCAATATTTATAATGTGTCAGATATATGAATGATGTGCCATTAATAATGGAAACTGGGAAGACCAAGGGTAGCATTCCCCTATGTGACAATTATCTGAATTGTGGCCGATTAGGAAAAGGGGAGATGCAACGAGACCTGGGTGTCATGGTTCACCAGTCTTTGAAAGTAGGCACGCAGGTGCAGCAGGCAGTGAAGAAAGCGAATGGTATGTTAGCATTCATAGCAAAAGGATTTGAGTATAGGAGCAGGGAGGTTCTACTGCAGTTGTACGGGGTCTTGGTGAGACCACACCTGGAGTATTGGTACAGTTTTGGGCTCCTAATCTTGCCATAGAGGGAGTACAGAGAAGGTTCACCAGACTGATTCCTGGGATATCAGGACTTTCATATGAAGAAAGACTGGATAGATTCGGCTTGTACTCGCTAGAATTTAGAAGATTGAAGGGGGATCTTATAGAAACTTACAAAATTCTTAAGGGGTTGGACAGGCTAGATGCAGGAAGATTGTTCCCGATGTTGGGGAAGTCCAGAACAAGGGGTCACAGTTTAAGGATAAAGGGGAAATCTTTTAGGACTGAGATGAGAAAAACGTTTTTTACACAGAGAATTCCACAGATTCACCGGAATCTGTGGAATTCTCTGCCACAGAAGGTAGTTGAGGCCAGTTCATTGGCTATATTTAAGAGGGAGTTAGATGTGGCCCTTGTGGCTAAAGGGATCAGGGGGTATGGAGAGAAGGCAGGTACAGGATACTGAGTTGGAAGATCAGCCATGATCATATTGAATGGCGGTGCAGGCTCGAAGGGCCGAATGGCCTCTACTCCCGCACCTATTGTCTATGGTTCTATGAGTGCGTCCAACTGCTGTCTGGTTCGTTGATCGGTTTGTTAGATATGAACTGTTTTGGGAGAGAAAAATGCTCACGGCAGACCAAACGTGTTAAACAGAAATTGGTCAGATATTGAGCTTTACACGGTGAGAAATCATGTGAAATAATCACTGAATTTAATTTTAAATGAATGTACCTGCATGTTATACTGTTTAGTTTGGAGATACAACCAGATTAGTTTGGAGATACAACCAGATAGTCCACTGAGTTCGCACCGACCAGCGATTTTTGTTACAGATTTGACTATTTTATTTGGCGGCCAATCAAACGCTGTCTCTAAGGAGGATGCATCCAATCACCAACCAGCTTGCCTTAAAATTCCCGTCCAATCAACAAATAGGTCTCCTCCCGTCCACTCAGCCGCTGTCTCCAAGGACATTGTGTCCAATCACATAATTAGCAGCTACGGTAAAGGTTGGAAGCCAGCGGAGCTACTGACAGGCAAACGGGAGGGAGCAGGAGAGATTCACACAGTGTATAATCCATAGCACCTAGTGTACAATTTCATAATATATACTAAATAACTGGGCTGACACACCTTGGCTGGGAATCTGGGGTTCACCAAAATTGTTCCCAACTGGGCCCCGCACCCCCTAAGGCCGGCCCTGGATGAGGGAATGGAGAAAGTGTAGGAGGGGAATTAAGTGAAAGGGATGTGGGAAGTTGAAAGAAAGGTATCTGTGGTGGGGGGTGGAACACTGGGTGGATGAGAAGAGGTGGGGGTGGGTGTTAACTGAAATTGAAGAATTTAATATTCATGCTGTTGAGGTTTGGACTACCCATACGGAATATGAGATGTTAGTCAATAGACAATAGGTGCAGGAGTAGGCCATTCGGCCTTTCGAGCCAGCACCGCCATTCAATGTGATCATGGCTGATCATCCCCAATCAGTATCCTGTTCCTGCCTTCTCCCCATATCCCCTGACTCCGCTATCTTTAAGAGCCCTATCTAGCTCTCTCTTGAAAGCATCCAGAGAACCCGCCTCCACCGCCCTCTGAGGCAGAGAATTCCACAAACTCACCACTCTCTGTAAGAAAGTGTTTCCTTGTCTCAGTTCTAAATGGCTCACCCCTTATCCATAAACTGTGTCCCCTGGTTCTGGACTTCCTCAACATTGGGAACATGTTTAAGAAGGAACTGCAGATGCTGGAAAATCGAAGGTAGACAAAAATGCTGGAGAAACTTAGCGGGTGAGGCAGCATCTATGGAGCGAAGGAAATAGGCAAAGTTTCGAGCCTATCAGTCTGAAGAAGGGTTTCGGCCCGAAACGTTGCCTATTTCCTTCGCTCCATAGATGCTGCCTCACCCGCTGAGTTTCTCCAGCATTTTTGTCTACCGTCGGGAACATGTTTCCTGTCTCTAGCATGTCCAAACCCTTAATAATCTTATATGTTTCAATAAGATACCCTCTCATCCTTCTAAACTCCAGAGTATACAAGCCCAGCTGCTCGAATTTTCTCAGCATATGACATTTCCGCCGACGCTGCACTCCCTCAATATCAAGAATGTCCTTCCTCAAATCAGGGGACCAAAATTGCACACAATATTCCAGGTACGGTCTCACTGGGGCCCTATACAACTGCAGAAGGACCTCTTTGCTCCTATACTCAATTCCTCTTGTTATAAAGGCCAACATGCCTTTCGCTTCTTCACTGCCTGCTGTACCTGCATGCTTACTTTCATTGACTGATCAACAAGGACCCCCAGATCCCGTTGTACTTCCCCTTTTCCCAACTTGACACCATTTAGATAGTAATCTGCCTTCCTGTTTTTGCTACCAAAGTGAATAACCTCACATTTATCCACATTAAACTGCATCTGCCATGCATCTGCCCACTCACCCAACCTGTCCAAGTCACCCTGCATTCTCATAACATCCTCTTCGCAGTGCACACTGCTACCTAACATTTGTGTCATTGCAAATTTGCTAATGTTACTTTGAATCCCTTCATCTAAATGTATATTGTAAATACCTGCGGTCCCAGCACCGAGCCTTGCGGTACGCCACTAGTCACTGCCTGCCATTCTGAAAGGGACCCAACTCTTTAATCCCTACTCTTTGTTCCCTGTCTGCCAACCAATTTTCTATCCATGTCAGCATTCTACCCCCAATACCAATCAGCACGTCACCTTTCCCACCCATGACAAAGGTCACATCCTTGACCTGGTCTGCTCCACAAATCAACCGGTACTCGACCTCCATCCATGCCTCTTCCCCCTCTCTGATCATAAGCTTATTCGGTTCACCATCCCTTCTCCGACACCTCGCCCCCGCTTCCTCCGAGAAATCACCTTCCGTAATCTAAAATCCATTGATCCCCACCATCTCTCTGACCTGCTCTCCACCACTCTCCCCCTGGACTCAACCCATATCTCACCTGATGATCTCACAAACCACCTCAACTCCACCCTGTCTACCTCCCTTAACACTATGGCCCCCCTCAAAACAAGAACCGTAACTTTCAACACATCTTCACCCTGGTACACACCTGCACTGAAACAGACTGGTCGCCGACTTGAACGACTCACAAAGAAATCATCTCTCACAGTCCACCTTGAAGCTTACAAACTCCACCTCACTGACTACAAATATGCCCTCTTTGCTGCAAAATCTGCCTACCTCTCCTCCATATTCACCGATCCCTGCCTAAACCACAGAACCCTCTTCTCCACAGTGGGCAACCTCCTCAAGCCTCGAGCCAACACTCTCCCTATCTCTACTCCGGTTCTCTGCAACTCATTCCTCCACTTTTTCGCTGATAAAATCAGCACCATCTATCAATCTTTATCCCCTGTACCCGACTCCCCAGCATCTTGAGTATGCAGTGAGTATGGATTCAAGTTTCTGGATCATTGGGACCTCTTTTGGGGAAGGTGCGATCTGTACAGAAAGGACGGGTTGCACTTGAACTCGAGGGGGACCAATATCCTGGCGGGGAGATTTGCAAAGGCTACTGGGGAGACTTTAAACTAGTATGGTTGGGGGGAGGGACTCAAATTGGGAAAGCTAGCAGTCGGTGTGTGAGGCAGGAGGCAGAGAATGGTAGCACTCTGACCCAAAATGTAGGGGAGAGAGAAGAAAAAGATAATAAACAGAGAATAAGAGAGGGTGGGTTTCTTAAATGTGTATATTTTAATGCTAGGAGCATTGTAAGAAAGGTGGATGAACTTAGAGCCTGGATTGACACCTGGAAGTATGATGTTGTGGCGATCAGTGAAACATGGTTGCAGGAGGGCTGTGATTGGAAACTAAATATTCCAGGATTTCGTTGCTTCAGGTGTGATAGAATTGGAGGGGCAAGAGGTGGAGGTGTTGCATTGCTTATCAGGGAAGATATTACAGCAGTGCTTTGGCAGGATAGATTAGAGGGCTCGTCTAGGGAGGCTATTTGGGTGGAACTGAGAAATGGGAAAGGGGTAACAACACTTATAGGAGTGTATTATAGACCGCCAAATGGAGAGCGAGAATTGGAAGAGCAAATATGTAAGGAGTTTGCAGATATTAGTAGTAAGCACAAGGTAGTGATTGTGGGAGATTTCAATTTTCCACACATAGACTGGGAAACACATTCTGTAAATGGGCTGGATGGGTTGGAGTTTGTAAAATGTGTGCAGGATAGTTTTTTGCAGCAATACATAGAAGTACCTACTAGAGAAGGGGCGGTGCTGGACCTCCTGTTAGGAAATGAGACGGGTCAGGTGGCAGAGGTATGCGTTGGGGAACAGTTCGGGACCAGTGATCACAATACCATTAGTTTCAATATAATTATGGAGAAGGTCAGAACTGGACCTAGGGTTGAGATTTTTGATTGGAGAAAGGCTAACTTTGAGGAGATGCGAAAGGATTTAAAAGGAGTAAATTGGGACAGTTTGTTTTATGGGAAAGATGTGGAAGAGAAATGGAGTACATTTAAAAGTGAAATTTTAAGAGTACAGAATCTTTATGTCCCTGTTCGGTTGAAAGGAAATAGTAAAAATTGGAAAGAGCCATGGTTTTCAAGGGAAATTGGACACGGTTCGGAAAAAGAGGGAGATCTACAATAATTATAGGCAGCATGGAGTAAATGAGGTGCTTGAGGAGTATAAAGAATGTAAAAAGAATCTTAAGAAAGAAATTAGAAAAGCTAAAAGAAGATATGAGGTTGCTTTGGCAAGTAAGGTGAATGTAAATCTAAAGGGTTTCTACAGCTATATTAATAGCAAAAGGATAACGAGGGATAAAATTGGTCCATTAGAGTCAGAGCTAGCAGCAGCCGTCCGTCTTAAATTCGTTTTTTTTCTAGTTTTTAGTGAGTCCTGTTTTTTTGTTTGTAGGGGATATGGTCTTTTAATGTGGGGGGGTAGGTGTTACTTTATTTATAGGTCCCTACCTGGTCGGTGTGGCAGCCTTTTTTCCGGGCTGCCCGTCGACCCGTCGTCGTGGCCTACCAGCGGGCTTGGAGCGCCGTTTCTTGGCGGGAACCACCCAGCACCTCGGCCTGCGTGGCGGCACTGCGTTGGAGCGCTGGAGCGCTGGAGCGGAACGGAGCGGGCGATGCCTTGCCTGGGTCGCCGCGCTGGAGCTCTGGCGAGCTGGACCGCCGTAAGCAACATCTCCGGGCTGCGGGTTTGCGGAGCGGAGAGACGGCGTGCGTAGAGGCGGCAAGGCTGCAGTGAGGAGAGCGGGCGCCGACTTTAACATCTGGAGCCTAGGAGCGCCAAACCGGCGCGGCCTTGTCGGCTTCGGCAGCCGCGGGCTCCAACCAAGAAGCGGCCGTTCCAAGTGGCCCAGCCGCCGAAAGGACTCTCCCGACGCCGGGGCAAGACCACCCGGTGAGAACGGCCAGGGACATCGGGCCTCCGTAGAGGCAACTGCGGTGGCCCCAATAGGCCTGACTTTGGGGTGAACATGGGGTGGGGACTGGACATTGTGCCTTCCTCCACTGTGCTATCCACTGTGGGGGGATGATTTTTTTTTGTGTCTAACTGTAGTCCTGTAGGTCTGTGTCCAAGATGGCTGCCGTGAAGGGAGAGTGGACGCTGGCACGAATTGGTTGCCGCTGCTCTCTCTTCACACTGTGTTTTTGATTTTCTGTTTTTGGATTGAATTCTGTTTTTAATTTGTGTCATTGTGATGTCTTTAATTACTTGTTTTACTCCGATTATATGTTTTAATTTCGATTACTATGTAAGGTGTCCTTGAGATTTTGTATGAAAGGCGCCCATTAAATATAAAATTTATTATTATTAGAGTGGACAGCTATCTGCAGAGCCAAAAGAGATGGGGAAGATATTGAACAATTTATTTTCTTCGGTATTCACCAAGGAGATGGATATTGAATTATGTGAGGTAAGGGAAACAAGTAGAGTAGCTATGGAAACTATGAGATTCAAAGAAGAGGAAGTACTGACACTTTTGAGAAATATAAAAGTGGATAAGTCTCCAGGTCCGGACAGGATATTCCCTGGGACATTGAGGGAAGTTAGTGTAGAAATAGCAGGGGCTATGACAGAAATATTTCAAATGTCATTAGAAATGGGAATAGTGCCGGAGGATTGGCGTACTGCGTATGTTGTTCCATTGTTTAAAAAGGGGTCTAAGAGTAAACCTAGCAATTATAGACCTGTTAGTTTGACGTCAGTGGTGGGCAAATTAATGGAAAGGATACTTAGAGATAATATATATAAGCATCTGGATAAACAGGGTCTGATTAGGAACAGTCAACATGGATTTGTGCCTGGAAGGTCATGTTTGACTAATCTTGAATTTTTTGAAGAGGTTACTCGGGAAATTGATGAGGGTAAAGCAGTGGATGTTGTATATATGGACTTCAGTAAGGCCTTTGACAAGGTTCCTCATGGAAGGTTGGTTAAGAAGGTTCAATGGTTGGGTATTAATGGTGGAGTAGCAAGATGGATTCAACAGTGGCTGAATGGGAGCTGCCAGAGAGTAATGGTGGATGGTTGTTTGTCAGGTTGGAGGCCAGTGACTAGTGGGGTGCCACAGGGATCTGTGTTGGGTCCACTGTTGTTTGTCATGTACATCAATGATCTGGATGATGGTGTGGTAAATTGGATTAGTAAGTATGCAGATGATACTAAGATAGGTGGGGTTGTGGATAATGAAGTAGATTTTCAAAGTCTACAGAGAGATTTATGCCAGTTGGAAGAGTGGGCTGAAAGATGGCAGATGGAGTTTAATGCTGATAAGTGTGAGGTGCTACATCTTGGCAGGACAAATCAAAATAGGACGTACATGGTAAATGGTAGGGAATTGAAGAATGCAGGTGAACAGAGGGATCTGGGAATAACTGTGCACAGTTCCCTGAAAGTGGAATCTCATGTAGATAGGGTGGTAAAGAAAGCTTTTGGTGTGCTGGCCTTTATAAATCAGAGCATTGAGTATAGAAGTTGGGATGTAATGTTAAAATTGCACAAGGCATTGGTGAGGCCAATTCTGGAGTATGGTGTACAATTTTGGTCGCCTAATTATATGAAGGATGTCAACAAAATAGAGAGTACAGAGGAGATTTACTAGAATGTTGCCTGGGTTTCAGCAACTAAGTTACAGAGAAAGGTTGAACAAGTTAGGGCTTTATTCTTTGGAGCGCAGAAGGTTAAGGGGGGACTTGATAGAGGTCTTTAAAATGATGAGAGGGATAGACAGAGTTGACGTGGATAAGCTTTTCCCACTGAGAGTAGGGAAGATTCAAACAAGGGGACATGACGAGAATTAAGGGACTGAAGTTTAGGGGTAACATGAGGGGGAACTTCTTGACTCAGAGAGTGGTGGCTGTGTGGAATGAGCTTCCAGTGAAGGTGGTGGAGGCAGGTTCGTTTTTATCATTTAAAAATAAATTGGATAGTTATATGGACGGGAAAGGAATGGAGGGTTATGGTCTGAGCGCAGGTATATGGGACTAGGGGAGAATACGTGTTCGGCACGGACTAGAAGGGTCGAGATGGCCTGTTTCCGTGCTGTAATTGTTATATGGTTATATCTACTCCACCACCTACCAAGGCCCCTCCTTTCAACATCTCCACTGACCTCCTTACCCCTCCTCCACACTGCTTCCTCTCCCAGTTTGACCTGGTCACCCATACTGAAATCTCCAAACTCATCAGCTCTTCCAAACCCACTACCTGCTCCCTCGACCCTCTCCCCACTCCCCTGCTGAAGTCCTGCCTCCCCGTTCTCTGCCCCAACCTCACTAATCTCTTCAACTCCTCATTGTCCCAAGGAATTGTCCCCTCCGCTTTCAAAACTGCTGCTGTCACACCAATCTTAAAGAAACCTGGTCTTGATCCCTCCTCTCATTAACTACCGCCCAATCTCAAACCTCCCCTTTCTTTCAAAAACCCTGGAGCGTATCGTTGCGTCGCAACTTCATTCCCACCTCCTTGCGTATAACCTACTTGAACCCCTCCAATCTGGCTTTCGCCCCCTCCATAGCACAGAAACTGCTCTCCTCAAAGTCCCCAACGACCTCCTCACCTCTGCTGACACTGGTTCCCTCAACATCCTCATCCTCCTCGACCTGAGCGCAGCCTTCGATACAGTGAACCATAACATCCTGCTCACCAGACTCAAAGACCTCGGCATTGAAGGCTCTGCACTCAGCTGGCTCCGTTCCTACCTTTCCAACAGGTCCCACTTCATCTCTCTCCACAACCACACCTCTGCTACAGCCACAGTCACTCAAGGCGTTCTCCAAGGCTCCGTACTCGGCACCCTCCTCTTCATCATCTACATCCTCCCCCTTGGTCAGATACTCCGCCACTTCAACCTGGACTTCCACTGTTACGCCGATGACACCCAGATCTACCTCGGCACCAAATCCCCCCACAACCCCCCCCTCTCCCATATCAACTCGTTTGTCAGCTATAAAAACCTGGATGCAACATAACTTCCTCAAACTCAACAGCGATAAGACAGAATTCCTCCTCATAGGCTCCAAAGCCACACTCAGCAAAATCAATAACCTCACTCTCACCATCGACGGCACCACTGTCTCCCCAGGCCCGCAACCTTGGCGTGATCTTTGATTCCACCCTCTCCCTTGAGCCTCACATCCGCCATATCATTAAAACCTCCTTCTTTCATCTCCGCAACATCGCCAAACTCAGACCCTCTCTCACACCTCCCGCTGCTGAAAGACTCATCCATGCCTTCATCTCCTCCCGACTGGACTATTGCAACTCACTTCTCCTTGGCATCAGCTCCACCTACATCAACCGACTCCAACTGGTCCAGAACACAGCCGCCCGACTCATCACCCACACCAAACCCTGGCATCACATCACTCCAGTCCTCAAACAACTTCACTGGCTTCCCATCTCCCACCGGATCACCTACAAAATCCTGGTCCTCACCTACAAAGCCCTCCACCATCTGGCCCCCACATATCTCATTGACCTCCTCTCCCCCTACCAACCCTCACGGTCCCTCAGATCCACATCAGCCGGTCTCCTCTCCATCCACAAGTCCAACCTCCGCAGTTTTGGGGACAGAGCCTTCTCCAGGGCATCTCCCAGGTTCTGGAACTCCCTCCCCCAACTGATCCGCAATTCCGTGTCCCTCACCATCTTCCAGTCCCGCCTCAAGACCCATCTCTTCACCTCTGCCTATCCTTAGCCCCACGTCCCCCTCCCTTTTCATCTGTGCATTAATTGCCTCATATTGTGTTTTGAATTGAATTCTGTCTTTACTTGGTGTACTAGTCATGTCTCTATTTATTTCATTCCCCATACATGTTTTTCCTCTACCTGCTAAATTTTTGTAAGGTGTCCTTGAGACTCTTGAAAGGCGCCCATAAATAAAATTTATTATTATTATTAATACCATGTGCCCTAATTTTTCCCACTAAACTCCTATGTGGGACCTTATCAAATGCTTTCTGAAAGTCCAGGTATACTACATCCACTGGCTCTCCCTTGTCCATTATCCTAGTTACATCCTCAAAAAATTCCAGAAGATTAGTCAAGCATGATTTCTCCTTTTTTTAATCCATGCTGACTCGGACTGATCCTGTTAGTGCTATCCAAATGTGCCGCTATTTCATCTTTTAAAATTGAGTCCAGCAGCTTCCCCACCACCGATGTCAGGCTAACTGGTCTATAATTCCGTTTTCTCTCTCCCGCCTTTCTTAAAAAGTGGGATAACATTAGCTACCCACCAATCCACAGGAACTGAATCTGAACCTAAAGAATATTTAAAATTTATTACCAATGCATCCACGATTTCTAGAGCCACTTCCTTAAGTACCCTGGGATACAGACCATCAGGCTCTGGAGATTTATCAGCCTTCAGCCCCATCAGTCCACCCAACACCATTTCCAGCCTAATGTGAATTTATTTCAGTTCCTCCGTTACCTGAGATCCTCTGGCCACTAGCATATCAGGAAGAATGTTTGTGTCCTCCTTAGTGAAGACAGATCCAAAGTACCTGTTCAACTCATCTGCCATTTCCTTGTTCCTCGTAATAAATTCACATTTTTCAGTCTTCAAGGGTCCAAATTTGGTCTTAACTAATTTTTTCCTTTTCACATACATAAAGATACTGTCCCTGACGTCCCTTGACAGCCACGGTCGCTCCTTACTCCCTTTGGAATATTTATTCCTCTTTGGAATGGACTGATCCTGCACCTTCTGTATTATTCACAGAAATACCTGCCATTGTTGATCCACTTTCATCCCTGCTAGTGTATCTTTCCAGTCAACTTTGGCCAGCTCCTCCCTCATGGCCCCATAGTCCCCTTTATTCAACTGTAACACGGAAACCTCCGATTTACCCTTCTCCCTCTCCAATTGTAGATTAAACTTGACCATATTATGGTCACTACCTCCTAATGGCTCCTAAACCTCAAGTTGCTTTATCAAATCTGGTTCATTACATAACACTAAATCCAGAATAGCCTTCTCCCTGGTTGGCTCCAATACAAGCTGCTCTAAGAATCCATCACGGAGACACTACACAAATTCCCTTTCTTGGGGTCCAGTACCAACCTGATTTTCCCAGTCTACCTGCATGTTGAAACCGTAGCATTACCTTTTCGACATGCCAATTTTAAGTCATGAATCAACTTGCACCCTATATCGAGACTACTGTTTGGGGGCCTGTAGATAAGTCCCATTACGGTCTTTTTACCCTTACAATTTCTTTGTTCTATCCATACTGACTTCACATCTCCTGTTTCAATGTCACCCCTTGTAAGCGACTGAATTTCATTCCTCACCAACAAAGCTACCCTACCCCCTCTGACCACCTGTCTGTCTTTTCGATAGGAGGTATACCCTTGAATATTCAGTTCCCAGCCATGTCTCTGTAATCCCCACATCATACTTGCCAATTTCTAACTGAGCCTCAAGCTCGTCCACTTTATTTCTTATACTTCGCGCTCATATACAATACTTTGACCTCGGTATTCACCTCCCCTCTCGCACTGCTCGCAATTGGCCCTGAACTTAATCTCTTATCCCTTCTCGAACTTTCCTTCCCATTAATTCGGGAGTCTTTTGTAACTTTTCCTGTACTCACTTCCCCTTCAACTCAATCTTTATACTCCCAATTTGTCAATCCCTCCCCCTAATTATTTAGTTTAAACCCACACGTGTAGCCCTAGCAAACCTGCCTGCCGGAACATCGGTCCCCCTCTAGTTAAGGTGTAACCCGTCCCTTTTGTACAGGTCACCCATACCCCAGAAGAGATCCCAGTGGTCTATTCCTCCACTTTGCGTGTGGCCTAACTCGGACAGTGGAGAAAGCTGAGGATAAACAGGTCAGTAGGAAATTGGAAGGGGAATTAAATTAGCTAACATTTTATGGCTAATAAAACCCCAGAGCACCAGCAGGTCCTTGCGGTCAGAGTGCAAGTATTTGGCAATGTGATCAACTAGTTTATACTTGGTCTCACTAATGTAAGGGAGACCACCATCAAGAGCACAGGATGTAATACATGGGATTAGAGGAGGCGCAAGTAAACCCCTGGAAGAGCTGTTGGGATTCTTAAATGGAGGTGAAGGAGGAAAGTAGGAACAGGGGTTGCAGTTGCAGGGGAAAATGCTTTGGGAGAGGGACAGGTAGGTAGGAGGGATGAGCAAACCAAGGAGTTATGTAGAGTGTGGTATTGGCAAAAAAACAGGAAGGAGTGGCGCCTAGAAGGTATGACTGGTGATGCGATTGCATTGAAGCTGGCGGAAGTGTTGGAGAATGATGCAATGATTGCGGAAGCAGGTGGGATGAAAGGTACGGGCGAGGAGAAATTTATAGTGACCAATTAACCTATCAACTCTCACATCTATGGCTTGTGAGAGGAAATTAGAGCACCAGTAGGAAACGCATGAGGTCATGTGCAAACTCCATACAGCCAGTCCAAGAAGTCCGGAATGAACCTAGATTGCTGGCATGTAAGGCAACAGTTCTATGATCTGTGCCAATATCCAACTTCATTAAAGTTTCATACGGGTCATTACTGATACATAAAGTTGGACAGTGTGTACAATTATGGAGAGGATTGGAGAAATATTTTTAACAGGAATCATTCATTAAATACCATCTATGAACATGCATTTATATCCTATACAATTTATAATTCGTGTTGTTTTTCATTCATCTGTTTTTGTCCATTAGATAGGGGCCATATTACCATGATCGATCATCTGTACCTTGGAAATTATTTTTCCGATGTTATCATATAGAATCTGCATGACATTCCTCGTCTGCTCTAAAATCAGCGGCAGCAAATAACTGTGGATAAGGGAATGACAAACTTACATGTGAAGTTGTTCCTGGATTTTTCTTTCACTTACCACATAGTTTGTGTAGGAAAGAACTGCAGATGCTGGTTTAAATCAAATGTAGACACAAAATGCTGGAGTAACTCAGCGGGTCAGGCAGCATCTCTGGAGAGAAGGAATGGGTGACGTTTCGGGACTCCCGAAACATCACCCATTCCTTCTCTCCAGAGATGCTGCCTGACCCGCTGAGTTACTCCAGCATTTTGTGCCTTACCACATAGTTCTCCAGCTTGGTTTGAACAAGGATGGATTTTCCTCCAAGTACAAGGAACTGCAGATGCTGTTTTACAAAAAAAAGGCAGAACATACTGGAATAACGTGGTCAGTCAGGCAGCAACTCTGGAAAACTTGGATAGGCGACGTTTCGGGAACATCGCCTATTTATGTGTTCTAGAGATGCTGCATGATTCATGGATTTTCATATGTTCTCTCGGGAAACCTCTATTTCAACATAAACAGATACTGCACAAATACACATGATAAAGATAAATTTATATTTAAAGAGAAGATACAACAAGTTTTGAAAATATGAAACATGAAATATTATAAATGCACTGCATGCCTTAATGAAATATTAAACTCTCTTTTCAAGGCCCCGATCAACCTCTAGGGTTTGTCCAGCATTTTTTGGAACATCATTTTAGAAAAGAATAACTAGATGCACAAACTGAATGAAAAACAGTTTACTAAGCCATTGAGATGAGATTCCTTTAAAAATATCTTCACAAACATTCTTTGCATGGTATGATTGGAAGTACACTGGATCTAAGAATGCAGTTTCCATTATATACTCTCATTTCTCAACATATAAATGTAATTCTATTTTCATCAGCTAAGGCACTTAGTAGGAAAAAAACTTGCTTTAAAAAAGTTATTCAAGCTGAATATCACAAGTGGTAAACAAGCAAAGATTGATCCTGATTTTTATTGCATAGAAAAATAAAGCCGCAGGTAATATCAAATGGGTGATTTATTGCCAATGTATATTTGCAAATGTTAACCATAAACCAGTTATCCTGAACATGAGCTTCATTCAACCTAGTAATTTCTATTAACTTGAGCTGAGTGCACTCTAAAAGGTTGGTGCAGATTTAAAAATTGCTTGAAAGCAGAAATAAAAAAGAAAAGCACAGCAGGTTAATTCACACATAAGGGCATGTTAGCTATGCTTTCGTGGCATGTCTGTCTGATTGGGATTCCTTCAATGTCATGATGCAGTTTTATTATTAAAACACAGAAAGCAGTGGAAAAATTGCAGCATTTAGTCCTTAATTTTTCCATTAACAAAGAGAATTTAAAATTCTTTAGAATTCAAAATGAAAGGCAATAATGTACATTGAATGGTAAGCAAAAACAGACTGAGACAGCAACTGACAATAATCCATGAAAACAATTGTAAATTATAAAGCCCAAAAATATCAATGATTGGTTAACATTTTATCAGGACAGGCTGTTATTCATCTGTCTATTGAAAATTAGCAGTGGGAGGCTCAATCTTGCAGTATTTCGGAATTTCTGACTTGGGGAAGATTGCAAGTAAAAGTCAGCTGTTTCCAAAGAAATAATTAAAGAATAATGGGGTGGACTAGTTTCCTTGTGAAATAGTTTAATCCCCAAGCTGTTCCATTGCATATTAGCTCAAGAAGGAGCAAGAAAGAAGGTTTGGGAGCAAGTCAATTGAAATCTATTCATCTTCTCTACTATAGCAGGTGAGCAATTTAAGGAGACCAGGAAAGAGAAATTATAGTCGAATATTTAATTTACAGGCACACGATAGATCTATTGTGATTCACTGATCACAAAATATCATTGTGTGTAAATTACATGATTGCATGTGTTATATCTGATACTGAACTATTGTTTTTACTGTTGAGTGCCATCAGTTTGAATAGAATTGTATTGTTTAAAAAGACTAATGCAAACTGCAAATAACTCACACCATCTGCTTGTAGTTAATGTCATGTGAATCTGTACAAAGCATACATGACTGTTATGAAACAGAAGAGTAACTTATGCAAATCAAATCTGTAAGTTACTTTTAGAAACTGACGGCCAATTTTATCAATAAACCCCAAAACATTTAGGAAATGTTTTGAACCTACATCTTACAAATGGTTAAAGTTATTATTGCCATAAGTTAAATCTACCATATTTTTGGACTCCATTTTATTTCTAATTTGCTTTCACAATCACATTCTGATCCCCTATTCACAAAGAATAGGGGTATAAATTGTAAGATTGGGTTACAAATTGTAAGATTTAATCAGAGAAAAAAAACATGCCAAAATTATAAGTTCTGATAAAGAATAAGATCATCTAAACATACCCCATCCCAAAATCCAGTGACATTACCATTATTAAGTCCGTCAAAAAAATCCCTGGGCTTCATTCACCAGTACTTGAGCAGTCATGTAAATATTATCGGAACACGAGCATAGTGTCGGATGGGTATCCTATGATAAGTGGCTTGCTTTGTGACCCTGAATATTTTCTTCACTGATGGGACTTTGTATGCAACAAATATAAAATACATTATCTTACCAAGACTTCCTCAACTTAACTACCTGCAATTACCATAATTTAAACAGACAATGGAAGCAAGCAAATGGGAATGCCACTCCCTGTAAGTTTCCCTCCAAGTCACATACCTTCTGACTTGGAAGTGTATTATAATTCATTCTGGTTCAAGATTCTGGAGATCCCTAGCCAGTAGTGCTTTTTTAATAGAAATCCTGCTGCAGGCCAATAAGCCTTTCACCAGAACCTTCTTGAGAACAAAAAAGGGAAGGGCAATAAATGTTGGCTTTGTCAGCTACATCCTATGAATGCATAAACAAAATGGTATTGGGTTGGATTTAAATAGTTGGCTCTTTTATTGAGCTAGTACAAAAGCATTCCTCTATGGTTAAAATAAAATATCTATAATGAACCTGCTGGACATTTTAAACATTTATTTAACATCTTTTGCCAAACAGATTATCAAAACTTCCAGATTTCAGGATTATTTCCCTTTGATGGAAGTTGGTAGTCAGTGAAGTTCTGTGCATAATGGTTTAAACTGTGACGTTTAGCTTAAGTGCACTGTAGCACCAGCTTTAATTTTCAAATGCAGTCATATAAATCAATCTTCCATTGGTATGAAGGCCTTTACTAACCAACAGCATTTAAAAAAAATTCTAGATTAACATTTTAAGTAATGACAACATTCCCAGCAATTTTAACCAGAATCTGCCATTCTGTTTTATAAAAAGAGCATTCTTCACAATGCCCTTATAAATTATAGAAGCGAGATATCTCACATATGATTTATGACATTCCCTGGCCAACTTTCCTAGGTCAACATCCCTATTAAGATAAAATTGTTCAACTTGTGTAATGATAGTTTGTATTTTTTGAGGGACAAAATCATCAAAAACAGATAATATGGACAACACAAAATAAATTTATAAATAGAAAGAATTGAGGACAAGTATAATGGAGCATGAAAATGTCAGCTTTTGGGTCTGGAAGATGGCAAACAATGTGCGATTGAGGAGAGTCTCTTTCACATGGAAGGAAATAACAAAAAATATGGTTCAGAAAAAAAACATAGCCTTTAAAAATTATATCAGTGTTTATATTTTCATTTTTTAATTTACAATTTGGAGAACTCATATTTATATTTCCATTTTAAATTTTACAATTTGGAGAACTCGTCCTTTTGAACCCACCCATGAACATAATATGAATTGGTTACTAAGAAACAACTATTGAAATAAAGCTAACTGTTATCAGTTAGTACAGAAACCTGTTGGTACAATGAACCACAGAGGTTACTACTGTTTGATGTTGAGCACAAGCAGATTTCTAATGTTTAAGGAGAGGATACCCTATGAACCCACTACCGCAACTTGGTTTACAGTTCAGGGAACTTGTACACAGATAACCGTGCCCGATTACTGTGACCGTCCATTGATTTTGAGGACTAGGAAATCAACCATACATGGCTAATTCTTTGATTAATCCTGCCATGAAAAATTTCATGCTGGAAGCACTGAATACAAACCATATTCCAGTAACCCAAAGAACCAAACTTATATAATGGTTATCTAATAGATAGCAGATTGTAGTAAAATACGCAGGTAGTGACTATCACCATATTTTTTTCAATGGACTATTTGTAAACTTAATTGAATATAAACAAAAATTAAATCCAAACAGATGTTTTCCCATCTCCAGATTTGCTGCTGGAGCTGCCTTTTTCTGAACCAGGTTTGGGCTTAGCTCCCTGTTTCTCGTGGGCAGTGTTGACACGGTTCTGTTCTGCCACAGTACCTCCTGATGCTGGGCTGCTGGTCCTGGATTTCTGTGCATTTTCTTGCATGTTATAACCCTGAAAGGCAATGTCCAACTGTTCCTGGGCAACTTTCAGGTGTTTGTGAAGTCTTGCCAAGTCAGGTGGGATATTGTCATCTGGACTAGAAGATTGATGGTCTTGCATTATATTAGTTAAGTGTTGGCCTTGAGCAACAAGACCATTAGGGACCTTGGTGGACTTGTCCGATTTGACTACAAGATTGTAACCTGGTGGTGACGACGGAATGTTCCGAGGGTAATGGTAAGGAAAAGGTCGGTTGTTATTCTGGCTCCGCCGCTTGATACGAATGACGTCTCGAATGGTTCCAAAGCCCAGATGAAACATCTCACAAATATTAAGAATCAAACAAAGACAACTGACTACATACATTACAATGAGGAAGACCGTCTTTTCTGTAGGTCTGGAGACAAAACAGTCCACAGTATGAGGACAAGGACTTCTAGTGCAGACATAGGACGGATTAACTTCAAATCCATACAGTAAGTATTGTCCCATTAAGAAACCTACCTCAAATAGAGCCCTGAAAATCAACTGGAAAACATACATTTTCATCAGACCTTCTTGCAAGATGCGTCGTCTCCCATCATGCTTCTGACCATTGCCAGTCTCTTTTTTCTCACTGTCTGCTTCTTCATGGATCATTGGTTCCTCCTCATCTTCATCCTCTGTTTGTTCTGAATTTCGGTGGACTTGCCATCGTATGGTTGGTATTTTCTTATTCTTGAAGAACTTGTTTTTTTTCTCTTCTTCAGTGGACCTGGCAATTTTATGGATGGCATAGCCAAGGTACATCACAGATGGAGTTGAAATCATGATGATCTGAAAAACCCAGAACCTCACATGGGAGAGAGGTGCAAATGCATCATAGCAGACATTTTCACACCCAGGCTGTTTGGTATTACAGACAAATTTGCTCTGTTCATCAGAATAAATGGACTCCCCTCCAACTGCAGTCAGCACTATGCGGAATATTATCAGCACTGTAAGCCATACTTTGCCAACAAAGGTGGAATGATTGTGGATTTCTTCAAGAAGACGTGTTAAAAAGGCCCAGCTCATATTTGTCATAAGGACTCCTCATCTAATAGCTGTAATGGAACAAGAATAAAATTAATTTAATACATTATTCACAACTGCACAGTTGAAAAGAAAGATCATGGAAAACAATAGATAAAATTAAAGCCCAAAATGCAAAGATGCAATATATTTTCCATTGGCCGACCATAAGATACAGAAGAATGCAGTTGTATAGGGCTCTGGTGAGACCACATCTGGAAAATTGTGTAGTTTTGGTCTCCTAATTTGAGGAAGGACATCCTTGATTGAGGCAGTGCAGTGTAGGTTCACGAGATTGATCCCTGGGATGGCGGGACTGTCATATGAGGAAAGATTGAAAAGACTAGGCTTGTATTCACTGGAGTTTAGAAGGATGAGGGGAGCTTATAGAAACATATAAAATTATAAAAGGACTGGACAAGCTAGATGCAGGAAAAATGTTCCCAATGTTGGGCGAGTCCAGAACCAGGGGCCACAGTTTTAGAATAAAGGGGAGGTCATTTAAGACTGAGGTGAGAAAAAACTTTTTCACCCAGAGAGGTGTGAATTTATGGAATTCCCTGCCACAGAGGGCAGTGGAGGCCAAATCACTGGATGGATTTAAGAGAGAGTTAGATAGAGCTCTAGGGGCTAGTGGAGTCAAGGGATATGGGGAGAAGGCAGGCACGGGTTATTGATAGGGGACGATCAACCATGATCACAATGAATGGCGGTGCTGGCTCGAAGGGCCGAATGGCCTCCTCCTGCACCTATTTTCTATGTTTCTATGTTTCTAATGTTTCATGTATTTAAGATATTATGACAAAGATTGCAGCCAATGGTTGTTAAACAGGAAAATATGGCTGGCAATATATCCCTTTATGAGGAAAAATGAAATAAACGATCACCTAGGCAGTTCAGGCTAGTGATGGAAAGTGCTAAAACATTCGATATGACATAATAGCAATTGGCTTTAAATAATGTCATAAAACTATAATAAATTAAAGCGGGAGTGGGCCCACTGGTGTCTATTCTATAATTGAATAAAACCACAGCTTCTCTCAACATTGTCCTTTATTTTGAATCTATGAACCACAGTTCTGGATATTCCAGCTAGACAAACATTTAATCAGTTCCACATCCACCCCGTCAAATCCCTTAAAAATTGTGTATAATTTGAAAAGATCACCTTTCATTCTTCTAAACTGAAGAAAGTACAATCTGCTAAATCTCTCCTCATAAGATAAATCTGCTACCACAGGAATCACTGCACTCCCTTTATTTTTCTCTTAGGTCGGAGAGATAAGAACAGTACAGAATATTTCACCATGACTCTATAATTAGAGAAATAAATCTCTCGTGCACTCAAATCCACTTGCAACAATGCTAACATACTATATGCCTTGGGAAGTGCTTTCTAAACTTTCATGTTATTGATTAATTTCCAATAGCATCCAGGTCCCGCTAAACAATAATGTTTTTTAATCTCTAATGATTCAATTAAATACTCTGGCTTTTTTTCCTCTATCAATGTGGATGTTCTAATTTTGTCGAATAATCTATTGTGTAGCAAAAGCCATATAGATCAAAAATAAATCAAAAGCTTCCTGAAAGTCCAAATACACATCATTTGCATGCCCTCGTCAATTTGAAGGGCTGACTAGCTTGTTTCCACGCTGTATCCTTCTATCATATCAGCTGATTAAACTTCATCTATTCTGCTGATTATATCCACTATAATTTCAACAGATTGTCAAAAAATAATTTCTCTTTCATATTGACTCTGCCCACTCCAGTTATTGTTTTCCAATGTTACCATTTGTTTAATAATAGATTCCAACATATTCCCTACTAATGATATCAAGCTAACTGATCTTGTCCCCCATTATCTTCTCTACTTGTGTTGCTACCTTTAGGGAGCTATAGACTTAGACCACAAGATCCCTTTGTGCATCAATGTTGTTAGGGGTCCTGCTATTAATTAAATACTTTCCCTTTACATTTGACCTACCAAAGTACAAACTCTCACATTTTACCAAATTAGACTCTGCCTTTTTCTCCACCCATATCTGTAACTGATGTATATCCTGCTGTATCCTTTGAAAACCTTCTTCAATGTTCACAACTCCATCAATTTTTATGCTGTCTGCAAACTTACTAACCAACCCAGCTACATTTTTGTCCAAGAAAGAACTGCAGATGATGGAAAAATCGGTGGTAGACAAAAATGCTGGAGAAACTCAGCGGGTGAGGCAGCATCTATGGAGAGAAGAAATAGGCGACGTTTCGGGTCGAGACCCTTCGTCTGAAGAAGGGTCTCGAACAGAAACATCGCTATTCCTCCATAGATGCTGCCTCACCCGCTGAGTTTCTCCAGCATTTTTGTCGGCCTTACATTTTTGTCCAAATCATAATAAAATATAATATATATATATATACACACACACGCACATAACCCTGCGGAACACTCATGTCCCAGCACAGATCTCTGCGGAACACTCATCTCAGACCTCCAGCCAGAATAATAACCTTCCACCATTTCACTCTGTCTTCTCTGAGTAAGTCCATTTTGATCTAAACAACAGGCGTCTCCCTACCCTCGGTACAAGAACTGTTCCAGAGCCGCTGTCCGAAAAAAGCTCTGAGAATAGCTAAGGACAAACTGCACCCCCTCCACACACACCTGGATCTCCTGCCATCAGGCAAGAGATACCGTAGCATCAAAGCCCGGACTACAAGACTGCTAAACAGCTTCCTGCCACAGGCTGTGAGGCTGCTAAACAGTCACTCTGTACTCACAGTCACCTGATTCTGCGGCTTTGCACTGACATTTTAATAACTCTGGCACTGGCCACTCAAATCAGCTGCCCTGGACATTTTAATGATTGGTTTTACTGTATTTTAATGTTGCTGTTTTACCTGCTTTTAACTATTTATACTGTTTCATCAGGGACTGGATTGTTTTTTATTGTTATTATGTGTGAAATGTTTTAAGTTTCATGTGCGATGCTCTGGTATTCCCTGGGAAACGTCTTCTCATTTTGCACTGTGCAACTGTTGCTTTGCAAGATGACAATAAAGGTTGATTTGATTTGGTATTTGCCCTTATGATAGAATAGAACCGCTTAAATCACCATGATCCCATGCATCCTGATCTTTTGGATCTGCCTACCACGAGAGTCCTTGACAAATTAAATAATCTTTCACCAAAAGAAAATTGTTAAAATCTTCTATCAGATGATCAAGAAAACACTCAAAGTAATTCAAACCTCCAATCTTATCCGAATATATCTCAACACAGTATGGCATCTCCTTTGACCAACACTGCAAGAAATCGTGGGGCGTTGTGAACACGGCCTAGTCCATCACACTAACCAGTCTCTCCCGTCGACTCCATCTACACTTCATGCTGCCTGAGAAAGCAGTCAACTCATGGACCACACACACCCAGATCATTCTCACTTCTCCCCTCTCCCAAGCAGAAAATATAAAAGCTTAAAAGAACATGCCTGCAGATTCAAGAACAGCTTCTTCCCCACTGTTATTAGGCTCGTGAAAGGACCTCTCACATACTAGGAAGTAGACAAAAAATGCTGGAGAAACTCAGCGGGTGAGGCAGCATCTACGGAGAAAAGGAATAGGCGACGTTTTGGGTCGAGACCCTTCTTCAGACTGATATCGGGGGCGGGAAAAAGAAAGGAAGAGGCGGAGACAATAGGCTATGTGGGAGAGCTGGGAGGGGAAGGAGGGAGAAAGCAATGACTACCTGAAATTAGAGAAGTCGATGTTCATACCGCTGGGGTGTAAACTACCCAAGCGAAATATGAGTTGTTGTTCCTCCAATTTATGCTGGGCCTCACTGGCAATGGAGGAGGCCCCGGACAGAAAGATCAGATTTAGAATGGGAGGGGGAGTTGAAGTGCTGGGCAACCGGGAGATCAGGTTGGTTAGTACGGACTGAGCGGAGGTGTTCGGCGAAGCAGTCGCTGAGCCTACGCTTGGTCTCGCCGATGCAGAGAAGGTGACACCTACGACAGCGGATGCAGTAGATGAGGTTGGAGGAGGTACAGGTGAACCTCTGCTTCACCTGGAAAGACTGTTTGGGTCCTTGGATGGAGTCAAGGGGGGAGGTAAAGCGACAGGTTGCAGGGGAAAGTACCAGCGGAGGGGGTTGTCTGGGTGGGAAGGGACAAATTGACCAGGGAGTTACGGAGGGAACGGTCTCGACGGAAAACACAAAGGGGGGGAAGATCGGAAAATGTGGCCAGTGGTAGGATCCAAGTGGAGGTGGCGAAAATGTCGGATGATTATATTTTGTATGTGCCGGCTGATGGGGTGGAAGGTGATGACAAGGGGGACTCTGTCCTTGTTACGAGTAGGGGATGGTGATTAAGAGCGGAGCTGCGGGATATAGAGGAGACCTTGGTGAGAGCCTCTCTATAATAGAAGCGAGGAACCCACGTTTCCTAAAGAATGAGGACATCTCCGATGCCCTGGTCTGGAACACCTCATCCTCGGTGCAGATGCGGCATAGACGGGGGAATTGGGAGTAGAGTCCTTACAGGAAGCAGGGTGGGAAGAAGTGGTCAAGGTAGCTGTGGGAGATTTCAAATTCCAATCTTCCAATCCACTTTACTGTGACCCTCACATTTTTTAAAAATCTGCACTTTCTCTCTAGCTATAACACTATATTCTGCACACTGTTTATTTTTTCTTATGATGTACTCATGATATAATTTATATGGATAGCACGCAAAACAAATTTTTGCACTGTATCTTGCTACATCTGATATTAAAAGTCAATACTTTCATTGAGCTATCTGAATTATACAGCTGTGAACTCATTCCTGCCTGTACTGCTATACGACTGGCGTAGCTGGATTTAAAACTTTCAAATAATTAGGTTTGTGACTCTTTGTCAGAGGCCTGTTGAGTGGTAACAAAAAAAACACGTTTATTTTAAAGAGTTTCTAGTTTTATTTTTAGTTTTACTTTCATTGGTGTTGTTTTGTAGTAATATCTCAATGCCAGCATTGGTTCATGAACAACTGGCACTGGTAAGGGGAATAATTAGAGAGGGCTTTTAACATCAACTGTAAAATATAAATGCTTAGATTTTCAATTAAGAAAGTTACTGGTGCAGCTATGCTGTGCAATATGGCTAAAGAGCTCTGATCACCCATTGCCCGGGATCACACAAGGAAGGAGCTCTGAGGGACATGTCAAAAATATGAAGCAATTGAATAATTTACCAGGAGACATCAATGTCTTTAAGAAGCAATTTAAAAAAATGGTGGATATATTAATCAAACAGAAATTATTAAATGACACAATGGAAACGGAATATGTTGTGAAACAGCTGAGACGCCAACAATTAGCTCATTTGTGGGAGTCAGTCTCCCTGTAACTAAATAAACTATAATTTCAATGAAATAAAGTTAAAAAAAATGGAGTTGCTAAAAATACTTAGTCTTTCCAATTTAATTTTAGAGGAACATTATTGATAATTGTAGTCTGTACGTTTTAAAGTAGTGGTTATCCACACCATGAAGGACACTAGTATTCTATTAAGTATTTCAAGAGAAGTATGATTTTTTTAATGTCCTTCATGACCTTCATCATAAAGCAGACTCTCAAAGAACATTAAGATTCCATCTACAATTATTTGTCTACACTAAGTTTTCATTAAAAAAAAACTTATTAAAATTAAATTTCTCCTTCAATGTCACTCTTACCTAAAGCAGGAAATTATGCTGGGCGAGAATTGCAATGGCACTGATTGATAGAATATACCATGACCTGACAAGAATGTACCTTGATAACTCAGTTCTTCTCCGAAGGCTACAAAACTGAATGAATGCTGGGGCTAATAAAGCCAAGGCGATCATATCCACACTTGAAATCTAAGCACTCAGAATTCAAAATGTGTTGAAGAACTGACATGAGTAATGATTGATAAATTTGGGTAAATTATTTTCTCCAGCCCCAAAACAGTGATAAACTGGACTGTCTCCAAACCAGCAAAATATCACGGGTCCTTTCTGATTAGATGACATATTCCCCTTTAAAGTGGATGGGAATATATCACCTGCTCAAGCAGGCTGGGATTTTTGAGCAGGTGACATATTATTGGATATCTTGTTTTTGGCAAGTATGAAAATAAGTTTGGTAGGAAAAGGCGAATTGATGATAAACTACAGATTTTGCAAAGCAAATACACTTTAGGCAGAATTCACGATATTTTGTTTATGACAGGTATAATATAATCATATTATTTTCTGAGCTCTACTCAATGAACTGCAGAGTTCAACTGTTAAAACTTGCCAATTCCTAAATACGGCACTGGAAATATCATCCCTTTTCTACAATAGGCGTTGAATTTCCTTTGGATGGCTGTTGTCTCTTGTCTTCATGACACTTAGAGCACTACAATATTTAAGAGTGTATGTACTGTTTGATGGAGTATACCACTGAAAAAATATAGAAACTGAAGAGATTGAAGATGCTGGAATCTGATCCGAAAAACAAAAATCTAGAGAAACTCAGAGGGTCAAGTTAAGTTCCTCCAACAGTCTGTTTTTTTCTGAGGAATATATATGTGTTTTGGCATGGGGCATAACAATATCTGGCTCAGATATTCACCATTCCACAATGAATCAGTTATTTAACAAGAATAATCAATCTGTGTAACATCTATATTCTCAGACCACAATAATTTCCTGGGATATATGTCACACCCTAAAATTATACATTGTAGAATTATCAAAATATTAGTAATTATAAAATAGCTTTATCATCAATCTTTCTGGCAAATTTCCATTAGTATGGACATAAATATTACTGTCTATCCACTTACAAAAAAAGTAAAATAACTCTTAAAAGTTGTAGCAAAACAAATATAGCTGGAAAAACAAAAAACAGTAACATGGACCGGGAGAGTTTTAAAGGGCTATGTGCCAAATGCAGGCAATTGGGACCAACTCAATATGCCAACTTGGTCAGCATGGACAGGGTAGGCTGAAGAGCTGTATGACTATCTAATGAAGGATCTTCAACCTAAAACTTTCTTTCTCTGCTCACAGATGCAGCCTTCCCTGTTGAGTATTTACAGAATTTTCTGTTTTTGTGTCAGTAACATCACAAAGTAAATTTGTTAAAGACAAGGATAATATACCTAGCTACATCTGTTGTTCAGAGGTGTTGTACAGCTAGAAAATAATCTGTTTGGATAGAAGAAATTTGTGCAGAGCATAAATATAGATGTATTGTTCTCACATCCACTTGTCAGCAGCTAATGAAATTGGTTCCCAGGCAGCTGAGGATTGCCCTACTATTAATTGCCCTAATGTTTGATTCCTGCATACTTCCAATTTAATTTAAGGGCCAGAGGAGATATGATTACACATGCTTCTATTTATGTGTAGAGTTACTTAAACCTAAAAAAATAATTTTATGAAATTGTCTTATTTTAGGTTTATATTGTTTTACTTCTGCAGTTACGGCAGTACCTGATGATGGAGCTAACCTATTACTCAAATATTATTGCCAATGACATGGACATTCAAATACAAACCTGTTACTTAATCCCCAAAGGTTTATATATGGAGCACATGGCACATCATAGCGACTAACATTTGTGGGTCAACAGCTCAAAAAAATGTGTTTTACAGTCATTGTATTTTCATTACAGTCATTACAGTCATCCTTATATGCTTAGGATGAATTTCCTGACTTTTCACTCTACAGACGGCAGGCCGTGCCCTTCTCTTTTTCTCTATATTTTCTCTGTAGCTGTAACACTATATTCTTCACTCTCTTGGTAGAGTATGGTATGATTTGACTGGATTACACGCAAAATGGTTTATCACTGTATCCCAGTACATTTAATAACAATAAATCATTACCAACACAATTTAAATGCCTGTAAATGACTTTTTTTAACTAGTGAAAAAAATTACATAAACCACAAATTTTAGTTGTTATGATGTACTATTTGTTCCATATATGAATCTTTGGAGACTAAACAGCAGGTGTTGAATACATAGAATCACGGAAAATAAATGAAATAGAAGCCATTCTACCCATTATGTGTGCACTGATTGAAAAAGCCCAGCTCTATCTCGCCTTTCCATACAATCTGTGGCCCTTCATCTTTTCAAATACACATTGAAGTGTTTTTTTAAATGAGATGAGAGTATCAGCTTTATTATCCGTTTGAGCATGTTCTAGACCCCTACCACATCCTTCCACAAATTATTATAAATCCATGCGCAGTAGCTTTTAACCACTCAAAGGAAAATAAGCACTTTCTATTTACTCTATCAGATCCCTTACCTCGCAGAACTGATAATTGAGAAAATATTGAACTGTAGATGCAAAATGGCTCTGCTCTAAACAATTAGTGAGAAAAAGGACCTAGTGTTTCTGTAGTGTTTTATCATGTGGGCAGACAGGACAGAGAACTTGAACAGTGATCACTTGCAAAGAGCATATAAAATGAATGGTCAAATAATGTTTCTGGTGTTATTATGCAAGGTGCAAATTCTGGCCATGATATTGGTAAAATGTGATCAGTTTCTCTTCAAGAAAGATTTTTGCCATTCACTTTATCAGAAATACAGGCCTCAACTCATTTGAAAGACATAATTCCTTCACTGTGAAGTACAAATCTTATCTGTGTGCTTGAATCCATTGATGAGCATAAATCCACAACCACTGCTCAAAGATATTATTCAAATCTTTGACTCAAAAGTCAGTTGCAAACTAACTGCTCTAATCACAAACTGAAAATGATTTTCTTTACGGTTTCTTTAGATAAGCTCAACAAATAGCAAAGTGCTGCAATATAGAACAAAATACAACTGAATACTTACGTAGACATGTTTCCTCTCTTTTTCATGAAAAGAGAATTGTAAAGGTTACTTGACAAAGTTGATTTTAAAGGAGTTTTAACTGCACAGCTCTGTCTAAGAAAATAACCTTCTTCTCCACAGTGACAGGCTTTAAGCAACTTCAATAGGCTCCACCTTTATGCTTCATCATGTCTAGACAGGGATCACTTTAACTTACTGGTAAATACAATGGTATCATCATTGACATTTTCCTTCAACCAACTTCAGTTTCAAATGTAGCTAATACAACTTTTCTTCAAAAAGAGGAACTGCACTATGTTCTTTACTCCCCCAAAATGGTCAGTGATCAAATTCAAGCGAGTGCAACCTTCATTTTCTAATCCAATAATATTAAACTCAGGCTGCATTCCCCATCACCAGTGATAATTAAACAAAAACAGACACTGATCGCAGCACTAAGAGTTCTACTCGTGGAATTCATGGCCTGATGGAAGGACAAATCTGCAGCTAACATTTTTCAGTCTCAACAACACATACAGTTCTTAAGCAATCATAAAATTTATAACTGTCTTTTTTTGGATGAAAAATTCTTGCTATATTATCTCATGGTCAGTGGTTCAGCACAAGATTACCCAGGCAAAGATTGTTTAAAACATGTAGTTTTATTAAAGACGCACCACCATTCTCATGAAAGGTGCATCTGTGTTTTCTTAACAAGGATGAACATAAATTGTTTCAAATGCATTTATTATAAACACCCTGCACTATTTTAAGCACATTGGATAACATATTAAATTCCTGTTTGAGCTATATTAGCCTAGCTGCTCATTTATTTCTAAAAAATGGGTTAAAGTCTTCTTTAAAATAGTAAAAATAGGAATTCATGATATTAATAGTTAAACTAAAAGACAAATAAATGTGCAATATAAACAATATATATTTGAGAATCAATGATTTTTATACATTCCTCTTTAAACGTAAGATTGCCTAAGGACAATTCAGTAAGCTTGGCAGTTAAAACCTACTTGATACTGCTTTAAATCACATGGAATTGTATTGCATTTACTAACCACAACCAGGACAGCAGATGAGGCTGTACCGTTTAATAATGAGCAGAGAATAACACAAAGATTATGGAACTAGACAATATCCCAGCTGTAGTTCTGAAGTGCTCCAGAATTAGATGCACCTCTGGACAAGTATTTCTGATAGTTACAACACCTGTATTTATCTAACAAATTGACCAGTTATGTCCTTTGTACAATAACCAGTAAAACACCAAGCCAGTTGATCACTCCTTCCTCAATCTCAAGATACCAATGGAAAGTGTGGTCAACAATGCTATGTATAAAGAGTTTTAAGAGAACTGCCATTTAATCTCATGAAAAAGGAATGAAGACTGCTGGAATGAAATGGACACAGAAGTGAAAGTAATGTAAAAAGTGCTCAGCGGATTGGACTTGTTATTTATTGTAAGGACTAAGGCTGTAGCCTCTGTTGAGCACCGATCATTCGAGATCAAAGAGGAGATGATCATAAAGGATAATGAAAAAGGGTATAGGGTAAGTCTGCAAGAGGAAGGCTGAATCCCGATGCCTGAAAGAATGGAAACAATATTTGGTTAAACCACTGGATGTGGCAAAGAAATAGTGCAACTGTGAACAAAGACAACATTGTAAAAGAGTGACACAAAGTGCTGGTGTAACTCAGCAAGGTTAGGCAGCATTTCTGGAGAACGTGGATAGGTGACATTTCATGCTGATTGTAAAAGAGTGAGCAGTGCTACTGCTGAGAGTGATTGCAAAAATGCATCTGTGGACACACAATTTATCTGCTACATCTGTAGATGGACCTGCAGTGTTATTTCCTCTTGCACTGCATGACCATTCTTCTTCTTTCAGTCATATGTACATACATCTAAAGGGCTTGCCTCTAGCATAGCACTCTGGCTCTGCATAGCCACTAATCTATGGACATTTAACATTAATAATACAAATGAGGTAAGGGAAACCTCGTGGGATGATTATGTATGCGTTACTTTAAAGGCCAAAATACACAAATGGCACATCGATTTTGATTAAAAGTTGTGGAAACATATTTTCAGATCTTTCTTTACTAATTCCCCAATCCTCCTTTTCGATCCTTTGATAAAAGGGTTGGGTGATACTACAAAAATGTTCAGGCCAATTCTAGTTCTGGGATTCTCAAATCAATTTTAACCTTGTCCTTACGACTGCAATCAACTGCAAGCATGCACAAACACATGTACTGAGACATTCAACAAGCTTGCAGACGTGGTTTTCATGAAGAAACAGTGTTACCACAAAATAATACCTTGGATCAAGCAGTTTATCTTTGGCTCCAATTGAATTTAATGCAGCCAAACGGAGCTGTCTGCTTGCCTCCAAAGCATAATCTACTTTTGTTAACCTCAGATGTGTTCATTATAGTCTTAATGAAGTCAAAGCAGCATATACGCTTCATGGAAAGTATTGGTTCTGATGAGGTTCCATTTCATAATTTGAACTGTGAAGTGCAGTGTAGTGCATTGCATAGTAATTCATGGTTCTTACCTGAAGTATTTCGTGGAAACTTTCTCTTCTACCCAGATAAATCAAACTTGTCTTCAAATTAATGAGAATAGACACAAAGTGCTGGAGTAACTCAGCAGGTCAGGCAGCATCTCTGGAGAAAAGGAATAGGTGACATTTTGGGTTAAGACCCTTCTTGAGACTGAGTGTCAGAGGAGAGGGAAATTAAAGGTATGAAAAGTTACAGAACAAATCAGAGCCAGCGCCGATGACTCTGACATCGGTGCCAGCTTTGATTTGTTCAGTATCCTTTCATGCCTCTAGTTTCCCTCTCCCCTGTCTCTCAGTCTGAAGGAGAGTCTTGACCCGAAACATCATTTTTTCCTTTTCTTCAGAGATGCCACTGAGTTACTCCAGCATTTTGTGTCTATCTTTGGTGTCTTTAGAGGCTAGATCAGAGATGATGGTGCAACATATGGTGACATATTGTTCATATTATTCAGGGACTAATGTTTGTATGAAGCAGTAGTACGACTAAGCCATTTGGCCCCTCAAGCCAGTCAGTAATTTACTAGAAACAATTTACTAGCTGATCATGTCCCTCAAATGTAATTTTCCTGTTCTCTGTCCTCCAATATCCAGAAATATATAAATCTGTTTTGAATGCAATCATTTACTGAGCCTCCACAACCCTCTGAAATAGACAATTTGAGTGGGGAAGTTTCTCCCTATTGGAAGACAGGACACTGGAGGCACCATTTCTGCTGGAGGATAAGCCTGCATATTTGCTCGGTTGCAAAGGACTCAACTTCCATCTATCAAAGAATATTTGCCAGAACATCATACATGCATTTAGTAATGTGCCATAGAACTTGCATGTGAATATCCAGCATGTCATATCCATTCAGATCACTGAGGAATCCAGAACAAGTGCTATGGAAACTCAATGGGCTACCACCCTAAAATCTTAAATGATTGTCATTGGCATTGAAGGGAATTACTGAATCAGACTCGCCAGCTCGCGCACTGGTAAAGTTTTTGCAGAGCCAAGACATCATCTTTCGGGGTGTGATCTTAGTTGACTGAGAGGCATTGACTGTCTTGTACATAGAAAATAGGTGCAGGAGTAGGCCATTCAGCCCTTCGAGCCTGCACCGCCATTCAATATGATCATGGCTGATCATCCAACTCAGTATCCTGTACCTGTCCTCTCTCCATACCCCCTGATCCCTTTAGCCACAAGGGCCACATCTAACTCCCTCTTAAGTATAGCCAATGAACTGGCCTCAACTAATAATAATAATACTAATAATAATATATTTTATTGTCATTGCACGTCAGTGCAACGAGATTTAGTGTGCAGCTCCACTGATGTACAAGAAAGGTAAATAAATACAATACATAAATAAGCAAGCTGAATTGATTGACGTGACCATCTGAGGGAGACTGTCCAAAGGGGGTGGGTGGGGGGGGCACTCATTAGGGCCGGTTCAGAGCCGCTATAGCTCTTGGGATAAAACTGTTCCTGTAATCTGCTGGGAACTGCTGTAATCATGGGGGACTTCAATTTTCATATTAATTGGGCAAACCAAACTGGGCAGGGTAGACTAGAGGAAGAGTTTATAGAATGTATTAGAGACGGGTTCCTAGAACAGTATGTCACCGAACCGACAAGGGGGGAGGCAATCTTGGATCTGGTCCTGTGTAATGAAGCAGGATTAATTAAAAATGTCATAGTTAGGGACTCGTTGGGAACAAGTGACCACAATATGGTCGAATTCCATATTCAAATAGAAGGGGAGCAGGTTGAAACTCAGGCTAGGGTGCTTAGTCTAAATAAGGGGGATTATGAAGGTATGAGGACTGAGCTGATCAAAGTTGACTGGGATAGCAGACTCAAGAATAAGACGGTACATGAGCAGTGGTGTACGTTTAAGGGTATACTGTATAACCTTCAAGAAAAATTTATTCCTATGAAGAAAAAAAGGGGTAAGGGTAAGAACAGTCAGCCATGGCTCAGTAAAACTATAAAGGATAGTATTCGGCTGAAGGCAAGGGCATATAAGGTAGCCAGAGATAGTGGGAGGGTAGAGGATTGGGAAGCATTTAAAGGTCAGCAAAAAATAACTAAGAGATTAATTAAGACGGGGAAAATAGACTATGAAAGGAATTTAGCGAACAACATAAAAACTAATAGTAAGAGTTTTTATAGCTATATAAAAAGAAAAAGGGTGGCTAAGGTGAACGTTGGTCCATTGGAGGGTGAGACTGGAGAGTTGTTGGTGGGGAACATGGAAATGGCAAAGGCATTAAACGAGTATTTTGTATCAGTCTTCACCATAGAAGACACAAAAAATATTCCAACGCTGGATAAACAGGGGGCGGTAGGAATGGCGGAGCTAAATACTATTAAGATCACCAAGGAGGTGGTATTAGGGAAATTAATGAGACTGAAGGAGGATAAATCCCCTGGGCCTGATGGATTACATCCAAGGGTCTTGAGGGAGATAGCGGTGGGGATTGTGGATGCATTGGTGATAATTTTCCAAAACTCCCTGGAGGCAGGAACGGTCCCAGTGGATTGGAAAATGGCCAATGTAACACCTATATTTAAAAAAGGAAGTAAACAGAAGGCGGGTAACTATAGACCGGTTAGTCTAACATCGGTGGTGGGTAAAATGTTAGAGACAATTATTAAAGAAACACTAACGGGGCACTTGGATAAACATGACTTCATCGGACAGAACCAGCATGGTTTTGTGAAGGGGAAGTCCTGTTTAACGAATCTGCTCGAATTCTTTGAGGAAGTAACAACCCGGGTGGATAAAGGGGAACCGGTGGATGTGGTATACTTGGACTTCCAAAAGGCTTTTGACAAGGTGCCACATAAGAGACTATTGCTAAAAATAAAAAATTATGGGATTGGGGGTAATATATTAGCATGGGTAGAGGATTGGCTAACAAATAGGAAGCAGAGAGTGGGGATAAATGGTTCATACTCGGGATGGCAACCGGTAACTAGCGGGGTTCCGCAAGGGTCGGTGCTGGGACCCCAGTTGTTCACAATTTATATAAATGATTTGGAGGAGGGAACCAAGTGTAATATATCAAAATTTGCGGACGATACAAAAATGGGAGGAAAAGTAGGGGATGAGGAGGATAGGAAGAGTCTGCAAAAGGATATAGATAAGCTAGGTGAGTGGGCAACAACTTGGCAGATGAAATTTAATACTAATAAATGTGAAGTCATTCACTTTGGGAAAAAAAATGATAGGGCAAGTTATTTTCTAAATGAGGAGGAGCTGCGTTGTAATGCAACGCAAAGGGATCTAGGGGTATTAGTACATGAATCACTAAAAGTTAGTATGCAGGTGCAGCAAGCAATCAGGAAGGCCAATGGAGTTTTGGCCTTTATTGCTAGGGGGATTGAGTATAAAAACACGGAGGTCTTGCTGCAGCTGTACACAGTATTAGTGAGACCACATTTGGAATACTGTGTACAGTTCTGGGGTCCATACTTAAGAAAGGATGTACTAGCCCTGGAGGCAGTGCAGCGAAGGTTTACAAGATTAATTCCTGCAATGAGGGGATTGACATATGAGGAAAGGTTAAGTAGGCTGGAACTCTACTCTTTGGAGTTTAGAAGAATGAGAGGCGATCTCATTGAAACATATAAGATCGTGAGGGGCCTTGATCGGGTGGATGCACCGAGGATGTTCCCAATGATCGGGGAAACTAGAACTAGGGGACATAGTTGCAGAATAAGGGGGGGCTCTTTTAAAACTGAGATGAGGAAGAACTTCTTCACCCAGAGGGTGGTTAATTTATGGAATTCACTGCCCCAGGGAGCAGTGGAAGCAGAAACTTTAAATATATTTAAGACTAAAATAGATGGTTTTTTAGCTGCCAAGGGGATAAGGGGCTACGGGGAGAGGGCAGGGATATGGACCTAGGTATGGTTAGTATAGTAAGACCTGAGTGATCTCCTGGACAAGTGTCGATCGCCTGGATTGGGGTCGGAGAGGAATTTCCCGGATTTTTTTCCCGAATTGGACCTGGGTTTTTATCCGGTTTTTTGCCTCCCCCAGGAGATCGCGAGGTTCTTGGGGTGGAGAGGGGTGATAGCGGTATAAAGGGGAGGGTAGTGTCTTGTGTTCTGTGTCTTGTGTCTACTGTTTGTGGGTAAGTGCGTCTGTTTAGTGTTCAGCCATGAGCGAATGGCGGTGCGGGCTCGACGGACCTGGTGGTCTACTCTCGCACCTACTTTCTATGTTTCTATGTTTCTATGTTCCTGAGTCTGGAGGTTCGGGCGTAGAAGGCCTTGTAACGTCTGCCGGAGGGAAGTAGTTGAAACAGACCGTGGCAGGGGTGTGATGAGTCCTTATGGATGCTGAGGGCCTTCCTGAGGCACCGCGTGTGGTAGATGCCCTCCAAGGCTGGTAGCTCTGTCCCGATGATCCGCTGCGCTCTGTTGACGACGCGCTGAAGAGCTCTCCTCTCCGCCTCCGTGCAGCTGAGATACCACACAGAGATGCCATACGTTAGTATGCTCTCTGTGGTGCAGCGGTAGAACGTTGTCAGCAGCTGTTGGGGCAGACCTGTCTTTTTTAATGTCCTCAGGAAGAACAGTCGTTGCTGTGCCTTCTTGACCAGCGCGGCGGTGTTCGTGGACCATGTGAGGTCTTCTGAAAAGTGAGTGCCCAGAAACTTAAAGCTGGACACTCTCTCCACACTTTCCCCGTAAATGGAGATTGGGGCGTATTCTCCATAATGGGACCTCCTGAAGTCAATAATCAGCTCCTTGGTCTTGGAGGTGTTTAGTGCCAAGTTGTTATTGGCGCACCAGTCCGCCAGGTTCTGCACCTCCGCTCTGTAGTTTGTTTCACCACCGTTGGTGATCAGCCCAATCACTGTTGTGTCGTCTGCAAACTTCACGATGGTGTTGGTGTCGAATGCAGGGACACAGTCTTGAGTGAAGAGGGAGTAGAGCAAGGGGCTTAGTACACAACCCTGTGGTGTGCCGGTGCTCAGGGTGATGGTGGAGGACAGGTGCGGGCCCAGTCTCACTGCCTGAGGTCACTCCGTGAGAAAGTTCAAGATCCTAGCGCATATCGGTGAGTTGAGGCCTAGCTGGTGGAGTTTGGTGGTGAGCTTGGTGGGGATGACCTTCTGTGGCAAAGAATTCCACAGATTCACCACTCTGTGTGAAAAATGATTTTCTCATCTCGGTCCTAAAAGACTTCCCTCTTATCCTTAAACTGTGACCCCTAGTTCTGGACTTCCCCAACATCGGGAATAATCTTCCTGTCCAACCCCTTAAGAATTTTGTAAGTTTCTATAAGATCCCCCCTCAATCTTCTAAATTCTAGCGTGTACAAGTCGAGTCTATCCAGTCTTTCTTCATATGAAAATCCTGCCATCCCAGGAATCAGTCTGGTGAACCTTCTCTGTATTCCTTTTACGGCAAGAATGTCTTTCCTCAGATTAGGAGACCAAAACTGTACGCAATACTCCAGGTGTGGTCTCACCAAGACCCTGTACAACTGCAGTAGAACATCCCTGCTCTTATACTCAAATCCTTTTGCTATGAATGCTAACATACCATTTGCTTTCTTCACTGCCTGCTGCACCTGCATGCCTACTTTCAATGACTGGTGCACCATGACACCCAGGTCTCGTTGCATCTCCCCTTTTCCTAATCGGCCACCTTTGTGTTCTCTCAAAGGATGGTTCTCCCCGGGGCACAAAGGTTGAAGATGGCCAAGCAAGGAGAGGGACAACGGTTCACACGACAACCAGATGGAGGTAGTAGTTACAACAGGCCTTTATGACCAGCTGCAGTTGGGACTGTGAAATGGCACCAAAACCTGCAACTCTTGCATAAAGACTCAGTGGGATGTTTCTGTGTAAAGTACTGTTTACACTGAGTCATAGAACTTCGTAATAAGTACTTTAATAAGAATATATGCAGAGACCATAGCAACAGGTACTGTCGGCTCAATATCGTAGCTCAAACTGAAAGTATGGTTGCTTACATGCCACAGGATGGCACGGTGAAAACCCGACATGGATTCAGGATCGGATCCTAAATAGCAAAACCAGACATGGATCAAATCAGCAATAGTGCTTGATCTACATCCTCCTTCTTAGGCTTTTGCCCATGGGTTAAATACAAAGCATGCAAAGACATAATATATATGGATATAAAGTTAAATTTCATCTACAGCGAAGTGGCGGAGGATGCAATACGAGTAATGTCAGTTGTAGCTAGCTAGAGTCCAGGATCTGCCTCTAGCCTTTGTATCTTATCACAGGCTTGCAGACCCGTCCTGCACGTATTCGGTACAGCCCCTCAGCAGCAGTCCTTACAGGTGATGCCGCTGTAGGTACAACCTTCACAGGGAATTTCTTAGCAGGCGATGACTCAACCAGCACAGGTTTCACGGGGGACTTCTCCACGGGTCTCACGGGAGATTTTACCATCAGCACCTGCCCCACTGGAGGCTCTTTCTCAGGTGTAGAGACAGTCCTGATCCCAGGACCGTTTATGGTCAGCTGTCACATGTCCATCGTTTAAACAATCGTATCCATCCTCTGTCCATAGCATGCCACCGGGTCATCTGCACAATCGTATCAAACTTGCTGCGATGGCACCGGCTCGTTCACCGGTAGAATATGTCTTTGGTTACGTCTGTAGAGACCTCCATCTGATTGAATCAAATAGGACCTTGGCTCCGGCACACCTCTTTGACTGTGCTCATGCGGTCATATCCTTTTTGGGTCTGTAGTCAGATAGTCTGACAGTCAACGGTTGGAATGGGCAACTGGAACGGTCATAATATGCCTTTTGCGTCAGTCTTTTATGTTGCAACTGTGCCTGAACTACCTGGGGCTCGTAGACTTGTGGCTGAAGCAGGTGTTTTAAGAAGGGAAGGGTGGTTCGGGTCTGTCTGGACATTAGTGGCTGAGCCGGCGAACCGAGTGTGGGATCGCGTGAAATATTGCGGAGATCGAAAAATACGTCAGACCCGGTTCTGCTGGACTTCTCCATGACCGCCTTAGCGCTGCGGACAGCCCGCTCAATGAGAGGATTGGCTTGAGGGTCACACAGCTGTCGAAACTTTTTTTTGAGACATTCCGGGTGGTCGGGTGATTCAGCAGGGGTAACGACCGCAGCTGCACCATCGACAGGTTGATGAGTTATTTTGTCTGCATACACAAACTGTTGTGCGCGTTCGTAAGCTTGATCTCCTGTGAGGTTGAGGAGCACGTTAGCACGGACCGCAGCCAGCTTATCCTAGTGAGATGCAGCAATGAAGACATTATACTGTCGTTCGAAGAGGCGCCAATTTTGCTGTCAAAGACTAGAGGTTCCGGCTTTCGGAAGGCTTCAGCCATCTCTGAGAGTGTAAAAAACTCGTAAAATAGCAGCCGAAGTCGACCCAAAGTTCACTTCTGACACCATGTGTAAAGTACTGTTGACACTGAGTCATAGAACTTCATAATAAGTACTTTAATAAGAATACATACAGAGACCATAGCAGCAGGTATTGTAGGCTCAAAGTCATAGCTCAAACTGAAAGTATGGTTGCTTACATTCCACAGGATGGCACGGTGGAAACCCAACATGGATTAGGGATCGGGTCCTACATAGCAAAACCAGACATGGATCAAATCAGCAATAGTGATTGATCTACAGTTTCTATGTATTATGTACTTATTATACTTATGTATGCCAATAATCTTCTGACCTGTATGCAGATAAAGAATTTCACTGTACCTTGGTACATGTAATAATAAAGGAACCATTGAACACTTGGGCAGAGTCCTTGGCTGAGCCAGTCAATAAGACGTACATCAAAGTGGGTGCTCCAGGCCTATTGATGCTTCCAAGGGCACCTGAAGTGACATAAGAGAAGTTCACAATCCTTCAACACCCAAGCTGTAATTTGTTGAAAGATATTTTATCGGGAATTCAAGGACTGGAAATCAAGTACATTCGTTGGAAGAAGGCACATTTCTGTCCATTTGGAGTTTGCAAATTGTGTGAATTTCCAGGCAAATCTAAATATATTAATTCCATCCAACATTCATGTTAATTTAATTTTTGTGAAATATTGAGGCCTACAAAATCTATCAATGTTTTTGCGAGCTATACAGCAGAGTATAGCTATACAGCACAGCAAAACCTAGCCTCTAAACTCGATTGCGCTTGCAGAACTTTAAAATAGAAATAAATTGATGAGTGGGAGTCACACATAGACCAGACCGAGTAAGTGTGACAGATTTCTTTCCCTGAAGGATACAAATACAGGTGCACAACCTTTTATCCGGAGTTCCGGAAACCGAAAAACTCCGAAAACCGGCCAATTTTTCCAGGATGTCGTCTGCACACCAAAGCTCGCGTTTGGCGCCAAACTTGACCCGAAACGACCCACGGTCAACCCAGGTCTGTAGCGGCTGCCTCCACCCCGGAGACCGGGGAGACACTTAAACATCTGTAAATCATTGCTTAAATGTTAGTCAGTTAGTTTGGAGGGCTTTTATGTGAAGGGGGAAACTTTAATTCTTAGTCCCCTACCTGGTCGGAGAGGCGGGGAGCGGTCAATGCCTTACCGGGTCGCCGTGCAGTAAGCTCCGGAGCGCTGTGGCCGCCGACTCCCAGCTGGGGCTGCGGGCGTCCGGCCGCGGGCGGCGCCGGTTGTAGCTCCGAGCCCAGCAACTCTACCCCTGGCTGCGCGGCGCTCCAAATCCAGCGCGGCCCGCGGCCGGACGCCCGCAGCCCCAGCACCGCTGTGGCCGCCGACATGTTGTGTGTCGGCGGCCACAGCGCTCCGGAGCTTACCGCACGGCGACCTGGTAAGGCATTGCCCGCTCCCCGCTGGTATCCCAGCGCTGCGACGCCGCCGACTACCAACATCGCGGCGCTGGGGCTGCGGGCGTCCGGCCGCGGGCCGCGCTGGATTTGGAGCGCCGCGCAGCCAGGGGTAGAGTTGCCGGGGTCGGAGCTCCAACCGCGGCCGGACGCCCGCAGCCCCCAGCTCCGCGATGTTGGGAGTCGGCAGCCACAGCACTCCGTAACTTACTGCACGGCGACCCGGTAAGGCATTGCCCGCTCCCCGCCTCTCCGACCAGGTAGGGGACTAAGAATTAAAGTTTACCCCCTTCACCCCCCCCACCACATAAAATCCCTCCAAACTAACTGACTAACATTTATGCAATGATTCCCCGGTCTCCGGGGAGGAGGCAGCCGCTCCAGACTTTTCAAGCCGCCCGCGCTACCTACCTAATCTACGCTAAAAATCTTCCATTCGGAAATCCGAAAAATTCCGAAATCCGACCAGTGTCTGGTCCCAAGGCTTTCGGATAAAAGGTTGTGCACCTGTAAACAAGATGGGGTTTTTTAATCAAATCTAATACAGTAGTTTCATGGATATTGATATTAAAACTAGTTGTTATTTTGAACTTGGCTTCTTGTCGAGTAATGTAACCACTGTGTTAACATCCTCGATATAGCTAAAGTGGACCTAGACATGATTTCTACACAGAAAGGTAAAGTACTCTCTCATATTTTAACTCCTCTACTTTGCCCCATTTCTCATAATGAATTGCAGGGTTACAATCAGGGAAACAATTCCACTGAAAAGGCCACATTTTATTGAAAAGCTTTTTCATTTTGTAACAAGTCATTTAGGAGAAAATCAATTTAAATTATCTTTTCATAACTGATACACTAAAATTATTTTGTTAACTCAGGAAGGCAATTTATTTTACTTCAACTTTATCGTAAAGTTTCAAGGATTTAAAAAAAATCTTTAGTTGATTTATATGAAATGTAACATTAACACGTGTAAACTAAAATTCTGACCTTGGTTTTTGCCAAAATGATTAACAAGGGGTCTAAAATGTATTTTACAGACAATTAAATATATATTTTGAAGATGTCAAATTTATGGTTGGAGACGTAAGTTTTGTTTAAAAATTTACACAAAGTTATTAAACACAAAAAGTTGTAATTCCAAGCACTGACTCTAAATCAAATTGAATAAAACACCAACCTTGACACAGACTGTGTAAATAAAGTCAATTGTGCACGAACCAGTTAAGAGATTCTAAGGTGTAACTGCAGACATTAATCAAAAGTTATTTGATGTCTAGAAAAGGATCATTTTTAAATTGAAGTGTCAGTGATTAGCCAAGGCCAAATTAATAGCACGTGGTAAAAAAAAAAATTTGCTTAGAAACTGTGGTAAAGTACTAGCAGCTCAGATGATGCCTCAATTAACTTTCATGGTCAGTAAGGTATGTTAATAAATGGAAAACAAAGGTGGCAAGACGGCACAGTTTTAATGTTCTATCACAATAATTGTAAATCTTCTAGTCATTAAAAATAAAGTTCAGATACCCATCATCGCCCTCTTCACCTGGTACCTACAGCCTAATTTTTACCTTTCACCTTTTTATACTGGCTATCTTCCCTCAATTAATCTCAGTCCTAATACAGTGTCCTGACCTGAAATGTCCACAACTTATTTGCCTTCACAGATGCTACCTGACCCACAGAGTTCCTCCAGCTCTTTGTTTTTGCTCGTTTCCAGCATCAGAAGTCTTTTGTGTCTCCTTTCTAGTCATATAATCTAATCTGCTAGGCCTGTCCCACAAATTTGAATGATATTTTACAGACAAATAATCTTAATGTGCAAGTAACTACTCATATTTACCCATTTGGACTCACTCTAACAAATATGCCTTTTGTTCCAACCATTCCTTCCCCATCTTTGCTCCTACTGAAAAATTACTTTATCTCTCTTTCTCAGCTGTAACAAAGGGTTCCAAAAACTCAAGCATTAATCGTTTCTCTTTCCATGGATGCTGCTTGACCTTGTTAGTGTTTCAAACATTTTTTGTTTTGTTCCAGATATCCAGAATCTGTAGTTTTTTTAATTTTCTTCATCTCTGCCAATAATCAATGTATAACCTGTTCTATCATGTATGTCTTCCCATTTGTTTAACTTCCTTATTGAAAAAATAATTACGTGAAATTTCAAAAAGTTTATTAAGTTTTAATATTTCTCTTTTTTCTCCAAATGGGTAGTATCTAAATATTACATAAATTATTAGCCTTTGTGTTATAAAGTTAACATTTTCCCTACTTACTGTGACATTTAAACATTTGACCCTGTTCAGATATTTTTTCAGCTCTTCTTAAGAGAGTGAGTGCATTGTATTCAGTGTACAGTGAACTTGCTCTCTTAAGAAAAGCTAGATTATCAAATGTTCAAATTAAGTGCATTCAGTGTGCACTTAATATGCCATCCAGTGGTAATGCCCATTATATAAATCTTACATTTTCTGATTACAATACAGTTTTTGCTCTGTTTGCCAGAGGCATTATTCATTTTACACTTTATAAATTTCCTTCAGTTCCTTGATATACTGTAATTCGTCCCCAAATGTAGCTTCAGTGATGCACAATATATAGTGACTTCAATGATGGCCAATATATAGTAAAAATTATGTAAATTATATAAAATTATATAAAACGTATAACCACCAACTTTACAAGGCCAACCCAAATAAGTTTAAAAAAAGCAAAGTCAAATAATGTTTTATTCTTTCTTGCTGTAGCGCAGAGAAAGAAAGCCAGTTAACAATCATAAATCTCGAATGGCGTTAACAGATGTGAGGCGTTTCTAACAAATGTTATAGGTGCTGGACGCAACCACCGTAAAATGAATGAATGGGGGAAAGGAAGTACAAATCTGCAAGCAAGTTTAGAAAGTTGTAAAACTGTCAGCTTTCCCTCCAGTGTTCATGCCATTGAAACTGTCCTTGTGCACAAAATATGATAACGACCATTCTGGATCATTTCATATCAATCCAAAAGTTAAAACAGACACTTTCAAACATGGTTATCTTCGTGTCAATTACACAATTTTCTCAATATGATGCCATAATTCTCTGACTAATGTCAAGTATTGGTTTCTTTCAACACACCTGCCTTATCGTTGGTCACTACTGGGACTAGATCCTCCACTTAGCATATGATCCAGTTGTTCAAGCACCCTTAATATTATACTTGTGCCATTGTGCCAGAGCTACTACACTTCAAACTTTCCGAGTTGAATGTGCCTGAACCCCTCTGTCGGTGGATCACCAGCTTCCTGACAGACAGGAAGCAGCATGTGAGGCTGGAAAAGCACATCTCAGACCCGCAAACACTCAGCATAGGAGCACCGCAAGGCTGCGTACTCTCTCCTCTCCTCTACACCAACGACTGCACCTCCACTGACTCCGCTGTCAAGCTTCTCAAGTTTGCGGACGACACAACCCTGATTGGACTGATCCAGGATTGGGAGAAATCTGCCTACAGACAGGAAGTGTCACAGCTGGCATCCTGGTGCCGTCGCAACAACCTAGAGCTCAACGCTCTTAAGACAGTGGAATTGATTGTAGACTTTAGGAGAGCTCCCCCTCCCCTCCCCTCACCCCACTCACCATCAACAACACCACAGTCACATCTGTGGAGTCTTTTAAGTTCCTGGGAACCATCATCTCCAAGGACCTTAAGTGGGGGGCTACCATCGACTCCACAGTCAAAAAGGCACAATAGAGGATGTACTTCCTACGGCAGCTGAGGAAGCACAACCTGCCACAGGCAACGATGGTCCAATTCTACCATCGTAGAATCTGTTCTCATCGGTGAGAACAGACTACGGCCATCGTAGAGTCTGTTCTCACCTTCTCCATTCATGGTCTGGTTTAGCTCAGCCACCAAGCACGACACCTGGAGGCTGCAGCGAATCATCTGATCAGCAGAGAAGGTTATTGGCTGCAACCTTCCCTCCATTAATGAACTGTACACTGCAAGGGCCAGGAAGCGAGCGGGTAAGATCATCTCTGACCCCACTCACCCTGGTCACAAACTCTTTGAATCACTTCCATCTGGAAGGCGACTCCGGATTGTCAAAGCTGCCACAGCCAGACATAAAAAGTTTTTATCCACGAGTAGTTGCTCTACTCACCAGCCAAAAATCTGTAGCCTCCCTTTGATCTGGTATTTTGTTGGTTCACATGCTTGATCAATGGTGTTTTATCATTAATGTTTTATTATTATTAATGTTTAGTGTTTTCTGAGTCATTCGTAACTGTCACTGTATGTTATGTTGTTACTTGTGGGTGGAGCACCAAGGCAAATTCCTTGTATGTGAATACTTGGCCAATAAACTTACTTACTTATACTTCAGCCTTGTTAACATGCTGTGCATAGTATCAGGCATATATCATACCCCCAAAGCAAGTGTTTGCCTGACAGTAGAAGAGGTGGTCTGTTAGTGTTCCTTTACTGAAGTGGGATTAGGTTTGAGCGGGTTGTTTCAAGAACTTGATGGCTATATAAATAAATACCTGTTCCTGGATGATATGCTAAGTGGAGGATCTAGTCCCAGTAGTGACCAATGATAAGACAGGTGTGCTGAAAGAAACCAATACTCAACATTAGTCAGAGAATGATGGCATCATATTGTGAAAATTGTGTAATTGATACAAACCATGTTTGCAAGTGTCTATTTTAACTTCTGGAATGATATAAAATGATCTAGAATGGTCATTATCACATTTCGTGCAAAGGGAAGATTTCAATTGCATGAAAAAACAGCTGTTCCTGAACCTGGTGGGATAGATCTTCAGGCCGTCTATATCTCCTACCCAAATGACAGCAGTGAGAATGATAAGGGGGAATCAGAGAGATGAAGAAAGCATTTTGCATACAGTGCATTGAGAAAGTATTCAGACCCCGTCACATTTTCCACATTTTGTTACATTACAGCCTTATTCTAAAATTGGTTACAGTCATTTTTTTAAATCATCAATCTACGCACAATACCTCATAATATAAAAGCGAAAACAGGTGTTTAGTAATTATTGCAAAATAATTAAAAATAAATAACTGAAATATCACATTTACGTAAGACCCTTTGCTGTGACTCAAAATTGAGCTTTGGTGCATCGTGTTTCCATTGATTATCCTTGAGATGTTTCTACAACTTGATAGGAGTCTACAAGTGGTAAATTAAATTGATTGTACATGATTTGGAAAGGCACACACTTGTCTATATAAGGTCCCACCGTTGACAGTGCATGTCAGAGCAAAAAACAAGCCATGAAGACGAAGAAATTGTCTGTAGACCTCCGAGACAGGATTGTGTTGAGACACAGATCTGGGGAAAACATTTTTTTGAGCATTGCAGGTCCCGAAGAGCACAGTGGCCTCCGTCATTCTTAAATAGAACTTTGAAACCACCAGGACTCTTCATAGAGCCTGGCCAAACTGAGCAATCGGGGGAGAAGGGCCTTAGGATAGAGACTTACTAACATATTCAGGGAGGTGACCAAGAACCCGATGGTCACTCTGACAGAGCTCCAGAGTTCCTCTGTGGAGATGGGAGAAACTTCCAGAAGCACAACTATATCTGCAGCATTCCACCAATCAGGCCTTTATTGTAGAGTGGCCAGAAAGAAGCCACTCCTCAGTTAAAGGCACATGACAGCCCGCTTGGAGTTTGCCAAAAGGCACCTAAACAAGATTCCCTGGCCTGATGAAACCAAGATTGAACTCTTTGGCCTGAATGCCAAGTGTCACGTCTGGAGGAAACCAGGCACCGCTCATCACCTGGCCAATACCATATCTACGGTGAAGCATTGTGGTGGCAGCATCATGCTGTAGGGATGTTTTTCAGCGGTAGGAACTGGGAGACCAGTCAGGATCGAGGTAAAGATGAACGGAGCAAAGTATAGAGAGATCCTTGATGAAAACCTGCTCCAGAGCGTTCAGGACCTCGGACTGGGGCAGACGTTCACCTTCCAACAGGATAACGACCTAAAGCTCACGTCCAAGACAACGCAAGAGTGGCTTTGTGACAAGTCTGTGAATGTCCGTAAGTGGCCCGGCCAGAGCCCGGACTTGAACCCGATCGAACATCTCTGGAGGGATCTGAAAATAGCTGTGCATCGACACTCCCCATCCAACCTGACAGAGCTTGAGAGGATCTGCAGAGAAGGATGGGATAAATTACCCAAATACAGGTGTGCCAAGCTTGTAGCGTGATACCCAAGAAGACTTGAGGTTGTAATCACTGCCAAAGGTGCCTCAATAAAGCACTGAGTAAAGGGTCTGAATACTCATGTAAATGTGATATTTCAGTTATTTATTTTTAATTATTTTGCAAAAATATCTAAACACCTGTTTTCACCTTTTTATTGTGGGCTATTGTGTGTAGATTGCTGATAAAAAAAAAGAATTTAATCAATTTTAGAAACGTAACAAAATCTGGAAAAAGTGAAGGGGTCTGAATACTTTCTGAATGCACTGTACATGCCTTCATCAGTCAGGGTATTAAGTACAGGATTTACAGCGATACAAAACATTGGTAAGGCCATATTTCGAGTACTGTGTAGTACTGGTTACTCTGCTAGAGGAAGGATGTGAACTGGAAAGGGTGCAAAAAAGATGTATGACAATGTTATTAGGTCTGGAAGGTTTGAGTTATGAGGGATTAGACAGTCTGTGTCTTTTCTCCTGCACTGATGTCTTGTTTTTGCAAATTCTTTATCTTTTTGCTGTAATGTATAATTTACATGTTATCCTTTGTCTGCATCTAAGTGCCCATGATGCTGCTGCAGTAAGCAAGATTTTCATCACACTTGTACCTCAACTTACTTATGTAATTGACAATAAACTCAACTTGACTTGACTACCTGGGATAGAAGTATAGGTTAGAGGGGATTGTGTTTTGCGTTTTTGATTAGGGAGAACATCAACATCGAGGAGGTCGCAGCCTCGGGTAGAGACTGATGTCGGGAAGCTCCAAAGTCATAAGATGTTCGACTAGCCCTGACCTGGGGTACGATTCACCGGCGTGGGAGAGCCGAGATCCCCCCAATGCGGAAGCCTGATCGCCCCCATGCGGAGGGCTTGACCGCCTGCTGCGGGAGGCAAGATCGTCCCGACAACAGAACGTTCAAGTGTCCTGACCGCAGGAGAACAAAGAAGGGAAGGAGATTGAACTTTTTTTGCCTTCCATCACAGTGAGGAATGTGGGAATCGCTGTGGTGGATGTCCGTTAAAAATTTATTTGAGTGTCTTATTGCTCTTTATTGGTATGACTGTATGACAAATCAAATTCCTCGTATGTTGCAAAACATACTTGGCTAATAAAGTACTATTATGATTATGATTATGATCACAGTGATACTTCCTGGGGGATTGTCCAGTGGAACTGAGAAATAAGGAAATGATCATTTTGATGGAAGTGTATTATAAAGTCTCTCAATCAGGAATTAGAGGAATAAATATGTAGGGAGGTCAGATAACTGCAAGAATAATAAGGCTGTAATAGTGCAGGTTTTTAACTTTCCAACATCTACTTGGAGTGCCATAGTGTTATGGGTTTGGATGGAGTGGGATTTACAGACGTACAGGTTTGTAGGTTAATTGACCTCTAAATCATCCCTAGTGTGCACAATATTGCTAGTATACGAGGTACTTGCTGGTCGGCACGAACTCAGTATCTGAAATGCCTGTTTCCCCACTGTATCTCTAAAGTTTAAAGACTATTCCTATTAGTTTTTAAATAGTTATGGAAAAGGATAGGACTGATCTAAAAGTTGAAGAATTAAAAGTATTAACTTGGAACAAAGCCAAATTTGCTGCTATTATACAGGAACTTTCAAAAGTTGATTGGGGGAGTCTGTTTACAGGTAACAGCACATCTGGTAAATGGGAGGCATTTAAGAACATAGAATAGTGTAGGAACAGACTCTTCGGCTCACAATGTGCGTACCAAACAAAATGCCAAGTTTAACTATTCCCCTCTGCCTGCATGTGATCAATATCCCTCCATTCCTTGTATATCTACGTGTCTATCTAAATGCCTCGTAAACGTCACTATTGTATTTGTATCCATCACCACTCCTGGTAGTGTGTTGCAGGCAGCACACTGTGTACAAAAATGTGCCTCGCATATCTCTTTCAAAAGAGAGATAACAGGAGTCCATGGCCAGTATGTTCCTATTCGAGTAAAGGGTAAGGCTGGCAGGAATAATAAACCTTGCTCTAGCCAAGGTAACAAACAAGGACATATGTCCATATAGGCAACTGGGATTGAGTGAATCCCTAGAGAAGTATAGGGACTGCCGGAGTACTCTAGAGAGAATATTCAGGGCAGAGAGGGGACATGAGATAGATTTGGCAGATAAAATAAACAAGAATTTAAAGAGATTCTGCAAGATAATATTACCAAGTACGGTATATTCTTACTTGTCAAACGTTTTGCAGTAAAATTAATGCAGTTTAGCCTATTAGACCCGCTCACTGTAATCAGTATTATCCTCAACTTTCTTATCTGCCACAATACTACTTTGAATCCCACTACAGGTACCACTACCACACTCCCCACCTCCACCCTGTCAGGTTTGGTTGTTGTAATCAATATTTCCCTGGAGTTTCTTATCTGCCACAATACTACTTTGGATCCCACTACTAACCTTCCCACTCCCCTCCCCATCCACTCTGTCAGATTGCCTTAAACCCTCCCGAGTGTCTCTCGTAAATCTCTCCACCAGCATATCGGTACCACTCCAGTTCAGGTGCAACTCATATCTTTTGTACGGGTCAACTATCCTGAAAAGTGATTCCAATGGTCTAATAATTTGAATATTTTCCTTCTGAACCAGCTCCTCAGCCACAAATTCTTCAGCCCCATCCTCCTCTTCCTAACCTCACTAGCAATTGACACTGGAAATAATGCAAAGATTACTACTCAAGAGATCCTGCTTTTTAATGTTCTGACAATCTCCTTACATTCACCTATACTCCTTCAAAAAGGCAATCAAATTTGTGAGAGGGGGGCCTCCTCCTCACAAACCCATGCTGTCCTTCCTTGATGAGTTTACGCTTTTCCAAATGCAGTAAAACCTGTCTGTAAAAATCTTCTCCAACAATTTTCCTACCAATGGATTTCAACAGAATATTGTCCATTCACAATTTCATAATATAAATGATTACTCTGGCTTGAAATCAATTATACTGTTTTGAGCCAATGCTTCAATCTGGCTTTGTTGAATGTTACTGATTAAATTGCCTTGATGAAGGACCAAATCCCAAGGCCAAAAATTAGATAAATGGAAAAGTACTAATATTTTGTCAACATTAACTTTGTTGAAGGGTATAGGGGCCTCTGAGACTGTTTCAAGTTTCTTAAATATATAATCTAGAAAGTGTGATGATTCCAAATTCTCATCCTGTGTGATAAGGGTAGTAAAATAGTTTTCCTGAAAACATGATCACATGCTATTGTGATTAGATTTGGATGAGAATTGACATTTCTCTGGATGATCATGTGTTTTTGGAATAGATTCAGTACGTTTTTAGTTTACAATGAAATCACATGAAATATTTTTATCGACAAAGATTTTCATCAGCGGCAGCCTCGCCAGCAGCATGTTCGCACTTTCTACTTTTTTTGTTTTTTAGTATGTCTAAATGCATGTTTTAGTGTGGGAGGGGGTGGGACCGTTATCAGTCACTTACCTCGACGGAGATGCAACTTTTCTCTTTGTCACATCTTCGTCCCCCTCGCGGACTAACAACTGGATTGGTGCGGTCTTTCTCAGAGACCGGCCCAGAGCTTCAGCAGCAGAGCGGAGCGGGGCGATCCCTTGCCGGGGATCGCCAGAAGTGATCCGACCGCTGGCTAGCGGACCATAACATCGTGAAGCCGTGTTCTCCGGTAAAGAAAGTGGCCGATTCGGGAACTCCAAGACGTGGAGTGTGTGTTCTGATCCGTCCCGACATCGGAGTTTTGATCATTCTGACGAGAGGGCTTGTACATCGGGCCATCCGTAGCGGCGACTTCATGGCCACGGCCACGGTGAAAAAAGGAGGAAGATTGACTGAACGGTATTGCCTTCCATCACAGTGAAGAATGTTGATTCCACTGTGGTGGATGTTTATATTAAATTCTATTGTGTATTGTGTTCTTTTTGATTGTATGGCTGCATGGTAACTCAAATTTCACTGTACCTTAATTGGTGCATGTGACAATTAATGTGAACTTGAACTTGATTGATATTTTACCTTTTCCACTGCATTACAGTAGACTCTTGAAGATTATTTCATAAATTTATACTTATACTAAAATAATGGAATATTAAAAAATCGTGTTAATCAGCTAAAGTATTACGTGCAGTTCTGGTCACCACGCTATCGGAAGGATGTGATTGCACTGAAGAGATTCGCATTCCACACTAGGCAACATCTTGGTGAATCTTCAGTGCAATCAAATCATTCCTATAATCACAAGGATGGTCTGTATGGGCTGGCTTTATTTTCCTTGCAGCTGAGGAGGTTAAGGGGGGCTCTGATGGAAGTGTACAAGATTATGAATGACATAAACAGGACAGGTAGTGAGAAACTTTCCCCCATGGAAGAAATCTCTAAAATAAGGAATAAGACATTTAGAATGGATCAGAGGAGTGGGTGCAAACTGGAAGATTATGGAGGTTGGTACTCTCACAACATCTAGGAAGAATCTGGATGAACTCTTGGACTATGCTACGTGCTGTTAAATAGTATCAGTATAGATAAGACAATGTTTGGCATTGGCATGGTGGGCTTAAAGGCCTGTTTCTATACGGCTCTATTCATCCATTTAGATCATCAATGGTTACTTCCAAGTTAATCGTTTCTCCTTTTGCTTTTGTTAATTACAGGGAATAACTGATAATTAATTGTATATTTATTTATTGTGCTGTTGTGTTTAATGTGCTTGCAAAGCTGCAGTACGTACGAATTTCATTGTTCCAGTTCCAATGCAGATAATGTGTAAGAAAGAACTGCGGATGCTGGTTTAAACCAAAGATAAACACAAAAAGCTGGAGTAAGTCAGCGGGACAGGCAGCATCTCTGGAGAGAAGGAATAGGTGACGTTTTGGGTGGAGACCCTTCTTCAGTCTCGACCCGAAACATCACCCATTCCTTCTCTCCAGAGATGCTGCCTGTCCTGCTGAGTTACTCTAGCTTTTTGTGTCTATCCCCAGTGCAAATAATAATTGCACACTCTTGACTCTTGAACTTTTCAGGATAAGAATTCTCTAATTTGTTCCAGTTTTAATGAAAGTTCATAACTTCAAATGCAATTTTATTCCACATACAATTTTCTGTTTTAGTTCGGATTTTTAGAATCCGCTACATTTTCCTTTTGGACAAGAACGTTTCCTGTAAAAACAAAACAAAAAAGCAGAAAGAAAAACAAGGTGGAAGAACTTTTATTGATATTGCTGGCAAGCTCAGTAATTATTCCTCTTTTTTGTATATACTGTATAAGAAAATAAAAACAAAAGGAATAAAAGCAAGAGTAAGCCATTCAGTATACAATGATAAATAGCAAACCAATGCCTATTTGGTCGTGGATCTATCTCAGGCAGTATCGGAGACAAAAATGTGTCACCTGGCACTGTGATCAAAAACTTGTTTAGTAGTAATTGGCACCGTACATTGTTAAATATACACTAACATTTTAAATGGACAAATCTTACCCATCCTGTTTTATTTAATGTAATTACCACAAAGAATGTGTTTGATTCTTTGATGAGATCCAAAGCTTGCGGATGGGGTAAGGCAATTCAAATAGCAACACTCTGATATCTGTGTCTGACTGCATACTTATGCATCAGACATTGCATGGTCATCGCCGAATGGTGATCATTTATAACCTTATCCGAGTCAATATTATGTTAAAAATTGTTCAGAGTCAAATTATTGACAGGGATGCCATTAGCTTGGTGTTTATATATAATTTATATATCTCTTGAAGGAATTAATTTGTTTCTGCTTTTATGTAATATATCTCACTGATCCCTTTCAAAGCAGATGGTAGCAAAAAAAAGAACCTCAAAGAATCTATGACCAGAATTATATTACTAAAATTCCAGAGATTAGCAGTAAAATTGTGCATTCTCATTCCACATCAGCAAGTGCCAACATGCATTCTTAAAATATGCATTCCTCATGAAAAAATAAATCTTATAGTATGTTCTAATTTAATTATAACCCACCAGCATGGAGCCAGGATAACAAAGAACTGAAATTCATGCTGTTCAGCAACTTCGCGCAGTAAAATGCACACGATCATCTTTTAAGCTACAACCTCAGACATAAATTTAGTGGTAGACAATTCCACAAATCCTGCAACTGCCTATTTAATTGGAGATCTTCATATGTTTTCAGACATGTACAAATTCTGTGAACTGATGGGATGTTACATGTCAACACAATCAATAGACTATTTTGTTCGTTATCTTTATCTTAAGGATAAATTGCTTCCACTCTGGTTTATGGTTTCTGAGTAGGCTAATGCAGACAATTTGGAAACTGCAGACTCTTCTATAAATGGGGCACATGGTAACTGACAAGGGCATGTGGATGGATAGTTAGGTGGTAGCTCCTTCTGCTGATTAATCAGGTTTTCAATACCATTCCGAATGATCCTTCACTACCATGGTGGTGCAGCAACTCGACTGCTGCACCACCATGCCACCCCTAAATTTAACCTAGACAAGTATGAAGTTATGCAGTTTGAGATGTTTAACCAGGGCACACTTACACAGCGAATGACAGGACTCTGAGGAGTGATGTAGGACAGAGGGACTTAGAGTTATAAGTGCATAGTTCCCTGAAAGCGGCAACACAGATAGACATGGTGGTGAAGAAGGCATAAGACATGATTGCTTTCTTTGGATGGGACACTGAGTTCAAAAGTTGGGATATCTTGTTAGAGCTGTATAGAGTTTGGTGAGACCAACCTGGAATATTGTGTGCAGTTCTGATCGTCAAACTACAGGAAGGCTGTGTTCACGCTAGATGGGGTACAAAATGATTCACAGGATGTTGCCAGGACTGGCCGAGTTGAATTATGAGACTGGATAGGCTGAGACTGTTTTCCCTGCAGCAAAGGAGCCTGAGGAATGACCTTACAAAGGTTTATAAAATCATGAGCGGCATAGGTAAGGTGGATGGTGACACTTTTTTTTTTAACAGGATAGGGGAATATAAAGCAAAAGGACAATGATTTAAGGTGAGAGGGGAAAGATTTAAAGGGGAACCTAAAATATTTTTTCCACACAGAACCTGATGGATACATGGAACAAATGGCAAGATGAAGTGGTAGAGGTGGGTACAATTACATTTAAAAGAAAGCTAGAGGTGCACGAGACTGCTAAAGGAACTCAGCAAGCCCGGCAGCATCTGTGGAAGTAAATGGACAGATGACATTTCAGATCAGAACCCTTCTTAGCATTGGTGGAGTGGAGGGAAGAAAGCTGCTACAGAGAGGTGAGTAGAAGGGATGGGACATAAACTGGCAAGTGATAGGTGGATTCAGGGGAGATGGAGTAATTAGCAGATGGGTGGAGATAGTAACAGAGGTTAGAGGTGAAATAGAGACAAAAGGATGCAGATGTGGAATCAGGTAACATAAGAAGAGGAGGAGTGGAATGTAAAACAATAGGGATAATGGAAGGAAGGGAGCGGGGAGGGAGATGAAGAATATAAGGAAAAAGGGGGATAGAGTCAGAGGGGTGCAAGATGAGTGGAAAGTTGGGAAAAGGAATGGGGTGACGACATCAGCAGGTGAATTATGTGCTTGCTTCACCCCCACATGAAAATTTGTGGTGTTGTTGATAGCGAGGGGGATAGCACTCACTGTGGCTACAGAAGGATTTTGATAGATCGGTAGAGAAATGGTAAAATTGAATTAAGTTGTGAAATTATGTATTTTGGGAGAACTATTCTGGCTTGGTAATAATAATGAAGGGTAGGAGCCTCAGAAGTAAGATTTCATTGGATCCTGGGTAATTTGATTAATTAGATCCAAAAACTGATATGGTGATAGGAGCCAATGTACATGTCCAAGGATCCATGAAGGCACAAAACAATCTGCTGGATGAACTCTGTGGGTCATCTGTGGTAGGAAATGAACCATCGACCTTTCCAGTCGAGACCATTCTTCTGGACTGAAAGAGTGAAGGAGAGAAAAACGGTGCAAAGAGGAGGGTTGGGGCAGGTGCTGATATACGATAAGTAGGTTCAGGTGAGGAGGAGTAGATTGCTGGATGGTGTCAAGTGGGAGAGTGTGGATGGGATAGGAATAGAGATTGGGATGTAATTGGTGAAGGTGGCTGAGAATGATGGAATATAGTCGAAACGAAAGATGGAGGAGGAGACCAAGTAAGGAAGATTGGGTGAGCAGATGGGAAGAGGAAGAGAAAGAGGCTCGGTGACAGGAGTGTTTTGGTAATGGGCAGAGGGTGTGAGTGAGGAAGACGGTGGGTTAGAGGACGGCAGGGTGTTCTGGGAAAGAAAGGTTTGTGTGGGAGGTTCAGGGGAGGTGGGGGTGGGTGCAGGTTACCCCAATCTAAATCTCAGTAATAGTAAATAGCAGCACCTGGGAGTAATTAGAATTGTAATTATTTTGATTTTCTTATAAAGTCATGACTAGTCCTCAAAGTTTAATATCACGTTTTCTCTAAAAAGCACAGTCAGTGTAACCTATGAGGCTACCAATTACATTTAGCTGAAGGTGTATTTAAAAAAAATCCAATTCGTAGTTGAAAGAACAAGCTGAATCTTGTACACTAGTGTACAGTGAACAGTTCTCACGGAATCAGACGTCTTATGAGAACAGCCGAACTACGTGTAACTTATAGCAGACTGAAGAATATTTGCAGATGTGTATTGTCAGCATGTTTTTAACAGCTCTGTGAATATTAAGAATTATTTTACAATGGGTGTGTGTCTCATACCTAGTGCTAAAGTTACTGGTAGCAGATTACTACTTAATGAAAATATGCAGTTTGTTTTTATGGCTGACTGCTGTTGCAGATACTGCAGTAAATGATAATTCATACACTGAAAACAATTGTTCAACTAACCTGGCAATTTTCTATGACTTCTTTCACTTTTCAGACCATGCAGATAGAACTGTTGACACCAAAACCTTCAAAAGGTAATACTGGAATTTCATTTCCCCCAAGGTAAGCTTTGCTAGTTTAGTTTTGTTATGTAAATGATTGCACTTTTTGTTAGAGAAACAAGGAACTTCAGATGAAGGTTTACAAAAAGACACTAATTGCTGGAATAACTCAGCGGGTCAGGCAGCATCTCTGAGAACATGGATAGGTAACGTTTAGGGTCGGGAGGAAGGTCGAAATATGAAATGTCACCTATTTATGTTCTCCAGAGATGCTGCCTGACCTACTTTTTGGCAATTTTTTCTATCAATCTGATGTTTATTGATCTAAGGGGATATTCCACTTTTTTGGGGAGCAATTTGGTTTACAACATTATAATATTTGAGAGAGCTTGCAAATTATTTGAAAAACTTGAAACACTGATAACAGCCGTGAAGATGCAGGGAATATTCAGGGCTATAATACCAGAGACTCAAAGAATAAAATCTCATTATATGCAGACGATATACTTTTATATATTACAAAGTCACAAACGAGCATACCAAATTTATTAAACTTAATAGAGGAATTTGGGTCTTTTTCTGGATATAGAATAAACTGGAATAAAAGTGAAATCATGACATTAAAACCTCAAGAACCTACACACTTACTGAAGTTCCCCTTTAAAATCGCAACAGAAAAATTTAAATATTTGGGTATTCAGATTACTAGAAAATATAAAGCATTATTCAATGCTAATTTCATGCCTTTATTAAATAAACTTAATACGTTGATTAAATTTTGGAAAACACTTCCCTTATCATTATTAGGTAGAATAAATGCAATAAAAATGATCTTCCTACCACAATTATTATACCTATTTCAATCTATACCGGTATATATACCAAAATACTTTTAAAAAAATTAGACTCTAATATTACTAATTATATTTGGGACTATAGATCACATAGAATCACAAAAAAACATTTATGTAAACCAAAAGAGGTCGGGGGACTTTCACTTCCGAATTTTATGTATTATTACTGGGCAGTGCATATTAAGAATATGATTTATTGGTTGGATAGTGCTACCCAACAGACAGAATGGATAAAAATGGAGAAGGAGGATTGCCATCCTAGTAATATAGGAACGATCCTCTTCTCCCCAAAAAAACTGAATAACACAATATATAAGAAGAACCCAATTATATATGGTACAATAAGAATTTGGAAACAAATAAAATTATCTTTAAAATTAAGAAATCTATCACTGTTAATGCCAATAGCGAATAACCCTTTATTTAAACCATCTCTTATTGATAAGACATATAACCAATGGGAAAGTCTCGGAATTAGAAGGATCGGGGATATGTATGAAATGGGAAACTTACTATCATTCCAACAATTACAATTAAAATTTAAATTGAAAAACAACCAATATTTTAAATATCTTCAGATTTGCGATTTCGTGAAAAAATATATACAAGGATATCAAAAAGTAACTCCTGACTTATTGGAAGAGGCAATGAATATTGAAGCTGACTCACAAAAATTAATATCATATTTATATAATAGTATTCTAAATATAGACCTACCATCGACAGAGGTACTTAGAGAAGAGTGGGAACGGGAACTAATGATAAAAATTACGAAGGTTAAATGGGAAAAATACCTGATATATATTCACAAATGTTCAATTAATGTAAGACATAATTTAATTCAATTTAAAATTGTACATAGATTATATTACTCAAAAACAAGATTGAACAAATTTTATCCAAATATATCCGCCACTTGTGATAAATGTCTAGCCCAAAAGGCAACTATAACACACTCCTTAGTCTCCTGCATAAAACTTTATAGATTCTGGAATGATATTTTTGAAATATTTACAAAATTATTCAAGACAAGAATGGAACCTAATACTGAAATGATTATATTTGGCGTAATGGAAGATGGGAATAAATTGAACACATCTCAAAATCTATTCCTTAACTATGGTTTAATAATAGCAAAAAAATTAATTCTTAAATTTTGGAAAGGTACATCAATACCAACGCTTAAAATGTGGATTGCAAGTATGTTGGACACCGCTCATCTTGAGGAAATGCGATTCCTCCTAATGGATAAATCAGACCAATTCATAACGAGTTGGTCTCCATTCGTCGTTTTTTTGGAATCATATGGTGCAACACAATTGTAAAAAATAACTGTTTCAGGACTGGACGAGGGTTGGTCAAGACTATAAATAATGATCTCCTCTTTTTTTTCTTTTCTTCTCTCTATTCTCTCTCTCAACTTTTTTCATTTACTCGTTTTCTTTTTTCACACACTATATATTTCACATCTTTCTATCCTTTACTATCTAACTTCTTTTTCTTATTCTAATCTTTTTTCAGTGTAACAAAAAAAAAAAAAGAAGTTGTACATAAAATGTATTATGAAAATATATATTAGGCACTTTGGTGCCATATGACTGTACTTACTTCTAATAAAATAAAATATTAAAAAAAAAAAAAAAAAAGAAGATGCAGGGAATTACTAAAGACGATTTAACTGAGCTTCAAGCATCTTATACAGATGTACACCAGTTCACACGACTATTTCTTCCTCGACACGATGAAGGTGTTTTCACTCAGAATGCACACAATGCTAAGTGGCCTTAAATATTTTGATTACAGATTAGCTTATCGTCATATATACCAGGGGGCAATTAAATTCCTTGTCCACATTATACTCACAGAATCTACACTATACAGTCAGTCATATCATGTTTATTATTGTATGTGTCAAGTGTAAAACAGCAGAATGGGGCAAGATTGCAGTGCAAAAACTAAGTAGTGCAAAAAAATATTAAAGTACAATTATGGAATGATCAATGAAGTAGCGATAAGAGGAGCAGTATGTGGTAGCTACTGAGAATGGGGTGAAAGTGGTGATTGGTTCAGGAATCAGATAGAAGTGGGGAAGAAGCTATTCCTAAGTCTGGACATTCAAGCTTTTCTCTTGGAAGGTAGATGAGAGAAAAGGAATGGCCGGGATGACAGGTATTCTTGACAATACTTCCAGCCTTACTGATGCAACGCCACGCAACTTAGAGATGGACTGGATGGAAAGAACTGTCGAACCTTCAAAATAAATGCAGACCATCTACTAGAAGTTCACACAAAAAAAATCCCCAACTTCCCATTTCTTCTCATTTTTTCACACAGAAATATTCAATCACAATCTGATTATTGCCAGGGACATCTCTCATCTGCTACAACTTCTCTTATTGCCAGTTCTGTGAATAAGCTGGGATTTCTGAGAACAATTATAACCCAAGTATACAAGATTCTCCAAGCAGCCAGACTTGCGTTGCTGAGATAAGGAGGATGGTGTTGGAGATTCAGCATAATTTAAAAGTTCATGAAAGAGTAAGAGATCACAGACTTGCATGGGGTGGGAGATTGCAACCTTCACGTGGTCCACCCTGTTTCGACGAATGCAATCAACCTGGCGTGCACCAACAGAAGATCAAACAGAACAAGTTGTCTTACAACTTTAGGCTGTGCACGCCATAAGCAAGAAGAAGAAGAAGAAGAAGAAGACAGACGCATGAAATTCTGTTTGTGATCATAAAGTTGCACAGTACATTTTCACTTTAGAAAAGGTGTAAGGTTATGCAGTTATTTGTAGGATGACTTGGACCTGGACCACACATGAACATCAGGGCTATATAGCACTGCTTCTCATGCCGATGGTGAACGTTTTAGATTTAGCACAAATGATTATCAAGCATATGCCACTTACTGATACAGATTTTATCGTTAAGTGCGTAGAGGAATGAGTGCCTTAGAAAACAATCAGAATGTTCCCTAACCAGAAACCATGGATGAGCCATGAGGTTTAGTTTAGTTTATTATTGTCCTGTGCAGTAAAAAGCTTTTTTTGCTGCGTGCTATCCAGTCAACTAAAAGATTACATGATTACAATCAAGCCATCTACAGGGCACAAATTGACAGTAGTTCTCAACTTGTTGGAGACAGTGGAGGAGGGTCAGGGTGATGAATACTTAAATCGGGCGCGGGGCTTGTTTTCACAGAGGCCCGGGACCGTTGGAGACAGTGGAGGAGGGTCAGGGCGGTGAGTACTTAAATCGGGCGCGGGGCTTGTTTTCACAGAGGCCCGGGACCGTTGGAGACAGTGGAGGAGGGTCAGGGCGGTGAGTACTTAAATCGGGCGCGGGGCTTGTTTTCACAGAGGCCCAGGACCGTTGGAGACAGTGGAGGAGGGTCAGGGCGGTGAGTACTTAAATCGGGCGCGGGGCTTGTTTTCACAGAGGCCTGGGACCGTTGGAGACAGTGGAGGAGGGTCAGGGCTTACCAAATCCCATAACGTTCCACACTCCATAGGGAGGGTTTCTGGTGGAAGCCGCTGATTGGCGGAAGCAGACTAGAGGAAGCAGCTGATTGGGTGCAACCTCAGGTTAGCATTTCTGCTTTCTGGTTAAAGGTACAGTGCTTTAGTAAAGGTACAGTGAGCTAAGGGTACAGTGGGCTAAAGGTACAGTGGGCTAAAGGTACAGTGCTTTAGTAAAGGTACAGTGAGCCAAGGGTACAGTGGGCTAAAGGTACAGTGCATTAGTAAAGGTACAGTGAGCTAAGGGTACAGTGGGCTAAAGGTACAGTGCTTTTTGTTTATATAATAAAGGTGCAGTTTAAAGGGCAAGAGGGAGCAGCTGTTTGTGTCAGATACCTGCTGATTTCTCCCAGCAGTTTCTATTGTATTATACTGGTATCGGATCCAGGGTAAGGCGAGAGAATGACAGTCAGAGCAGTGTACTGTTCTGGATGTCAGATGTGGGAGGTCATGGTGTCGGATGGCCCTCCAGACGTCCACATCTGCAACAGGTGCAGAGAGATGGGGCTCCTAAGGGACCGTATTAGGTTCCTGGAGCAGCAGCTCGATGACCTCTGTCTGGTCAGGGAGAGTGACGAGGTCATAGAGGGGAGTTATAAGGAGGTGGTCACTCCAAAACCACGGGAGAGAGACATGTGGGTCACGCTAAGGAAGGGCAAGGGGCAGAGGCAGGAACGAGGGAGTACTCCAATGTCGGTACACCTTGCAAATAAGTACTCCTGTTTGAGTACGGATGAGGATGACAACCTACCCGGGGGTAGAAACAGCGAACGGGCCTCCAGCACAGAGACCGGCCCTGTTGCTCCGAAAGGTAGGGAAAAAAAGAAGAGGGCAATAGTAATTGGGGACTCTATTGTTAGGGGGTCGGATAGGCGTTTATGTGGACGCAGTCGGGAGACCAGGATGGTGGTCTGCCTCCCTGGTGCCAAGGTCTCGGACGTGTCTCAACGCATCCAAGATATCCTGAAATCAGAGGGAGAGGAGCCTGAGGTCGTGGTACATATTGGTACAAATGACATAGGTAAAAAAAGTGAAGAGGTCCTGAAGGGAGGATTTAGGGAGTTGGGAGGAGAGTTAAGGAAAAGGACCAAAAAGGTAACAATCTCAGGATTACTGCCTGTACCACGCGACAGTGAGAGTAGGAATGGAGCGAGGTGGAGGATAAATGCGTGGCTGAAAGACTGGTGCAGAGGGCAGGGATTCAAGTTTCTGGATCATTGGGACTTATTTTGGGGAAGGTGGGACCTGTACAGAAAGGATGGGTTGCACTTGAACCCGAGGGGGACCAATATCCTGGCGGGGAAATTTGCAAAGATCACTGGGGAGACTTTAAACTAGAATGGTTGGGGCGAGGGACTCAAATAGAGAAAGCTAGTAGACAGAATGGGATGCAGGAAGCAGAAAAGGGAAGCACTCGGACACAAGAGGAGAAAGAAAAAAAAGGAAATAAACAGAGAAGAAGAGACGGGGGGTTTCTTAAATGTGCATATTTTAATGCTAGGAGCATTGTAAGAAAGGTGGATGAGCTTAGAGTCTGGATAGACACCTGGAAGTATGATGTTGTGGCGATCAGTGAAACATGGTTGCAGGAGGGCTGTGATTGGAAACTAAATATTCCAGGATTTCGTTGCTTCAGGTGTGATAGAATTGGAGGGGCAAGAGGTGGAGGTGTTGCATTGCTAGTCAGGGAAGATATTACAGCAGTGCTTTGGCAGGATAGATTGGAGGGCTCATCTAGGGAGGCTATTTGGGTGGAACTGAGAAGTGGGAAAGGTGTAGCAACACTTATAGGGGTGTATTATAGACCGCCAAATGAGGAACGAGAATTGGAAGAGCAAATATGTAAGGAGATAGCAGATATTAGTAGTAAGCACAAGGTAGTGATTGTGGGAGATTTCAACTTTCCACACATAGACTGGGAAACACATTCTGTAAATGGGCTGGATGGTTTGGAGTTTGTAAAATGTGTGCAGGATAGTTTTTTGCAGCAATACATAGAGGTACCTACTAGAGGAGGGGCAGTGCTGGACCTCCTGTTAGGAAATGAGACGGGACAGGTGGCGGAGGTATGCGTTGGGGAGCACTTCGGGTCCAGTGATCGCAATACCATTAGTTTCAATATAATTATGGAGAAGGTCAGAACTGGACCTAGGGTTGAGATTTTTGATTGGAGAAAGGCTAACTTTGATGAGATGCGAGATGATTTAAAAGGAGTGGACTGGGACATTTTGTTTTATGGGAAAGATGTAGAAGAGAAATGGTGGACATTTAAAGGGGAAATTTTAAGAGTACAGAATCTTTATGTTCCTGTTCGGTTGAAAGGAAAGTAAAAATTGGAAAGAGCCCTGGTTTTCAAGGGAAATTGGACATCTTGTTCGGAAAAAGAGGGAGATCTACAATAATTATAGGCAGCATGAAGTAAATGAGGTGCTTGTGGAGTATAAGGAATGTAAAAAGAATCTTAAGAAAGAAATTAGAAAAGCTAAAAGAAGATATGAGGTTGATTTGGCAAGTAAGGTGAAAGTAAATCCAAAGGGTTTCTACAGCTATATTAATAGCAAAAGGACAACGAGGGATAAAATTGGTCCATTGGAGAAACAGAGTGGGCAGCTATCTGCAGAGCCAAAAGAGATGGGGGAGATATTGAACAATTTCTTTTCTTCGGTATTCACCAAGGAGAAGGATATTGAATTATGTGAGGTAAGGGAAACGAGTAGAGTAGTTATGGATACTATGAGTTTCAAAGTAAAAGAAGTACTGACACTTTTGAAAAATATAAAAGTGGATAAGTCTCCAGGTCCTGACAGGATATTCCCTAGGACATTGAGGGAAGTTAGTGTAGAAATAGCCGGGGCTATGACAGAAATATTTCAAATGTCATTAGAAACGGGAATAGTCCCTGAGGATTGGCGTACTGCGCATGTTGTTCCATTGTTTAAAAAGGGTTCTAAGAGTAAACCTAGCAATTATAGACCTGTTAGTTTGACTTCAGTGGTGGGCAAATTAATGGAAAAGATACTTAGAGATAATATATATAAGCATCTGGATAAACAGGGTCTGATTAGGAACAGTCAACATGGATTTGTGCCTGGAAGGTCATGTTTGAATAATCTTCTTGAATTTTTTGAAGAGGTTACTAGGGAAATTGACGAGGGTAAAGCAGTGGATGTTGTCTATATGGACTTTAGTAAGGCCTTTGACAAGGTTCCTCATGGAAGGTTGGTTAAGAAGGTTAAACTGTTGGGTATAAATGCAGGAATAGCAAGATGGATTCAGCAGTGGCTGAATGGGAGAAGCCAGAGGGTAATGGTGGATGGCTGTTTGTCGGGTTGGAGGCAGGTGACTAGAGGGGTGCCTCAGGGATCTGTGTTGGGTCCTTTGTTGTTTGTCATGTACATCAATGATCTGGATGAAGGGGTGGTAAATTGGATTAGTAAGTATGCAGATGCTACCAAGATAGGGGGTGTTGTGGATAATGAAGAGGATTTCCAAAGTCTACAGAGTGATTTAGGCCATTTGGAAAAATGGGCTGAAAGATGGCAGATGGAGTTTAATGCTGATAAATGTGAGGTGTTACACCTTGGCAGGACAAATCAAAATAGGACGTACATGATAAATGGTAGGGAATTGAAGAATACAGTTGAACCGAGGGATCTGGGAATAACCGTGCATAGTTCCTTGAAGGTGGAACCATAGGGTGGTAAAGAAAGCTTTTGGTATGCTAGCCTTTATAAATCAGAGCATTGAGTATAGAAGCTGGGATGTAATGTTAAAATTGTACAAGGCATTGGTGAGACCAAATCTGGAGTATGGTGTACAATTTTGGTCGCCCAATTATAGGAAGGATGTCAACAAAATAGAGAGAGTACAGAGGAGATTTACTAGAATGTTGCCTGGGTTTCAACAACTAAGTTACAGAGAAAGGTTGAATAAGTTAGGTCTTTATTCTCTGGAGCGCAGAAGGTTAAGGGGGGACTTGATAGAGGTCTTTAAAATGATGAGAGGGATAGACAGAGTTGACGTGATCAAGCTTTTCCCTTTGAGAATAGGGAAGATTCAAACAAGAGGACATGACTTCAGAATTAAGGGACAGAAGTTTAGGGGTAACATGAGGGGGAACTTCTTTACTCAGAGAGTGGTAGCGGTGTGGAATGAGCTTCCAGTGGAAGTGGTGGCGGCAGGTTCGTTGGTATCATTTAAAAATAAATTGGATAGGCATATGGATGAGAAGGGAATGGAGGGTTATGGTATGAGTGCAGGCAGGTGGGACTAAGGGAAAAAAGTAGTTTGGCACGGACTTGTAGGGCCGAGATGGCCTGTTTCCATGCTGTAATTGTTATATGGTTATATGGTTAACACTGGTGTCCCACAAGGATGCGTTCTCAGCCCCTGACCATACCCCTTATACACTCATGACTGTGCAGCCAAATACCAATCCAACTCAATCTACAAGTTCACAGATGACACCACTGTAGATCATATAGATAAGATCCACCATCCTGCCCTCATCAAACTTCTTGGTTACCTCGTTAAGACTCTCGAGATTTGTGACAAAGATTTTCCATGCACCAAGCTGTGCTGATTATCCCTAATCAGTCCTTCAGACATTTCTCCAATAACATACCCACCACTGATGTTAGGATCACAGCATTGCTTCTCCTTGTCCCTTTCTAAATTATTGTACAAAATTGGCCACCAAGTCTTCCAGAACTTCACCTGTGGTGAAAGATGATTCAAATATCCCTGCAAGATTCTCTAATTTCTTCCCCAGATTCCCATAGTCTGAGGATGCACTTGATCAAGACCCTGGCTTATGTTTTAAAGTGCTCTAACAATCAACACCCCCTTCCTTTACTAATTTGTATATGGTTCATGAAATGACAACCTATTTGGCTCAATTCCTTCTGTAAAAACAAATGACAAATATTCATTTAAAATCTCAACCATCTGTCATCCCTCTAAAAGTCAGTGACATTGCAAAGCTATTTGATGGTGGTGGGTATATGGAACAAGCCACCAGAGGAGGTTGGATGCTGTGTACAAAAAAAAACATAAAATGCTGGAGTAACTCAGGATTGAAGATAACAAAAGGATTGAACAGTTACAAATGCTTTCAATCTACATGCTTTCCTCTAAACTTCACAATTTGGAATTCTTCAATCCTTTTGTCTCACACCTTCTATCTTTTCATCTCTGGCCTTTGTCCAACAACCTGCCTAGCAAAAACCCACCTCATGTGTATCCACCTATTACCTGCCAGGCTTTTGCCCTGCCCCTCCTCTCTTCCAGCTTTCTCCCCCCCCCCCCCCCCCCCCACCAATCACAATCAGACTGAAGAAGGGCCCTGACCCAAAACATCACCTATCCATGTTCTCCACAGATGCTGCCTGACCCACTGAGTTAATCCAGCACTTTGTGTTTTGTTTGACCAGAGGAGGTAATTGAGGCAGCATTTAAAAGACACTTGGACAGGTACATGGGCAGGAAAGGTTCAGAGGGATATGGGCCAAATATAGAAAATAGGTGCAGGAGGAGGCCATTCGGCCCTTTGAGCCAGCACCACCATTCAGTGTGATCATGGCTGATCGTCCCCTATCAATAACCCGTGCCTGCCTTCTCCCCATATCCCTTGACTCCACTAGCCCCTAGAGCTCTATCTAACTCTCTCTTAAATCCATCCAGTGATTTGGCCTCCACTGCCCTCTGTGGCAGGCAATTCCATAAATTCACAACTCTCTGGGTGAAAACGTTTTTTCTCACCTCAGTCTTAAATGACCTCCCCTTTATTCTAAGACTGTGGCCCCTGGTTCTGGACTCGCCCAACAAATGGGACCAGTTTAGATAGGGCATCTTGATCGGCATGAATCTTGGACCGAGTGGCCTGTTTGCATGCTGTATGACTATGAAAATATAATTTTAAAAGGCATTTAACTGCTATAATTTAATTTAAAATGTTAATATGAATTAAGTAAAGAAACCATGTATCTTTTCAATTCAAGTTGGCAATCCATTTAAATAGTTAGAGTCACACTATAAGTTGAGAAGCCAAATATGAACAATGTCTGGCTCTTCAGCTGAGCACAATTGAACTTTGTCCCAGATACAGTACCGAGTCCATTATCAGAGGAAATGTAAATTGTCCAGCATCTGACCTTCACCATATTTCTGGCTTCTGCATTATAACATGTAGCTGCAGGAGTCAGCACCGTGCTGACCCGCACAATGCTGTTATCCAACAATTCTCTATAAAACATTAGCTGAAAGGGAATGCAATACAGGCCATTGCACCCAGCGTATCTGTTGACTTATATGAGAACAATAGCTCAGAGGTTACAGAAGGAAATAAGCAGACTCCACACAGTCAGCACTCGAGGTCAGGATAGAATCGACTACCGGAGTTGTTAGGCAGCGACACGACAGCTGCAACCTTATGCCACCCTAATAGAGACAGCTTCTATCTATTTACCTTATCTAAGCCTGATATGATCATGCACCTTTTCAGGCAGCATTACTATATTAAAAATCAACTGTTAATTTCCAAATGTTTGTCGGTAGAGCTAAAGAAAACAGAATTCTTTAAAGATATGAGGGTAAATACATTAAATATAGTGGGTAAATAAATTAGGGTAAATATATTAAATATAGTCTGAAGAAGGTTCTCGACCCGAAATGTCACCTATTCCTTCTCTCCATAGAAGCTGCCTCACCCGCTGAGTTCCACCAGCATTTTTGTCTACCTTAAATATAGTGAGATGGTTTATATTTATTTCTGTAATGGGACTACATAGGAGACTCATAACATAAAAATATCAAATTAAGCAGAATGTGGACATAAGAATTGTGGGATAATAGTGGGAAGTAAGTGATAAAGAGAGCGTCTTTAAACTGCAGAATTATGGTTATCGATATGATACGTTGAACATTTTTATTGTAAAATGTTTAAGACACCCTAAAGCACTTCACAATCAAAATATTTTAAAAATATAGTCATTATTGCAATATGGAATCAATGGGAAAATGTGCTTTATAAATTGACGAGGGTGAAGTTACAAGCCCAGTTGTGATTTAAAAAAAAATGTAATTAAAGGTTTCAAGATGGCAATGCAAATAAAAACATAAGAAAGTCAATGAAAAAAAAGGCATTGTAGAATATTTAATCCTCTTTCCTTTGTGGAATTCCCAGCACAAACTGTTTTCCAAGCAAAGATTAAATGGTTCTTTTAAAAGGAATTGAATAGTTGCTTGAAAGATGTACTGTTAAGGACCGAGGGAAAAATCACCACCATGGGCCTAGAACTAAATACTGAAAATTTAACATGATCTTCTTCTTTGCTTAGTTTTTATACAACAGAATGTTATATCATGCTTTAATACAAACGGAATAGAAGATTATAATTCTTAATTCCTATTGTTTACATTTTAGAATATTTATAACAGTAGTCATAACAGTCTGTGAGCACTCAGCAGCAAACTGTCAATGGGTATATGCAACTTTAAATATAGTTTCAAACACTAGAGCTCACAAGACTGAAACAACAGACTTAATCTTCAAACTGAAGATGTATGACTGGACTTGTACAACATCAGCAATGGACTGAATTTTCAAAATAATGCTCAATTTCAATCTATCTGTCCCAAGTTTGCTAAGTCTTTCAACTAATGTTTCCACTCCAATGAAAAACTTGGACCCAAGACGAAAGAACAGGTCTTACATACTGACAGCAAGAAGTGTGCGACTAACTCCACATGTTCTCACACCTGAGATTTCCTATGTAGGGCATAGTCCTTCAGATTAGTTTCTTGTCATTTACAGTTGGGTGCAATAAAATTCCTTGTTCGCATGAAGCTCGGAGTAAATAGTATTTGCATAATAACAGTAGAACTGTGCTTGATTGTAATCCAAAGTAATGCAAAAAAGAAGTAAATGCAATGACAAAATAACTAAATGAGGTAGGTTCAGAGAAAGAGTACACAGCAGCACCTTCAGGAAAGGGATGTGAATAAAGTGATTGGGCTATCGACCCCATCAGACGACGACAGAGATGAAGTCCAAAAACTGACTGTCTGGTGCACTAAAAATAACCTGGTACTCAACCCAACGAAAACAAAAGAACTGGTTATTGACTTCAGGAGGAGGAGAGGAACCTGCTCCTCTCTACATCAAAGGAGACATGGTGGAGAGAGTCACTGACTTTAAATTCCTGGGAATATACATCTCCCAGGACCTTAAATGGACAATGAACAAGTCACAGCAGCGGCTGTATTTCCTGAGGTCTCTGCGGAGAGCAAACGTTTCACAGCCGCTGCTGCTGTCCTTCTACCGGTGCGCCGTGGAAAGTATCCTCTCCTATGGCATCCTGGTGTGGTTTGCTAGCTGCACTGTGGCTGAGAGGAGGGCGCTGCAGAGAGTTATTAAAACTGCACAGAGAATCACAAACGCTCAACTGCCCTCCCTGGATGACATATACAGGGCCCGATGCTTGCGCCGGGCCACAAACATCAAGCAGGACACATCCCACCCTGCCAATCACTCTGCCACCCTCTGGGAGGCGATACAGGTCTCTGAAGGCTCGCACTAAAAAATAGTTTCTACCCATGTGCGATAAAAGAACTTAACTCTAACAGAGAACACTGGGGGAAGCACAATATAATTCGGGGTGCAAGATAATGCGCAATATTATTTTTCAATGTTTTTAATACCTATTTATTATTTTCTTTACTGATCTTGTGTATATGTGAGTCAATGGCTGTTGTGTTTTGTTCTTTTTAAATGTTTTATCCTGTGTCTTTTATGTACACACCGAAGGAGTTGCAATGGAATTTTGTTGCACAGATGTTTGTGCAATGACAATAAACGTATTATATTCTATTCTATTCCTTCTTATAATTTTACATACCTCTACATGTCACCAATCAGCTTCCTTTGCTCCAAAGTAAAAAAGATCCACCCTATTATCCAATCTCTCCTTATAACTAAAACTCTCCAATCTATCCAAAACTCCAGGCAACATCTTAATGAACCTTTTCTGCACCTTCCTGGAATGGGGCTATCAGAACTGCACCGAGTATTCCAAATGCATCCTAAGCAAAGTTTTGTGCAGGTTACTCCAACTCTTAATACTCAAGACTGACGATAGCAAGCATGCCATACGCCTTCACCACCTTGTCTATCTTGTTTTGTCTATATTAGGGGACTATGCTCTTGTACCCCAAGATCTTTGTGTTCCATAACACTACCCATAATGAAACATTTAGCAATAACCTTCATTTTTAAGAATCCTCGTTATCTAGCTTCCTGATTGTCTAACTAAATATTCTTAAGACAAATTCTCATACAAATATTCGTTATTTGCATTACATTTTTGTAGTATAAAACCTATGCAACATTTTTAAATTTTGTTTTACTTTTCTTTATTCTTGTGCTCTAAGCATTATCGCACCATATAAATATAATGATGGTGCAAAGATGCATGACTGGTTGCTACTTTACCCGTTACCTACTTCACTGCCTTGATTTTGCAATTTGGTCACAGAGGAAAGCCAAGATAAAACTTATATTAACTACATCAAGCTTTTTCCTAATACAAGCAAATGAAAGTGTAAAGTTGTCAGCACAGACTGACATAGCCACAGCCGGTATCACTCGCAATAACGTTTCAATTAATTTCACCTTATATTAGGGAAAAGTCCGATGCAGTTCCTCTAAGTTTAATCTTAGCTTTCCTGTTTTAAAATGGATCCAGTTCCCCAGCCAACTAACGCCCATCCATATTAAAGCTCACATTTTGTTCTTTATCATCAGAAATGCCACCAACCAATGCTTTGTGGATGTGGATGAATGTACAGAACTAAAGATCATCTGCTCCAGTGATGTGAGCAGTCAGTTCAAGTGCCCTTTCAATTTGCACTGATCCAAAATGCTGTCAGTAAAACGTATAAATAAGAAGGCAGTGATGTACACTTTAATACTGTCTGGAGTTCATGACCTTGGCTAAAAATGCATTAAAAATATATTACGGTAATTGCTAATGCCATAACCCAAACTATAGTTTAAAGCTTTTAAAAAGCAGGTATTCCACATCTAGTAAAATTAGAAAAAGAAAAATGAATAAAATGTACGTACAAACTCAAATATGTGCACTAGCATTTAAAAACAGTTGCTAAAACATTGTTTTTCTTAACTATATGAAAGGTTTTATGGAGTCATACTTTCCACATTCTTCCAGTTCTATTCTGGCTGAAATCTTTCCCTCCATGGATGAGAAACAGCCCACAGATTCCATCAGAACTTCCTCTTATTCTTCTTTGGCTTAATGTCAACCTCATGCAAATAAATGTTCATTCCAAAAAGGTTTTTTTTTTAACGGTCCAACTATATTGAAAACAAAAACAATCTCCTTTAAATTCCATTTTCAAGCGCTGAATTGCTCCAAATTTGAACAGATTTGAAAAAAACAGAATCACCATCTCAGGGCACGCTTTACAAGGAGCTCAATTCATGGGGAGCTGACTCACAGATGTGAATAGTTCAGTAACATCTGCTCATATCTGCAATGTCCGGACACTCCTGGAATCTCACGCTACCATAGGAAAATATTTCTGGCTCTGAAACAAAACTACAATATTGCATACAAGTGTAGAAACTAAACCTGACACATCAGCAGATTATTAAAATTGATTTCTTCAAAACATATAATAATTTTCTTCAGTGTTTTTATAATCTCAAGCAGGAAAGCATGTAGTTCATACAGCAGAGACGATTTGATGTTGCTGAGGGGGAAGTCTGATGTATTACAACACACATGCAAAATGCAAAGAGTTGGTGATCACTGTCAGGCTGTCAGAGTAACCTTGCAGTAAAACTAAATTAGATAAATTATTTAACGGTTCCTTCTCCCCCAAAAAAGTAAACGACAGCAGCCTTATCGTTTCTCCTCTTCCTATTTGTACAGCCATTCCTGCAGGGGTTGGTCACCACTTGTGTTGGCAGTCATCCAGTACTGCACCCAAGTGAAGGTATCAAGTTAGCACAAACTGTGAATGTTCCCAACTCAATCAACAATCAGAATTACTGCAACCAACCCTGATCAAGCCAGCACATCCAGTTTCCAGCTGGGGATTACGAACAGCAATCAGACACAGGAAGTCTGGCTAATTTTTTTACTTTTTTCCAACTGCCAATCTGTACCGGTATTTGTTTATACAAAAGGTTATTCCTCTTTAGTTTGTTCTGATAATGAAAGTTTGCTGTTAAGTGTTTTCCAGATTGTGAATGTCAGTTGTCAATGCCAATCTTTTAATCATTTGTCTACTGGTTCTAGACAGATAATAAAAACATCAGCGCTCAGCTCCTTAGGCACATCAAAGTAGTCCAGTTTTAAGTTCAAAGCTCTGAAATTCCAGAAGTTCCTGTGTTAAAATGCTTTACATAGCCAACATTTTTTGTTTGGATCATGGCAAAAATTGGGGATAGAATGTGGATAAATGTTTGATCATTGAAGAAATGTGTATAATTTCTTAACATTTGAGGAAGATATATGATGTAGTTAATTTGGCACATTAATTATGTAAATCTATACAAATTTTATATTTTGTCATGTTCACAGAATGGTTATACCATTTAAGAATGCTTTTGGCCTGTAAAATCCATATGACAGCACTCAAGCCAGTCCCCACTTCCCTGCTTCATCACCATAGCCTTGCTAATTATTTTAAGTCACTTATCAACTTCCCTTTAAATACTTCAATTGAATCTGCCTTCATTACCTGTTCCTAGCAGTGATTTTACTATCGGCCACTGGTACAACATAAAGGTTCAAAGGTCATTTTATTGCCATTTGTACCAATTAAGGTACAGTGAAATTCGAATTACCATACAGCCATACATAGAACAGTACAGCACAGGAAAAGGCCCTTTGGCCCATGATATCCACACGATAATGCCAATCTAATCTAATCTCATCTAATTTTACAAGGTCCACATGTTTCTATTCCTTGGCTGTTTTTTTTCCAAGTGTCTGTCTAAATGTTGCTTAAACATTACTCTGTATCTGCTTCGACCTTTTACCCTGGCAGCGCATTCCAGGTGCCTACCACCCTCTGTATTGTATATTTCCTTCATAAATCTCGACTGGAGTTTCCCCCTCTCACCTCAAGTCAATACCCACTAGTATTTAACATTTTCATTGTTACAAATCAACGCCTCTCATTAAATTACTTTAAACTGGTTTCATGTCTAACAGCCTGGTTCCAATGAAAGTCATCAACCTGAAATGTTATGTTTCTTCCTCCGCAAATCCCAACTGACTGTTGAATATTTCCAACAAATTCAAATTTCTCGTTCAAAAACGAATTAATTTGTGAGACGCCTTGGCATGTCCGAAGGAAGCTAAAAAAATCATAAATGTGTTCCAAGGCTTGGATGGATGTAATGGTGATGAATGTGCCTGGAATAACGTCAACTACATATTCAATCACTCTATTGTCTCCTCAAAACAACATAAGAATCAAGTTCTCCTCAGCTTGTCCAGCTTGACGCCTGTAATAATTCTGGGATTAGCTGATCACAATACTGCAAAAAATATTCTATTGCCATTTTCTGTTCATTTAAAAAAAACAGGTATCAGTTTTAAAAGAATACTAGACCAAGTGCAGTTTTCCCAACGGCGTTTGCGGGGGGGGGGGGGGGGGGGGGGGGGGGGGGGAGGAGGAGGAAACGGGATAGATTTGGGAGGGAAAGGAGAGCGGGGTAGGGGGTGAGAGATGGGGAGAGAGATGTGGGGGAGGGGGGATGGGGAAGATTGGGAGGAGGGAGGGTGGAGGAGAGGGGTGGGGGAGAGAGGGGAAAGAGTGGGGAGGGAGAGTGGAGGGGAAGGGGGAGAGAAGTGGAAGAGTGGGGAGGGAGGAGGAGAGGGATAGGGGGAGTGATGGAAGAGGGACAGAGGGATAGGGGGAAGGGGTGGGGGGGAGAGGGAAGGGGGTGGGGTAGAGAGGGAAGGGGGGTGGGGGAGAGAGGGATGGGAGAGGGAGAGGGGTGAGGAGAGGGAGAGGGGGAGGAGAGAAGGGGGAGAGAAGTGGTAGAGTGGGGAGGGAGGGAGGGGTAGCGGGAGTGGTGGAAGAGAGACGGGGGAGTGGTGGAAGAGGGACAGAGGGGTAGGGGAAGGGGTGGGAGAGAGAGTGGAAGGGAGGGGAAGAGAGAGGGGCGGGGGTGGGAGAGGCGTGGGGTAAGGGGATAGAAGTGGAAGAGTGGGGAGGGAGGGGTAGGGGGAGTGGTGAAAGAGGGACAGAGGGGTAGGGGTAAGGGGGTGGTGGTAGAGAGGGAAGGGGGTGGGGGAGAGAGGGATGGGTGGGAGAGGGAGGACAAGAGGGAAACATAGAAGCATGGAAATTAAGTGCAGGAGTAGGCCATTCGGCCCTTCGAGCCTGCACCACCATTCAATATGATCATGGCTGATCATCCAACTCAGTATCCTGTACCTGCCTTCTCTCCGTACCCCCTGATCCCTTTAGCCACAAGGGCCACATCTAACTCCCTCTTAAATATAGCCAATGAACTGACCTCAACTACCTTCTGTGGCAGAGAGTTCTAGAGACTCACCACTCTCTGTGTGAAAAATGTTTTCCTCATCTAAGTACTAAAGGATTTCCCCTTTATCCTTAAACTGTGACCCGCTTGTCCTGGACTTCTCCAACATTGGGAACAATCTTCCTGCATCAGACAAATGCAATTCAGGACTTTTCTCTTCACAAGCAAAGTCAGAATGACGGTTAGTGAAGAATTCGAATATTCGCTGAGCGTTCAGATGCTGCGCGCGCCTCCTGCACCAAAGGGGGGGGGGGGGGGGGGGGGGGATCGTGTGTCGTCACACACAAAGATCTTGTAGTGGAGAGCTCCGCTATAAGATCTTTGGTCACATACTAAGCACGCGCCTCCACAAACAGATGAGCGTCTTCTTGAATGGAGAGCGCGTGGCCGCCTCCACAAACAGTCACACACACTGAGGACCCGCCCCCACAAAAAATATTTTGTGAGGAAGGGGAAGAGGAGGGTGGAGAGGGAGAGGGGGAGGGGGGGGGGAGAAGAGGATGGGGGAGAGAGGTGAAGGGGGGGGGGAGCGGTTGGAGCGGGCGTGCATGAGTCGAAAGAAGAGAAAAGGGCAGAGAAGATAGATAGATAGATAGATAGATAGATAGATGATGATTTGGCGTTATATTGACCGGCCTAATGGTAAGTTGCGTGGAACTAACATGTCCCAAGCTTTCTATTGATGTATTCTGACAAATGTTCAGTAACAATTATGATGACATTCAATTGATCAGGTGCAAGAGTTTGCTCACATTCTGCTGAAAAATAAAACTAACAACAAAACAATAACATTTTGGAAGCATTATAACAAGATATAGTTGCACATTAAATTATATTGTTATATTTTAGCACCACAGGAAATACATGAATCATGTTCCTATGCCTTGTATCTTATGAAGAGAAGACAGCTGGAATTCCACAATATATAGTCAGATTTTTCCACTAGAGTATGGATTACATAATTAAGCAGTCATGCTAATCATAACAGAAGTCAACATAAAGTATGCAAGACCTAATTTTATGATTTACTTTCACCTAATAAAAATAACAATCCTTTGAAATTAACATTTTATTTTCCCCATATATTTTGTTCTACATTTCAAATTATGATATGAAACTCAAAATCTTAGCTCAAGGATGAAGTAGCTGAATAGTAGTGCAATGATTAAAGACACAAAAAGCTGGAGTAACTCAGCGGGACAGGCAGCATCTCTGGATAGGAGGAATGTGTGACGTTTCGGGTCGAGACCCCTCTTCAGACCCGAAACACACCCATTCCTTCCCTCCAGAGATGCTGCCTGTCGCACTGAGTTACTCCAGCTTTTTGTGTTTATCTTCGGTTTAAACCAGCATCTGCAGTTCCTTCCTACACAATGATAAAAAGGCATCTAGATAAGCAATTGGAAAAAATTGGTTCCACTCCGATGTTTGTTGCAAATGCTTTTTAGAAAGACACTTAAATAGGCAAGGCAATCCTAATGCAAACAAATGGAATTAGAGAAATTGGCAAGAAAATCAATTAAGATGTGGTGGGCCAAGGAGCCTATTTCTATGCTGTACAACTCTATGGCAACAACCCGCACTCTGGCCTCGGGCTTGCATTGTGCATGTGCAGGTAGTGGCCTGGAGCTTTGCTGAAGTGAGAGAATTTTCAAGGGGGTAAATTTTGACATCCCAAGGCAGAATGAGCAGCCATTGGTGCAGGGAAGGGATGAAATTTGAGTGGGAGTGTGCAGAAAGGACAGAATGGAAAGAGAAAACATGGAAAATGGGAGACTGGAAAAGTCTGAGGGAGGGAGGAAGGGGTAATACTGTTAGGAATGTGGGTAAGAGTATGTTTGCGTGTAAGTGTGTGTATGTATGCACTGGCAAAGTGTACACTCATTAGTGTTGGATTAGCAAAGGTCTGTTTGCAGGAATGTACTGCTGCCTTGAAAGAAAAGACTTTGTTACTGTACTTTTACAAACCAACGTTATTTATCCACAATGTCTGCAGCTTTCAATTAGATGATGCTTTCATATACTAAATTGGATATATTAATAATATATTATTGTTAGTGCAATTCATTATTCATTTTTATATTAGTTTATTGGGATCCGGGAACTGTTGGAAAGGCCAACATTTATTGGAATGTAAAACTAGGCAGGACAGTAAAAGGCCTTTCGGCCTACCATGTCTGAATCATCTTACTTATCCCAACTACTGCACATTGTTGCATTCCTTTATTCCCTGGAGCAAAAAAGAAAGCTGCTAGTGGGACACAGCAGGTTGATCAGCATTTGTGGGGAAAAACAGAATTGTCAACGTTTTGGATTGGGACCCAGTATCGGGATCTCAACCTCTCCCTCCATTTTCTGCTTATTTAAGTCTATTTTAAACAATGCTATTATATCTTCTTCTACCATCTCCCCTTGGAGAACATTCCAGGTACCTACCTATAAAAAAACACCTACTTGTTCATAAAACCTGCCTTAAAACTACCCTGTCTACACCTCTCAATATTTTATAAACTTCTATCAGGTTTCACCTCAGCCGTTCCGGAGAATGCAATCCAAGTTTTCCACATCATTGCACATCCACACCATTGATGGGACAGGGGTGTTCCTCTCCTCCTAAAGTCCACCACCAACTTGTAATAATTACGTAATAATAGGCGAATTACGTAAACTTGCACTTATGTAAACAATTCACAATAGTGGTCCCGTTTCCTGAATGACCTGTGTTATTGCAACTAAAGGATGGAATAACAGCCAGCTTCATAGATAGAAAAGCGACCCCCCAACTCGGTGCAAGACTGGAAAAGCGAGCGAGAACGAGGGAGGCAGTGAAGAGCAATGTCTGGCCGTGTCCCTGACATCTTCCACAAGGTGCACCAGCTATCCTCTTCACTAGCTATCACAATGTATGGTTGACCCGGCTGTTGTTGCGGATCATGCTGCTGGCTGACAGCACTTTCTTCAGGCTGCCGGTACCGACAGGACGTGCTCGGTCACTATGGGGGTTTCTCCCCTCTCACCAGATACTGCTTCTTCTTGTCGGCACCTGCACTTCTTGCACATCTTTGTTTCTAGCTATTCAAGGCGATTCTGATGCGTAAGTCGGGGAATGTCTGTTTACTCAATGGCAGAACACCTCGGAGCATTGACATAAAAGGCTTGCAAGCCAATCGTGAAACATCGAGGAAACGCTTTTTCACACAGAGAGTTATGAGTCTGTGGAATTCTCTGCCTCAGAGGGTGGTGGAGGCCGGTTCTTTGGATACTTTCAAGAGAGAACTGGATAGGGCTCTTGAAGATAGCGCACAGGGGATATGGGGAGAAGGCAGGAATGGGGTACTGATTGTGGGTGATCAGCCATGATCACATTGAATGGCGGTGCTGGCTTAAAGGGCCGAATGGCCTACTCCTGCACCTATTGTCTATTGTGAAAGTGATAACACAAATGAATAGGGGGGTAAAAAAGGGATAGGGGAATAAGCAAGGTGCTTGGCATGCCTCATTTCATCATGGTATAAAAGTTGTGAAGTCATGTTGCAGCTGTGAATCCTGATGCAGTGTCTCGACCCAAATTTTTGACCATCCCTGTGCCTCCACAGATGTTGCTTGACCTGCATTCTCCAGAAGTTTATTTTTTGTTTCGGATTCCAATAACATTGTTTCAGCAGTATAAAATTTTGCATAGGAGTAGTGAGTTCAGTTTTAGTCGTCATACTATAGAAAGAATATGGAGGTTTTGGCGAAAGTGCAGAAGAAGATACACTAATGTTTCACCACGTTTCTCAAGGGAAGTGATAGCTTGTGGGAAGTTTGCAAAATTGGAAGCAACAAACACAAGATCGCGGTGGAGCGACTTCTTCTGCATGATTTCACTGACGATCCTGACTGCAGCAGATTCTTCTTCTTCAAAACAGTTGACGATTTATTTTATCTTTTCAAAATTTGCAGCATAGTAGAGTACAGCAGAGATCCATGTACCCCACCTAGTCAAAACGGGCTCAGGAGGTAGCGGAATCTTGGGTGCCATTTCCTTGAACAACTGCACACGTGACGGCTCTTTGAGGAAGATTTTCTACACATTGGAAACTAGGCGATCGACATTTGAAAACAAGCTACGTCTGTGCTTGGCAATTCTATGAAGTCCTTGAGCTAAGCATGTCAAATGCAACATTTTGGGGAATAAAACTTTAAGTCACAAACAGAAGAACATTCTCGTGTTTTATACCTTCTGGCCAAAGTACAGCAAGTGAAGCTGTACACAACTGAGCAATAGTTGAGCTGTTTGACTTCCCCAATACTTCCAATGTCAACAAATACTCTTTTGATTGTTGACCTTCCTCCAGTGTACCGGTGACCACATTGGCAACATATCTCCCCACAGCATCGGATGTCTCATTTATTGAGATCCATATTTTGTTGCATGCAACTTCATCTCTAATTTTCTGCACAACAATGTTGAAGTTGCTGTCAACATAATTTTTCTGTAATGATGACTCGCTTGGTTTCTGTTCTTCTAAAAAACCTCTGAGAGATTTGTTTTCCAATTTCCACAGTGGTATTCCAGCATCAATGAATGCCTTGCACAGATCACTCGAAAACTCAGATTTGCGACTGGAGCCAGCAGTAAATGTAGTGAGGAGACAAGCTTGGGTATTTCGCTTGAGTAGTCTACATCCCAGCGGTATCAACATTGACTTCTCTAATTTTAGATAGCCCTTGTCTTCTCCCTCCCCCCCCCCTTCCCAGCTCTCCTTCTCGTCCTGTCTCCGCCTCTTCCATTCTTTTTCCCGCCCCCTCCCCCACATCAGTCTGATGAAGGGTCTCGACCCGAAACGTCGCCTATTCCTTCTCTCCATAGATGCTGCCTCACCCGTTGAGTTTCTCCAACATTTTTTGTCTACCTTCGATTTTTCCAGCATCTGCAGTTCTTTCTAAAATAGATCTTGGAGAAAACTGAACCAGCGGGCAGCAGCATGAACGAATGAACGACCGACTGTGGCGCCCCCGGTTTTGCCTCGGTGGTGGAAGTTTTCTTGTAAGTTATACTATGTTAACACATTAATAATAACATTAATATTAACGTGTTAACATAGAAAACATCATTGTAATCACGTTACAACTAGAGAAAATAGCACGACCTTTTAGCAAAACGACAAAATAAGGCCGATTTAGGCAATCGATCATGAAAACGGCATTATCCTAGTGAAATCGTCAAAAAAGGCATGAAAAGGTACATGGCATTGATGGCAAAATCCTGGCTCTACTGATGTGATTTACTATAAGCTCAGGATAACCTTGGCTTATCATCGTCGTTCTCTGCCGTTTTACAATTTCCCGAGGTGCTGCACTCTGCTATACGTCATTGTCAGACTTGCAGTTACCACTTATGGGTAGTTTCAAAGAACTACCATAATGCTAATCATTTGTGCATGAACCAATGTCACCTGTGAGCTAATTCTGAAAACAACATTCAGAGAAATAATTGTGAGAAATCTGAATTGAATTAACTCTCACTTTGTATGAAAGGGAAAGAAGATTTCAAACTGCTTTCTGGAATAAGTTCCAATTGGAAATTGCATTGAGAAGGAATGATTCACAGGGGACGTGTACAAAGAAAATAACAATTTCAGGAAAATGTTCATTAAATCCAAATATTCCTTAAAAGCAATAGATTTAATGCTTTTAAAAGAAGATAGACACAAAATGCTGGAGTAACTCAGCGGGACAGGAGAGAAGGAATGGGTGACGTTTCGGGTTGAGACCCTTCAGTCTGAAGAATGTTCGGTTTAAACCAGCACCTGCAGTTCTTTTCTACACATCCTATGCATTTAAAAGAGATTTCTTCTGAATGCAAGTAAGCAAAGATTGAAACTTTTTGCACCACTTCTCAGTGAGCATGATAGGCTAGATGATTAAAAAAATTTAAATGTTTTGAGATATCTAAAAGGTATAGTGTAGGGAGGAACTGCAGATGCTGCTTTAAACCAATGATAGACACAAAAAGGTGGAGTAACTCAACGGGACAGTCCGCATATCTGGAGAAAAGGAATGGATGACGTTTCAGGTCAAGACTCTTCTTCAGACTGATGACAGGAGAGAGGGAGATACAAAGATAAGTAAGTGCAAGGTGTGAAAACAGGACAAAGGGAATGGAGACCAGGAAAAAATGTAGAATAGATCATTGTTAGCTGAGAGAAAGTAACAACAAAGCAAACAGAGATAAAATGTAGTCGGAGACAGTGAGACTGGCTGGAGAACTGGGAAGGGGGAGGGGTGGAGAGAGAGGAAAAGCAAGGGTTATTTTAAATTGGAGGTCAATGTTCATACCACTTGGGTGTAAGCTTCCCAAGCAAAATATGAGATGCTGTTCCTCCAATTTGCTCTGGGCGTCACTCTGACAATGGAGGAGGCCCAGAACAGAAAGGTCAGTGTGGGAATGGGAGGGGGAGTTAAAGTGTTTGGTAACCGGGACATCAGGTAGATTGACGCAGACTGAGCGGAGGTGTTCAGCAAATCGATCGCCGAGCCTGCATTTGGTCTCGCCGATATATATAAGTTGACACCTGGTACAGCGGATACAGTAGATGAGGTTGGAGGAGGTGCAAGTGAACCTCTGCCTCACCTGAAAAGACTGTCAGGGTCCTTGGATGGAGCCGAGGGGGGAGGTATAGGGACAGGTATTTCATCTTCTGCGGTTGCAGGGGAAAGTACCTGGGGAGCGTGTGGTTTGGGTGGGAAGGGACGAGTTGGCCAGGGAGTTGTGGAGGGAACTGTCTCTGCGGAAACGGAAAGGGGTGGAGATGGGAAGATGTGGCTAGTGGTGGGATACTATTGTAGGTGGTGAAAATGTTGCAGGATTAAGTATTGTATGCGACGGCGGAAGGGGTTGAAGGTGAGGACTAGGGGGACTCTACCCCTGTTACAACTGGGGGGGGGGGGGGATGGGGAGCAAGAGCGGAGCTGCGGGATATCCATATATCAAATAGTATAGGCTATTTATTAAACCTTTCAGTGTCAGAGCCCAAAAACAATAACTCAATCCCTTTTCAAGACCTGTTTTATGTTTAACCGTGGCAGGGTTTCGTAATTCTGCTCTTGGCAGTTGTTGGGAGTGAATTTAGTGCTATGGTAACACAGTTAATTATTAGAATAGTAATCTGGAGCTTAAACTAAAAGTCTAGAGATCCATGCTCAAATCCCACCATGTTAAGTATGGAATTTAAATTGGATTTATGATCTGAAATTAAGAAAATAAATGGTAGTTAATAATAATGACACCACAACTACTGACGTGAAAAATATAATTTAACAGTATGTTTAAATAAGGAGGGAAGACGATGGCAAAGTAAGGAAACCTTGGATGAGGTTGCAAATTTGGTCAAAAAGAGAAAGGAAGCGCGTGTAAGGTTTAAAAGGTTAGAATCAGACAGGACCTTTGAGGAATCTAAAGAAAGATGCAAAGAACTTAAGCAGGCAATTGGAAGGGCCAATATGGGCCAAAAAATGGCATTGGTGAATGGGATTAAAGAAAATCTTAAAGCTTTATATACCTTTATTAAAAACAAGAGGGAAACCAGGAAGAGGATGGGTAGGCACTAAAAGGGCTTTCTCACGGTGCGACCTGAAGCAAGACTTAACAAGAGTTTAACATCATGGGAACCTTCTGCGATAGCAGTACGGCATTCGTGCACCACTGAGGACTTCCGTGGCGCTAACGGCAGGTAGTCGTGTAACTTTGTAAGGTCGGGAGAAAATTCAAAATTTTTTGAATTTCTCCAAGAGTGACTTGAGCAGCGTTGCAACATTGTATGAACGCAGATGCCAGTGCGATATCCGTAATGACTCTTGCGGGTACCGTGGGAACTCCTGAGAACGGTAAACCCGGAAGCTTGACAGAAGGGACATAAGGTGAGTAAAAAAGGTGGTCTCAATATCGCCAATGGACCATGTGTCCATCGAGGACGTGCCACCTAATTGTCATTGTTTGAGAATCTTTTTCACAGTAAAAAGACTTGCAGAGATGCCTCTCAGAAAAGCGCAAAGAAAGGGGTCAAAGAAAGTCAGAACGTTTTTAGCCATGCAGGTAAATGAGGAGGAAGCTCAGCAAGAGAGACAGGTGGAGAGGCAAGAGGAGATGCCAGAGATACCACTGCCTGTGGGCTCCTTGGAGCAGGGAGAGGATCAAGGTGGATTTGAGATTGCCTCCCCAGTAGCTGTTGCCTCCCCAATATCCTCAGCAGACGATAACATAAAGGTAAGATGGCAGAAGGTAAGGCCATATAACTTTAACAGGGAACAAGATGGGGAACTGGTGGAGTGTTGGTGGCTCCACATTTTATTATATCCTGAAGTGTGATAAAGCTTTTACCTCAGCATTTTGATTGTCATTGCTTGTTTACCTCACTGCTAAATAAATTTATTTTTTACTATCAGCTTGATGTCTGCAAATCGTCATTAATACATCACTACAAGATGAATGTCTCTAATGTTATAATCCCTCTCATGCTGAAACACAAAATACCTTAATGGAGGTGATATAATCACATTTTCACTCATTTACATTTTTGAGTGTGCAGGACCCTGAAATGTTCAGCTATTTAAACGTGTTCTTCACCTCTTGGTAGAAAATGAAATAAGACAATCAGCACGGTAAATGTGATACAAAGTCTTTATTCCTATTTGACAATATAAGAAGACGAATTCTGTCACATATTGAGAGGAGATGCATCACACAAAACATTTGTCTGTAAAAGGGCCTCGCAAACACGAAATACAACAAATGAGGCACGCGAGATTATTTAAAACACATTATATCCATCAACCTCCGCTACAAGCGTGAACTCAGGCATTTAAAGGGACAATGCAATGTTCTAAACGGCAGGTTTTGCGGACGAACATCTTATAGGAAACACTTTTCAGAGGACAACACTAGGAAGTCAGCTTATAACATGCAGTAGTGTTCCTGTGGTCGGCTACCCATCAATATAGCTGTCCTGCCACGGCACACTCCCCAATTGTGAATTGTAGTAAGCGCAGAGATGGTCTCTTTGCTCTTTCACACTGGATGTGCCCGAGTCACCTTTCAAACGCTGCAGTGAGACCATTTTCAACTTGTTCGCACCACTTCTCCAAGCACCTAGTGTTACTTCCCCTGTGACATTGTCCACTATGTCACCGTCCTGGATGGATGTTGCTGATTCAGCAGCTGCACCTCTCATTCGGATCAGGTTGTGCAGAACACATGCTGCATATACTATACTCTCCACATTCTTGGGCCTCTGCTCCATTGTCTTGAGCAAGCATCTAAATCTGTTTGCCAAGTTGCCAAAATAATTTTCTACTACCCTCCTGGCCCTTGACAGCCTGTAATTGAAGATCCTCTGTTCCCTAGTTAGATTCCTCTGTGGATATGGCTTCATAATCCAGGGCCGTAGTGCAAAGGCTTCATCTGCAACCATCGCATATGGGATGTCCGGGCTGTCTTCTCCTGACAGAGGTTCTGGATCAGGCATGCCTGCTGTTCCGCCTTCCATTTTCTTTCCAAGCCAGGTTTCTTTCCAAATCCGGCCATCACCAACACTTCCAGGTGTGCCCACATCCACATACAGGAAGTCGTAGTTATAATCAACCACCGTCATGAGTACAATGAGTGGAATTTCTTGTAATTGAAATAATTTGAGCCATGCTAAATTGAGGTGGTTTACGAATTGCCACATGCTTGCCATCCAAAGCCCCACATGTGTGAGCAAAGTTCCACCTGTTTTCAAACCCCAGTGCAACTCTCTTCCACGCATCTGGTGTACTGGGGCATTCCATCACTTCAGCTGAATAAAATTGGATGATCGCCTCACAGGTTTCTCGGACAATACCACAGATGCTGTTGGTGGCGACAAGAAAGTTGTAAGATAGACTTTTATAAGAATCGCCTGAGGCCAAGTAGCGGAGGGTGATTGCTATGCGCAACCCTGGTTCCAGTGCCTTTCTCATTACAGTGTCAGTCTTCTTCAGCAGAGGTCCCAAATTATTCTTTAACTCATTAAAGAGCTCGGGTGAAATTCTGACAAAGTTTTTGAATGCACTTTTATCCTCTTCGCACAGCACATTAAGCAGTTGCTCATATTGTCCAAATTGAGGTCTCCGTTGAAACATGGGCTTAACCCAGTGAGACTTCCTCTTAATTCTCTTTTTAATTAATCTCACCCTTCAGCCTTCACGCAAGCGTTTTCGATGCACGTTGCGCTAATGCATACAGCGCGTCAATGAAAATAACAACCAGCCTGTACTCGAACCAACTTTGTATAGTCATGTCTGCAAATGAGCCAATTCTACGAACGGAGGATATTTATATAGTGTGTGAAAAAAAGTGACATCATTTGTGCCACGTGATTAACTACACTACAGTCCACGAATTTCATTCACGATTAACAGGAAAGATCGGGAGACGGACAAGTCACTCGCACAAATGACAGAATTGCCGAGTACCGTGGGAACTCTTTATCTACCCCCCGTTATATCGTGCTGAACTCGTGCTGGACCACGACCACTTCACTCTTGTGACATCTTGGGTCAGGTCGCACCGTGAGAACCGGCCATTATTTAGCTCCCAGCTTCTCCAGTCTAGTCATGTAACTAAAATCCCTCAGACCTGATTCACTTCAGTAAATCTCATTTGACCCCCTCGCTAAAGCCCCTAACTTTTTCTTTGGTTATGGTGCCCAGAACTCTTAAAATATCATTTTATAAAGGCTCATTGTGGCTTCTATTTATAAAGCCCAAAGATATGCTTTGTTAAACAGTTTTTCAACCTATCTGCTGTTTTCAATGAACTATAGATGCATACCCTCATATCCCTCTGTACTTGTACCGCTTGTAGTAGCCATTTAGCTAACTCAGTATGTTATAATTATAACAAGTTACCTTTACATTTTATCTGCCTGTATTTATGTGGGTGGGATTTATACGTAGTCTGAGATGTGTTAACGGCTGGGATTCTCGCGCAGACTCCCGAGTAGTTAGTTTAGTTTGAAGAAGCATGGGGGAGAGGTCACAGCTTTCGACCATGCACGAGTATGAACATGAGTAAGATTAAAATGTACTTATACAAGAAGTAGGATGAATACCTTACTGTTTTTACTACTACAATAAAGAAACTATTAATCAAGAGGCTGTGTTTGGAAGATTTATCTTTCGATGGTATTGAACGTCTCGTGGAGAGCTCGTGAATGCGTATCGATTATCTTCTGATCCCCTGTCTTCAATCATAGTCAAAAAGGAAAGAATCCTTGAAACGATATAAAAATATGTCATTACGTCCATTGTCGTAGTCGCTGGCAGCCGTCTAAAAAATCACCTAGTGGGACAGGCCCTTAACTGTATCATTGTTCCTTGATTGCTGCTGGGTTAAACTCCTGAAACAAAGCACCTAATGACACCGTGGAAGTAATTTTATTATCATAAACTGTACTGTTCAAAAGGGCAGGATACAACCATTTTGGCAGAAATAATTTGGGATGGGCAATAACTCCTAATCAACACAGCCCTGAATGAATAAAAAAATATTTTTTAGTTCCACTGACAAATCAAAAACCTCTTAATTGAAAGTTAAGGCACAACAGCATAGACAGACAAACCAAAACAGAGAGGGGGTGTATAAACCCACTGACTCCCATGGCTATCTGGACTACACTTCTTCCCACACTGTTTCCTGTAAGGACTCCATCCCCTACTACCAATTCCTCCGCCTACGCCGCACCAGCTCCCAGGATGAGGCGTTCCACACCAGGGCATCTGAAATGTCCTCATTCTTCAGGGAACGGGGGTTCCCCTCCTCCCCCATAGATGAGGCTCGCACCAGGGTCTCTTCCATGCCCCGCAACACTGCTCTCTCCCCATCCCCGCACTCGCAACAAGGGCAGAGTTCCCCTAGTCCTCACCTTTCACCCCACTAGCCGTCACATACAACAAATAATCCTCCGTCATTTTCGCCACCTCCAACGTGACCCCACCACTCGCCACATCTTCCCATCTCCCATGTCTGCCTTCCGCAAAGACCGCTCCCTCCGCAACTCCCTTGTCAATTCTTCCCTTCCCTATCGTACCACCCCCTCCCCGGGCACTTTCCGTTGCAACCGCAAGAAATGCAACACCTGTCCCTTTACCTCCCCCCTCGACTCCATTCAAGGACCCAAGCAGTCGTTCCAAGTGCGACAGAGGTTCACCTGTATCTCCTCCAACCTCATCTACTGCATCCCCTGCTCTAGATGTCAGCTGATCTACATCGGTGAGACTAAGCGGAGGTTGGGCGATCGCTTCGCCGAACACCTCCGTTCAGTCCGCAAGAACCTACCTGACCTCCCGGTGACTCAGCACTTCAACTCCTCCTCCCATTCCCAATCCGACCTCTCTGTCCTGGGTCTCCTCCATTGCCAGAGTGAGCAACACCGGAAATTGGAGGAACAGCACCTCATATATCGCTTGGGGAGTCTGCATCCTGCTGGCATGAACATCGAATTCTCCCAATTTTGTTAGCCCTTGCTGTCTCCTCCCCTTCCTCAGCCCTCGGGCTGTCCCCTCCCATCCCTCAGCCCTCGGGCTCCTCCTCCTCCTTTTTCCTTCCTTCTCCCCGCCACCCCCTATCAGTCAGAAGAAGGGTTTCGGCCCGAAACGTTACCTATTTCCTTCGCTCCATAGATGCTGCTGCACCCGCTGAGTTTCTCCAGTATTTTTGTGTACCTCCAAACCAAAACAGAGTTCTCCAATTTTCCTGGATCAGTGAGATATCAGTCTCAAATAAAAAAACCTCAGTCATTATGGATGACCAAGCTTTTATTCATCTTTATCCCAAGATAAATGCAAACTATATTTAGAACATGGGGAAGTGTTACAAATCCTCTCAACACGTTTTGAAAATTAATTCTGTTTCCTTTAAAGTATTTAGTTTAGTTTAATTTATTATTGTCACCTGTACTGAGTTACAGCAAGACGTTTTTACAGATAGTTGTTCAAAGGTGTCCAACGAGGAAGATAGATCAGGACCGTGCTCCAGCTGATGAGAGGACTGTTCAGTTGCCTGATAACAGCTGGGAAGAAATTGTTCCTGAATCTGGAGGTATGTGTTATCAAATATCTGTACCTCCTGCCTAAGGGGTTAGGGAAGATGAGGGAGGAACCGTGTGAGACTGATCCTTGATGATGCTGGCGGTCTTTCTGAGGCAGCCTGAAGTGTAAATGGAGTCAATGGAATGGATGTTGGTTTGTGTGATGTCTGGGCTACGTCCACAACCTCTGCAATTTCTTATGGTCTCGGAGGGAGCCGTTCCCAAACCAGACTGCAATGCATCCCGATAAAATGCCTTTTACAGTATATCTGTAGAAATTGGCAAGGGTTGTTGAGGACATGTTGAACTTCCTAAGCCTTCTAAGGAGGGAGACACTTTGGTGTGTTTTCTAGGCCATAGCTTCGATGTGGCTGGTTCAGGACAATGTGTGCAAAGCTCATGAGTTGTTAGAGTACTTGAATGCCACGTTCACGTTTCATTGTCGAACCCTAGTAATTGCCCGAAACTGATTAAGCAGCCACAATAATCGGAATATATTGCAAAGCATGTGGAGGCTTTGGAGAGAGTGCAAAAGAGGTTTATCAGAATGCTGCTTGTATTTGGAGGGCATTAGCTACAAACATTTTTTTAAATTTAGAGGTTGAGGGGAAATCTAATGCAGGGCTGCCATCTTACGCATTGAGCGTGAGAATCACGCATTTCGCCAAATTCTCAAGCTCTCACGCTGATCACAAATTTCTCATACTCTGTCGTGAGAAATTCTGTGATCAACGATAATTTCAAAACTCATATCAACTGCATGGGCCACGGGTGTTGGAGATCCAGGGCGGAGGAAGGGATGGAGGCAGAAGCAGCGGGCGGGGACAGATGCAGACGGGGAGCCGGGGCTGGCGAGTGTTTGCCGGGCTGGCGAGTGTTTGCTGGGCTGGCGAGTCGCTCACTGCAGTTCCGGCCATGGAGCAGCCTCAGTGCAAGAGTCCCGGGCCGTCGGAGGCCTCGGAAGCGTTGTGCCACTGCCGTGAGTGTCTCTGTGCCGAATTCACCCTGGTGACCGGCATGGATCAGGCTGCGGCTCGGTGCGTCCTGGAGGACAACCAGTGGCTGCTGGAAGTAAGTATCAAGCACTGGGTAGAAACGGTGGAAGATAGTGGCCTTCATATGGGGGTGGTTGGAGAAAGCATCCTGCTTGCCTGCTAGATTTTCATTTACGATAACTGCAGGAAAAATGTTCCCAATGTTGGGGGAGTTCAGAACCAGGGGTCACAGTTTAAGAATACAGGGTAGGCCAGTTGGGACTGAGATGAGGATAAACTTTCTTCACGCAGAGTTGTGAATCTGTGGAATTCTCTGCCACAGAAGGCAGTGGAGGCCAATTCACTGGATGTTTTCAAGAGAGTTACATTTAGCTCTTGGGGCTAGCGGAACCAAGGGATATGGGGGAAAAACAGGAAAGAGGTACTGATTTTAGATGAACAGTCATGATCATATTGAATGGTAGTGCTGGCTCAAAGGGCCGAGTGGCCTATTCCTGCACCTATTTTCTATGTTTCTATGCTTGAGTATATGGCAATAAAACTTGACCACATGATTTTGAAGCATTCATGCATGGTGGATGTATAATGTAGTCATAGAGTGATACAGTATGAAAACAGGTCCTTCGGCGCAACTTGCCCACACCCGCCAACATGTCCCAGCTACACTACCTGATTTTGGTCCATATCCCTCCAAACCTGTCCTATCCATGTATCAGTCTAACTGTTTCTTAAATGTTGGGATAGTCCCCGTCTCAACTACCTCCTCTGGCAGCTTGTTCCATACACCCACCACCCTTTGTGTGGAAAGTTATCCCTTAAAAAGTTACCTCTTAAAAATACTTCAAACAAAAAACATTGAAATCATACTTCTACAATGCACTAAAACATGATTTTAATACATCAAATTTCAAAAAGTCCCTCCCCCCACTCAGTTGCTCCACTCCCTTGCTGGGTACCCCCAAGGCCAGTGGTCAGTGATCGTTCAAACAACTGATGACTTCTCTGACAAAGTAACTAGCATGTTAGATAACTAGGAAGCCAATGAATGTCACAAATTTTGTCATAGAAAATTTGGTCTGTAAAGTGTACCATAAAAGATTACTGCATTAGATAAGCACCTGTGGACTTGAACGTAATAGGTTAAGTCCAGGGGGTCAGATATGAGGCTTTATGTGTGGGCCAGATATATTGTCAGTGCAGAGGGGCTAGGAGCAAGGCCAAGTGTGCATCCAGAGTCAAGGTTTGGAATAGTACTAGGTGTGCAGTCAAAGCTGGGACAATGGGAGTGTTCAGTACTGAGAACCTAAGCAGGTAAGCAGCTATGATCAGGGTAGAATAGGGGGCCAGGTGTAAGGCTGGACTCAGGGTCAGGGTAGGCACCTGCTGATCAGAGCCTGGCTCTACTGTGGAATGTAATTAGATATGTAATTTAGCCTAACCTTATACATAGCTAATCCAATTTAAAGCATAAATATTCCATTCAAGTGTAAGTTAAAAGACTCGCTACAGTATGCTCCAGATTGCACAATTTCAAGCTGAAAAATGCAAAATCTCCGTACCAATGGAGGGGGGTGGGGGGTGGGGGAGAGACAACACCTCCCTCCCCCTCTGTTGCTGCGTTCTCTTGGGCTTATAGGAACAGCACCCCGTATTTCGCTTGGTTAGCTTACACCCCAGCGGTATGAACATTGACTTCTCTAACTTCTCTTGCAATTTCTCACTCCCACCTCTCACCCAATGTTGGCAGCCCTGCTAATGAAAGTATGCCAAATTAGATGGGTAGACATTGGAAGCTTTTTCCCAGGGTAGCAATGACAAAGGCTAGAGGGCAGAGCTTTAAGGTAAGAGGGACAAAGTTCAAAGGAGATGTGCCAGGCAAGTACTATTTTTTAAGAGAGTAATGGGAGCATGGAACATGCTGCCAGAGCTGGTGGTAGAGGCAGACACGACAGTGTTGTTTGAGGTTCTTAGATATGCAGGAATGGAGGGAGACACAAACTGCTGGAGTAACTCAGCGGGACAGGCAGCATCTCTGCAGAGAAGGAATGGGTGATGTTTCGGGTCGAGACCCATCATCAGACTAATGTCAGGGGAGTGGGCAGTACACATAAAATGTAGTCGGAAACAGTAAGACTGGTAGAACTGGGAGGGGAGGAGATGGAGAGAGAGGGAAAGCAAGGGTCACTTGAAGTTAGAGAAGTCAATGTTCATACCGCTGGGGTGTAAGCTAACCAAGCGAAATACGAGGTGCTGTTCCTATAATTTGCGCTGGGCCTCACTCTGACAATGGAGGAGGCCCAGCACAGAAAGAGTGGAAATGTGAAGATGTGGCTAGTAGTGGGATCCCATTGGAGGTGGCGAAAATGTCGAAGGATTATGTGCTGTATATGTGCGGTAATCCTGGGGGGACGGGGACAGGCTGCGGCGCCAAGGTCAGCTCGCCTGCCTCGGCCCTGGGTAAGCGGTAAGAGTTGGCGGCAGCAGTGGCACCGGGAGGCGGTGGCCCCAGGGAGGCGGTAAGAGTTGGCGGCGGCCGTGGCCCCAGGGTGCCAGTGGGAGTCGAAGGCAGCGGCGGAGGCACTTGGGAGGTGGTGAAGGTCGGCCGCAGTGGCGGCCACGGCCCTAGGGAGACGGTGGGAGTTGGCGGCAGCAGCGGTGGTCCCGGGGAGGCGGTGAAGGTCAGCGGCAGCGGGTTCTTCGGTGATTCAGGCCTGGGATCGGCTGGGAAGGTGTCGAGGGTTGGAGAGGCGGTGAGTGTTGGTGCTGTTCCTCGTGGTGGCAATGGCGTCACGGATCTCGGCCTCGTGGTATTCGGGCAGATGCTGCAGTCCAGCGATGGAGCCCCGGGCCTGTGGGTGGTTGGGTCGAGTCAAGAAGTGTCGGTGGAGGGACCAGTCTGGAGGTGCACAAGCTTGCGATCCTTTGTGGAGTCTAGGTAGAAAAGGAAGCGTTTGTTGAGGGCCTGGATCTGCGTCGATTGGTGCAGTTGGGGTCCATTGCAGGTGTGGTTGAGTGAAGCCCGAAGCTGCGGGAGAGTCAGATCGAGGGCCTTTCGGTGCCAGTGCATCGTAGCAGGTGTAGAACGCAGAGCACGGAATGAGAACTGTTGTGAAAAATGGCAGATCGACTGGCGGAACCTGCAATCTGCGTTGGGTCTGAACTGGGAGGTCTGGAACCGGAGCTGGAATCAACGAGGTAAAAGATGGAACCGAGAAAACAAACATGCCTGTGGTAACGGATCTGGGTTAAGATGTGGTCGTAGAGTCTGGGGACAGGAGGAATCACAGAGGGAGAGCAGTGAGAGAGGATGTTGCTGAACTCTCGTCAGAGAGAGGAGGAGAACTTCTTCAAAGTAGACCCACCTTGAGGAGATTCCACAGTGGAGCAGTCAAAATGTGTAGGATAGAACTGCAGATGCTGGTATAAATCGAAGATAGACACAAACTGCTGGAGTAACTCAGTGGGACAGGCAGCATCTCTGGAGAGAAGGAATGGGTGATGTTTTGCGTCGAGACCCTTCAGATTGATATCAGGAGAGTGGGTGATACAGAGATAAAATGCAGTCAGAGACAGTAAGACTGGTAAGATAACTGGGAAGGGGAGGGGGTGGAGAGAGATGGAAAGCAAGGGCTACTTGAAGTTAGAGAAGTCAATGTTCTCAGTGGAATTCAGTGAAGTCAATGGAGGGATATGTGTGGACAGATGAAATTAGTTTATCTTGGCATTATGTTTGCCACATGTGGGCTGCAGGGCTGTTCCTGTCCTGTACCTTTTTCTATGTTCTAAGTAAATTTGCCTGGCTTGAATGTTTAGCACTAATCTAGCAGTTTTTTTTATCCAATAAAGGAATTAACTTTTTAACCTAATTGCATCTTTCTCCAAATATCACATTTATTATCCCGCTTGCAACATTGCAGGTCAGAAATAAATCAGGCTTTCACATCTGTCCTGAATAGAAGCTGCATGGTCCCCTAATGACGTTGCAAAGCATATAAAGAATAATTCAATGTTTTACAATGTTTTTTTTAATTACAATTGCTCTTTGAAATATAACCATATTTCAGGCCAAAGGGTTAAAAAAAATTACAAATTGACAATGATAAAAATTAGATGCATTTTCAATTTTCATCACACTGTAATTCACTGTAAAGTCTAACAAATGGTTTATGAATTGTAAAGCTTACCATTATAGCAAGCATATTCTATATACTTTTAAGGAAACAGGGATAGAGGAAATGGAATCTCAGTGCTGTAAATATTCCACCTTGGTGTAAGTATACATGAGAATGTTCACAGCTGAACAATGGGATAATATTCTAATAATAGGCATTTGTTTCACAAATAATTTGTCCAAGTAAATGAAATGACATGCATCATTAGCTGCCTGGTTTCTGTAAACAGAATTAGCCATACAAACAGCTGTTATTGAGACAAGAAATACAAATTATTTTATACTATCTGTGCACTGTTTGGAATAGGAGAATTTTAGTATGGGAAATCTATTTTCATCTCTTTGACTACTGCTCATGTGGTCAAAGGGCAATTTAAGGCAATGGAACTATGTGAATTATACCTTTGAGAAAGTGTTTTTTTGCATTGTAATCAGAGTTTGAAAATAATGGATACCAAACATAAAGTTAATGACAGACAAGATGCCCTTTTAAGGAAAAACCCTGCACAATTTCTAAATGTTCTATTAATTCCACAACTGAATTGAACTCATTCACTGATGGCTGGAATAATTTTACATAACTGTCATTTATAGTCACTCACTTAAGTTATGGGGAGCAAAGTCCCTCAGCTGTTTTATTGTAGTCTTAGTCTGTTGGCAGTGACAATGATGATTTTTTTTATTTAAAAAAATGGTTATTAAATTAGTGACATAAAAAATAGAAATGTTTAGCTCTCTATTAAAATGTTAATTGAAAATAGTCCCTTTTACATGACAATTATCACCAGTGAAATGATAAACAGGTTTGTTGCAAAGAAAATAATTCAAAGGTTATTGAAGGCTGCAGTATGAAACTAGCTGCTCTTAGCTGCGTCAGCAGTACGCCTACCATAAATGGTCAGACTGCCAGTTACAGTGGGCCCATGAGAGCCCTGTTTCAACAGTTAGCTGGGATGTTGTTTATGAAACCAGTATACACTGCCTATCATTGCAGTAATTCATGCATATGGATTATGTTTGAGTATTTTAAAGATATGATAAAATTTATAAAGCAAGTCTTCCTTTGTCTTTATGATAATAATCCACTCATTCCCACTGTTTGTAGAATTTGGGTAATGACTAAATTAGGCGTGACTGTGATCTCACTACATGCATCACACTCAATGAGCACTTCAGGTGAGGAGATATATCTTTGATACCTGTAAAAACATGAGATATCTTTGATACCTGTATACATCCTTGATACCTGTAAAAACATCCTTGGGTGCAAGTCCAGAAAACACCAGGACTGGTTTGACGAGAACGACACAGAGATAGAACAGCTCATCTCCAAGAAAAGGAAAGCCTTTCGTACCTGGCAAAATGATGTAACCTGCAAGGCCAAAAGAGCGGCTCACTCCAAAGCCAAGGTGGATGTCCACAGCCGGGTGAGGAAGCTTAGGAACTCTTGGTGGACCGATAAGGCTCTGGAAATCCAGAGACTGGCAGACTCGAGTGACACCAGAGACTTCTTCAGCGCTAATAAGGCCGTCTATGGTCCAAGCTACCGTGGCTTAACCCCCCTGCGTTCAACAGACGGACAAGAACTGCTGAAGGACAATGAGTCCATTAACTCCCAATGGAAAGAGCACTTCCAGGAACTCCTCAACCATGACAGCACAACTGAACCAGACATTACCCACTGCATCCCCCAGAGAAGACATGGGAGAACATCCCACTATGACAGAGGATCAAGATGCCATCAACAGCCTTAAGAACAACAAGGCCACCGGTCCAGATGGGATCCCAGCTGAGATCTTAAAGGAAGGTGGACCGGAGCTCCTGTACCACATTCATGTCCTACTCCTCAAGGTCTGGGAAAAAGAAGTTCCCTCAGAATTCAGGGATGCCCTAATAATGACAATTTTTAAGAAGGGGGACAAGGCTGAAGGTGGAAACAACAGGGGCATCTCGCTCCTGTCAACAACAGGCAAAGTCCTAGTTTGTGTCCTCGCAAACCGACTTCTTCCACTGTCTGCGGAGATACTCCCAGAATCACAGTGTGGCTTCCGTCCATTCAGAGGTACAGCAGACATGATATTCACAGCACGCCAACTCCAGGAAAAATGCCGTGAACAAAGGCAGCCTTTGTACATGGCCTTCCTAGACCTGACAAAGGCTTTTGACGGTAGACTGCCAGGCTCTTTGGAGCATACTATCAAGGTACGGTTGTCACTACAAGTACATCAGAATATTGGGGCTTCTACATGATGGCATGTCGGTCACAGTGCTCAGCAACTGCGGCTCTGAGTTCGAGCCATTCACTGTGGAAACGGGGGTCAAACAGGGATGCATCATCACACCCACCCAGTTTGTCGAGTTGTCGTGGCGGACTGCAGGAGTGGGGCGCCGTTGTATATTTGATTGCTCTGCCTGCAGTCCGTCCTTTCAACCTTTTTTATTTTTATTTTTAGTCCTGTTAAATAAAATGTTTGTTGTAGGTCTTTTATGTGGTGGGTGGGGGGGGGGGGGGGGGGGGGGGGGGGGGGGGGGGGAGGGGGAAACTTTATTTCTGCGCTTTTCCTCCGAATCGCATCCTTGTCCTCTACGTGCGGTCTACCATCGGGACTGGAGCGGCGTTTCCTGCCGGGACCTGCCAGGACTACAGCTTCGGCGGCTGCACAGTGCTGGGACACCATCACGGAGCGGGCGATGCCCTACCCGGGTCGCCGTGCGGTAAGCTCCGGAGTGCTGTGACCGCCGACTCCCAACATCGCGGAGCTGTGGCTGCGGGCGTCCAGCCGCGGGTGGCGCTGGATTTAAAACACCGCGGAGCCTGGGATCCGAGATCGACAGTGTCGGAGCTCCAACCAACGCGGCCTGAGGACTACGGGTGCCGCGGTCTCCGGGGAGGAGGCGGACACTCCAGACATTTCCAAGCCGCTGAGGACTGTTCACCCGACGCCGGCGTTCCATCTTCCCGGCAGGAGGGCCTATAACATCGGGCCCGTTGCCGCGACTGGCTGCGGAGGCCTCAAATAGGCCCCGACCTCGGGTGGACTGGGAGGAGGAGGAGGACTGGACTTTTTGGTGCCTTCCCCCACCGTGGAAAGTGTTGATTCTGCTGTTGGGGGGGACGTTCATGTTGAATCCTATAGTGTATTGTGTCTTTTTCTTGTGGATCGCAGATCCGCGATCCACACACCTTGGTGCAACGTGGGCAGTGGAGACTGCCGGTGGTTGGTAGTCGTCTAGCCCACTTCTCTCTGTCATTACAGTGCTGTCGCTTTGTTTCTGCGACACGGCGTAATTCCATTTTGTGACGTGTAGCTCCTTCCTGCACGGGTTTCCTCCGGGAGTGCCTGCCCAGTGCAATGTGCTCCCAGTTGCTCGATGTGATGTGGAATTTCTTCAGACTGTTCTTGATGTTGTCCTTGAAGCGTTTCTTTGGCCCGCCGGGGGCTCGCTGACCTGCCTTCAAGTGAGAGTACAGGATTTGTTTAGGGAGATGTGTGTTGGACATGCGGATAACATGGCCAGTCCATCGAAGTTGGTGCTGCATTATTGTGGTGGTGATGCTGATCATGTTGGCTTCCTCCAAAACGCTGATGTTGGTGCGTTTGTCCTCCCAGCTGATCCTCGGAATCTTTAGTAAGGATCTTTGATGGTATTGTTCCGGGGCTCTCAGGTGCCTGCGGTAGGTGGTCCATGACTCGGCTCCATACAACAGGGTGGAGAGGACAGTGGCTCTGTAGACCAGCAGTTTTGTTTGAGCCATTAGGTCTCGGTCTTCAAAGACCCTTTTCCTGAGATTGACATGTGTGCTGGCACAACTCAGGCGATGGTTGACCATCAGTCGATGTCAGCTTTTGAGGAAAAAATGCTGCCAAGGTAGGCGAAGTGGTCAATGTTTTCAAGAGTGGTGTCGTCCACTTTTATAGTGGGCTGGGTAGACGGCTGGTTGGGTGGAGGTTGATGTAGGACCTGGGACTTCTTGATATTTTAGGCTAGGCCCATGGCCCTGTATGCCTTGGTAAAGGCATTCAGGATGCCCTGGAGGTCTTCTGCAGAGTGTGCTGTAATGGCGCAGTCGTCCGCGTACTGAAGCTCCATGATGGAGGTGTTACTGACTTTGCTCTTGGCCTTCAACATATTAGGGTTGAAGAGCCCACCGTCAGTTCTGTAGAGGATTGGGATCCCTGTGGCAGTTCTTCACCAATGAGGTGAAGCATGGCAGCAATGAAGACGACAAAGTAAGTAAGTAAGTAATTTTTATTTATATAGCACTTTTAAATCAAATCATGTTGAAGCCCAAGTGATTTAGAGAATTTTTTTTTCCGATTTCCATACATCCATATTAAATAACTGAAATATCACATTTACATAAGTATTCAAACCCTTTACTCAGTACTTTGTTGAGGCACCTTTGGCAGCGATTACAGCCTCAAGTCTTCTTGGGTATGACTCTACAAGCTTGGCACACCTGTATTTGGGTAATTTCTCCCATTCTTCTCTGCAGATCCTTCCAAGCTCTATCAGGTTGGATGGGGAGCATTGATGCACAGCTATTTTCAGGTCCCTCCAGAGATGTTCGATCGGGTTCAAGTCCGGGCTCCGGCTGGGCCACTCAAGGACATTCACAGACTTGTCATAAAGCCACTCCTGCGTTGTCTTGGCTGTGTGCTGATGGGTCATTGTCCTGTTGGAATGTGAACCTCTGCCCCAGTCTGAGGTCCAGAATGCTCTGGAGCAGGTTTTCATCAAGGTTCTCTCTGTAATTTGCTCCGTTCATCTTTCCCTCGATCCTGACTAGTCTCCCAGTTCCTGCCGCTGAAAAACATCCCCACAGCGTGATGCTGCCACCACCATGCTTCACCGTAGGTATGGTATTGGCCAGGTGATGAGCTGTGCCTGGTTTCCTCCAGGCGTGATGCTTGGCATTCAGGCCAAAGAGTTCAATCTTGGTTTCATCAGACCAGAGAATCTTGTTTCTCATGGTCTGAGAGTCCTTTTCTCATGGTCTGAGGTGCCTTTTGGCAAACTCCAAGCAGGCTGTCATGTGCCTTTTACTGAGGAGTGGCTTCCGTCTGGCCACTCTACCATAAAGGCTTGATTGGTAGAGTGCTGCAGATATACTTGTCCTTCTGGAAAGTTCTCCCATCTCCACAGAAGAACTCTGGAGCTCTGTCAGAGTGACCATCGGGTTTCTTGGTCATCTCCCTGACCAAGGCCCTTCTACCCCGATTGCTCAGAACCTATACCATCTGGGCCGGCGGCCTTGCCGTTTTTTAGAGATCTAATAGACTCTTCAATATCTTTTACCGTTATTTCAGCTTCTAGTAATTCTCTGTCTTTTGAATCTAAACCTTCTAGATTGCATTTCTGTAAGAATGCTACTATTCCTACCGGATGTTCTAGTTTTGGCTGAGTAAAGATTTTGATAATATTGCAGAAATCTCTCATTTATATCCTTGGGCAGTGTTAATAATTCTCCCGAGTCTGATCTAATTTTGTGGATTGTTTTTTCCCCGTCCAATTTTCGAAGCTGACGTGCTAAGAGTTTTTGTGGTTTTGTCACTGAATTCGAAATGTAATTGTTTAGTATGCTGGTAGAGTTTTATTACTTGATCTGAGTATATTTAATTTAATTTATATTTCAATACAGCAAATTTATTGTGTTTTATCATAGATGGTACAGCCGCATTTTCTATGTCTAATTGCTTTATTTCCCTTTCCAGTATCTGTTGCTTAACCCGGTTCTCTTTATTATAAAATGCTTGGGAGGAAATTAATGCTCCTCAAGCAAATGCTTTAAATGTTTCCCAAAGAAAGGAGGCAGGTGTTCCAGGGTGGTCATTAGTCTCAAAAAATATATGAATCGGTTTAATAAGAAATTCCTGACATGTTTTTTTATGTACCGAATAAACAAACATGGCTGCGGTAGCTGGTCGTAGAGTTGGAAGGCAGGAGGAATCAGAGGGGGAACAGTGAGAGAGGATGTTGCTAAACTCTCGTCTTTTAAACCCAGACCCATTACCACAGGCACGTTTGTTTTCTCAGTACTTGTTATTATGAAGATGAGTCTTGACCTGAAACATCACCTAATCCTTCTCTCTAAAGATACTGCCTGTCCTGCTGAGTTGCGCCAGCATTTTGTGTCTATCTTTGCTTTTAAAAGTGAGATAGGGAGCAACATGTACCTGTTATAGATTGAAGAGCAAAACTGGTAGGATTAAGGAACTTTGATTGACGAGGGATGTTGAGGCTCTGGTTAGGAAAAAGGGGGTGTATGCCAGGTATAGGCAGCTGGGACAAAGCAAATCCCTCGAGGAATATAAGGGATGTGGGAGTACACATAAGAAGAAAATCAGGAAGGCAAAAAAAGGATCATGAGATATTCTTGGCATAAAAGGTAATGAGAATCTTAAGGGATTATATAAGTATATTGGGGTCTGTTTCCACCAATCTTCCCACCACAATGCACAAGAAGCGACAAGACAGACACCATTGTATGCAGATGCCGAGAAGTGTGTTCAGCTCTGGCTGAACAACTAATCATGTGTGTAGACTCGTTAAGAAGATATAAGGTCAGAGGAGTTCAAGGAAGAGATCAGTGATTCCTGAAACAAAGACATTCCAAAAGAGATGGGATTGAGGCAATTAAGCATGGATAACTCCCCGGGGTCTGACCAAATGTATCCTAGGACATCGTGAAAAGCAAAGGAAGAAATTGCCAGGGCCCTGGTGAGGTACCTGAAGTTTGGGTGTATGACAAATGTGGTACCTTATTTAAAGGATCTAAAGACAAACCAGAGAGCCTAACATCAGTCATTGGAAAGTTACTGTAGAGATTCTGAGCGACAGGATCTATCTGCTTTTGGAAAGACAAGGACTGATTAGGAATAGGCAACATGTCTTTGCGCGTGGGAAATCATGTCTCACAAATTTCTCCAAGGTTACAACAGGATCTAGATCAACTGGGAAAATGGCCAAAGGAATGGCAGATGTATTGTTGATTTGAACAAATGTGAAGATTTTGGGAAGTTAAATCAGGACAGGATATACACAGTTAATGGCAGGGCCCTGGGGAGTATCGCAAAACAGAGAACCCCTGACATATATCTCCCTGAAAGTGGCAACACAGACAGGATGGTGAAGTAGGCGTTTAGCACATTTGCATTCACTGGTCGGGTTATTGAGTACAAGAGTTAGAATATCATGTTACAGTGTACAAGACATTGGTGACAGTTACTTTGGAGCATTGTCTGCAGTTCTGGTTGCTGTACTAGAGGAAATATTTCATTAAGTGAGAAAGGTTGCAGGAAAAAAATTAGTAAGTTGCAAGACTGCCAATATCATGAAATGATTTCAAAACAAAGATTTTTTTATTTTTTTTAATCAGGGCTTTGCTTAGCCACAGATTGGTCAGGGAACAGAGGGGAAGTGGAGAATGGAAGATCATATGTTAGGACAAGTGCAACAGTATTTTCGATAACTCATTTATAGAGGGAGGCCAGATATATGTCTGCATTTTCTGACAACGTAGAATGGAGACATTTAGTCAAGCGAGTCTTTTCTGGCTTTCAGAATGATCCCATCAACGCATTTCTCTATTTATTTCATTGTAATCGATCCTGTCTCACATGCTCATTAATCCTACTACTACCCACGTGATCTCTGGGTTGTAAGGGGAAATCAAAGCACCCAATAGGAAACAATACAGTTTCAGGGAGTACGTGCAGACAGTAATAGAGGTTGTGTTTGGATCCAAGTTCCAACTTGGTACAACAGGGGTGTACAACAGCAGTTCTACTTCCTGCGCTACCTAGCCAAAAGTGCACTAGTACAGGTGCACAACCTTTTATCCGAAGATCCAAATAACGAAAACCTCCGAATAGCGGCCATTTTTTCGGTCCTTGAAGAAAGGTCCTTGAAAACGTTCACCAAGGGCGGCCCGCAGAGGTGACAGCGGAACCTCTGGTCGGTCCTCGAAGAAAGGGGAACTAAATCCCCATTCATAAAAGAGAAGGTGAGGGTATATTGCGCGGGAGGGTTAATAATTGACAATATGCTGCTGCCTGCCCGCTGAGTTAAAAAGTTCCCACGGTAGACTCACGATACACAGTGTATCGTGAGTCTTGCGTGGGAACTTTTTAACTCAGCGGGGCAGGCAGCAGCAGATTTTCGCTCCCTTCAGTTTCACCCCACCTACACCCCTCTGCTTCCCGGCCATGTGTGTGACCCCTTCCCTCCCCTCTCCAGCTCCCCGCCCATTGCACCGGCGCGGGGGCTTTGCACTGTCTTCACGTCGGCGATTGCAGCAGGACCAACGGGACACCGACCCCCATGCCCACCGCAAGCACGGAGATCCCAGAGACCCACAGCCAGCAGCAGCCCAGCCCCGTTCCAACTCCAGAGGAAAACTGCAAACTGGCCGGAGACGTCAGGACCACCAGAAGCCGTTCCCCGAGCTGCGCCCCCTCATCGGGACACCGACCCCCAGGCCCACTGCAAGCACGGAGATCCCAGAGACCCACAGCCAACAGCAGCCCAACCCAGCCCCGCTCCAACTACAGAGGAACACGTAGGGGCAGAAGCTGATGGTGTGCAAGGTACGTCTTGTTCTTGGGGTGACGGATGAGGGGGCGCAGCTCGGGCTGTGGGAAAACTGCCACTTGTCGCCGTAGCGGCCCATCGGGGAGCGGATTCCTCTGGAGTTGGAGGGGGAGAGGGATATTGTGCTATTTGATCGCCCCCTGCTACCCCAGGGACAGGGAGACACAGCGGCTTTTTAGACTGGTGGGCAATCACTTCCAAAGTTCTGCCCACACAGTCAGTACACCTCTCCTACACTGCATTTCATACAAACATTTATTCTGCAAGAAAAAACTACATTGAAGACTCAAACTCGCGACCGAGTTTACTGCCGGGATCAAGGCACAAACTCGCGACCTTGCGGATATGAGCCGAGCACTCTATCACTGAGCCAGCCTTTAAAATCTACGCAAAAAAATTTCCATTCCGAAGACCGACAAATTCTGAATTACGAAAAGTGTCTGGTCCCAAGGCTTTCGGATAAAAGGTTGTGCACCTGTATAACAAAGTCGTGAGATTAAAAAAAGGAACAGAAGAGAGTTTCAGTAACAGTTGTGCTGAAATGCAACTGAGATAGGGACAGACTATCTTAATATTGATGCAAAAATGCATTCCGAAACTCTTCTCACATCCAAGTGATACCAAAGTAATGACCCAACTGCTTTAAGCAGTTGCTCAGAAAATGGAGTTAATGGTTGGGTAACTCATTTTTGGCAGGTACAAAATAATTCGAGCCATTTTTGTTCATTCACCACTAAATCTCAAGGAAGGAAAATGGCAATTTAAAGACAGCAGAAGAGTCAAGAGAGCTGTGTATCCACTTATGTAGACATTTACACATTTTTTTAATAATGTCACTGAGAACCAGAGTGTAGATGAGAAATATGACGGAAAGATCCTGAGAGTTATCTGGGGTAACTGTGCAGGAACAGGAAATACGTTGCTGATGATACTTTAACTTAAGATTTGGTCAATATCAGACGAGTATAGTCTTACTGGCTGGACACCAATGCGCAAGCTTTGGAAAATGATATGCTTCATTGTATTAAGCAGAAAAGAAAACAGATTGCGATCGACAGATCATAAAATATGACTGTAGGAGCAATATTAATACAGTAGCTGATCTGAAATGCGATTAGAGAGTGAAATATCAGATGGTTTTATAGGAGGTATGATGATGAATAGAAAGGGAGGTTGGAGATGGGATGGTAGTTTCCAATAATGAAGTGGACCAAAGGTTTTTGTTTGAAAGAAAGGGAGGATGATAATGACAGATTGGGTTTAGAAAGTGGCAAGTAGAGATAACCTTTAACAGTATCAGTTATTTGGGCAAATTGGGTAAAAAACAGTTTAACTGAAATAGTGTTGAGGAGGCAGAAGGTGGGTCAAATGGATAAAAGTGAGCTTGGAGAGGTCATGCATAAAATAGGATTTAACAACGGCATTATATCCAGATAGAAAAAAAATTAAGTAGGCTATTAAGGAGCAAGTGTACTACTTCAAACATCCTTATTCACGTCACGATCACTATATGTTCAAACCAATATTTTTAAACATACCATTCCTATCAATTGCCACAGTTATAAATCTCAGATTTATTCATGACACTACATTATAATATATTTACACCTTATCCAGATGCTAATAGAAGGGAAAAAAACAACTTACCACCACACTTTAAATGAAGAAATAACACTGCTGAGTTGCAGATCCTTCTTTTGAACCACTTCACCAGCTATCGAACTTTCTAGAATGCATTGGACCTTAAAGCAAGTGAAACAATTCTACATTATTTAACACTGCCAAGACATCCACTCACTACCAAGCACAATAGAATACATTAGAAATCTGCATCTTTGTAATGGTTGCATTGTTCAACTGCGGAATCTGTAACAGGCCACTTTTCTGAATTGGAGGTACTGTTCCAATTCATTTAAAAAAAAGTCAGATTGTCCAATTGTACGAGTATGCCACATAACTAGGCGCAAGCCATATTAAAATTCAAATGTGAAACAAATGATTTTTTAAGGGAGTGATTGAAATTTTAAGTGAGTGATTAATGAAAAATATATCATTCAAAGTAAAGACATTTTTTCACAATTTAAAAACAATTTTGAATTGAAATTCATGGAACCTTTAAACAATAATTTAGAAACAGTTTCATAGACAGTATGATATGTAGGCTAATGAATAGGTTACTTACTAATACTGCATCTGGTAATAATTTCAAAGTTCAGTCTGTTCGATGCAGGATAAAACAAGATACATTCTAAACGATATTAGCATAGGCTATAGGATATTAGCTAGTTTTTACTTCAGTTTCTCTCATCTTTTAAAATAATCCCTTTTTACCAGTCTGTTTGTTCATAAAAAGTTCCTGAAGCATTCCACTGAGAATTTTTCCTGGCAACATGGCTGAAGTCTCTTAGTCAATCAATTCTATCAACATGATCAGCTGGTGATTAGTTTCATGATCACATGTGATATTTAGCTAGATTTTTGAATTGTAGTCACTGCTTTATTGTTCTTTGTGGCTGTTATGAAGAATAAAGCAGTGACTATTGGGTAGGATGAGAATGTACAAGACATGTTTAGTAAGAATACAGATGTAACTAAAGTGGGTGGTATCGTAGATGGCGAAGATGATTATCAGAAATTACAGCAGGATCTTGATCAGCTGGACAAATGAGCTGAGGAATGGCTTGTTGCCGGAAATTTGTAAATTGTAATGAAGATGAGTCTGAAGATGAACCCTCGAGCTCACATACTGGGGAAGCATGATAGGAAAAATTGCCAACAGGATGTTAGGAAGGTAATACATAGATGTGTCAATGTATTTAGCTTTCACAGCACAGCTTAATTATAATAGCTAAAATAGCTAAAACAACTATCTCCCCTCTTATCTATTGGGGGGAAGATAGTTGTTCGCAGTTCTGCTTAGATTCTTATCTGTTGCAACCCTGAGATTACAGGTGCTCTTTGTCACTGTACCCAGCAATTAACAGCCTTCTTTAATAAACTGACCATCAATTCTCCATACAGGGATACTGACATTTTTGGTACAAATGGGGAGAGTGGTATACTAAATAACAGGAAATATAAGGTTAAAGATAACTTTGGGGAAGGACAAACATGAAAGATTACAAAGACATTGATCAATGATGACATTTCAAAACCATTAACCAATAATATAAAAATGCTGTAGGTACTGTGAATCTTTGAAACACTTAGGGTTCTCTCAAAGTGTCTTTTTCAGTGACCACTGTTAAGGCCTTCAATAAACCAACATGTTTGATAGACTCCCCAAAGATCTACAAGCCGTTTTATTTTGTGTTTGTGCCTATCTGAGTACAACCAAATATAGTAGCAATGTTACAAAATTTTGAGATTTTAAAAATCAAGTCTGTAATTTATCCCATCAGATAAAGCATAAAAATAAGTTTAATTTGACACACTAATTCACTTTCATATCTCAAGTATTTAAAAAGTTATGGCCATTTTCATACTGGGAAATGAGCATCTTGTTCCCTATTGATTTTCTATGGACATAACAAAAAAGCTGTGATCGTGAACAGTCAAAAGCCCATAACTTTCTTAAAAATTAAGAGAACTGAATGAAATTTTCAGTTATCATAGATTGAAGCATTCTGAAACAAATATAAAATAATCTTACTTGGATGACCTGAAATTAAAGCATATAATTAGTTAGTTACCTAATTGTAGCTAATTTCAGACTTCAATTACTAGATCTAAACATCTATCCATTTCTTAATAAATGATTAACATTTTTAAATAGCCTAAATGTCCAAATAATATTCACAAATAATTCACAATAAAACATGATTTTTAAATCTCATTTACATTAATTTATAGGCCAAATGGAAGGAATTTAGTGTTCAATTGCTGCAAATTAAAGTCCATTTTAAATCAGCTTTCCAGTGGGTCCCTGTGGAACGCGCTGGTTTAGAACGTTCACATTGCGGTAGATTTGTGCCCTCAAATGCCGAGAAAAATACTGCGGGATATAATGGGGCCAAATTGAGCTACTCGCAATATTAAACTTTGTATAAAGGGTTCTTTAAAAGCCCTTTTTAATGTAAAAATATACAACCTAACTTCTGTGGTTTGCTTTATGGGACCCTGCGGTTGCTGGCTGTCGCGGGTTTAAAGATTGATTTTTAAACTACTATAACTATTATTCAAGGCCTTTAAAACTAATAATAGCTTTTGCGACGGGGTCTTCCAGTGATTCTTCGTTAATAATTAACTAGGCTGAACATTTTCGATTGGAACAGCTTAGAGAAAATCGCGTTTTAAACCCGCCCCCTCTAAACGGCGCCAAAATCGCGCACACCCACAACGGCAGATTTTCAACGACGCTTCAGGTAGGCTTTGCAACATACCTAAATATAGGGTACAGATATAGCACAAAATTCCCTCCTACAGGCTAATGGACTTTAATGCAGAAAAGTGTGAGATGTTGCATTTTGGGGAGTCAAACCAGGGCAGGACATTCACAGTGAATGTCAGGGTTCTGACGAGTGCTGTAGAGCAGTGATCTAGGAATGCATTTACATTGTTCCCTGAAAGTGGCATCACAAGTAGATAGGGTGGTCAAGGTTTTCAATATACTGGCCTTCATCTGTCAGAGTATCGAGTACTCTGGGATGTTATGTTACAGTTAGAGTATTGCTCAGTTTTACTTACCCTGCTATAGGAAGGACTTGCGCTGGAAAGAGTGCAGAGAAGATTTACAAGGATGTTGTCAGGACCTGAGGGCCTGAGCTATAAGAGGTTGAGCAGGTTAGGAATTTACTGCTTGGAGTCACAGGAGGCTGAGGGATAATCTTCTAGAGGAGTATAACATCACTAGAAGAATAGATGGGGTGAATGCACAACAGTCTTTCACCCAGAGTATGTGAAACAAGAACCAGAGGACATAGGTTTAAGGTGAGAGGGGAAAGATTTAATCAGACCCTGAGGGGTAGAGGAGGTAGTTGAGGAAGGTACTATAACAACATTTTAAAAAACATTTCTACAAGTACATGGATAGGAAAGCTTTAGAGGGACCTGCGCCAAATGCAGGCACATGGGGGGCATCTTGTAGTTTGTAGTTGGAACATCTTGGTTGGCATGGACAAGTTGGGCCAAAGGACCCGTTTCCATTCTCTATGGCTACAATTCAAAAAGCAATTAAATGGCTTTGAAATGTTTTCCAATTATTAAAGATGTGTAAAGAACAATGTAAATGTAATTTTCTGTTTTCCTGGTTAGAATCATAATATTTCCATAAAAAGCTGAACAACATTTTATAAAGGTCATCTTGATCAGCACTTTGTTCATTGGCTTAGTAGTTGTGGGCAGCAGCAACTGAGACTCACCCACGGAGAAAATAATTCAGAATATATGTGATCTCAACATGACAACAGGAACAAACATGTTGATTCTCACTCCTTTCAGGGATGTAGCAAGCTGGCTAGTATTGAAGTTTTCAGATTTAGGTACTAATTTCTCCAATTTCAGAATATGAATTATTTACATTAATGAGTACCTTCCACCAAAGATTTAGTTGCGGAATATCTTCTTAACTTAATATGGCGTTGTTATATGGGTAGACACCTGATATTTCACAAAATAATATTTAAAAACAAAAATGTTTAGCGACTCACTTGAATCTTTTCACATGGAGATTGAACGATTTTGTTTTTTCTTACACAAAGCAGCAATCAAATTATGGTTCAAAATCTTGCTCCATTCTATAGAACAGGACAACACAGGAGTAGTCCTTCAGCCCACAATGTTTGTACCAAACATGATGCATCGCTGAAGATAGACACAAAATGCTGGAGTAACTCAGCGGAATAGGCAGCATCTCTGGATAGAAGGAATTTCTTCTACCTAGAGATGCTCCCTGTCCCGCAAAGTTACTCAAGCACTTTGTGTCTATCTTCAGTTTAAACCAGCATCACCAGTTCCTTCCTACACATGATAATAATAATAATAATAAATTTATTTATGGGCTCCTTTCAAGAGTCTCAAGGACACCTTACAAAAATTTAGCAAGTAGAGGAAAAACATGTAAGCGGAATGAAATAAATAGTAGAGACATGACTAGTACACAAATTAAAGACAGAATTCAAAGACAGAATGACAGACATGATGCCTAGCTGTACTGATCTAATTTGCCTGCACGATCCATATCCCTCTTTAATGTGCCTATCTAAAAACAACTTAAACACGACTATCATATCTGCCTCCAATCCACTACCACTCCTGACAATACGTTCCACCACCCTCTGTGTAAATAAAATGTGCCCCCACATAACTAAATATAACTAAAATCTTCGTCTTGTTTGTGCCCACGATGTGTCTTTGTGTGTGTCAATCTGCCTAATTCCTATCTTCTTCCAAACGCTAGGCCACAGCCTTCCCATTTTCACACATCCTACTCACATTTTTCTTGTGGCGGCGATAAACATCTTCCCGTCGCATTTCCACCTATATTTCCGAAAATATCGACGATTCAAGTTTTTAAAAAAATGGTTCTCACACGCAGCCAGTGCCACAATGACATCACAATGGGCGTGGTATGGTAACCGCAGCCTTTTTTCCAGGAGGTTCCACTGATGATGTCACAATACACCTCACAGTGCACCAATCACAATGGGCTCAAGTGCCACAATTACATCACAATGGGATGTTGCCAACGGTAACGGCACCATGAGGTTCCTGCCCCTGTACCAATATCTGAAGGGGCTGCTCCTCAAGTTCTGGCTGCATTTTAGTCCCACGATCCTGGTGTTTGGACACATGGCAGGTAGTGGGGAGGGCCGATCGGGGGGGGGGGGGGGGGGGGGATCTACCTGTCGGTTTGCTCCTGTGCCTGGCCGAGATGCCCATTCGCGGGTCCAGACAGAGGGCAGTCGATGGTCACACCAGAGTCACTGCCTGCCCCTCTTCCGGGCCTACGTCCGTGCTCGCTTCTACCTGTAGAAGGAACATGCGGTGTCCACGGAGATGCTGAAGGCCTTCCGTCAACGCTGGTCGCCGCGGGGGGGGGGGGGAGAATGCTGAGTGCTGCCATAGGGGGATGGGGAGATGGAAACGGGAGGGGGAGGGAGAGGGGGAGGGGAGGGGGAGGGGGAAAAGCTTACTTTTGTATTTATTATTTTCTCGCCGTATTGCCTTATTGCCTTTTTAGTTACTTTCTGTTGTTTTTCTAAAAGCTTCCCAATCCTCCAGGTTCCCACTAATCTTTGCAACGTTATGTGCCTTCTCTTGTAGTTTTATGCTCTTTGACTTCCCTTGTCAGCCAGTCGCGTCATTCTCCCGTTCAAATCTTTCTTCCTCTTTGGACTGAAAAGATCCTGCAATTCTCTGAATTGTTCCTAGAAATTCCTGCTATTGCCTTTCTATCGTCATTCCTTCTGGTATCCATTTCCAATCACCTTGCCTCTGTAGTCACGTTTGCTCAAAAGAAATATAAACATATCCGATTTCACCCGTTTGCCTTGATGCTGCCAAAGTAAAGATGATTGAAAGCTTCAAAATTCTAAGAGTAAATATCACCAACAATTTGTCCTGGACAACCCATATTGAAGCAATGGCCAAGAAAACATACCAACGCCAATATTTCCTTAGGAAGTTAGGCTTAGGAAGTTTAGCATGTTCCAACAAATCTCACAAACTTCTACATATACGCCATAGACAGCATTTTATCGGGATGCATCATAGCATGGATTGGAAACAGTTCCATCCAAGACTGCAAGAAATTGCAGCCCAGACCATCACACAAATCAACCTCCCCTCCATTGACTCCATTTGCACCTCACATTGCCTCGGCAAGGCCACCAGCATAAAGATGAATCGCACCCTGGCCACTCTCTCTTCTCCCCTCTGCCATTGGGCAAAAGGTATAGAAGTGAAAATGTACGCCTCCGGATTCAGGGACAGTTTATTCCCAGCTGTTATCAGGCAACGGAACCATCCTATCAACAACTAGAGAGCAGTCCTGAACTAGTATCTACCTCGAACTATCTTTGATCAGACTTTACTGGAATTTATCGTGCACTAAAACGTTATTCCCTTCAACATGTATCTGTACATTGTGGATGGCTCGATTGTAATCATGTATTATCTTTCCATGACCGGTTAGCACGTAACAAAAGCTTTTTACTGTACATGACAATAACCTAAACTAAACGGTCTTCTCTGAATGAGCTGGTTCCAAATCCTTATGACCAAGTCATCGTGAATCCCATGCATCTTAATCTTCTGGAACAGAATTCTTTTATTAACCTATTTTTTTTTAATTTTGCAAATCTCAAAGTAGATTTGTTCCTCAAAATACTGACCAAGTTTGGTAAGCACATTGAATTGTTTCCCCAAAAATTATAAAATGAGACAGACACACTTATCTTCAGAAGGGGATAGATGTTCAGCTATATTGTTATTTATAAACTCAATAACTGTTTTCAGTGCATGAACATACTTAAGAACATGGGAAAATATTGCATAAACATACTTAAGAATCTGCAAAGTCTGAAGAAGGGTCTCGACTCCAAACGTCGCCTATTCCTTCTCTCCAGAGATGCTGCCTCACCCGCTGAGTTCCTCCAGCATTTTTATCGGGATGCATCATAGCATGGTTTGGAAACAGTTCCATCCAAGACTGCAAGAAATTGCAGTGAATTATGGATGCAGCCCAGTCCATCACACGAATCAACCTCCCTTCCATTGACTCCATTTGCACCTCACACTATCTCGGCAAGGCCACCGGCATAAAGATGAGTCGCACCCAATTGGCGTTGGTGTGTTTTCTTGCCGTGGACTTTCCATCGCGGAGTCTGGGATCCCTTGCCGGGGATCGTCAGAGAAGAGCTCCAACCGCCGGCCTTCGGCCTATAACATCGTGAAGCCGCGGTCTCCGGTAGGAAGTGGCCGATTCGGGACCTCCAAGAGTGTCCTTCCATCCCGACGTCGGAGTTTCGAGCATCCCGACGAGAGGGCCTGTACATCGGGCTGTATGTAGTGGAGACTGTGGAGGGTTCATGGTCCCGACCACGGATGAACAAAGGAGGATTGACTGAACGTTATTGCCTTTCACCACAGTGAAGAATGTTGATTCCACTGTGGTGGATGTTCATGTTATATTCTATTGTGTATTGTGCTCTTTTTGATTGTGTGGCTGCATGGTAAATCAAATTCCACTGTACCTTAATTGGTGCATGTGGCAATAAATGTGAACTTGAACTTGAACTTTTTGTCTACTTGGAAAAATAGCAGGATAAGGTCACTTGGCCCCTCAAACCTGCTACACTATTCAAATATCAAGGCTAATCTGCCCCATTCCTCATCTGTGCCAGTTCAGCATAACAAGAAGTTCAAACCATTGAGCAACGTCACAGATTAATTGGCCAATATTGACAATCAAATAGCTATCCACAGTAATTTCATTTCCAACACTTGGTCTGTAGCCAACAGTGCCCTGACGATTTAAGTACTTATCCACAGTAAGGATTAATCATCATAAAGATTAATCTGAAATTACCATAAATTTATCAAGGGTATGCAATATATTTTTCCAATAGGTACCTTAATCCTTCAAAAATTGAATCTGTCAGCAAAAATACATAGAGTTCGGTAGAGTCGCTGCCTTAAAGCGCCAGAGACCGGGTTCAATCCCGACCACAGGTGCTGTGGAGTTTGCACACTCTCCTGGAGTCCGGATGGGTTTTCTCCGGGTGCTCTGGTTTCCTCCCACATTCCAAAGACTTGCGGGTTTGTAGATTAATTGGATTCTGTAATGTTTCCCGAGGATGTAGGATAGAACTAGCTCATGCATGATCGTTGGTCAGTGTGGACACAGTGGGCCGAAGGGCCTTTCTCCACGCTGTATCTCCAAACAAACAAACCAACCATTTACATTTTCTTCCATGTCATTTATATATATCACATAACAGCAGCGTTCCAAGCACTGATCCCTGCATAACACCACTCATTAGGCCTCCAGCCAGAATAACAACTTTTACAACTACCCTGTTTTCTATGAGTATGCCAGTTATGAATCCAAAATACCACGTGACTGTGGATCCCATGCATCTCAATTATTCTGATTCAGCCCATCATGATAATCTCCACAAATGCCGTACTAAATTCCATGTAAATAACACCTAATGTCCTACCCTCAACAATCACCTTTGTCACCTCCTCAAAAAATGTAATCAGATTTGTAAGACATGACCTGTTCCAGACAAAGCCATGCTGATTGTCATAATTAGACCATATAGCAAGCTAAGCTTCATGGAAGCTATCAAATTGAGGCAAAGAAGTTGTGATATCTTGGGCTATATACAAATTAACAAAGAAGTGCACCAAGGTGGATACATCTGCAGGGTTTGCATCCTCAGAACATGTGGGCAGCTGGGGATGAATTTGCAGAGGTCTTTGCAAATATGTTTGCTTAAGCCACAGGTGAAGTTCTGGAAGATTGTGGGGTAGCTAATATATGCTATTTAAGAAAGGCAGCAAAGGGAAGCCAGGGAACTACAGGCTGATAGGAAAATAACTGGAGGGGTTTCTGAAGGACAGGACCTATCACCATTTGGATAGATAAGGCTGATTAAGGAAAGTAGATTTGTGCATGGGAAATTGTGTTTCAGAAATCTGTTACACATTTTGGAAGAGGTAACCTAGGGGATTGATGAGAGCAGTACAGTGGACGTTATCAACATGGACTTTAGCAAGGTCTTTGACTAAGATCCCGCATGGGCCACTAGGAGCGCTGCATTGATGGCAGCCTCTGCCAACAGTCTGTCCGTTTTTTCTATCTTTTTTAATTTTAGTTTGTCTTAACAGTCTGTTTGGAGGTTTCTTTAGTTTTTCTATGTGGGGAGGGGGGTAGGGTAAGGGGGAAACCGTTTCCCAGTCACTTCTTGGCGACGATGCGACTATTCTCCGAGTCGCATCCTCGCCCCCCTCCTTGTGGCCTACCAACTGGATTGGTGCGGCCTTTCCTACCGGGGACCGGACCAGAGTTTCAGCAGCGGCGGCACAGCGCTGGCTTCACCGCGGAGTGGGCGATGCCTTACCTGGATCGCCGTTTGAAGCACCAGAGTGTTGGGCCTGCAGCATCAACATCGCGGAGCTGTGGTTCGTAGAGCTCCCAGCGCTACCGGCGGCGCTGACTTCAACATCGCGGAGTCCTGGGATCCCTTTGCCGAGGGCCGCCAGCATGAATCTCCGCCCAGCGCGGCCTGTGGACTTCGAGAGCCGCGGACTCCGGTAGGAAGTGGCCAATTCGGAGGTCCAAGCCGCTGAGGTTGTCCTCCCGTTCCGACGTCGGAGTTCCATCATCCCGGCGAGCGGGCCTGAGCAGCGGGCAGCCCGTAGCGGCGACTGCGGAGGGCTCGGGTGGCCCCGACCATGTGTGAACATCAAGAACATCAGAGGAAGAGGACTGACTTTGGTGCCTTCCCGCACAGTGGGAAACTTTGATTCTGCTGTGTGGGGATGTTTTATGTTGGAGTTTATCATGTGTTGTGTTCTTTTTTAATTTGTATGGCTGTATGGTGACCACACATTTCACTGTACCAACTGGTACATGTGACAAATAAATGTATCTTGTAATAAAAAAAGGTGCAGCATAGTGTTAAGCTGGACTGAAAGGTTAAATAACATAGTAGTAGGCCCCCTTCGGTCATAACTGACCATGGGTGATGCATCCTAGTTTGCAGGTGATGTGTGGTTGGATGCAAGCCTGGGCGATGTCATATGGAGGACAGGCTGTTGCCCATGCAGCACCTCTCTCCACGTTGCTGATCGATCCAAAGGAACAGCAGGGGCATTACAGTTTGGCACCAGCGCCATCGCAGGAGCTGCCAGAGCAAGTTTGTAGACAACGACAAACTGCCTTAGGGGCTCCAACTCCGGATTTTCTGGAGGTATACTCCAGGAGCCTTTTCCATGACTGGATATGGCCACAAGGCAGTGGAGGTTTTAAATCAGAGTTTTCCCTCTCCTAGATGGACTGCCTTCCCAGGCTGACGAACCCCATCTGCCCGAGACTCATGGGGGCGGGAGCGTCTACCTTCCCGTAGGATTTCCATAGTAAATGATAGGGCCCTGGGACTGAAGTAGACAGAGGGATCTGGGAGTACAAGTAAATAGTTCCCAGAAAGTCATAGATAGGCAAGATGGTGAAGAAGGTATATGGCACACTGGCCTTCATTAGTTAGGGCATTAAGTACAATAGTTGAGGTTTTATGTTGCAGTTGTACAAGATGCTGGTGAGGCTGCACTTGGAGTATTGCTTACAGTTTTGGTTACCCAGCTTTAGGTAATATGTCATTAAGTTGAAAAGAGTGCAAATACGATCTACAAGAATGTTACCAGGACTTGTGGGCCTGGTAGGGAGAGGTTTGTGCGAGGATTTTATTCCTCGAAGTGCAGGAGATTGAAGGATAATCATATAGAAGTGTACAGAATCATGGGGGGGACGCGAGCCGAGAACGAGGACGCGAGCCGAGAACCGGGACGCGAGCCGAGAACCGGGACGCGAGCCGAGAAGGGGACACGAGCCGAGAAGGGGACACGAGCGGGCGGGCATCGACCAAGGGACTGCGAGTTGGGCCGCCGCAGTTTTCAGCTATGATCTTTGGTGTTCAGTCCAGGGCCCGAATTAATCTCCGGCTGCGTCTTTTGAATAACGGGGAGGAGGGAGGGTTGACGTCACTCGCAGTGCAAGGAAGAAGGCACGCAGACCCATTGTGATGTCATCAGCAAAGGACAGTCGTTTATAAATTCAAAGTTTTGTCAGATTTTTGAACATTTTCATTAATAGCTGGAGAAATAAAGCATTACATTTTCAGAAAAGGCAAATTTGGACTCCAGGTGAAAAATATCTACCGGAATATGTAAAATTTTTACCATTATCGCGTAGTTTTTTCACAAAGATGTGATTACACACAAACACACACACAAATAAATACACGTCCAAGATCTGAGTTTTGTAAGTTTAGAGATAGATATAGAATAGATAGATAGATGGATGGAGTTCTATAACTACTGGAGGTTGTTCAAAACTTGCCTTATAAAGTATTATTCCAAAGATGTGCCTTAGGTTTCTCAAGGGGGTAGAGAATTTACTCCAAAGTGCGCTTGGCTGCTTGGTGATTTTCCGTGCAAACAATTCAGACCAGGTACCTTGGTGTATTAATCCATAATTTTCAAGTGCAAAGCCACTTTTTTCTCAGTCACTGACAAGTTAACATTGTTTAAACAAAATAAGCTGGGGAGCGGCATTCAATATTTTCAGCAGCTGTTAATAATGAAATAGTTATTGTATGGCTGTGTGAAAAAACAAATTTCAGACCTCGGTCTGACAATAAAGTGTCATCGTATCATATGTTATTCAGAAAATACAACACAGCTTTATAAACACAGTGGCAGAATGGTAAAATTTCTGGACTTGTCTATGACTGGAAGTTACAAGTTCCAGCATAGCAGCTAGGAAAATTAAATTTAGGTAATTAAATAAATCTGGAAATAAGTGTCATTAATGATGACCTCTAAACACCCAAGTATCACAAACATCCTAATATTGGCGTCTCATTGGGAGCGGCGGGGGGGGGGGGAACCCTCCCATTTCTTTCCCTCGGTCAGACGCGCCACATGGCTTATTAATGACTGGCCTCTAAAATGACCCCGCAAAGTCTCAGCTCCAGGGTATACATGTTTATATTAATATCGCCATGAAAATAGATTTAGTTAAAGTACTAACCGCCCTACCCCCGTTTATTTTAAATAACTGCATCCTTGTCATTACTGATCCGTTACCAGGTGAAATAAAATAACCCATTAGAGGCGCCCAACTAAAAACGTGCTGGCATCCAAGTCATTGCCTCAATAGTTTGCTTAACACCTACCCACAGAACTAATGTTTTCATAAATTCGCTATCATCCGCTTTCCATTGGCACTTCACTCACTTTCTTTCCTCTCTGGATCTTCAGTAATTGTTCTTTCGACACCTGCACCGTCTTCGTCCAGCGGCTCCACCACATCCATGAGTGCCCACCGACACTTTCCTTCACCCACCACCCCCACGCGACAAAAATAAAACCACTTCAACCTCTGCAAACGTAAACTTTTTCACTTAAATTTCAATGGGAGCCCAAAAATAAATAAATAAATAAACCCAAAGGTCAATAAAGCCCCTAAAATCAGTTCCCGGCGGTTTTACGACAGAAATGCCGCCAAAATGTTGTCGGACGAGACCCCGCCGCCGGAGCGCTCGCTCGCTGCGCTTCTCCTGCCATTTTATCGTCCAACTGGCGCTCGAGCTCGAGCTCCGCCAGTGGGGTCAGAGCAAGAGCGCGCCGGGGTGGGCAAGGTGGCGGGGACGCGCCGGGGAGGGCAAAGTGGCGGGGACGGGCAAGGTGGCGGGGACGCGCCGGGGTGGGCAAGGTGGCGGGGACGGGCAAGGTGGCGGGGACGCGCCGGGGAGGGCAAGGTGGCGGGGACGCGCCGGGGAGGGCAAGGTGGCGGGGACGCGCCGGGGAGGTAAAAGGTGTCGGGGACGCGCCGGGGAGGTAAAAGGTGTCCGGGACGCGCCGGGGAGGGCAAGGTGTCGGGGACGCGCCCAGCTGCCCTCAGCAAGGAGGCAAGGTGTCGAGGACGCGCCAGGGGGCGGCAAGGTGTCGAGGACGCGCCAGGGGGCGGCAAGGTGTCGAGGCAAGGTGCCTCCCGGTAAGGGGACGAGGGCGCGCCGGTGACCGGATCCCCCACCTGCCTCGCCCACAACCTGCCCCAACACTCTTCCTGCCTGACCCACTTAAACTACCTCTCCACTTAACCCTGCCCAACCTCTTAATTTGCACCCCCTCTCAATCTGCCCTCAGATCAACTACCCAGCCCGTTTTACTGCCCCCACTCAACCTGCCCCACCCACACTCAACCTGCCCCACCCACACTCAACCTGCCCCACCCACACTCAACCTGCCCCACCCACACTCAACCTGCCCCACCCACACTCAACCTGCCCCATCCACACTCAACCTGCCCCCCCACCCACAACCTGCCCCCCACCCACACCCTGCCCCACCCACACACAACCTGCCCCACCCACACACAACCTGCCCCATCCACACTCAACCTGCTCCATCCACACTAAACCTGCCGCCCACACACAACCTGCCCAACCCACACACGACCTGCCCCACCCACACACGACCTGCCCCACCCACACACGACCTGCCCCACCCACACTCAACCTGCCCCATCCACACTCAACCTGCCCCATCCACACTCAACCTGCCCCCCCCACACACAACCTGCTCCACCCACACACAACCTGCCCCACCCACACACAACCTGCCCCATCCACACTCAACCTGCCCCACCCACACACAACCTGCCCCACCCACTCAACCTAACCTGCCCCTCCATTCAACCCGCTTTACTGCCGTTCCACTCAGGGCGTATGAGAGGGGGTGTGCACGGAGTACATCGTACCCGGGCCCGGGGTCCAAAAGGCGGCCCGTGAGCCAAAGGAGAGGGGTCGAGAATTTCGTGAAATCTCAGAAAATTTTTGCATATGTTTTGTGAAGACTAGGATTTACATTTTGTGTGACCCTACATAGTTTTATATGTCGTAATTCGTAGAAATTATGATCCATAATAAAGCGGGGAATTTTAACTAATGGGTGTGTGGTCGGGGTAACCTGATTAAAAGAGGAGGAAGCGGAAGGCTGTGGGCCGAGCATCAAAAATGTGTCTAGAAATAGGTTTTCGTGACCCAAGTCACCAAACTACATGAAATTTTCCACAGATTTAGATGAAATATAATTGAGAAGGAAGTCATAACTCGTCATTGCCAAAAGTTGCACATTAATTAATTAAACTAATTAGAAAATGAGATCGGGGAAATAAGCGCCATCTAGTGGCCAATGCCCGTATTACACCATGGGCAGCCTATTTCTGTGTTGCAGTCCATTCAAACTATATTATTATATCAATATAAAACCTGTTAATATGAATGTTATCATGTATAATTATATTATATAAAAATAATATGATGAATATAATTGTGAGTTTTTTTTAATGACACTGTCACAGAGGTCCTGTGCTGAACCAGCCTAATTAATGGGTTAGGGCAGTTCTTGTGGGTTCCTCCCTTTACTGAACCCCACTGACTGCCAGTGTGCAGAGTGGGGGTGACGGCCATAGTGGGACTGGGGCAGTGCCAGACAGGCATGTTCCAGTTGCTTTAATAGGAAATTAAATGAGACTGCAGCAGATGTCCCAGGTTTTAAGGGCTCATGAACCTGCCTAAATAAAGGGTCAGGACAGATCCTCTAGATTTCCCCATTTACTGAACCCCGCTGACTGCCAAAGTGGGGAGAGTGGGGGTAACGGCCATAGTGGGACTGGGGCAGTGCCAGATCTGTAAGAGACCTGTCTTATTTCTGATGTAAATGTCACATTCTGGCCAAGAATCGAATGCTCTGATATTTACTCGATGAATATTCATTTTAAGCTACAATGAGCTTATATTTATGTTATAGACCCCCCCCCCCCCCCCCCCGATGGTGCCTTTGAAAATGAGGGCTATTACCTTTGACCTAAAAGAACCCTAAAAGTGTTGCATTGTTTATCTCTAGTTTGTGTGTGTGTCTGTGTGTGCCTTTCAAACGTGTATCTGTGGATGTAAGTGTGTATGTACGTGTGGATGGATGCATGTGTGCATGTATGTTTGGATGTGTACATGTATGTGCGTGTGAATGGATGTGTGTGTGTGCGTGGATTTATGTGTGCATGTATGTGTGTGTTTGCATGCATGGAAGTGTGCGTATGGATGGATGTGTGTGTGTGGATGTGCGTATGTATGTGTGGATCGGTGGGTGGATTGTCGCAGTCATTCACCGGCACGCCATTATCATAAGTAATTCACTCATTGTTTAAATAATTTGACCAAATAAACAGTGAAATGATCCACATTAAAATAAAACTTTATATAATCATTTTTTCCCACAATTTATTTATTTTGTGTACTTTGAACATTTACAAATGATGCAATGCGCTGGTAGGACATGCCTGCGGTCGGTGTGCTCGACAGTTACTGTTTGTTGACTATGACTTGTCATGGATCGAAGCAGTCTCTTTGGGGCCGGCTCATCTGCTTCACCATCAGGAACTGCCTCTGGAGGTGATTCACCTGCTTCAGGGTTTTCAGCGTCTTGAACTCAATTGAAAGAGGAAAAAGAAAACAGAAAAGGAATGAAAAGTAAAATAAATCAACATCCTCAAATATATCTTTTCATTTTTCAAAGTAACATCATATGACCATAAGTAAAAAGATTTGTTGTTTGAGCTATCATTACCTTTCTTCCTTCTAGACTTTGCTATCGCTCGATTTATTGTTGTTATGTTGCAGAAGTGACGATAGCACTCTGCATGATAACCCGGGATACACTGCTGCCTCCTAATAATAGAAGATAATATGTGTCAGGGTGTATTTTACATCTTTTCATGTTTTATATTATGTAAGACAATATCGACATATCAATGAGGAAATTAAACAAGTATGCATGTCCAGGTAGATGGGATGGCAAGTCTGCAAATTATCAAATTAGTGTTCATTAAACACTAGGCCCCGCGGTCAGAGCACTTTTTCCCGGTAAGTTATCACAGACTGCTCCGAGATTAGCTGTTAAAGACTTATTACTCTACAACAAGCTGGCATTAGTGACAATGTTTAATTGACTGTGTTATGGATACATATAGTTTAGGCCCTCAACTTCATGAATGAGTGAATGCGTGAATGAATGAATGAATGAATTTATTCACATTATAAAAGGGTGCAATTAAATTAATTAAAGTCCATACAGATAGATTTTCATTAGTGACAATGTTTAATTGACTGTGTTATGGATACATATCGTTTAGGCCCTCAACTTCATGAGTGAATGCGTGAATGAATGAATGAATGAATGAATGAATGAATGAATGAATGAATGAATGAATGAATGAATGAATGAATGATTGAATGAATGAATGAATGAATGAATGAATGATTGAATGAATGAATGAATGAATGAATGAATTTATTCACATTATAAAAGGGTGCAATAAAATTAATTATACCCGAAATGTTTCCGTTTTTTCTCTAATTTAATAAAAAATGTGCAAGTCTTGTTCATGACGAGTTTCAGGGGTGATTTATATAATTTTTTTACACAATATGTGAAAGTTTCATGTAGTTTGGTGACTTGTGTCACGAAACAGTAGAATAAAGCTCCTCGGCCCACAGCCTACTAGTGCTGCGCCTGGAACTCTGGTGAGTTGACGCCTCTGGTCCGCTGGTGGCCGGTGGAGAGGCGAGGGTTGGCGGAGTCGCTGGTGGAGGCCCGTGGGGGGCTGTAGTAGAGATACGGGCAGCAGCATTGGTGGCTTTCTGAAGACGATGAAGGTCGGCAGCCGAGGTTGCGTTGGCCCCGCCCGGGGAGGTGATGAGAGTCGGCAGCCGTGGGCGGCAGTTTCTGTGGTCTGGGCCTGGGTTTGGCCGGGAAGGGGGTGGATGTTGTTGCTGCTCCTCGTGGTGGCCATCTCAGCCTCGTGGTGGTCGTGCAGGCGGCGCCGTGGTCCAACGGTGCAGCTCCGGGCCTGCGGGCGGTCAAGTCAAGGAATGTCGGTAGAGGGACCGGTCTGGAGTGGGTGTGAGTGGGTGGATTTGTGTGCGTGAGTGGGTGTGTGTGTGTGAGTGGGTGTGTGTGTGTGTGCGTGGGTGTGTGTGTGTGTGAGTGGGTGTGTGTGAGTGGGTGTGTGTGAGTGGGTGTGTGTGAGTGAGTGTGCGTGAGTGAGTGGGTGTGTGTGTGAATGGGTATGTGTGTGAGTGGATGTGTGTGAGTTGGTGGGTGAATGGGTGTGTGTGGGTGTGAGTGAGTGGGTGTGGGTGAGTGGTGCCAGACTTGACACTGGCCTTTTGAAAATTTATGTTTTAGTACCGACTTAATTCCAAGTGTCTGTTTGACACAGGGTGGGCATTATGGAGTTTTGTTTCACCTTGCAACTTAGCGTGGTAGCCTTTGGTCACCCCATAATAAGTCAACTCTATAGGATTTAGGCTTGGATAAAGATGAAAGGTAGCAGGAGGATTGTCTTTTTTATCCTTTTTTTAGATATAAATGTATCAATTATAAATCATCTGCAGGCTGCAAGGTGACTTGGATAGGCTGGGTGAGTGGGCAAATGCATGGCAGATGCAGTATAATGTGGATAAATGTGAGGTTATCCACTTTGGTGGCAAAAACAGGAAAGTAGACTATTATCTGAATGGTGGTCGATTAGGAAAGGGGGAGATGCAAAGAGACCTGGGTGTCATGGTACACCATTCATTAAAAGTAGGCATGCAGGTGCGGCAGGCAGTGAAGAAGGCGAATGGTATGTTAGCATTCATAGCAAAAGGATTTGAGTATAGGAGCAGGGAGGTTCTACTGCAGTTGTACAGGGTCCTGGTGAGACCACACCTGGAGTATTGCGTACAGTTTTGGTCTCCTAATCTGAGGAAGGACATTCTTGCCATAGAGGGAGTACAGAGAAGGTTCACCAGACTGATTTCTGGGATGTCAGGACTTTCATATGAAGAAAGACTGGATAGACTCGGTTTGTACTCGCTAGAATTTAGAAGATTGAGGGGGGATCTTATAGAAACTTACAAAATTCTTAAGGGGTTGGACAGGCTAGATGCAGGAAGATTGTTCCTGATGTTGGGGAAGTCCACAACAAGGGGTCACAGTTTAAGGATAAGGGGGAATTCTTTTAGGACCGAGATGAGGAAAACATTTTTCACACTGAGAGTGGTGAATCTCTGGAATTCTCTGCCACAGAAGGTAGTTGAGGCCAGTTCATTGGCTATATTTAAGAGGGAGTTAGATGTGGCCCTTGTGGCCAAAGGGGTCAGAGGGTATGGAGAGAAGGTAGGTACAGGATACTGAGTTGGATGATCAGCCATGATCATATTGAATGGCGGTGCAGGCTCGAAGGGCCGAATGGTCTACTCCTGCACCTATTTTCTATGCTTCTATGTTTCTATCTCTCCAAAATGTATTCTCACAAATCATGAGCCCAGGAAAGAAAAGACAAGAAAGAATGAGAGGAAAATGAAAAAAGGGGTCAACACACGCTCTTTCAATCTGGATTAATAGCGGCTTCAAAAAAATGTTCATTGAACTCACCTATAGAATTGGAGCAAGAAGAAACAGTTGGAAACCTCATCCCCAAACCAGGAGTAGTTGATTTGGGTAATCATGCACAGGATTTTGATGAAGGGGCAGATGCAGAAAATGGAAAAGTGATGTGGAGAGAAAAACTTTATCTTTATCAGAGCAATATCCTGCTGACCTTAAAGGGCCTGTCCCACTTACGTGAGCTTGGCACGCAAATTACGCGACCTCATGGTCGCGTTGAGGCGCATGGGCATCGTATGGCCGCGCGGGGCCGGTCCCAATGAGAAGCGCGGAGCAGTATGTAGTTGTGCCCGAAATTTTTGTAGCAAACAAAATCTTCGAGCGCCAACGGCCTGTCGCGGAACTGACGGCCAAAGTGGACAGGCCCAAGACCCTGGTGCGACGCAACGTCTCACCTTCAACAGCAGCAGAAGCGGGCAAACGATCGACGAGCTCGGCCTGGGACTCACGGCCGTTGCGGTCCAGATCCGCCCCCACTCCTACTCCCAGAGCGGGGCCAAGAAAATTGAAGATAGACACAAAATGCTGGAGCAACTCAGCGGGACCGGCAGCATCTCTGGAGAGAAGCAATGGGTGACGTTTCGGGTCAAGACTCTTCTTTTCAGACTGAAGAAGGTCCTCGACCCAAAACATCACCCATTGCTTCTCTCCACAGATGCTGCCGGTCCCGCGGAGTTACTCAAGCATTTTGTGTCTACCTTCAAATGACGTCACGTGCTGCAGGCGTCTGTGCGGTCGAATGAAGTCGCGCGCGACCTTCGCGGGACCGTCGTGGCTCAACGCGACCATGAGGTTGCGTAATTAGCATGCCAAGGACACGTAAGTGGGACAGGCCCTTAACGGCAATGATTTTGAAAAAGAAATGCAACATATACCCTCATTATATAAAGCAATTTTGTAAATGCACAGTTAAAGCCATTAGATCTGTTGAACTTGTTAACAGAGTACAGACTTGGTGACCTGTTTCCAAATGTTTGTGTTAGCTTAAGAATACTATTAACAATTCCAGCAACAGTAGCTTCTGCAGGGAGGTCATTTAGCAAACTCAAGCTGATTAAGAATTATTTAAGGTCTACAATGTCTCAGGAACGTCTTGTGGATTTGGCCAGGGTAAGTATTGAATCAAACATTGCCAGAACAATAAATTTTCATGCTGTGATTCGAAAATGTTCACAAAAAAAGGCCAGTATTTAAAGTAAATACTAAGCCTACATACATTTTTTATTTTTTTTACTAATAATTATGTCTTCTGATGATCTGATCTGCTTTGTAATATAAAAGGACGTTTCAATGTGAATTCTTTCTCCTTATCTGTATTGTAGCATAAACAAAGATGTTCAAAACAAATGTGCTTCTCTCTGATCCCTTTATTTTATTTATATTCATTTATATTTATCATGGAGTGAGTATAGGAGCATAAGGCCTCAAATGCAGAAAATCAACCATTCTGCCCCTCTCTCATCTTCCATACCATTTTTGGCCTTACAGGTGACAGCTCATGGCATAAAACCGTAGTGGATAAAAACAGGATGACTAATGGAGAAGGGAAGGGGGGCTCGAAAGAAACTTTGTGCCCACTGATAAAATTCCTATCAGAGGCCCTACTTCCACTTAACCCTGCTACCATCTTAACCTGCACCCTTTCTCAACCTGCCCCTCCACTCAACCTGCCTAACTCACTTTACTGGCCCCACTCAACTTGACCCCTACACAACCTGCCCTGCCCACTCCACCTGCCCCGCCATACAACCTTCCCAATCCGCTTCATTGCCCTGCCCACTTAAACTACCCCTCCACTTAACCCCGCCCTATCCTCTTAACTTGCACCCATTCTCAAGCCGCTCCTCCACTCAACCTGCCCAGCCCGCTTAACCTGCCACTCACTCAACCAGTCTTAAGAAAGGTCTCGACCCGAAATGTCACCCATTCCTTCTCTCCAGAGATGCTGCCTGTCCCACTGTTACTCCAGCATTTTGTGTCTATCTTCGATTTAAACCAGCATCTGCAGTTCCTTCCTGCTCACTCAACCTGGCGCATCCACTCCACCTGCCCCTCCCACAACCTGCCCACCCTGCTGCTGCTTCTATGCCTCCTGCACCCGGTCTTAACTGCTGCCTCTTATCCATTGTTCTGTCCTGTCCCAGCCCTCTATCCCTCAGGCCCTCTACCCTTCGCTTAGCTTCATAAACCTCCTGATTTGATGTCCCATTCTGTAATCTTTGCCACATCTCCTGCTCCTTTCAACCCTTCGAATCCCGTCCCTTCCCTTCACCTTTCAACGGGTCACCTCTTCACAACCTCACAGCCCCCCCCCCCCATCCCTGTGTTTCTTCTGCCATCCTCATTGCAGATTAACCATTCATGTGTTATACCTTATGATAGCTCCTTGAACCCATGTCCTGCCTCCCCAGATGCACCCGCCTCCACCAGCTCCTTCTGTCCCTTCTCTTCCACCTAACCACTTGTATCCCTCCTCTACTTAATCCTGCCACACCCTCTCCCACCTCTTGCCAGTTCCAGATCCCTTTCTTATCCTGCTCACCACAAGTACTCTTCAGACCTTTCCCAATCTCCTACATTTCTGATTACTACGCTGTCATACTTATTATTCTGTCCTTCACTGTTCTGCTTCCACTTCCCATCTTTAGCCCTCCTCCTGCATTGTCCCTGCTCAACTCTTGCCTCTGACATCCACCCCTCTCTCTCTGCCATCTCCTGGCTCTATCCTCTTGCCAGCCTAATCTCACTGAGTGATCATCTCACTTCCCCTTCCAAAACATTGTTGCTCTGTTCCTCATTTCTGCTTCTCCATATGCATCATGTACTGAGCCTTCATTTCTTCTCCTTTCAGCCTTGTCACCTGAGAACACCAATTCTGCCTCACCGACCACCCACAAATACAATCAGCCCTTTTCAACTGTATTCTGTCCCCAATATTCCTTTCCTTTTCCATTTCCCTTGGACTCTGTGTGCCACAACATGTTTAAGCATACACTGGCATCTTGCCAACAATATATAACATTAATAACAAGCACTGTATCGGGCTGCGAGCCTTCCAACTAACACATGGAGAGTCAATTTAATCATATTAATATCTACGAACAGAATAGGTTACGATCCTTTTGAAAATCCTATCAATTATAAGCATTGTAGCAAGTTAAATCCTTTTAAAATTACATTAAGAATTACAATAGTAAATCGGAACACTGACAAAGATTAATTATCTTTATCATTAATAATGGTACCTCCAAATATTGCATCACTGGACATTAATATTAAAGTCATCATTATAATAATAGGTAGTATCCTGCACTTCTCTGTGGATTGTCACCTTGTCGTGATGGAGAAGCTTGTGTGGACCTGAGACCCTGATAGCGATGCCGTCTGGAGCTATGCTCCTGGTAGGGCCATCCATGGCGGTAAGGTCGAGGGGGTAAGGTCTCTGACAAAGAGCAATCCAACCAAGACCTGGGGCCACAGTTTAAGAATAAGGAGTAAGTCATTTAGAACGGAGACGAGGAAACACTTTTTCTCACAGAGAGTGGTGAGTGTGGAATTTTCTGCCTCAGAGGGCGGTGGAGGCAGGTTCTCTGGATGCTTTCAAGAGAGATCTAGATAGGGCTCTTAAAAATAGCGGAGTCAGGGGATATAGGGAGAAGGCAGGAATGGGGTACTGATTGGGGATGATCAGCCATGATCACATTGAATGGCGGTGCTGGCTCGAAGGGCTGAATAGCCTACTCCTGCACCTATTGTCTATTGACCATTGACCTCAACGGTGGAACAGGCGGAAGACGATGGCAGACCTTAATGGAGCATCACAACGGCTTGGAATGCGGATGAAGGCTGCAGCAGAAAAGGGTCTCCGGTCGTCTTGGACTCCATGCTACTGGATCCTGACCCAGATCTGTCAAGGACCCTGGGGTGCCTGGGGGCACCAGTCTCCCCACGTTAAACAGTCACACACAGGTGTCTTCATATAGGGAATAGCACCCTGGAGACACCCATGGTCAGCCATGGTCAGCCATGGGGGCCTAAGAATCCTACCAAAATTCACATGTGAACACCAATAGTGAATTCATTTATAACTAATTTTTATTTCGATGGATTTCTGTGGTAGAAAGTTCCACAGCTTCACAACTTACTTATTTTCTAATTTCTGTCATAAATTATAAGATATGTCCTTAATCTTAGATTGTCTCTTTACTGTTCCACCATGACATCTGTTCAAGGTATGCCCTTCCTTCTCTCCAGTCCAGAAGAAGGGTCTCAACCTGAAATGTTGACTTTCCTTTTCTGTTTGCAAATGATGAGGGATCTAACAGTGACTCCTTTCTCTATGGTCTTAGATTGTGATCCCTGCTTCTGGACTCATGGCCATTGGCAACATCCTTCCTGCATTTGATTTGTTGAGTCCTGTTAGAAATATGTGAGTTTCTCTGAGATCCCCCTCTCATTTTTCTAAATGCTTGTGAATATTGCATAAGCCTAATTCACCGAACATCCTTTACAAAGTCTGGCTATTCCAGGGATCAATCTGGCCAACCTGCACTAAACTCCATCCCCTCCTCCAAGAGGAAACATGTCTTGCAACATTGATTAACTTGTATCCTAAGGGGAAACAAGGAACTGCAGATTTGTTTCCAAAATTTGGGTAGGTAATGTTTCGAGCTTGAAGAAGGATCCCGACACGAAACATTACCCATCCATGTTCTCCAGAGATGCTGCCTGATTGACTCAGTTACTCTAGCACTTTGTGTCTCTTTTTGGGATCCTATGTAGGTCAGCAAGCAAAAGGATGATTGGAGAACAGGTGGTGCAAGTTAAGACTTGGGTAAAAGTCTCCAAGTTACAGAAGATTTGAAGCCAGCTGGAATTCATTGGAGTACTTCTGTAGAATAAACAAAGGTACGTAAGAGGGTTTCAGAGTTGATGAGCTGAGATAGCTGCAAGTCAAGTAAGTTATAAAGATGGAAAGAGGGAGCTTTGGTGGTTCCAGTTACTTGGAGGCACAAATGTGATTTCATTCCAGCACAATGAAGGTCAGAAGACATCAAACTGACTGGAGACTGTCAACATGCTCCGACTATAAACTATTCATTCCTTTCAGCTGCATAGTTGGGCTCAATCCAGCCTTGTTTGGCTTCTTTGTATGCAAACGTTTGCTCCTAATACAATTTTTTAATGTTATGCACTCAGGAGTCAGTGGCTTCCATTGTACTCATTAAATATAACCCATGACTGTGAGTTTGCTCCGAGCCTAATACTGAGCCACTTTTGTGAATGGCTGGGACGTACAATGCTGAGTAAACAAACGCCTTGGATTGTCTCTGCTCCTCTCTTGCATTAATCTTTAAAAATCGCTTCCAGTACATACATTTTTAGATAAGAAGATCTCAATTTGACTGGATGACTCTGAGAGGAAGCACGTTACTGGTATGGAACTGAGTCATTAAAACTGGGAGGGTCCAAGGCTGAATGCCTGATCTGTGCTTTCTCAGTTGATTTTTATGTTTGAGTTTGTCGTGTGACTTGTGAAAAAGGAAAACAGCAAAGTTTGTACTAAATTGGGAAGAAAACACAGAGAGCAATGAGAAGAGACTTTTTTATGCACATAGCTGATCTGATCTGGAATACAATATATGAAAATAGTCACAACTTACAAAACAGAACCTGGCTAGGTACATGAAAAAGAGAAAAGTGCAAGGCTAAGTAGGAAGAGTGGGTGTACAGGACTACTTATACAGCTATTCCAAATACCTGCACAAATGCAAATATTTTAAGTGGATACCCACTCTGTTGTGAAATTCTTGGGATGGTTCACACAATAAACTTGTTTTCAATTTGTTCTTGTAACGTGGTTGATGCTTGCCTGCTGTTGTCAGACTCTTGAACAGACCTGTCCTAGGCTAAGGATGAGTTCCCGACCCAATCTAGGGTCACCCTGATCAGTCAGACCCTTCTTCACCCGAAGTGTCACTAATCCATGTTCTTCAGAGATGCTGCCTGACCTGCTGAGTTAGTCCAGCACTTTGTATCTTCTTTTATAAACCAGCAACTAAAGTTCCTTGTATCTACCATATTCTGCCAAGCAGACATATTCGTTTCCAGTTCTACATTGACACATTAGAAGCAACATACAAAGAGAACTTGGTCACATTTTACAATTCTTTTAGAGATACTAATATTCAAGAATCGTAGAGTCATATTATGTGAAGACAGATCTTTCGGCCCAAATTGCCCATGCTGACCAACATACCCCATCTACACTTGTCCCACCTGCCTGCGTTTGGCCCATATTTCTCTAAACCTATTCAAGTAACCCATGCATTTCCTCTCTCTCCACCTCTCCCCCCATCCTAATCGTCCTGCCAGCTCCACTATTCACATCCATATATCCCTTTGTTATTACCTCTTCCACATCCAACAATGGACCATTTCCGGCTCCACTTCTCCTTGGTCATCGATGCCGGCTCTGATTTGTTATGAACCTTTCCATACTTCTAATTCCCCCCCCCCCCCACCCCCGATTCACACTGAACAAGGGCATCAAGCTGAAACATGGTCAAACGTGACACCAAAACACTACTATTTGTTTGTGCACGTCGGGTTCATTGCATTAGTCGAAACAGGGTGGACCACGTGAAGGTTGCAATCTCCCAGCAACAGCTGGGGATCCAATGCACACACCCTCCATACTGCAAGCTTAGTCCCAGTCTATGCAACAGCCGAGTTTTGCTCAACAGATTGGGCTAATAGCAGCCACACCAAACGAGTTGACACTATCCTTAAGTCTGCAATGCGGGTTATCACAGGGACGTTTAAGTCAACACCTTTGCTGTGGCTCCCTGGCCTCTCTCATTTTGCCCCTCCCAGCATATGTAGAAGGGAGAGGATGTTGAAAGATTGGTGCACCATCGAGGCTAACCCTGACCTTCCCATCCATGCTGACTTGAACAATCTGCTCAACATGCGCCTGAAGTCCCAGAAACCCTTCTGGTCTTCCGTTAAATGCCTGGAAGACTGAGTGGCGCAGAGCTCGAAACGATGCCAACATTAACAACCGAGAGGTCATCACAGAACCCACAGTGAAACCACTGGGTTTTGACCTCCATCTCAAGCAATTACTAACCCTGAACAGAATCCGCACCCTCCATGCAGCCCATCACCTGCATAAGTGGGGGATGACAGACAGTCCTGCTTGCGATTGTGGACATCCAGACCAGACCATCCCACACATCGTGTGTGGGCGAGGGGGGTGTGGGCGGGGTGTTGTGTTGTGGGGAGGGGGGTGTGGGTCGGGGTGGTGTTGTGGGGGGAGGGTGATTGTGGGAGGGAGGGGGGTGACAGGGGAAAAGACCAATCCACGCATCGCTTAACGGCAGGAGAGGACATCGATCTGTGCACGCGTGGTTTTTAAGATTTTTTAAACCCTGCTAACTTTTATATTAGACCACCGATCGGAACGAAACGTGGTGCAATCGCAGCAGAGGAGAACGGTGAGTAAGCTGGCGAAAAATCGTAGCGCTATCGCGTACCATTTTTGCACAAATAGTATGACTGCACAAACCGGAAGATAACAAGATCAGAGCTTTGGTTATGTATAGATACTAGACCAAGTGGGCCTTGTCACACGGGAGGCCTGGTTCCCCAACGCAATATTCTACCACTCTCAACCCGTTCCCCAATGCAATATTCCACCACTCGTTCGTTCCCCCAATGCAAGCCGTTCCCGAACACAATATTCCAGCACTCACCCGTAGCCCCCAAATGCGCAGGGGGGCTCATTTCCCCTTATTCACTCTCCCTCTTTAAACTTTGAAAAAAATCCTTGCTGCCAGGAATATTAAAAAATGCACCCTCCCTCATTAAACAAAAAAAAATCCTTGCTGCCAGGAATATTTAAAAAAAAAGGGATTGCAACATTGTAGCTTGCAATTGCACTTGCTAGGGCTGGCAGGACTCAGTGTCCTGGGATAGCAACATTGTAGCGAGCGGGCTACAATCCCATTATGACATCATAGTTGTAATTGCCAGTGCAGAAGGAAGAACATTTGGAATCGGGATTTTGTAAATTAAAAAATGTGAATAACTTTGAATAAAATGTGAAATATAACATCAATCTGAACAGAACTTGATACAAACCACTACATGATAATTGTGAGTAAGGTGGTCCAAAAATTCGTGTACCGTTTTGGCGTAATCTGACGACATAACCAAATCAGAAATCACAAACGCGCAGATCACAAACACATACGCTGACACGCATAGAAACAAACAAGATGAGAGTTTTAGTAATAGGGTGATTTCACGAAAGGTCACTGGAGCGTAAATCCCCACTCACGTGACCGAAAATTTTAACTGGGGGACATGCGTCACTTCCGGTACATGTTAGTGGATGGGAAAACACGCACTTTCACACCCGTTAAAAACATCGAAAACGGCCCGTTTTTGAGCTGCAATTAAGTGAGCCAGTCGGGGTGACCGTGAGGCACAGCTACCTAAATTTACAGTCCAAAAAAAAGATAGAAACTAAGGTAAATACAAGAGGGAGCTGAAGGGGCAAAAAAAGGGAAGTTGATTGCGGACATTTTTCGTGGAGATTTAAAGATCCAAAATATCGGGAATTATCACGTTTGCTCGCTGCATTTCATCAAAAGTGGCATTATTGGCTTTGTTATCTTTATTCATTTGTTAGATGAAAAGTATTAAAAGTTAGAAACCCGTCAGTAAAATTGCAAAATCGCCCATGGTTCTCGGATGGGTTTTAACATGTAAAATGAACACGCTTCTGAAGCTACATTCACCATTTAAATAATCGTAAACTCTCAATGCGTTTGGAAATCAATTTTACTCAGATGCAAGCTTACGATTATTTAAATGGTAAATGGAGCTACAGAAGCGTGTTCATTTTGCATGTTAAAACCCACCCGAGAACCATGGGCGATTTTGCAATTTTACTGACGGGTTTCTAACTTTTAATACTTTTCATCTAACAAATGAATAAAGATAACAAAGCCAATAATGCCACTTTTGATGAAATGCAGCGAGCAAACGCGATAATTCCCGATATTTTGGATCTTTAAATCTCCACGAAAAATGTCCGCAATCAACTTCCGCTTATTTTGCCCCTTCAGCTCCCTCTTGTATTTACCTTAGTTTCTATCTTTTTTTTGGACTGTAAATTTAGGTAGCTGTTCCTCACGGTCACCCCGACCGGCTCACTTAATTGCAGCTCAAAAACGGGCCGTTTTCGATGTTTTTAACGGGTGTGAAAGTGCGTGTTTTCCCATCCACTAACATGTACCGGAAGTGACGCTTGTCCCCCAGTTAAAATTTTCGGTCACGTGAGTGGGGATTTACGCTCCAGTGACCTTTCGTGAAATCACCCTATATATACTAGACCAAGTGGGACCCGTTGGGCCCTGTTCCCCCAATGCAATATTCCATCACTCACCCGTTCATCCAACGCAACCCGTTCCCCCAAAGCAATATTCCACCACTCACCCATAGCCCCCAACTGCACAGGGGGTGCTCATTTTGCCTTATTCAAAATTCAGTGTGCTGTGACTTTAAAATATTGAAAAAAATGTACCCTCCCTCCATGCCGCCAGGAATATACTTGATACTTGCTAAAAACATGTGATGGGGACTGAGTGTTCCTCGATTGCAACTTTGTTGCAACTTTGTTGTAAACTGGGCCAGCAAGGATTTGAGCTGCTAAATTTGTCTTAAACTTGAATTTCTAAAGTTATTATGAATAACTTGTAAAATATAACATCAATCTGAACGAAACTTGACAGACCACCACAGGACAATGGTGAGTAAGGCGGTGCAAACATTCTAAAGCTATCGTGTATGGTTTTGGCATAATTTCAGGGTCACATGTAATCACATAGATAGAAACAAGATGAGAGTTTTAGTAATATACAGTCAATAGATGGATGGATGCATAGATGGATGAGGGCCATTGATAGTGTAATTTGTCAGAGTCTTTTTCTCAGAGCTGTGGAGTCTCGAAATCGAGATCTGAGGTCTGAGATCTGAGGGATAAATTGATTGCACAGAGGGCAGTGGTTATTTGGAACAAGCTGCCAGAGGAGGTGATTTAATAACAATGTTTAAAAGGCATTCAGATAGAAGGGGCATGGAAGATATAGGCCTAATGCAGGCAAATGGAATTAATGGTGATGTGAGCCAAAAGGACACATTCGTATGCTGATTTTATTTACGAGTCAATGATTCAGCAGAGGCTACATGTATCTTTATTCTCATGACATCCTTGTTGGACATTCTTTTAAAATTGTACTCCACAATTTGTATTTGCATCATACTTCTGATCTAAATCGTACTTCACATTTCTCTGAGTGAAATTCCATCTATTATGTGAGATGGCATAGCTTTAAGGTGAGAGGGCAAAGTTTAAAGGCGATGTATGGGGCAGGATTTTTACACAGAGGGTGGAGGGTGCATGGAATGTACTGTCCAGGGTAGTGATGGAGGCAGATATGATAGTGGTGTTTAAGAGGCTTTTAGGTAGCCACATGGATATGCAGGGAATGAAGGGATATTCAGGGAATGAAGGGATATGTATCATGTACAGGCAGATGATATTAGTTTATCTTAGCATCATGTTTGGTTCAGACAGTGTGGGCTGAAGGGCCTGTTCCTGTGCTGTACTGTTTGATCTATGTATCTTTCCATGTCACTGGCCACAATGAATTGTCACATGATCACAATGAATGGCGGTGCTGGCTCGAAGGGCCGAATGGCCACCTCCTGCACCTATTTTCTATATTTCTATGGTCTGATTCTTTGGGAGTATTGTGAGCAATTCTGGGCTAAATATCTGAGGAAGGATGTGCTGGTATTGGAGAGGGTCCATAGGAGATTTACGATAATGATCCCAGGAATGAGTGGGTTAACATATGATGGGTGTTTGATGGTACTGGGCCTCCACTCACTGGAGGTTAGAAGGATGAGGGGTGAACCTCATTGAACATTACCGAATAGTGAAAAGCCTGGATAGAGTGGATGAGGAGAGGATGTTTCCTCTAGTAAGTTCTTTTAGGAAGGAGATGAGGAGGAATTTCTTTAGTCAGAGGGTGGTGAATGTGTGGAATTCAATGTCACAGAAGGCTGTGGAGGCCAAGTCAATGGACATGTTTAAGGGATAGATAGATAGATTCTTGATTAGTATTTGTGTTAGGGGTAATGGGGAGAAGGGGATTATGAGGGAAAGATACATCAGGCATGATAGAATGGTGAAGTAGACTTGATGAGTGGAATAGCCTAATTCTGCTCCTCTCACCTATGAACATGAACTTGAAGTCTGGTATCATCATCCTTCTGCTTATACAGTTCCCAGCTTCATGTCATCAGCCCACTTCCACAAAAGCAGTCATGAATGTTGCCAAAAGTTTTCAGCATCTTAAGGAAATAAGAGAAAAAAATTATGTGAGGGAGTAGGTGGTGGAGAAAGTAGGGTGAGGGGGAGTGGGGGGGAGGGTAAGAAATGTATCAATGACAGGATGGACTTCCAGGGCTGATGGAATATATAGTTTCCTCGTATTATCCTGACAATAGGCCTCAATCCAATCAAAACAAAGACAAACTTTGGGAATGGAACAGAGGATGTAACTTACAACACCCATTGTGCCAAGGCAAATCCCACAGCACACAATCAGAGACACCGTTACACTCATTTATTATGTATGTATTTGGTCTTTGTTCCTTTGGGATATAGGAAAAGGAAAAAGCTATTCATCCTTTCTGACATTCATGGCTGACCTCTAACTCAAGACCATTTACCTGCCGACCATCTATATCTCTTGACAACTTGCCATATAAATATGATTAATGTTTGGGCAATCCCTATTCATCTAGAAACAACAGCATGGTGTGAAGAAATCTAAAAGGTCAATAGGCCTGTGCGGGAATGAACCAGCTTCCCTCTGGACCATAAAACATTTTGAAACTGTTTCTTATCCACAACTAAAAAAACTTGCATTTATGTGGCACTTTCACTGTGGTAAAAAATCTCAAAGTGCTTCACAGGATTATACACAAAAAAATATTGACACAAGACTTGTGCGTTAGTAAGATATGATCAAAATGATGGTCAAGGAAGTAGGTTTCACAAGGACATCTTAATGGTGGCAAGTTGGAGAGGCAGGGAGGTGTAGGGGAGGAATGTTTTAGTCAATGAGAGATATCAATAATTGTAATCATGGGTGTATGAGTAGTGGAAAAGCAGTGAACACGTGTGATTTACCCAGAAGTTCACAAGTGATCCCTTTTTTTAGATGTTAAATTACCCTCTCCATTTCACAATTTGGTATCATACAGAAATCTCCATCTCTTGCGTAGGGAGGAACTGCAGATGCTGGTTTACCGAAAATAGACACAAAATGCTGGAGTAACTCAGCGAGTCAGGCAGCATCTCTGGAGAAAAGGAATTGGTGACTTTTCGGGTCGAGACCCTTCTTCAGATTCCCCCCCTCCCCCCTTTAGGCTTGGAGGGAACAAGCTCTGCCTCCTGATGTAATCACCGAACAATGGCTTATTTTTGTAGTCATTTGGCACAATCGAAAAATTATTAAAGTATAGACATAGTCAATGATTCAAGCAATGGGGTCAAGAAAAGAGCGCTCACGTCACGGCCCTGTTTCCACCAATCTTTCCACCACCATGCACAAGAAGTACAAGAAGCGACAAGACAGACACCATTGTCTGCAGATGCCGAGAAATGTGTTCAGCTCTGGCTGAACAACTTCGAATCTGTTTTTGGACTCGATAAGAAGAAGATTCAAGTAATTCATGCGTTTGATGTAAACATCCAGATTTTATTCCAAACCTCAAGTATATTGACTGCTGCTGTCAATATGATTTATGGTTCATTTGGCAACAATGCTGAACTGGTTTTCATGAGAAATGATTTTAAAGGGATGCAGTTGATGGGTGGTTATCTAACACCCTTCCTGAGGTCAGCAATTCTATATGTATTCTGTCCACTTTATAACAAACCTTGAGAAGCAGCTCCATTGTGTATTTTATTACCTAATCCCTGCAGCAGAAGGATCTCGGCAAACCATGGCCTTACCCTGACAGCAAGCCTGGCTCGCCCGCCACGGAATCAGAAACTCATCAAGAGAGGGAAGCAACTGAGCCCAGCCATTGATCACCCTGTGGACCAGAGAGGAGAAGTTGGGGTCAGAACAAAAAGGGCTGATAAAGGGACTGGCTGTGGGAAGCAATGTAGTGCATTTCAACAGTGGAGTGCTGGAGCTGTCTGGGGCTCGACTGGACCAGGTGCTGCTCCAAGAAACAGAGATCGCGGATCGGACACGACCTGCAGCTGCATGGAGCAGCGGAAGAGGACACCAACAGCCCTGCAATGCTGCCAGGTCAACAGACTTTCGTGGCTCGGTTAAGAACTCTACACCTATAACAACTGGGACTTGAAAATTGTGCCAAATTTGGCCTCTCTATACATTGTCTCAGTGTACTATTTCTATATACTTGTACTCGAATGAAATGGAATACTTTATTGTCACATGTGACTAGGTACAGTGAAATACTTTGCATACCCAATGTATGCAAATAGCTGCCACCTATGTCGCTGACAAAGTTACAAAGCATGCCTGCTCCTCTTTTGTTCTCCCGCCCCCCAACCCCTCCACAGCGGTTCCCCCACGCTGGGTCCTCCATTGTTCTTCCACTCCCTCACGGTGGTCCTCCACGCCCTCATCGACCGCCGACTGCGGGTCGACCCGCGAGGCATTGCCGCTGCCGTGAGGCTTCACCACTACTGAGGCCCCATCGTCGCGAAGCTTCACCGCTGTCGCCGCTTCACCACCGCTGAGGTACTGAACTGTATGCAAAAATTAATTTTACTGTATCTCAGTACATGTGACAATAAAGTACCATTGAACCAATATAATATACGCAATGACGAAGTTAATATATAAGCCTAACAGGTTTATGATGGTAGACACAAAATGCTGGAGTAACTCAGCATCTCAGCAACATACATAACTGGAGTAACAGGCAGCATCTCTGGATAGAAGGAATGGGTGATGTTTCAGGTCGAGAAACGTCACCCATTCCTTCTATCCAGAGATACTGCCTGTCCCACTGAGTTACTCCAACATTTTGTGTATCTTCAATGTAAACCAGCATCTGAAGTTCCTTCCGACAGGTTTATGATGGTGAAGTCTTGCACTGTGTTTTATAACTTCAACCAGATTTCATTCTATGATGCACACTTATAAAACATAAATAATTAAATTCACTGTCCCTTAAAACCATAAACAGTATTTCTTCTCAGGTAGTTGACACATTTGATGTTCATTTAGTCTTGTAGGGGTCACCTACTTACGATTTTTTTAAATTTTGCAGAAGCTGTTCGATATTGACAATAGACAATAGGTGCAGGAGTAGGCCAATTGGCCCTTCGAGCCAGCACCGCCATTCAATGTGATCATGGCTGATCATCCCCAATCAGTACCCAGTTCCTGTCTTCTCCCCATATCTCCTGACTCCGCTATTTTTAAGAGCCCTATTTAGCTCTCTCTTGAAAGCATCCAGAGAACCTGCCTCCACCGCCCCAGGCAGAGAATTCCACAGGTTCACCACTCTCTGTGAGAAAAAGTGTTTCCTCGTATCCGTTCTAAATGACTTACTCCTGCACCTATTGTCTATTGTCTATTGTCTATATTGAACTAATGTAACATTAGCCCACTTTCCCTCTTTTGTTTAGGAAAGAACTGCAGATACTGGTTTAAATCGAAGGTAGACACAAAATGTTGTAATAACTCAGCAGGATAGGCAGCATCTCTGGAGAGAAGGAATGGGTGACGTTTCGGGTCGAGACCCTTCTTCAGACTGATGTCAGGGGAGTGGGCGGGACAGAGATAGAATGTAGTGGGAGGCAGTAAGACTGGTGGGGAAACTGAAGGGGAGGGGATGGAGAGAGAGGGAAGGCAAGGGCTATTTGAAGTTAAAGAGGTCAATGTTCATACCGCTGGGGTGTTAGCTATCCAAGTGAAATATGAGGTGCTGTTTCTCCAATTTGCGCTTGGTCTCTGCGGAAAGCAGGAAGGGGTGAAGATGGGAAAGTGTGGCCAGTAGTGGGATCCCGTTGGAGGTGTTGAAAATGTTGGAGGACTATATGCTGTATGCGACGACTGATGGAGTGGAAAGCGAGGACAAGAGGGACTCTGTTACGAATGGGGGAGGGGGAGTAAGAGCAGAGCTGCGGGATATCGAGGAGACCCTATTGACAGCCTATAATGGAAGAGGGTCCCTAAAGAATGAGGACATTTCCAATGACCTGGTATGGAAAACCTCATCCTGGGCGCAGATGCGGCGTAGACGGAGGGATTGGGAGTAGGGGATAGAGTCCTTTCCCTTTTCTGTTGTTTTTTTCCAAAAATATATACTTTATTTAATTTCCTGTAGAAGTACTGGTTGCCAATTGACAAGAACAATTGAGATAAATGTGCATATTTCTTTTTTTGGTTAAGATACTTTTACTCTCCATTAGAGAATATTTGACATAATTTAAACGTCTTAAATGTTTTCTATCACTGCATTAGTTCTTAGTTTATCAGAGCACAAACGTTTAGTAGATTTGCTGCTTGATTTTATTCTGCTTCTAGTCCCATGTTGTTGTGCTTAATTGTCAGGTTGCCGTCATTCAACCCATGGCCATGTTTACACTTTATGCAAACATTTCTTTGTTGCGCCTAAATATGTAGAGGATTTGCTTCCTTTCTTTGTACCTTTCTCTGCCTCTCAGATTTACAGATCTATTCAAATTACCCATTTATCACATTTACAATTAATTGGGAGTATTTCAATCGGTGCCAGTTGTTACATGTTCTCTTTTCTCTCAACTGTTTTTGTCAATTGTCAACCAGATTATTTTGGAGCTCTTTCATAACCAAGGCACTAATAAAGCACCAATGATCCAGCATCAATGGGCGTGGAGTGGACATTATGTGTGAAATGTTGATGCATGGTCATCAAAACAGTTGCAATCACTCCAACTCACCAGTAGAGAATGGAAATGGAGAAACCAGGAAACAGTCACTGATAATGTATGAAATTCTTACAGGACTTAACAGCGCAGGTGAGGACACAAAGTGTTTGAGTAACTCGGATGGTCAGGCAGCATCCCTGGAGAACTTGGATAGGGGATATTTTGGGTCTGGACCCTTGTTCAGACGATTAGGAAAGATGGTGGAGAATGCTGTAAGAAGAGGGGCAGGACAAAGCATGGCAGATAATATGTGGATAGGGTGAGGGTGGTTGTTGATAGGCAGATGGCTGGACTAAGGCCAGAGATGAAAAAACAAAAGGTGTGATTCATCTGAATTTCCCTGAGGGGATCAATAAAGTATTTATTATTAAAAAAGGATTGAAGAGCTGCATATTGTGAAGCCAGAGGAAGGAATGTAGGTGGAAGGGGAAGGGGTGGGGAGAAATAGGCATGAGTCCAGGTGAAGCACAAGGTAGGAGGGGGGGGGGGTAGAGGTGGGGAGAAAGGAGTGGTGTGGGGGAGAAAGGGGAGGGGAAGAGAGGTTGTTAGAGGTTATCTAAAGTTTCTAGTAACACCAACCGCCCCCCATCCTATAATGCAGGGGTCATCTGCAGTTTTATTTTGCAACAGTAGAGAAAAATTGACTAGGACAAAGGAATGTTTCTGAGGTCAGATTGCTATAGGGATAAGTTATGGGGATCATCCAGTTAATGGAGTAGTCAGAGAGTGAGAATAAAAACTAACAAATGTAAAGGTTGCAAAATGGAGATTTGCAGGATATGCCCAACAGATCAACCCATACTGATGGAGAGAAAAATACATAAATCAATATCACAGATGGATGACGTACAGCAAAAGGATGTGAGAAGAAACTGGAGCAACCAGAGGAGACCCACAGAGTCACAAGGGAGAGCATGCAAACTTGACCCAGACATCGTGAGAAGCCAGGATTGAACCCAGGTCATTGGATCTGAGAGGCAACGGTTTTATTAACAGTGCCACTCCGCTATGTCACAAGAATGAAATATGATCATTCCTTTTTCTAAATACAAGTTAGTTTATTCTCTGAGCATGCCACAAACCTGCCATCTCAGTATTGAATCTGGTGACGCTTTGCAGTTTCAATGGTTCAATGGTCCTTTACTGTCACATGTACCCAGGTGTTACAGCTCAGTAACAATCTGTACATTAGGCACTATCATACTTAAGTCCAAGTATGTAAGAAAGTAGTGAGACCAGAGTTGTACACAATATTCCAGATATAGTCTTGCCAGTGCACTATATCATTGGAACAAGAGATTTCCATTGAAAATATAGGATCTTTTGAATCATTCTATGTTCACACAGGAGTGTCGAGCTTCCTGCTAGTTCTGGAGTTAATGTAACTCGTAGAGGCAGCACAGTGGCGCAGTGGTAGAGTTGCTGCCTCACAGCGACAGAGACCCAGATTCGATCCTGATTACAGGTGCTGTCTACAGCGTTTGCGTGTTCTCCCCGTGACCGCGTGGGTTTTCTCTGGGTGCTCTGGTTTCTTCCCACATTCCAAAGGTGTGCAGGCTTGTAGGTTAATTGTCTTTTGTAAAAATTGTCCCTGGTGTGAGGGATAGAACTAGTGTATAGGTGTTTGTTGGGCTGAAGTGCATGATTCCATGAGTCCGCACCGACCAACGATCACCCTGTACCCTAGGACTATCCTACACACTAGGGACAATTTACAATTTTACCGAAGCCAATTAACCTACAAACCTATACGCTTTTGGAGTGTGGGAGCAAACTGGAATACCCATTGAAAACCCATGTGGTCACAGGGAGAAATGCAAACTCTGTACAGACAGTACCTGTAGTTAGGATCGAACCCGGGTCTCTGGCGCTGAAAGGCAGTGACTTTACTGCGCGCCCCAGAGGGGGTTAGAAATTAGTCTTTATTATTTTGCTAATTACTTATCTGCATGGCGATTTATAAGACAAATATGATAGGAAGTAGCATTTCAGTATTGTCTCTAAAGTCTGCGTGTTCTACATCCAACTGGTGCAAAGGGATAGACACAAAGTGCTGGAGTAACTCAGTGGGTCAGGCAACATCTCTGGAGAAAAATAATGGGAGAGTTTTCAGGTTGGGGTCCTTCTTCAGACTTAAAGGGTTCTTCTGCAGTTGTACAGGGTCTTGGTGAGACCACACCTGGAGTATTGCGTACAGTTTTGGTCTCCAAATCTGAGGAAGGACATTATTGCCGTAGAGGGAGTGCAGAGAAGGTTCACCAGACTGATTCCTGGGATGTCAGGACTGTCTTATGAAGAAAGACTGGATAGACTTGGTTTATACTCTCTAGAATTTAGGAGATTGAGAGGGGATCTTATAGAAACTTACAAAATTCTTAAGGGGTTGGACAGGCTAGATGCAGGAAGATTGCTCCCGATGTTGGGGAAGTCCAGGACAAGGGGTCACAGCTTAAGGATAAGGGGGAAATCCTTTAAAACCGAGATGAGAAGAACTTTTTTCACACAGAGAGTGGTGAATCTCTGGAACTCCCTGCCACAGATGGTAGTCGAGGCCAGTTCATTGGCTATATTTAAGAGGGAGTTAGATGTGGCCCTTGTGGCTAAGGGGATCAGAGGGTATGGAGAGAAGACAGGTACGGGATACTGAGTTGGATGATCAGCCATGATCATATTGAATGATCAGGCTCGAAGGGCCGAATGGCCTACTCCTGCACCTAATTTCTATGTTTCTATGTTTCACAGTTCTTCCGACTGCAAAGAGATATCTGGTTAGAGTGGGCACAGGATAATCTCTGACAGTGCAGTATCATCTTTGTTTGCACTTCAATGACATCTTCAATTTGCTGGAGTAGGCTCGAGGATCTGTATATTTAGTTTGGAGGTACAGCACGGTCCACCGAGTCCACGCTGACCATCGATCTCTCGTTCACAGTAGTTCCATACTATCCAACTTTCTCATCCACCCCCTACACTTTAGGGGCAATTTTACAGAGGCCAATTTACGAACCCACAAGTCTTTGGTATGTGGGCGGAAACCGGATCACCCAGAGGAAACCCACATGATCACAGGGGGAACATGCAACCATAACACAGACAGCACCCGAGGTAAGAATCAAACCCGGGTCTCTGGTACTGTGAGGCAGCAGCTGTACCAACCATACCACTGTACCTCTGATTATCTATTCATATCACTGGAGTAGATTTAGATCTGAAATCTTCTGACCCAGAGCTGAGAAATCTAACTCTCAGCCTTGTCCTACATCATGGTTGAGTCTGGGACAAAGTGATATTGTTATAGAAGAACTTGTCTCAATGTGTTTCCTGGCATTAAGAATAAGATTGGATTCATCTGCCACCTAACGGTGCTCTACTGCTACTGCATGTAGTGCAAGGCTTTAATTTTATGGTGGCCTCGGAATAATCAGTAAGAGTCAAGAGTGGTTTTATTGTCATATGTCCCAAAACAGAACAATTAAATTCTTACTTTTGAAGCAGGACACAGATATGTAAACATATTACTCTGTAAAACCTAAAATAAACAAGAAAAAAAGTTCAGTGTATATAAAAAGGAGAAACAGACAAATAGACTAGTAATGCAAAGTCAAAAGTAATGTCCCTAAATCTATATAGTTCGGAGCTTATTTGGAAGTTGTAGTGTTTAATAGCCTAATGTTGTAGGGAAGAAGCCTGAACCTGGACATTACAGTTTTCAGCCTCCTGTAGCTTCATCCCGATTGAGAGGTATTGATGATAGTATATGGACACACTGATTGGTTCTGTATTTATGCCTACTATATTCTGTTGTGCTGAAGCAAAGCAAGAATTTCATTGTCCTATCTAGGACACATGACAATAAACTATCTTGAATCTTGAATGATGCAGGCTGTCTTTCTGAGGCAGTGACTCCTGTAGATCCCTTCGATGGTGGGGATGTCAGTTCCCGTCCTGGGCCTTTGAGTCGCCGAACCAGACTGTGATGCAACCAGTCAATATTTTCTCTAGTGTACATAAAAGATTCAGTTGTATGGATTATCCCCTGTCCATCATGGGTAAGGCCAGTGTCTTATTTTAGTACATTCATGGGTATCTCATCAATTAATAAGGGGAAACAAGTACACTGTGGTATAAGGGGGCGGTGTTCATTTTTGAAAATGTTGTGAAGATGTCAGCTGGTAATAATTTAAGTCTTGCAGTGATAGCTGTGAAAGTCCCAATATTAGACTTAATTGCCAGCATTTAAAAATCTCAAATGTGAATAGTGAAATGGTAAATGGTGTCTTGTATTACAAAGAAGGCAGTACAACTAAACAACAAGACCACTTCAATATTAAAGATATGATAGCTGTTTGCTGTGCAGCCAAAGATGCTTGTGTTATAGCCTTTAAAGCAGCTCATCAAACATCCGAATACACCTTGACATGGTGTGTATAGAAAGAAACTGCTGATGCTGGTTCATAATGATGATAGACACAAAGTGCTGGAGTTACTCAGTGGGTCAGGTAGTATCTCTGGAGAAAATGGATGCGTGATGTTTCAAGTGGGGTCTCAAGAAGGATTCCGACCCGAATTGTCACCCATCCTTATTCTCCTGCGATGCTGCCTGATCCGCTGAGTTACTCCAGCACTTTGTGTCTATCTTCTGCATGTGGTATGTGTTTGAAAAGAAAACACAGAAAGGGTACTGAGACTTAGGAGTGTGCTACAGCTTCTCGAAAAGAGATGTGGCAATCCTGGTAGATGCAATTGAAGAGAAATGGGATTGGCCCTTTAAACGACAATTTCCCCACAAGCTTCATAAACCATCGGTTCATGACCTTGTTAGATGAAGCTTATGTGGGAGGTGGGTGCAATGGTTATCACATGTAAAAAGAAGAGACTAGATGCTAAAATCCTGAGCAAAAACAAAGTGCTGGAGGAACTTAGCGGGTCAAGAAGCATCGGTGGAGGGAAATGGTCGTTCGACTGTTCGGGTCGGGACCTTCAGACTCACGTTAAAAGAAACGATGCAGAGGCGACTTATACTCAACAACAATAAGATTACACGGCAAACACTACGGTTGAACAAGTCATTAGTGAGACTGATGAAGCTGAATTTTAGTTAAAATATAAGAAGATATTAAATTGGCTTCTGGGCTAGCTTACAGCTTATATTTAGTCTCAAATTAGGCTTGCCTCAGGTTTCGGGTGTGTGGGATAATAAATCCTATAACATTGTCTCCCAAGTGAGGAAGTGACAGAGAAAGAAACAGCTAGTCACATCTTTGAAGTAAGATGCCATAAACCAAATGGCCAATGTTATCTTGTACTATGTAAACAAAAGGCCTTTGATGTGATGCATTCTGTGGAAACCTTTTCCTGTACCTCTGACCATGACTAATGTCTGAAATGTGCTAAGGGGACAAAAAAACCCTATTTAAGGCAATGTAATTCTGTTGTTCAGAGAGGTGAACGGAGGACGGTCAAGTGTCTGTAATGGTCACTTGACTGGAGTTCTCCCTCCCTCCATCGGCCGATAATAAGTAAAGTTGTGAACTGGTCTACCAAACAGTTTGTGTGGTGTCTGTTTATTAAGAAGCGAACCTGGTTTAGTAGTTATAAAAGTAGCTTTTTCATTGGCGTAGTTATGCAGGCCTCGCTGGGACCACATCAACGGCTGACTGTGCAAGAGGTTGCAGAGGTTGCCGGGATTGGAAGGGAGATAACTGAGCTCTATCGGCCCCCTTGTAAGTCCGACTCCCTAGACACTCCCGGGAACGTCTGTTATCCTTCATCAGACATTGAATTGGTTCCCTGCCGAGGTTCTTAGAAACAGACAAAGGTAAGACCAGTTGGGCTTTATATGTTTTTTTTAAGATGGGATTGTGTATGTATTTTTAAGACAGAATTGTGTATGTATTTTTAAGAAGGGCCTGTGTATATTTTTAAGAAGGACTTGAGCAGTTTCTCTTTCTCTCTCTCTCTGTCTATCTCTTTGTTTTCTCTTTTTCTCTCTCTCTACAAAGGGCTCATCAGCCTCGTTGAGATATCCGTGATTTGTCAGGTTGAGATTACGGGGGTTGAGGTTTGCGTCTGGCTTATTGAGACATCCGAAGAGTTGTCGGATTGAGAAATAAGTGGCGTTGTATATTAAAGAGTTAAGAAGTCTGCCAGGTTGAGAAACGGGGGTCCCGGATAGCGGGTCTGCTTCGTTGAGACACCTGGGGCTTAATTTTAAGGGATAAGACGTCTGCCAGGTTGAGAAACGGGGGTCTCGGTTAGCGAGTCGGCTTCGTTGAGACACTTGGGTCGTATATTAAAGAGTTAAAAAGTCAGCCAAATTGAGAAACTGGGGTCTCGAGTAGCGAGTCGGCCTGGTTGATATATTTGGAACGATTCGGAATTAAGAAGTCTGTTTTCTCTTTCTCTTTCTTTCTATCTATCTATGGGGAATGCTCTGGATAACAGTCCAACATATGTGTTATTTGAATCCTAAGTATAATAAGAAATTTAGAATGTTAAGTTACAAGTTGACCAAACGGTTAGGGGATGAAGCCTGGCCAGTAGGGGGAACATGGAATGTAGAGATGTTGATATGGGAAAGGAAGGCAGGAAAGAAATGGAAGAAAGGAATTAAAACATGGGACGCAGACGCAGTGAAGAAGCATGAGGAGAGTATAGAGTTTGAAGTTGGATGGATACTGTATGTAACAAGGGATAGAGTTAAGAAACAAGGATAGCACTCGGAAAGGATGGAACGTATTGCAACTAGAATGCCAGTGCGCAGAGGAACAAGAGGAAATAATTAAAAGACAGACAGGAGGTGAGAAACAGGTGATGGTTAGTAAAAAATAAACCCAGTACTGGTAAATCCTCTGGTGGAGACTTCATGTCTGGCACGACGACCCTATTTGGTAATGAAGATGAGGAGTTAGATAATCTTGGGAGATGTCCACCTCCCTATGCCCTACCAGTAGCAATGGCATCTTTACCTGTGACAGTTCCGTCAGTAACATCCCTATACCTTGAAGTTCTGACCTTACAAAGCTCCCCAGGATTGGGAGCAGGGGAATGCCTTTCTGTGCGTAATTTGTTTAAGGCATTGGTGCTACCAGAACAGCTGGTCATTATTAAATGTACTGCACACACTGGTGCTGGGGACCCTATAGCAAAGGACAATGAGTTGCTGATAGTGTATCCAAACAGGGCAGCCTGTACATCCAAATGCGTAGTGACAGCACGTAAACAGATGCTAGCAAATAGAACGGTCCTGCCAAACATGAAGGAGGTATGTACATTACAGAGGGACGCCTCTCATATATAATGATAACTATGGAAACAGGAGGGCTGTGCCATTGATTCAGCACACCCCGCTTGGACAAGTTGGGGTATTCGATACATTTTAACCCGTCTTACCCATGCTGGTAAGGAGGGAATGATAGGATAACAAAGGAAACGTGGTGGCAGGCCTCTGAATGTAAAATTTGCCAACAAAGTAATCCAGGCAAACCATTTTAAGATACCCTCAGCGGTGACGCCAATGCCATCACGACCGTTTGAATGCATACAGATTGATTTTATTGAAATACCAAGGGCCCAGTGTTATAAATATTGCTTAGTGATTTTAGATTTATTTAGCAGGTGGAGTGAAGCTCTACCAACCACTAATAATACTGCTGAAACTATGGTAACATTGTTGTTAAGAGAAGTTATTCCCAGGTTTGGCCTACCTAATGTCATAAGCTCAGACAATGGTCCTCATTTTAACCACTATTAATAAGGAAATATGTGCACATTGTAATATTCAACAGCAATTCACTGTGTACACCACCCACAGGCATCTGGGATGGTGGAAAGAGTCAATGGGGATTGCAAAACAAAATTACCCCGGAGGTAAATCCTTTTTCTGACAGGCAACTATGTTATAAAAAAATTGGGGATGAAGGGAAATTTGATGGAGAAATGAGGAAAGAGCTAGGGAGACTGAAAAGTCAAGGGGAGTCTGACTAATCATGATCTGGATCAATGTCCAATTAGGGTTAGGTAACCAGGATTTTGGTAAACAGAAGTCTTGTCAGAAAAAGGGAAAGTAAATTACAAAGAGATGTCTTTGAAGATGGAATATTATATACTGCTGGTAAAACAATGTTTTTGTATATATACTGCTGGTAAAACAATGTTTTTGTATATGTACTGCTTGTAAAACAATGTTTTTTATGTGGAATGTGTGAAATTCGAAGCAATGAGCAAAGTTGTGTGTCGCTTTAAGAAGTTTGTCCTTTAAAATGCAAATGGGACAGACAGTTTATGGTGTGCTCCGTTAAGAAACAGGCATGAATGGGGGGCGGAGCTATACTCGAATGATAAAATGTGTTGGTTGATTATAAATCTTTTGAACCAAGTTTAAAAAAGACTCATCCCGATTAAAGTGTTAAATGAGATTGGAAATGTCAAAATTACAGAGAAAAAGAAAATGTATTATTGATTACTGATTCTGAGTGAGTTCTTTTGGGAAAGATTGTTTTGATATGATAACAGAGGTTGTCTTTTAAAATGCAAATGAAGCAAGATTACTGTTTTCAAGCAAACAAAAAGATTTTGAAGCATGGGCTGTTTGAGGGAAATTATGGTAGATGAAAAATTGTATTATGACTTACAAAAGGGGGTTTGAGGGACTCACAATGAGGGATAAAAGATGAAAAGATAAAGTAGATTGGGGAAGAGAACATATTTGGAGAATTGAATATACAGGTGGAGAGAGCCTCTTCGGATATAATTGGATTAAAGAATAAGTTCACAGGGAAGTGTTAAGAAGGAACTGGAGATTCTGGAGGATCAAAGGAAGACAAAAGTGCTGGAGAAACTCAGCTGGGAACAAGATTTACAACTTTTTATTGATACAGGAAAAGCTGCTGTGTCCACCCCCTGGAGAATGGGGGGAAGCCACTTACAGGCCCTGGGCAATTAACTAATTATGTATGGACGGCAATTAACCCATGTCTTGCCAGATCTACATTCCCAGGTTGGAGGAGTTTTTGCTGGAAACCAGTGACCAAGGCCATAAAAGCTATACGATGATGGTGCTGGGACAAGAAGTAATTGAGACTGTATTGAAAAGAACAACCAAGTGTTGCTAACAACATGAACTGCTGTAAAGATTGAAGATCATCGTCGCTGGATACATTTGATTGACTGTGAACAGTTTGTGGAAACAAGGACGATGGGCTTTTGATGCTTCCTTTATTCTGGGGTGGCCCAGCCCACATGGACTGAACTTTCTTCAGACTGGCAAGCTTGTGGACTAACCCACATTTAAAGGATGGTACACACCTCCTTTTAAACAAGATTGAAGTCAAACATGACAAGCACAGCAAAGATAACCTGACTACAGACAGTAAGAGGTCTGCAAAGGCCAGTTAAATCTACCTGTTTTTGCCACAACCAAGGCACTGGTGTATTTTTAGGAAACAGTATATTTGTGACAGGCATTGTTATATTGCAAATGCAGTGCCACACAAGAGAAGCATGAACCAGTTACACCAGCACACGGGGAATTCCAAGCGAAGCCGAATAAAGGCTGAGCAATTTTTATGATCCTTTTCCTGTCCTATGGTAGTATATTAGTGTCACGTCCGGGGGAGGTTGGTGGCCATTTAAAATGTTTGGAGGGACTTGTGGAACGATTGTCCACTATGAAATAATTGTGTTACTAGTGTACTATTAATTTGTCTGATGAGATGCTTATGGTCTTTCGTATGTACTCAGCAAGGACTGTAGTTGTTATCAAAAATTTGATAAAAGGATGGTTCAAGTTCAAGTTCAAGTTCAAGTGAGTTTATTGTCATGTGTCCCTGTATAGGACAATGAAATTCTTGCTTTGCTTAAGCACACAGAAAATAGTAGGCATTTACTACAAAACAGATAAATGTGTCCATATACCATGATATAAATATATACACACATGAATAAATAAACTGGTAGTGCAAATAACAGAAAGTGGTTGCTAATAATCAGAGTTTTGTCCGAGCCAGGTTTAATAGCCTGATGGCTGAGGGGAAGTAGCTATTCCTGAACCTGGTTGTTGCAGTCTTCCGGCTCCTGTACCTTCTACCTGAAGGTAGCAGGGAGATGAGTGTGTGGCCAGGATGGTGTGGGTCTTTGATGATACTGCCAGCCTTTTTGAGGCAGCGACTGTGATAAATCCCCTCGATGGAAGGAAGGTCAGAGCCAATGATGGACTGGGCAGTGTTTACTACTTTTTGTAGTCTTTTCCTCTCCAGGGCGCTCAAATTGCCGAACCAAGCCACGATGCAACCGGTCAGCGTGCTCTCGACTGTACACCTGTAGAGGTTAGAGAGAGTCTTCCTTGACAATCCGACTCTCCGTAATCTTCTCAGGAAGTAGAGGCGCTGATGAGCTTTTTTGATAATTGCGTTCGTGTTCTCGGACCAGGAAAGATCTTCAGAGATGTGCACCCCCAGGAATTTGAAGTTAGAATGATGAAGCTGAATTTTAGTTAAAATATAAGAAGATATTAAATTGGCTTCTGGGCTAGCTTACAGCTTATATTTAGTCTCAAATTAGGCTTGCCTCAGGTTTCGGGTGTGTGGGATAATAAATCCTATAACATTGTCTCCCAAGTGAGGAAGTGACAGAGAAAGAAACAGCTAGTCACATCTTTGAAGTAAGATGCCATAAACCAAATGGCCAATGTTATCTTGTACTATGTAAACAAAAGGCCTTTGATGTGATGCATTCTGTGGAAACCTTTTCCTGTACCTCTGACCATGACTAATGTCTGAAATGTGCTAAGGGGACAAAAAAACCCTATTTAAGGCAATGTAATTCTGTTGTTCAGAGAGGTGAACGGAGGACGGTCAAGTGTCTGTAATGGTCACTTGACTGGAGTTCTCCCTCCCTCCATCGGCCGATAATAAGTAAAGTTGTGAACTGGTCTACCAAACAGTTTGTGTGGTGTCTGTTTATTAAGAAGCGAACCTGGTTTAGTAGTTATAAAAGTAGCTTTTTCAAGACCTCCCTTGGATACTGTGCAGTTCTGGTTGTCCAGCTACAGGAGGGATGTCATTAAGTTGGCAAGGGTGCAGAAGAGATTCCACTCAGAGAATAGTCCATATCTCGATTGAGCTGCCAGAAGACGCTACCGAAGTGGATGTAAATTGGATTTTAAAAACATTTTGGACTGATATATGGATAGGAAGGATTCGGAGAGATACAGGCCAAATACAGGCAAATGGGGGTAACCCAATATGCCAACTTGATTTGCATGGACAAGGTGGGCTGAACTCTGAAGGACCAGTTTGTGTGCTGTACACCTTTATGCTTCTGTGAAACATGATTCGTCCAGTATTGATGGACAGTCACTGAAAACCAGCCGGTGGAACAACCGGTTCTTTCATTTGTTTTTGAAAACACTGGAATACAGAAAACGGCATCATTAGACCCATAAACATTATCAGTGTGAGTGCTACACAATGTGCAAATCATTGGATCCACTCTCCAGAGCGGTGTTATTCTTGTTAAAAAGAGTCAGAGTTACCATTTTGTCGTTCAGTGATTCTTATTGCAGCTCCTTGCACTCAGTAGAACTGTGTGATGGAATCCAGTATCTTAAGAGTCATGCAGCACGGAAACAGGCCCTTCGGTCCAACTTTCCCACAGCGACCAACATCTACACTAGTCCCACCTGCCCGTATTTGGCCCATACCCCTCTAAAACTTTCCTACTCGTATACCTGTCCGTGTGTCTTTTAAATACTGTTATAGTACCTGCCTTAACTACCTCCTCTGGCAGCTCATTTGCCGACCACCCTCTGAGTGAAAAAGTTGTCCCTCAGTTAAATCTTGCCCCTCTCACCTTAAACCTACATTCTCAGGTTCATAATTTCTCTTCTTGGTCTGTGCATTCACTCTATCCATCCCCCTCTTGCCTAAGATGTTTCATTCATTAAGCTACAGTATATCATGTAATAAGTAAGAAGGACACCAGATGGTGGTGTGTTCTCCAAGAATTAGTCATTGCCGCATAGCACATAAAAAGCACTGTGATTGTCTAAGTCCTCACCTGTTTTTTCTCTCTATCCTGCACTTCTGTTCTCATCCCGCCTCCCATACAGAACAAGGGTAGTGTTCTTACCTTGTACCCCAGCAGTCTCCGCATCCGGTACATCAATCTTCAACATTTCCACCCCATTCCTCCTCCATCCAGGGATCTAAGCATTTTTCTTCCAAGCGAGGCACAGATTCACCTGCACCTCCCCCAATTCAATGATTGAATGATACTTTATTGTCACATGTATCTAGGTACAGTGATATTATTTGCATTTGCATTCAACACACAAAGTACACATTGAATCACCACATTTCTGGCACCGACAAAGTTACAAAAGTAGTCATAAGAGTCATGTCTGTCCCTCTTTGTTCTCGCCCCCACCAGCCCTTCATCGAACCTGAGAAATGGAGAAATGTTCAGGTGGTAACAAAGATGGGAGTGAGCGAATGGGTAGGACAAAGAGATTTTTTTCTGATGGGGTGAAAACAGGGCTGGATTTAGATGAAGAGAGGCCCTAAGCTATTTCACTTGTGAGGTCCCCCCCTCCCAATCCCCCACCCCCACGACTAGAGGACCGTGACTACCCGACAGTGACAATGTGACACCTTTAGATCCTACTGTATGTTGTCATTAAACAGTTGGTTTTAAAATACTTATTGGATTCACCGCAGAGCGGGCAACGCCTTACCTGGATCGCCGTTTGAAGCTCTGGAGTGTTGGGCCTGCTGCTTCAACATCATGGAGCTGTGGTTTGCGGAGCTCCCAGCCTCGGGCCACGCTGATTTCAACATCCCTTTGCCGAGGGCCGCCAGCATGAATCTCCGCTCAGCTCGGCCTGTGGACTTCAGGAGCCGCAATCCGGTAGGAAGTGGCCGATTCGGAAGTCCAAACCGCTGAGAATGTTCTCCCGTTCCGACGTCGGATGGTGACCCCAAATTTAATTGTACCAATTGGTGCATGTGACAGTAAGTGTCTCTTGAATTGAATAACAGTTTGGTTGACCTTGTGGAAATAACCTAGCAGACGGGTCCAAAAATGCAGCATAAACGCAAATTCCAGTTCTTCCATTTTCTGCAAAGGATTGTTAGCTTGAAGCCTGGTATCACCCTTCACATTAACATCAGAGTACAAATGACTGAGGGCATCAGTGCTAGCGCTGTAACTTTCCAAAATAGCTTTTGTGGGTTTTGCATGTGCCTCCAGTTGTGAACTATTTCTTAAAGAATTGTTCCTTATTGACAAAACCAGAATCAAATCTGAATAAAATTTGCTTGAAAAAGGCTAACTTATAACTAACCAAACAGGTTCACTTCTTAATAAACAGACAACTCACAAAGCAGTTTGGTAGACCAATTCAAAACTTTACTAATTATCGGCTGATGGAAGTGGCAAGGAAAACAAACCCCAGCCAAGTGAGCAACACAAACACTTGGCTGTCCTCTCTCTCCACTTCCCTGAACACAGAATTACAGGGTATTATATACTGTTGAGGCGGTTGATGTCCCGCCGGCAGTTTAAAATAAAATGGTCTCAAGCCGGAAGATGGCCATGAGGGGGGGTCCAAGAGGAGGGGGTCCGTTGGAGACTGGAAAAGGCATCATCAATGGGGGCGAGGACTCCTTCCCATGGAAGAACGGTGTGAGGCGGAGGCGACGGAAGAAGAGCTCCAAATCGAGGCGGGCGCGGATCTCATTGAGGTGGGGACGGAGGGGGACAAAGGTGAGGCCTCTGCTGCGGACAGACTGTTCGGTATCTGAGAGGGGGATGTCAGGGGGGATGGTGAACACACGGCAGGGATGGGGGTTGGGGCCGGAGGAAGGCAGGTGAGTGGACTGAGGCCGAGGCGATGTCTGGTGGGGGGGTGATGGGTGGTCAGGGGGTTGGGGGGTATGAGGACCGTTGTGTGGGTGGGGAAGAGCTGGGGTTACATGGTTTGTGAGGATTGGGGAAGACCCAGTGGAACAGCCACTGAGGTTACCAGGGTTGGGGGGGGCTATCACTGGGACCCAGCGCAGTAAAACTCAGGGGAGTTGGAGTCTGCAGCGTGGAAACAGCGCCACTGATGGTAAACTTTGTAACAATGCCACTATGTCAAAAGTTTTATACACCTTGGTGAAGCAGGCCGAGGCCCCCCTAGATCTTGAGGCCCTAAGCTTAAGCTCTGCTCTGCTCTGCTCCGGCCCTGCTTTTATAGTTTATCTCCCAGTTTCCTCCTGGGGTCTGCCTCAGCTCCATGCCTTGCTTGGTTCATCTCAATAAACACAGACTTTGATTACCCTGTTCTGATTGATTGTCAAGCAGACCCATGCCAATGTTGGCCCATCTACAGTGGAGAGAATGTCATTAATGTCTTTGTCAGCTCCAGATTTCAATAGTGTTTGGTGGTTTTCCATTTTCCTCTTTCTTTGGAATGTGGGAGATGACTTCCAAAGAGTAGCAAGATCTCGGCGAAAACCCATGCGGTCACGGGGGGAACGTACATACGCCATACAGACAGCACCCGTAGTCATGATCGAACCCGGGTCATCCTGGTACACAAAACAGTGCTTTGTTCCTGCAGCAGTTATCTTTAAAATCATGCCCCTGAACAACTCATGAAGAAGTTTTATTTCCGTGTTAAAGAAGTTATCTAAGTAGATGATTATACTCAAAAGCAACTCAACAGGTCAGGCAGCATCTCTGGAGAACATGGATAGGTGACGTTTTGGGTCAAGACCCTTCTTCAGATATTATAATATTGTTCATACTATTATACAATTTTCAGGATTATACTATTGTTTTCTGGCCAATGCCATTGATTAGGGAGATATGATAAGGTTATTAAACTGAGGGTAACAAAGAATTATAGATAATAATATTAGAAACATAGAAATTAGGTGCAGGAGTAGGCCATTCGGCCCTTCGAGCCTGCACCGCCATTCAATATGATCATGGCTGATCATCCAACTCAGTATCCCGTACCTGCCTTCTCTCCATACCCTCTGATCCCCTTAGCCACAAGGGCCACATCTAACTCCCTCTTAAATATAGCCAATGAACTGGCCTCGACTACCCTCTGTGGCAGAGAGTTCCAGAGATTCACCACTCTCTGTGTGAAAAAAGTTCTTCTCATCTCGGTTTTAAAGGATTTCCCCCTTATCCTTAAGCTGTGACCCCTTGTCCTGGACTTCCCCAACATCGGGAGCAATCTTCCTGCATCTAGCCTGTCCAACCCCTTAAGAATTTTGTAAGTTTCTATAAGATCCCCTCTCAATCTCCTAAATTCTAGAGAGTATAAACCAAGTCTATCCAGTCTTTCTTCATAAGACAGTCCTGACATCCCAGGAATCAGTCTGGTGCACCTTCTCTGCACTCCCTCTATGGCAATAATGTCCTTCCTCAGATTTGGAGACCAAAACTGTACGCAATACTCCAGGTGTGGTCTCACCAAGACCCTGTACAACTGCAGTAGAACCTCCCTGCTCCTATACTCAAATCCTTTTGCTATGAAAGCTAACATACCATTCGCTTTCTTCACTGCCTGCTGCACCTGCATGCCTACTTTCAATTAATGGTGTACCATGACACCCAGGTCTCGCTGCATCTCCCCTTTTCCTAGTCGGCCACCATTTAGATAATAGTCTGCTTTCCTGTTTTTGCCACCAAAATGGATAACCTCACATTTATCCACATTATACTGCATCAGCCAAACATTTGCCCACTCACCCAGCCTATCCAAGTCACCTTGCAGTCTCCTAGCATCCTCCTCACAGCTAACCCTGCCCCCCAGCTTAGTGTCATCCGCAAACTTGGAGATATTGCCTTCAATTCCCTCATCCAGATCATTAATATATATTGTAAATAGCTGGGGTCCCAGCACTGAGCCTTGCGGTACCCCACTAGTCACTGCCTGCCATTCTGAAAAGGACCCGTTTACTCCTACTCTTTGCTTCCTGTTTGCCAGCCAGTTCTCTATCCACATCAATACTGAACCCCCAATGCCGTGTGCTTTAAGTTTGTATACTAATCTCTTATGTGGGACCTTGTCGAAAGCCTTCTGGAAGTCCAGATACACCACATCCACTGTAACTGTAACATCGACATGACTAACAAACAACTGAAATTGGTCTTTGTTTACAAACTTAATAAATATAAAGGGCACAGTGATGGTCACCTTATTCGATTACTAGGTGGGAGCCTCTTTGGGATTTCCTGAGGCCATGAAAAGTGTCACAGGAACGAAAGTCACCCTGCCTTTTAATTACTCTTTAACGCTTGCAATTTGATCGCACACGGGTTTCTTTTCATTCATTCCCGGAAAACATCCCCGGCACAAACCTTTTCTCCGGCTTCCTCCCGCTGTGTGGCTGACTTCATCAGCCATGTGTCCTCTCCACGGGCCTTCTGGCCGTTCCACCTCAATAGCTTACTGCTTGAGAATCTTGCTTCAACGGGACCCATGGTCTGTTCGCTGGCTGGCTGGCTGACTTGGTACATTGCAGAAATGAGAAGTAAACGGCAAACTTAGACATACATGTGGGAACTCGTTGAAACTCGTGAACATAAACTTGGAAATGCGTAGAAAACCATGAGTTTGATTTTTTCTTTTACTCGGGATAACTCGTGGGTGGACTCGCATCGTGGGACAGGGCTATAATACGACTCTTTTAAACACTCGCCTGCTCTGCTCTCTTCCGCCTCCGGGGGGACACGTCTCACCTCAGAGAACTTTGTCTCTTAACGTAGGATGTTGCCCAAGGCCTTACATAAGTCGATGAACTGTACATCTATATATTTTGCTAGTTTTTATTTGAAAGGACCATTTCATTCATGCAGAATGCAACAAAAATCCTTCTAATCTTTAATGTCTTTAAGGTCAAAAATCATTCCAGTGTTTGAAGAAACTTATGAATTAATAATTGATGGGAGAAGGGCGGTACGGGAGAAAAATAACTCCTCCCACATCATAGCCACGGAACACATCGCCACAGTGTCTGGCTAGAGGCTGGAGAAGTCAGTGTTTTCCAGACCATGGCTTACGCGCTGATTGTCCTATGTTGCTTGGCCACTCTTCTGGTCGCCCTCCTTTACCTGCTGGGTGCTTTCAGAAGAAGGAGAGCCAACGAGCCGCCTCTGGACTCGGGTTACCTGCCATGGTTGGGCCACGTTCTGTCCTTTCGCAAGAACACAGCACAGTTCCTGCAAGGGATGCAGAAGAAACACGGGGATATATTCACGGTCCAGATAGCAGGCTACTACTTCACTTTCGTGATGGACCCGTTGTCCTACGGAGCCGTGGTGAAGGAGTCAAAGTCGAAACTTGACTTCGAGAAGTTCGCGGTGGAGTTGGTCGCCAGGGTCTTCGGATATCACGCCATGGAGTGTGACCACAAGATGCTGGAGGCAGTGAGTAACACATACCTCAAGGGCGACGGGCTGGTTGACTTGACCGAAGCCATGATGTTGAACCTGCAGAAACTGATGCTTTACCAGACCACGGGCGGTGCCGGGGAATGGAAGCAAGACGGGCTGTTCCATTACTCCTACAACATCGTGTTCAGGGCGGGCTACCTCGCTCTGTTCGGGGTAGAGCCGCCCAAGGGCGACCAGGAGCATGCCAAGAAGGTGGACCGTGAACAAACGGATTACATCTTCAGCAACTTCAGAAAATACGACCGACTGTTCCCGAGATTGGCTTACGCCGTGCTCCCTCCCAAGGACAAACTGGAAGCCGAGAGACTCAAGAGGTTGTTCTGGGATCTGTTTTCGGTGGAGGGGATGAGAGACCGGGAGCAGATCAGCGGCTGGGTCTCGGAACGCCAACGCCAGTTGTCTGAACAAGGTGTGCATCGAGACATGCAGAGTCGTTACATGTTCCTGTTGCTGTGGGCATCTCAGGGCAACACCGGCCCATCGGCTTTCTGGCTCCTCTTGAGCCTCTGCCGCTGCCCCGAGGCATTGAGGGCGGTGCGGGCTGAGGTGGACGATTTGCTAGCGGAGACCGGCCAGCGAGCGGTGGCGGGAGGGCCGCCCGTCAGCTTGACCCGAGACATGCTGCTGAAGACCCCGGTGTTGGACAGCGCGGTGGAGGAGAGCCTGCGGCTCTACGCCGCTCCTATGTTGATCCGGGCCGTGTCTCAGGACATGGAGCTGGCGATGGCAGACGGCCGGCGCTACTCGCTGCGAAAGGGAGACCGCCTCGCTCTCTTCCCTCACCTGTCGGCGCAGATGGACCCGGAGATCCACCCGCGGCCGGACTCCTTCCAGTTCGACCGCTTCCTCAACACGGACGGGACGAGGAAGACCGACTTCTACAAGCGCGGCCAGAAGGTGAGGTATTACAACATGCCGTGGGGAGCCGGCGTCAGCATGTGTCCCGGCCGCTTCTTCGCCACCAACGAGCTGAAGCAGTTCATCTTCCTCATGTTGTGCTACTTCGACTTAGAGCTTCTTAACCCCGAGCAGGAGTTCCCTCCCATCGACATCAGCCGCTGGGGTTTTGGTACCACACAGCCACAGTACGACGTTCAGTTCAGATACCGCCCAAGGGTTTAGCTAATTAATTGCTGAAACTTCTCCACAACACACACACACACACCCGTTACATTCACCCAAGTCAACGCTTAAATCCTTTAGCAACTTAATCACACATACATTAATTCGAGAGAATGATAGATTTCGGGATATAGATTATTAGGGCGGGAACATGGAGCCGAAGCTGTATGTAATATAAGCATGTAAATGCTGGTTTACGAAAACAATTGTCATACACATCAACCTCCAAAATCAGGAACCTAAAGTACTAGAAGGAAGGTCCATTGTACAAAGGTTTGATGTTTACTGGAAATCGTTACAATCCGATGCAGTTATACTGAAGTAGACAAAAAAAATACTGGAGAAACTCAGCAGGTGAGGCAGCATCTATGGAGAAAAGTAGTAGACGACGTTTCGGGTCGAGACCCTTCTTAAGACATCGACCCGAAACGTCGCCTACTTTTCTCCATAGATGCTGCCTCACCCGCTGAGTTTTTCCAGCATTTTTTGTCTACTTTCGATTTTTCCAGCATCTGCAGTTCCTTCTTAAACAGTTATACTGAAGTCACGTTATGAAGTAGCAAACATAGACACCATGGAATACTGCAGATACTGGTTTACAAAAAAAGATACAGGGGCAATAGACAAGGATGTGCTCCATCACCAATGTTATTTGCCCTTGCCATAGAACCCCTAGCTGAAAGTAGTAGGGAAAAGTACATCCGGGCATTCACGGTTATAACACTAAACATACCAATAATAAGATTTCGTTATATGCAGACGATGTACTTTTATATATTACCAACTCTCAAGTCAGTATCCCAAATATATTAAACTTCATAGAACAATTTGGTTCCTTCTCAGGGTATAGAATAAATTGGAATAAAAGTGAAATTATGCCAATAAAAGCTCAAGACCTCTCACATCTCCTATAATTTCCCTTTAGAATTGCCACTGAAAAATTTAAATACCTTGGAGTTTACGCGACTAGAAAATATACTTCTCTATTCCAAGCAAATTTTCCACCATTAATTACTAAATTAAATGCCCTTATTCAATTTTGGAAAACACTTCTGATTTCCCTTATAGGTAGAGTAAATGCTATAAAGATGACTTTCCTTCCACAACTCCTTTACCTATTTCAATCAATACCGATTTATCTCCCTAAAAGCTTTTGTAAAAAACTTGACTCTGTGATTACAAACTTTATCTGGGATTATAAATCTCATAGAATTCATAAACGACATTTATGTAAACCTAAAGAAAACGGTGGACTGGCTCTCCCCAATTTTCTTTTCTATTACTGGGCAACTAATATTAAAAATTTAATCTACTGGATGGATGATACATGTCAACAAGTAAACTGGTTAAAAGTGGAGAGGGAAGATTGTTCGCCTTTCAATATAGGCGCGATTCTTCTTTCTCCAATACATCTGAATAAATCAATGTATGAGAAAAATCCGGTAATTCATGGCACCCTACGAATTTGGAAACAGTTGAAATCAACTCTCAAATTGAGAAATTTCTCTCTCCTTTTACCAAGCGCCAACAACCCCTCGTTTAAACCGTCTACTTTAGACAAGGCGTTTGTACAATGGGAAAACTTAGGAGTCAAAACACTGGGAGATCTTTATGAGAAGGGGATCTTCCTCTCGTTTCAAGAATTACAGGTGAAATATCATTTGAAAGCTAGTAATTTTTTTAGATATCTTCAAATCCGAGACTGAAAACACACACGCAAGACTGTCATTCTATGTGCCCAGATATATTAGACGAATGCATGAATAGAAAGGCGGATACAAGTAAGTTAATATCCTATATTTACAATACCCTTTTAACTGCACATATCCCACCTGAAATAATTAGGCGAGCATGGGAAGGTGAATTGGGTTTATCAATTTCAAAGGATAGTTGGGAGGAAAGCCTTTTATACATACATTACTGCTGTCTTAATGTTATGCACTTTTTGATACAATTTAAAATACTGGACAGACTTTATTATTCAAAGTCTAAATTGAACAAGATCTTCCCAAATGTCTCTCCTATTTGTGATAAATATCTCCTCCAAGAAGCGACTATAACCCATTCTTTTGCTTCCTGCACAAAGTTACAAAACTTCTGGAGGGGAATTTTTGATACCTTTTCCAAAATACTTAAAATTAAATTGGATCCAGATATAAAACTGATCATATTAGGTATGTCAGAGGCCTGTTCTAAGCTAACGATATTTCAAAGACTTTTCCTCAACTATGGCCTAATAATGGCGAAAAAATTAATGCTTAAATTTTGGAAACAGACAACAGTCCCCACAGTGAAGATGTGGATTACAGATATGTCCGAGACACTACACTTGGAAAACATCAGGCTTGTCTTGGCGGAAAAACCAGATGAATTTCTTAAGACATGGACACCCTTTACTGAATTTTTACAACAATAGAATGGTGAAACATAAATTTAAATTTAAATCCGATACTATGTTGGGTGAGGGGGGGGGGGGAGGGGTAAGATATATATCTCCATCTTTTCTTATTCCTCTTTCTGCTGCACTGCTTTGGTAGCTCAGGGGACTTTTTCTCATTCTTTTCTATTCTATCCTTTCACTTTTTCCTTTCTTCTTTTCTTGCTTTCCCTTTGTTTCCTTTTTCCATTTTTTAAATTTATGTTATAAGGTTAAAAATGAAGCTGTACAATAATTGTATAATTCTAGATGCCGAGCGTTTTATCTTTGTACAATTGCTAATAAAATAAAAAATTAAAAGATACAAAGTGCTGAAGTAAGGAATTTGGGGGTGGGGTGGGTAGTAGTTGCGCAGACCAGATAATCATGCAGAGAGTGGTCTCAGCAGAAAGCAGGGTACGTTGGAGGGGAGGGGCGTAAATGTGACTTTTGGTGGGATCTCTGATTACACATTGATTGTATTTGATTAATGATAAATAAATAATCTTTTTCCTTCTAACTGAAAATGTTGCTGTGGTTTTTATATTCTCGCCTCAACGGAAAATATGACTATAGATTTTACAAGAGAATTCTATGATAGCAAATTTGCCCTGGATTGAGCCCGAGCGGGGCAAACCCATGGACTCGTTTGGGGAGAATGCCACGAGAAATAGCATTCTCATTCTAAGAATTCAAAAACACCGATTCATTTATAGGAGGGGTGTGGAAGCTTTGGAGAGGGTGCAGGAGAAGTTTACTAGATTGCTGCCTGGATTTAAGGTGAGGGGGGAAAGATTTAATAGGAACCCAAGGTGTTGCTTCACGTTTTTCTATCACATCGGTTGTTTCGACAATAATCGACCAGGCACCGGGGTTGCTTTAAACGTACGTTTATTGAGCAGGAGTCTTCACACAGGTTAACAACCTAGCAAAGAGTCAAGCTCTCTGCCCTTAATTGCAATGCCTTTTATATGTTAATGCCACTGTTTAGCACCTCCCACATTCCCCAATCAAAGAACCGACACGTACGCAAAATACAGGACAACAGGTATGTACATACAAGGAGATGTTAGTTAGAGGAACCACACTAGAGCTCAGACCAGTACATTCCTTAGTCTTCCCGGCGAGGGGGATTGTATATTCCTCAATCTTGTCAGACGGGGCCTGTGATCCCCTATTCACGACTATGCAGTAACTGCATTCCCTTCCTGAAACCTGCAGCCTCAGTTCCAGCAAGCCTGGTCAGCAGCCATCTTATGCTCTTTATTTCAGTCTACCTGGCCAACCATTTTACCTTTACAGAACAATCTTACAGCGTTGATTCAGGATTTCCATTCACATTGGGGCAACCTTTTTTTACACAAATGGTGGTAGGTATATGGAACGCTGCCGGAATAAGTAGTTGAGGCAGGTACTATCACAATGGTTAAAAACATTTGGACAAGTACATGTATAGGATATGTTTAGTGGATTATGGGAAACGCAGGCAGGTGGGACTTTGTGTAGTTGCGGCATGTTGGTCAATGTGGGCAAGTTGGGCTGAAGGGCCTGTCTCCACATTGTATGAGTATGACTCTGTGACTCTAATAGACAGTATTAGGTATAAGGAGAATTAGGATAACATTGCACTGTTTTCTCTTGAGGTTGAAGAGCGATGTGAGATAAATAAACTAAATTATGAGAAGGATAGATGGGTAGAAAGTCAGAACCTTTTCCCTAGGATGCAAATATCAAAGACTGGAAGACATTGCTTCAGGGTCAGCGGTGAAAGGTTTCATGGAAATGAGTTTTTTAGAGTGGTGGGTGCATAGAACCCACAGCCAGGGCTGGAGACGGAGGCAGATGCCATAGACGCCTTTCAGAGGCTTTGAGAACAGCACATGGATATTTAGGGAATGGAATGGAATGGATCATAGAAACATAGAAACATAGAAATTAGGTGCAGGAGTAGGCCATTCGGCCCTTCAAGCCTGCACCGCCATTCAATATGATCATGGCTGATCATCCAACTCAGTATCCCGTACCTGCCTTCTCTCCATACCCTCTGATCCCCTTAGCCACAAGGGCCACATCTAACTCCCTCTTAAATATAGCCAATGAACTGGCCTCGACTACCCTCTGTGGCAGGGAGTTCCAGAGATTCACCACTCTCTGTGTGAAAAAAAAAAAAATTCTTCTCATCTCGTTTTTAATGTGCAGGCAGAGGAGATTAGTTTAACTTAACATCTTAGAAACAAAGAACTGCAGGTGCTGCTTTACAAGCAAAAAAACACAGAAAGTGTTGGAGTATCTCAGCGGGTCATGCAGCATCCCTGGAAAACATGGATTGGATACGTTTCAGATTGGGACACTTCCTCAATCCGTCCTGAAACGTCACCCATCCATGTCCTCCAGAGATGCTGCATGACCTGCTGAGTTACTCCAGCACTTTGTCTTTTTTATTGTCGAGAGTGTGTAAATGTCAATTTCGCCTAAGGGTTTTGCTGAAATTTCTTCCAAACACACACACGCATTCTTCCTTATGAAAACAATTAGATGTTTTGGAAAAATGCTTGGGGTTAACGTAGTTGAAGCATGAGACCGCATACAAAGTTCCTGAGCTACTTTTGGCATTGCAGCACCTCATGATTTGAGTGGAGTCAAGAGTGTTTTATTGTCATACCTCGCGAAACAGGAAATTTCTACTATCGCTAGTTTTAAAACACAATTAACTGCTTTTAGATTTGGGGAGAAGCGCTGGCTTATTGATTAAATAAGTGCAAGCCGACCAAGCTGCAAGGAACTTTACCTTGGGGGGGGGGGGGGGGGGGGGGACACTTCAACTTTGGGGAGGGAGAAAGGGAGGGGGGGGGAGGGGCGGAAAGAGAGAAGAGAAAGAGGGAGAGAGAGAGACCACCCTGGCACGTGGTGCATCCGATTCACCAGGACTCTCTGCTCAGCTGTCCGAATCCAATATGTCAGACAAAGGTCTCTGATGCGCAGATGAGCTTGAGAGTTGGTGCTTTATTAATATTTTTCCGATTTTGCTTTAATTAAGATAGTTGTTTGTCACCCAAAAATGTCGTTTCTTGACCCATTGGACTCAAGGACTAGTCGCACCCCGGCCATTCCCTCTTCTCCAGTCTTCCATCGGGCAAAAGGTATAGAAGTGTGAAGACGCTCCAGATTGTAGGACAGTTTCTTCCCACATGTTATCAGGCAACCGAACCATCCTACTAACTCAGGAGAGCAGTCCTGAGTTATTACCTACCTCATTGGAGACCCTCGGACTATCTTTGATTGGACTTTACTGGATTTTATCTTGCACTAAATGTTATTCACATTATTCCCTTTACACTGTGGACCACTGGATTGTAATCGTGTATTGCCTTTCTGCTTACTGGTTAGCACACAATAAACGCTTTTCAGTGTACCTCGGTACACGTGATAATAAACTAAACTCAAACTCATTGGTCAGCATCCTCGAAACCAACATATTTTGTTGCAGACGTGGACTCGGAGGGTCAAAGGGCCTGTTTATGTGCTGTATCTTTCAATCAATCAATCCATCCGTGGTCCTCTTGAATGGGGCAGCAAACTTGAAGGGCAAATTGGTTTCCAACACAAGACTATCGTCGACCACTTGGCCAACAAGCTGTCCGCCATTCAATATAATCACAGTTGATATGCCGTCGACCTCAACTTCGCTCCCATGTCATCTACCCATAACCCTCAAGCCCCCCATCTTTCAAAAGTCCTGAAAAACATAGTGGTATATTAAAGCGCTTTATAAATCAATCGAAACATCATGGCAAAAGAGGTTTCAGGGCTGGATGATTTCCGACTCGCAATAACAAAGTCATTCCTCCGTCAGGATTTTAAAAAGTAAAGTGTTTTAAATAGCCACAAGTTTATGCTTGTCATTGTAATCTATAGATACGGTTATACTTTACATTGTTTAATAGAGTATTATCGAGAGCTCAATGAAGCGACTCCTGACAATTTCAATGGCCATCGGTGGGAAAACTGTCAGACTGCATTCTGGAGACAATGACAATCGCTTAAAAAGACACAAAAAAAAGACAAGCGGTGGGTCAGGCAACACTTCTGGAGGACGATACGCGACTTTTTGGGTTGGGACTCTTCTTCAGACACATCTTCTGTCTGATCACTGCGGGTGCATATATGTCCTTGTGCGCATATGTTTGTGTGTGTGTTTGTGTGCATATGTTTGTGTGTGCATGTGTATGTGTTTTGTGTGTGTGTTTCGTGTGTATGTGTGTACGTATGTGTGTGTTTGTGTGTACGTGTGTGCGTTTGTATGTGTGTACATGTGTATACATGTGTGTTTGTGTGTGTGTGCTTGTGTGTATATGTGTGTGTGTTGTATGTTTATTATATTTATTTATAAATACTTTATTGATCCCCTCAGGGAAATTCAGATGTCCAGAAGCCCCCAACCAACAAACCCACAGATTCAAAACGAACGCAGACAGAAAATACATAGAATACAATGTGGACACTACCTGAGAGCAATAAATACTTAAAAAGACCAATAATTAACAATTAAAAATTAAAAATTGCAAAATGCATCCCCCTACAGCCTAGCGGTCCGAATTATAAAATCTAATGGCTGCAGGGGTGAAGGATCTCCTGAACCGCTCCGTTCTACAGGCAGGGAGAGGAGCCGGTTGTTGTTCCGAGTGCTCTTTTGACTCTCCAGAATTACATGGAGGGGATGCCCGGGGTTTTTCAGGATGACCTGCACCTTGTGCCTCATACGCCTCTCAAGCACATCCATCCCAGAGTCTACTCTCCCCTCCAGCACTGAGCTAGCTCGTTTAACCAGTTTGACCAGCTTCTTGTTGTTTTTTGCACTAATGCTGTTGCCCCAGCAGACAACAGCGTAGAAAATAACACTTGCAACCACAGTGTTGTAAAACATGTGCAGCATTTCATTACACACATTGAAGGATTTGAGCCTTCTGAGGAAAAAGAGTCTGCTCTGGCCTTTTTTGTAGAGGGAGTCAGAGTTGACAGACCAGTCCAGTTTGTTATCAAGGTGCACTCCAAGGTATTTATATGTCTGCACCACCTCAATGTCAGCCCCTGCAGCGTTGACCGGCTGAAGGGGGAGCTTGGACCTGCCAAAGTTAACCACCATCTCTTTAGTCTTAGTTGTGTTCAGGATGAGACAGTTCTCTTCACTCCAGGCACAAAAGGAACTGGTCAAGTTCCTGTATTCCTCCTCCTGCCCGTTCCTTACACATGCCACAATCGCTGTATCATCTGAATATTTCTGTACGTGGCATGTGTCAGACTTATAGTTAAAGTCATGTATGGAAATGTGGAAATGTGTGGAATACTTCATGTATGGAAGTATGGAAATGTGTCAGCCTCGATAACAATCAGCACGGGAGCACCTCAAGGCTGCGTGCTCAGCTCCCTGCTGTACTCACTCTATACCCATGACTGCGTAGCCAACCACAGTGCGAACTCCATCATCAAGTTCGCTGACGACACCACTATTGTGGGGTGTATCACTGATGGGGATGAGTTAGAGTACAGAAGAGAGATCGAGCAACTGTCCATATGGTGCCAGCGCAATAACCTGGCCCTCAACACCAGCAAAACCAAGGAACTGATTGTGGACTTTGGAAGGAGTAGGAGGGGGACCCACAGCCCCATTTATATCAACGGGTCGATGGTTGAAAGGGTCAAGAACTTCAAATTCCTGGGCGTGCACATCTCTGAAGATCTTTCCTGGTCCGAGAACACTAACGCAATTATCAAAAAAGCTCATCAGCGCCTCTACTTCCTGAGAAGATTACGGAGAGTCGGATTGTCAAGGAAGACTCTCTCTAACTTCTACAGGTGCACAGTCGAGAGCATGCTGACCGGTTGCATCGTGGTTTGGTTCGGCAATTTGAGCGCCCTGGAGAGGAAAAGACTACAAAAAGTAGTAAACACTGCCCAGTCCATCATCGGCTCTGACCTTCCTTCCATCGAGGGGATTTATCACAGTCGCTGCCTCAAAAAGGCTGGCAGTATCATCAAAGACCCACACCATCCTGGCCACACACTCATCTCCCTGCTACCTTCAGGTAGAAGGTACAGGAGCCGGAAGACTGCAACAACCAGGTTCATGAATAGCTACTTCCCCTCAGCCATCAGGCTATTAAACCTGGCTCGGACAAAACTCTGATTATTAGCAACCACTTTCTGTTATTTGCACTACCAGTTTATTTATTCATGTGTGTATATATTTATATCATGGTATATGGACACATTTATCTGTTTTGTAGTAAATGCCTACTATTTTCTGTGTGCTTAAGCAAAGCAAGAATTTCATTGCCCTATACAGGGACACATGACAATAAACTCACTTGAAGTCTGCTGTATACAGGGTGAAGAGGAACGGGGCCAGAACCGTTCCCTGTGGGGCTCCAACATTGCACACCACTGTGCCAGAGACACTGTCCCCCAGCTTGACAAACTGTGGTCGACCCATCAGGTAGTCGTATATCCAGGAGATAAATGTGGAATCCACCCCCATCTTCTTAAGCTTGTCATTCAGAATCAGGGGTTGGATGGTGTTGAACGCACTTGAGAAGTCGAAGAACATAATCCTCACATAGCCACCGGGTTTGTCCAAAAAGGAGTAGATCCGGTGCAGCATGTAGAGGACTGCGTCATCCACCCCAATGTTCTCCTGGTATGCAAACTGTAGTGGGTCGAGTGCGTGCTGGACTTGTGGTCTCAGGAGATGAATGAGTAACCGCTCCATTGTTTTCATGATATGGGATGTAAGGGCCTGTAGTCGTTGATCTCGGTCGGCCGCCCTGCTTTGGGAACCGGCACGAGACATGATGTTTTCCACAGACCTGGTACCCTCCCTGACTGGAGGCTCAGGTTGAAAATGGTCTGGAGCGGCTCCGCCAGCTGAGCCGCACAGTCTTTTAGTAGCCTGGGACATACACCATCAGGGCCAGCTGCTTTACCAGGGCGCAACCTCCTCAGCTCAGCTCTCACCTCGTCCGCCGTGAAGAACAGTTGAGGAGTTGCCGGCATAGGAGGTGCTGCAGCTGTGGTGTTGGGGGGGCTGCCTCGTGGAGGTGATGGTGGGGGAGAGGCTGCACCTGTAGAGGTGGGAGGGGATACCAGATCAAACCTGTTATAGAACAGGTTAAACTCATTGGCCTTGTCCTCGTAGATTTGGGGAGAAGCGCTGGCTTATTGATTAAATAAGTGCATGCCGACCAAGCTGCAAGGAACTTTACCTTGGTGGGGGGGGGGGGGGGGGACACTTCAACTTTGGGGAGGGAGAAAGGGAGGGGGGGGAGGGGCGGAAAGAGGGAGAGAGAGAGACCACCCTGGCACGTGGTGCATCCGATTCACCAGGACTCTCAAGCTGTCCGATCCAATATGTCAGACAAAGGTCTCTGATGCGCAGATGAGCTTGAGAGTTGGTGCTTTATTAATATTTTTCCGATTTTGCTTTAATTAAGATAGTTGTTTGTCACCCAAAAATGTAGTTTCTTGACCCATTGGACTCAAGGACTAGTCGCACCCCGGCCATTCCCTCTTCTCCAGTCTTCCATCGGGCAAAAGGTATAGAAGTGTGAAAACGCTCCAGATTGTAGGACAGTTTCTTCCCACATGTTATCAGGCAATCGAACCATCCTACCAACAACTAGAGAGCAGTCCTGAGTTATTACCTACCTCATTGGAGACCCTCGGACTATCTTTGATTGGACTTTACTGGATTTTATCTTGCACTAACAACCAACAAACCCACAGATTCAAAACGAACGCAGACAGAAAATACATAGAATACAATGTGGACACTACCTGAGAGCACGGGAGCACCTCAAGGCTGCGTGCTCAGCTCCCTGCTGTACTCACTCTATACCCATGACTGCGTAGCCAACCACAGTGCGAACTCCATCATCAAGTTCGCTGACGACACCACTATTGTGGGGCGTATCACTGATGGGGATGAGTCAGAGTACAGAAGAGAGATCAAGCAACTGTCCATATGGTGCCAGCGCAATAACCTGGCCCTCAACACCAGCAAAACCAAGGAACTTTGGAAGGAGTAGGAGGGGGACCCACAGCCCCATTTATATCAACGGGTCGATGGTTGAAAGGGTCAAGAACTTCAAATTCCTGGGCGTGCACATCTCTGAAGATCTTTCCTGGTCCGAGAACACTAACGCAATTATCAAAAAAGCTCATCAGCGCCTCTACTTCCTGAGAAGATTACGGAGAGTCGGATTGTCAAGGAAGACTCTCTCTAACTTCTACAGGTGCACAGTCGAGAGCATGCTGACCGGTTGCATCGTGGCTTGGTTCGGCAATTTGAGCGCCCTGGAGAGGAAAAGACTACAAAAAGTAGTAAACACTGCCCAGTCCATCATCGGCTCTGACCTTCCTTCCATCGAGGGGATTTATCACAGTCGCTGCCTCAAAAAGGCTGGCAGTATCATCAAAGACCCACACCATCCTGGCCAAACACTCATCTCCCTGCTACCTTCAGGTAGAAGGTACAGGAGCCTGAAGACTGCAACAACCAGGTTCAGGAATAGCTACTTCCCCTCAGCCATCAGGCTATTAAACCTGGCTCGGACAAAACTCTGATTATTAGCAACCACTTTCTGTTATTTGCACTACCAGTTTATTTATTCATGTGTGTATATATTTATATCATGGTATATGGACACATTTATCTGTTTTGTAGTAAATGCCTACTATTTTCTGTGTGCTTAAGCAAAGCAAGAATTTCATTGTCCTATACAGGGACATGACAATAAACTCACTTGAAGCCACCGGGAGTTCAGGTAGGTTCTTGCGGACTGAGCGGAGGTGTTTGGCGAAACGATCGCCCAACCTCCGCTTAGTCTCACCGATGTAAATCAGCTGGCATCTAGAGCAGCGGATGCAGTAGATGAGGTTGGAGGAGATACAGGTGAACCTTTGTCGCACCTGGAACGACTGCTTGGGTCCTTGAATGGAGTCGAGGGGGGAGGTAAAGGGACAGGTGTTGCATTTCTTGCGGTTGCAATGGAAAGTGCCCGGGGAGGGGGTGGTATGGGAGGGAAGGGAAGAATTGACAAGGGAGTTGCAGAGGGAGCGGTCTGCGGAAGGCAGACATGGGGGGAGATGGGAAGATGTGGCGAGTGGTGGGGTCACTTTGGAGGTGGCGAAAATGGCAGAGGATGATTTGTTGTATTTGCCGGCTGGTGGGGTGAAAGGTGAGGACTAGGGGGACTCTGCCCTTGTTGCGAGTGCGGGGATGGGGAGAGAGAGCAGTGTTGCGGGGTATGGAAGAGACCCTGGTGCGAGCCTCATCTATGGTGGAGGAGGGGAATCCCCGTTCCCTGAAGAGCGAGGACATTTCCGATGTCCTGGTGTGGAACGTCTCATCCTGGGAGCAGATGCGGCGTAGGCGGAGGAATTGGGAGTGGGGGATAATTACTCCCTGGTGAGATCAGAGCTTACAGAAACTCCGTTATCCTCTCTGTTTTCGCAGCGTGACAGCGGAGGTGCTTGCCTGACCTTAGCAGCTGGAACAGTCCGTTGCTGGGGTGGTAGGAGTCCTTCATTATCTTGCTGGCTCTGGATCTGCACCTCCTGGTGTATAAGTCCAGCGGGGGGGGAGTGTAGTTCCCATGGTGCGTTCGGCAAAACGCACTACTCTTTGCAGAGCCTTCCTGTCCTGGGCAGAGCTGTTGCCAAACCAGATCGAGATGTTTCCAGACAAGATGCTTTCTACAGCCTTAAGCCGATTGGACCGATTTCTCCCAATTGGGCCCCACGCCTAAGGGGAGCCCCTCGTTAATTTTCCTTATTTCATACGGAAACACAAATTTGCTTTGTTAAATAAAGATTTTTTTTTAAACATTTGCCATACGGATTTATTTACAAAACCAACATGGATAACAACTGCTGCACGGCCATCAGACACAAACGATTTGTTAACTACTACTGTTAGCACTTGTTAACAGCAAACAGCAAACAGAACAGATCAGTGTGTGCATATACCATTATATAAATATATACACACATGAATAAATAAACTGATAAAGTGCAAATAAACAGATAATGGGCTATTAATGTTCAGAGTTTTGTCCGAACCAAGTTTAATAGCCTGATGGCTGTGGGGAAGTAGTTATTCCTGAATCTGGTCGTTGCAGTCTTTTGTGAATGAGGAAGTCGAGGATCCAATTGCAGAGGGATGCGCAGAGACCCAGTTCTGCGAGTTTGGCAACCAGCTTGGAGGGGATGATTGTATTAAATGCCGAGCTGTAATCAATGAATAACAGCCTGACGTATGCGTTTTTGTTGTCCAAGTGGTCCAGAGCGGTGTGGAGGGCCAGCGAGATTGCATCCACCGTTGATCTGTTGTGGCGGTAAGCAAACTGGAGTTGGTCCAGGTTTTTGTCAAGGTAGGAGTTGATTTGCGCCATGATCAACCTCTCAAAGCACTTCATCACCACAGGCGTTAGTGCCACTGGTCGATAGTCATTGAGGCACGTCACCTTCCTCTTCTTGGGCACTGGTATAATTGATGCCCTTTTAAAGCAGATGGGAACCTCAGATCTCAGAAGTGAGAGGTTGAAAATGTCCGTAAAAACTCCAGCCAGTTGGTCCGCACAGGTTTTTAGAACACGACCCGGTATACCATCAGGTCCAGGTGCTTTTCGAGGGTTAACCCCTCTGAAGGATTTCCTGACGTCGGCCTCTGTGACTGAGACTGAAATACCATCACAGCGAATGGGGGCTCGGGAAGGCACATCAGTATTCTCCCTATCAAAGCGTGCGTAAAACGCATTGAGCTCGTCAGGGAGTGATGTTTCGCCGACATTCGAGCTGTCTCCTGATTTCGCCTTGTAGGAGGTGATTGCATTCAGGCCCCGCCACAGCTGCCGAACATCTGTCTCATCCTCCAGTTTGGAGCAGAAGTCCCTTTTGGCCTTTTTGATGACCTTACCAAGGTCGTATCTGGACTTCTTGTAGACCACTGTATCATCAGACATGAATGCCCGGTGTCTAGTCTTCAGAAGAGTGCGGATCTCAAAGTTCATCCAAGGTTTTTGAATGGGAAACACTCGGAAGGTTTTTGTAGGGATGCAGTCCTCCACACATTTCTTTATGAAGTCTGTAACGACTTTGGCGTATTCGTTCAAGTTCGTTGCCAAGTCCTTGAACATTGCCCAGTCTACAGACTCGAAACAGTCCTGGAGTTGTTCCTCTGCCCCCCCCCCCCCCCCCCCCCCAACCAGCTCTGTACTGTCCTCACCTCTGGGGGTGCTCTTCAATTGCTGCCTGTAGGCAGGAAGAAGCAGCACCGCGGTATGGCCGGATTTACCGAAGTGAGGGCGAGGGATAGAGCAATAGGCATTCTTGATGGTGGTGTAGCAGTGGTCGAGTGTGTTAGGTCCTCTGGTGCAGCAGGAGACATGTTGGTGGAAGTTGGGGAGTGATTTCTTGAGGTTTGCCTTATTGAAGTCCCCAGCTATGGTGGTAAATGCCTCGGGGTAAGACGTCTGTTGTTTGTTGACCACGGCGTGCAGCTCCTCTAGTGCCAGACGGACGTCTGCCTGGGGTGGGATGTAGACCGCGGTCAGGATGATGGAGGTGGATTCCCTTGGGAGGTAGAAAGGATGGCACTTCAACGCCAGATGTTCGAGGTGTGGAGAGCAGGAGTTGGACAGGACAGCCACCTCTGAGCACCACGCAGAGTTGACCATGAGACAGCCACCCCATCCTCTCCCTTTCCCAGATGTCAATGTACGGTCCATACGGTGGATGGAGAACCCTTCAGGTTGGACCGCTGAGTCTGGGGAGCTGGGGGTGAGCCATGTCTCCGTGAAACAGAACACAGAGCATTCCCTCAGCTCCCTTTGATAAAGCAGCCTTGCCCTTAAGTCCTCTACTTTATTTTCAAGGGACTTGGCCAGTAGGATAGTAGGGAGAGGGGGCCGAAGTCCCCTGCGCTTCAGTCTGACCTGGTCCTGCCTGTCGGCCACGTTTCGGACACAATGGAGGCCTCCCCTTTGTTTCCAGATAGTTTTTACCAAAGATCATAGAGCAGAGCAAGATGGTCCACTTGGCGAAAAAGCCGCAGTAGGTCATGGGAAATTTTTTGCGCCATCTTCGGAACCGGCTTCGTGATTAGTATCTTTGCCTGCAAGTGCAGAGTGCGCAGGGCCACGTTAGTCTTGCCTTAGCCTTGCCAGCGCCGCACACTAATGTTATTATATTAAGGCACATTAAAGGGGGGCCCCATTAGTTTGCAGCCGTGATTCGAGTCATCTTGCATCATAGCAACAGCGTTCTTAGCTCCGTGTACTGACCGCGTTATCGCCAAGGAAGTAATTTCTCCCAAGTTTGGACCATGCAATTAAGTCATTGTGCAAACTTTTTTGAATGTGAGTTAAAATGTTAAAGTATGCAGTAACCTGACGTAGAAGTGATCCCAAGCAAGTAAGGTTGATACCAGCGAAGCATAGCTTGGTCTCTGAGACATGTTGCTGGATATAGATAAATCCCAGAATCACTCAGATAGCTCAGCTACACATACTGATGTAATGTACCTGCATCATCGTTACACATTCTGCATTCGTCGTCAACATATTATGATGCCTTTCCTAGAAAGTTTACCATTCTTATTTTCCAAAGGTTTTGTAAACACGTGGCATTGTTACCAGTGCTTTCTCTCAGCCACTTGGTGAAGCTGTATCCTGATCAATCTCTGTACTCTCACTAGCACAACCACATCCTTCCCACTGTATGACAATTAGAACAGCACACACTACCCACATAGCTTAACTAGTGCTTTGTAAAATTGCTTTTACAAGTAGTGTGCTGATTCGGAGAACTGATACTCAGTTTTCTCTTGCATCTGTGCTGTGACACACATGATTTCAACTCTCTCAGTTCACCATTATCAGACTGATATATTTACATTCCACTCACCAAGCCACCCTGTGAAGAAAGGTCACATAAATCAGATGTAAAAATTACAGCTTCATACCGGGTTAGCCATCAGTTGAACTGCTCCGAAGATAGCTGCAGCTCCAGGGCAGACTATTCTCGAGTGCCCTGCTAATATATTCATTAAAACCAGCTTTAAATAAATAAATTACCAGGGTTAGAGCTCATGTAATTAATCGTGTGCTGCACGTACCTGTTGGACATTCGCTCGCTTTGCTTTATGCTTGGTCTGGGACCAGTACCTCATAAATGTAGTGGTAAAACAATTGGAGGCGTGCATAAAGAATGTAAGAAGAGCTTAAGAACTGAATGTTGCACCCAGGGAAAATACCCGATCGTGCCAGCTAACTTTCTTCCATCTGTCCAGAATTGATGTGCCATAATAGCCTCTTTTATGTCATTAGGAAATATGGAATTGATAAATGGTTGTTGAATTGATGGAAGTGTTGGTATAATTTTGCTACTTCATGCAACACTGATGGTTATCTTAGAATGTTACAGCACAGAATTGGAATACCTGCGCCATCCAACTCTGCACCGCCACTATTCCTAATGCTTGTGCCCAGTCTCGTTTGCTTCTTAGGGTTACTTTCATATCGCACCTTTTGTACTTTTTGTCAGGTTCCGATAAATGCCGAAGTGAAGCGATCATGTCATTCATCAGAATCGGAGCATTTCATTTGATTGTTCTTTAATTCTTCTCCCCACCCTGGGGGTGACCTGGTGGAAACGTTCGTAAGTAGGATAGAGCAAGGGCAGTATCAAAGCAAGCATTCTGAGCTTCGTGTATTTACCGCGTTAATATCCGAGGAAGTAATTTCTCCCAAGTTTGGACCATGCATTTCATTGTGCAAACCTTTTTGAATGGGATTGCAGTGAAAAATGCACGCACTCTGGGAGCCAAAAATGTGGGAAGTTTCCCCGATCTATCCTTGGATGCTTGCATTCACTCATTAACTTTTATTCACGTATTAAAAAGTAATTAAGGGGCAGGTAATTAGTTTAGATATTGCACACATTAAGTAATGAAATGGCCAATTGTGAAAATGAACAATGAATAAGTTCTTATCTACTCATTTAAGATTGAGAACATATCATGTAGAGATATTTAATTTTGTGAATCAAACAATAAAAGGAAAAATGCAATTTAAATTTTAAAACTTCTTCAAGCATAATTTAGACAGCATTTAAATTATTTAATGGGACTTCAAAAAATCAAGATCATGATATATGTTAAATTCAAAACTAATCTATGGTAGCAATGTAGATTTTTCATGTCTAAAGCTAGCACTTATGTATCAGTGTAGGTATATATACACTACATTTTATTACACTAATATAGAATGAAAAGTATAAAAAAATATATTTGCATGTGTTCATTGATATTTTATTCACAGTATTAGGATTTCATAGAGGGAGAGAGAGAGGTTGAAAGAAAGAAAGAAAGCAAGAAAAATGTTGCTCAACAAATAATTAGAGGAAATTACAAGAAAGAAACTGGAGAATATATGTGTGTGTGTGATGTTCATGTGCGTTTCACATCTCCTCTCAAACATGACGCGCTAACGGTGAAATGTTTACATATTCCGATAGATTTATGCCATGATGTCAATAATCGCCTTATCTGAAAATTTGATGCATTCTTTCTCGAGTTATTTATGAAAATGTTCAAAAATCTCAAATAACTTAGAAAGTAAACAAGATGGTCTCGCTGATGACTTCACAATGGATCTAACTGCCTGCCGCTGCTTGCGCTGCAAGCGAAGTCCCCCCGTTCTGTGTTCTGTGCTTCTTGGCTTCTTAACTTTCACTTCTTTAAATTTGTCACAGCGTTTTTAAACTGCTGCTCAGATCGTGCTGCGCGCTCCGCTGGGCTTCTAGAACATTGCGGTGGCAGTCGTTATCGCTGCGCGGGCAGCCTGGTGGGAAAGTGGCCGTGGGGGGTGGTTAGTGTGTGTGTGACTCCACAGGACTCCCCCCTCTCCCCGGGTCACACTTGGTCTAGTATCCCTCTAAACCTTTCCTATCCATGTACCTGTCCAAATGTCTTTTAAGTACTGTATATCCTACCTCAAAGAAGGGGACAAAGTTGTACATGATATTCTAGGTGTCTCCTGGCCGACACTACTATTGTCACAATTCTCTCAATAAGTGCGTTTGGTATCTCGCCCGCGCAATGAATCATGGGATATGTCAAAGGTCATTCAGGATGAACAAAGAACATTGCTAACGATCGCGATCGCAGCGCTGTATAAACTATGCGTACGTATTGGGCGGAACTCTGTGTAAAAATAACATTTTCGTCTGGATTTTTGTCTTCTTTGTATCTTATATATCCTATATGGCTGACCCAAATGACAATGACATGAAACTGGATGATTTTCTGTTATAATAGTACTACTATTAGTAAATAATCAAAAGAAAATGGGAAGAATCACACTATGTAGTTGGAATATAAGGGGTATTAATGAACCTATTAAAAGGGGCAAGATACTAGCTCAGTTGAAATCATACAACACGGACATTTCGTTTCTACAAGAAACGCATCTTAAACACCAAGATCAGACGAGACTGAGGGCGAACTGGATAGGCCAAACATTTCACTCTTCATTCACTTCCAAATCTAGAGGCACTGCAATCATTATTCGTAAAGGAATACCATTTAAATCAAAGAATATTATATCAGATAAGGAAGGGAGATACCTTATAGTAACAGGAGAAATCAATACTACGCCAATTACGCTGGTAAACATTTATGCGCCCAATTTTGATAATCCTCAATTTTTTAATAATATTTTGAATATAATTGCAGAATTTAATTATCAAAATGTTATAATTGGAGGAGACTTCAACTGTGTTTTAGAACCGTATCTAGATAAATCGATGCAAAAACAAAGAGGTAACATGAAATCTAAAACCAGTGAACTCTTACATACATATATAAAAAACACAAATATAGCAGACGTTTGGAGGATTGCAAACCCGACGGGAAGGGATTATTCGTTTTATTCAACGGTACATAAAACATACTCACGTATAGACTATTTCCTAGTGGATACAAAATTAATTCCGCATACTATGAACCCTAAATACCACATCAATGCGATCTCAGACCACTCTCCGTTAACTTTTGTTTTAAAATTAGAAGGAATGTCTATGAATAAATCGTTCTGGAGGTTTAACTCGCAAATTTTAAAAGACCCACAAGGGAGTATATATCTAAAAAAACAGATGGACCTATTTTTTGAGATAAATGATACACCAGATATATCCCCCACGCTATTATGGGAATCCTTCAAAGCATTTATTAGAGGAGTCATTATTTCATTTCAAGCTTTTCAAAATAAAAAGAATAAGAATGAACAAAGACATTTAGAAGAACAAATAAAACAATTAGATACAGATAATGCTAAAGACCCAACTATGGATAAACATAATAAAATTCTACTATTGAAATTCAAGCTAAACAAATTGTTGTCAGAGAAAGTTATAACACTATTTCAAATTACTAAGCAAGAACATTTTGAATTTGGGGACAAACCCCACAAACTTTTAGCACGCCAATTGAAAAAATGGGAAAAAGAGAATGCAATACTAAAGATTAAATCAGATAGAGGGGAATTATTAACACTACCCAAGGATATCAATAAAAGATTTGCTCAATTTTACCAGAATCTATATACATCTAAAACGTCAATAGACAATAATAAAGTCTCAGAATTTCTGGATAATTGAAATCTCCCTTAATTAGAACTGAGGGAACAAGAGGAACTGGGAGCACAAATTACTTCTAAGGAGATAGAAGACACAATAAACACACTTAAGAATGGAAAAACACCTGGACCAGACGGATTCAGTAACGAATTCTATAAATCCTTTTACGACATAGTTACTCCACGCCTACAGAAAATGTATACATATGCTTTTAAAGAGCAAAGATTACCTGAAACATTAGCAGAATCAACGATCACACTAATACTTAAAAAAGATAAAAATATAGAAGAACCAGGATCATATAGAGCTATTGCTTTGTTAAATACGGATCAAAAAATAATAGCGAAAACACTAGCTAGAAGACTAAGCAGGTATGGTAGTAGATTAATAAATGAGGATCAAACAGGATTTATACCTAAGAGACACTCATTCAATAATTTGAGACGCTTGCTTAACATAATGCACTCACATAAATCTCATGACCAAGAGTTATCTATCATTTCACTGGACGCAGAAAAAGCGTTTGATCAAGTAGAATGGGATTATATGATTAAAGTATTGCAAAAATTCCAAATGGGAGAGAATTTCATCGCATGGATAAAATTATTATATAACAAATCCACGGCTAGAATACTAACTAATAATATACTATCCACGAAATTTGAATTATCAAGGGGTAATAGACAAGGATGTTCATTATCACCGCTGTTATTTGCTTTGGTAATTGAACCCCTTGCTGAAAAAATAAGAACACACCCGGATATTTATGGTTATAATACAAAACACTCAAATAACATAATATCTGTATACGCCGATGATGTACTATTGTACATCACAAAACCACAAATTAGTATACCAAACATATTAAATTTAATTGAGGACTTTGGATCCTTCTCAGGATATAGAATAAACTGGAACAAAAGTGAAATTATGTCGATAAAACCAAAAGACTCAACACACCTCCGGAAATTCCCCTTTAAAATAGCCACAGAAAAATTCAAATATTTGGGAATTGAAATTACTAGAAACTACCATGATATGTTTAAAGCCAATTATAATCCCTTACTTAAGAAACTAAATAATTTGATTAAATTCTGGAAAACACTTCCAATGTACCTAATAGGCAGAATAAACGCTATAAAAATGATCTTTCTACCACAAATCCTATACCTATTTCAATCAATACCTATATATCTCCCAAAAAATTTTTTCAAAAAATTGGATTCAGACATTACAAATTTTATATGGGATTATAAATCCCATAGAATACAAAGAGCACACCTTAATAAACGAAAAGAGCTGGGTGGTCTAGCGCTTCCCAACTTTATGTATTATAATTGGGCAGTAAATATTAAAAATATGATTCACCTGCTGGACAATTCTGCCCAGCAGGTGGACTGGATTGTAATGGAAAGAGAGGACTGCTCTCCGTGTAATATAGGAGCGACTCTCCTCTCACCAATACATCTGAGTAACAAAAATTATAATAAAAATCCAATTATACATAGCACAATTAGAACATGGAAACAAATAAAACAGAACCTAAAATTAAGAAACCTATCTCTTTTAATACCAATAGTTAATAATCCATCGTTTAAACCATAGACAAATCATTTATACAATGGGAAAGAATGGGAAGCAAAATGCTCGGAGATCTGTATGAATTGGGAAAATTACTATCATTTCAACAACTACAACTGAAATATAATTTGAAAAATAATCAGTATTTTAAATATCTTCAAATTCGTGATTATCTGAAAAAATACACAAAAGACTATCATAATATGCCTACAGACTTGCTGGATGAAGCAATGAAGACAAAGGCGGAATCAGCTAATTTAATATCGTACTTATATAACATCATCTTAAACATAGAAATACCCACAACTGATGGAATTAGAAGAGACTGGGAACAAGAATTAGCTATAAAAATTTTAAAAGAGAGCTGGGATAATCATTTACTACAGGTGCATAAATGTTCGATCAACGTACGACATACTCTCATTCAATTCAAAACATTACATAGACTATATTATTCAAAAACTAAAATAAATAAATTCTTCCCTAATGTCTCACCCATCTGTGATAAATGTCTGTGTCAAGAAGCAACCATAGCGCATTCTTTCATTTTTTGTACAAAAATACAAAAATTCTGGCATGAAATATTTGATATCTTTACAAAATCAATTAAAATAAAACTGGTACCAAAACCAGAATGGATTATTTTTGGAATATCGGAAGGTAACCCTGAACTAAACGTGTTTCAGAAGAATTTACTCAATTATGGGCTAATAATGGGAAAAAAGCTTATACTTAAATTCTGGAAAAATGCGCCCACACCAACAATAAAAATGTGGATATCAAATATGTTTGAAACACTACATCTGGAAGAGATGAGATTCCTCTTAGCAGGCAAAGCAGACCAATTCCAAAAGACGTGGTGTACGTTTTTGGAACTATTACAAGCATGAGGGGCAATAGTAATTTTTAAAATAAATAAATAAATAAATGGTACCAGGATCTGGCAACAAAAACAACAACAAAAACAGACTTGGTTGGGAGTTCCCTTTCTGCGGAGTTTAATGTTATAATAGAGCGATTGTTTCTCCTTTCTTTTCCCTTCTTTTCTAGGGTCTACTTTCTTTCTTTCTTTACTTCCTTCTCTAACTTCTTTTCTAAGGGGCTTTCTTTTCTCAACACTCTCTTGCACCTTCACGACTCTTGCGCACTTTCCTTACTTTCTTTACTTCTATCTTTTTCTTAAAGCTTAAAAAATGAAGCGGTACAAAAAAATGTATTAAGACATATGTGTTGTGTATTATTGTAACTTACCGTACTTCTAATAAAAAAAATAATTAAAAAAAAATATTTAAAAAAAATAATAGTACAGGTACTACTATTAGTAAATAGTCATCGTGGCTTGAATAAACAAATTCTCTTAAAATTATTTATGCAAATGCAACTACACTGGGCCTTCACAAACTAAACGGCAGCGGCTCAACTGCAGTCCGTCTGTCTTTTTTTAAATTTTTGTCTCATTAAATGTATGTGTTGATTCTAGTTTTTATTATTTTTTAGTTGTGTATATGTGGGAGGTGGGGGAAACCGTTTAATCTCTTCCCTGTACGGGGGACCAACCTTTTTCCTTGTCGGGTCTCCGATGTCGTTGGGCCTAACATCGTGGAGCCGGAACCAACCTGAGGGCTCCAGTCACGGAGCCTGCGGACTCGCCATCGCGGAGCTGGCCGACTTCGGAACGGGGAGGGGTGTGGTGGTACGTGGCTGCAATCCGACTTCGGAGCTTCGGAGGCTCCGGCCGCAGGCCGGTGGACAGGAACATCGGGAGCTCGCAGGTCCCTGGAGGGAAACGCTTTTCGGAGCTCCCGCAACGGCAACTTCTCCCGCTGGAATCGCGGGGTTTAAATGACTAGGGGCGGGGTCTAACATCGCCTGGCGCGGCTTAAACAGCCGCGGGACTTACCATCACCTGCCGGGGGCTTTAAAATTGGGAGCCCCAGTCGCCTCGACGTTGCAGTTGAACTGCTGGACCGCGGGAGAAGAACAAAGGGAAGAGATAAGACTTTTGACCCATCACAGTGAGGAGGTGTTGGAGATTCACTGTGATGGATGTTTGTGTAAACTGTGTTAAGTGTGGGTCTTGGCTTTTTTTGTAATGTTAAGACTGTAGAAATGCAATTTCGTTCAAACCAAGCTGTTTGAATGACAATAAGAGGCATTATATTCTATTCTAAATATACATGTTGCAAACTCGACAAGATCTGGATTTCAGTTCATATCAAATCTGGTTGATCATAAAGTTGAACTTCTGATCAAAATGATCTGCAAGTGCAACAACATTTCATTTACACACCAATGGAGGCAGTAAATTACAATAAAGCTGATTGCCACTGCTGGGAGGAGGAATCTCTAAATAGGCTTGGTGAAACATCAAGTCTTCTTGAATTGGAAATCCTCAGTCCGCCATTATGCAATTCCCAGGATCAACTAAATTCAAAAATCCACTCTTCCCAACAATGTGTGTATCAGATGATCTCCCACCCCAAGCCTTTGACAAGAATGTGATCATGTCGTTTGCGGCAATTCCAACCAATAGTTTCACAGTGTTGTGTTTCTTGTAGTCGGACCATGTCAAAGCCTGCAACAGTAGATGCCATGGTCGTTCTATAAATATCTCTGTGCAGTCGCGAATGCATCTCAGTGCTGGGCATTTATTTATTGTCTGTTTCGGCTGCGTGGACCTTATCAAATCATGATCTGGCCAGAAAATCAGAGGTTTCAGTTGGATGGTGAGGAATTTAATCCAAGTGTTGAATATTTTAGAACCTGTGCCCCCACTAACTCCAAACAAAGTCACGAGAAACACCATCGACAGCCCAAGGTGCAGCTTCATCAACACGAGTACCATTTCATCCTTGATGCTGAATTTTGATCTGGGTCCAGACTTCTTTGGCAACTGTTTAAATGTTCTTGGTAGTTTAGTACTGTCGACTTTTTTCTTCCCTTCCCAATATCCCAAGTTCATTGCTTTATGCTTAACATACTCACATAGGTTGTCTAAGTCTTCCTTCGAAGAGAGCCCTGTCAATCTTCTCACATTTTTGGCAGTCTTGATATTGCTTTTTAGCTATCAGTTTTAGTTTCAATTCTTCTACCTTGCCTTCCAACATTTCAACTTTGTCAGTGGGGCTCATGTTGTCGACCTCCCCGTGGTGAGCCCTGTCAACTGACCTCAGTCAGGCGAATGACAGCAAACAGAGACAGCAGCAGCACCGCAGCTTGGCGCCAACCCGGAGCATGCGCCCTTTTTAGGGCGGGCATCTACGGATGTCGAACCGAAAGGCATCACCCTGCTGCGGACTTCAGCTGACTCAAACGCAAGAAGAAGAACTTTGTTGGTCAGTTTGTTTATGTCCTTCTGTTTTTAGATGCATCCTATGCAATTACAATTCACTTGACAGCTGCATTTGTACACATAAGCATGATCTACAGCAAAAACTCATAAACGCTTGTTATCTGGTCCATCATCAACATGTTGGTCAACATTGGTTTGCGTAGCTGTCAACGATTTTCTCCTTTTATTTGAAGGTTTGCCACTCTGCGAGGGAGTGTACGTGGGAACCTTGGGGAGTTCGATGACAAATAACCAAAATTCAGGATTGAGCGTTGTTGGCTCGCCGTCCACAAAATGCTAAGAGCACACGCGGCTGTTGCCTTTGGGGTCAGGCTGCCATTTCTTGCATTTTGCGTCCTTTCGGTTGACCAGTTTGGTCCAACGCAACTGGGCTGCTCCATCCCTCTTCTCTGTCGGAAATGGGAAGAGTTTGAAGGGAGGTGGGCGAAACAGTTTCTCGTTGAAAATTTACAGTTATTGCTGTCACACACACTCTGCATCCACCTATTCAGGTGATACGTGCTGTTCCCACAGCCCAAAATTGCACAAATGCGCATGGCTTTGCCCTGTAACATATAAAACAAAATAAATAACAAAGTCAATTATACGTTAACTCAAATAGGGTTCTGTAAGCATGTCCATTACATACTGGTACAAGTTACAATGCAAAAGAAAATGGTGCAAGTATATTGAACTAATTTATACAATCACAAGATTATAAGAAAATTAGAATGTCAAATACTGATTAAGATTATCTAATGTATTGGGAAATAGAAGAGACATGATTAGTCAGGAGACTTGTGACTAAATTTTGTACTACACAACTTTATGGACACATGTATATGCAGAACTCATTCAGAAGTCAACAAACGTGCACACAGCCGTGGCCATGGACTAGTATAGTAAGAGGTGAAAACCCCACAAATACTTTTCATATTATCTATTTATAATTATTGAATATGAAACGCAGGTCAAAATGTATACACACAGCAGCTCAGCTGGCGAGAATGTTTATCCCGAATGACCCAAGTGTCCATTCCATGCACAAGAACACTCACTTTCTGTCTCTCTCTCCATTTAGATAATAAGTCTGCCTTTTGAAACCTTTTCGCTGAAGCGCATGATCTTTGTCATCTGTTTAGAAGTGACAACACCTCCAGGCAAATAATCACACTGCACAGAATGAGGATTCCAAACCGCTGCATCAACACATGCATATGCTGATAATCTAACGCTGCATCGACACATGCATATGCTGATAATCTAACGCCTCGGCTACACTTGCCATTTACTTTTTATTGCTAAATGGAATGTACCGCACACTAGCAAACTGACATGTTGGGTAGGGGGGGGGGGGGGGGGTGGAGTGGGGGGAGTTGGAGGGGGAGATGGTGGAGGAGTCTGACTCCCCAATCCAGACGTTGGGAATTACCTCTTCCTTCCAATGGTTGATCTCCAGAGTGGTCGATGCCCATACCTTGTAACATTTTTCTATACATTCCTACACACACTCTTCAGGTGCACCCTGTTTTCTTTACATCCAAATATAAAGCTAACTTTCACTTTTCTCCCCCCCACCCCACACCAGATATGTGCTTCTTAATTTAAAGATACGGCATGGAAATAGGCCCTTGGGCCCATTGCATCCACACCGACCATCGTTCACCCATTCACACATTAGTTCTATGTTATCTCAAAGATAGACACAAATGCTGGAGTAACTCAATGGGACAGGCATCATCTCTGGATAGAAGGAATGTTTGACGTTTCGGGTCGAGATCCTTCTTCAGACTGAGAGTCAGGGGAGAGGAAGACACAGAGATATGGAAGGGTAAGGTGTGAAAATGAGAGAACAAAGGGCTTAAAGATCAGGAGAAGAAGGGGGAAGCTAGGGGAAGTTGACAACGAGGCATATAAAGATAATATTTAATCTGGAGGACAGTCAGACTGGTCGAAGAACTAGGATGGGGGAGGGGTGGAAAGAGAGGGAAAGCGAGGGTTACTTGAAGTTAGAGAAATCAATATTAATATCGTTAGGTTGTAAGCTGCCCAAGTGAAATATGAGGTGCTGCTCCTCCAATTTGCCTTGGCCCTCACTGACAGTGGAGGAGGCACAGGACAGAAAGGTCAGTATGGGATTGGGAGGCGGACTGAGCGGAGGTGTTCAGCGAAACGATCGCTGAGCCTGCGCGTGGTCTCGCCAATATATAGGAGTCCACGCCTGGAATTGCGGATACAGATGAGGTTGTTGGATATTTTTCTGACTGGAAACCAAATTCTGGAGTGCCCTTGGTTGTTTTTGACCCTCGATTATTTATTAGCTGTATCAATGCCTTGGAGGAAGGGGCAGATTATAAGATGTCCAAGTTTAGCAATTGCATAAAAATGGGTGGGAGGCCATTCGGTGATCTGGGAAGTTGAACTCTGCAGCAGGATAATGCAAGGAGCAACACAGCGGCGTAGCAGTAGAGGTACTGCCTTACAATGCCAGTGACCCAAGTTTCCCCACATGCGCTGGAAGCTGAGCTTCTCCAGTCAAGAAATTGGCTGGATTGAACTCTCAAAGCAGTGAGGAACATGGGGAGAGCTGGAGTAATGTACGTTCACCCTGTGACTGCATGGGTTTTCTCTGGGTGCTCTTGTTTCATCCCATATCTCAAAGGCGTGCAGGTTTGTAGGTTAATCGACCCTCTGTGAATTGCCCCTGGTGTGTAGGGGGTGAATGCCAAATTGGGATAAGTCCCTATACCTCCTCCCTCAACTCAAGAACCCCAACAATCATTTCAGATGAGTGCCTCAGTCAGTCTCTGCGAGATGGGGGAGCAAGAGGGTCATGTCTCTCAGTCTGAGCTGTGAATAACACTGAACACATGTCCACTAAACTGTGAGTGGTTTTACTGACCTGTCAGTGCCCTTAATGTGGTTTGAAAATATAGTCTGGAAATGCTAAAGCTGTGTTGCCTTTGGTTTGGAAATGCTAAAGCTGTGTTGCCTTTGGTTTGGAAATGCTAAAGCTGTGTTGCCTTTAGTTTGGAAATGCTAAAGCTGCGTTGCCTTTGGTTTGGAAATGGTAAAGTTGTGTTGCCTTTGGTTTGGAAATGCTAAAGCTGTGTTGCCTTTGGCTTGGAAATGCTGAAGCTGTGTTGCCTAATTAAAGTTGCCTTGCCTAATTAAAGTTGCCTTGCCTAATTAAAGTTGCCTTACCTAATTAAAGTTGCCTTGCCTAATTAAAGTTGCCTTGCCTTCTATATAATTAAAAGTCTAATCTTGACCACTTCCTGTTTGCACTTTATATTGATTTTAGAAAAACTGCTACCAGGTTTATTTGTGATTTTTGGCCATCTTAAATCCCACACCGCTCATCAGGTGCCGAGGATTTTTCCCATCGATGAAAAATAAAAGAGTTATTAGTGTTTAAAAAATGTTGAGATTCTCTCTCCTGTCAATCATGACATGAAGGCCACGTCCCTTCTGGTGGGAGGGGGGAAGGGACTATAAATCGCAGAAGTGTGGGCATGGCTCAGTCTCTGCAAGATGGAAGAGGGAGAGGTCATGACTCGCTGTTTTTAGTGGCCTTGCACCCTGCTTGAAGTAGTAAGAAACTGCAATTGAATTTGGTGGCCTTGCACTCTGCTTGAAATGGAATATTGCGTTGGGGGACCAGCCCTCCCATGTGATGCCGGGACCCAACGGGTCCCACTTAGCCTAGTAATGTCTAAATCTATATTACTAAAACTCTTCTCTTGTTTGTGTGTATGTATATGCATGTGTGTGTGTGTCATCTCAGCACAATCTAGTTAATCCCTATTTTCTTCCAAAGCTAGCCTTTCCATTTTCACACCTTCTACTCACTTTTTTTCCCATGGAGGCGATAAACATCTTCCCGTCGCATATCCACCTATATTCCCGAAGTTATTGATCCTGGATATTTTAAAAACATCCCAAACTCACCGACGTTCGGCAAAAAAATCCCCGATTGACGTCACAAGGCAGGACCGGACACTACGGCTTTCGCGGGGGGGCGCCATGCTGGAATGTTCTGGAAACCACCCCCCCCCACCGCCCCACCTGGCCGTCGCTGTCCTTGGGTCCTCCAGTCCATGCCTGCCCTGGCCTGCCCGCAGTTTTGTTCTGGTCTGGGCCTGGGCTGGGACCGAGCCTGGTGCTGGAGCTGGAGTGAGGGCCAAGCCCGGGGCATGAGATGGGGCCGTGACCGGAGCCGAGAAAGAAGCCACCAGTGGAACCAAGGACCAGCCTGGGCCCCGGGTCCTGGGCCCCGGGTCCTGGGTCAGGGACGAGCTTGGAGATGAAGTCGGGGCCTGGACTGCAGCCCAAGCGGCAGCCGAGCTGACGGCCAGGGCCGGCCCGAGTACAAGAACCAGGCTGGGTTCTTGTGTACAAGAACCAGACCATGTCCCTACCCCACTTCCCCTCCCTCTAGCCTCTCTATCTACTCCCCTCCCCTCCCTCTACCTCCTCCCCCACCCTCTCTACCCCCTCCTCCTCCCTCTCTACCCCCTACTCCTGCACCTATTGTCTATTGTCTACCCCCCTCCCCCTCCCTCTCTATCCCCTCTCCCTCCCTCTCTACCCCCCCCCTTCTCTGCCCCCCTCCCTCTCTACACCCCCTCTCTCTCTACCCCCTCCCACTAAACCCCCCCTTCCTCTCTACCACCCCACCCTCTCTACCATCCCTCCTTCTCTTCCCCCCTCCCTCGCTACATCCCCTCCCTCTCCACCCCCCTCCATCTCTAGGGAGTGATGAGTATTGGGACCTATGGGTGAGTGGTGCAATATTGCTTTCGGGGACCAGCCCTCCCCTGTGACGCCGCGCAGCATCCCCCCCCCCCCTCGCGTTGGGGGATGAGACTCAACAGGTCCCACTTGTTCTTGCGCCTTTTAAATTTCTTCATGGTTTATTGAACATCTTTTCACTTATAACCTCTCCTATGCTCTCATCATTTTAAAGCCCTATCTACAATCCTAGTTATGCAACTCACCAGGACTCTGGTCCCAGCACAGTTTAAGTGGTCAGTCCCAACCAAACAGCTCTCTCTTCCCCTATTATTGATGCCAGTTCGAATGAATTTGAAGGTAGGACTTTAGAAACAAGACCGCAATGCTACTTATAAATCACCATGTAGATGAGTAATTAGCAAAATAATATTGACTATTTTCTACCTCCCTCACGTGCGGCACAGTTGCGTTGCGGTAGAGTCGCTGCCTTACAGCGTCAGAGACCCGGGTTCGATCCTGACTATGGGTGCTGTCTATATGGAGTATGTACATTCTCCCTGTGACCGCATGGGTTTTCTCTGGGTGCTCCACTTTCCTCCACACTCCAAAGACATACAGGTCTGTAGGTTAATTGGCTTCTGTAAATTGTAAATTGTCCTTGGTGTGTAGATATTGCTAGTGTACGGGGTGATCGCTGGTCGGAGTGGATTCAGTGGGCTGAAAGACCTGTTTGCACACTGTATCTCTAAACTCTAAAAGTCTAAAGTCTCTCCTGATAGTGTTGCAACTTAATTGGCACCAATTTCCAAGCACTCTTTAATCTATTCAATGAAAGGCTCACTAAGCCCATGGTTTCTTTTGCTTCTGTTGGTGATCATTTGACAGCAGTATTGTTTGGACTATTGAGTGGCCTTCAGAACCATTCTCAAGGTTTGGCCTTTGAAAGAGCAAACAGAAGTTGTGGGTCATTCAACCTTCGTGCGACACAAAGGGCCAGAGTTTGCTGGAACAAAATAATGTATGGCCAGGAGGAGAGGCAAGGTTCATGCAACACCGACAACTTTATTCAGTGTTGAATTCAGTTATTTCGATGTTAACCGACAATTTAATTATAAGAGACATCACTTTGTGGTGAATATTTTAATTTTTTTGCACATGGAGTCATAAAGTAATTGTGTCATGCAGCATGAAAACAGGCCCAACTTGCCCATGCCGACCAACATGCCCCATCTACACTAGTCCCACCTACCTGCTTGCGGCCCATCTTCCTCTAAACCTGTCCATATACCAGTCCTATCCATATACCTGTCTAAATGTTTCTTAAATCATGTGACCGTACCTGCCTCATCTACCTCCTCTGGCAACTTGTTCCATACACCCACTACCCTTTGTGTAAAAAGGTTATCCCTTGGGTTCCAATTAATTTTTTCCCCCTCACTTTGAAGCTATGGCCTCTGGTTCTCAATTTCCCTGCTCTGTGAAAAAGATTCTGTGCATTTACCCAATCTATTCGCATGGCAAAATATAAGCGAGTTCGTTATTCCGACTGCGCATGCCCAGGTCGAGGGTCACTATGGATAAACAGCCCTGGAAAGCAGTGGAGCAGTGAACCTTCATTTCTTCTGTCATTTGCAGCTTTGATTCTTCTAGGTAAGAAAATATTGTTTTCAAACTATGAAATAGTTGTATTTATTGTTCCTTTGTTAAAAGCTAAGATTATTTTGTCGTTTTTATTGCTTTATTATGCTTTGGTGAGTGAGCGAGATCGTGCTTGTCTGTGGTCGGTGTTGGGCCCGGTTCTGTTGAGTTGCTGCTGAGCCGTCCCCGTCCCGGTCCCCTCCTGGGTGTCCCGTCCCTGTCCGGGGGCGGGTGGAGGTGTCGGACCGGGCCGGGCTTGTAGCCGGTGTGGGGAGGAGGTTGTTGCTGCAGAGCTTTGTGTGTATCCCCGTTGATGGCTGGTGCTTGGCTTTCGCCAGTGCCGGGGGGGGGGGGGGTTAGCCGCTGGCGGTCCCCGGCCTGTCAGGGAGCGGGATTGGGCTGGAGTTGGCGCTTCTTCTCCGTGCGAGCTGTGGGCCTGGAGCCACTGGTGTCATCGGACCGGGGCCGACCCCCCATGGAGTCGGCGAAAGCCGAGCACCAGCCATCAACGGGGATACACACAAAGTGCTGCAGCAACTCGCCTCCTGCCCACGCTGGCTACAAGCCCGGCCCAACCCAACACCTCCACCCGCCCCCAGACAGGGACGAGACGCCCTGGAGGGGACCTGGACGGGGATGGCCCAACAGCAACTCAACAGACACGGGCTCGACACTGACCATGGACAAGCATGATCTCGCTCACTCACCAAAGCATAATTAAGCAATAAAAACGACAAAATAATCTTAGCTTTTAACAAAGGAACAGTAATTACAACTGTTTCATAGTTTGAAAGCAGTATTTTCTTACCTAGAGGAATCAACACTGCAAAAAATAGAAGAAATGAAGATCCACTGCTTCACTGCTCCACTGCTTTTCAGGGCTGTTTATGCATAGTGACCTTCGACCTGGGCATGCGCAGTGGGAAGCAGTCGGAATATCAAACTCAATTATTGGGTGTTCACCAAATATAAACTTAATTTGGATCGTAAACAGGTCATACACGTTATGTGATCCAAAATCATCTTTAATCAATATATAGACTCTAGCAGTACAGTGGATGATTAGTTGTCAGAGCATCCTGACTGCTGTACGAACTGAGCAGTGCAGGAAGTAAGGTAAGGTAAGATCGTGGTTCGTCAGCTGGGCCGACAACAGTACCCAGATGGGAGTGTTCCATAGAAGTTTGTAGACGAACGACCTGGCATGGCAGTTGAGGCTTTAGTAGTTTGCTGGATTTGTCATATGATCGTTTCTGGATGTCGTGCTTCTCCTGAATACGTTTCTGGACAGTAGCAGGCTTCAGCACCCGTGGCACCAGCTGTTGCTGAGCAATCGGAACAGGAGGTCTTGTCGTTCTGGACTGGTGAACCCAGGGTTCCATCTCTGGCAATGTTTCTGAGATTCAAAAGATCAAGATATGCGTCTGAGTTTGCAAGGCGCGCTCGCTCTAACAGTTGTTTGGCGCTTCTAACGGCTAGCTCGGCGAGTCCGTTGCTCTGTGGGTACTTGGGGCTGCTCGTGACATAGTGGAAGTTCCATCGGTTTGCAAAGAGCTTGAACACGTGGCTGGTGAACTGTCTACCATTGTCGGTTTGCAAGCGAACTGGTGAGCCGAATGTAGAGAAGCGCCTCTTAAGTTTCCGGATGACCATCTCGGATGTGATGGAGGTCAGCAGGTCGAGTTCAAACCAGTTAGAAAAAGAGTCAACAAGAACGAGGTAATGATGTCCAGGCCATTGGAAAATGTCTGCCGCCACCGACGTCCAGGCCAAGGCTGGTGGAGGTTGTTGCAGAAGGAGCTGCCTCTGCTGATGAAGTGTGAGACTCTTGCATGTGGGGCAGGAGGCTGTATGTACTTGGCCATCCCAGGCCAGTAGAACAGGGACATTTTAGTGACAGGGATGAGTGACCAAAAACTAAGATCTGAACTTCTGCGAAAAGCTGATTTAACATTAGAAGAAGCCACTGGTGACGATTCTGAACAAACCCATTCACGCCGCACCAGCTCGCCTGCAGCGCGTGGTGTTGCAGCTGCAGCGTTTAGATTTCACTATAATCTACAAAAAGGGTAAGAACATGCACGTTGCGGACACCCTCTCTCGTGCACCTCGGACATGAACAACATCCCTATGAACGGGAAGATTTTATAGTTCCCACTTTGATCCCACTTCTGACACCATGTAAATAGTATCATACACGTTATGTGATCCAAAATGATCTTTAATCAATATATAGACTCTAGCAGTACAGTGGATAATTAGTTGTCAGAGCATCCTGACTGCTGTACGAACTGAGCAGTGCAGGAAGTGGTTGTTAGTATAAATGTTACAGTAAGGTGGGGTTAGTGATGCTAACATATATGATTGGTTAACATGCATAAACCAATCTACAGGGTGATTGTTTGTTCTCAATTGATTTAACACATAAAGATAAGTTTATTACTGTCACCATAAGACATAGGAATAGAATTAGGCCATTTAGGCCATCAAGTCTACTCCACTATTCAATCGTGGCTGATTTACTTTTTCTTCTTAATCCCATTCTCCTGCCTTCTCCTCCTAACCTTTGACACCCGTACTAATCAAGATCCTATCAATATCTGTTGGTTTCTACAGACATTTATGGCAATGAATTCCACAGATTCAACACCCTCTGGCTAAAGAAATTCTACGTCATCTCCATTCACCTCCACCTTACATTATTTTACAGGAAATTGAATGTACGGCACAGAAATAAACCATTCGGCCAAAATGGTCCAAACTGCTTGTAAACACGAGCCAAAGTCATTGTGTGATTTAAACACATCTTTAATGAGCACTTAGCAGCACTTAGGACACCAGGTTATCAATACACCCTGGCTGCTCGAACTGAAGTGCCGGAATGGGGCGTTAGTATAAGTGTTGTGGAGGGGTGGAGTTAGTGGTGCTGGCCTGTGTGTGATTGGCTCACATGCACCATCAATCTACATCCTTCCCCCGTGGGATTAAGTGTGGAACGGGCACCCATGGCATGGAGTTAAACATACTCGCCATATCTGTCTGGTGGTCTGCTAACACGTCCCGAGCGCGTGCGGACCCAACCCTTCCCTCCCTCTCCTGAAAGATGGGACGGAGATCCAGGAGGCGAGAATGGCGCGGGAGAGGCTTGTGGGGACCAAAAGGGGAAACATGCGGTGGGTGAGACCCCGTGGTTAGTGGAGACCGAGGGACGAGGAGGGGTGTAAGGCATGCGGGGACAGGTGGGAGACATCGCAGAAGGCAGCCGTAACTGGAGCGACAGAGCATAGGGACCAGCAGGCGGTGGTTGGGGCTCCCTCACAGCAAACAGGTGTTGTCGACTTCTCCGATAAACCGCTCCCTCACAGTCCACCATGTAGGATCGTGGCTCGTTAGTCGGGCTGACTACAGTGCCCAGACGGGAATGTCCAGTCGAAGTTCGTAGAGGGACGACCTGGCCCGGCTGTAGAGGCTCGAGTGGTCTGCTGGAGCTGTCGTATGATCGTTTCTGGATGTTCTGCCTCTCTTGGAGACGTCTCTGGATAGTGGCAGGCTCCAACGCACGAGGAACCAGCTACTGTTGTGCGGTGGGGACCGGAGACCTCGTCAATCTCGACATCAGGCGCTGTGCCGGTGATCCCAGGGTACCATCCCTGGCAATGTTTCTGAGATTCAGGAGATTGAGGTAGACGTCTGACTTTGAAATGCGTGCTCCCTCCAGCGAGTGCTTGGCACTTCTGACAGCGCGTTCATCGAGCCCATTACTCTGTGGATACTTGGGACTGCTCGTGACGTGCTGGAAGTTCCATCGGTCTGCGAAAAGCTGGAACATGTGGCTGGTGAACTGCCGACCATTGTCGGTTCTCAGGCAAACAGGAACGCCATAGGCGGAGAAGCCTTGACAGCATCTGGTTCATTTTGGTGTGCAATGTTCATGTAGTGCTGGTAATCAAGTTCAAACGTAGCCCAGCGTTCGCTAATATCCGCATCAAAGACAAGAGGGTCAGGCTTTCGACAAGATGAGGCCATCATAAAGTAAAACAAAACTCACCAAATAATAAAAATAAAAAAACCGTTATACAGAAAACAAGGGTCAGACCACTTCTGACGCCATGTAAACACCAGCCAACGTCATTGTGTGATTTAAACACATCTTTAATGAGCACTTAGCAGCACTTAGGACAACAGGTTATCAATACCTCCTGGCTGCTCGAACTGAAGTGCCGGAATGGGGCGTTAGTATAAATGTTGTGGAGGGGTGGAGTTAGTGGTGCTGGCCTGTGTGTGATTGGCTCACATGCACCATCCATCTACACTGCTGTTTACTTCTTGTCAATTTTCTCTCAACCCCAACTTCATCTCACCTGACCTGCATATCATCTGGTTTCTCCTTAAATACATCTCTTTTGAGCTAGAAATCAGAATAAAAGTCAGCTTTGGAAATCTTCCATTTGAACATTTTTTCAGCCTTAGCTGCTTATGTCGACTATGCAACACACCCACTGGAAGGGGCTTGCCGGAGTGGAATACACTGAGTAGCCTTTGGTGTAAGTTTATGTTTTGGTTTATGTTTGGTTTGACGTGGATAAGCTTTTCCCACTGAGAGTAGGGAAGATTCAAACAAGGGGACATGACTTGAGAATTAAGGGACTGAAGTTTAGGGGTAACATGAGGGGGAACTTCTTTACTCAGAGAGTGGTGGCTGTGTGGAATGAGCTTCCAGTGAAGGTGGTGGAGGCAGGTTCATTTTTATCATTTAAAAATAAATTGGATAGTTATATGGACGGGAAAGGAATGGAGGGTTATGGTCTGAGCGCAGGTATATGGGACTAGGGGAGAATACGTGTTCGGCACGGACTAGAAGGGTCGAGATGGCCTGTTTCCGTGCTGTAATTGTTATATGGTTATATGGTTATATGGTTTATTCTAGTCACGTGTACTGAGGTACAGTGAAAAGCTTTGTTTTGCAGATATTAGATCTGATATCTATCCAATCAGATCAAATAAAGCTATTCCGCAGTACAATCAAGGTAAACGCAAGTACAATAGGCAGAGCAAAGGGGGAGATATAAAAGATACCCCGGCTTATGGAAGGGTCATTCAAAAGCCTGGTAACAAAGGGGAAGAAGCTGTTCCTGAGTCTGGTGGTGTGTGCTTTCAAGTTTCTTTACATTCTGCTGGGTGGGAGCAGAGAGAAGAAGGAATGACCGGAGTGGGACAAGTCTTTGATTATGCCGGTTGCTTTTCCAAGGCAGCGTGAAGTGTAGATGGATCAATGGTGGGAAGTCTAGTCGATGTAATGGACTTGGCTACATCTACAACTCTCTGCAATTTCTCACGGTCTTGGGCAGAGATGTTCCTAAACCAAGCTGTGATGCAACTTCCATGGTGATGTGATTCAATCAGCTAAAGCCAAAGGTCAGAACTGGAGAGGTGCAGAGATCTTGGAGGGCTGCAGGACTGGTGAAGGTTACAGAGATGTGAAGGGTTGAATCCATGGAAAATTTAGACAACAATGGAGAGAAATGTAATATAGAAGTGTTAGACTAGTTGCCAGAACAAGTCAATGAGAGCAGTTTAGGGGCGGCACAGTGGAGGTGGTAGAGCTGCTGTCATACGGATTGGATCCTGACCTTGGCTTCCGTCTGTGGAGTTTGCACCATCTACCTGTCACTACATGCGTTTCCTCTGCATGAGATTCTTACTACATCCCAAAGATGTGCGGATTTGTAGGTTAATTGGCCCTCTGTAAATTGCCCCTTGTGTGTAAGGAATGGATGAGAAAGGGATAACATAGAACCAGTGTGAACAGGCGCATGATCGGCATGGACTTGATGGGCTGAAGGGCCTGTTTGTACACTGCATCTCTAAACTAAATTAAACTAAACTAAATTAAACTAAACGTGTGATTTATGGGTAAATAGCTTACTATGAGTTAGGATACTGGCAGCAGAATTTTGGGTGATCTTGAGTTTGTGAAGGTGAGAAGATTGGATGAATGTGCTGGACTTGTCTTATCAAGAGGGAGCCAAGGTATGGATGAGGTCTCACTTTGTCCATTGCCTCCTTTCCCTCTCCTCCGATCCATTAGATTGAATGAAAGAGTGAGCAGGTATGGGGGGCAGTTGTGGGTGACAGGGCTGCAAGTTGCAGCAGGAATATCGCATTTTGCAACAATTGTGAACGTGGGAAAATGCAGAGAAATCTAAAGAAAGGTCTCGACCCGAAACACCAACTATTCCTTTTCTCCAGAGATGCTGACTGACCCGCTGAGTTACTCCAGCAATTTGTGTCTATCTTTGGTATAAACCAGCATCTGTAGTTCCTTCCTCACAGATGTTAAGTACTGTACATCTCTAAACTGAAATAAAGTGCAGTTTGTGAGAGATGAGTTTGTGAAGTAATTTATTGTCACAGAGACTGTGATCAAGAATGCAAAGTTTGAAGTCTGGTTTTATTCATCGTTTGGGTCATGCAATCACATAGCATTTGTGGAAGGTGTGACCTGTACAAAAAGGACGGGTTGCACTTGAACCCAAGGGGGACCAATATCCTGGTGGGGAGATTTGCAAAGGCTACTGCGGAGACTTTAAACTAGAACGGTTGGGGGGAGGGACTCAAATAGAGAAAGCTAGTAGACAGTGTGTGAGGCAGATGGCAGAGAAGGGAAGCACTCAGACCCAACATGTAGGGGGGGGAAGAAGAAAAAAATAATAAACAGAGAATAAGAGGTGGTGGGGTTCTTAAATGTGTGAGCAGAGAGACAGGGGGGTGTAAAATGGGGGTAGAAGCTATAGGTAGCAAGGTGAAAAGTAAAAGTGGCAGGCAGACAAATCCAGGGCAAAAATCAAAAAGGGCAACTTTTCAACATGATTGTATAAGGGGTGAGAGCGTTGTAAAAACAAGCCTGAAGGCTTTGTGTCTCAATGCAAGGAGCATTCGTAATAAGGTGGATGAGTTGAATGTGCAGATAGCTATTAATGATTATGATATAGTTGGGATCACGGAGACATGGCTCCAGGGTGACCAAGGCTGGGAGCTCAACATCCAGGGATATTCAATATTCAGGAGGGATAGACAGAAAGGAAAAGGAGGTGGGGTAGCGTTGCTGGTTAGAGAGGAGATAAACGCAATGGAAAGGAAGGACATTAGCTTGGAGGATGTGGAATCGATATGGGTAGAGCTGCGAAACACTAAGGGGCAGAAAACACTAGTGGGTGTTGTGTTCAGGCCACCTAACAGTAGTAGCGGAGTTGGGGATGGCATCAAACAGGAAATTAGAAATACGTGCAACAAAGGTAAAACAGTTATAATGGGTGACTTCAATCTACATATAGATTGGGTGAATCAAATTGGCAGGGGTGCTGAGGAAGAGGATTTCTTGGAATGTATGCGGGATAGTTTTCTAAACCAACACGTAGAGGAACCAACGAGAGAGCAGGCTATTCTAGACTGGGTGTTGAGTAATGAGGAAGGGTTAGTTAGCAGTTTTGTTGTGCATGGCCCCTTGGGCAAGAGTGACCATAATATGATTGAGTTCTTCATTAGGATGGAGAGTGACATTGTTAAGTCAGAAACAAGGGTTCTGAACTTAAAGAAAGGTAACTTTGTGGGTATGAGACGTGAATTGGCCAAGATTGACTGGCAATTGATTCTTAAAGGGTTGACGGTGGATATGCAATGGAAGGCATTTAAAGGTTGCATGGATGAACTACAACAATTGTTCATCCCAGTTTGGCAAAAGAATAAATCAGGGAAGGTAGTGCATCCGTGGATAACATGGGAAATCAAGGATAGTATCAAAACAAAAGATGAAGCGTACAAATTAGCCAGAAAAAGCAGCCTACCAGAGGACTGGGAGAAATTCAGAGTCCAACAGAGGAGGACAAAGGGCTTAATTAGGAAAAGGAAAATAGATTATGAAAGAAAACTGGCAGGGAACATAAAAACTGACTGCAAAAGTTTTTATAAATATGTGAAGAGAAAGAGATTAGTTAAAACAAATGTAGGTCCCTTGCAGTCAGAAACAGGTGAATTGATCATGGGGAACAAGGACATGGCAGACCAATTGAATAACTACTTTGGTTCCGTCTTCACTAAGGAAGACATAAATAATCTGCCGGAAATAGCAGGGGGATGCGGGTCAAATGAGATGGAGGAACTGAGTGAAATCCAGGTTAGCCGGGAAGTGGTGTTAGATAAATTGTATGGATTAAAGGCCGATAAATCCCCAGGGTCGGATAGGCTGCACCCCAGAGTACTTAAGGAAGTAGCCCCAGAAATAGTGGATGCATTAGTGATAATTTTTCAAAACTTTTTAGATTCTGGAGTAGTTCCTAAGGATTGGAGGGTAGCTAATGTAACCCCACTTTTTAAAAAGGGAAGGAGAGAGAAAACGTGGAATTACAGACTAGTTAGTCTAACATCGGTAGTGGGGAAACTGCTAGAGTCAGTTATTAAAGATGGGATAGCAGCACATTTGGAAAGTGGTGAAATCATTGGACAAAGTCAGCATGGATTTATGAAAGGTAAATCATGTCTGACGAATCTTATAGAATTTTTCGAGGATATAACTAGTAGAGTGGATAAGGGAGAACCAGTGGATGTGTTATATCTGGACTTTCAGAAGGCTTTCAACAAGGTCCCACATAAGAGATTAGTATACGGTATTGGGGGTTCAGTATTGATGTGAATAGAGAACTGGCTAGCAAACAGGAAGCAAAGAGTAGGAGTAAACGGGTCCTTTTCAGAATGGCAGGGAGTGACTAGTGGGGTACCGCAAGGCTCAGTGCTGGGACCCCAGCTATTTACAATATATATTAATGATTTGGACGAGGGAATTGAATGCAACATCTCCAAGTTTGCGGATGACACGAAGCTGGGGGGCAGTGTTAGCTGTGAGGAGGATGCTAGGAGGCTGCAAGGTGGATAGGCTGGGTGAGTGGGCAAATGCATGGCAGATGCAGTATAATGTGGATAAATGTGAGGTTATCTACTTTGGTGGCAAAAACAGGAACGTAAACTATTATCTAAATGGTGGCCGATTAGGAAAAGGGGAGATGCAACGAGACCTGGGTGTCATGGTACACCAGTCATTGAAAGTAGGCATGCAGGTGCAGCTGGCAGTGAAGAAAGCGAATGGTATGTTAGCATTCATAGCAACAGGATTTGAGTATAGGAGCAGGGAGGTTCTACTGCAGTTGTACAGGGTATTGGTGAGACCACACCTGGAGTATTGTGTACAGTTTTGGTCACCAAATCTGAGGAAAGACATTCTTGCCATAGAGGGAGTACAGAGAAGGTTCACCAGACTGATTACTGGGATGTCAGGACTTTCATATGAAGAAAGACTGGATAGACTCGGCTTGTACTCGCTAGAATTTAGAAGATTGAGGGGGGATCTTATAGAAACTTACAAAATTCTTAAGGGGTTGGACAGGCTAGATGCAGGAAGATTGTTCCCGATGTTGGGGAAGTCAAGACAAGGGGTCTGTAGAGAGAAATGGACAGACGATGCTTCAGATCGGGACCCTTCTTCAAACAAGGCATGTGTTAGGTTACAAATACCAACAAGAACCAGGCTGAACTTTGCAAAATAATTTGAGAGGAAAGCGGATGCAAGAGGGACAAAGAAGTCATCAGGATCATTGCGGGTTGACTTGATGTAACGTTATAAGACGGTAGATAGTAAGAATATTTTTCCTTTGGATGGGATAACAAACAAAAGAGGTCAGCGGGTTAAGGTGAGAGGATAGCATTTTACAGTGGTTTTAAGAGGAAAGATTTTTATAAAGTGTGATTGATGTCAGGAACTCACTGCCAGAGGAAGTTGTGCAGTTAGATATAATCACTATGTTTAAGAGACATTTTGATAGGCATTTAAACAGTAAAAAGTATTAGAGGATATAGAGCTAGTGTGGATAAATGGGATTAGTGTAGCTGGGCAAAAAGGTTAACTTGGACGTGGTGGGCTAAATGGCTTGTTTCTGTACTGCACAACTCTAAGACTAAAAACAACAACTCACGACTAGTGAGTAGCTTGCCTGCCCGGCCCTTCTCAATGAATCTGTTTTCCAGCAGGTGACTATTAATCCTGTCCTAGATCAACATTTCCAAAATCTATCCCCCCTAGCAAATATTTGTTGATGTTATCCTCATCCAAATTTTTGAATAAGGGAGTAACATGTCCAATATCCTAATTTTGTCACTAATGGGTCCCATGTACTTTTCTTTTACTATTTATAAGCTCAGATTCTGATTTATGTTGACAGCTAATCTTTTTCATATGTAGTTTGGTTTCGTTTAGTTTAGTTTAATTTAGTGATACAGCATGGAAACAGATCGATTGGCCCACTGACTCCATGCCGACCTCGATCACCCATTCACACTAGTTCTCTTTTCTCCCACTTTCGCATTCACTCCTGACACACTAGCGACACTTTACAGAGGCCAATTAACTTCTGCATGTTTTTGGGATGTGGAACAACCGGAGAAAACCCACATGGTCCCAGGGAGAACATACAATCTCTACACAGACACCACCCGAGGTCAGGATCGAACCCGCATCTCTGGTGCCGTGAGGCAGCAGCCCTGCCAATTGAGCCACTTTGCCACCTCTTGGTAGGAAGAGCAAGAAGAGGTAATGTAGAGTAAAGGACATCATTCTAAAAGGGGTGCAGGAGGTCTGGAGCATGGAGAAATGAGTACATGAGCCCTTGTAAATGACTGGGAAGGTTGACAAAAGAGGAATACGCATTTATAGCCTTTTTCTTTGGTGGCAAAAGTTAAAATAGTCGGGAAGTCCATGTTATAAACACGCAGTTGAAGTATTGTGTTCATTTCTGGTTACCTCATTACAGGAAGGATATGGATGCATTGGAGAGGGTGCAGCTGAGATTTATGAGGATTTACAAGGGTAGACTCGAGAGGCTGGGTCTGTTTTCTTTAGAGAAGAGAATACTGAGAGGAATTTAGTTTAGTTTAGTTTACTTTAATTTAGAGATACAGTGTGGAAACAGATCTTTCGGCCCACCAAGTCTGTTAACCCATACACTAGTTTTATCCTACGGACTGGGGACAATTTACAGAAGCTAATTGACCTACAAACCCGCATGTCTTTGAAATATGGGAGGAAACCGGAGGACCCAGAGAAAACCCACGCAGGTCACGGGGAGAACGTACAAACAGACAGCACCTGTACTCAGGATCGAACCCGGGTCTCTGGCGCCATAAGGCACCAACTCTACTGCTGTGCCATTGTGCACAGGTTGTCTTCCATCTGAGTACTAACCAGTCCTGAGCCTAGTTAACTTCTGAGATCAGACGAGATCTGTCTGTTTGTGTGTGTGTGTGTGTGTGTTTGATATAGATGTATGATGAAGGGTTTAGTGGCAAGCGATTCCCAATGATGGGGCTGGAGGAGGGGAGTCAGGGCCAAAGGGCACACGGATAATGTAAAGGGGAAAGAAATGACTAATAATGATGCAAGGAAAATACTTTTCACACAGTGTGTTTGGAATCTGAATGCTTTGCCTGCTGATACGATGGAAGCAAGTTCCATTGTGGCGTTAAGAAGGAAGTGAATAAATGTACGGTGAAGAAAACAAATTGCAAAGCTACAGAAAAGGGCCCAGTTGGGTGGAACTGGAGATTTGCTCTGTTAGAAAGACGGCTTGGTCACGATGGGACTCGTCCTGCACTGTATCTGTTCTGTGATTTAATCACGTTGAAATTTGCTCAGTTGCGAAATTTACCAATTTCCAAGCAAAAGTAGACATACTGGGTGAGTGGTAAATAGTGCAGATTTTAATGAGCTCTTAATGAAAGCAACAAAGGCAATCCAAGTTGCCAACTTGGCTGCAGGACAGTGAACGTAGTCTCACAGGTCGCTGACACTGAATGATCATGGAAGCAAGTTTAACATGTGCCAATTCTATGAATAAACTTCCTGAACTTGAAGGAGCAAGTGCAAGAGCCTGTGAAATACTAAGGCCCTTTAGTAGAGCAGCAAATCTGATGTGAATGAATGTGTGAACATGTAAGACTCTACTTTAGACTTTAAAGATACCGCGAAGAAACTGGCCCTTCGGCCCACCGAGTCCGTACTGACCAGCGATCACCCAGTGTGCACTTCAGACTCTGAAGAAGGGTCTCGACCCGAAACGTTGCCAATTTCCTTCGCTCCATAGATGCTGCCTCACCTGCTGCGTTTCTCCAGCATTTTAGTCTACCTTCGATTTTCCAGCATCTGCAGTTCCTTCTTAAACATTCAATAGGTCATGGTTGATCTGATCATGGCCTCAGCTCTACAGAGGGTGGTAGGTGCCTGGAACACACTGCCAGGGGCGGTGATGGAGGCAAATACAACGCAGTCTACCCTCATTAGCTAGGACCTCTTTTTAATGGATTTTGGTTATAGTAGATGGACAGTAATCAGACAGCACTGTCTCTTTAAGAATACAGGCTGCTAGTTACACTGCAGGAGGTAATTGAAATTGACAAGCAAATGCTTTGATCGGTACTTGTGCAATGATACTCTAGTTTAGTTTGGTCTATTGTCACTTGTTGGTACGTGTGACAATAAATGTCTCTTGTCTCTTGTCTTGTACTGTACAGTGAAAAGCCTTTGTTGCATGATAACCAGTCAGCAGAAAGACAATACATGATTATTAAACAGCATAACAAACAGCTTTTAATATTTTTAGGTTGCAGTAACAAAAATACATTATTAGCTGTTAAAAACACTTTTTATTTTAAAATAACACATCGTTTCATGGAATGACCGCAAGGTGGTTGGAACCCTTACTCGGTTATTGCGGAGAATCGGCAATAACAGATACCATTCCCTCAATGGTCTGTTATAGCGAGGCCTGGATCACGCTGCCAGGGATGGTGGTGGAGGCAGATAAATAGTGTTGTTTTTGAGAGGCTTTTAGATAGCCACATGGAGGTGCAGGGAATGGACCACAGGCAGGCAAAAGAGATTAGTTTAACTTGGCATCATATTTGGCGTGGACATTATGGGCTTAAGAGCCTGTTCCTGTGATGTACCTGCATATTTTATGTTTTAAAGACATACGTAGATAAAAAGGGAGATGAAGCTCTGGACCGTCAGGAAATAGAGAGTTGAAAAGCAGGACCTTTAGGGGTTGCAATCTCGGGATTACTCCCTGTACAATGTGTTAGTGAGTACAGAAATAGGAAAATAGGAGAGATTTTAGTTTAGTTTAGTTTATTGTCTCTCCACCTTGCTAACCAGTCAGCGGAAAGACATTACATGATTACAATCGAGCCGTCCACAGTGTACAGATGCATGATAAAGGGAATAACGTGAATAGCCTTTAGTGCAAGAATGACATTTTGTGCCAGAATAAAGTTTAGTGTAAGAGTGCAACCTTTAGTGGAAGATGAATGCATTGCCCAAGATACTAACGGAAGCCAGGGAGAAGATTACTGGGACTCTGACATAGATTTTTGCGTTTTTGCTAGCCATAGAAAAATGGAGAATCGCTAATGTCTGAGAAATGTCGCCTGTCCATTTCCCTCCATAGATGCTGCCTGACAAGCAGAGTTCTTCCAGCACCTAGTATTTTATCACAGATAATGTTGAAAAAAAGAAGTAGGCATAAACCTGGAAACTGCAGTACAGCGAGCTTTGCATATCTGGTAGGGAAGTTGGAAGATTTATATTAAATTGGAAAAACAGGAACCAAATCAGGGGAGTCAGCATGGTTTTATGTGGAGGAGATCACATCTCAGAAATAGGATGGCACTGTGATGCAGTGGTAGAGCTACTGCCTCACAGCACCAGAGACCCGGGTTTGATTCCAACTACAAGTGCTAGCTGTATGGAGTTTATATGTTTTCCCTGTGACCATGTGGATTTTTTCGAGGTGCTCTGGTTTCCTCCCACATCCCAAAGACTTGCAGGTTTGTAGGCTAATTGGTTTCTTTAAAATGTCCTTAGTGCGTAGGATAAATCTGGTGTATGGGCGATTTGGTGGGCCGAACGGCATGTTTCTGCGCTTTCTCTATGAACTGGACTAAACTAAACTAAGTCTGATTGAGTTTTTTGAAGAGATTACTAACTAGATTGATACATGTGGAGAACTAAAGTAGATGTTTAAAGGACATTTGGACAGATGAAAGGTTTCGAGGGATATGGATGAAATGTAAGTAAATGCATTAGCCCAGAATGCCAACTTGGTTGATATAGGCAAGATGAGTTGAAGGGCCTGTTTATGTGGTGTACAGCTCTATGTCCAAGTTAAGGTGGACTTTTGTAAGGCTTTTGACAATGTAGGCTGGGAATGTAGTGGGGGGGGGGGGGGGGGGGGGGGAGCAGGTAGGGTGGAGGTGGGGGGGGGGAGAGGATTCCAGTGCCTCTTCCTGTCCACATACAACGAGGGTCAGTCCCCACACACAGAGGCAAAGACTGAGCCACCAGGAAACCCAAAGACTACCAGCAACGCCACTTCAAGCTGAGCCGCCGGGATAAATCTTAGATCACCAGGATAAACATGAGACCGCCAGCGCCTCCTGTCGAGGCAAGGGTGAACTGCAGGGAGAAGCCTGAGATTGCCACACCTTCTCCTTCAAAGACCAGGACTGAGCTGCCGGGACAAGCCCAAGATCGCCAGTACAGGTGCTCATATTCCCTGACAGTGAGGGACAGCGCCCCCATGTGGTCCTGGACTTTCTTATCAAATGTATGGCGTGAGTTCACCCAACTGTGAATGTCGGTGTGGTCACTGCCGAACCCGCCATCAACCCTGATGCCACAAGATGTACAGATTGAGCTAAGAAGACTTAGCAATAAGTGTGCTAAAAATAACATCAAGATTGCATCTCCATTTATGTTGTGTTATAATGATCACATAGAATGCCATTTCTTTCAATGCTCCATTTGCTAGGAATGTATCTAGAGCACTAATCAAAGTATTGCTGCACTGTGTGCAGTTTGGGTTCAGCACCTTTATTTAATAAGGAATAAACCAGCACTGGAGACAATCCAGTAACAAATTCACACAATCCTATTCAGCCTATTTCCTATTACAAGCAGTTACAGAAGGTGCGTCCACCTTCTTTAGAGTTTACAAGAATGCGGGGTGATCCTACTTCAATATGTAAGATCCAAAGGGACTGAGAGGGTAGATATTGAGACACAAGAGAGTGCAGATGCTGAATCTAGAGCATAAAACAAACTGCTGGAGAAACTCAGCGGCTCAAGCTGCATCTGTTGACTGAGCACTTGTGCTAGTCTGTCAAGGACTACTGGATTGATCAGTTGCTAATCATTTGAACTCCACATTGATCACTCTGTCCTGGGCCTCCTCCAATGGCAGAGCGCGGCCACGTGCAAATTGGAGCACCTCATATTCTGCTTGGCTACTTCACAACCCAACGGTATGAATGTTGAATTCTCCAATTTCAGGTAACCTCTAACTAAACCCCCCTCTTTTCTCCCCCACCCCCTGCTCTATTCTTTCCTCCCCTGAGCCACACCTGTTTCTCCACTCGACCTGCACCCCTCTCCTGCCACCTTCGACCCTCTGGCTTCACAATCCGCAACTCTTCAAACTTGTCTCTCACCTGCTGCTCTCTTCTCTCGCCTTTGTTCCAACCATGGGCCTGTCAAACAGCCCCGCCCCCCTCCACCTGTGTCAACCTATTATCTGTCAGGCTTTGTCCTACCACCTCCCTTTTCCAATTTTATTCTCCCCCCCCCCCCCCACAAGCAGTCTGAAGAAGGGACCCGACCTGAAATGTCACTTTTCAATGTTCTCCAGAGATGATGCCTGACCCACTGAGCTATTCCAGCACTTTGTGTCCTTTGGTGGAGGAAGAAGGATGGTCGACGCTTTGGTCGGAGTTCCCACATCAGGCAGGTGTTGCGAAGGTGCAGGCTCTGCAGCAGCCTGGGGCTTACCTGGTTTGGAAGCCGTTCCAGTACATCGAGCGCTTTGGAACTTTTATGAATGGCTCCAAATGATGGCGACTCGTGCATGTGAGAGCTATGCAAAAAGAATTTCACTGCCCAGTGCACTCATGACAATTAAGTACCATTGTTGAACTATTGAGATGGGAATGTCTCAAATGAGAGAACATTGTGACAAGATGCAGCGGCGGTCACTTATAACTGAGGTACGTAGTCTCCCCAGGTTATGAAGGACCGACCTGTGTACTGCCTGTGCCTATGTTGGGAGAGCAGATGGGAAGGATGGATTTGCTGTTTGTTGTAGGGCTACAAGCATCTTCTGCATTCCTGGGAACACAGTTCCCATTTCCGACATAGGAAATATTTGGCCCCTGTACAGTTGACCGGAGCATTATCCTGCCGTAACCTGGGGAGGGTCTGCATGTCGCACTTTCTTCTCGCTGATGGTGGTTGATCCTTTGGAGTCTCAACCCCAGGGGGGTTGTGGAGGTGAGACCATTGGAGGCAGTTAAACAGGAGACGCATAATATTTCGGAAGGTCAAGGAATTGCATATTGGGTATAGAAGTTGGGAGGTCATGTTGCAGCTGTACAAGACGTTGGTGAGACCGCATTTAGAGTATTGAGCTCAGTTCTGGGCACCATGTTATAGGAAAGATGTTGTCAAGCTGGAAAGGATACAGAGAAGATGTTGCCAGGACTAGAGGGTCTGATCTATGGGGAGAGGTTGAGTAGGCTGGAAATCTATTAACTGGAGCGCAGGAGGTTGAGGGGTGATCTTATAGAGGTGTATAAAACCATGAGATGAATAGCTGCCAGAGGAGGTACTTTAGCTGAGGCAGTTGCTAAAGCAGCATTTAAAGGTGATTTGGACAGTTGCATGAATGGGAAAAGTTTAGAGGGATCCGCTGAACAAGGGCAAATGGGACTAGCTTAAATAATTGACATGTACGAGTTGGGCCAAAGGGTCTGTTTCGATGCTGTATGACACTATGAATCTATAACCTTGCATAACAACCATCAACAGAACCTAACAAAGCTAAGAGGTTCAACAGGAAGTTCAAAGCCAGAATCAAAAAGCCTGTTGGGTGTATATATTTTAATGTTTATTGAGTTCTGAAAGACGTATATTAATAGATTGTATAAAAGCATTTATATATATATGTTCACACAACACACGCTCATTTCTGCTATATGTTTAAAATATATCGGGCACAACAGAATTGACTGAAATTCAAACGCTGTATAGCAGAAGATAGACACAAAATGCTGGTCAGACAGCACCTCTGGTGAAAAGGAACCCTTCTTCAGATCCGACCCAAAACGGCAGCTATTCATTTTCTTCGGAGGTGCTGCCGTACCCACTGAGTTACTCCAGCAATTTGTGTTTAAACTTTGATTAAAAACCAACATCTGCAGTTCCTTCCTACACAGCTGTGTAGCAAAATATGTTTGGTAATCAACTGTCAATCTAACACTCTGAACTTTAACTCAAGGAACTGCAGATGCTGGTTTACAAAATAAAGGCACAAAGTGCTGGAGTAACTCAGCGGGTCAGGCAGTATCTCTGGAGAACGTGGATAGGCGACGTTTCTGTTCGGGATCCTTCTTCAGACAGAAGGCTTGAAGTGGTCTGGATATACAAGAGAGCGCAGCATTTCCTCCCTCCCTCACAGATGCTGCACAACCCGGTGAGTTCCTCCAGCAGATTGTTTGTTGCTAATGCTCAGGATACTGAGTTCAAATCCCATCCGTGCAGCTGAAGGCTTAAAAAATCTTGAATTAAAATATATCGGCGCTTGTAATCATGAAATGAATGAATTGCTTTGAAAAAAAAAACTTTTATGATTCAGGGAAGGAGGTTCAGTGTACAACACTCGCAGAGCCCTGCCATTCTCTGCCTGCCCAGGTCTCACTTCCCAAAATGTAACACATAACACTTATCTACATTAAGCTAACCATTGACTATTCCTCAGCCCATCTGCTCAGATGATCAAAATCCTGCTGCAAGGCCATTTGCTTTCTGAATTGTTGATTCACTCACCCACATGATCCTCTAAGAACTGACATCTTTTGGGTCCTGACTCTAAATGTCTGTCTATTCCCTCCAAGGATACTGCCTAACCCGTTGAGTTTAGTTTGGAGATACATCATGGAAGCAGGCCCTTCGGCCCGCCAAGTCCATGCCAACCAGCGATCGCCCATACAATAGGTCTACTGTACACTATGAACTACTTACAGAAGCCAATTAACCTACAAACCTGTATGTCTTTGGAGTGTAGGAAGAAACCGGACCACCCAGAGATAAACCCATGCAGTAACAGAGAGAACATACAAACTCCGTATAGGCAGCACCTGTACTCAGTATCGAACCCGGGTCTCTGGCGCTGTAAGGCAGCAACTCTACCACTACGCCATTGTGCCGCCAAGTGCTTGTGTTTAACGCCACATTCCAGCACCTGCAGTTCCTTGCGTCTATCTTTCAATATCTCACCAGTTTAAAATAGAATTCCGTCTATTTTTCTACCGAAATGGATGACCTCGCAATGTTTCTACATTTCGGTCCATCTTGCCCACTCTATTAATTTGTGTACCTTCCCTTGAAGCTGCTTCTCACAGCCCTTATTGCTCCATAGTTTTGCATCACCAGAAAATGTGGAGATATTACACTTGGTCCTCTCTTCCAAATTATTAATATAGATCAGCTCCTGCTCGGATCCCTGTGGCATCAGATTACTCATGTTTTCTTGATCTGAGAATGACTCGTCTCTATGTGTCCTCTGTCTATAGTTCAATCCTCAATCCACATCCATATATAAATACCTTGTGCTCTAATATTGTTTGTTAATATCTAGTGTGGCGGCACAGAGACGTGGCGATAGTTGATGCCTTACAGCGCCTGAGACCCGGGTTCAATCCTGCTGTCGGTGCGGAGTTGGTACATTCTCCCTGTAACCGCGTGGGTTTTTTCTAGGTGCTCCATTGTCCTCCTAACGTCCAAAGACGTGCAGGTTTGTAGGTGAATTGGTTTCTGTAAATTGTCCCTAGTGTGTAGGATAGTGCTAGTGTAAGGGGTGATCGCTGGTCAGTGCGGACTTGGTGGGCTGAAGGGTCTGTTTCCACGCTGTATCTCTAAAGTCTAAAGCTTATGAAAGGTCTTACCTAGGTGACAATACACCACATTAACTGGTTTCCCCCTTAACTATTATTAGTTACTCTGAATAATCCCAACAGATTTACCAAACATAATGTCAATTTTACAAATCCCTGCTGACTCTGAGCAGTCCCACAATTATTTTCCAAATTGTCCTCTTACACTTCCTGTGGCCTGTCCATCAGAAGGATTAGGTTTAGATTTAGATTTAATATTGTCAAGTATACCTAAGGTACATTGAACAGATTTATTTTAAGATGGCAAAGAGCCAACATTGCTTTGAAGTTGTGGAAGCCAGACTCTGTGAGGTGCTACAGTCTGGAATTCACAGCCCCAGGAGTGGTGGATACAATCAACCAGCCCTTATAAAGAACTGGATGGACACAACCACCTATTTCTCCCCTACACCCCCATCCTTCCTGCTATTTTCCTCCCTATAGCTTCATAACTCTTCAACCCTGTCTCACACCTTCTGCTTTTATCTCTGGCCTTTGTTCCAACCATCTGCCTATCACCCCCCCCCCCCCCCCCCTCGCCTGTGTCCACCTATTTATTACCTGTTGCACTTTGTCCAGCCTCACCCCTCTTCTAACTTTCTTCTCCCTCCTTACACTCAGACTGCAGAAAGGTATCCATGCTCTCCAGAGAAGAGGGGCACAGTGGCGCAGCGGTAGAGTTGCTGCCTTATTGCACCAGTGACCCAGGTTCGATCCTGACCATGGGTGCTGTCTGCACGGAGTTTGTACGTTCTCCCTGTGAAAGCGAGGGTTTTTTCCAGGTGCTCCAGTTTCCTCCCACACTCCGAAGACGTACAAGTTTGTAGGTTAATTGGCTTTGGTATAATTGTAAATTGTCCCTCATGTGTGTAGGATAGTGTTAGTGTGCGGGGATCGCTGGTATGTGCGGACTCGATGTGCCGAAGGGCCTGTTTCTGCACAGTATCTCTAAACTAAACTAAAACTAAAGTTACTGCCTGACCTGCTGGATTACTCCAGCACCTTGTGTCCACCTGAGAAATAGGTGATCTGCTGGGTCATGGGAAGGGTGTGTGAGAATGGGACGATGAGAACAACCTTGTAGGTGCCACCATAGACTCTGGGCAGATTCTATGCCATAACATTTCAATGATTCCATGGTTCAGTCGGACTCATCTGGGAAAGAATGAAGTGATGAGATTGGAGACACCAGAGACATGGAGTTATTCGTGGGCACGTCAATGTTGTGAATGTAAGTGTTTTGGAAGGGGAAGCTTAACAGGTTCTATGAAAAAAAGCTTAGTCCCTTTGGCTGATAGTAGAACAATATGTTTACGATGTATCTTGTTAGTTCACAAGTGCTCTGTACACGCTGGCAAGTTGAAGCATCTTCGGACGTGAAGATCCAATTCAACATCTGTTTCTAAGAAAGGAAGAATGACTTCCGCTCATCACCGTGTGCGGGGATCACTCAGAGAGATGTATGGGGCGACTTATTTACATAGATTATGGTGGGTGCCTGAATCACACTGCCAGGGTTGGTGGTGGAGGCAAATATAATTAGTGCGGGTATCAGGGGACATGGGGAGAAGGCAGGAGAATGGGGTTGAGAGGGAAAAATAGACATGATTGAATGTTGATGTAGACTTGATGAGTCGAATGGCTTAATGCTGGTCCTATATGATCCTACATGACATTGTGGGCCGAAGGGCCTGTTCTTGTGCTGTACTGTTCTATGTTTTATGTGTCTCCAAGTCATGCCTACACCACAGTCATTTCCACATCAGAGCACACGCAGTATTGCTGCTTGCTGAGTTCACTTTGCTCTGGAGCAGTGGCCACAACGATTCCCAGGTCCTTGTAGCAACCGGTCTTCTTGGAGATCTTCATTAGCATACTCTTCAGGTGCCTCCTGAACCTTTCATTCACGAAAGCATAGAGGAACGGGTTGAAGCAGCAGTGAGTGAAGGCAATGGACTCCGTCACCTGTAGAGCGTAATCCAGCCTCTTGCTCACCTCGCAGCCGCTGATCACGCCGATATCCTCCAGGGAGTGCAACAAAAGGACAATGTTGTAAGGGAACCACAACACAAAGAACACGGTGACCAACATGACAACCAGTCCCAAGGCTTTGTCCTTGCTGAACGACCTGGACTTGAGGAGGACGGACGCAATCCTGGTATAAAAGAAAATCATGGCAAAGAAGGGAATGACAAAAGCAATGATGTTGATCTGGAGTTGGATTGTTATCTTCCAGAAGACTAGTTGGTCGCTGCCATAATGACTGAGGCAGGTGTACCTATCGCCGACTTTCCTGGACTGGCTGAAGATGAATTCAGGAATCGTGAGCATCATTGCCAAGGTCCAGACCACAGCGCTGATGATGATGCTCTTGCGAATTGTTCTGTGGTTCTTCATGGAGATGGTGTGGACAATTTGCAGATACATGTCCATACTCATGCAAGCTATGAAGAAGATACCGCTGTAGAAATTCACGGTGTAGACGGCGCTTATTATTTTACACATGGCGTTTCCAAAGAGCCACTCTGAGGTCAAATACATGGCCCAGAAAGGAAGGGAGACAGCGAATAAAAGGTCGGAAATGGCCAAATTCAGCAGATAGATGTCGGTCATTGTTTTCAGCTTGAGATACTTGACGATCATGAGGACGAGAAAGCTGTTGCCCAACATCCCAAAAATAAACACCGTAATGTACAGGACCGGGAGGAAAATCTTTCCAAAGGCTTTGACTTCCTCTTTTATACAGGGAAGGTAGGGAGAGAGGTCAATGTCGGTGTAGTTATATTCCTCACCGTAAAAGCTTGCGTTAATGGATGTGTCCTCCAAATTAATGGAACCCATCTTCCTGGATATCTCGGAAGAAACTTTAGGTCCCTCACTGAAAGAAGAAAATAACATTGTTAAGGATATCTCAACAGAAAATCCAGTGATTCGCTCTTGGACAAACATATATGTTTTGAAGAGTAAAAAAATAAATGTCTGGTTCCTGTAGCAAAGAGTATATGCCCCAGCACCAGTGACCTCTGACCAGTAGCGCTCACTCACCTGTGACCCCTGGTTAACCTCTACCTGGACCCCCTGCAGCTCGCTTACCAAACAAAGATGGAGGCTGAGGACGCCATCATCCACCTGTACCATCGCTCCTATGCTCACCTGGATAAGCTGGGACGCATTGTGAGAGTCATGTTTTTTTACTTCTCCAGTGCTTTTAACACGATCCGGCCTGCACTGCTAGGGGGCAAAGGTGCGGGCGGATGCTCCATTGGTGTCCTGGATCACCAACTACATGACTGGACGACCACAATATGTCAGGCTACAGAACTGTGTCTCGGACATGGTGGTGAGCAACACATGGGCCCCACAGAGGATGGTCCTGTCTCCCTTCCTGTTTACCATCTACACCTCGGACTTCCGATATAACTCCATCTCCTGCTACCTGCAGAAGTTTTCAGATGACTCTGCAATTGTGGGCTGCATCAGTGAGGGGAGGGAAGCTGAACACAGAGGTGTAGCCAACGACTTTGTTGAGTGGTGTGGGCTGAATCACCTACAGCTCAACATCGACAAGACTAAGGAGTTGATGGTGGACTTTAGGAGGAGAGGAACACCCCTTTCCCCTGTCTACATCAATGGTGTGGATGTGCAGTTAACCAGGGAGTACAAATAACTTGGAGTGTACCTGGACTGTAAACTGGACTGGTCCAGGAACGTTGAGGCCCTGAGCAAGAAAGGACAGGGTCCAGCTGTACTTTTTGAGGAGGCTCTGCTCCTTCTACGTCTGCAGTAAGATGCTGCAGATGTTCTACTAGTGGTAGCCAGTGCCATCTTCTTCACTGCCGTGTGCTGGGGCAGCAGGCCGAAGGCCGTGGACGCCAATAGGATCAATAACTTAAAGAGGGAGTTAGATGTGGCCCTTGTGGCTAAGGGGATCATGGGGTATGGAGAGAAGGCAGGTACAGGATATTGAGTTGGATGATCAGCCATGATCATATTGAATGGCGGTGCAGGCTCGAAGGGCCGAATGGCCTACTCCTGCACCTATTTTCTATGTTTCTATGTATCAGGAAGGCTGGCTCCGTCCTGGGGGCAGAGGTGGATTCATGGGAGGTGGTCTTGGAGGGGAGGATGCTCCTCAAACTGCAGAGCATCCCGGACAATACAGCTCTCCCCCTCCATGACACACTGGTCAAGCTGAGGAGTACCTTCAGCAACAAACTGGTTGCACCAAGATGCAGGACAGAACACCACAGGAGATTCTTCTTCCCTGTGGTTATCAAACGTTACAACTCCTCCCCCTTCTGTCGTGGGGTAGACTGAGACTGACTCTCCTTCGCCCCTCCCCTCCCTAATCTTTGCACATCCCCCAGGCCTTTCCAGTCATCACTTTTATTTCATGTTTCATGTATTTCATGTGGGCAGATCAATTTCCCTCCTGGGATAAATAAAGCATCGTATCGTATCGTAAGGAGATCGACTTACACTCAGAAAGCTCCGACAAACATCAGTGTCACACTGACAGGAGCAAAACACAAAATGCTGGAGGAACTCAGCAGGTCAGACAGTATCTGTGGAAGGAAACGGACAAACTTCCGTTTCTTTCAAGGACACTTCAAGAAAGTAAAGTAGGTGAAGAGAGTCAAAGGGAAGAGATGTAGTTAAATCGGTTAGTGATAAGTGGATTAGATGAAATTAGAACTTTCTGACTCGGTAGAATTGGTGTTTAGTTTTTTCCCCCCTTGGATGGAGACAGAGAGATTCAGAAAAGGAGAAGAAGTGTCAGAAAAACGATTGTTTAGGGAAAAATTCACCCTGACTGAATTCACAAAATTACTAACTAAAAATTTGAGAAACAGAATGAAATTTGCTGTTTCAGAAAAGCAAATAAATAAACTCCAAATTTATTGTAAGACACAAAGTATTGGAGTAACTCAACTAGTCCGGCAGCATCTCTGGAGTGCATCTGCGGTTCCTTGTTTCTCCAAATTTATTGTACTCAACTCGCATACCGATCCGTGTGCAGAAGTTGCAACCCCGCATTATGGAAAATTGCAATATGAGCTGTTTTCTCTGAAATGCACCTGCCCCCCCCCCCCCCCCCCCCCCATTACTGTGGGGATCGCATGTGGTCGAGGTAAATCTGCAGGCAGGGTGGAAGTTGGAGGCAAAGGTGGTAAGCTTGACCAGTTCAGCCCCAATGCAGAAAGCAGCACCAATGCAGGTGTCGATGTAGTGGAGAAGGAGTTGGGGAGCAGCACAGGAGTACATTTGTAACACGTAGTTCCACTCCCCTCTTGCTGGCTTTTTGTCTCTTGTCTGAATCTTAGACTTTAAAAGTACAGGAAAAATGGAATGGGAAAGCAGTTTCTCCTTCCTTCAGAATGAAGTCTGACCTTTACTGGCTGAAATACTACATTTGGGGAAAGTACTTGAGCATCCAGAGTCATAGAGTTATAGAGCATAAAACAAACCCTTCGGCCTAACTTGTCCATTCCGAGCAAGAAGCCCCATCTAAGCTAGTCCCGTTTACCTGCGTTTAGCCACTACCCCTCTAACCCGTTGCTATTCATGTTGCTGTTCAAATGTCTTTTAAATGTTGCTATTATGTCTGCCTCAACTACCTCCTCTTCAGACCGTAGAGATGCAGCGTGGGGAAAAAAAGCCCTTCAGCCAACCGAGTCCTCGCCAACCATTGATCACCCGTGGACTAGTTTTATGTCCTATGCACTAGGGGCAATTTACAGAAGCCAATTAACCTACAAACCCGCACGTCTTTGAGATGTGGGTGGAAACCGGAAAAAACCCACTCGGCACGGGGAGAACGTGCAAACTTTGCAGAGACAGCACCCTGGGTCAGGATCAAACCCGGGTCTCTGGCGCTGTGAGGCAGCAACTCTGTGCTGCTCTTAGTAGAAGTTACTGAATTGCTCACTCCACCTTTCACCAGCATGGAACCAATCACAATAACTGCTACCGAGAATGGATTAAAGGAATAAATTCATTCCTGGGGTTTGAGTATCACTGGCAAGGCCATTAATTCCTGTCCATCACTAAATGCACATGAACAGCTAAGTGAGCCATCTTCTTGACCTTTTACGAAGATGATGCCGGGACTTGAGGGCCTAAGCTGTAGGGAGAGGTTGGACAGGCTGATACTTTATTCCTTGGAGTGCAGGAGGATGAGGGGGGTGATCTTATAGAGGTGTATAAGATCATGAGGGGGATAGATAGAGTGAATGCACAGAGCATTTTACCCAGAGTAGGAGAATCAAAAACCAAGATACATGGGTTTAAGGTGAAGGGGGAAATGTTTTAATACGAATCAAATGGGCAACTTTTTCACACACAGGTATATGGAATGAGCTGCCGGAGGAGGTAGTTGACACAGGTATTATCACAACATTTAAAAGACACTTGGACGTGGATAGGATAGGTTTAGAGATAGGGATATGGGCCAAACGCAGGCAGGTGGAACCAGTGTAGATGGGACATGTAGGTCGGCGTGGGAAAGTTGAAGGGCCAGTTTCCGTCCGGTATGACTCTGGCTCTACACCATAGCTTGTGTCGTGATGGTCCTACCACTGGGAGTTCCAGGATTCAGAACACACGGCAATGAACAAACAATCTCCAAGTCAGAATGGTGTGGGAGGTGGAAGGGAACCTGAAAGATTGGATGTTCCCATATTCCTTATCCTGGAGTGATTCAGACCAAAAGCTGCCTCGCTGTTGCATACTCTCACATGTTTCTGTTCTCTACTAATTGTTCTCCTCCTTCCCTTCCCTTCCCACCAATTGTTTTAATTTGTGACCATGGCTCAGGAAGCAACATCCAGTGACTATTATAAGGCATTTGGACAGCTGGCTGGTTGGCGATTCTATCACAGTTAGGTGCTACCTGACATAATATTGTAATGAATTAGTAAAGGAAGAGAAACAATAAATGCATTCAGTGCCAATAGTATACAGGCAATTAGTGTAACATCAATGGGAAAAAGTCCTTGATGTAAACAGTGCCTTCAACATCTCAGCTTATTTTTAACAATTGCCAAGGAACACTAATTTTGTTTCACAGATGTGCTACTTTCAATCATGAAGTGCCTTTGAATGAATTAAGGACTTTAATCAAAGATTGTCATGTTGGACATTCTTTAATCCTCTGTATAGTTTTAATCATTGGCTGGTGTCCCAGATTCAGGGGCAGGTTTTTCCCAGCAGTTATCAGGCAACTGAATCGTCCTTTCACCAACTAGAAAACGGTCCTGACCTACCGTCTACCTCATTGGAGACCCTCTGACTACCTTTAATCGGACTTTATTTTGCACTAAACCTTATTCCCTATTTCCCATATCTGTACACTGTGGACGGCTTGATTGTAATCATATACCTGTATAGTCTTTCCGCTGACTGGATAGCACGAAACAAAAAAGCTTTTTGCTGTACCTCGGTACATTTGACAATAAATAAAACTAAACTAAACACAAACTTGAGTGTAGGTTCTGTCCGGCACAGAGTATTGTCTGAGGTGCTTTCAGATGGGATGAAGTTCTGTTTGCTCATTTACATGGGTTGTAACAATGTCATATCGTAACATGGAATGTAGCACAGAAACAAGCCATTCCGCCCACAATGTTCGAGTTGAACACAATGCCAAGTTAAATTAAAAGTAATGAAATTGAAATGCAGATGCTGGTTTATACTAAAGACAGACAATCAAATGCTGGAGTAACACAGTGGGCCGGGCAGAAAATGTATACGTTCGGTTTTAGGTAGGGACCCTTCATCAGACGAGTGGAAGACAATTTCTTCCACCAAATTAACCTAATCTCCTCTGCCTGCACTATCATGCCACTATTGTATCTGCATCTAACACCACCACTGCATCTAGCAGCACGTTCCAGGCACCCACCACACTGCTTCTTTTTTGTTGTGTACAGTGGCGGCGCCTAACGGCAGCGGCTCGACTACAGTCGTCTGTCTTTTTTTATTTTTGTCTTGTTAAATGTATGTCTTGAGTTAGTTATTATTTTTTTTAGCAGTGTATATGTGGGGGGTGGTGGGGGGGCTGTGGGGGAAACCGTTTTAAATCTCTTCCCTGTGCAGAGACCCGACTATTCCCTGTCGGGTCTCGGATGTCGTTGGGCCTAACATCGTGGAGCCGGCGGCGACCTCCGGCCAGGACTAACCTGGGGGCTCCAGTTGCAGAGCCTGCGGAACTGACATCGCGGAGCTGGCCAACTTCGGAGCGGGAAGAGCTGTGGTGGCACGCGGCTGTGACCCGACTTTTGGAGTTCGGAGGCACCGGCCGCAGACCCGGTGGACGGGAACATCGGGAGCTCGCAGGTCCCTGGTGGGAGACCGCTTTTCCGAGCTCCGCAACGGCGACTTCTCCCGCTGGAATCGCGGGTTTAAGGACAGTTCGCCTCGACACTGCAGTTGGACTGCTGGACCACGGGAGAAGGAACAAAGGGAAGAGATAAAGACTTTGCCTTCCATCACAGTGAGGAGATGTTGGAGACTCACTGTGATGGATGTTTATGTAAACTGTGTTAAGTGTGGGTCTTGGATTGTTTTGTAATGTAAAAAACTGTAGAAATGATATTTCATTCAAACCTAGGTTTGAATGACAATAAATTGCATTCTATTCTATTCTATTCTGTCAGACCTGCTGAGTTACTCTAGCACTTCTTTGGGGTTTGTGGGACATTGCTTCAGCAAATTAAATTAGTGTTCCTACATCATAGCTATCTCAATTACTTCCTCAGGCAGCTCACGCCATATACGCATTGCCCTATTAAATCTTTCCCCTCTCTATTTAATCCTATTTCCTCTAGTTCTTCTTTCCCCTCCCAAGAGAAAATAGTTAATCCAATCTATTCCTCTCATGCACCTCTATAAGTCACCCCACAGTCTCCAATGCGCATAGGAATAAAGTCCTAGCCGGTCCAACCTCTCCCCATAGCTCAGGCCTTCGGGTCCTGGTAACATCTTCGTAAATCTGCTCTGCACTCTTTCCAGCTTAGTGGCACAGAGGCACAGCGGTAGAGTTGACACCTCGCAGCACCAGAGACCCAGGTTTGATCCTGACTATGGGTGCTGTCTGTACGGAGTTTGCATGCTCTCCCTGTGACCGCGTGGGTTTTCTCTGGGTGCTCCAGTCTCCTCCCACCTCCCAAAGATGTGCAGGTTTGTAGGTTAATTGGCTTCTGTAAATTGCCCTCAAGAGTGCCGGATAGAATAGTGTATGGATGATCATTGGTCGGCGCGGAATCGATGTGCTGAAGGGCCTGTTTCAAATGCTGTATCTCTAAACTAAACTTCATGGTAACTGTCAATAGACAATAGGTGCAGGAGTAGGCCATTCGGCCCTTCCAGCCAGCACCGCTATTCAATGTGATCATGCCTGATCATCCACAATCAGTACCCCGTTCCTGCCTTCTCCCCATATCACCTGACTCCGCAATCTTTAATAGCCCTATCTAGCTCTCTCTTGAAAGTATCCAGAGAACCGGCCTCCACCGCCCTCTGAGACGGAGAATTCCACACTCACAACTCTCTGTGTGAAAAAGTGTTTCCTCATTTCGGTTCTAAATGGCTTACCCCTTATTTTTTAAACTGCGGCCCCTGGTTCTGGACTTCCCCAACATCAGGAACATGTTTCCTGCCTCTAGCGTTTCCAAAACCTAAATAAACTTATATGTTTCAATAAGATACCCTCTCATCCTTCTAAATTCCAGAGTGTACAAGCCCAGCCGCTCCGTTCTCTCAGCATATGACAGTCCCACCATCCCGGGAATTAACCTTGTGAACCTATGCTGCACTCCCTCAATAGCCAGAATGTCCTTCCTCAAATTTCGAGACCAAAACTGCACACAATACTCCAGATGTGGTCTCACTAGGGCTCTGTACAACTACAGAAGGACCTCTTTGCTCCTATACTCAACTCCTCTTGTTATGAAGGCCAACATGCCATTCGCTTTCTTCACTGCCTGCTATACCTGCATGCTTACTTTCATTGACTGATGAACAAGGACCCCCAGATCCCATTGTACTTCCTCTTTTCCCAATTTGACACCATTTAGATAGTAATCTGCCTTCCTGTTTTTGCTACCAAAGTGAATAACCTCACATTTATCCACATTAAACTGTATCTGCCATGCATCTGTCCACTCACCCAACCTGTCCAAGTCACCCTGCATCCTCACAGCATCCTCCTCACAGTTCACACTGCCACCCAGCTGCAAATTTGCTAATGTCACTTCGAATCCCTTCATCTAAATCATTAATATATATTGTAAATAGCTGCGGTTCCAGCACCGAGCCTTGCGGTACCCCACTAGTCACTGCCTGCCATTCTGAAAGGGACCGGTTAATCCCTACTCTATGTTTCCTGTCTGCCAACCAATTTCCCATCCATGTCAGTACTCTACTCCCAATACCATGTGCCCTAATTTTGCCCACTAATCTCCTATGTGGGACCTTATCAAATGCTTTCTGAAAGTCCAAGTACACTACATCCACTGGCTCTCCCTTGTCTATTTTCCGAGTTACATCCTCAAAAAATTCCAGAAGATTAGTCAAGCCTGATTTCCCTTCGTAAATCCATGCTGACTCAGACCGATCCTGTTACTGCTATCCAAATGTGCCGCTACTTCATCTTTTATGAATGACTTCCCCACCACCGATGTCAGGCTAACTGGTCTATAATTCCCAGTTTTCTCACTCCCACCTTTCTTAAAAAGTGGGATAACATTAGCTACCCTCCAATCCGCAGGAACTGATCCTGAATTTATAGAACATTGGAAAATGATCACCAATGCATCCACGATTTCTAGAGCCACTTCCTGAAGTACCCTGGATCAGACCTAGGGGATTTATCAGCCGTCAGTCCCATCAGTCTACCCAACACCATTACCTGCTTAAAGTGGATTTCCTTCAGTTCCTCCGTCACCCCAGATCCTCTGGCCACTAGTACATCAGGAAGATTGTTTGTGTCCTCCTTAGTGAAGACAGATCCAAAATACCTGTTTAACTCATCTGCCATTTCCTTGTTCCCCATAATAAATTCACCCTTTTCAGTCTTCAAGGGTCAAACTTTGGTCTTAACTAATTTTTTCCTCTTCACATACCTAAAGAAGCTTTTACTATCCTCCTCTATATTCTTGGCTAGCTTACCTTCGTACCTCATCTTCTTTTCTCCCCGTATTGTCTTTTTAGTTATCTTCTGTTGCTCTTTAAATGTTACTCAATCCTCTGGCTTCCCGCTCATCTTTGCTGTTGTACTTATTTTTATTTTTATACTGTCCGAGAGCAGGTTGATGAGGACTGAGGTGTGGTTGACTGATAACTGCCTCTTCAGCACAGGGCAACAAGGGATCATCCACAAATGTCCACACCCCGTGAATGAGCAGGAAGAAGCGGCATGTGCAGGGTGTAACCATGGGAACGGCAAATAGCAGAGCTGACCTCAACCTCGCTTCCTCCAAAAAAAAAACACTAACTCTGCACTTTGCTAACCCGTTGGCCGTCGAGCTTCCAGGAAAACAGCTCTGTTTGCAATAAATTTTCCAGAATGGACATGTGGTCTGATTGTCATACACATCAACCACCAAATTCAGGAACCAAAAGTACCAGAAGGAAGGTCTGTTGTAAAGAGGTTTGATGTTTACTGGAAATCGTTACAATCCGATGCAGGTATACTGAAGTCAAGTTATGAAGTAGCAAACTGAGACACCATAGAAATACTGCAGATGCTGGTTTACAAAAAAAAGACACAAAGTGCTGCAGTAATTCAGCGGGTCAGGCAGCATCTCTGGAGAACATGGATAGGCATGGATGTTTCTAGTCGGGGTCCTTCTTCAGTCTGATTTTGGTGCGGGGAAGGAAGTAAGCTCGAACAAAGGTGGGGTGTGGGTGCGGGCAGGACAAAGCCTGGTGATTGATGGATGGATGCCAGTGAAGAGAATTGTTGATAGCCAGATGGTTGGACAAAGGCCAGAGATGAAAAGACAAAAGGTGTGAGGTTAGAATAGAAGAGGTGAGAATTGTGAAGCCAGAAGAAGGAATATAGGTGGAAGGGGCAAGGGGAGGGGGGGGAAGGAGAAATGGGTGCAAATCCATGGAGCACAGCGAGGAGAGGGAGGAAAAAGGTGGTTGTTTGTAGGTTAGTTATTTGAAATTTGATATTTCAATTTTCAATAAGGATTGAAGAGGTACGAAGGAATTGAAGTGAAGGGGATGGGGGAGGGGAACGGGAGAAATGGGTGCGAATCCAGATGGGGCACAGGGAGACAATAGACAATAGGTGCAGGCCATTCGGCCCTTTGAGCCAGCACCATCATTCAATGTGATCATGGCTGACCATCCACAATCAGTATCCCGTTCCTGCCTTCTCCCCATATCCCCTGACTCCGCTATCTTTAGGAGCCCTATCTAGCTCTCTCTTGATAGCATCCAGAGAACTGGCCTCCACCGCCCTCCGAGGCAGAGAATTCCACAGACTCATAACTTTCTGTGTGAAAAAGTGTTTCCTCATCTCCGTTCTAAATGGCTAACCCCTTATGCTTAAACTGTAGCCCCTGGTTCTGGACTCCCCCAGCATCGGGAACATGTTTCCTGCCTCTAGCATATCCAAACCCTTAATAATCTTATATGTTTCAATAAGACACCCTCTCATCCTTCTAAATTCCAGAGTATACAAGCCCAGCCACTAAATTGTCTCAGCATTCCGGGAATTAACCTGGTGATCCTACGCTGCACTCCCTCAATAGCAAGAATTTGGAGACCAAAACTGCACACAGTACTCCAGGTGTGGTCTCACTAGGGCCCTGTACAACTGTAGAAGGACCTCTGTGCTCCTATACTCAACTCCTCTTGTAATGAAGGCCATTCTTTTTCTTCACTGCCTACTGTACCTGCATGCTTACTTTCATTGACTGATGAACAAGGACCCCCAGTTCCTGTTGTATTTCCCCTTTTCCCCTTGACACCATTTTGATAATAATCTTCCTTCCTGCTTTTGCTACCAAAGTGGATAACCTTACATTTATCCACATTAAACTGCATCTGCCATGCTTCTGCCCACTCACCCAACCTGTCCAAGTAACCCTGCATTCTCATAACATCCTCCTCAAAGTTCACACTGCCACCCAGCTTAGTGTCATCTGCAAATTTGCTAATGTTACTTCTAATCCCTTCATCTAGATCATTAATATATATATTCTGCCGAGGACAGAAATTGAATTAAGTTCATGTTATAGGACCCGAATTAGGCCATTCGGCCCATCAAGCCTACTCCACCATTCAATCATGGCTGATCTATCTTTCCCTCTCAACCCCATTCTCCTACCTTTTCCCCATAAACCCCTGACACCCATACCAATCGAGAATCTGTCATCCTCCACCTTAAAAACATCCATTAACCTGGGCTCCACAACCACCTGCGGCAATGAATTCCACATATTCACCACCCTCTGACTAAAGAAATTCCTTCTCATCTCCTTTTAATAGGTATGTTGCAAAACGTACCTGAAGCGTCGCTGAAAATCTGTCCCAGCCGGTGTGCACGATTTTGGCACCGTTTAGAGGGGGGCGGGTTTAAAACGCGATTTTCCCTAGGCTGTTCAAATCGAGGTTTTTCAGCCTAGTTAATTATTAACGAAAAATCGCTGGAAGATTCCCTCGCTTGAGCTATTATTAGTTTTAAGGGCTTTATTTAATTGTTATAGTAGGTTAAAAATTAACCTCTAAACCCCCGACCGCCGACAACGGGCCAGATCTCATACAGGGGAAAACGGAAGGTAGGCTGTTTATTTTTACGTTAAAAAGGGCCTCTTAAGATCCCTTTATACAAAGTTTAATGTTGCGAGTAGCTAATTTTGGGCCCATTATATCCCGCAGTATTTTTCTGGGCATTTGAGGCACAGATCTACCGCAATGTGAACGTTCTAAACCAGCGCGTTCACAGGATCCCACTAGAAAGCTGATTTAAATGGACTTTAATTTACAGCAATTGAACACTAAATTCCTTCCATTTGGCCTATAAATTAATGTAAATGAGATTTAAAAATCATGTTTTATTGTGAATTGTTTGTGAATATTATTTGGACACTTAGGCTATTTAAAAATGTTAATCATTTATTAAGAAATGGATAGATGTTTAGATCTAGTAATTGAAGTTTGGAATTAGCTACAATTAGGTAACTAACTAATTATATGCTTTAATTTCAGGTCATCCAAGTAAGATTATTTTATATTTGTTTCAGAATGCTTCAATCTGTGATAACTGAAAATTTCATTCAGTTCTCTCAATTTTTAAGAAAGTTATGGGCTTTTGACTGTCCACGATCACAGCTTTTTTGTTATGTCCATAGAAAATCAATAGGGAACAAGATGCTAATTTCCGAGTATGAAAATGGTCATAACATTTTAAATACTTGAGATATGAAAGTGAATTAGGTGTCAAATTAAACTTATTTTTATGCTTTATCTGATGGGATAAATTGCAGACTTGATTTTTTAAATCTCAAAATGTTGTAACATTGCTACTTTTAAAGGGCTGAAATAGTTCATAACTTCCTAGTGGAAGTTTAGTAAGCTATCCTGAACTCAGAATAGCCCTGAGTGACATGCTATCCACTGCTGATACCGTAAGTCAAACTCTCAGCCAGACCACAGTTCACAGGTGTTTGTACAGTAACTATGCTTGGTACCCAAATCGTTAGCTAATTGCCACCAACTTGGAAAGGTCAGAAACTAGCTTCGAGGTCAGAGGGAGAAAGTTTAAAGGAGTTATTGGGTTTGAGTTTTTTTAAACTGAGAGTGGTGGGTGCCTGGAACGTGATGCCAGGGGTGGTAGCAGCATATATAATAGCGGCATTTCAGAGACCTTGGGATAGGCACATGATATGCAGAGAATGGAGGGATATGGATCACATGCAGGCAGAAGAGATTAGTTTAACGGCATCATCTTTGGCATAGACATTGAGGTGGCAAGGGGTGTTTCTGTGCTGCACTGTTCTATGTTCTAAATGATCAGATGATTGTTCCACCTGTTGGAGATGCAATATTAAACTTCAAAGTTTCTTCAGTAGCAACAGGCAACGAGCTTAGGTCTGTGAATGTTACCTTCCGGAAACAACTCAGACAGATCAATCAGCTTCTATTCATTTGCTGTGTCAGATGCTGTGTCAGTCTGAAGAAGGGTCCCAACCTGAAACATCACCCATCCTTTTTCTCCAGAGATGCTGCCTGGCCCGCTTGGGTTACTCCAGCACGTTGTGTATATCTCTAATGCTGGTACCATGCTGGCAATAAATAACTGCAGATGCAGGTTAATACACAAAAGGACACAAAGCGCTGGAGAAACTCAGCAGGTCAGGCAGCATCTATGCAGAACAACGATAGGAGATAGCGTACAGTTTTGGTCTCCTAATCTGAGGAAGGACATTCTTGCCATAGAGGGAGTACAGAGAAGGTTCACCAGACTGATTCCTGGGATGTCAGGACTTTCATATGAAGAAAGACTGGATAGACTCGGCTTGTACTCGCTAGAATTTAGAAGATTGAGGGGGGATCTTATAGAAACTTACACAATTCTTAAGGGGTTGGACAGGGTAGATGCAGGAAGATTGTTCCCGATGTTGGGAAAGTCCAGAACAAGGGGTCACAGTTTAAGGATAAAGGGGAAACCTTTTAGGACCAAGATGAGAAAAACATTTTTCACACAGAGAGTGGTGAATCTCTGGAATTCTCTGCCACAGAATGTAGTTGAGGCCAGTTCATTGGCTATATTTAAGAGGGAGTTAGATGTGGCCCTTTTTGCTAAAGGGATCAGGGGGTATGGAGAGAAGGCAGGTACAGGATACTGAGTTGGATGATCAGCCATGATCATATTGAATGGCGGTGCAGGCTCGAAGGGCCGAATGGCCTACCCCTGCACCTATTTTCTATGTTTCTATGTTTCTATGAGACATTTCCAGTCAGGGCCCTCAATGGGTCAGGCAGCATCACTGGAGAACATGGGGAGGTGGTCTGTGCATGTCCATGCCTATACATGATCCGCTGAACTACTTTGGCACTTTGTGTCTTGTTCCACACTTGGGACACCTGGAGTGTCAATGTCCCATCTTGAGGCGTGGAGTTCGGCAACGGAATCTGCCTCAGTGGGATGTTGATGAGCATACTACTTCCCTATTGTGAGGGATCACATTTAGCTCTTCCCCAACTCGCAACATCCTCTGCTCCTCACAGGCTCCCCTCCTCCCCCACTACTGCCTCATCCTTCCTTCCCTTCCCCTCACCAACAATCTAGATCTTAACATTCCCTACAACCATTAGCCTGGTCTCCCCCACCCCACATTGGTTGTAGTACTGGTTATATCCCCTATGCCATCCCACCCTGCCCCACCGACGTTTAGTTGTGGCTTGCACCCACCAATCCTCAGCCCACACCCACTTCCAACACTTGCCCAACCAACCCTTCGGAAATTTACAGATATAAGTAAAAACAGAGCCATCAAAATCCTGGGCTGCAGATCCAATCGTTCAAAGCCTACACCTTGTTAGCAGGAAAGGACACAAAGTGCTGGAGTAACTCAGCAGGTCAGGCAGCATCTCTTGAGAACATGGGTAGGTGTCGTTTAAGGTCAAGACCCTTCCTCAGACTAATTGTAGGAGGAAGATAGCTAGGAGAGAGGAGAGGCAGGTTAAAGCATGGCAGGTAATAGCAGCAGCGGGGCAGTTGATAGGCAGAAGATTGGGACAAAGGCCAGAGATAAAAGCACCTACACACCCGAAACGTTGCCTATCATGTTCTCCAGAGATGCTGCCTGACCCACTGAGTTACTCCAGCACTTTATGCCCTTTCGTGTAAACCAGATCCACAGTTCCTCGCTTCTGTATCTTGTTGGCAAGACCCTGGAGTCTCATTGAGTTAATTCGCCGCACGGATCATGAACTTTGTACAAAATACAAACAGCAATCAGTCAATGTCACCAGGCAACTTAGCACATTGGAACGGATACTTAACTCGGAGCCAAGGCAGTTTTTATACTGGATCGATATATCCGTCTAACACACGACTAATAGATAAAACGTTGGCTCAAAACTCGTTCAGATTACAACCACCCTTAACTCACAAATCAACAAAAAACATGCGATTATTATATTTTAAAGCTGCTCCGCTTGACAATAGCATGCCGCTCATCTTTTACCTTCAAAGTGGAGCCTTGTGCGTTGCTGCCTTGCCTTGTGTGAGCACCGGTAATCGCTGCTATTTATATTCTGAGCGTGTTTCCTTTACTAAACATCTGGTGTTAGCAACATGCTCGTCGAGCTGGGCTGCTTCCTGTAATAAACGGCTAGGCAGGGTCCCCTTTCCACAAAGATCTCCACACCCTTCCACCAACACTTTTTCTGATCGCTTTAAATGATACAGCGTGGAAACATGTCCTGAGGCCCACCGAGTCCACGCTGACCATCAATCACCTGTTCACACTAGAAACAAGGAACTGCTGTTGCTGGTTTACACAAAAGGACGCAAAGTGCTGGGGTAACTGAGCGGATCAGGCAGCATCATGTACTCCAGAGATGCTGTATGACCCACTAAGTTACTCCAGAACTTTGTGACCTAGTCTCACCAGTTCTATGTTTTCCCACTTTTGCATCCACTCCCTTGGTTCTTGGTTTCTTGGTCCTCCAAAATATCCCAAATGGAATTTAAACTGGAGGCTACTAGGGGCAATTTACACAGGGGCAATTTACACTAGGGGCAATTTACACAGGGCCAATTAACCTACAAAGCCACACTTCTATGGGATGTGGGAGGATACCAGGAGGAATTTTCCCCGGAAGAAACCCACTCGGTCACAGGGAGAATGTGCAAACTCTACACAGACGGCACCCGAGGTCAGGATCGAAGCCGGATCTCAGGCTCTGTGAGGCAACGATTCTCCCTGATTTGCCCATCACCAGTCGGGGGGGGTCCCACATGTTCACAGGATGTTTGGAAATGCACGTAGAAGGGCGAGGACTGTGGATTCCTTAGACTTATAGAGTCATACAGCATGGAAACAGGCCCCATCTACACTCTTCCCACCTGCTTGCATTTGCTATCCCTCTGGACCTATCCTATCGATGTACAGGTCTAAATGTCTTTTAAACGTTGCGATAGTACCCGCCTCAACTATGGCAGCTCATTCCATTTATCCACTTTGTCTCAGGTTCCCGTTAAATCTTTCCCCCCCTCACCTTAAATCCTTGGTGAGTATCACAGATACTCACAGCGTTACCATCGGAGAAGATACAAAAGCTTAAAAGCACACACCATCAAATTCAGCAACAGCTTCTTTCCCACTGTCTTCAGGCTCTTTAACGTTCCTCTCATAAACTAAGGGTGTAGTCCCAATTAATTCACAATCTTTTAATCTCCCGCATTGCAGATAAGCACATTTTTTAAATCCACACTGTCTCTATAGCTGCAACAGTATATACTACACTCTGTTTATTTTCCTCTTTGCAGTACCTGTTGTTCACATGTACGGTATATTTAAACTCATGTATATCATGATTTGATAGACACAAAGTGCTGGAGTAACTCAGCAGGTCAGGCAGCATCTCGTGAGAAAAAGGATGGGTGACGTTTCAGGTCGGGTCAGACTAAACTGCAGTCTGAAGAAGGGTCATGACCCAACACATCACCCATCCGTTTACTCCAGAGATGCTGCCTGACCCACTGAGTTACTTTAGCACTTTGTTTCTATCTTTGGTATAAACTAGCATCTGCAGTTCATGATTTATCTATCATGATTTGATTGGATAGAACCCTTAACAAAGTTTTTCACTGTATCTTGGTACGTGACAATAATAAATGAATAACCAATAACTGTATAAAATTTGTATAAAATCTTGAGGGGCACAGAAAAGGCACAGTCTTTCGCGCAGGGTAGGGGTGCCTTAGACTAGACAGTTAAGGTGAGAGAGGCAAGATTTAAAAGGGATATGAGGGACAGGTGGGTACATGGAACGAGCTGGCAGAGAAAGTAATTAACACAGATACAATAATAATATTTAAAAGACATTTGGACACCTCGGGTGCTGTCTGTGTGGAGTTTACACGTTCTCCCCATAATCTGCGTGGGTTTCCTCCAGGTGATCTTGTTTCCTCCCACATCCCGTGCAGGTTTGTAGGTTAATTTGCCTCTGTCAGTCAATCAGTCAATCTACAGACTCAATTTTCCAAAATTGATATAGATTGGTAGCTGGAATGGAAGAAGACATTTGCTAAACATTACCCTTATGGGCTTGTCCCACTTAGGCGGCTTTTTAGGCGACTGCAGGAGACTATGCAGTCGCCACATGGTCGCCATATGTCCGCGGGTGGTTGCCGGGGAGTCGCCTTCATGGTCGTGAGGAGTTCCCGCATTCTGGGAACTAGTCGCGGCCTCATTATGGTCGCCGTGAATTTTTCAACATGTTCCAGGGCGGCGACTAGAATGAAGCTGCCATGGAAGTAGCGAAAATTCTCGAGCCGTAGGTGGGTCGCCAGGAGGTCCTAATGGGTTTCCAGGTGGTCGAAGGTTCTCGGAGGCTCTCGTAGGTTGTAGCCGGTGCTGACCGGTGAATTTCATTGGCTCATTGGGAAAAAAAGGTAAGCAGTAGTTTTCAGAACCAAGGGTAACCGACCGGTAATGTTAAATGTCCGCCGAGCTTCACAGCCGTGTGTCTCTGCCTTCTTAAAAGTTGTCTCCACTCCTTCTCCCCCCTTTCCCCACCTCTCCCCCCCTCTTTTAAAGGACTTACTGTACACTGTGCTTTAGCCGTCTTTTTACAGCGTCAACCTTCCTGTTCATTGCAGTGTGTGTCTGTTTCACCTTCGCTTTGCACCGTGAATTCTTTATACAGTGCTCCCCCCGCTTGCCCTGTCCCCGCCTGCATAACGGGCTGGTGAAGGAAGCGATGTGTTTGTGTGTGTGTGTGTGTTCCACTCTGACAGTCGCATTTCCAGTTGCTGGTTTTTCCGGAAGTGGCGGCGCTGTGATACGGCTGCGGCTCGCCTGCAGTCTGTCTGTTTTTACTTTTTTGTGTTGTTTTTTTTGTCTAGTTTAGTAATTTTTTTGGTTATTAGGTGGTGTTATGTGTGTGTGGGGGGGGGGTGAAACAGGGCTTTCTGTCTCTCCCTTCGGGGGAATGCGACTTTCTTGTCGTATCCCCCTTCTCTTCCCCCGTCTGAGCTGAGGCCTAATGGCGGAGCTGGCGGCCTCCAACCTGCGACTGACCTCGAGGCTCCAGAGGTAGAGCCAGCCAGGACTTACCAACGTGAGGCTGGCCGTCTTCGAGCTGTGGCGACGTCCGGGCAGCGGCACGACACGGCGCACCGGTGAGGGCGGACGGCGCGGGGCTGAGACACTCCCGTGCGGGCGGCAAGGCTACCGGCTGGAAGGCGCTCCGGTGAGGGCGGCCTGGGTCCCGGCTGGAAGGTGCTCTGTGTGGGCGGACCGGCTCCCGGCTGGAAGGCGCTCCGGTGAGGGCGGATCGGCTCCCGGCTGGAAGGTGCTCCCGTGGGGGCAGCCCGGTGCGGGGCTGAGACGCTGCCGTGTGGGCGGCCTGGTGCGGGGCGGAGACGGTGCTCCGGTGGCTGAGGCGGCGTTCTGGCGGCAGCGACCTGAATCCGGGGCTTGGCCGCGGGCCAGTGGACGACATAGTCGGGAGCTCGCAGGTCACAGGTTGATGCCTGTTTTCCGGAGCTCCCGTTGCAACAGCTGCGTCCGCTGGACTGGAGGGCGGCAGCTTCGACCACCACCGGGCCGCGGAGCTTGAACCGCGGGACTGACTTACCATCGCCCGGTGGGGTATCGCCTCGGCACAGAGGGAGAAGAGGAGGGAAGAGACAGTAACTCTAAGACTTTTGCCTCCATCACAGTGAGGAGGTGTTTGGTGAACTCACTGTGGTGGATGTTAATTTGTGTTTATTGTGTGTTGTTTATTATTACATGTATGGCTGCAGGCAATAGCATTTCGTTCAGACCGAAAGGTCTGAATGGCAAATAAAGGATTCAATTCAATTCAATTCAATTCAGGCGACTGCCGGCAACTTGACAGTCCGCTGAAAAATCGCCTAAGTGGGACAGGCCCATTACCATACCTTATGAATTGTTCTGTATAAGCCACTCCTCAATAAATTCATAAAAAGGCTGTAGTTCTGAGTAAGCTACAGTTCTGAGTAAAGCTATACTTTATTCATCAACGGACTGATTTCAACATTTCCTGCTCAGCTTAACACTGATAGCATTTGTGCAAGCCTTTCAAGATGCAAATCTCACCACCCTTTTGGTGTTGGCAGGGAGAATTGCATTTGTAAAAGGCATCTACAAGAGTTCAAGCAATTCTTTAGAAACTAGTTTAGAAACTAAATGCTAGTTTACCAAAAGAGACCCAGAGTGCTGGAGAATCTCAGTGGGTCAATCAGCATCTCTGAACATGAATATCCATGTTCTCCAGGAATGCTGCCTTTTAACATGCTGAGTTACTCCAGAAGTTTGTGTCTTTTTATTTTCAAGCAATTTTTTGCTTGTTCACAGTGTTGAGTGGAGAGAACAATGTAAGAAGAGTGTGCAGTAATGAATGGAATGGAATGCTATTTATTGTCATTCAAACCTAGGTTTGGATAAAATTACATTTACTACAGTTTTTTTACATTACAAAAAAAACCAAGACCCACACTTAACACAGTTTACATAAACATCCATCACAATGAGTCTCCAACACCTCCTCACTGTGATGGAAGGCAAAGTCTTATCTCTTCCCTTTATTCTTCACCCGCGGTCCAACTGCAGCGTCTAGGCGAACTGGGGCTTTGATGTTAAAGTCCCCGGCAGACGATGGTAAGTCCTGTCGCCATTTAGCCACGCCGGGCGATGTTAGGCCCCGGCTCCGTGTCCTTTAAACCCCACGGTTCAAGCAGACCAACCAGCTGTCCAGCAGTCCAACTGCAGCGTCTAGGCGAACTGGGGCTCCGATGTTAGAGCCCCCGGTGCCGATGGTAAGTCCCTGTGGTCACTAACCAGCACCGGGCGATGTTAGGCCTCGCTCCGTGTCCTTTCAACCCCGCGATTCCAGCGGGAGAAGCTGCCGTTACGGGAGCTCCAAAAAGCCGTCTCCCCCCAGGGACCTGGAACTCCCGATGTTCCTGTCCACCGGGCCTGCAGCATTAACTACCATTAACTAACAAAACCCAACAGTGAGGCAACATTAAAATGAAGACACAATGAACTGTAGATGCCGGAATCTTGAGCAAAACACAAAATGCTGGAAGAACTCAGCAGTTTAGGCAGCATCTGTGGAGGAATGTGTCTGAAGAGGGATCCCAAACCAAACACACCCAGCATCTGCAATTCCTTGTTCTACTGCAAAATCTCTTCAAGACATATGTACTTTGAATAAGGTCCCCTCCACACCCTCCAAAGATGCTGCCTGATTAGCTGAGTTACTCCAGCATTTTGTGTCTTTTTTTATAAACCAGCATTTTCAGTTCTGAAGGTTCCCGACCCGAAACGTCACTTATCCGTGTTCTCCAGAGTTGCTGCCTGTCCTGCTGAGTTACTCCTGAACTTTGTGTCTTTTTTTTGTAAACCTGCCATTACAGTTTCTTGTGTCGACATTTTACCACTCCAGCATTTTGTGTTTTGTTCGAGGTAGCATTACCTTGGGTCCATTACTTGAATCCATGAGGGACAGGGGCTGGGAACAAACAAGGAGGACTGGGAGTCTAGCATTAAGGGAGGAAGTTCCTTCCTCAGGGTTTTGCTTTGCCCGGTTCAGTTTCCACGTCAAAGGAAGGAACCTCTGATTATAACAACATTATTATCTGGTGCTGGGCTAAAGATGATCACATTCTTTCAGGCAAAAATGTGGGTTGTCATAATGTCTCCTGTTCCTTGACATTTGCTCAGTGTGATATTCGTAAGGAATGTATTCTAGTTCAAGGAGGTTCCAAAGTCAAGGACCACTGCAGAAGCCACAATTATTTTCCATTAACTATCCATTTCTGAGTAGCAGCACAAACTGCAAAAGAGCATCTTTTCCTGTTATTGAGATACTAATCAAATCAGGCTGCAGCTATAGATAATATTCCCTGAACAATCATCCATGCGGACATAGAATAACACCACGCAATTTGTGGCCAATTGACCCTTCAAAGGGCAACCCAGATATATCCGTGACCTTTCGCCACATCCTTTCAAATTATTTTCCACTTCAAGAATTTAATCAATTTCCTTTTACAAGCCACACTCTCAGGAAGTATATCCCACTACACTGGTACCTCTGTTCACACTCAGGATGCATTCCATGCAACAATATGATGGACCTGTGCACTGCTGGGCAGTGTGAAGTGTACCAACCAAGCTGACATGAGAAAAGCATTCAAAGTGGAGAACGTGTTCTCCATGTTCTCAGGAGATGTTGCCTGACCCACTCAGTTACTTCAGCACTTTGTGTACAAAGGATTTCTCAAGTCAATGCTTGTTCTTTTGCCAGTCACTATAAATCTGGTTCGATGCACAGATTCATAGTCATACAGCAGGGAAACAGGCCCTTCTCATCCATGCCAACCAAGATGCTTAACTAAGCTAATCCCATTTGCTTGCATTTGCCCCATATATTTTTTATCTTTGCTAGACACATACCTGTCCAAATATTTTTAACATGCCTAGGTCCGTCTGCTGATGGGCATTGAGGGGCTGAATCTGGTGGGGACATCCTTCAAAGGAAGGGAGATCACCCCAGGGGGCCACATGGGTGGCAAGCATTTTGGGTAAAGATAGAAACTACTGAGTAAGACACTCTTGAATGAAAAGATACTGAGGATGTATGAAGGGATTTTGCATAGTTTTTGTTTTGTATATATGTTTACGCTGAATCATGGTTACTTTCAGAGATAATAAAACAGTTTTTACACATTGTAATTGTACCAGGCTCTACCACCTCCTCTGGCAGCTCGTTCCAAATGCTCACTGCCCTCTTTGTAAATAAACTTGCCCCTCAGATTCCCTTAAGTCTTTCTTCTCTCACTTAAACACGCCCTCTAATTTTAGACTCCCTTTTCCTGGGAAAAAGACCGTGACTATCTACCCTATCTATGCCCCTTATGATTTTATAAACCCCTATAAAAGCAACCCTCAGGATCGTTCGCTCAAGGGAAGACAACCTTAGCCTCTCTGATTTGTCCTAATAACTTTGAGCTAGTCATCTTTTGTCCACTTGAAACATTTTCCCTTTATTTACTCCATCTTAATACTTTAGGATTTTAAACACGACTACTGATTCTAATTCTAGCCTTCTCTACCTTGAGGGATGGACCCCAATCTACACTCGCACCTGCAACCGCAGTGGGTGGCACGGTGGCGCAGTTGGAGTTTTGCTGCCTTACAGCGCCAGAGGCCTGGGTTCAATTCTGACTACGGGTGCTGTCTGTACGGAGGTGCACTCTCTCCCTGTGATCACGGAGGTTGCCCTCTACATGCCAGATACGCGTGAGTTGGCCTCTATAAATTGTACCTCGTGTGCAGAGAAAGTGGGGTAATGTAGAACTAACGTGAATGTGTGTTCGATGTTTGACCTAGACTCGGTGGGCTGAAGAGCTTGTTTCCATGCTGTATCTCTAAACTAAACTATACAACTTGTGAGGAACAGATAAGGATAGAGTCCGTTCAAACCTCCAGGCAACATTCTGGCAGTTGATGATAGCGAGTCACATTTCTGCCTCACCCAGATAGGCAATGACCTCCTCAACAACCCCTCCCACCCCCCATCCACCCTGTCCTCATTTTCTATGTCACTGCCTCCTCCCTCCCACCCTGACACTAACTCCAGCCTAACTCATCCTCTCCCCTCCCTTACATCTTCCTCCACTTGGCCCCCTCCTCTCTTAACTGCCCCAGGCATCCATATATTCCCTACGCCCATATGACACAGAAAGGTAGACACAAAATGTTGGAGTATCTCAGTGGGACAGGCAGAATATCTCAGGAGAGAAGTAATGGGTGACATTTTCGGGTCGAGACCCTTCTTCAGACTCAGAAAGGTTCCATTTGTCCCATCATTGGGTGACAAAGTAATCCTATTTCCCCACTCATTTTCCCAGCGACCTATTCTACCCACATTTCCATCAAATACTCCAGATTCTCCCATCTACCTACAAACTAGGGGAATATACAGTTGCATTAATATAATGAATATAATATTTAATTAATTAATGGCTTCACCGGGAGGAACCCCACGCGGTCACAGGGAGAACCTGAGGTTAGGATCGAACCCGGGTCTCTTGCGCTGTGTGGCAGGAGGTTTGTCAGTTGTGCCACTGTGTTGCCCTTATCCCTGCCCGGGGGAGGGGGCAGAGTGAGGGAGATGGGATGGGTCAGTGAGGGCGGAGTGAGGGAGATGGGCTTGGATCAGTGAGGGCGGAGTGAGGGAGATGGGCTTGGATCAGTGAGGGGGGAGCCTGATGCTCTGCACGCAAACACCCACGACTCTTCGCACCTGTTGCCGAGTTAAGAATGGGAGAGAGACTGTGTTGGTCATCAGTGGAGTTGATGTTCTGCTGCTGACGGATGCAGCAAAGCCCTTTGTGTTGTGAATTGTCCGGGACTGGTGTAGGAACCTGAAGCTGTACCAGCTGTAACATCCTGTGGCTGCTGTGGGGAGATGGGAAAGTCTTCAACAGCATCGGCAGAGCTTGCTGCACCGTCACACCTGCACCAGGGGATTGTTCAAAGTCTATTTTTAAGGCACTGCGGGCCCCATGGGCAGAATTAACACAGCGGTCTGTGATGTTGGCTCAGAGAAAGCAGGGGGGACTGACATTCGAACAGCGATTGTCAGGGTGTCCCAGGGATTTGCAGACCCCAGGCAACACCTCACGAAGGGAGGCACGGTGGCGTCGCAGTAGAGCCGCTGCCTCACAGTACATGAGACCCGGATTCGATCCTGACCTCAGATGCTGTCTGCGCAGAGTTTGCACATTCTCCCTAAGACCGCGTGGATTTTCTCCGGGAGCTTCGGTTTCTTCCCACATCCCAAAGACCTGTGGGTTTGTAGGTTAATTGGCCTCTGTAAAGTGTAAGTTGTCCCTTGTGGGTAGTCTAGTGCTAGTGTACAGGGTGATCACTGGTCGGCACGGACTCGGTGGGCCGTAGAGTCTGTTTCCACGCTGTATCTCTAAAGTCTAAACATGTTGGTGGGATGAGGTGCATGTTCTTCAAATGAGAATGAATCACTTCTTGTAAAATGCTCTGTTATTTGATTGTGCACGCCGGGTTGATTGCATTCGTCGAAACAGGGCGGACCACGTGAAGGTTGCAATCTTCCACCCCCACTCTCTATCTAATGGTCAAACAAGTGAATGGACTGCAGCGATACCAGCTGCTGCCCTTGATCTGGAGATACTCCAGCTAGCAGCACTTCCTGAAAATTCCCTCAACCAGTATACTGGGGTCCTGGAGTTCCCACTGCATTTGATGGGATTAAAGACCCATTGTGCTTCAATTTTCTCTGAGTATTCTTGATTTTAATTAATTACTAACTAAACATTTACCAGTTCTCTCAAGGTCAATTCTCCTTTAATAAGAATGTTGCATAGAACATGGCTCAGAACCACGAACAAACAGTACAGGGCAGGAACAGTCCCTTCGGCCCACAATGTCTGCGCTGACCATGATGTCAGTTCAACTTTGCCCACTTGCTTGCACATGATCTATCTCCCTCCATTCCATTTTACTGCACCGGAGACCTGGGCTCGATCTCGACTACGGGTGCTGTCTGTACAGAGTTTGTACGTTCTCCCTGTGACCTGCGTAGGTTTTCTCCGAGATCTTCGGTTTGCTCCCACACTCCAAAGACATACAGGTTTGTAGGTTAATTGGTTTGGTAAATATAAACATTGTCCCTCGTGTGTGTAGGATAGTGTTAATATGCGGGATAGTTGGTCGGCGCTGACCCGGTGGGTCGAAGGGCCTGTTTCCATGCTGTATGTATAAACTAAACTAAACAAAATATAGAGGTGCATAGACCATGAAGCGAATAGATAGTGTGAATGCACAGTTTTTTACCCAGATTAGAGGAATCAAGAACCAGAGAACATAGGTTTAAGGTGTGAGGGGAAAGATTTAACAGGAACACGAGGGGCAACATTTCCACTCAGAGGGTGGTGTGTACATGGAACAAGCTGCCTGAGGAGGTAGTTGAGGCAGGGGCAATAACAGCATTTAAAAGACACTTGGTCAGGTACATGGATAGAAAAGGTTTAGAGTGAAATGGGAAAAAATGCAGGCATATGGGAACTATAGATATCTCTGTCAGGATGGACAAGTTGGGTCGGCGGGCCTGTTGTTGTGCTGTAAGACTATAATTTGTCAAGTCACCGTGGTGCCCATGTGACTTAATCAACTGGACCAGATCCGTGACTGGCGCTTTGCAAACATTTACACAAATTTTTAAGAAAAGGAATTGTGAAAACACATCGATGCTGGTGAGTGGGCTGGGGGCATACCTCCCGCGCTCTAGGTGGCGCTCTGGGTCAGCTGCGGGAGGCGCCCGGGACATGGAAGCTGAGCGATGGCCGTCGGAGGCGAGGATTGGTGCATTCACAGGCCAACGTCGAGGAGGCATCAGAGTGCTCAAGTCGGCAGAGGGGGCTGCTTTGTCCACTCGCCTTCTCCCACCACCTACACCTCCACCATCGCCTCCTCCTCCTCCTCCTTTCTTTTTTTTTTTTTTTTTAAATTTTTTTTTTAATTTTTTTTTTTAATTTATAAAGCGCTTTAAACAACCGCAGTTGCCACAAAGTGCTGTACATGAGAACTCATGGACAAAAAGTTATTACAAACCATTAAAAAACCATAAAACGAAGGACTAAAAACAGTAAAAATTAAAAGACATTAAAAGCACTAAGAACAGGAGCTATGTCTCAGCCAGTGTCGAAAGCCAGAGAATAAAAATGTTTTTAGGGAGGAATGTGAGCGACTGTGGGGTGGAGGGAGGGAGCGGTGGAGTGAGGGGGGAGGGAGCCCCAAGGTGACCGAGCGCGTCCTTTCAGTGACAGCTGCCTGAAGAAAGCGCTGTCCCCAGGGGCTACAACATGAGCTGCAACAACAGCCGCATCAACCAGACTGTAGAATAGCTGGTGAAGAAGGGCTTGCTGGTGCTGACCAGCATTATCGGCGCCTAGGTTTAAGGTGAAACAACACAAAGTTGGAGCTGGAGTAACTCAGCAGACTGAATCAGTCTGAAGAAAAGTCCCCACCTGAAACGTCACCTTTCCATTTTTGCCAGATATGCTGTCTGAGCCGCTGAGTTACTCTAGCATTTTGGGCCTATCTTTGACAATTAAAACACTCTTGACTCTTAACTCATATATTGGTCTGTTAAAGTCCTCAGATTGCTTTGGTGATTTAACTTGAGATCTGGGATTTATCCATAACTTCTGACTATCCTCGACCTTGGTTGAAGGCAGAACTTAGTTGGCCCTGAAACTTTGCACTGTTTCCTGCCTCTTTGGATTTGGACGTGTTTAAGGAAGATGTTGAATGGGAGTACAGTGATAGGAGAGAACCGGGAAGTAAAGTTTCCTCAACAATACTTTGGCTGGAGCCCAGCCCCAGCTGCAGTTTCTGAATTAAAGTCTCCTTGATGCCTTTTGCAGACAAAAAGAGTTATGATTTGGGAAATAACGGACTTCCCCCTTTGGATTCAATTGTTCCAGTTATTTATGGAAACATTAACCATTGTGTTCGAACCCAGTTACATGTTAGGTTCACAACAGATCAGAAAGAGTTTCTGAATGCAGCACAGCTGTTTTAGGCACCCTGGTTCGATCCTTCACTCTAGTGCTGTCCATGTGGAGTTTGTATGCTCATCCTGTGACGTGTGGGTATCCACCGGGTGCTCTGATTTCCTCCCACAGCCTAAAGACATGCCAATTCATAGGGGATTGGTCACTATAATGTCCCCATCGTTATGTGGGAGACAGGAGTCATAGAGTCATACAGAGTGGAAACGGGCCTTTAGCCTAACTTGCCAACGCCGACCAACATGCCTCACCTACACTAGTCCCACCTGCCTGCGTTTGGTCCCATATCCCTCTAAACCTATCTTATTCATGTACCTGTCTAAATGTTTCTTAAATGTAGCAATAGTACTTGCCTCAACTACCTCCTCCGGCAGCTTGTTCCATACACCTACTGAACTGAACTGATCCTTTGCGTGGGAGCGTTGGAGGAGTCAAAGGACCTGTGAGAGAGAATACTTTACAGGAAAATAAATGGGGGAATGGGATTGCCCTGAGAGCCAGCATAAACTGAATGGGCCAAATGGCCTCATTTTTTTAGTCATAGAGCTGTGCAACACACAAACAGGCTCTTCAGCCCACCTTGCCCCACGCTGACCAAGTCCCATTTGCCTACATTTGGCCCGTAGCCCACTAAACCCCTTCCTATCCAGATACCTGGCATCAGCCCTTGAGAACAGGCGGTGTGCGACCAACTCCTTGCCTCCGAGAGCAAGCAACCCCCTCCCCCTAAGGGCAACAACCTTTGTCCGAGAAGGACAGAAAACATCTAAACATCCTTCCACCAAATCAGAAGAAGGAAACCTATGCAGGGCCCGCGACTGGAGGATGCTGGCGGACATCGGCCGACAACTAGTTTTTCCACCTGAAATTGCTTCCACCAACCTCAGGCCAGACTTGGTGTTCTGGTCCCCTTCACAGAAGACTGCTTACATCATAGAGCTCACAGTTCCATGGGAGAACTCTGTTGAGGAGGCCTATGAGCGTAAGAAGCTGCGTTACGCAGAGCTTGCAGCAGAGGCAACGCAGCGTGGCTGGAACACCAAAGTCTATCCAGTTGAAGTGGGATGCAGAGGATTTGTTGCGTCATCTACCATCAGACTGCTGAAGGAGCTTGGAATCCACGGTCAGGCTCTGCGGAAGACCATAAGATCACTCTCAGAGGCGGCTGAAAGAAGCAGCCGGTGGATTTGGCTCAAGCGGAAAGACCCATGCTGGGCCCCAAGTATTTCAGGGTGAATCTTTGGGACGGTTTGACACGGGACACGCGCTGAGGGCTGATCATCCTGCAGCGGGCCGCCCTTGTGGAGGGTGTATAGTGTTAAAAGGCCGAAACACCCAGTGATGCAAGGGTACACTACTGATGATGTGTCCTGTGCCCAACTGTCCTGAAGGTTACCCAGGCCAAGATATACGTATCCACTCCCCCCCCCCCCTCGCCCCCCCACCGATGTTGAGCGTCTACCACTCTCAACAATCAACGAATGTCGTGAAATGCTCCCCACCTATTGGCACAAGGGACTTCTTAACATCTTGTCCTGTGTATTTGATTCTGATAATCTGGACTCGTCCAGTGACTGCTGTGAAAGGACAGCTGACAACATGGGAAAGTCCACGTGACAGCTTGGAGAGACAGCTGACAGGAGGGAACAGACCCCACTGGGGCCGTCATGGGCTAGCTACCCATGATAGCAGTCCCCAACGCTGTTTCAGTTAGTTGGAGACACCCGCTAAATGCTACTAAAAGTAAATTAAAGAGAATACCCCTAGAGCCTGCGAGAGCGGGGGCGGAAGATGGCTCACCGATTGATAACACGGTTACAGACCCAGGAACGGAAACGACTACGGACAAGGAGAGCATGGCACATGAGACATCCACAACAGCTGCGGGACACAAACTTCAGGTGTGCATTTGTGGTTGGGAGAAAATTACATCAGTGAAGGGCTTGAAGATCCACCAAGGGAGGAAAAAGTGCTTGAGAGAGCAGAGACATGGGCCTCGCATTGACCAGTACTTCTTACGAAGCAACCAGTCAAATCAGTCGAGTGAAGCACAGCGACAGGACTCAAACCAAAGTTCGCAGAGCATCAGCACCCATGTCACTGAAGAGGGTGATACAAGCACAGAAATGCCGGTGGAGGAGCCCACGCAACAACGACAAAGACCTCCATTGGAGGGAAAGATCAAAGGGCACAAACCTGGAGTGAAATGGCCCAAAGCTGTTGAAAAGAAAGAGTGGGAGACGGTCAACAGTGACCTTATACATATCTTGGAGCAACAAGCGGGCACAGCAGTGGAAAAGCTTGAAAGGATGGGCAACACAATCTACAGCTATGGAGAAGAACGGTTTGGGGTGAGTAAAGGGAGAGGTGGAAAGAAATTACCAACACCAATCAAGTCCAGGAGGCAGCAGGAGATAGAGAGGCAAATCAGAGAGAGGAGACAGTTGAAAAAGCAATGGAAAAAAGCAACTGAGGCAGAGAGAGAAGGTCTCATGCTACTCCAAGAGGACATCAAGAGCCGATTGGCAACCTTGCGAAAAGCAGAGAACTTGAGGAAACTTCGCAAGAAGAAAGAACACACAAGAACACGGTTCTACAAAGACCCTTTCAAGTTCATCAAAGACCTCTTCGCAAAGGAAAAAAGTGGAACTTTGAAAACATCAAAACGGGAATTGGAGGAACACCTGGAAAAGGCCCACCAAGACACGAAAAGGCATGAGCAGTTAGTTATCCCACATGACATCCCGCCTATTCAACCACCTGAATTCAACCTGGACACCTGCCCTCCAAGATGGAAAGAGGTAGAGAACACTGTCCGGCGAGCAAGAGCAGCATCAGCTCCGGGGCCAAACGGAGTACCATACAAGCTCTACAAGAACGCACCGGATGTGTTACGCTTTCTATGGAAGCTCATGAGGGTGGTGTGGAAGAAGCAAACAATACCTAAGGCGTGGCGAAGGGCCGGCGGCGTGCTAATACCTAAAGAAAAGGATGCGTCAGACATCAGCCAATTCCGGCCAATATGTCTCCTCAACGTCGAGGGAAAAATCTTTTTCAGCATTGTATCACAAAGGCTGTCCACCTATCTGGTAACAAACAAGTACATTGATACATCTGTACAGAAAGCAGGAATTCCAGGATTTTCGGGCTGCTTGGAGCATACAAGCATGATCTGGCACCAGATCCAAGCAGCTAAGAAGGAGAAGAGAGACCTACATGTGATCTTCCTCGATCTGGCCAATGCATTTGGTTCAGTTCCCCATGAACTCCTTTGGGAATCTTTTGCCTTCTTCCATGTACCAGAGCTCATCACCACACTGGTCAAGAGCTATTTCCAAGACCTGCAGCTGTGCTTCACAACAGCTGACTTCAGTACAACATGGCAGCGCTTGGAAGTAGGCATCATGGCAGGCTGCACAGTCTCACCCTTGGCCTTTACAATGGCCATGGAAGTCATCATCAGGGCCTCAAAATGGGTGGTGGATGGTGAACGAACCAGGGCTGGGCTCCGTCTGCCACCCATCAGGGCATACATGGACGACATGACAACACTAACCACTACTGCAGCATGCACCAAGCGGCTACTTGGAAAGCTGCAGGAGAACATCAAGTGGGCCCGAATGAAGATCAAACCAAGTAAATCTCGAAGCATCTCCATAGTCAAGGGGGTGCTTAGAGACACAAGGTTCTGTATCGGTGACGACCCAATACCAACAGTGTCTGAACAGCCAGTTAAAAGCCTGGGCAGATGGTACAACGCAAGTCTCAAGGACAAAGAGCAGGTGCAACAACTAAGGCAAGAAATTGTCAATGGCCTGGAGAACATCAATCAGACCCTACTGCCTGGGAAACTGAAGCTCTGGTGCCTACAGTTTGGACTCCTTCCTCGGACAATGTGGCCACTGACCATTTATGAAGCCCCAATAACAACTGTGGAGAAGATGGAGCGAACCATAACTTCATACGCGAAGAAATGGCTCGGGGTCCCACGATGTCTAACTAACATCGGCCTATATGGCAAAGGGGTCCTGGAACTACCTCTCACTAGTCTAACAGAGGAATACAAGTGTTCTAAAGTAAGACTTCAGATGACACTGAGGGACTCTAGAGACAAGACCATCAGTGCTGTTGCGCCGCCCCTAGTAACTGGCCGGAAGTGGACACCATCTGATGCAGTACAGCAAGCTTCATCAGCCCTGAGACACAAAGACATCGTGGGGAAAGTCCAGCAGGGAAGAGGAGGCTTTGGCCTTACGACAAGTAAACCAACTTGGTGAAAGGCCACAACATCAGAGCGGAGGACATTGGTGGCCGAGGAGGTGCGGCGACAAGAGGAGGCCGCAAGAAGTGCAAAGGCGGTCTCTCTTGCCAAACAGGGGCAATGGATGCAGTGGGAAGGTGTGGAGCGGAGGAAGATCAGCTAGAAAGAACTATGGGAAATGGAAGCAAGCAAGATCAGCTTCATCATCAGAGCGACTTATGACGTGCTTCCATCACCAAAGAACCTCCATCAGTGGTATGGCGAGGATCCAACCTGTGCCCTCTGCCCAACTCCAGCGACCCTCAAACACATCATGGTAGGCTGCAAGACCAGCCTCACGCAAGGGAGATACACGTGGCGGCATAATCAGGTACTAAAAAGCCTGGCATCAGCCCTTGAGAACAGGCGGTGTGCGACCAACTCCTTGCCTCCGAGAGCAAGCAACCCCCTCCCCCTAAGGGCAACAACCTTTGTCCGAGAAGGACAGAAAACATCTAAACATCCTTCCACCAGATCAGAAGAAGGAAACCTATGCAGGGCCCGCGACTGGAGGATGCTGGCGGACATCGGCCGACAACTAGTTTTTCCACCTGTAATTGCTTCCATCAACCTCAGGCCAGACTTGGTGTTCTGGTCCCCTTCACAGAAGACTGCTTACATCATAGAGCTCACAGTTCCATGGGAGAACTCTGTTGAGGAGGCCTATGAGCGTAAGAAGCTGCGTTACGCAGAGCTTGCAGCAGAGGCAACGCAGCGTGGCTGGAACACCAAAGTCTATCCAGTTGAAGTGGGATGCAGAGGATTTGTTGCGTCATCTACCATCAGACTGCTGAAGGAGCTTGGAATCCACGGTCAGGCTCTGCGGAAGACCATAAGATCACTCTCAGAGGCGGCTGAAAGAAGCAGCCGGTGGATTTGGCTCAAGCGGAAAGACCCATGCTGGGCCCCAAGTATTTCAGGGTGAATCTTTGGGACGGTTTGACACGGGACACGCGCTGAGGGCTGATCATCCTGCAGCGGGCCGCCCTTGTGGAGGGTGTATAGTGTTAAAAGGCCGAAACACCCAGTGATGCAATGGTGCACTACTGATGATGTGTCCTGTGCCCAACTGTCCTGAAGGTTACCCAGGCCAAGATATACGTATCCACTCCCCCCCCCCCCCCCCCCCCGCCCCCCCACCGATGTTGAGCGTCTACCACTCTCAACAATCAACGAATGTCGTGAAATGCTCCCCACCTATTGGCACAAGGGACTTCTTAACATCTTGTCCTGTGTATTTGATTCCAGTCCAGATGTCTCTTATTGGAAGGAAACATCCATGATGCCCTTAAAGACGCCATAAACTGCAACAGAGCTGCACTCTGGCAGGATCTGAAACATCATGGCACCTCTCATAAAACGTGCAAACATTGGCAGAGGAACAAAGTTTCAGATTACAGGGGAATATCAGTTGGATGGAGAGAAAGGAACAAGTAGAATCTTTGTCTGGTGAACTGATGAAGATAGGGAGAGAGGGGAGGAGAGGGAATGCAGGAGTTATTTGAAATTAGATTAAAAAAACAACGTTCATACCACTGGGTTGTAAGCTGCCCAGGAGAAATATGAGGTGCTGTTCCTCCCATTTGTATTTGGCCTCACTCTGACAATGGAGGAGGCCCAGGACAGAAAGATCAGTATGGGAACGAGAAGGGGAGTTAAAATGTTTGGCACCCGGGATATCGCTTAGGCCAATGCGTATTAAGCGTATGTGTTCAGCGAAACGATCGCCAAGTCTACGCTAGGTCTTGCAGATATATAGGAGCCCAAACCGGTAACACTTTGTGTACTGTGGCCGGCTTGATTGTATTCATGTATAGTCTTGTCTGACTGGATAGCACATAAAGAAAAGCTTTTTTCTGTACATTGGTACGTGTGACAATAATAAACTGAACTGAACTAAACTAAACGATGCCACTGGGGTACAATAGGGTACAATCATTGTTCCTCAGGGAAATGTCCAAGACCCACCTATCGTCAGCTGTCTGGTTAATGGCATTCCTTCATCTTAAATTCAGAAATTGGGATGTTCACAGATAATCACCATCAATACCATGGGATCACTTGACCAGAAGGTCAACTGGAACTGGGACAGAAATACTGTGGCTACAGGATCAGGTCGTAGACTGGGAATCCTACAATAAGTGATCCACTGCCTGACAATGCAAGTTCTCTCCGCCATGTACATGACATGATTCATGGCACGTGGGCGCCATGGTGGCAGCAGTAGAGTTGCTGCCTTACAGTGCCAGAGCCCCGGGTTCCATCCTGACTATGGGTGCTGTCTGTACGGAGTTTGTACATCCTCCCTGTAACGCATGTGTTTTCTCCAGGTGCTCCGGTTTCCTCCCACATTTTAAAGACGTACAGGTTTGTAGGTTAGTTAGCTTTAGTAAAATTGTAAATTGTCCCTTGTGTGTAGAATAGTGCTAGTGTACGGAGTGATCGCTGGTCAATAGACAATAGGTGCAGGAGTAGGCCATTTGGCCCTTTGAGCCAGCACCACCATTTAATGTGATCATGGCTAATCATCCACAATCAGTGCCCCCGTTCCTGCCTTCTCCCCATATCCCCTGACTCCGCTATCTTTATGAACTTCAAGCTCTCTCTTGAAAGTATCCAGAGAACCGGCTTCCATTGCCCTCTGAGGCAGAGAATTCCACACTCACAACTCTGTGTGAAAAAGTGTTTCCTCATCTCCATTCTAAATGCCTTACCCTTATTCTTAAACTGTGGCCCCTGGTTCTGGACTCCCCCAACATCTGGAAACATGTTTCCTGCCTCTAGCGTGTGCAAACCCTTAATAATCTTATATGTTTCAATAAGATCCCCTCTCATCCTAAATTCCAGAGTATACAAGCCCAGCCGCTCCATTCTCTCAGCAAATGACAATCCCGCCATCCCGGGAATTAACCTTGTAAACCTACGCTGCACTCCCTCAATAGCAAGAATGTCCTTCCTCAAATTAGGGGACCAAAACTGCACACAATACTCCAGGTGTGGTCTCATTAGGGCCCTGTACAACTGCAGAAGGACCTCTTTGTTCCTATATTCAACTCCTCTTGTTATGAAGGCCAACATGCCATTCGCTTTCTTCAGCGCGAATTCGGCACGGATTCGGCATGGATTCGGCATGGATTTGGCGGGCCGAAGGACCTGTTTCCGCTCTTTATCTCTGAAGTCTAAAGTCAAGAGTCAAGAGTACGATGATTCTTCCTCCATATGTTCCATTGGTGTTCAAGTGATTAGGGCAAATCATATTTAAAAATCATATTCTAAAGAATTATTTATTATGAGAAACAGACTGTTGGTTGAACAGATGTGGGAGGAAGTTGACTGTTAGTTTGATTCTTTGGTGCAAGTACTGTTCGGTTACTTACCACATGAAATGACCACAAATTCCCTCCCAGATTCAGAGGCGTTCAGCGATTCGTCACCGACAGTTGTTCTTGTGGTGGTTGAGGCAGAAGCCCCACCCTTATCTCCAAGTCTCATCTGATCACGTACACCACGCCTGTCTGGGTGAGTCCACATCAGCGACACTCAGGAAGCTTGACAACATCAAGGTTATCGCAGTCTGCTGGATCGGCACCCATTCGCTGCATTCAAGAGTCAAGAGTGCCTATTTAGATTTTTGATCTGACTTTTCTTTATTCTATGTGGCACAGTGGCTACGGGTTCAAAACCTACACTCAACAAAGCCTCAGCCAAAGCCTCAACACTTACACTCAGCAAAGCCTCTTGAACCAAATGACGGCACAGGCTTTGCAGCACCACAGCCTCGGGCTCGGGAACTGTCCATGTGGAGTTTGCACATTTTCTCCGTGACTGCATGCGGTCCTCCAGTTCCCTCCCATATCTCAAAGATGCGCGGGTTGAAAGGCTGATGGGTTAATTGGCCTCTGTAAAATTGCCCCTGGAGTGGAGGGTGTGGATGAGAAAATAGGATAATATAGAACTAGTGTGAACCGATGATCAATGGTCAATGTAGACTCGATGGGCCGAAGGGAGTGTTTCCATACCGTATCACTAAACTGAACTAAACTCTTTGTCAGATATACCATCAATGGAACAATGACATTCTTACTTGCAGCAGCATAACAGGCCTGTAAACACAATACACATAGATATTGATGCAACCAGTCAATATGCTCTCCATTATGCAAGAGAGATTTCCTCGACATACTGAAACTTCTCAATCTTTTAAGGAAGTAGAAGCATTGATGAAATGTCTTTATGATTGCATCAATGTGCTGGCCCCAGGACAGATTTTCAGAGATACGCACACACAGGAACTTGAAGTGTTGACTCCCATTCATTCTGTCTATTGCTGGTGCAATGTGGTTATAGGGTGTATCCTTGACTAGATGCACTTGAATTACTTGCCAAAGTGTCTGCCAAAGCAGCTCTCAAATCCACAATCCTCCATATCACAGCCAAAAGGAGTATCTGGAGGAAGGTCTCAGGAAATTCCAGATGATGGCTCACCACCGCCTCTCAAGAGCAAATGGAGAAGGAGCACAATCCACGGTCCTTCGACCGCTGGACATTGAAGGGCTGAGTCCAATGGCGACGCCCTTCAAACAAGGGAAGAAATATCACCACGGGGCCACAAGGGTGTTTTGTTTAAGGACAGGTGTGAACACTACTGAGTATTACACTGTTGAATGTATCGACACCAAGAATGTAGGAAGAGCTTTTGGGTGTTTTTTGTTTTAAATGGCATCTGTGGAAAAGGAAACAGAGTTAATGGTTCAGATTGTTAACCTTTCATCAGAACTGGAAAAGTTGAAGATAAAATGGTTTAGTTCAGTTTAGTTTACTTCATGTGTACCGAGTTGCAATGAAAAGCTTTTGTTACATGCTAATCAGTTACCTGAAAGACTATACACGATTACAATCGAGCCACCAACAGTGTACAATTACATGACAAAGGGTTAGTGCAAAGTAAACCCCAATAACGTCCGATTAAAGATAATCCGAGGGTCTCTGATGAGGTAGACAGTAACTCAGGACTACCCTCTAGTTGTTGATAGGATGGTTCAGTTGCCTGATAACTGCTGGGAAGAAACTGTCCCTGAATTTGGAGGTAGACAAAAATGCTGGAGAAACTCAGCGGGTGAGACAGCATCTATGGAGTGAAGGAAATAGGCAACGTTTCGGGTCGAGACCCTTCTTCAGAATGATGTGAGGGTTGGGGGGGGGGCAGGAAGAAGAAAGGAAGAGGCGGAGACAGTGGGCTGAGGGAGAGCTGAGAAGGGGACGAGCTGCGGTTCTGCGGTCGAAGAAGAAATGGAGGGCTTTAAGACCCTCCTGGTGGGGGATGGAGGTGTAGGGTGACTGGACATCCATGGTGAAGATGAGGGAATAAGGGCCTGGAAAACAGAAGTCATGAAGTAGATGAAGAGCGTGTGAGGTATCTTGAACATAGGTAGGGAGGGATTTAACCAGGGGGGATAGGATGGAGTCGAGGTATGTGGAAATAAGTTCGCTGGGACACGAACAGGCAGAAACAATGGGTCTGCCAGGACAGTCAGGTTAATGGATTTTGGGGAGAAGGTAAAATCAGGACATGCGGGGCTGGGGAAAGATGAGGTTGGAGGCTTGGGAAGGCAGGGAGCCGGAAGCCGGAAGTGATGAAGTCAGTGATAGTGCTAGAGATAGTAGCCTGGTACTCGTCTGTGGAGTCATGGTCCAAGGATAAGTAGGAGGAGGTGCCTGAGAGTTGGTGCTGGGCCTCAGCCTTGTAGAGATCAGCACGCCAGACTACCACGGCACCTCCCTTTTCGGCAGGTTTGATCACCCAGTCTCGGTTATTGCAGAGTGAGTGGAGGGTCTGTACGTTCATGGGGGGAAAGGTTCGAGTGGGAAAGGGGAGTGGAGAAGTTAAGGCGGTCGATGTCCCGCCGGCAGTTAAAAATAAAAAGGTCTAAAGCCGGTAGGTGGCAATGAGGGGGAGTGCAAGAGGAGGGGGTCCGTTGGAGACGGGAGAAGGGGTCAACACTGGGGGGGCGAGGACTCCTTCCCATGGAAGAACGCTTTGATGCGGAGGTGACAGAAGAAGAGCTCCACATCGTGGCGGACGCGGAACTCATTGAAGTGGGGACGGAGGGGAAGAAAGGTGAGGCCTTTGCTGAGGACAGACCGTTCAGTATCTGAGAGAGGGAGGTCAGGTGAACACACGGCAAGGATGGGGAGTTGAATTTGGAGGTGTGTATTTTTATATTTCTGTGCCTCTTGCCTGCTGGGAGAGGGGAGAAGAGTGGTGTGTCTTGCCCTTGATTATAACGGCGGCCTTGCCGGGCAGCGCAAATTGTAAATGGAGTTAATGGAAGGGAGTTTGGTTTGTATGATGGCCTGGGGTTTGTCCGCAATTGTCTGAAATTTCCTGCAGTGTTGGATGGAGCTGTTCACAAACCACGCTGTGATGCATCTCGATACAAAGGTTTTAAGATGCTGAGAGGTAAATGGGAGATCTGTGACAGGATGGAGGGCAGGATAAATTCAATGACAAATGAATGATGTCGTGCTCTAGAAATGAGTAGTAATGGGACTTAGAGAATGAGAGAGGGAGAGAGATGCCTTGAATAAGCAACATAAATACTCTAATTGCTTTAATGAGGCTTAAAGCCACAAAAGGTGGATCTAATAATAATAATAACTTTATTTATAGAGTACTTTAAAAACAACCACTGTTGCAACAAAGTGCTGTACATGACTAATCATGGACAAAAAATTATTACACGACAATAAAAACATTAAAAGAGAGAGTAAAAACAATTAAAAAAAACATTAAAAACACTAAAACAGGAGCAAAGTCTCATGCAGGGTCAAAAACCAAGGAATAGAAATGGGTTTTAAGATTGGTTTTGAAGATGGACAGTGAGGGGGCCTGTCTGATGTGCAATGGCAGAGTGTTCCATAACGCCGGAGCAGCAACAGAGAAGGCTCTATCCCCTCTGAGCTTCCGCTTAGACCTCGGTACCTCCAGGAGCAGCTGATCAGCTGACCTGAGGCACCGGGCAGGAGCGTAGGGATGAAGCAGCTCAGAGAGGTAAGGCGGGGCGAGGCCATTTAAAGATTTAAAAACAAATAAAAGAGTCTTAAAATGAACTCAAAAGTACCCCGGGAGCCAGTGGAGGGAGGCCAGAATTGGCGTTATGTGCTCCCTCTTTCGAGTTCCAGTTAAAAGGCGAGCAGCAGCATTTTGAACCAACTGGAGACGAGCCAGGGAAGATCGAGCAACTCCAAAATAGAGTGCGTTACAGTAATCCAGCCTAGACGTGATAAAGGCATGGATTACTGTTTCAAAATACTGCCGCTCAAGAATGGGCTTCACCTTTGCCAGCTGCCTTAAATGAAAGAAGCTGGACTTTACTACCGCGCCTATTTGATGATATAATTTAAAATCACTGTCCATCTTAAAACCCAGGTTCAAAACTGTTGGCTTCACATACCGTGCCAGGGGACCCAAGTCAACAGGGGGAGGTTCACGGCAGCCATTGGGACCAAACAATATCAATTTAATTGGCCCAATTGGTTCATTATTTAAAAGTGCTGAACTCTGATGATCTCGAAGTTGGGCAGATAATCCAAAAAAAAGCCACAAAGTGCTGAAGTAACTCAGTGGATCAGGCAGCAACTCTGGAGAACATAAATAGGTAACATTTCAGGTCTGACCCCTTCTGACTGTGGTTAATCCAAGTACTATTCCCATCTTGGAGTTTCATTGGAACAGTGCAGGCGGCTGAGGGAAGACTACATACACAACTACATACACAAAACTAAATGAAAAGAAGTGTAAGTAATTCAGAAATTGTGCTTTAGCCCTGGATAGTGGGAATGGAGGAGGTACAAGGATAGTTGTTGTAATGACAAACAATCTGCTGGAGGAATTCAGTGAAACCACCAGGTGGCGTCGAGATGGCAGCCTGTGTGTTATTTCGATTTTTTCTGTTATTTTTAGTGCATCTAAAATGTATGTTGAAATGTAGGGGGTGGGGGTGGAGGGGGGGGGGGGCGGGGGGGGTGGAGGGGGAGGAATAGGGGGAAACCGTTTTCAGTCACTTACCGCGACGGAAATGTGATCTCTCTCCGTCCCCCTCTTAGCGGCCTAACAACTGGATTAGTGCGGTCTTTCCTGGAGACCGGCCCGTTGCTTTAAGTCGCAAGCGCGGCGCAGACTTACCATCGCGGAGCGGGCGATCCTTTGCTGAGGATCGCTGTGGAAGTGCTCTGGCGGAAGGACCTGTGGACTTTAACATCGTGAAGCTGCAGCCTCTGGTAAGAAAAGGCCGACTCGGGAGCTTCATGCCGCGGAGTGTTCCGATCCATCCCGACGAGAGGGCTTGAACAGTGGACTGTCGGCAACGGCCCCGCCCACGGGTGAACAAAGGAGGAAGGTGACTGAACTTTATTGCCTTCCATCACAGTGAGGAACGTTGATTCCACTGTGGTGGATGTTTATGGTAAATTTATTGTGTATTGCGTTATTTAATATATTCAAATAGTTATTCAAACGTCACTGTACCTTAAATATCACTGTACTTTAATTGGTGCATGTGAAAACAAATGTGAACTTGAACTTGAGCTTGAACTAACATGTATCGAGCAGCATCTTGGAGGGAAATGGACACTTAATTCTGTGTTTTCTCTGAAACTGTGTCACTATATTCTGCACTTGTATATTTTTGCGTTTCCTGTTGTACTCGCGTACGGCTTGATTGCATTCATTTATGGTATGATTTACCTCAATAGTACGTAAAACAAAATTCCTCACTGTATTTCAGTAAACGTGACATAAACAAAACCAATACCAATATCAACACCAATACCTCTTGGAGGGAACGGCCTCAGAGTACCCACCCTTTGAAACCCTCCTCAAAATCGAAGGTCAGAGAACTGCTGACAGGAAGCACTGCTGATGCACTTGGCGTTCACTAGATGGGTGTGGTGTAGAGGACTGAAAGAGGTAGAGAGATGAATCATTGAAAGATACGGCATGGAAACAGGCCGTTCAGCCCACCGAGACCACGCTGACCATTGATTACTTGTTCACACTAGTTTTATGTTACCCCATTTTTGCATCCCTGCACACTAGGGGCAATTTGCAGAGGTCAATTAACCTAAAACCTTCACGTTTTGGGGATTTTGGGAGGAAACCGGAGCACCCGGAAGAAACCCACGCGGTCACAAGGAGAATGTGCAAACTCCAAGCAGACAGCCACCCGAGGTCAGGACAAACATAGGTCCCTGATGCAGAGGCAGTGGCTCTACAAGTTGTGCCACATAAGGTGGGTCTTCAGTGGCAGGAATAGCCCGTGGTGACAGGGGAGGGCGCCTGTGGTGGACCCGGGTGAATGAGGGAACGCAGTTTGTGTTCATTTCTTGAGGTAAAATAGAAAATCATAGAACTTACACTGCAGAGTTTCCCATGTCATTAAGCTGGAAAGAATGCAGAGACGATTTACAAGGATGTTGCCAGAACACAAGGGCCTGAGCTATAGAGATACGTTAGGACGTTATTCCTTGGCGTGCAGGAGGATGAGGGGTGATCTTGTAGAGGTGTATACAATCTTGAGGAGAATAGGTAGGGTGAATGCACAGAGTCTTTTATTCAGAGTTGGGGAAGATATAGGTTTAAGGTGAGTGAGGAAAAGATTTAATAGAAACCTGAGGGGCAACTTGTTCACTTAAAGGGTGGCGGGTATATGGAACAAGCTGCCAGAGGAGGTAGTTGAGGCAGGTACTATAACAGCATTTGAAATACATGTGATCAGGTGGATGGTGGGAAAGGTTTAAAGGGATTTGGGCCAAATGTGGCCAAATAGTACAAGCTTAGAAGGGGCATCTTGGTTGGCATTGATGAGCTGGACTGAAGAGCCTGTTTCCCTGCTGCATGACTCTATAACTGTATTTTGGATTTATAGTTTGGTTGCGCCTCTGCATTTAGTCCACCAGGCAAAACTGTTACCTGCCAGTTTAATTCTCCATCCCTCTTTCACTGCGACCCATCTATCTGAGGCTCCGGCACTGTTACTATCGCAAGCCTTAACAAAGGTTTGAGGACCAGCACTCATCGTCTGTCTGGACCCGTAGCAGCCTTCCTGACTCAACAGCAACCTCAACAACTTTGGTTAACTTGGAGACACAGGGAACTTCAGATGTTGGAATCATGAGCAAAACACCAAGTGCTAGAGGATCACTGTGGGTCAGGCAGCATCTGTGGAAGGAATGGACAGGCCATGTTTCGGATTGGGAGCTTTCTTCGGTTATCTTGCTCTTTCTGTCGGTGATGCTGATTTAGATTTAAGCACCGCCTCACCTGATGTTATGACCGTCAGCTTTGGTCTTTGCAACTTTTACGTTGTTTTGTCTGTGCTCCCACTCTCTCACAGCCCTCATTTCAAAGCTCTTGTGAACTCCCTCTCTAATTGCCCCCATTAAACTGTCGATTAGGGATCTTGTTTAGCAACCCTGGTCCCCCTTAGCAACCCTGGCCTCTCCCAATTCGAGATATTCCCTCTGTCCTATCCCTTCCTCCCCAACCCTTCCTGTAACTCAATACTTGGAACAAAATATGAGCAGGTTTTGAAGGTTTGGTCCAACAATGGAGGAAGGACACTCAAACAAGGTGTGGCGTCACCTGATGGTGTGACTACTTGCTGTCGAACCCTCGTCAGTGGTTACGAGGACTGTCACGTGCCGTCATGGGTTAAGGGGAGTATCCTGCTACATCAGCAGATCTTACCTTGTGATCATGAATCAACAGGTAGCTGAGCTCAGCAGCAGCAGCAATGACTCTGATGTTAGAGAGTCCCAACGCACATGTATGTCAAACTTATCTCACCGAATAAAATAAAGTAACCATTTGATCACAAAGTTTGGACTTGCTACAAAGGTAAAATTAATACCACCTCATTGTCTCTGCTTCCCAGTACTGACAAAGGGCTTCCGGCAGCACAGTGACGTTTAGGGCAGCATAGCAACACAGTGGTAGAGTTGCTGCCACACGGAGACGTCTGTTCGATCCTAACTACTGGTGCTCTCTGTATGGAGTTGGTACAATTTCCCTGTGATTCGTGGGTTTTTTCCGGGTGCTCTGGGTTCCTCCAACATATCAAACACATACAGGTTTGTTGGTTAATTGGTTTCTGTAAATTGTCCTTGGTGTGTAGGATAGAACTGGTGTGGGAACGCTGGTCGGCGCATACTCGGTGAGACAAATGGCCTGTTTCCACGCTGCATCGCTAAACGTTAACTCTGTTTCATAAGTTCATAAGTGATAGGAGCAGAATTAGGCCATTCGGCCCATCAAGTTTACTCCGCCATTTAATCATGGCTGACCTATCATTCCATCTCAACCCCTTCTGCCCTCTCCCCATAACCCCTGGCATCTCTTTCCACAGATGCATCCATACCTGGTGAGTGTTTCCACTGTTTTCTGGTTTTATTTAATGTGGGGCTGTATTTAAGGTTAATAAAGATGTGGATCTCAGTGAGTTAACCCCCTGAAATAGCACAATTTCAGGAAGGGCAGGGCTATAAATGCTGGTTATTCTGTAATTAATTAATAACATGATGCAGCGTTATAGGACTTTGGTAAGGCTGCATTTGGAGCATTGTGTGCAGTTCTGGTCGCCCCATTACAGGAAGGGCGTGGACGCTTTGGAAAGGGCATAGAGCAGGTTTACCAGAATGATGCCTGGATTAGAGGGTATCAACAACAAGGAGATGTTGGACAGACCTGAATTGTTTTCTCTGGGATGCTGGAGGTTGAGGGAAGACCTAATGGAATTATATAAGATTATGAGATAGAAAATTATGTGTAGATAAGGTATACAGTACGGTCAGAACCCTTTTCCCAGGGTGGAAGTGTCAAATGCTAGAGGGTATAGATTTAATGTGAGAGGGGCAAAGTTTAAAGATGATGCATAGGCCTTTTTTTTAATATATAGAGGGTGGTGAGTGCCTGGAACGCGCTATCAGGGGTGATGGTGAAGGCAGACACGATAATGGTGTTTAAGAGTCTTTTGGATAGGCACGTGAATATTCAGGTAATGGAGGAATATGGATTATGTGCAGACAGATAACAGTTGGCATCATGTTCAGCCCAGACGTTGTGGTCTGAAAGGCCTATTCCTATGCTGTACTGTATACTATGTTCTATTAGTCTTCAGACAACGAGGTAAAAATCTGGCTGTAGCTGAGTGTTGTGTGTACCGTCACCATTAATGCTATTCCGTAGAAAGTTTAACTCTTGAAGGAAACTTCTTGGGAGAACACAAAACGACAAAAAAGTTATTTCATGAATTTCCTGCCAAGGCACCCAGTTTTTTGTTATTTACTGAACTTTTTTTTTTGTTCGTGTACAATGTATCTATTGAGTACTGCGTTTGCAAACCTGTTGTTCTGCCTCAAGTAAGAATTTCATTGTTCTATTTCAGTACATATGTCAATTAAACACTTTTGATGACTCTTGAAATGTTTACATACTTTTAACTCCAATTTTAATGTTAAGGGCCTGTCCCACTTTCCCGAGTTACTCACGAATTCTCCCGAGTTTTCCCCTTGATTCAAACTCGGTGAATGTCTGTAACGAGTCCGTAGGAGTCCGTGGATATATCGTAGCGGCTCGTTATGCCAGCCGTAGGTACTCGGGGCTATTTTTATATTCGTGGACATTTTTCATCAGGCCGAAAAAACGTCCTGACTTACCTGATGCCCCGAATACCTACGGCTGGCCTAACGAGCTGCTACGATATATCTACGGACTTGTTACGGACATTCTCCGCGTTTGAATCAAGGGGGAAACTCGGGAGAATTTGTGAGTAACTCGGGAAAGTGGGACAGGCCCTTTAAAATGTCCTTTCTCATCGGAGTTGTGCAAATGAAATTCTACCTCGTACTCTCCACCTGTCTCTTGTGGAAGCAAGGAAAACGGATAACACCACTGGAGTGAATTGATAAGATTCAAGAGTGTTTAATTCGGATGCATCAGGAATGGAACGATGAGATTCCGGAGACTGGGCTGGAGGAAGAACAGATAAGGCTGCAACCACAGAGAGAAACGGCTTCACAAAAAGAATTGCAGGGAGTCCCAAGGGTCATGTGTACTTGCTGGGGTTAGTTGGGGTTAGTGGTGAGAGGACTTTGTGCATCAGCTCAACAACCCACAGCAAACTTTACCTCCCCCTGACCTTCAAATACTTGACTCTTTCCCAATGAATAAACACAACTGCAGTCGTTTTTCCAACAAGCCAGTGGGAAGGCGGGGCCCTTGCAAAGCCAGATCTGCACTCGGAAGTGTCTGACTTTTAGGGTCATGATGCTACTCGGAAATAGGCCACTCTTTCCTGTACTGTGGCCGAATCTATGCACTCCACAGAACCAGAGTGGAAACAGGTCACCCTTGACCTTGAAGACAAATGCCCCGGAGAACCTTTCAACTCTTATTGACTATTTACCCAGATAATAGCATGATAAGATCATAAGTTATAGTAGTAGAATCAGGCCGTTTAGCCCATCACGTTTACTCCACGATTCAATCATGGCAGATCTACCTTTCCCTCTCAACCCCATTATCCTGCCTTCTATCCATAACCCTTGACACCCTTACTCTTACTATTTTTTTTTTTTGTTATTTTAATTTTAACCCGCGCCCCCCCCCCCCCCCCCCCCCCCCCCCTCCTTGACACCCTTACTAATCAAGAATCTCTGCCTTAAAAATATCCATTGACTTGACCTCCACAGATGTCTGTGGCTACAAATTCCACAAATTTACCACACTCTGACTCAAGAAAAATGTCACTATCATCTTTCTAAAGGTACATCCTTTTATTGTGAGGCTGTGGCCTCTGGTCCTAGACTCCCACTAGTGGAGACATTATAAAGTTGTTCCTAAGTTGTGCTGTTTCCAGGATATTAGACAAGAAATTAAACCCTATCAGGAAAGGCTACACAATTTGGGCAATAATTTTGTGGTGTTTGGAAGACCGAAGGGTGATCTTATTTAGTTCAGTTCAGCCGGCTCCACCGCACCGCCCATATTATATGGTTGTACTCCCATGTTAATCACAGCAATTAAGAGTGAAAAATACCACAATTTCGAGGAATTCAATCTTCAAAAAATGACAAATGAGTAGCTTCAGCTTTTGAATCATCAACCTGAACAATATGGTACCAGGGAAAACTGTCCGTGAATCTGTGAAATTCATTGCCACAACGTCTGTGGAGGCCAAGTCATTGGATATTTTTAAGGCACAGATTGACAGATTCTTGATTGGTAAAGGTGTATGGGTTTACAGGGAGAAGGAGGGAGAATAGGGTTAAGAGGGAAAGATAGATCAGCCATGATTTAATGGTGGAGTATACTTGATGGGCCGAATCGCCTAATTCTGCTGCTATAACTTATGAACTTGTGTTCCTGTTCCTATTTTCTTGTGAAGTAAAAGCAAAATGGTTAAAGTCCTCAGCTAATCAGGCAATGTCAGTGGAGAGAAAAACAGAGTTCAGGTTCACGGCCCTTCATTAGAACTGAAATAACTATCTTGAGGCCATGGGCCCACTTACTGCCACTCTGGACACGGAGTTTTACTACAGGGAAGGGCACAGAATGATGGAGTAACTCTGCGGGTCAGGCAGCATCTCTAGAGAACATGGATAGTTGATGTTTCGGCTTGGAACACTTCGGGACGACAGGGACAGTAAGATGTTGGGGAAGTCCAGAACAAGGGGTCACAGTTTAAGGATAAGGGGGAAATCTTTTAGGACCGAGATGAGAAAAACATTTTTCACACAGAGAGTGGTGAATCTCTGGAATTCTCTGCCACAGAAGGTAGTTGAGGCCAGTTCATTGGCTATATTTAAGAGGAAGTTAGATGTGGCCCTTGTGGCTAAAGGGATCAGGGGATATGGAGAGAAGGCAGGTACAGGATACTGAGTTGGATGATCAGCCATGATCATATTGAATGGCGTTGCAGGCTCGAAGGGCCGAATGGCCTACTCCTGCACCTATTTTCTATGTTTCTATGACGTGTGGGGATGGAGGCAGTGGGCTGAGTCACTGCATGGCTGCGCCATCTATTGGAGGAACATTTACACTGCAACATTATCACCATTTCCTTCTCCAAAAACTAGGAAAGTCAAAGACTAGAGGGCATAGCTTGAAGGTGAGAGGGGCAAAGATTAAAGGAGATGTGTGGGGCAAGTTTCTTTACACTGAGGGTGGTGCGTGCATGAAACGTGCTGCCTGGGGTGGTGGTGGAGGCATACAATAGCGGTGTATGAGAGGCTTTTAGAGAGGCACATGGATATACAGGGAATGAAACATAGAAACATAGAAACATAGAAATTAGGTGCAGGAGTAGGCCATTCGGCCCTTCGAGCCTGCACCGCCATTCAATATGATCATGGCTGATCATCCAACTCAGTATCCCGTACCTGCCTTCTCTCCATACCCTCTGATCCCCTTAGCCACAAGGGCCACATCTAACTCCCTCTTAAATATAGCCAATGAACTGGCCTCGACTACCCTCTGTGGCAGGGAGTTCCAGAGATTCACCACTCTCTGTGTGAAAAAAGTTCTTCTCATCTCGGTTTTAAAGGATTTCCCCCTTATCCTTAAGCTGTGACCCCTTGTCCTGGACTTCCCCAACATCGGGAGCAATCTTCCTGCATCTAGCCTGTCCAACCCCTTAAGAATTTTGTAAGTTTCTATAAGATCCCCTCTCAATCTCCTAAATTCTAGAGAGTATAAACCAAGTCTATCCAGTCTTTCTTCATAAGACAGTCCTGACATCCCAGGAATCAGTCTGGTGAACCTTCTCTGCACTCCCTCTATGGCAATAATGTCCTTCCTCAGATTTGGAGACCAAAACTGTACGCAATACTCCAGGTGTGGTCTCACCAAGACCCTGTACAACTGCAGTAGAACCTCCCTGCTCCTATACTCAAATCCTTTTGCTATGAAAGCTAACATACCATTCGCTTTCTTCACTGCCTGCTGCACCTGCATGCCCACTTTCAATGACTGGTGTACCATGACACCCAGGTCTCGCTGCATCTCCCCTTTTCCTAGTCGGCCACCATTTAGATAATAGTCTGCTTTCCTGTTTTTGCCACCAAAATGGATAACCTCACATTTATTGGAGGGAGATGAATCACATGCAGGCAGAGGAGATTAGTTTAATTTGGCATCATGTTTGGCACACACATTATGGGTTAAGGGTTTGTTCCTGTGCTGTCCTGCTCTATGTTCTACATTTTAATGAGACGGGTAAGAAAGGAGATGAGGTAAAAGCAGCAGGGTTGTCATCGTGGGTGATTTTAACTCCCCCAATATTGACTGGAGTTGCCTTAGTGCTTGAGAGGTGAATCCAAAATGATATCTTGAAACAATATGTGGACAATCTAACTAGAAGAAGAACAATGCTGGACCTAGAGACAAATCACAAAAACAGGTCATTCAGCACTACTCATCCATGTTGACCACATTACCCGATATAGCTCCTCCCAAAACCAAAATGCTCATGTTTGACACATATCCCTCCAATCCTTTCCTATCCATATTGGAACTTGTATTGGGAAACAGGCCTGGCTAGAACAATGTTGTAGTGGTTTGGGGAACAGTGATTGTAATTCCTTAAGGTGGTTATGAATAAGGGTAAGTCTGGACCTTGGGGAAGAATTGGAGGAGGGCTAATTACAACCTTATTGGGCCGGAGATAAAAGGAGAGTAAAGTGGCTTTTTCACGGGGCGACTTGACGCAAGAGTGAACCAGAGTTTAACATCGTGGGAACCTCGTGCGATAACAGTACGGCATTCGTGGACCACCGTGGACCACCGTGGCGCTAACGGCAGGTAATCGTGTAACTTGGTCACTCGGGAGCAAATTCAAGAAAGTTTGAATTTCTCCAAGAGTGACTTGTACACTTGTGGTTGAGCATTGCAACATTGTATGAACATAGTGGCCAGTGCGATATCCGTGCGATATCCGTAATAACTCTTGCGGGTACCGTGAGAACTCCTGCGAACGGTGAGTAACTGAGCAGTTTGATTGTCAGTGCTTGTTTTACCTCATTGTTAAATAAATATATTTTTTACTATCAGATTGATGTCTGCAATTATTCATTAACACATCACTACAAGATGAATGTCTCTAATGTTATAATCCCTCTCATGCTGAAACACAAAATAGTTGAAGGGAGGTGAAATAATCACATTTTCATTCTTTTTCATTTTTGAGTGTTCAGGTACCTCACTTGCTGATCTATTTTACTCCAGCAGTTTGTGTCTCTTTTTGTCTAAAGCAGTTTCTAAGACTGTAGGAACTCCGCGGGCCAGGCAGCATCTACGGAGGGAAATGGACAGGCGACCCTTTCTTCAGGCTGTCTTATCTCTCTCTCTCCCCCCCCCCACCCCCCTACTCCCACCCACACACACAAATGCTGGAGAAACTCAGCGGGTGCAGCAGCATCTATGGAACGAAGGAAATAGGCAACGTTTCGGCCCGAAACGTTGCCTACTTCCTTCGTTCCATAGATGCTGCTGCACCCGCTGAGTTTCTCCAGCATTTTTGTGTACCTTTGATTTTCCAGCATCTGCAGTTCCTTCTTAAACACAAATGCACCGAGTTCCTCCAGCATTTCGTGTTTTGCTCAGTATTCCAGCATCCGCTGTCTCCCGCGTCTCCAATAAAACAAAACTACTGTCAAAAGGGTGAAGAATAGGGGCAGAGATAGATACATTCCTGATTAGTGCGGCTGTCAGGAGGTTATGGGGAGAAGGCAAGAGAATGTGGTTGAGAGGGAGAGATAGATCAGCCGCGATTGAATGGCAGAGTGGACTTAATGGACCGAATGGCCTAATTTTGCTCCTATAATTAACAAAGATAGTAATTGTTAGGGAAATGTAGTTATTAAAGACGAGGGGGAGCAGAAATGGGCAGTCTGGGATGGCTCGCGAGATACTTGCATAGAGGCACAAAAGTTAAAGAAAGGGCAGATAAACAGAGAGGGGGGGGGGACTTCCCTCAGTGCCCATCTGTTACCATTAATTGGAGAGTTCGGTCTGTGAAACGCAACACGCCAGCCCCGACATCCAGCCCGGTGGTCAGTCCTTTGAAGATAGACACTAGTTGCTTGGAGCAACTCAGCCGGACAGGCAGCAACTCTGGAGTGAAGGAACGGGTGGCGTTTCGGGTCGAGAGCCTTCTTCAGACTGAGGTCAATCCCCTGCATGGATAACAGGAGTCCCAGCCAACACGACAATTGCCCGCTGCACAGTCTCGGAGCTTCCACTGCGAAAACGGTGCCTACATTTGATCACTTATGTAACTGAACCATCCTAACACCAACCACAGAGCATTCCTGAACTACTATCTACCTCATTCGAGACCCTCGGACTATCAGATCGTATACTCACTGGCTTTATCGAGTTACAGTGTGGAAACCGGCCCTTCGGCTCAACTTGCCCATACCGGCCAAAATGTCCCATCGAAACTAGTCCCATCTGCCTGCGTCTGGTCCATATCCCTCCCAACCTGTCTTACCCATGTACCTGTCTAAATGTTTCTTAAATGTAGGGATGGACCCAGCCTCAACTACCTCCTCTGGCAGCTTGTTCCATACACCCACCACCCTTTGTGCGAAAATGTTACCCCTCACTCAGATTCCTATTAGATCTTCCCCCCTCACCTTGAACCTATGCCCTCTGGTCCTCGAATCCCCTCTGTGGGCAAAGGACATATATTACTCTGGACTCTGTCTATTTCCCTGCCTGTTCGTCTCATGGTTTTGTACACCTCTCAGCCTCTGTCCCCAGTGTGGAGTTAAGGGCTTGTTTATGGGCGCCCTGGGCTGAGAACTCTGGAGGATGGGTTTTAGACTTTATCGGGAATCGAGATAAACCCCGTAATACAGGAGCAAAGAATCGCAGACGCTAATCTGCATTGGAAAGACACAATATGCGGGAGTAACTCAGCGCTGAAGAAGAGTCCCGACCCGAAACATCATCTATCCATGTTGTCTAGCGATGCTGGCTGACCCGCTGAGTTGCTCCAGCGCTTTGTGTCTTTCCACTAGACCTGTAATAAGTCTCGGCTGGGTGTTTACTGGGATCTCTGGTGTTTAATAGACGTCCTGATGTTGTTTTTGATCGGGTTTACTACTGACAGTATTTAATCAGATCCATATTAAATCATTTCCCCTTCACCTTAAACCTATGTAATCTGGTCCTCGATTCGCCTACTCTGGGCAAGAGACTGTGCATCTACCCGATCGATTCCTCACATGATTTTAAACATTATCTTGCACACAGCGTTGTTCCCTTCACCTTGTATACACCATTTATGGCTCGATTGTTACTATTTATTGTCTGTCTACTGACTGGTTAAACGTTTGAAAGTTTCACCTCTCAGTAGATAATAAAATAAGACAACCATCATGGTCAATGTGAGACAAAGTCTTTATTCCTATTTGACAAAATAAAAAGACGACTTCTTGCACATATTGAGAGAAGGTGCATCACACCAAACAACATTTGTCTAAAAAAACCCAGATTATTCTTCAGCTCATTAATGAGCTCGGGTGAAATTCTGACAAAGTTTGTGAATGCACTTTTATCCTCTTCGCACAGCACATTAAGCAGCTGATCATATTGTCCAAATTGAGGTCTCCGTTGAAAGATGGGCTTCACCCAGTGAGACTTCCTCTTAATTCTCTTTTTAATTAATCTCACCCTTCTGCCTTCACGCAAGCGTTCTCGATGCACATAGTGGGCTGCTGCATACAGCGCGTCAATGAAAATAACCACCATCCTGTACTCGAAAATACTTAGTAAAGGCATGTCTCCAAATGAGCCAATTCAACCAAGGGAGGAATATAGTGTGTGAAAAAACCCAATATAGTGTGTGAAAACAAAGTAACATCATTTGTGCCACGTGATTAACAACACTACAGTTCACGATGTTCATTCAAGATTAACGGGAAAGCTCGGGAGACGGACAAGTCACTCGCACAAATAACAGAAATGCCGAGTACCGTGGGAACTTTATCTACCCCCCGTTATATCGTGCGAAACTCGTGCTGGACCACGACCACTTCACTCTGGTGACATCTTGCGTCAACTCGCCCCGTGAAAAAGCCCCATTAATGGGGAGCAGCAGTTATTTGGTAAGTCTATTTCTGATATGTGGAAGTCAATTAAAGACATGCTGATCTGAGCTTAGCATTGGTGTGTTCCAGCAAGGTGGAGGGACAAGGATGATGAGATAGGTTTAGAAGGATAGACAATAGATATAGACCAAGGTACACAAAAATGCTGGAAAAACTCAGCGGGTGCAGCAGCATCTATGGAGCGAAGGATGTATTCGCTCCATGGATGCTGCTGCACCCGCTGAGTTTCTCCAGCATTTTTGTGTACCTTCGATTTTCCAGTATCTGCAGTTCCTTCTTAAACACAGATATATACTAAGTGCAGGCAGATGGGACTAGTGTAGCTAGGGTATGTTGGTCGGTGTGGAAAAGTCAGGCCATAGGTCCTATTTCAACACTGTATGACTGTGACTGTGAGGTAGGTTATAAATTTTGATCAAAAGGAAAAATATGTAATACATAATACTGGGTACAGACTTGGATGAATGGTAAGAAACGGCGTGTGGTGGTAAAAGGTTATTTTTTGGCCTGGAGGCCTGTGATTAGAGGTGAGCCTTAAAGATCGATACCGGGCCTCTAGCTGTTTATCATCTATATTAACATTTTGGATAGGAATGTACGAGGACTGATTAATAAGTTTGCAGATTACACTAAAATAGGTGGTAAGGCAGAGAGTAAAGATAGTTATCAAGACTTACAACGGTTCTTGATCAGTGAGCAAATGGGCCAGGGAAAGACCAATGGAGTTTAATCAAGATACGCGTGAGGTGTTGCATTTTGGGAAGTCAAATCCGAATAGGACATTGACTGTGAACCGTAGGGCCCTGGGGAGTGATCCAGGAAAACAAGTACATAGATCCCTGAATAGTTGCAGCACAGGTAGACAGGGTGGTGAAAATTACTTTTGGCACTCTTACCTTTACTCATGGAATTGAGTATAGATGTTAGGATATTATGCATTTGTACAAAACATTAATGAGGCCATTTGGAGTATTATTTTAAGAAAAAACTGTAGATGCTGGAAAAATTGAAGGTAGACAAAAATGCTAGAGAAACTCAGCGGGTGAGGCTGCATATATGGAGAGAAGGAATAGGCGACGTTCGGGTCGAGACCCTTCTCATCCTGCTGAATGAAAGATGTCATTAGGCTGGAAAGAGTGCAGAGAAAATTTGAGAATGTTTCCTGGACTTGAGGGGCTGAACTGTAGGGAGAGGTTTGACAGGCTATGACTTAATTCCTCGGAGCACAGGAATCTGCAGGGTGATCTTATGGAGGTGTATAAAATCATGAAGCGAATGTATGGAGTATTTATTTCTAGGGTAGAGGAAACTAGAACTAAAGGGCATAAGTTAAGGTAAGAGGGGAAAAATTTAATAACTAATCTTCTCTGTCTGCACATGATCCATATCCCTCCATTCCCTGTGTATTCATGTGGCAATCTAAAAGCCTTTTCAATGCCACTATCGTATCTGCCCCCACCACCACCCATGGCAGTGTGTTCGAGGCACAATAAAAACCTTGTGCTGCACCTCTATATAATTAAAAGTGTCATCATGACCATTTCCTGTCTGTGCTGTATATTAATTTTATTTTTTAAAAACGCTACCATATATCGCTATGATTTTTGGCCAATGCCACTATCGTATCTGCCCCCACCACCATCGATGAAAAATAAAGTTATGAGTGTTTAAAAAAACCTTGAGCTCCGCTCACCTGACAATCACCGCGATGAAGGTAACGCCCCTTCCGGGGGGGAGCAGGACTATAAAATCCCAGATGCCTGGACGTGACTCAGTCACTCTGCAAGATCGCGAGGGAGAGGCCACGACTCTCATTCTAAGCTGTAAATCAACTGAACTGTGAGTCTGCAATGTACTTGCAATAAATGATTTGTTAGCCCTTAATGACAATGCCATGAGTTGTTTGGCCTGCTGCCCTGCCTGTGCTTGAAACTGCAATACTTTATTAGGTCCGACTGTTTGGAAGGAATAAATGCTTTCTTAGGTCCCGACTGTGTTTGGTTCAAATGTCCCGCTCATTTCGTGACTTCCGCTTAATGGACAGGTCGCGCTGATTGCGTAATTTCCGGTAAGTGCAGAGGTCACGCTAATTACGGAAGTGCCGCTGACTGCAGAAGCCCCAAAGTGGAGAGGCCGCGCTCAGCCATGTGAGTATTTAAAAAAGTTTACTGCCATATATGGTGTATGAGTCAGTGAGTGTGTCTGTGTGAGTGTGTCTGTGTGAGTGTGTCTGTGTGAGTGTGTGTCTGTGTGCGTGTCTGTCTGTGTGTGTGTGTGGACGGGAATGTATGTGAGGAAGGGAATGGCAAGGAGCAGAGTGGGGAGGTTAAGGGAGGAGGGATGACTGAGTGAACTGCCACCACACCAGCTGTGAGTAACTAGACTGCCAGCCCACCAGCCGTAAGTCACTGAACTGCCAGCCCACCAGCCATGACTCAGTGAACTGCCAGCCCACCAGCTATAAGTGACTAAAGTGCCAGCCCACCAGCCATGAATCGCTGAACTGCGAGCCCAAGAATCCATTCAGTCCACCCTCTTCCCCTTCTCTCTCACAGAGTCTGTCACCTGTTTTGCGCAGAATTTCTCAGCTGCCAGCCTGCCAGGCCCGAATGACTGAGCTGCCAGGCCTGAGTGACTGAGCTGCCTGGCCTCAGTGACTGAGGTGCCAGCCCAATAATCCATTCTGCCCACAATGTCCATACCTCTGGAAACCAGCCCTTTTGGCCCACAACACCCATGCTAGCGCTCCAGAAAGACCCACCACTGGCCAGCAATATTGGAATTGGTGGAGAGGTGGAATATTGCGTTGGGGGACCAGCCCTCCTGTGTGAATCTGGGACCCAACGGGTCCCACATAGTCTAGTCTCCTTTAAACTGGGGCGACAGATGGCACAATGGGCTAAGTGTTCGGCTGGCAACCGGAAGGTAGCTGGTTCGAATCCCGCTTGGAGTGCATACTGTCGTTGTGTCCTTGGGCAAGACACTTCACCCACCTTTGCCTGTGTGTGTCCTTGGGCAAGACACTTCACCCACCTTTGCCTGTGTGTGTGGATGTAATTATGTGAAGCACTTTGGGGTCAATGCAAGTTGACTAAAAATGTGCTATATAAATAAAAGAAATTTAATTTAATTTAATTTAAACTTTGCCCCTCTTACCTTAAGCCTATGTCTTCTAGTCTTTGGTGACATTTTCACCCTGGGAGAAAGATTATCTGACTGTCGACCCTATCTATGCCTTTTATAATTTTATAAACTTCTACTAGGTCTCCCCTCAACCTTTGGCTTGCTCGAAAAAAACAATCCAAGTTTTATAGAGTTGTACAGCACAGAAACGGGCTCTTTGGCCCACTAAATTAAATCAGAAATGCTGGAAATACTCAGCAGGTCAGACTACATCTATGTGAAGAGAAGTAAGTTAACATTTCAGGTTGGAAATCTATGTCAAAGATTGCCATGTCTACTGATCATCAAGTTCCTATCTGTACTGGAGACACCAGAAACTGCAGATGCTTGAGCAAAAAACTCATCGTCTGGGTGAAATAATTTCTTCCTCAGACACCTTCTCAACCTCTCACTCCGTTGCTCAGTAAATGTTATAGAAACGTAGAACATAGAAAATAAGTGCAGGAGTAGGCCATTCGGCCCTTCGAACCAGCACCGCCATTCAATATGATCATGGCTGATCATCCAAAATCAGTACCCCGTTCCGGCTTTTTTAAACACTTTTTTTTTAGTTTAGAGATACAGCACGGAAACAGGTCTTTCGGCCCAATGGGTCTGCTCCGACCAGCGATCCCCGCACATCTTACACCCACTGGGGACACTATCCTACACCCACTAGGGACAATTTTTACATTTACCAAGCCAATTAACCTGTTCCTCTTTGGAATGGAAGGGGGGAGAGGATGGATGGAGGGGGTTCTGGGAGCAGCTGGACTGCACTGGCATAGTGCCATTAGTTTCCTTATGTGCTGTGACCGTTCTGTGATGCAGATAATTGACAATTTTCTAATCTGCAGAGATAAATCTTGAAATGAAAAAGCTCTGGATCTATCTTTGGTTTCCAAACAAACTTCCTGAAACCCTCGATAGTAAAATCTTGTTAGACCTTTAAAATATTTGTGTGGATTTCTTTGGTGTGTGTGCTTGGATGCCTTGGTTACATTGACTTTAGTGAGTTCCTGACCTTGACTCATTGCCAGTAGCAAACTGTACAACACATTGTGACATACTTTGTGATGTTGTAATGACAATTGCTGACTGATTCTGAATGCTTGTCAGCATGAAATAAAACTTTTTTTTTAAATTGTAGGTATGCAAAATGAGAAGCATGTTTGGAAACTAATTTACGAGGTATTGCAACAACCTAATAAATTGAGTAAGTAGAAAATTCAGTCTCAAATGCAAATCTATCACGGTGACTCTAAATAGCAACCATAGGGTCCTAGAGCACAAAAACAGGCCTTTCGCCACAGTGTCTCCGTTGACCATTTACTAATCCCGTTTGCTAGCATTTAGTCTGTAGACTACTCAATCCTTCCTTAAATGCCAGCTGTAGAACGCTGAATAATATTTATGCCTCTAAGCCACAATATTGTTTAATGTCCCACATCAGAGACTTAAGGGCCTGTCCCATGAGCATGCGACTGAATGCGGCGAGCGCAACCAAACCGGAAGCGGGGGCCGCGCGGAGGTCGAGTGATCCCGTATGAGTTGACGTGAAGTTCGAGCGATGTCCGCGGGAAGTTCGCGCTAGGCGTGCGCCGTCAAGACACTGCGTACAGCGTTGAGACGGTGCATACGGCGTCGAGACTGTGCGCACGCACGTCGAGGCGGTGCGTACGGCCTCAATGTGGCTGCGGGCCGGCAGGCCGCTGCCACGCGGAATTTTTGAACAGTGTCAGTTTTTCGGAGACCCGCGCGATGTCGGGACCAGCTCCGCACAACTCCATACGGCTCCGGCGATCGAAGTGGGACCGGCCCCGCGAGGCCGTACGGCTCAAGCAACACGTTAGGTCGCATGCTCGTGGGACAGGCCCTTTAACTTTAGGTCCACACTCCACTGAGGTACATCTATTCCTATTCTCCAGAGATGCAGCCTGACTTGCTGAGTTACTCCAGTATTTTGTGTCTATCTTTAGATAGGCACATAGCAGGCGCGTGCCGTCAGGGTGGGAAAGGTAGGCACTGCCTGCCCTGACTAAAATTATAAAATGGTAATTACTAAATATAAATAGTAAAGGCATGGGAGAATTATGCCTATTTAAGAGATCAATCTCTTAGGTAGGCATAATTCTCCGTGCCTTTCAACCGCAGCACTTGCAACACATGAAGGTCTGTGCAGCCCACGTGCCGTCATCATGGATTTAGTTGTGCTGGACTTTTCTAAAGCATTTGATGTCATCCCACACCAGAGACTGCTTCGGAAGCTTGACTTCTATGGTATTCGTTCCAACACGAAACGATGGATTTCCAGTTTCCTGACAAAACGTCTTCAGCGTGTGTGTGTGAACGGAAAGAGCTCCAATTGGCATCCAGTGTTGAGTGGTACACCCCAGGGCACAGTACTTGGCCCACACCTATTTTTGCTTTACATAAATGACATCCATGAAAAAGTCGCAAGTACAACCAGACTATTCGCTGATGATTGTTTGCTGTACCGTCCAATTAAGTCAACTGATGATGAAGATGCTCTCCAAAAGGATCTCGATACTATAGTCGAGTGGTCACAACAATGGAGCATGCAGTTCAACCCTTCCAAATGTGAAACAATGCGTGTCACCAGAAAGAGGAATCCAGGCGTCACATCCTACAACATACTTGGTGTCACCCTTGAAGAATCCAAACAAACCAAGTATCTTGGCATCAAATTGCAGAATGATCTGCGTTGGAATGGTCAGACTCATCATGCAACAGTGAAAGCAACAGGTGTCCTAAACTTCCTGAGGCGCAACTTTCATCATTGTTCAGCTTCTGTCAAGGAGAAGCAGTATTTCACCCTCGTTCGACCTCATTTGACCTGTTTTTACAAAATGTTAAATGGTCAGCTAGACATAGATCACAATACCTACACCAACCCCAAACCAATTAGGAGCAGACGAGGGCATTCGATCCAATTTGTGATCCCAGCTACAAAGACAGATGTGTACAGCAATTCGTTCTTCCCCCGCACAATTAAAGCATGGAATAATCCCCACCAAACTATAGTTACCCAACCAGATGCAACTAAATGTAAAGTAGCACTTTCTTCCCAATAACCCTTTCTGGCTTAATCCCTCCCTTCACCACCTCCAGTTTAAATTCCAGCTGGAATATTTTGGAGGACCAAGTAACCAAGAACCAAGCGCTGCTTGAAGCCGTCAATTTCAAAGGGAGCTGAAGGCAGCAGAAATTCTGCCTTTGCTGTACTGCACATGTGCAGCACTAGTTTCTTGGGGGGTTTTTCAAATATGGATTGCCATTATCTGAAGAGTATCTTAGGACATAAAGAGAGAAGAATGTAGTTCGTGTACCAATAATGTGGTAAGTACATTTCTTAGTGCTATATGTTTTTAAATACCGTATTTCCCGGGGGGGGGGGGGGGGGTTCCTTTCACAGCGTTTGAGGAGTCAGGCCCGGGGTAAAGTTGCGGGGAGGGCAGGAGTGCTGTGAAGGAGGGGGTCGAGATCATGCCACTTGCGACGCTCCTTGCACGGAGGCGTGCGATGCCACCGCATTGAGGCCGGAGGGGAGAAGTAGCTCGGGTGGCTGTAAGCGACCGCCGGGCCGGACAGCGGAACCAGCCGCCACCTCAGCTCCTTCTGCCGGCCCCCGCTCACCTCTGGCAGCTCTCAATCTAAAAATATCTCTCCTGCCACTCGCTGGCCTCACTCATGTCAGCCGCTTCCCGCAGATCCTTAAATTCCGACAGCGCGATTGAGGTTACTCGGCTGTGGGAATTTAAGGATTTGCGGGAAGTGGCTGACATGAGCGAAGCCGGCGAGTGACAGGTGAGAGGTGTTCAGACGGAGAGCACTGCCAGAGGTGAGCGGGCCGGCAGAAGGCGCTGAAGTGGCGGCCAGTTCTGCTGTCGGGTCCCGGCGGCCGTTCGCAGCTACCCGAGCTGCTTCTATCCCCGGCTACATGCAGTGGTTCCGCGCCCGGAGCACTGCAGCAGCGGTGAGTAAGTGAGTTACTGGCATTATCCCCAACCCTCTGCCCTCCCCACAACTTTACCCCTGGCACAGACTCTCCACACGCTGTGAAAGGAACTGTCCCCCCAATTGGTCCCTTGAACAAGTGTTGTCATTCAATAAGATGACAACTGATTAAACTTTTCCCTGTGCTCCTGTTTTTCCCACCATCTCTCCACCTGCCGTCACCCTTCACCCCCCACCCATTCAGTAATTCAGAATAAAGGAGACTTGGAAGCCTTGGGCAAATTGATTTGTTACTGTCTTTATTTTTATATTTTATTTTTACGGAGAGAACAATCTGCACATGCGCGGGTTAAGTTTAAAAACAAAAAGCCGACTGACTGACTGCCTACCCTGAGTAATTACTCACTGCACGTGCCTGGCACATAGATATGCAGAGAATAGAGGGATATGGATCATGTACCGGCAGAGGGTTTAGTTTAGTTTTGCATCATGTGCAGCATAGACCTTGTGATCAAAAAGGCCTGAGCTATGATCACAATGGAGAACATAAGGTGCTAGCTAGTATTGAGGAACAAAGGGACCTTGGTGTACAAGACCAAAGATCCCTGAAGGTGGCAGTACTGGTGAAGAAAGCATTTGGGATGCTGGCCTTCCTTCGATGGGGCACTGTCGTCTAAGGGTTATATATAATCTGTGCATAACTAAAACTCTGATCTTGTTATCTTCCGGTTTGCGCAGTCTTTCTATTTGCGCAAAATTGGTATGTGATAGCGCTACGATTTTTCTCCAGCTCACTCACCGTTCTCCAGTGCTGCGAGTGCACCAAGTTTTGTTCCAATCGGTTGAATGCTGTCAAAGTTAGCAAGGTTTAAAAATCTAAAATATGTGTGTGCGCAGATCGATCTCTCCTGCCAGTCAGCGCGCGCGGATTAGTCTCTTCTCCTGTCACACCACGGGATGGTCTGCCCCTTCCTGCACCATTGCGTCTTTACTGGAGCTGAGGGACGCTCTGGATGGCCGGCGATGTCAGAGATGTCGCCAAACGGAAAGCGGAGACTCTGAGCGGAGGAGAACAACCAGCGCCCGCTGCGAGTCCCCATCACACCGCCAGCCCCAGCCCCTACCCCTCTGGTCCCCCTCGTTGGCTCCTGCCCCCTTCCCCCAGTGATATCCCCTTCTCCCCCATGGCCCTTCCCCCGTAGTTTCTCTGAGCTTTCCCGCCACCCGCACCCCCCTCCCCAACAGCCCCCCCCCTTGCCCACACACCCCTCCATCAACACTAGGGGCGCCGCATGATGTCAGCCTCTGCCTACAGTCTGTTTATCCATCTTTTGTTTAATTTTTAGTCTGTTTTAAAAGTATGTTGTGGAGGTTTCTTTAGTATTTCTATGTGGGGGAGATGGGTAGGATAAGTAGGAAACTATTTCTCAGTCACTTCCTGGCGAGGATGCGACTATTCTACGATTTGCGACCTCCCCCCGCGGCCTACCAACTGGATTGGCGCGGCCTTTCCTGCCAAAGCTTCAGTGGCGGCGCAGGAATGGATTCACTGGATGCCTTACCTGGGTGAACATCAATCCAACATCAAAGAGGAGGATGACTGAACTTTGGGCCTTCACTCACAGATTCCGCTGTGTGGGGGATGTTTATGTTAAAGTCTATCGTGTTCTGTTCTTCTCTTTTTATTCGTATGGTGACCCCAAATTTCAATTGGTGCATGTGACAATAAATGTCTCTTGTCTCCCCCCCACAATCTGCCCCCCGCCCACACCGCCCTTCCCCCAAGCACCCCCGCCCACACCCCTCACCCCCACAACCCCCCCCCCCCCACCCACACATCCCTCACCCCCACCGGCAACCCCCGCCCCGCTCACACATACCCCCGTCCCACACACAGCAGAGATCACATTGTGACGTCATTTTCGGCTGTCGGAATGTTCACGGCAGCTTGTGTAAATGAGATCCCATTGTGATTGGAGGAGTGTGAGATGCCATTGTGACATCGTCACTGGAAGCTGCTAGAAAAGTCTCCCACTCAGTCAGTAATTATTCTCAAAGTTGGCTTTATTTTAATTTTAAATATCATAACGTGAAATATAACATCAAATGTGAAGAAACATGATACGAACGACCACAGGAAAAAGCTGAGTAAGATTCTGCAAAAAATGTTGTGCTATTTTGAACAGTTTTGACATAGCTCCCGAGATCACAGACAGACAGACAAACAAGTTGAGACTTTTAATAGTGTGTATATTGTGGGGCGTAGGTCTTGAAATGAAAGCGAGAAGCCGGGAATTTCGGGAGGTACCTTTTAATATGTCCTTCCAGGTAGCAGGGAAGTCCACGAGAGAAAGATGGCACCCAAACCCTTGCCTTTAATCCCTCTGGTTAAGGGCCGCCTCTGGACTGAACCATTCCCTTGCCGAGGGGTTTGATAATTGGGATGGCCCAACCCATGGGAGCCGCCATAGGACCCCCCCCCCCAGAACCGGAGGCACGAAACGCACTGGCGGGCGCACAACTCGGTCGGACCGCTCAGCTCTGCCCCATAATTGACGAGGAAGCGGGCCCCGGAGTGCCGATCCCAGGCGAAGAAGCGGTGAATCTGGCCGGCCACCGTGGGGACTATTGGCAGCCGGCCCAGGCGTTTCCCAGGAACGTGCACGGCTGGCGGTATTGCCGTGCTGCAGCACCCCAGCGCTGGTGGTAATAGCACCAGCACCTCCTGCTGGTGGCACTTGGAGCTTGCTGGCGCTGGACTGCAGGTGCAGTACCCGACACGGCCGCGGCGGGCGATCTTTCCTGCACCGTGATGCCCACCGGATGCCACTCCAGAGGCCGTACGAGGGCCTGTTCCGGGTGTTGGAACACGGGCAGAAGTCCTTTATGTTGGACATGGGGGGCCGGCCGGAGGCTGTGTGTCGATCGACCGGTTGAAGCCGGCACATCTGGACATTGACCAGCCGGTGCTGGTTGCCCAACCTCAGCCTCGAGGGCGCCCCCCTTCGTGGCTCCCTCCGCCTGTCACTCCACCTGTCCTCCCGCCGGTCCCTCGACCTCGATTGGGATGGCCCGACCCATGGGAGCTACCACAATATATAGATATGAGGAAGACTGTCTACACCCAAATGTTTGTGGCAATCTGGAGGTTGACGTAAAGACTCCACATTTCAGAAGCGTTTGGACGGGCAATTGAATTGCCGTGGCATAGTCGACTGCGGACTAAGTGCTTGTAAATGGAACTGTACAGTTGCCATGGAGTGCCGAAGGGCCTATTTCTGTGTTGTACAAGTATTACTGGTTTAATCTCCTGTTACCAGTTACATTTTGCAGCTGATAAACCATACCAGACAATGATTTTGCCCAATATTTGTACTTTATTAATCTCAATGATTTTAAATACTGTAATTCAAAGGTTCACTGCATAGTTTAAAACAAGACTCTTTGGTTACACAATTCTTTAGTTATTTCCACAACATCTAGAGCTTACTACTTGTATCTAGATAATACTCACACAAATGAGTTCAATGTGGCAAGTTCTCCTCAAAGTCAGGGACTTGGGGTCTTTTGTGATTGTTGATCTGCAGAGTTATTGCGTTTGGCCATTTCATGAGTCAGCTTTGCACATTGCTTTGTGTACCTTCAAGTCATTCCTTAGATTTTTACAGCCAATTAGCCATAAAACCAATACTTTTCTTACATACTTTTTTCCCCATTAATTCTTTCAAATTGCTGGTACCCACCTAGCCACCTGGTCTGTAATGATTGGTGTTTAGACTTGTACACTTGCCTGTTTGCGTGCGTGGTTAGGGTTAGTGGGGATGTCCTCGAGCACTGTAACAGTCATGTCAGCTGAGAAGCTGCCTCAGCTATGCTCCCACACTGACACAAACCAGAGGTCCAAGTGTCAGGGTAACCCCACGTCACGCAGATCCTCTTCACACTGACCAGGTCTCTTTGTTTCCAAATCTTCTACTGACTGCTTTTTTTGTCTCTTGTCTGTCCTTTTTTGATTCCTGATCAACACGATTAAAGGATCTCCACTTATCCAGGTAGACAAATCTAAACATAAGCAACGAGTAATTGTATTGTGGAATCATTAACAGACATACCTTCAGTGAAAGATTTAGGAATGGGTTTAAGTAACAAAGGTTACACGTAACTTTTCCTTTTCTTTTCCCAAGTACAAATAGCAGTTAAAATTAACCAAATAAGGTATTGTGCAATAATAAGAATTTCAGCATGTGATATAAAATGTATTTGAATATTGGTTCTCCAATTCCATAAATTATCCCACCATGTTGAAATAAATATTTTAGTATTGGCAGTTTATACATCCTGGAAAGTCTGATGAGCATGATGTGACGCAGAAAGTTGTCTCCCAGTAGTTGGTACTTTAGTTTTATTGTCACATGTACTGAGATACAGTGAAAAGCTTTTTTGTTTCATGCTATCCAGTCGGTGGAAAGACTATACATTATTACAATCAAATCGTCCACAAGTGTACAAATACAGGATAAAGGGAATAACGTTTTGTGCATGAGTGTTATTCTAATACATTCAAAATTTACAAGGAGCAAAGCAATATGAGCAAAACACAAAGTGTTGGAGGAACTCAGCGGGTCAGGCAGCATCTGTGGAGGGAATGGAGAACATATGTTTCGACTCAAGACCCTTGAGGCTGAACAAAGATTTCCGCATCTGCAGTTTCTTGTATCTCCATTATGATGCGGGCATTTTTGCTATTATTCAAGACCCATAAATACATGTAAGGGGAATGAAATAAATAGTAGAGACATGACTAGTACACAAATTAAAGACAGAATTCAATTCAAAACACAATATGAGGCAATTCAAGCACAGATGAAAAGGGAGGGGGACGTGGGGCTAAGGATTGGCAGAGGTGAAGAGATGGGTCTTGAGGCGGGACTGGAAGATGGTGAGGGACACGGAATTGAGGATCAGTTGGGGGAGGGAGTTCCAGAGCCTGGGAGCTGCCCTGGAGAAGGCTCTGTCCCCAAAACTGCGGAGGTTGGACTTGTGGATGGAGAGGAGACAGGCTGATGTGGATCTGAGGGACCGTGAGGGTTAGTAGGGGGAGAGGAGGTCAGTGAGATATGGGGGGGGGCAGATGGTGGAGGGCTTTGTAGGTGAGGACCAGGATTTTGTAGGTGATCCGGTGGGAGATGGGAAGCCAGTGAAGTTGTTTGAGGACTGGAGTGATGTGATGCCAGGATTTGGTGTGGGTGATGAGTCGGGCGGCTGCGTTCTGGACCAGTTGGAGTCGGTTGATGTAGGTGGAGCTGATGCCAAGGAGAAGTGAGTTGCAGTAGTCCAGTCGGGAGGAGATGAAGGCATGGATGAGTCTTTCAGCAGCGGGAGGTGTGAGAGAGGGTCTGAGTTTGGCGATATTGCAGAGGTGAAAGAAGGAGGTTTTAATGACATGGCAGATGTGAGGCTCAAGGGAGAGGGTGGAATCAAAGATCACGCCAAGGTTGCGGGCCTGGGGAGATGGAGAGACAGTGGTGCCGTCGATGGTGAGAGTGGGGTTATTGATTTTGCTGAGTGTGGATTTGGAGCCTATGAGGAGGAATTCTGTTTTATCACTGTTGAGTTTGAGGAAGTTATGTTGCATCCAGGTTTTTATAGCTGACAAACAGGAGTTGATGGGAGAGGGGGGGGGGGGGGGGGGGGGGGTGGGGGGGGGTTGTGGGGGGGGGGTTGTGGGGGGATTTGGTGCCGAGGTTGATCTTGGTGTCATCGGCGTAACAGTGGAAGCCCAGGTTGAAGTGGCCTTAACTTGTGGATCAGTCTTATCCTTCTCCATAGCTACTTTAAAAATAAGAACATTATGATAATTTGTTCCATAGTGCTCCCCTAATGATACTTCTTTCATTTGCCCTGTAGAATCAAAAGAAGACAAAGTGTTGAAGTAACCTAGCAGGTCAGGCAGCATCTGTGGAGAACATGGATAGGTGCCGTTTTGAGTTGAGACTCTTCCTCATTTGCCCTACCTCTTTCTCCAAGAGTAGGCCTAATGTGCCTTGTATATAATCGATGAAGGAAACTTTTTCTTGAACACATTTTACAAATTCCACCCATGTCCAAGCCCTTTGCACTATGGGTGGCATACAGTCAAAATTCAGAAAATTAAAATCTTCCACTAATATAACACTCTTATTTTTGTAGCAATCTGCAATCTCCCTGTATATCTGTTCCTCTAATTCCCGCTGACTATTGGGTGGCCTATAATACAGTTCCACCTGTACCGTGATCATGCCTGTAGCATTTGTATCCTGGAACATTGAGTTGCTAGTCCTACTCTGCCCTAAGCCAAGTTTCTGTTATTTCCCGACATCAGTCTGAAGACCACCCCCCCTGACACCAGTCTGAAGAAGGGTCTCGACCCGAAACGACACCCATTCCTTCTCTCCATAGATGCTGCCTCACCTGCTGAGTTTTGTGTCTACCTTCTGTTATGACCTGTTGCCTGAGCAAATCAACGTCCCGAGTTTGTCCATCCTACCTGTTGAGGCTCTTATATTGAAGTAAATGCTGTTTAAGTTATTGGTCTTTCAGTCTGAGGAATGCTTGCAACCCAAAACATCATCTCTCTGAACTGAAGGTATGCACTTTCACACTTCTGCACTCAGTCTGAAGAAGGGTTTCGGCCCGAAACGTCGCCTATTTCCTTTGCTCCATAGATGATGCTGCACCCGCTGAGTTTCTCCAGCATTTTTGTGTACCATCATCTATCCATGTTCTTCAGAGATGCTGCCTAACTCACTGATTTACTCCAGCACTTTGTATCTTTTTAAAATTGCCTTTCCCTCTTTGCTGTGCTCTTGGCTGTCTTTTTTTTCTCTTTCACTATGGTTTTGCACCCAATTTCTCATTTGTCTCTTTTCTACTCTTCGCTTTCCCTCCCTCAAATCTAGTTTGAACCCTCCTGAGTAGAACCTACAAATCTCTTCACCCTACTTAAATTGGTATCATCCATTGAGGGTTATTTGGCAACTGTAAATTAGTCATTAGTATAGGCAAAGATAACAAAATCGAATGGGAAATTATGGAATTTAAGAGAGCATAGCCTGTAGAGAAATAGGGATGAGGAATGGATCTAAGGTAATTGCACTGCTGGAGCTAGCATGGATTCAATAGACCAAATTCACATGTTTAATCAATAATGTTTTATTATTAATGTTTAATGCTTTATGTGTCATTCCTAACTGTCACTGTATGTCATTGTCACTTGCGGGTGGAGCACCAAGGCAAATTCCTTCCATGTGAATACTTGGCCAATAAACTTATTCATTCAAATAGTCTCTTGTGTAGGGGACATAAAGACCTCCAATTTCTGATTCTCTAGATATCCTCGATGTTGAGTTCTTTGTGAATGTTTTTCTTTGATTTGATTAGTAAGGGTGTGAAAGGTTCCTGGGAGAAGGTAGGCGGATCGAATGTTGGAGTGGATTCAATGGGCTGAATGGCCTAATTCTGCTCCTATGTTGTTTAGTTTAGTTTATTGTTATGTGTACCGAGGTACAGTGGAAAACTTCTTGTTTTGTGTTATCCAGTCAGTGGAAAGACAGTGGAATGATTACATTCTAGCAGTGTACAGATACAGAATAAAGGGAATTGCATTTAGTGCAAGATAAAGTCTAATAAAGTCTGATTAAATATAGTCCTTTGGGAGGGCAGGACACTCTCTGGTTGTTGTTAGAATGATTCATTGCCTGATCATAGCTGTGAAGAAACTGTAGCACTTTCACACCTGCACTTCCTGCCTGATGGGAGTGGGGCGAAGAGGGAGTGACCGGGGTGAGCTTATATTGATTAAGATGGTGGCCTTGCCGAGGCAGCGTTAAGTGTAGATGGAGTCAATGGAAGGGAGGTTAGTTTGTGTGATTATCTGGGCTAGTGCAAGATAAAGTCCAGTAAAGTCTGATTAAAGATGGTAAGTTAGGCCCACTCCAAAGTTGTTGATAGAATGGTTCAGTTGCCTGATAACAGCTGGAAAGAAACTGCCCATGGTCTTGTGCTTTGTTACAGCATTTACAATTACGATACAAATTTATTGTCATTTGAACCTCAAAAGAAGTTCAAACGAAATTCTGTTTCTGCAACAAGGAAAGAACCAAGACACACAAACAACACAATTTACACAAACATCTATCACAGTGAATTATTAAAAGAGGGACAACATTTGATTTCTGACATTAGGTTTTTAGATCAGTAATGGATAGTGAGCTCGGGTGTGGCTGCTACAAATAAGACGGATGTGTACACTTACTCTGGAAGTTGAGTAAGTTGAGTAACAAGTTGTGCATGTTCCCGCTATCCAGTTCCTCAGTTTCCCAATAGCAGAATTTCCCCTCCAAATTGCATCAATCTAATGACTCACAACCAGTCTCGACAGGGAAACGCCCCTCTATGACGTCAGCACGCCCTCCACCCGATGATTTGATTGGAGTACCCGCACGTCAATCAGGCTGCCTTTCCATGACGTATGGTGCTCGGTCTGAAGACTGGGAGGGCGGTTCCCACCCGCGTTACCATAGTAACCAGGCTCTATTCCTTCCCGGTTCCAAATCTAACATATTTTGCTAGGGCATACGTGCATTAGATCAACTAATTCGATAAGTATGATTAGCTCAGGGAGCAGTTATACCGTATTTCGGGCTGAGTGTCTCCGCAGATCGTCCCGAGTTGCCTGGGGTGGGGATGCGCGTCATTTCCGCCCGCGGCGGTGACGTCAGATCCTATGGGGGCCGGATGCCAGTTGCTGGCGTGAAGAGCTCGGAGCAGGACGTGTGTCGCAGCGGTCGTTACTGTCAGGTAAAGCCCCCTCTCCCCAACTGCGGATCAGATCGATACCTGTTGCCGATGTAATCGGCAAAGATCTTATAGCTCCTCTATAATCTTTGGTAATCACCTCGGCTCTTTCCTACCGAACTCATGTGCTGGGCAACGACCCGCTGGGTCTGAAGAAGGGTCTCGACCCGAAACGTCACCCTCCTTCTCTCCAGAGATGCTGCCTGTCCCGCTGAGTTACTCCAGCAATTTGTGTCTACCGCTGAGCTATACTATGTTAATATTTCCCTTATACCACTGTCTATATCTCCCTTTATACCACCGTCTATATCTCCCTTTATTTCACCGTCTAAAGCTCCCCTTTATAAATATTACCGTCTATATCTCCCCTTACACCACTGGCTATATCTCGGTCCTCTCTCCCCTGTCTCGGTCTGAAGAAGGGTTCTGATCCATTCCTTCTCTCCAGAGATGCTGCTTGTCCTGCTGAGTCCTCCAATTTTATGTCTATCTTTAGGGTTGCTGTGACCCTGACCTTGGGTGCTCACTGTCTGGAGTTTGTATGCACTGTGGAGAGTTTACCTGGTTTCCTCCCACATCACAAATCTATGTCGGTTAATTAGGCTGATGTCTGCCTGATAGCCTTGATTGACCTTGGCTCTGATCATTTTCACCCACTGTTGATGGGTGATAAAATCTGGTGGGAGTTAATGGGAATGTTTGAGAATAAAATAGTGATGTAACTACCGGTAGTTTAGGGTTAGTAATGAACAGTGGGCTGAAGGTCCTGCTTTTGTGGTCAATCTGAAAACTTCTGTAGACTGAAGTAGGGCCCTGATGTGAAATGTTGCCTTCCCAAATGGGTGGATCAGTTTTTTATTGACCTCTGGAATTAATGCAATTAGAAAACTTACTCCAATCTGATGTCATTTCCCATTTCCTGGATATAAAAGACAACCTGAAACAGGACAGCAGGTGGGATATGGATGTGTAGGACCAAGTGGATACCTTGGCCCTGCCCATCCTCTCGTCCAGCCTCATTCTCTTCTCTCCTCTCACCCCCCCCAACCGCCCTCAGCAATCAATTAGACGAAGCATCCCGACCCGAAACGTCACATCTCTGTTTTCCAGAGATGCTGCCTGACCCGCTGAGAAACTCCAGCATTTTGTGGCTTTCTTTGGATATCAATAGTGCAGGTTTGCTTGGCTGATCACACAGTTTATGGGGCTCTATGGTTGACATAATAAAGAAGGTTAGAGGGGGGAGACAAAATTTAAAGGACATGCTAAAGTTGTGAAATACAGGTATGGAACTATTGTTGAAACCTAAAATTAAAAGAGAATGTTGTAAATGCCCAACAGATCTGATAATGTTTGTGAAGAGAGGGGAAACAAGTTTAATTACGGGTAAACAACTGTGCAGGAGGGACAGCCAGTTCTGGTATGAGTAAAAGCTAGTTAACTGATGATATTGAATGTGATGTTTAAGAAAGAACTGCAGATGCTGGAAAAATCGAAGGTAGACAAAAATGCTGGGGAAACTCAGTGGGTGAGACAGCATCTATGGAGTGAATGAATAGGCGACGTTTCGGGTCGAGGCCCTTCTTCAGATTGATGTGAGGGGGGGGGCGGGAAAAAGAAAGGAAGAGGCGGAGACAGTAGGCTGTGGATGAGCTCGGGAAGGGAAGGAGGGAGAAAGCAAGGACTACCTGAAATTGGAGGTCAATGTTCATACCGTTGGGGTGTAAACTACCCAAGCGAAATATGAGGTGCTGCTCCTCCAATTTGGGACTCATTCCGGCCCTGGAGGAGGCCCAGGACAGAAAGGTTTAGATTTGGAATGGGAGGGGGAATTGAAGTGCTGAGCCACCGGGAGATCAGGTTGGTTATTGCGAACTGAGCGGAGGTGTTGGGCGAAGCGATCGGCAAGCCTGCGCTTGGTCTCACCAATGTAGAGCAGTTGACACCTGGAACAGCGGATGCAATAGATGAGATTGGAGGAGGTGCAGGTGAATCTCTGCCTCGCCTGGAAAGACTGCTTGGGTCCTTGGATGGAATCTAGGGGGGAAGTAAAGCGACAAGTGTGGCATTTCCTGGGGTTGCAAAGGAAAATGCCAGGAAAGGGGGTGGTTTGGAATGGGAAGGGATGAATTGACCATGGAGTTACGGAGGGAACGGTCTCTGTGGAAAGCTAAAAGGGGAGGAGATGGGAAGATGTGGCCAGTAGTGGGATCCCGTTGGAGGTGGCGAAAATGTCGGAGGATTATCTGTTGTATGTGACAGCTGGTAGGGTGGAACTCTGTCCTTGTTACGAGTGGGAGGGATAGGGAGTGAGAGCGGAGCTGCGCGATATAGAGGAGACCCTAGTGAGAGCCTCATCTATAGTCGAAGAGGGGTACCCCATTCCCTAAAGAATGAGGAATCTCCGATGCCCTGGTTTGGAACACATATGATAGTAAGTCCCTGCAAAGTGCCTTGACTGAAAATGAGGCGCTGTTGCTCAAAGTCACACAGGGCTTTGCAGGAACACTGTCAGAGAACCCAGAATTGTCTGGTTCCAATCACCAGACAGACCAATGAAATTGTTTAAATTAGCCTAATTATTGTCCCCTGGAATTTCACTTACAAAAATTAGTTGTATTTCCGAGTTGCAATATTTTTTAGCCCTCTTTACAATCCTGAAATTGATTGTCACAAGAAAATTAATTGCAATTTTATATTTCTTTCCCTTTGTAGTTGCTAACGTTATCTTAAAGTCTTTTTGCTTCAGGTTGCAGGTGTACGAGAAGGGAGTTTCCTGTATTAACTGGGTTTTAAGTCCATTCCTGTAAAGAATTTGCATGTAAATAGGGAGTAGATCTTGAAAGCAATGAGCAATACTTGCATGACTTGCTATTCTTTAGGATTTCAGTGTACTGTCAATTGATTTTGGGGTGTTTAAGCTTAACCTGTGATTCTGTTTGTACATTTGCTCAAGTAGAGGCTTGATTATTGAGTCACATATCAGAGATTTAAACATAACATTTCGGGAAAACATCTTGCCTTACTGGAAAAGTGGATTTAAAATGTTTTATGACACAATCTTCAAGGTGCCCAGAAGATTTTGTACCAGACCTGGCTGACATTTGTCTCAGCTAACTTTGGCCGTGGAGATATAAAGATAGAAAATATCGGGAATTATCGCGTTTGCTCACTGCATTTCATCAAAAGTAAGGCATTATGTTTTATCTTTATTAATTTGTTATATAAAAAGTTTTAAAAGTGAAAAATCCATCATTAAAATTGCAAAATCTTCCATGGTTCTCAGGTGGGTTTTAACATGCAAAAAGAAAATGCTTCTGAAGCTACATTTACTATTTAAATAATCGTAAACCATAAATGCGTTTTGAAATGAATTTTACTCAGATGCAAGCTAAGGAATGGGATAATTGTCAGCTGTTAATTGGACAAAATCAGGACATTTTATTATTATTATCCAATTAACAGCTGACAATTATCCCATTCCTTAGCTTGCATCTGAGTAAAATTCATTTCAAAACGCATTTATGGTTTACGATTATTTAAATGGTAAATGTAGCTTCAGAAGCATTTTCTTTTTGCATGTTAAAACCCACCTGAGAACCATGGAAGATTTTGCAATTTTAATGATGGATTTTTCACTTTTAAAACTTTTTATATAACAAATTAATAAAGATAAAACATAATGCCTTACTTTTGATGAAATGCAGTGAGCAAACGCGATAATTCCCGATATCTTCTATGTTTATATCTCCACGGCCAATGTTTGCTAACCACTTCCGCTGTTGTTGCCCCTTCAGCTCCCTCTTGTCTTTACCTTCGTTTTTCTTTATCTTCTGGACTGTAAAGTAAGATAACTGCCTCACGGTCACCCCGGCTGGCACAGTTATTTACAGCTCAAAAACGGGCCGTTTTCGCGGTTTTTAACGGGTGTGAAAGTTCGCGTTTCCAGCATCAATAACATGTACCGGAAGTGACGTTTGTACCCCAGTTAAATTTTGCGTCCACGTGGGTGAGGATCTATGATCCAGTGACCTTTTGTGAAATCACCCTATTTACATAGATAACAAGCAGCAGGGGACCAAGCACAAATCCCCGATGCATGACACTGGTCACCGGGGTCAAAACTACTCTCTCACTCCTACCAACATGGCATTTCTTCGAAGATCTGTGAATGTGACGAGCAGATCTTTGAAGCAAGAGAATCAAAGGACGAAGAGAAGTAACAGATCAACTTTGATATTCACTGAGCTAGCAGCTGTGAGATTCTGTATTTGTATCCCTTGTGTGGCAGTCAGCTTCCATTTGATTTATCTACATTTGGTAGGAATAAAGCAGCCATCCAGAAAAATATTTGAGATGACATTAAATGGAGACCTCCAGTTGTAATTAAACCATCAATTCATCACTTTTGCCAATTAGCAAATATGCTGAAAACCCCAGTTTTATAATTCACTCTTCTCTAATGAACCGTCAAGCAATTTTGCAATGTCATTGTGAGTTGCCAGAAAGTGATTCATGACTCTTTCTTGTAAATGACGAGGGTTTCCTGTAAACCAAGCAGATGGCCTCAAGCCACAAAGTCTTAAGGCAAAACATGTTTATGAGGAAGTATGTGGAAATACTTTAAGCCTGGTTTACTCAACTATGTAAATCACTTCAGCCTATGAAACTAAAATGGAGTTTATTTTCGTTCAGGAAGTTGCGGTACTAATCATGGCCATGTTGCTATAAAAGAGAGGCAGTTATATTCAGTTTTGACTTGGATCTGGCTATCGCTGGCAGGGCCAGCATTCTTTGCCCATCCCTGAAGGTGCTCATGAGCAACAACAGTAAACCTCCAGAAACGGGTGCCCTGGCCCACTCATTAGTGCCAACTAAGGCACTTACCTGAATCCGATCCATTTGCCTATGTTTAGCCCATACCCTTTGAAACCTTTCCTATCTGTTTAAATGTATTTTAAATCTTGTAATTGTACCCTCCTCTACCAGTGTATTAGTCTTAAATCATATTTTACTTTTTCGTAGTGTTATGTAATGGGTGGATCAGTTTTTTATTGACCTCTGGGATGAATGCAATTAGAAAACTTACTCCAATCTGATGTAATTTTCCATTTCCTGGATATAAAAGACAACCTGAAACAGGACAGCAGGTGGGATATGGATGTGTAGGACCAAGTGGATACCTTGGCCCTGCCCATCCTCTCTTCCAGCTTTATTCTCTTCTTCTCTTCTCCCCCCCCCCCCCCACCACCCTCGGTAATCAGTCTGAGGATGCCTCATCCCATCCCAATGATGGTAATTTGATTGGATTATAGGGGTAGGATGTCCAATTTCATGTTGGGGATTGCTGTTGCTGTGAATGTAGCCCCAATGTTACTTGCCATCATTCAGCCTTTGTCTAGTTCCCCGCTGCATGTGGGGAATGGCCTCACATTTGATGAGGAGTTGAATAGAATTGAACATCATGTAATCATCAGTAACCACACTCTCCACTTCTGATAATGTGATAAAAGTGTAGACATTAAAACTGTTGACGGTGTTTGGGCTGAAGATACTGCTCTGAAGAACTTCTGCTGTGATCTAATATACATTTTCTCACTTTGTTCATAGAAATATGACTTTTACCTTGGGGGCAACTGTCTCGTGTTCATGGCTAGCATCTTGTAGCAATTCTCACTTAACATTTAACTGGTGTTATTAACTTTAATATCTTTATTCCTGCAGCCATCATGTCTTCAAGTAATGTAAGCTTGCTTCCTACACTTGGCCAAGAAGGTGATCACACTTCTAAACTTCTTCAAAAATCCAAGGAGTCCCCATTTGTTCCTATCGGTAAGTTGGTTACCAGATCGCCAAGCCATAATTCTAACGTTTCTAATGTTGCAGACACTATTATATTCCAAATTATTTGTCAAAATAAAAAGTATTTATGGTTGGGATTAGAGGAACAGGTTTATTGTATATTGAACCAATTTATGAAATTTGAGCTGTGGTCAGCTTCAATCCTTTATTCTGGGCCTGAGTTTGCAATGTGGCTCATTGACTGCATTTTGCTGAATTTGCAGTTGAGTGAACCTTTGTACTGTTCATTCAATAATTAGGAATGTGTTCTATGATCCATATAAGTCCACATTCAAATAATATTGCAGCTAGAAACCCAGAGCACAGTGGTTGGGTATTTGTGGATGCAGCATCTCAATGTCCAGACAATTCAATAACAATTAAAGCATGAGTGACCAGAAAGTTGTTACGGTGGGTGGGCACTTATCTTTGTACATTGAGTACATTAAATGTCACGAGTAGAGAAATCAGAGGCCTCGCAAAGGAAAATATTGGAGACGCTGAAATACAAGCAGAAAATGCTGGTAATAGCAAGTCAGGGAGAGAAATAGTTAATGTCTGGGGTTTTGTTTTCCATCCGAGACATTTCCTTTAGATTCTGGAATTTATGAACAGTTTAAATAGAATTGGTTTCCTTTAGAAAGTAAGTACACATTTTTTTGCTTAGTCATCCTGACACATCAGATGGCGAACAATGGAATTAAATTTTATCTGACTCTACTGTGTGAGCAAACTATAATTCCTGATTAAAAGTATGACATGGTTTGGACAATATTCTGAATAGTTTCCAGCTTTCAGAAAAAATATATTGTTTATCTTTGTTTCAGGTATTGCTGGGTTTGCATCAGTGGTAGCCTATGGACTCTACAAACTGAAGACCAGAGGGAACAAAAAAATGTCAGTGCATTTTATCCACATGCGTGTGGCAGCCCAAGGATGTGTTGTGGGAGCAATGACTATAGGTAATTGTCTTGTTGAAAACAATCGTTCAGTTGGAAAATTTCTGAACCTCTGAGGTTGGTGCTAAATAAACAGACCCTATCAATTGCACCTCTTAGAAGTCATCTTTGGCAGTTCACAGTCTTGCTGACACTTCTGGTTTCTGTTTGCCAGTTCATGTTTCCTGCAGAAATAGCAATTTTTCAATGTTATTGGCAATTCGTGAATGCGACATGTTAATCACAAACTATTTTAAAACCTTGATGTTTGAATGCTGATGACTTTGTGGATGAGGGCAAAAGCTACAACTTGTCCAACACTTTGCTCTCAAGAGGGTGCAGATCATTGGTCGGGGTTTGATTCTGGAGCAGCTAACAATTGTACATTGGCCTCAGTGGAGTTATTTGAGTGGGGAAAGGAAAGCCCAAGATGTTGGATTGCACATTCCTCTGCAGCTCAACTTGTACTCAGCCCAGGTCACTTTTGTGCACCGCACTGCATTCCTTTTGAAGTTTCTTTGGTTTATTAAGTATAGAAGCATGTCTAATGGGAGAGTCTAGGACCAGAGGCCATAGCCTCAGAATAAAACGACATTTCTTTAGGAAGGAGATGAGAAGGAATTTCTTTAATCAGAAGGTGGTGAGGCAGAATTTCTTTAGTCAGACTTCTGTGGAGGCCAAGTCAATGGATATTTTTATGGCAGAGATTGATAGATTCTTGATTAGTAAGGGTGTCGGGGGTGAAGGCAGGCATATGGGGTTGGGAGGGAAAGATAGATTGGCCATGATGGAATGACGGAGTAGACCTGATGGGCCAAGTGGCTTAATTCTGCTGCTAGAATTTATGAAGTAATTAGTCTTGGTCAGTTATACAGCTTGGAAACGGGCCCTTTGACACAACTCTTCCATGCTGACCAAGGTGCCTCTGAGCCGGTCACCTGTAGTAAAGAAGCAAACTGTTTGATAGCTGGCAAAAACTGCCTGTTTCTTTGCACCGGATCCCAGCATTTTTTGCCTGCAATTTGGCCCATTTCTCTTCAAACCTTCCCTATCTATGATCTTTATCAAATGTTCCTACCACGTAATCTGGCAGTTTATCCCATATATATACCGCATTCTGTATGGGGAAAAAACCTGCACCTCTAGTCCCCTTTATATCTTTGCCCTCTCACCTTGGACATATGCCCTTTAGTTTTAGACTACCCTACCCTGGGGGAAAAAAATAATCATCCATCTTATTCATTCCGCTCATGATTTTATGATCCTCTAAGGTCACCTCTCAGCCTCCTTTGCTTCAGGGAAAACATTCCCAGTCTCTCCTTGTAACTTACAGTGGCTTGCAAAAGTATTCATACCCCTTGAACTTTTCAACATTTTGTCACGTTACAACCACAAACGTAAATGTTTTTTATTCGGATTTTATGTGATAGACCAACACAAAGTGGCGCATAATTGTGAAGTGGAAGGAAAATGATACATGGTTTTTAATTTTTTTTACAAATAAAAAAACTGAAAAGTGTGGCGTGCAAAAGTTTTCAGCCCCCTTTACTCTGATACCCCTAAATAAAATCCAGTGTAAACAATTGCCTTCAGAAGTCACCTAATTAGTAAATAGAGTCCACTCGTGTGTAATCTAATCTCAGTATAAATACAGCTGTTCTGTGAAGGCCTCGGAGGTTTGTTAGAGAACATTAGTGAACAAACAGCATCATGAAGCCCCAGACAAAGTCAGCATGGATTTATGAAAGGTAAATCATGTCTGACGAATCTTATAGAATTTTTCGAGGATGTAACTGGTAGAGTGGATAAGGGAGAACCAGTGGATGTGTTATATCTGGACTTTCAGAAGGCTTTCGACAAGGTCCCACATAAGAGATTAGTATACAAATTTAAAGCACACGGTATTGGGGGTTCAGTATTGATGTGGATAGAGAACTGGCTGGCAGACAGGAAGCAAAGAGTAGGAGTAAACGGGTCCTTTTCACAATGGCAGGCAGTGACTAGTGGGGTACAGCAAGGCTCAGTTCTGGGACCCCAGCTATTTACGATATATATTAATGATTTGGATGAGGGAATTGAATGCAACATCTCCAAGTTTGCGGATGACACGAAGCTGGGGGGCAGTGTTAGCTGTGAGGAGGATGCTAGGAGACTGCAAGGTGACTTGGATAGGCTGGGTGAGTGGGCAAATGCATGGCAGATGCAGTATAATGTGGATAAATGTGAGGTTATCCACTTTGGTGGCAAAAACAGGAAAGTAGATTATTATCTGAATGGTGGCCGATTAGGAAAGGGGGAGATGCAACGAGACCTGGGTGTCATGGTACACCAGTCATTAAAAGTAGGCATGCAGGTGCAGCAGGCAGTGAAGAAGGCGAATGGTATGTTAGCATTCATAGCAAAAGGATTTGAGTATAGGAGCAGGGAGGTTCTACTGCAGTTGTACAGGGTCTTGGTGAGATCACACCTGGAGTATTGCGTACAGTTTTGGTCTCCTAATCTGAGGAAAGACATTCTTGCCATAGAGGGAGTACAGAGAAGGTTCACCAGACTGATTCCTGGGATGTCAGGACTTTCATATGAAGAAAGACTGGATAGACTCAGTTTGTACTCGCTAGAATTTAGAAGATTGAGGGGGGATCTTATAGAAACTTACAAAATTCTTAAGGGGTTGGACAGGCTAGATGCAGGAAGATTGTACCCGATGTTGGGGAAGTCCAGAACAAGGGGTCACAGTTTAAGGATAAAGGGGAAATCCGTGTGGCTGAACACTTTTGCACGCCACACTTTTCAGTTTTTTTATTTGTAAAAAAAATGTGAAAACCTTGTATCATTTTCCTTCCACTTCACAATTATGCACCACTTTGTGCTGGTCTATCACATAAAATCCCAATAAAATACATTTACGTTTGTGGTTGTAACGTGACAAAATGTGGAAAAGTTCAAGGGGTATGAATACTTTTGCAAGCCACTGTAAGTGCTCCAGTTCTGACAGCATACTGGTGAATCTTTTCAGCACTCTTGCTAGTTAATCACATCCTATAGTATGGCGATCAGAACTGCGCACAATATTCAAGGTATGGTCTCGCCACCATCCCATATCGTTGTAAACTGATGTCCCAATTCTGGTACTCGATGCCCTGCCTGAAGGAAAGTCTGTCTGGCACAATCTTTGCAACCATGTCTACTTGTTTGGCCACTTTCAGGGAACCATATACTTGTGCCCATAGATATCTGCTCTACACTCCCCAGGGATCTGTCATTCGTTGTATATCTGCTGCTTTAACTTACAAAACTGCATCACTTCACACTTGTCATATAAATTGTCTAATAATTATTCATACAATGTTTTTCTTTTGCAGGAGTTCTGTACTCTATGTACAAAGAATATGTTGTGAAGCCCAGAGAAGAGAAAAATGCTCTCCTTCATAAATGAATTGAGATTTCTACAGTATCTCCAATAACTTAATTTTTGGCTCTTAAGTATACCGCACACTGAGGAGATTAGAATTTTTCTTGTTTTAAATATTTGTAGAATATGTGCTAGGTTTTTAGATTTGATTTTTCTCGAAGTATACTGATCTTACACGTAGGTGATTTTCCATGAGGTGATTGCTGTTGTGTGCTGCAAAGTGTCATCATTTTATCAAATGTCTTTTTAAAACAAACAAGTGCTATTGATGTGTTCCTCGCAATGATTATACTTGATACCTATGTAAAAAAGAACTGATTAATTTGTTAGCAAAATATGATTGGACCTTAAGTTTTAAAGTTTCAAGCCCGTGTTTCATATTGGCTTGGAGTTTAGGGGGACTGATTTGTAGGTGTGTTATAAAATGGAGAGGGTGAATGTGCACATTTGATTTCCTGCAGTTGGAGAAATCAAGAACCAGAGGCCATATGTTTAAGGTGAGAGGTAAAATGTAATAGAAACCTGAGGGAGCAACTATTTCATGCAAGGGGTGGATTATATATGGAACAAGTAGCCGGAGGAAGTGGTTGAGGCAGGTGCAGTAATAACATTCAATGGATACGTACTTTGATCTGAAAGATTTAGAGGGGTATGGATCAAACATGGGCAAACAGTACTAGCATAGATGGGCATCCTGGTTAGTATGGAGGAGTTGGGTCAAAGGATATAGTTCTTTGCTGTACAACACCAACTCTCTGGAGTTGCTCTCTGGGTAACTATCCCCATTATTTAACTTGTTATGATGATCTGCACTATTTTGGATCACTTTTACGATTTTTTTTTGTTTTCCAACATGGCTACTCTTAAATGCTTGTTGTGGTATGAGATTTTTGAACATGTACGGAGCTAAGAAAATGCAACCAGAGCTACCTTTGAATCATAGTATTGTATAATTTTGAATGTTTCCCTTGTAACATTATTAGTATAAATAACGTGCAGCAACAATGTCCTGGTATTACAAGGTTACTGGGATCTGAATTGATAAGTTGCTTTTTTTCCACCATAACTTGACTGCCCTTTTCTAATTTTTTTTTTTTTTTTTTAACTTCAAAACATTCTAGTTATGCTGCTGGTTAGGCTCCAGTTCTCCAATACACAACAGTTACAGTGTGCACTTGTGTACTGGTTAGAGGGTTAAGGGCCTGTCCCACGTGTCGGAGGTGAATTCCAGTAAAACTAGTCCCTGGCAGTTGCCGAAGTGGGACAGGCCCTTTCGTGTAGTTTAAGTACAAACATTGCCTTTTATCTATTCAACGATTCTTGTTATATTTGGTGTGATTAGGTTCATAGAATCTGCACCATAAATATTTATGTAATCTTGGAAGTTTCAGGTCATATCACGGTACTTGCAAATTTGCTACAAATACCCAGTTATTTGCATTACTATCTGTAAAGCTCTGGTGGGTTAACACTTTGGGAGTAGTTGAAACAAAGAACTGCTGCTTAATGCACAAATGTTCATGCTGGAATGACTCAGCAGATCAGGCAGCATCTCCAGAGAACATGGATGTGATGTTTCAGATCGAGACCCTTCTCCAATTGGAAGGGTCTCGGCTGAAACATCACCTGTCAATGTTCTGTAGAGATGCTGCCTAACTTGCTGAGTTACTCCAGCACTTTGGGAGTATTCTTGCATTTCTTTAGAAATAGAATAGGTGGCAAAATTTAATTTACATTAACTTTTACATATTTGCACATTTCTAGCTATGTAAAAAGACTCCAGTTGATAGAGTTATTTTCATGCTTTGTTTTTTATTTTGGAAAATTCTAATCTCCAGTACATTATATTTTCAGCATCTCTACTGATTTTCCAAGAAGGCTGAATACGGTTTTAAAGCACATGAGTTGAATGGGAAACAGTATCAGAACTGGGCTTTCATTTTGACATTGACGCAGTGCTTTGATGTGTTAAACCTTGCACCTAGATTTTTAATCTCTATGGTAAATTTAACACGCTTAGATTAAATTTGAGTACAAAATACTTGAATATTGTTAATGTATGAGAGAGAAAACTATAGATAGGTTTTTGAAAAGTGGTCTTGTTTTTCAGTGTAATTAGTATTAAAGCAGTGGTTATCACACAAGATCGAAGATGTCAGCACATGCAGTGGCATTTTACTCCCCTAGCAAGTTATAGTGTGACTTGACTACCTCTTTTAAGTATGCAAATTAAAGAATAAACATAAAGATGAATTATAGATTTATTGTAGCAGAAATCTTATTTTTTAAATGCCTGATTTAAGGTTGTATTTTAGTTATTTATGTATTATAAAATCTCCCCAGTTAAAACAATGTCTCATACTGTTGTGTTATTTTTATATATAATAAAGAGAATAAATTGAAAATATCTTCTGTGGTCTTATGCATCAAAATCCCTTGATGTTGCTTTTGTTATATCCTCTGTTTTATGCTAATGGAAAGAACCCCATTTATAGAAAAAACACATCATAAGACAGTAATTTGTGTTTGACAAGGAAGTGCAAGTTAGCAAATTTAAGAATTTACAAAAGTTCACACAACTGCGATAAGGCATGAATTCTGGTGGCGGCGCGACTCGTTGCAGCGGCTCCTACAGCCTGTCTGTCTTTTTTTATTTTTGTCTAGTTAAATGTAGTGTTTGGTGTTTTTTAAATACTGGTTTTTAAATGTGTATATGTGGGGGGCGGGGGGGGGAAACCGTTTAAAATCTCTTCCCTGTCCGGGAGACCCGACCTTTTCCCTGTCGGGTCTCCGTTGTCGTTGGGGCCTAGCACCGTGGAGCGGCCTCCAACCTGAACGACCCGGGGGCTCGGGAGACTGCGCTGCGGACTATTCACCATCGTGGGGCTTGTCGGCCTCGGAACGCGGGGAGCGGTGGTGACTCGCTGCTGCGACTCGACTCCTGGGGCTCGGAGGCTCCAGCAACACAGCCGCAGGTCCGGTGGACTGGGACATCGGGAGCTCGCGGGTCCGGGGGGAGAGAGAGACCGCTTCCCGGAGCTCCCGCAACGCGACTTCTCCAGCCCGTGTCGCGGGGTTTGGAACGACCCGGAGCGGGGAAGTACATCGCCCGGCACGGCTTCATGGCCGTGGGACATTCCAGCGCCCGCTGGGGGCTCCAGCTTCAAGACTTCTAGACCGGGAGCGGGGCCGTAAATCGCCCGGCACGGCCTAAAATGGCCGTGGGACTTATCATCACCCGCCTGGGGCTTGGACATCGGGAGAGACATGGAGAACAGGGGAGAGAAAAGACTTTTGCCTTCCATCACAGTGGGTTCACTGTGATGGATGTTTGTGTGAATTTAATTGTGTGTATGTCTGTAGGACATTGTTTTTGTTTGTATGGCTGTGGAAACAAAATTTTGTTTGAGTCTCACTGGGGCTCAAATGACAATAAATTTGTATTGTATTATTAATTATAAGAAGCAGACTTGGCCTAGACCAGTTTTGAAGTGTGTGATGTTATTCAAGCATACATTTATGAACAGGACTAGACATAATGGGTACAACAATACAGTGATGCCTCGTGATGGCTGTCCCAAAATAAGAACATTTCCATTCAAAATTGGCATCATAAATCTCCCCCCCCCCCCCCAAGAGGATGATGAATCCTTGCCATACTCCACCCCAAAAAAATGTAGAGTTTTGTTTATTCAAGGCAAAATTCAATAGATGTTTGGAAATTTAAGGAAATAAAAGACATGTAATTTGTGCAAGAAAATTGTACCAAGATGAAAGATCAGGCACAATGTTCACACATGGTGGAGCAAATGGAGGGGCCAAGTGCCCATTTCCACTTTTCCCCACACTGGCCCTATCCCCAAACTCTATCTCCATTACATTGATGACTGCATCGGTGTATACTGCACCCATGCAGAACTCATGGACTTCTTCAACTTCACCACCAATTTTTATCCAGCACTCAAATCTACTTAGACCATCTCCGAAACCTCCCTCCCCTTTCTTGATCTCAGTCTCCATCACAAGAAATAGACTATTGACCGACGTCTATTACAAACGCATTACTCCCACAACTATCTCGACTACACTTCATCCCACCCTGCTTCCTGCTAGAACATCCGGGATGTCCTCTTTCTTTAGGGAACGGGGGTTTCCCTCTCCCATCATAGATGAGGCCCTCACTCGTGTCTCTTTGGCGCTTTGCCATTGCTCCCCCTCACCCTAGTCGCAATAGAGACCGAGTCCCCCTTGTCCTTGCCTTCCACCCCTAACTCATTCCTTCCCACCCAAACCACCACCTCCCCAGGTACCTTCCCCTGCAACTGCAGAAGATGCAACACCCGTCGCTATACCTCCTCCCTCGACTGTCCAAGGGCCCCGACAGTCCTTTCAGGTTAGGCAGAGGTTCACTTGCACCTTCTCCAACCTCATCTACTGCATCCGTTGTTCAAGACGTGGACTCTTATACATTGGCGAGACCAAACGCAGACTGGGCGATCGTTTCGTGGAACACCTTCGCTCAGCCAGTGTGAACCAACCTGATCTCCCGGTTGCTTTTAATTCTCCTTCCCATTCTTACACAGACCATTCTGTCCTCGGTCTGCTCCATAGTCAGAGTGCGGCTAAATGCAAATTGGAGGAACAGCATCTCATATTTCGCTGGAGCAGCTTACAGCCCAGTGGTATGAATATGGATTTCTCTCACTTCAGGTAGCCCCGGCATTCCCTCTTCTTCCCACCCTGCTTCCCGTAAGGACTCCATCCCTTACTCCCAATTCCTCCGTCTACACCGCATCTACTCCCAGGATGAGGTGTTCCACACCAGGGCATCAGAAATATCCTCATTCTTCAGGGAACGGGGGTTTCCCCCCCCCTACTATAGATGAGGCTCGCACCAGGGTCTCTTCCATACCCCGTAACACTGCTCTCTCTCCCCATCCCCCCACTCGCAACAAAGGCAGAGTCCCCCTAGTCCACAACAGATCAACGGTGGATGCGATCTCGCTGGCCCTCCACTCCGCACTGGACCACTTGGACAACAAAAACTCATATGTCAGGCTGTTATTCATTGATTACAGCTCGGCATTTAACGCAATCATCCCCTCCAAACTGGTTACCAAACTCGCAGAACTGGGTCTCTGCGCATCCCTCTGCAACTGGATCCTCGACTTCCTCGTCCACAGACCACAGTCTGTTCGTATTGGTGGAAATGTGTCAGCCTCAATAACAATTAGCACGGGAGCACCTCAAGGCTGCGTGCTCAGCCCCCTGCTGTACTTACTCTATACCCATGACTGCGTAGCGAACCACAGTGCGAACTCCATCATCAAGTTCGCTGACGACACTATTGTGGGGCGTATCACTGATGGGGATGAGTCAGAGTACAGAAGAGAGATCGAGCAACTGTCCATATGGTTCCAGCGCAATAACCTGGCCCTCAACACCAGCAAAACCAAGGAACTGATTGTGGACTTTGGAAGGAGTAGGAGGGGGACCCACAGCCCCATTTATATCAACGGGTCGATAGTTGAAAGGGTCAAGAACTTCAAATTCCTGGGGGTGCACATCTCTGAAGATCTTTCCTGGTCCGAGAACACTAACGCAATTATCAAAACAGCTCATCAGCGCCTCTACTTCCTGAGAAGATTATGGAGAGTCGGATTGTCAAGGAAGACTCTCTCTAACTTCTACAGGTGCACAGTCGAGAGCATGCTGACCGGTTGCATCGTGGCTTGGTTCGGAAATTTGAGCGCCCTGGAGAGGAAAAGACTACAAAAAGTAGTAAACACTGCCCAGTCCATCATCGGCTCTGACCTTCCTTCCATCGAGGGGATTTATCGCAGTCGCTGCCTCAAAAAGGCTGGCAGTATCATCAAAGACCCACACCATACTGGCCACACACTCATCTCCCTGCTACCTTCAGGTAGAAGGTACAGGAGCCTGAAGACTGCAACAACCAGGTTCAGGAATAGCTACTCAGCCATCAGGCTATTAAACCTGGCTCGGACAAAACTGATTATTAGCAACCACTTTCTGTTATTTGCACTACCAGTTTATTTATTCATGTGTGTATATATTTATATCATGGTATATGGACACATTTATCTGTTTTGTAGTAAATGCCTACTATTTTCTGTGTGCTTAAGCAAAGCAAGAATTTCATTGTCCTATACAGGGACACATGACAATAAACTCACTTGAACTTGAACTTGAACCTTTCACCCCACTAGCCGTCACATACAATGAATAGTCCTCTCAGTTTCGCCACCTCCAACGTGACCCCACCACTCGCCACACCTTCCCATCTCCCCCCCGTCTGCCTTCCGCAAAGACCGCTCCCTCCGTAACTCCCTTGTCAATTCTCCCCTTCCCTCCCGCATCACCCCCTCCCTGGGCACTTTCCCTTGCAACCGCAAGAAATGCTACACTTGTCGCTTTACCTCCCCCCTCGACTCCATTCAAGGTCCCAAGCAGTCGTTCCAGGTGCGGCAGAGGTTCACCTGCACCTCCTCCAACCTCATCTATTGCATCCGCTGCTCTAGATGTCAGCTGATCTACATCGGTGAGACCAAGCATAGGCTTGGCGATAGTTTCGCCGAACACTTCCGCTCGGTCCGCATTAACCAACCTGATTTCCCTGTGGCTCAGCACTTCAACTCCCCCTCCCATTCTGTATCCGACCTCTCTGTCCTGGGTCTCCTCCATGGAAATTGGAGGAACCACCGGAAATTGGAGGAACAGCACCTCATATTCCGTTTGGGGAGTCTGCATCCTGGTGGCATGAACATTCAATTCTCACAATTCTGTTAGCCCTTGCTGTCTCCTCCCCTTCCCAGCTTTCCCTCAGCCCTCGGGCGCCTCCTCTTCCTTTTTCCTTTCTTCTCCCCGCCCCCCCAACCCCATCAGTCTGAAGAAGGGTTTCGGCCTGAAACGTTGCCTCTTTCTACGCTTCATAGATGCTGCTGCACCCGCTGAGTTTCTCCAGCATTTTTGTGTACATTCTCTCTCTCTCTCTCTCTATCCATACCCCATCCAAGTCGCACTAGCTTCTCATTTTCACCCTACAAACAGCTTACTATGGCATGTTTCCTTTATCATCGTCACTTTTTTGCATATATTTCATTCATTGTTCTTTATCTCTCCACATCACCGTCTATATCTCTCGTTTCCCTTATCCCAACCAGTCTGAAGGGTTTCGACCCGAAACGTCACCCATTCCTTCTCTCCAGAGATGCTGCCTGTCCCGCTGAGTTACTCCAGCTTCGGTTCCGGTAGCATCAAATTGCAGGTCTGGTTTAATGAGTTTAATCTAGGGTCAATCCGCACCGCTCTAGTAAGTGGTTTATTATAAAAAGGTATTATTGTCTCAACATAACCAATTTCCGAAGCAGTCATTGCTGCCGTTATCGTGGTATTACATATAACATCCATTTCCAAACTCTTAGAAATAGATACTGGGAATTCAATCTGAATTTTTGCACAACTAACCTTCTATGTGGCATGTTTAAGGAATAAAATATTTAAACATATTGTTTTTAAGGCATTTTCCAGTATTCGGTATCTACTACAAACAAATATATGCAAGAGCGTAATTTTACAAATGATCGGAGACAGGAGGTAAAACTGATGAGAACGAGGAGAAGTTGGAGACAGATGTGTATGAATAAAGTCTCTACTGTTGCCGATGCATAAACTAGGCGAAACTCTGAGCATTGTGTCAAATCTCCGCTGAAAATAAAAAGTCCTAGAGTTGCTATTGGGAAAGAGAAAATGAGAATGTAGAGGCATTTGCAACAAGTTTTAAACTAGTTTTTAAGTTTGCTTGTTATATGCATTTTCCCAGTAGATGGCATTTGGCAGCCACTACAAACTTGTCCTGGGTAATAAAGGGAATGCAGCGAAAAAGTTGAAATCTCACTTATGTGGAAAAGTGATATTCCAGCTATTTCACTGCACACGTACCCGAGTAGCAAAGGGAATGTACTCAAAAAGTTGAAATCTCACTCTGGTAAATCAAAAAATGTTTTTTTTTTAGCTGCAAGAGTGAGATCATTGGGTTGCAAAAACATTTAAAAAAATAATAATTGTATTGTGGGAATGCTGGATTGTACCTGAGAGAGAATCCCAGAATAGCCCGGGTTTGTGGTCACCGCCGGCCCGGGCCCGGGCGCTGCGTCTCCCCGGCTACCGTTGCTATGATACGGCGGCCTGCGGCCCAGGGAACGAGCCTCACGCCAGGCCCGTCCCCCGGGGTTAGTCTGAGGATGGAGGGAGACGTGGACGCGGACGAAGAGGTGACCCGGGGCCTGAGGCAGCAGTTCCAAGCCCTGCAGGAGCAGCAGCAGAGAAGGCTGGAGAAGATGCTGGCCGCCAAGAAGGAGCAGGCTGCCAGCCAAGCTGCACCTGACCGCCAGGATCACGATGACTTGAAGCTGCATCTGGTGGCTCCCCAGCCGGCCAGCATCCACGTTGCTACCAGGTAGTTACACACATGGTGGATGCAGCTTGCTTCTCCTCTTCTCCTCCCCTCCTCTTCCCCAACTCCTCCTTCCGTCCCCACCAATTCCCTTCCCTCTCTGCCCTAACCCCATTCCTCCATCCCCAATGCCCCTCTCTGACTTCCATTATCCCGCTCCCTCCATTGCCCCCAATCCCACTTTTCCCATCACACAGTTTCCCCCCCCCTGCACCTCCTTGTCCCCCTCATCATACACCCGATTCCTCTCTTCCTGTTCTCCCAATTCCCATCTCGCCATCCTCTCAGTTCCACCCCAACATCCTCCTGATATCCCCCCCCCCCCCCCACACACACACACACATTTCCACATTTCCTCTCTTTCCATCCTCCTGATTCCTCCTCTCTCTATCCTCCCGTTCTGCCCTCTCCCATTTCCCCCATCATCCCGATGGCCCTATCTCCCTCTGTAGCTTGGAGCACACGGAGGAACCCCCGCGCGGGGTCACAGGGAGAAGGTGCAAACTCTACACAGACAGTACCCGAGGTCAGGATCGAACCCAGGTCTCTGGTGCTGTGAAGTAGAAGTCTTGAGTCTAATTGCCAGATAAGAACATAAAACGCAGCGTGATACCTCCTTTGTAATGTTGCTCTTTCATGAAGTTTTTATTGATTGTGACTTTAAGTGATCTCCCTTGCCTGTCAGTTGGATGGGGAAATTCCCTTGGTGCCTTTTTAATGAAGCAAGGCGTTCACCAGTGATGAACGCCACCTCCTCTACGGACGTGTACCCCCGGCCCAACGGCTGAAGTCCAGGAGAAGCTTTCTCAGCCATGTCCAGCCCCTAATAGCATCACGGGAAGAAACCAGACTCCAACTATGGACAAAAAGGTTTGAGGACGACCCCCCTCTTACTGACATGGGTATCCCTCCTTCTGAAGCCCTCCCTCCGGGCTCAGAAGCACCATGAGTCCAGTGGAAGACGCTCAACCGCCTGAGAACAGGAACAGGGCGATCAAAAGCTGCCATGGCCAGATGGGGCTATGAAACTGGCCAAACCACCTGTGAATGTGGAGAAGAGGACCATACAATGCAGCACTGCCTTGCCTGCCCCCTACTACCCAACCAGTGCAGCCCAACGCATCTTGCAGTGTTCAATAAAAACGCAAAGGACTGTGTAAAGGAATGGGAAACTGTCATATAACCAACCAGCTTCAAAGACACGAAAAGAAGGAGAAGAATGAAGGATAAAGGAATTTGTGCTGTTCTCTTGGCTGATACTTGACATATTAACAGCTTTCAGTTATACATAGGAACTTCATGAGGAAATGTCAAACAAAAAATGGCACATTTGTAATGACAATATAGTTTACAAATGGTGTGATCACTAAAAGAAGGAAAGAATCGCTCGGATAAACCACAAAATATTCCCTGATTATTGTCTCATTCTGATTTCTGGCATATTATCACTGATATTTTAATAAAACTAAAACCGCCATTGCCTGTGAAGGACTTTGGGGTGTCGAAGTGTGGAAAATTTATATGTATTTGTTATAATCATTTGTGGTATTTCTATTAGATAGGCAGTGGGTTGAAAATTCCACCTGTCTCCAATTATTCACATAAACTAAAAAAATAGTGAGTAAGTGGGTGATTTCAAACTTTGAGTATTACGCTTTGCTGGTGGGGATCACAGAATTAATGGTGAAAATTGATCAGGTAGTCTTTTATTGCACACCAGGACAACTTCGATATACAAACAACTGCAGATGCTCATGTACAAAAAAAACCCGACACAATGAACTGGAATAACTCTGCGGGACAGGCAGCATCTCTGGGGAAAGTGGATATGTGATGTTTGAAGAAGGGTCCCGAACCCAAAGCATTACCAATCTATGTTCTCTGGAGATGCTGTCTGACACGCTGGGCTGCTCCAGCAATCTATCTTTTTTGAGGTCAACATTGACAGCATCTATGTAATGAAACTGCATTTCGCTATTTCTTTTTAGACTGTCCTGTATAACGTACATGGAGCGCTACCTGGTGGACATATAGAGACATTACAATTCCTAAAAAGATTTTTTTTAGAGATGCAGCATGGAAACAGGCCCTTTGGCCCAACAAGTCCATGCTGACTGTTAATCATCTATTCACACTAGCTCTATGTTATCCCATTTCTCATCAACTCCATACACATTTGGAACAATTTTTTTACAAAGGCCAATTAACCCACAAACCCGCACGTCTTAGGATGTGGGAGGAAACCGAAGCACCTGAGTGAAACCCACTTGGTCACAGGGAGAACGTGCAAACTCCACACGGACAGCACTTGAGATCAGGATCAAACTCAGGTTTCGGAAGCTGTGATGCAGAAGCTCTACCAGCTGCACCATTGTGCCGTCCATGTTGAAATATTTATAAAAGCAAAATATCCTCAAGGGATTATAGTAGTTCAGGCCCTAAGAATGAACCCTTCTTTAATCATAACTGTTTCCAGTTGTGATAGAGACCAGATTTGGAAGAATTAGTTTTGTTGCGCTTTCCATTGAAGATGTTTCACCTCTTCCTACTCTGCATTTAAACTTCGGATTATTACCATTAGCTGTACTTTGCTGTACGAAGGTCTGAAGAAGGGTCTTGACCCAAAACATCACCCATTCCTTCTCTCCAGAGATGCTGCCTGTTCCGCTGAGTTACTCCAGCATTTTGTGTCTTATCTTCGGTTTAAACCAGAATCTGCATTTCCTTCCTACTCTCCACACTTTAGCTTATTCACATCTTTGTAAGTGATCCCTTCCTATCAACTTTCCTGAATCATTGTGATTGTATGTCGTCTCCCATTCTCATATTCCTAAAATTGCTTAACACTCAAAGTCTTATATTGTTTGTACAATCCAAGGAAGGCGATGGCTTGAGGCCCGCTGCAGACTGGGAGTCGCCTGGATCGAGCACCGCTCATAAGAACTAGAGCGCGGACAGGACTTTGAAAATGGCACAAAAACATGGCGCCTCTTGCATGCGGGCTCAATAGACTATTTCTGTAACTTTGTTGATTCTGTTCCATTCTGTTTGTAGTTTGTTTGGTTGTTTGTTTGTTTGTCTTTTTGCACGAAGTCCGCGAGCATTGCCACTTTTCATTTCACTGCACATCTCGTATGTATATGTGACGAATAAACTTGACGTGACTTGACTTGTTAATCGGGTATGGCAATACTTTACTGGACCATATGTAAGAAACAAATTTCACTGTGGGTTTGCACCATTGAACATTGAACTGTGATTTGAAATTCATATAACCATTACATGAATGCCTTGCCTTCTCCCTCATACTCTTTGTAGCCTTGATATTTTACATTTACTATGTTTTTTGAAGCTCTATTCCTTCTCCTATGCATTTTTAATAATTTATTCCTATAGTGAAAATCATTATAGATACTGTTTCTATTATGGCTTTTGGATCTTAGTTAACCAATGTTTTGATTTTAAAATGTTCTTCTTTGTTTTCATGTCTCTTGGTGGTCTCATCCTTCCCTATCTATGTAATCACCTCCCGTCTTAAAAATCTCCAGAAAATTCAGTACTTTTCCAGTCTGACTTATGTGTCAATGAATATAATGGAACTCACATCTTAAGCTGCCAAATCATCACAATCTTGAGTTCCAGACGTCACCCATCTTGCCTTTGATCTTTATCTTTGCCTTACATTCCATCTCTTTAACCTTGTTTCAGTTAAAGGATGACTCAAGTATGTCCTTTGAGGCTTGCCACTTAAAAAAAATTATTCATTAACACTTCTCTGAACCACCTTGGGATGTTTCTGTTTTGCTTGATAGGTAACTCAATTACTACATAGTCAGTTCGATGGCCTCGTTAGATTTGGGATACTTCTTCAGTCCAAAGAAGGCGTTTAGTATTAATTGAAGTTCTTTTTTAGATTAGAGAAGCATTCTGACCCAAAATGTCATCTGTCCAGTTTCCTCCGCAGTTGCCTGACCTGCTGGTTCCTCCAACAATTTGTTTTTTGCTCACTATCAAATAAAATAATTTTGATGTTTTACTAGAGAGTGATTATAAAGAAGAAGAACATGAAAGATCAATGGCACTATTCTGAAGATGAGCAGAGAAGCTTTGTGTCTGGGCCAAAAAAAATCTTGGAAGTGGAAATTATTATTATCAATACAGTGTTAGATTGTGCAGACAAAATTTAGCAATGTAGTCAGAATATTCCACATATTGGAAAAGTAGCTTAGGTATGGTCTCAAATCTTTCCACAGGCAGGTTTCATTTCAATTTTTAATCCTTCCTTATTTAGCACTCATACCAGATATGTGTTAATATTCGAGACAAATTCAATTGACCTGTGCAATAATTTCTATAGCAATAAAAATAAGATGATTGTGAGCAGTACAGCATGATTTGGAGCACAGTGGATGTTTAGTTTAGTTTAGAGATACAGCGCAGAAACGGGGCTTTCGGCCCACTGAGTCTGCGCCGACCAGCGATCCCCGTAAACTAACACTAACCTATACCCAAGGGACAATTTACTATTTTTACCAAAGCCAATTAACCTACATCCTACAAGTCTTTGGAATGGGGAAGGAAACCGGAGCATCTGGGAATAACACACTGGCCACGGGGAGAATGTACAAACTCCATCCAGTCAGCACCCATAGTCAGGATCGAACCCGACTCTCTGGCACTGTCAGAAAGGAACGCTGTCTGAAGAAGGGTCTCGACCCAAAACGTTACCCATTCCTTCTCTCCAGAGATGTTGCCTGTCCCACTGAGTTACTCCAGCATTTTGTGTCTACCTTCGATTTAAACCAACATCTGCAGTTGTTTCCTACACAATCTACTGCTGTGCCACCGTGCTGCCCCTGTTGGCAGAGAAGATGTGGGGAAACGAAATCTCGTGATTCCTGTAATGATCAGAGCCTATGTGTGAGAAAAAAACGTGGCTTTATATATAGCAGCTTTAAGACTGCAACGTCCAGGTTCAGAAATAGCTACTTCCCCACAGCCATCGGGCTATTAAACTCAACTGAAACAAATCTCTGAACATTAATAGGCCATTATCTGTTTATTTGCACTTTATCTGCTTATTTATTGATGTGTGTATATATTTATATAATGGTATATGGACACACTGATATGTTCTGTATTCATGCCTACTATATTCTGTTGTGCTGAAGCAAAGCAAGAATTTCATTGTCCTATCTGGGACACATGACAATATACTCTCTTGACTTGACTTGACTTGAGATGTCTCAAAGCACTTAACAGTTACCTTTGGTAGTGTGATGGAAGTTATACATTTCTATCTTCACAGTTAAAATTTCCAAGTAAGTTAATAAAGGCCTTGATTGACAAATGTGTGTACAATGAGGAACTCACAACTGGGCCTGCTTTTACTCTTCCAGTTCTTTCTTGGGTGACCTCTGACCTTTCATTCTCCCTAATCTTGAGTTTATCCAAAACTCTGCTGCCACCATCCTTGCCCAATGTTCAAAAACCGTCTCTTTGTACAAGGGTTTGGTTATCTATCCTAATGCTTCCTCCAGTACACTATCATAGTCTGTCTGATTTTGCACCTGTGAAGCATCTAGTATGTTTCACTACATTAAAGAATGTATAAATTGTACAATTTCTTGTTGCATTACATTTCACTTTGGTATATTGAACTCATATAACCATATAACAATTACAGCACGGAAACAGGCCATCTCAGCCCTACAAGTCCATGCCGAACACTTATTTTCCTCTAATCCCATCTAGCTGCACTCAGACCATAACCCTCCATTCCTTTCCCATCCATATACCTATCCAATTTATTTTTAAATGATAAAATCGAACCTGCCTCCACCACTTCCACTGGAAGCTCATTCCACACAATGAGCTTCCAGAGAGCTACCACTCTCTGAGTAAAGAAGTTCCCCCTCATGTTACCCCTAAACTCTGTCCCTTAATTCTGAAGTAATGTCCTCTTGTTTGAATCTTCCCTACTCTCAATGGGAAAAGCTTATCCACGTCAACTCTGTCTATCCCTCTCATCACTTAAAAGACCTCTATCAAGTCCCCCCTTAACCTTCTGCGCTCCAAAGAATAAAGACCTAACTTGTTCAACCTTTCTCTGTAACTTAGTTGCTGAAACCCAGGCAACATTCTAGTAAATCTCCTCTGTACTCTCTCTATTTTGTTGACATCCTTCCTATAATTGGGCGGCCAAAATTGTACACCATACTCCAGAATTGGTCTCACCAATGCCTCGTACAATTTTAACATTACATCCCATGAACTCATTCATTTACTCAAATTAAATCTGCATTGAACAGTGCATGTTAGTTTAAAAGGAGCAAGTTCAGCATTTGTACAGGAACAGTGCCATGCAGAAATATTAGCCCTAGTATACCTAGATTTTGGAGGGGGTTGTCAAGAAGAGACAAATAGGACAGGATCGTTGTCTCAGGAGAATATGAGAACTGGGAGTGATAATCACAGATTAGGAAACATCATGTATCATAAAACTATATAGAATACAAAGTGTTGAAGCAACTCAGTGGATCAGGCAGCATCTCTGGTGGATATGGATAGGTGATGTTTCAGAGCAGGACTCTTTTTCAGACCGAAGAAAGATCCCCATGTGAAACGTCACGTTTCCACATCCTCCAGAGATATTGCCTGGCCTGGTGAGTTGCTGCAGTACTTTGTGTTCTATGTAATATTCCAGCATCTGCAGTTCTTTGTGTTTATATTTTACAGGCACATATATCAGTTTGTCCAATTAATAGGTACAGTGGAGAGCTAAATAAGCTAAAACTCCACACTTTTGAGAAGTGTAGATTAATTTGGTGCAACGATGCATAATGCTGTAACACAGTGGTTCTGGCAGCATTTGTGGAAATAACTGGGTTGTTTAATTGTGGCAATAAAAAGGGTTTGAGTTGATACAGGATCTTTTCCTGTCTTGTCATTGTTTCTGTGTTTGTAGTGTGCAATGGTGTGAATCCCTGAATTTTCTAGCTTGTTGGAAAATGAGAACGAACAGCTGCAGGAACAGATCCTGGAACTGAGGAATGAGAACGGCCGGCTCTACAAACTCCTCAGTGAGAGGGATTACGAAATCAAATACCTGAAGAAAAAAAGGGAAGAAGAACGACTTGCCCTGGCAGGTAAATAGAATGGCAGGCAGCTTTCTAGCATGTGAGTCACTCTGATTCCAGTAGATACTGTTGGAGCCTCCCTCCAAAATAATGTCTGTATTGAATAGTGCAAGTTGGTGTAAAAGAACAAAGTTTGTCTGGAAGATTTTGGCACAAGAGTAGCGCCAAGCAGAAATGATAGCCCATAGATTTTGGAGGGAAATGACTTGAGGAGACAAATAGGAGAGGGTCATTCCCCAATTTGCATTCCCACCCTGAGGGTTTGTATGATTGTGTGCATGCGTGGTGAGAAGGGGCGAGCTGATTGTGCATTTTATTAAACAATTAATAGCAGGGATAGATGCTCGAATCAGGCAGATGGTCAATGGTTCATCTTTGTCAAATTTAACATTTTGGCAAGACTCACAGCAGGCTTTGTCAGAGCATTAGTTAAAAGAGTTATAAAAATAATAATCTAAATTGGCATGTGTCGCAATCTGTGTGTTTTTTTTAATGTATTTATTCTAATGTGAGAGGGACATTGTTTTTCCCTCTGACCTCTTATTCTATGTTCAAGGGCGGCACAGTGGGGCAGCAGGAGAGCTGCTGCCTTACAGTGCCAGAGACCCGAGTTCAATCCTGACTACGGGTGCTGTCTGTATGGAGTTTGTACGTTCTCCCTGAGACCGCATGGGTTTTCTCCGGGTGCTCCGGTTGCCTCCCATATCCCAAGGATGTTCAGGTTTGTAAGTTAATTGGCTTCTGTAATATATAAATTGGTTCTAGTGTGTAGGATAGTGCTAGTGTATGGGTTGATCGCCGGTCGGCGTGGACTTGGTGGGCCGAAGGACCTGTTTCCATGCTGTATCTTGAAACTAAATTAAAGTAAACTAAATGAAGTGCAGCATAATATGTTCGTGGGAATTTCCAGGAAAAGGAAAAGTATACAATATTTCAGCTCTTCCTGGGTGGGAAGTACTGTACTGTCAGAACCGTTTAGAGGTGTTTAGACAGACGTCTGAAGGGAAGAGGGTTGCGGAGATGGGATTAGTTAGATTGGCATCATGGTTGGCGGAGGCTTGATAGGCCAAAGGGTCTGTTCTTGTGCTGTACTGTTCTATCTTCTATATTCTTTGCTGCCGATGAAATAAATATCACCTACATAGGCTCTTTAAATCATCGCATTTACCAACCTGTGTTACATTGCAGAGACTGTTGGCATGACAAGCGATGTAGCTGCAAGCAAAATGGTCGAGTTGTCAAAGAGGAACCGTGAGCTGACTGTGGAGAACGAAAGCCATAAATCAAAGGTCAAGCAACTGAGCAACAAACTGCAAGAGCTGGAAAAGGAGGTGCTGTCGCAATCCAGTTGTAGATATTTGGGGTGCAGTTGAGAGTTTACAAATGTCACAACAAATATGTTCCATCTTTCATCCTCTGGTATCAATAATTCAATGATATTTTATTGTCACATGCACCGAGGTACAGTGAAATTCTTTGTTTTGCATACACTCTGGTAAAATCATACTATATATAAGCACAGTCATAGATGAGTACAAAAGTGCAAGATTGTAATATAAGAATAGTAGGCAGTACACAAAGAGTCACCATGTTGCCAGCGCCAATCTCTGCCCAATCCTTTGCAAGAAAAATAATGTTATTATTTTCAGCAAAGGCACCTCTGAAATGAGTTAGCAAATAAGTTGTTTTTTTTAGTTGTCGAAAAAGAAATTACCTTCATAACCATAGTTAGAGTACTTCAAGATTAAATGCATTGTTTGAAAAAAAAATTCTGGAAGTGTACATCTTCTCTAAATAATTTTGGCATGAAAATTCCCAGGGAGATTGTAAGATTAGACCAAGGTTGCAGTACTCCAGCATAGTGTAGAGGATTAACCTTGACTATAAGGGGATCCAGATGTTAGTGGGACTGTCCTGTGACAGTGGGCAGGAAACCATTGTTTTAACTCAGGAAATCTTGCAGGATATGGGGCGGCACAGCAGTGCAGCAGTAGAGTTGCTACCTTGTAGCGCCAGAACCCTGGGTTCATCCTGACTATGGGTGCTTCTGTAAATTGTCCTTAGTGGTCAGTGTAGAATTAGTGCACAAGATTGGTGGTCATCATGGAGTCGGTGGGCTGAAGGGCCTGTTCCCACGCTTATCCTTAAACTAAACTAAACTAAACTAAACATGGCTCTGACTTGGCGAGCAACAGTGGGGTGAGATATCCACATGTTTAAACTTAGCAAGTGGTTTGGTTTGAGTTGGCAAAACAATCTAAACCAACTTTCAGCTTTATTCTTTCCATATTGTCATCGATTTCCCTCAGATTCTAACACTCACCTATACACTAGGAGCAATTTACAGTGGCTGATTAATCTACTAAACCACTTATCTTTGGGATGTGGGGGAAACCGCAGCATCTGAAGGAAACCCAGGATCACAAGGAGAACGTGCAAACTCCACCCAGACAGCACCCTAGGTCAGGATTGAACCCAGAGTTGAGGAATCCAGACCCAGAGTTGGTGAGTTAAGAACCAGACGACAGGTTTAAGATGAGAAAGATGTGATAGAAAACCCAAGAGACAACCTTTTCAGACATAGGGTGGTGGATATATGGGATGAGCTGCCAGAGGAGGTAATTGAGGCAGGTATTATAACAGCATTTAAAGGACATTTGGACAGGTACATGATAAGAAAGGTTTAGAAGGATATGGGCCAAACATGGGCAGCTGGGACTAACATAGATGGACATTTTGGTTGGCATGGGCAAGTTGGGCTGAAGGGCCAGTTTCTGTGCTGTATGACTCTATGACCCTGTGGATTTATAGTTGCTTCAATGGGAGATTTCAATGTAGTTTGATAGATTTACATTCCTATAAAGTAAGCAGTCAACCAAAAGTGGAAAACTTGTGCTAATAACATTGTTTACACCTGGAGTGATTAAAGCATACTTTTAGAAGAACAATAAATATAACAACTTGGATCTGGCACTGCACCCAGCTAGTGAAAGATTTATGAGAATAAGTTTTCTAGCACCTCAAGAGTCAAGAGTGTTTTATTGTCATATGTCCCAGATAGAACAATGAAATTCTTACTTGCTGCAGCACAACAGAATATGTAAACATAATACACTGTAAACATTATAATAAACAAGAGGAAAAAAAAGTTCAGTGTGTGTATATATACATACTCACAAGTACACACACACACACACACGCGCGCGCGCGCACAAATAAATATACGCACCCATGTGTACACACAAAAAACAAACAATAGTTGTGCAATAATAATAATAATAATAATAATAATTGTCTATTGTAGTTCAGAGCTTATTTGAGGTTGTAGTATTTAATAGCCTGGTGGCAGTAGGGAAGAAGCTGTTCCTGAACCTGGACATTACAGTTTTCAGGCTCCTGTTCCTTCTTCCCGATGGCAGGGGTGAAATGAGTGTGTGGCCAGGATGGTGTGGGTCTCTGATGATGCTGGCTGCCTTTTTGAGGCAGCGACTCCGATAAATCCCATCAATGATGGGGAGGTCAGATCCAGTGATGGACTGGGCAGTGTTCACAACTCGGTGAATGTAGGGTATACGACAATGTACTATAACCTCTTCAAGTCAAGCCAAATCAAGTTGAGTTTATTGTCATATGCACAAGTATGGTGAGGTACATGCATCACAGGCACATGGACTTAGACCATACACACAAATATAAATTATACATAAATACCATGAGAAGGAATGGAGCATTGTGACTGACCTACTGTGAACTTTAAGTTGATGGCTTCATCATTCTGATACCTCCATAATGTAATGTATGTTTTTGTAGCTTCAAACGTATCTAACGGGCAACCAAACACTCAGTGTCAATGAAGCATCTGGACAAACCAACAAGAAGTCATCTCCCAAGATACAGAATGAATCGTTGGTCAGTAGAAAGAATGAACTGTAATCCCCTTCCGTTTCTCTCAGTATTCTCTGTCTTTGTGTTATTTTTGTGCTTTCTGTTTACTTCTCTATTTCCTTCATGCATCTTTGTATCTTCAGTTATCTGACTCTCTCTTATTTTTTTATTTTTCCCATAATGCTCCTTTTCCTTTCCCTTTATTTCCAGAGGCCCTTTACTCAGTTTGGAGTTACTTGTTAGCATCCTGTTCTAAATACTTTTCCCTTGTGTTTATACTTTGAGGCATCTTTTTCTATTATATGACAGTTATCTCCAAAAAAAGGTTAGGCCTCCTTTTAGTTGTATCGATGCTACTCCACTTACTGTGTGAACTTGCTCAGCAGTAATTCAACCCAATTTATTTTCTGACAGAGTTTGGCAGCCACCATGTTCAAATTACAAAGAGTGGTGGAACAGATGCAGCCCGGGACAAAGTTGTCTTCTCTGTTCCTCTCCTTCATTTCCTCTTTTCCTTATGTCTCCTAAATCAATATTTCAAGCTATTTATTTTCACATGATTCTTAGCAATCTTTTCCATTAACAGGCAGCGCCTGTGGAAGTATGAGGTAGCCTTGTACTGATTTAATTCATGGTCACCATCAGGAAACATTACCTGTTATCTCTCTACAGATGCTACCTGACTGGCTGAGAATTTACAGCATTTTCTACTTCATTTCAGATTTCTATTGTCTACAATATTTTGTTCTGTGTTAGGTATCTTTGTACCCTATTATGAAGTACACATTTAAAATTATCTTAATCAATTGTTTCTTTTGTTTTTTTCCCCGTAACTTATGTTTGCATTCTGATTATTGTTGTCCATAGTTTGACAGTATTGACGTGAAAACTCTTCAAGATAAACTTTCAGCAGTTAACCTTAAGCTGGTTGAATCCCGGAACCAAATGCTGAGTGTTAAACAAGAGCTGAAAGTGGCACACAAGGTACTCACTAACTAGTCTAAAGCTAGTAAAATTTAATGTAAATACAATAGCAACTGGCTGCACCACGCCACCCTCTTCCCACAAACAAACTATTAGTGGACTTAATGTTACACAAAATTGAACATAAAGGGGTCATAGATCAGAAGACAAAGGAGCAGAATTAGGCAATTCAGCCCATCAGGTGTGGGTTGAGTAAATATAATATAATGACTTTCCTCACGGAAGATGTGGACTACTGGTTTCACACCAGGTCTAATATTGCTATTCATTGTTTAAGTGGAAAATCAGGTGGGTTGCAAAACTTGATCCCTTCATTTCTCTGTCAGTGTGGTGGGGATGCAATCAATTATTGCTGTTTAAGCTAAGGTTAGCTCCATTATATCTGGGGATAATTCTGTGCAAAGCTGATGAGGGTGCTACTTTGCCAGAGGTGGTAGATGTTGATGAGCCTTGCAGAGATACGTGCAGGAATGCAGCTTTCACAGAAGACAGCAACTAGGACTCAGATAATTTTGATGTTTTCTTTAAGAACTGAAGATTTTTAAAACTTTTTCCAGATTTTGACTAATGAAGTGGGTGACGAAGTGAACATACAACATTTGCTGAATAACAAGGGCTCTTGGCGTGGCCGAGCCCAGCAGATCCTCACCTTGCAGAAGAAGGTATTGGTATTAGTTTATTATGTTCATGTGCACCGAGATACAGTGATTAGTTTAGTTTAGAGATGTAGCATGGAAACGGCCCACCGAGTCCATGCCGTCCAATGATCACTTGTATTATCCTAGTTCTAACTTACACACCAGGGATAATTAACAAAAGCCGATCAATTGACAACCCAGCACATCTTTGGAATGTGAGAGGAAACCAGATCACCCGGAGAATACCTATGTGGTCACAGTAAGTAAGTAAGTAAGAAAGTAAGTATATTGGCCATGTATTCACATACAAGGAATTTGCCTTGGTGCTCCGCCCACAAGTAACAACATGACATACAGTGACAGTTATGAATGACTCAGAATACACTAAACATTAATAATAATAAAACAATAATGATCACGGGGAGATCATACAAACTACCTGCAGAAAGCACCTGTAGGATTGAACTGGTTACTCGTGATAATTCCGGTATTTATATCCCTTAGTCCGTTCAGTGAAAACACCGACTAGAATACTTTAAATCATCCATTATTTCACCATGGTGACCAGGTTTCTCTGTACCGCCCTGGGAAGCTCTCCCATTGGGTCACGGAGAAACACATGTGCTCAAACAAATGAATTAGCATATATTTATGGTTGATACAGTGGGAGGTAACTTACAAAGGGTGGTGATTCTAGAGCAATAACTACAGCACCACATGGTGGGGACAATCTTTCTATCCAATTACAATCATAAACAGCATAATACATCTTAGCCAATTATAATAGCATTAAGCATCACATGTTTTCCAGGAATAATTATGACACAGCAAGGATAATGAAACTTAACTAAATGATGTAAAAATAAAGAAATTAAAACTTAACTCGGAATACTTAAACCTTAGTCCTAAAGTATCCCCAATTCTACATATACTCACACGGATTGAGCGGAGATGTTCAGTGAAACGACCGCCGAGCCTGAGCTTGGTCTCGCCGATGTAGAGAAGGTGACACCTGGAACAGCGGATGCAATAGATGAGGTTGGAAGAGGTGCAAGTGAACCTCCGCCTCACCATACAAACAAGGGGGACTCTGTCCTTGTTACGAATAGGGGGGTGGGTGGGGGGGGGGGGGGAGTGAGAGCGGAGCTGTGGGATATAGAGGAGACCCTAGTGAGAGCCTAATCTATAGGGTGATTTCACGAAAGGTCACTGGAGCGTAAATCCCCACTCACGTGACCGAAAATTTTAACTGGGGGACAAGCGTCACTTCCGGTACATGTTAGTGGATGGGAAAACACGCACTTTCACACCCGTTAAAAACATCGAAAACGGCCAGGTTTTGAGCTGCAATTTACGGAGCCAGTCGGGGTGACCGTGAGGAACATCTACCTAAATTTACAGTCCAAAAAAAAGATAGAAACTAAGGTAAATACAAGAGCGAGCTGAAGGTGTAAACAAGGCGGAAGTGCTAGCGGACTTTTTTCTTGGAGATTTAAAGATCCAAAATATCGGGAATTATCGCGTTTGCTCGCTGCATTTCATCAAAAGTGGCATTATTGACTTTTTATCTTTATTCATTTGTTATATGAAAAGTATTAAAAGTTAGAAACCCGTCAGTAAAATTGCAAAATCGCCCATGGATCTCGGGTGGGTTTTAACATGCAAAATGAAAACGCTTCTGAAGCTCCATTTACCATTTAAATAATCGTAAGCTTGCATCTCAGTAAAATTGATTTCCAAACGCATTGAGAGTTTACGATTATTTAAATGGTAAATGGAGCTTCAGAAGTGTTTTCATTTTGCATGTTAAAACCCACCTGAGAACCATGGGCGATTTTGCAATTTTACTGACGGGTTTCTAACTTTTAATACTTTTCATATAACAAATGAATAAAGATAAAAAGTCAATAATGCCACTTTTGATGAAACGCAGCGAGCAAACGCGATAATTCCCGATATTTTGGATCTTTAAATCTCCAAGAAAAAAGTCCGCTAGCACTTCCGCCTTGTTTACACCTTCAGCTCGCTCTTGTATTTACCTTAGTTTCTATCTTTTTTTTGGACTGTAAATTTAGGTAGCTGTTCCTCACGGTCACCCCGACTGGCTCACTTAATCACAGCTCAAAAACTGGCCATTTTCGATGTTTTTAACGGGTGTGAAAGTGCGTGTTTTCCCATCCACTAACATGTACCGGAAGTGACGCTTGTCCCCCAGTTAAAATTTTCGGTCACGTGAGTGGGGATTTACGCTCCAGTGACCTTTCGTGAAATCACCCTATAATGGAACCCTCGTTCCCTAAAGAATGAGGACATCTCCGATGCCCTAGTATGGAACACCTCATCCTGGGCACAGATGCGGCGTAGACGGAGGAATTGGGAGTATGGGATAGAGTCTTTACAAGAGGATCTCACCGTTTCCATCGCAGGTTACTACTGACCGACATCTACTACAAACCCATTGACACCCATAGCTATCTGGACTACACTCCTTCCCACCCTGCTTCCTGTAAAGACTCTACCCTCTACTCTCAATTCCTCCATCTACGCCGTATCTGCGCCCAGGATGAGGTGTTCCACACTAGGGCATCAGAGATGTCCTCATTCTTTAGGGAATGGGGGTTACCTCTTCATTATAGATGAGGCTCTCACAAGGGTCTCCTCTATATCCCGCAACACCGCTCTTACTCCCCCTCCCCCTATTCGTAACAAGGACAGTCCCCATCCATTGTCAGAGTGAGGCCCAGCACAAATTGGAGGAACTGCGCCTCATATTTCGCTTGGGTAGTTTACACCCCAGCGGTATGAACAATGACATCTCTAATTTCAGATAGCCCTTGCTTTCTCCCTCCTTCCCTTCCCCCTTCCCAGCTCTCCTACAAGTCCTACTGTCTCCGCCCACTTTCTATCTTTTTCCCGCCCCCCCCCCGACATCAGTCTGAAGAAGGGTCTCGACCCGAAACGTCACCCATTCCTTCTCTCCATAGATGCTGCCTCAACTGCTGAGTTACTCCAGCATTTTGTGTCGATCTTCAATTTTATCCAGCATCTGCAGTTCCTTCTCACACCTATAGATCTTCTGTCTGAGTCCATTTTATGTCTGTTGACTGTTTACGTTCTCCTGCTGTTTTTCTCTACTGATTCTTCTCATCTTCACATCCTCCTTATGCTCAGTGTTCAGTCCTCAATGTGCTGTGTTGAATACCCTGCTCATCTCCACAACCTTTGAAGGAGCTCTAAAAACCCATATCTATCAGCTGTTTGTTGAGTATATCTTTGTCAAATCTTGTAAACAGAAACCTGAGCGCTCATGGGTCTATCTTTAGCGATTGTTTACCTGTCATCCCATTTGGATTTGAGCTGGTCACTAATTATTAGCATAAACAGGAATCCATACATTGTAAACAGGCCACTTTAGGACTTGTGACTGAAGCTCTGGGCTACCAGTCTTCCAGTCACGTGGTCCAACTATAACAGCAGTCCTGATAATACTCAGGATACTGTCCACAGATAGCTAATCCAGAAGTCCAAAACACAAAAAGCTGGAGTAATTCAGGGGGTCAGGCAGCGTCTCTGGAGGACATGGATAGGCGATGTTTCTGGCTGGGACCCTTCTGACCCGAAACGTCACCTATCCCAATCCTCCTTAGATGATGCCTGATGCGCTGAGTTACTCCAGCATTTTGTGTTTTGCTCAAGATTTCAGCATCTATAGTTCCTTGTTTCTCCAAATTACAAATCCTCTCAGTCTTAGGCCTCCAGCCTCTCTCAGCCCTTTCCTCAAATCTCGAACCATTCATAGTTTGTTGCAACTGTCTGGCTTGCTTCATCATTTCAGAGGGCATTGTTATAGAAATGCAACACATATAAGTCAGAATGAGTAGGAACAGCAAGTTTCCTTAGAGAACAGGATGCATTTTCCTGATAATGACGTGGTATTACATGGGTGTCATTACTGATTCTAGATTTGTTTTTTCATGATTAAATATTCCCTGGCTGTTGGGAATTTATATAATTTATATCTCTGAATCTTTGGGACAAACCTCTGGATTAATAGTTTAGTAACACGAGCACAATGCTTCATTCCTCTTTTTATCAATGCTGCATAGAAACTGTAAACACAAGGAACTGCAGATTTTGGTTTGAAAAAAAAGACATGAAATGCTTGAGTAACTCAGCAGGTCAGGCAGCATCTCTGGAGAACATGGATGGGAGATGTTTCAGCCAACTATCCATGTTTTCTGCATAGAAACTAGTGTTTTTAAGAATTATGAAAAGTAGAGATGACATATTCTAATTATATCTAACTAATAATTTTCTGTTTAAGTAGATTAGAGATTTGGAAAGTCAATTCGGGTCAAATACGCATAAGGAGCAATCATCTGAACGCAGTGTTGAAGAGGAAATGCTGGGTTCTTCTGGTATCCGACGTCTCTCGAACCAGGAGAAAAATGTTGCGCACATTCGGGCAATGGAGAGAGAAAGAAAGGAAACTTTTGAGGTAAGACCTTAAGGGGAAGGATTAGATGCAGATATAAAGAATAAAAACATTTTGGTAAAGGAAAATAAAGCTTCTCTGTGGCTGTTTGATGATCATTGCATTAACTTAAAAGTAGCCCTTCTTGTATGATTTCCCCCCTTTTTCCAGCCTCTCTTTCCCCTGTCCCACAGTGGTGTGCACCAAGCTCCCACTATCCTGCCCCCTTTTTCCCTCCCACCCCCCCATCCCCTTCCATCTATATCCCCTCCTCTGGGTTTATAATTCACTCCTCTCTCCTAATCTGACACCTTCTATCTCCCTTTCATCTCTAGCTTTTGTCCGCACGTCTGCAATCAAACCGCCCTCTCCACCTGTCATTTACCAGGCTTTGCCCCACTCCCAAGATAGACACAAAAAGCTGGAGTAATTCAGCGGGACAGGCAGCATCTCTGGAGATAAGGAATGGGTGGCGTTTCGGGTCGAGACCCTTCTTCAGACTTGAAAGAGTTTGTCCCACTCCCATCTCTTTTCCAGCTTTCACCCCCCACTACAATCAGTCTGAAGAAGGGCCCCGAACCAAAACATTGACTATCCATTTCCTCCAGAAATCCTGCCTGATCCTCTGAGTTACTCCAACACTTTGATTTTGTTTGTAAACCAGCATTTGCAGTTCTTTGTATAAATTCTAACTGGGCAATATATTGCTGTCATATGGTCTAAGTTCTGAAATTCATTTAACCCACTAGAGATGTCTTTCACCCGAGTGACTGTAGCAATTAAAGAAGGCTACTTACATTCACCTTCTCAAGAGTAGAAACAGGGAATGCAGTTGCTGGTTCACAAAAGAAGACACAAAGTGCTAGAGTATCTCAGCGGGTCAGACCGCACATCTCTGGCGAACATGGATAGGCGGCGTTGTAAATAAGCGCCTAAAGCTTATCCCTCTTAGTCTAGTTCAGTCAAACACGGAGTCAAGCACTGGACCACTAAACTTTATTTTTTGAACGAACAACGAATCCCCTATACAATACCTAAACCACCGTGGGTTCGATCCTTGTCTCTGCCTGTCCAAGCCCTTCAGCCTCGTGCATGCAGACACCTTCGAAAGGTCACGCAGTCCCTAGCGCCCTTCCAGAAGATCGACAACGAACCTCGTGGGAGCTACCTTTTATAGGTCATCGAACCCTGCGGGGCCAAACTACATGGGGGTAGCGCCCCTACAAGCCAGTCACACATATCGATTACATTAAAGTGTTATTGACCGTTCCCCAACCCAATTACAAAGCGTCCCATTACAATGTTTCTATAGAATCTTCTAGAAAGAAGTAAATGAATCAAATAACGCAACATTCTCCCGAGTAATGTAGACAATTCAAACAAGGCTTCACACTTCAGCCAACAGCACCACAAACACTTTGCAACATTATTAACAGTATTTACAATCCCTTTGCAGCCAGCCAATCATGGCAGTGCATCTGCAACACCATTGAGTTTCTCTGCAGAGTCCTCATACATTTTAACAATAGCAGAGGACATCTGGATCTTTCCCCATCTTGCATATCAATCTCGGGCTCAGACTAGCTGGCGCCATTCACAGCCTGTGATTTTCCACAGACAGAGGCCAAGCAAGTCTTGCAGATGCAGGGTTCCTCCATTTTATAGTGTCTTTAATTTGGTCAATATTAACAGCGTTTTGTGTCGGGACCTTTCCCAAGGACAGTTAAGGATGGGGAATAAAGGCTGTATTTGCCTGAGACACCCATAATCAATAGCTGAATAAAAAAATTATAGTGGAGAAAGAGAGAGTAAAAGGGGCATCAGGACAGGAGCACATCCTTGTAGGCAGACCATCGTTTCCGAAAGGTGGTGTCAGTACTATGTCAATGGACACCAACTGATTGACTCTCTAGCAGCAAAGCCAATTATGTCATCTATGAATATTTATACAAGCTGTGCTTTATTCATTTTCTTAGAGAATGACTGGTGACTATGAGAAGCTGAAAAAAGATCACGAGGATCTCAAGAGCAAATTCGATGGATCAAAAGCAAGAATCCAGGTTCTGTCCATGGAGCTGAAAACTCTAAAGAGTCAAGTGGTAACACTTCTCCAGAAAGGAAAGCATGATGACGAACTTGTTGATGCATTGCTGGTGAGAAATCATATTTACTTAAGATAAAAATGAAGGGTGTGAAGCACCATGTTTCAAAAAAGCTGGCTGGTTTGGTGCACAATATTAAGTAGGTCAGACAGCGTATGTGTGGAGAGATTAATTGTTTTAGTGTTGCTAGTTTGAGTAGAATGAATAAAACGAACAATTTTCCTGCTAAAGATAGACACAAGGTGCTGGATGCCCTCCACCGAAAACGGTGTCTGAGACGGGCCGGGAAGATCATCAAGGACCCCTCCCACCCTAACCATGGACTGTTTGCCCTCCTCCCATCAGGGAGGCGGTACAGGAGCCTCAGGTCTCGTACAAGTAGGATGAGGAATAGCTTCTTCAACAACACTATCACATTGCTGAACTCGGAGTCCCGCCGATAGATTTCTCCAGTCTCTCCGTCCATATTGTTTGCTTATTCTGTATTTTTATTTCTATATTGCACTATTACTACGAACAGACGCTAAACTGCATTTCGTTGTACCCATACTTGTATCTGTGCAATGACAATAAAGTTGAATTGAATTGAATTGAATTGAATTGGTGTAACTCAGTGGGACAGGCAGCATTTCTGGAGAAAAAGGATGGGTGCTTTTTCTCCAGAGATGCTGCCTGACCTGCTGAGTTACTCCATCAGTTTGTGTGTATCTTTGGTATAAACCAGCATCTGCAGTTCCTTGTTTCTACAGTTATGGATGCCATTGCATCATGTCAGCCTCCCTGAAACTGGCCATTCAGTTCATTTTTTGCTTCCTCTAGAGCAAGGCTAAGCATTGTTGATGAGTGGAACGTAGGCTTATCCCATGGCATGTGAAAATTCTACCACTCAACCACTGCAACCTGTTCATTTACAACTCAACCTAGACTAACTCAGATAAAAACAGAACACTGGTACTTATTTATTTGTTATTTTGGGACACAGGTTGCCTGCTGCATGAATTAACAATGGTGGTCATTGGTGGCCCTTCTCTCTCCACACAGATGAGAGGGATTGTGAGGATCAAAGTTAAGTATGGGGTAAAAACGTTGTTCATTTTCTAACCATGCCATTGATATGGACTTAGCCCAGTTCTTTTGGGCTGGAACACTGCTTCTTTATGGAGGGTGACATTCTCCTGACAGTTAAAATTATGAATTTTAAAGGACATTTGGTAGATATATGGATAGGGAGGGTTTAGAGGGCTATGGGCCAATGCCGAAAAGGTAGGCTGAAGACCTGATTCTGAGCTGTACAGCTCTATAAATCATTGCTTCAATATAAAAATGGTAGGTGCCAGGACAAGGTTTGATATTCCCCTCTCCTCTGCTGACCACACATGTATTGTTCTTACTGGGGAGAGAGGGTTTAAATCAACCCTTTAACCATCCATTGCAAAGAGCAAGAAGCACAATGTTATTGACAGTAGACTTTCTCGTATATCGGATCTCTTACAGAAACAGCAGAAGCAAATGCAGGAACTTCTAGCTCATGCGAATGAACAGGGTTCGAAGAGCAAGGAAAATACGAGCCAGCATCTGAACGTTGAAGCTCAGAAGCAGGACTTCCTGATTGGAGAGCTGAAACAGTTGGTAACTGAGCGGGAAGCCAAGGTGAACGATCTTGAGAAAGAGATCAGACAGCTACTGCTAAAGGTATGCAAAAGGCTGTTGCTCATCCCAGGAAATTGGGTCGGGCAGCATCTCTGGAGAACATGGATAGGTGACGTTTCGGGTCACGACTCATCCCAGAACATGATGTTGTCTTTGCACTGTTTACAATGCTTCAGTGAAATAAGACTTCAGCAGTCCAGCATTAGATATATTTTTAAACCACAGACAATATTTAGTGTCTGAAGCAATCTCTCACTCTAATTCTGCTGGGACATTTAATTTGGGGAATTGTTCCCAATTAACGAACTGAGGCTCACTAAAACCCAACATATATATGAAATGAATCTTTTGCAAAAATATAGATATTGTTATTACTGTTTATTATTGTTATGTGTACCAAGATACAGCATGCAATCCAGTCAAATCATACCATACATGAGTACAATCAAGCCAACACAAGTACAACAGAGAGTGCAGAGAGATAAATAAACAGAATGCAGAATTGTAGTTACAGCATTGTAGCATTACAGCTATAGTGAAAAGTGCCATTTTTTTAAAGAAGTGCAACGGATGCAAGAGGGTAGGTTGACTGATCGAGACTACACACTTAGCTTATGAGAGGATTGTTCAGTAGTCTGATAACAGTAGGGAAGAAGCTGTTCCTGAATCTGGTCGTATGTGTGTTCAAGCTTTTGTATCTTCTGGCTAAACTGGAAAACTCATTGATTTTATCAGTTTCATCATGAACTTCCACCCTGTGCTCAAATTCACTCTGACACTGTGCACACCATTTCTTGAACTATCTGACTCCATCGCAGGTGACAGACTATAAACTGATCTACCACAAAGCTATTGTCTCCCACTACTACTTTGGCTATACCTTCTTGTAAGGATGACATCCCTCACTGTCAATTTCTCTGTCTCCATTGAATCTGCTCCCAAGATCCCTTTCTTCAGTGAGCACAGTTCGCTCCTGCTGCTGTGATGAAGCCCTCACCTATGTCTCCTCTATTTCCAGCAGTTCTGCTCTTTCTCCCTCCACCCCCCACTCCCCTCCCCAGACAGAACGAGGATCACCACCATCACAGGGCACATCTGCTTTCTGCAGAGACCATTCTCTGCAACTCCTTAGTTCCTCATCCCTCCTCTCCCAATCTTGCCTCCTTCTTCTGAAACAGCAGGAATGATCACATCTGCCCCTCTACATCCTCTCTCACTTCCATCCATGGACCCCATCAAACCTTCAAGCTAAGACATATGTTCACTTGCATCTCTTCCAACCTCGCCTATTGCATTCATTGCTCTGATGTGGTATCCACATTGGCAAGACCAAGTGTAGGTTATCTATAGACTAGGTTTTGCTGAAGGCTTGCGCTCTGCCTGCCGAGGCCTGCTGGAGCTCCCAGTTGCTTACTATTTTAACTCCCCTTTCCATTCCTATATTGACCTTTATGTTGTTGGGCTCCAGGTGTTCAGCAAAACATTTGCCTTGTCTTCATCTAGTCATAAGCTCCAGGGCATTTTTCTGCTTTTAGTCAGTATAGTCTTAGAATTGGACAGCACAGATACAGATCCTTTGGACCACCATGTCCTTTCTGCATGTGGTACCTACCATCATTAATCCCATTTACCAGTATTAGGTCTGTAGGCTTCTTTGCCTTGGCAATTCAACTACAGTTTGCCTCACACTTTTTGTCGAAAGATAGAAACTCTTCCAAATGGTCATTTACACTGAGAAAGATTCTAAAATATTGCTTTACTGTTGTCAAGTGTACCGAGATATAGAGAAAAAAATGTTATTTTGCATGCAATCCAGTCAAATCAAACACGAGTACAATCAAGCCATACACAAATACAACAGATAATACAAAGAGAAAACAACTATAGGGGAGAATATAATGATATAACATTACAGCTACAGAGAAAGAGCAAATAAAAAAAGAGTCAGTGCAGTTAGTGCAAGACCTACAAAGAGGTAGGTTGGGAGATCGGGATTACACCCTAGTTTATGGGAGGATCGTTCAGTAGTCTGACAACAGCAGGGAAGAAACTGTTCCTGAATTTAATGGTACGTTGCTTTTGTAAGCTTTTGTATCTTCTGCTCGATGGGAGAGAGGTGAAGAGGGAATTACATTTGGTCATTGATTATATTAATAGCCTTTAAATATAAAATATTTATGCAGCCAAGTAACCACAAATGACTTGTATCCGACTAAGGGTGGATCAAGAAGGCCATACTGGCCATACTGGTCATTTCAACGTTGTCTGGCAGGTAGATGAACTAAACAGTTTGACACCTCCCCCCAGCAGGTAACTTGTCCATCTGGCCTCCATTTTAAGGCATTGATTTATGCATCATGTTTGTTCCCACATGATGGTCATAATGAGATTCATATACTTTGTTACACAGCAACAGCAGGAGAAGAAAGTGTTAGCTGATCAGTCAGTGGTAAATCCCACTCATTCCCACCCTTCCTCAGCTCAACTGGACACTGACAGTGACTTGCCAGTACCGGATTCTCTGACGGCTGATGGTGAACTCTCAGGAAGACCAATATCTGCCTGGTAAGACAATTAAAAAAAATTAAGCATTGAAAAAACTCCATCAAGCTCAAACTGAACAAAATTTGGCATATTATACAAAATGTATCAACCTCAATATTTTATCCATATTGAGAACTCTTACCAGTTTAAGGACAGACCAAGATTATCTCTACCTACTTAGACCAAGAGCATCTTAGACCAAGACTATTATGAATGAGACGTATGAGTTCCAAACTATCAAGAGAGGCAAGGGGATCTAGCTTTAGGTAATTGGACACATTTCTCTCTGACATAACTTCTCAAATGACCCCACCTTTCCTTCAGCCAGTTTCTTAACTGTTAATGGGATATAGAGTCAAGAGTGTTTAATTACGATATCTACTGGGAACTGACAATGAAAGTTCTTGCTTGCAGCAGCTTTACAGGTCCATTAACATAATTATACAACAGCTACATATACAATAATCAATAATGCAATAAGTTATCAGTAATACTTTGTAACCAGACCATAATAGGGCCCTGTATTTTACCCTGAATTGCCATGATCAGAGTTGAAGTCATAAACTTTCACCTTGTTAAGACCATTTGAAGTACAAGACAGACCTCTTAGGACTCAATGCAATTCACTAGTGCCGTCACACCTCAAAGTTAAGGATGTGATTAGAACCAATGCTGTTAATAACGTTTGTGTTGTTTTAGATGCTGTGTATGTTTGCTCCTGATGCTCAAATTCATAAATTCAGTTAAACTAATAGATTTTTAGTTTAATTTGTCTTTCTAGCATGCTTTTCCAGCTTTCTTCTCACCCCCCCGCCCCTACAATCAGTCTGAAGAAGGATCTCAACCCGAAACGTCACCTATCCATGTTCTCCGGAGATGTTGCCTGACCTGCTGAATTATTCCAGCACTTTGTGTCCTTTTGTGTATTAATCAGCATCTGCATTCTTTGTTTCAACACTGCTTCTTTAAATACTAGCATCAGCTAATCTGTTACCAATCTTCTGAGGTCTTCCCATTGAATGACTTCTGCAAAACGACCTGAATATTTCGTAGATTTCCTTCTTGGTTTTCTTGGTCCTCAAGTGAATAACTATGGTTACACTGCTGGACTATAAATCCTGAGGCATGGGCTAACAATTCAGTGACCCAGGTTCAAATCCTACCATGGCAACTGGCAACATCTCTGGAGAGAAGTGAGTCTGAAGGAGGGTCCTGACCTGAAACATCGTCTGTCCATTTCCAACCACAGATGCTGCCTGGACTGCTGAGTTCCTCCAGAACTTTTTGATCAATCATTTGCATAATTGCCCCATCCATCACCAGGCAGTGGTGAAGTGCTCCATCTGGGAAGCTGAAAAATGCCACCTATTCTACATGAAAGTGTCTTTACCTTCTGTGGATGTGTCTTTGTGTCCCAGTATCAGACTCCTGAGTCATCTCAAGAACCCTAAGTAAATATGCACAAAAATCATTCTTGAATAGAGTGACCAACAATGACAATAAATAAATCTATAAGTGCTCATGCCTTCCCTGTGGGTATATGGAGGAAGTGGTCATTCACCTTCTGCTTGCTATTGGGTTTGAGTATACTTTGCATCTCTTAAGCTTTTCACATTTTCTCGAATTCATTTCTTTTTGCTGTGATTTTTGCCAGCATCCCTTGAAATCCCTTTACCTCCTTGTGAGATTTGTAAATTTTCATTTTTTAACACCTGAAGTAACGTTAAAATTGTTACTCCATTCTTGTTACTCCTATTGTTCATCTGAACTATTTACTTAAAGGAGTTCTCCACTATTGCAATTTACGTTCTGTAGTTTTTCGTGTAGGAGGGAAACAGGGGTTTATAATACTAGAGTGGCTGATTCACACAAGGAAAGGGGGCAGTAAGATATTTGGTCGCATTTCTCTTATTATGTTACACAGTCTCTCGCGGCTGGAAACATGATGGGAGTGTGCAATTGAATGTGAATCCCACAACCTGATGGTGCAGCCCAGCTCACCAGACTCCTGCTACACCCCAAAGAAGGGTCTTGACCCGAAACATCACCTATCCATGTTCTGCAGAGATGCTGCCTGACCTGCTGAGTTCCTCCAGGTCAGGCAGCATCTGAGTTACTCCAGGTCAGGCAGCATGTTAAATGGTCAGCTCGACATAGATTACCAAACCTATACCAAACCCAAACCTATTAGGAGCAGACAAGGGCAATCGATCCAATTTGAGATACCAGCTACCAAGACAGATGTGTACAGCAATTTATTTTCCCCCCGCACAATTACAGCATGGAATAGTCTTCACCCTACCATAGTTACTCAACCAGACGCAACTAAATTTAAGGTAGCTCTTCTTCTCCAAGAATTCTTTTTTGCTTGTCCACCCTCTGCCACCTCCAGTTTAAATTCCATTTGGAATATTTTGGAGGACCAAGAACAAGAGCACCATGTCCCCAGGCTTAAAGATAGATTAGAAGTATTGACCTGTGTTTATTTTATGAAGATAATACTTACATTGTTATCAAACCCGTAAAGAGTATACGTCAGTGCTTCCAGCTGAGAGCCCAGGTCAAGTAACTCAAATTACAGCCGCCCATCATCAGTGGTTTCCTGCTGAGTCTGTCCTTAAGTGCCCAGAATGAAGTGGATAATTGGACTTAACTAACTGAGGGTGAAATCGTAGCCTTGGGTGATCTTCGGATTAGACAAACACTTCTTTCTCGGTTCAGGTCATGTGCCTCACAGTAGAAGTAGAGAGTCAGTGAAAAGGAGGTTTTGACTTACTGTGTCTACATAAAATGAAGCCTATGACAAGGTGAAAAAGAGTAAAGTTGGGAGGGAGGCTCAGCATCAATAAAATTAAAAATGTATAAACTGCAGATGCAGGTTTACAAAGATAGATACAGTGCTGGATAATTTAACAGGTCAGCATTCATGGAGAACAAGGTTAGGTGACGTTTCAGGTTAGGATCCTTCAAGTTGAAAATCTAGTAATTGTTTCTGAGACTACATAGGATTTATGGCACAGGAACCTCCATAGTGTCTATGCTCTATTTCAACTCTTCAACTTTCCTCATTGAGATGTATCAGTGTACTCCTCTGTCCCTTCTGTCTCATGTCTATATCCAACCTTTGCGTAAATGCATCTAAAGTCTTTGCTTTGCTATGGTAATGAGCTCTACATTCTCAACACTGTCTTTGGTCAGGAGACGAGCCATTTATTCAGTCTCTGAGTTGGTATTTTAGCCATAGTACTTATGCCAGCTGGTCCAGTTGAATTTCTGGTCAATGGCTGCCCCTCAAGATATTGATGGTGGCGGACTCAGTATTAGTAATGCCGTTGAATATCAAAGGAACGTGATTATATTCTCTCTTGAGAAAGGTATAATTGCCAGGCAGTTCTGTGTTCTCTGTCTTACCACTTCTGCACGATGGGAACTAACTCTGTTTCATCAGAATTCCCCCTGGGTTTCTTGGTGATTATCTTATATTGATGGCCTGTAGTTATACATTTCCATATTTGGAAACATTGTCCCTGTATCCTTTCTTTGAAAACCTCTCATAAATTCAAAGACCACTTTTAGATCAGCCCCAATCTTCTCTTCACAAAGGGTGAGGGACCCAGTCTTGCTGATAGGGAGGCAGTCTCATTTCTCTTATCATCCTTTTAAAATTTTGCTATGCCCTTTCGGGTGCTTCCATTGTCTTTTGACAAATATCCAATTGAGATTGTCATGCCCCAACTGAATTTATTATTATTTTCTTAATCCAACCAGTTCGGTATCCAAAATGGGTCACATCCTGATCGAGTCTGCTGCTATGCGATCACGCTCAGGAACTCCTATAGGAAGAACTAACAGGTTTATTCACTTTCTTTAACAAAGAGTTTTGTGCTTTGATTATAAAGATCTGAAATGTCAAGCTTGTTACTATATAAGTGCTAGGACCAACAGAGTGGTATGCTCATCAAGGCATGGGATGAAAATAACTTGTGCATTGACTGATTACAGTCAATTAATATTTTTTGAAAATTAGAACACAAGGAAAGGGGGCAGTAAGATATTTGGTCGCTTGAGTCTTTTTCAGCACTCAGGAAAATCTTGGCTATTCTTACAACTGCTGCTTTTGTGGAACATAGAAAAGTACAGCATAATAAGGGCCATTCAGCCCACAATGTATGTGTAATATGACAAATGCAGCCTACAAGTAGCTGCTACAAATGATGGAATTGTGAAAAGATGCTTGAGGGACTCCAAAGATAATTGTGGGAGCTGAAAAATAAGGCATTGCTGCTGATTCTGTGACTAGGCTGGATTGAGAAAGAGTTATAGTGTCATACAATGTAGAAACAGGCCCTTCAGCCCAACTTGCCTACAATCTCATGATCTTATACACCTCTATAAGATCATCCCTCATCGTCCTGTGCTCCAAGGAATAAAGTCCTAGCCTGTTCAACTTCTCCCTATAGCTTAGGCCCTCAAGTCCTGGCAAAGGTGAAAGAGCATCTTGGAGTACTACATTGAGATTTGTTCAACATGAGACTTCATAGAAGGAGATGTTTAGGTCAATTGTTAGGACAATATGCAGAGATGTTCAACTCTCCATTTAGTTTTACCATACTATTACTAGGTAGAAACATCAAATGAGCTGTCCGAATTTAAATAGAATAGTATGAATTTAAAGCAAATGAAACGATGTTTTTTTTAACGTGTTACTTTTCCTCCACAGTGTGAGTCAGATTGATGTGAAACCTCTGCAGTTACAGTGCACAGAGTACAAGGCTTTATATCACACTGCAGAAGTGGAAAAGGATAAACTAACAGAGCTAGTAACTATCCTGCAGAAGAGGTAAGATCAAGACCACAAATATCCCAATCCAGCATGACCAGCTCCAGTAAGAGAGAATATAACTACTTGCCCTGTAAATTCAATAGCATTACTATTGCCAAATGTCTCACATCAACATCCTGGGGGGGCACATTTGACCAGGAAACCAACTGGGACAGCACATCTATACCAGGGCTATAAAATAGGTTCAGATCAAAGGCTAAATAACCTACACTGGGTGACTCACCTGCTGACTCCTCAATCCACAATCTACAAATCAGGAATGTAAACTAAACTAAACTAATGGAATATTATCCATTTGCTTGGCTGTCCAGCACTCAAGAAATTCAATACGATCCAAGACAAAGTATCACCAATCCATCACCCTGACATGAATTTCCTGCACCACCAGTGCAATGTTTTCAAAGTACATACCACCTAAAAACGGCATTGCAGCTACTTGCCTAGGTGACTCCAACATCAATTCCCAATACCAAGAGGAAGGACAGCAGGTGCAAGGGAACACCACAATCTGCAGGTTTCCCTCCAAGTTGCATACTATCTTGAGTTGGTAGCATATTGTGGTTCTGTCACCGTCACTGTGTCTAAATCCTGGAACTCCCTGCCCAACAATGAGGGCTGCCTTCACAAGAAGGACTACAATGATTCGGGGAGATGGCACACCACAACCTTCACAATGGCATTCAGAGATGGCCAATAAATGTGGCCTTGTCATCGGCAGCTGCATGGATGAGTGGAAATAGGTGTCTAATATTATTGGTGAACTTCTAATATTGATTATTGGAAATACTCTGAAAGTCAGGCAGGATCTGTGGAGGTTGAATCAGACTTTGTGATTCAGATCAGTGACCTTTCACACAGTTTAGAAAAAAAATAGATTAAGAATGATTGTCATTCTGTGCAAATTGCTCTCTCACTTCTTTTAGCAGCCTAGAATATATATCATCTGTACCTAGCAATTTACAGTATCTAATTTCAAAGATGCTAATCCTATAATTCTCCATTTGTTATCGTATTTATCTCACCCAGTGTATCACAGTTCATACTTCTGACTACAAATGCTGCCCTGCCCATAACCAAGCTTTTTGCCAGACAACACATTTATCTGCTGTAATGTGTATTGGTTTGAGGTTATGTTGGCGATGGTTATTGTGAAGTGCCTTTTACCACTTTACAGGCACTGGTGTTTATCGTTGTAGTTGTTTTGAATCCAAGATTAATTTGTGAATTCTGTGTAGCTTTAAAGGGACGATGCCAATATCACTGACTATGTTTTAGGTTAAAAGATAATAATGACAAGATTTTGGACGTTGAGCAGAAGTTTCAAGAACAGCGACGGTGGTCTGTGACTTTAGAGCAACAACTTGGAAAAGCCAAGCTCGATATGGGAAAGAGTCATGACGTTAACAAACTCACCAACAAGAACAAAACAAGTTAAGTGCATTGTTATTGTCTGAGTAGCTAGTTCATTTGGATAGAGTCACAGAGTCATACAGTGTGGAAACAGATCCTTCGGTCCAACTTGCCTACACCGACCAACATACCCCATCTACACCAGTCTCACCTGTCTGTGTTGGCCCCTATCCCTCTAAAGCTATTCTATCCATGTGCCTGTCCAAATGTTTTCTAAATGTTGTGATAGTAGCTGCCTCAACCACCTCATTTGGCAGCTCGTTCCATATACCTACCATGCTATGTGTAAAAAAAAAAAGTCGCTCCTCAGGTTCCTATTAAATGTTTCCCCTCTCACCTTAAACCTGTGTCCTCTGGTTCATAATTCCCCTACTCTGGGCAAGAGTCTCTGTGCGTTTACAGAGTTTACAAATAAATAAGGAGCCCGGCTCTGGACCTGAATCGAGTGCGGAGCCGACGCAAGTGTCAGGTGTGTTGGGAACACTTCAAGAGTTCAGAGTCTTTCCTTTGAACATCACTTTGAACTATTCCTCTCAAGATCTTATACAGTAAGGGGTGACCGTGGCTGATAAGGGATGTCAGGGACAGTATAAAAATAAAAAAGAAGAAGTACAACGTAGCAAATATGAGCGGGAAGCAAGAGGATTGGATAATGTTTAAAGACCAACAGAAGATAACTAAAAGCAATACGGGGAGAAAAGATGAGGTACGAAGGTAAGCTGGCCAAGAATATAAAGGAGGATAGTAAAAGCTTCTTTAGGTATGTGAAGAGGAAAAAATTAGTTAAGACCAAAGCTGGACCCTTGAAGACTGAAAAAGGTGAATTTATTATGGGGAACAAAGAAATGGCAGATGAGTTGAACAGGTAATTTGGATCCGTCTTCACTAAGGAGGACACAAACAATCTTCCTGATATACCCGTGGCCTGAGGATCTGGGGTGACGGATGAACTGAAAGAAATCCACATTAGGCAGGAAATGGTGTTGGGTAAACTGAAGGCTGATAAATCCCCAGGGCCTGATGTTCTGCATCCCAGGGTACTTAAGGAAGTGGCTCCAGAAATCGTGGATGCATTGGTGATAATTTTCCAATGTTCTATAGATTCAGGATCAGTTCCGGTGGATTGGAGGGTAGCTAATGTTATCCCACATTTTAAGAAAGGCGGGAGAGAGAAAACAGGGAATTATAGACCAGTTAGCCTGACATCGGTGGTGGGGAAGACGCAGGAGTCAATTATAAAAGATGAAATAGCGGCACATTTGGATTACAGTAACAGGATTGGCCCGAGTCAGCATGGATTTACGAAGGGGAAATCATGCTTGACTAATCTTCTGGAATTTTTTGAGGATGTAAATGGACAATGGAGAGCCAGTGGATGTAGTGACAAGGTTTACAAGGTTAATTCCTGGGATGGCGGGACTGTCATATGCTCAGAGAATGGAGCGGCTGGGCTTGTATACCCTGGAGTTTAGAAGGATGAGAGAGGATCTTATTGAAACATATAAGATTATTAAGGGTTTGGACACGCTAGAGGCAGAAAACATGTTCCCGATGTTGGGGGAGTCCAGAACCAGGGGCCACAGTTTCAGAATAAGGGGTAAGCCATTTAGAACGGAGACGAGGAAACACTTTTTCTCACAGATAGTTGTGAGTGTGTGGAATTCTCTGCCTCGGAGGGCGGTGGAGGCCGGTTCTCTGCATACTTTCAAGAGAGAGCTAGATAGGGCTCTTAAAGATAGCGGACTCAGGGGATATGAGGAGAAGGCAGGAACGGGGTACTGATTGGGGAAGATCAGCGATGATCACATTAAATGGCGGTGCTGGATCGAAGGGCCGAATGACCTACTCCTGCACCTATTGTCTATTGTCTATTAACTGTGTAAGATTATCCATCATCTTCCTGCACTCCAAGGAATAAAGTCCTAGCCTGCTCAACCTCTCCCTATAGCTCAGGCCCTTAAGCGTTGGCATATCCCTACTCTTTCTGCCTACCTGTCTGCCAACCAATCTTCTCTACAGCTTTTCCAACAATCTCTGCCTGTCCAGATGCAGGTTGATCTAAAAAGATTTCAATAATTTCCCTACCGTCCATATTAGCTTGTAAATTCCTGCTTATTCCTTGCTGTTCCTTTGAATAAATTCAGTCACCTGGCACCTCTTCTGTGTTCAGAGAAGCTTGGGTTTATCTCATCAAGTTGTACAAGTCATACATCATGGAGACGGGCCATTCGGCTAGCTACATCCATTGGTTAATTGACTCCCATCTATATTAATCCCATCTTCCAGCAATTCCATAGCCTTCTACGTCTAATTGTTTCAAGCGCTCCTCTACAACTTTCTTATATGCTAACCCCCAAAAACTGTACGTCTTTGGGATGTGGGAGGAAACCGGAGCAGCAGGAGGAAACCTGGTCACAGTAAGAATGTGCAAACTCTGCAGACAGGACCTGAGCTGGTAGAGCTGCTGTCGCACAGCACCAGAGGATTGAACCACCCGGGTCTCTGGTGCTGTGAGGCAGCGGCTCTACCAGCTATGCCCGCTGATGATGAATAAAGTCTGATTAACGTTGTGTATAATTGGACCATTAACTCCCTGCTCTTGTATTCAATGCTCCGACCAATCATGGTCAGGACCCCATAGTAGAATAATGGTTTTGCCTTGAGCATAGATGTAATTTATGTTGTTTTGTATTGATTTGTTTTAAATCTGTGAGCAGGATTAACAGGTGATCTGTCAAATGTTGCCAATGATTCTAAAAACTAAAACTCATACAGCTCTCTGTTTCACTAAATGAAGGTTTGTCCATCAATACCAGCCTTCTATGTGGCAGTGGTGACCTGTCTCCAGGGAAATCTTCAGCCTTAAGTTTGGAGACACAACTGGAAGAACTGAATATAAGGTAAGAAGTTGTTTAACTTTTAAGAGTCCAAATGACTTAATGGCAGCAGTCACTTCCACATTAAGCTTCTCGGTTGTGCAATGAGTTATTAATGATTGGGTGGTGGGCAAACCATGATTACCTGCCTGGCAGACGAGACTTGGAGGTGGCACAGTGGCGTAGCAGTAGAGCTGCTGCCTTACAGCGCCAGAGACCCCGGTTCGATCCTGACTACTGGTACTGGCTGTCGGGAGTTTGTACATTCTCCCTGTGACCACATGGGTTTTCTCCCAGTTGTGGGAGGAAACCGGAGCAGCAGGAGGAAACACGGTCACAGAGAGAACGTGCAAACTCTGCACAGACAGGACCCGAGCTGGTAGAGCTGCTGCCTCACAGCACCAGAGGATTTCCTCACACACTCCAAAGATGTACAGGTTGGTAGGTTAATTTACCTATTTTAAAGTGTAAATTGTCCCTAGTGTGTAGGATAGTATTAGTGTATGGGGTGATTGTAAGTCAGCGTGGACTCGTTGGGCCAAAGTGCCTGATTCCGCGATGTATATCTAAAGTCTAAAGTTGTAAACAAGTTGGATACAAAAAAATTTACCTACAAGATATAAACAGAAAATGGAAAATGCTGGAAAACCTAAGCAGCATCTGTGGACAGAAAAAAATGGTTACATGTTGAAGTCTTCACTTAAGGTCTATGCACTGTTGAAATTACTACTTCACTAAGGCATTGTGCATAGTTAAAATTATTTAATTCATGCTGGTAATATCTTACAGTTTTAAGATTTGTTTGACACTTTTTTTTCAAAGATAGTATTAAAAGTTTAAGTGATGAGGCATATTTCCAGATCTCCAATTCATAAATCAAGTGAGTTGCAATCAGGAGATGTGGATGGATAGTGAACCTTCTGTCCCATTGTCATGTTGGACAGCATTGGGAAAATCGATGTGAACCATGAGAGATCCATGGCGACCAGTGGCTGACTATAAGATGCTTCATTCTTGCTGATCTGCACTGTTCTCTTGGGGTGTTTAAATCCTTTTGCATGGTGGCTATGTCAGAACAATTAGATGTTTTTTACTTCTTTCGATGTTACACATGATTAGGTACATATCAAACGGAGTTGTTTTTAAATAGTACAGGTACACCACTGATTTTCCAGTATTCGGTTCCAGAGTTTTGGCGGACTAACAGAGGTCACAGCCTCTGAGAGGAGTTCAAAGGTACTGGAACGATCCACCTAGGCTGCCGATGAGCTGAGATATACCAGCCCTCAAAGTTGGCCTCATAATTCGGCAATGGGAACGGATCAGCCGGCTCTGGCTGTGCTGAAGTTCTAGAGCCCCGGCTGCAGGGAGCAAATTCGACCTGTCGATCAGCCACTGAAGGTCGGCTATAGGAACTAATCTGCCGGCTCCAGCTCGGCTGGTTCCAGAGCCCTAGCTGCATGAGGAAAATACAACTGGGGAAAATTCCAATGAGGTCGAGATTAGCCCCCTCACCCGGCCTAGGCGCCACATTTACGGGGGCGACATCTGGGGGAGGGGGTTTCAAATGCATTCTCATAATTTTGCCTGGATTAAAGGAGGCACCGGACCACCTGTTGGCTGAAAATCTGTGGTGGACCTGTATTCTATTTGATGATAATAACCCTCACCTTATGTGGAAAATCTATTTAACTTTAAAATATAAATATATATATGATAAAAAATAAAATTTGAAATATTTTTTTATTGCTGAATTAGTTTGGCAATGTGACAATGCAAGTCAATGTATCTAATGTTCACAGATTCCTTTGTTCAGAAGTTAATAAAGGAACCCTACTCAGCTCTGCAGCTGCCCTTCACTCTACATTTACCAACAACCCATTCTAAAGTGTTTTGCAATTTAGAATACAGCAATTAATATACAGAACTGTATATTATATTTACTTTAAAACAAAATTGTTCAATATATAATTTGTTGTTTATATGTTTAAACAATGTACAAAACAATTAAAACAAGTATTTTACTCAAAACATACCGATAAGAATAGCACAGGACCGCATCATTTCATTTTATGCAGTGTATGGCACTCAGCAAGGGGCAAGTGTTCCATCACTGGATCAACAAAAGGGATTTTGTGTGATTCAAAGATTTGTAATAGATGTTTTCAATTGCAGAGTCTGGTGCTTTTAACTGTTCTGGTGATGATAATGGGGTTTGATTTAGGGTGGAAGTTTGGCCCTTCAAATCTTTGATCTGTTCGTACTGATAGAAACTCAAGGAAGAATGCGAGGTTTGATTGCCTGATACCTTGATGGAGCCAAGCAATAATCACACACAGGAAGTAGAGGCTGCCTCGGAGTTTTGGCCAATACCCAACAAATGGAATGATAGAATGAATAATTATCATATGCACAAAGTCCGGTGAAGCTGAGGTACAACGAAAGTCTTGCTTGTAACAGCATCCCAGGCATTTAGACTCAGACAGCACACCAAAACATAAATATACATAAATAATACATAAATTGCAAAAAAAATTTGCAAGTCAGTAAAAAAGAAAAAAGTCTGCAAAAAACAAGACAGTCGTGCAAAACTCAATTAGAAAAGAAAATAAGACCACGATAGTGCAAGAAGTGTTTCATGGTGTTCCGTCGTCAAGATAGAATTAGATGGTTGTAGGAAAGTAGCTGCTCCTGAACCTGGTAGTGTGGGACTTCAGGCTTCTGTGGCAGAGCGAAGAGAGCATGGCCCGGACAGTGGGGATCCATGATGATAAATGCCACCTTCCTGACATATCACCTAATGTAGATGTTTTCGATGTTGGGAAGGGCTGTGTCCATGATGGGCCAAGCTGGGTCCACCCTTCTCTACAGGGAGGTTAGTTTGTGTGATGGTCTAGGCTGCATCCACAATTCTCCACAATATCCTGCGGTCTTGGATGGAGCTTTTCGCAAACCATGCTGTGATGCATCCTGATAAAATTATTTCTACGCCGCACCTGTAGAAGTTGGTGTGTGTTGTTAAGGATACACCAAACTTCCTGAGCCGTCTAAGGAAGTAGGGGCATTGGTGTGTTTTCTTGGCCATTGCTTCAATATGCCTATTCCAGGAGAAGGTGATATTTATTCCCAGGAATCTGAAGCTTTCAACTAACTCTACTTCAGTGCCATCAATGTAGACATGTACTGCTTCACTTCCTGAGGTCAATTACTATCTGCTTTATCTTGCTGACATTCAGAGAAAAGTTGTTGTCTTCACACCAGGTTACGAGGTTCTTATACTCCTTCCTGTACTCGCCATTATTTGATATCTGGCCCACAATGGTGGTGTTGTCCACAAATTGGTAAATTGAGTTGGATTTGTAATTGACTGCACAGTTGTGGGTGTATAAGGATTAAAGAAGGGGGCTGAGAACGCATCCTTGTGGAGCACCAGTGTGGAGAATCATCTATACAAAATAATGCTTTCAAATGAATCCACCAACTTAAAACTGTGGCATCTGTTTGATTTCAGACTCGCCATACAGATGGATGAGAACAAGGCCTTAAAGATGGGTTTGCAAAGCAGCTTACAAGCCAAAGAAGAAGATCTGAAATTGTACCACGACATGTTGAGCCAGGTGAAGCAGGTCTTCCTACAAGCTCTTCGACAGCACAAGGAAAATAATTAAATCCACTACTTCAGCCGGAACAATGTTCCTTGAGTTTGGTTTGGAGGTATCTAAAATATCTAGCATTTGGAGAACAAACAATCAAAAGGGGAAAGAACAAAAGCCTGCTCAAGAACACGTCACTGAGAAACAAGACATGCAGATGCTGGAAATCTGAAATCAACCTGACCTCTGAGTATCTCTGTGTAGAAAGGAGCTGCAGATGCCGAATATGGACACAAAGGGCTGGAGTAACTCAGCAGGTCAGGCAGCATCTCCAGAGAAAAAGGATGGGGTCAGAAGAAGGCTCCTGATCCATAACGTTACCCATTTCTTTTCTCCATAGATGCTGCCTGACCCACTGAATTACTCCAGCACTTTGTGTCTATTCTCTGAGCATCTCTGACAGTTTCTGTTTTTTATTTTCGTAGTACGTTAGCTTGAACTGTTGCAAACTAGACTGGGTTAATTGGGTGACTATATACAGCTATTTGCCTTGCTCCTGTCTTTTATATCTCAAATGACTTGAGTAGATCAATGCAGGATGACAAATGAGGCGTGCTACTCAAATCATAGACAATAGACAATAAGTGCCATTCGGCCCATCTGTGGTCCCTCCCCATCTCCACAATGACTTGCAAAGTTTTTGATTTATCCTCCAGCCAAAAGCTTTTTCCAAGTGTTCATTGATCATACCAGAGGCATAAGAAATGCATTGAACAATGAAAAGCACAGACTGGCATTAGCAGAGGCTGGCACAATGGTTCCTAAGAACAGTAGCTTTTGAACTGGAATTATCATTAAAGTTAACTCAAAGCCTCATTTATCAGCTTGCAATCTCATGTGTATATTGTACCACTTCACTTGGTCTGAGGAAAGTAGACTTTAAATATAGGATATATATCTTTTCATATTTCCTAAAGATGGAAGAGACCAGCAGATTTATGTTCTCAGAGCGATCTCAGATTTTAAAACCTAAAAATGATAGGAGTTATTTCCTACACAGTTTTGACATACAGAACTTCTTTTTAAAACATGTTTTAGAGGAGCCATGACACCAATCTCTGCACTTACTTTCTAGGTTTCTAGGTTAATTAGCTTGGGTAAAAATTGTAAATTGTCCCTAGTGCGTATGATAGTGCTAGTGTATGGGGTGATCACTGGTCGGTGCGGACTCAGTGGGCCGAAGGGCCTGTTTCCGTGCTGTATTTTTAAAGTCTGAAGTCTACAGAGAAGCTTACAGGGCAAACCTGGTAAGAGTAGGTTGGCACTAATCCAGTAGCCTCATTCCTCGTGGCGTAAGGTTGGACTGCATTATACATAGACACTCCTTCTTGCGTTGCCAGGGGATATGTTACCGCGGAAGCTCTGATTGATATGTGGTCCATTTTGTGCTGGTCCAAATGGCAGGAGAAAATCATTTTCCCAGCATCACTTCCCTTCATCTCAATGAAGACGTGCATTCAGAAAGAATGCAGGTAACTTTCTGAAAGTAAATGTGCAAACACGCTAACCTCTTTTGGAAATAAATATGTCTTTGTACTCTGGAACTGGATGTTTTCATGCAACTTGCTTACTTTTTCAAGATGCAAAATGCCTGGAAGATGAATAATAACCCAAAGGGAGGAAGTTACAATGTCAGAAAAGTAGCAATTAAGAAAAGTTAGAAAAACGGAAAATAAATTGAGATGTTTTAGTGATTTTACTTTCGGGAGATTAGTAACATTGCGGTATATACTTTGACTGATCACAGAGACCCTTTATGACTTTGTAAAGTACGTCATGTTTCCAAAACCTAGCAGTTTTTTTAGATTATTAGTAAATACTGAAGAGAATGCCTATGGTTATTGTTTATATGGGCTTCCAAAAGACATCGATTATTCATCCCATTCAGCACATTCTGTCATTAACTGAGATTGTGCCTGATCTGTGATCTATTTCTTTATACCAGGCTTCACCTTATATCCTTTAATTCCTTTGATAATCAAACTCATCAATATCACACTTGCATCCGTTACTCCTTCTGGAAATTCATTCAAAATTTCCTTGTTTAAAAATATTTCTCAGATGGCACAGAGGCGCAGCTGTTAGAGCTGTTAGAGCTGTTGCATCACAGCAGCAGAGACCCAGGTTTGATCTTGACCTTGGTTACTGTCTGATTGGAATTTGTGTGGAATCTCCCTGTGATCGCACGGGTTTTCTCCGGGTGTCCTTACATTACAAGTATATGCAGGCTTGTAGGTTGATTGGTCCCTGTATCCCTTTCAAGGCTAATATGTCGGTATCCAAAACTTCTCACAGTCAAAACAGGCCTTTATTTTAGAATCATAACGTCATCGAGTCCTCCTTTTATTGTGCTGAACTGACAGAGGAGGTAGAGAGATGGATATGGAGAGGATGTTTCCAGGAGTGGAGAGTCTCGGACCAGAGGGCACAGCCTCAGAATAAAAGGACGTACCTTTAGAATGGGCATGAGGAGGAATTACTTTAGTCAGGTAGTGGTGAATCTGTGGAATTCATTGCCACACACGACTGTAGAGGACAAGTCATTGGGTTTTCTTTAAGTGGAAACTGACAAGTTCTTGATGAGTAAGGATGTCAGCGGTTATGGGGAGAAGGCAGGAGAATGGGGTTGAGAGGGAAAGATAGATCAGCCATGGTTGAATAGCGGGTTAGATGCGATGGGCCGAATGGCCTAATTCTAACTTATGAGATAGATGTTTGGAAATCTAACCCTGGCACCTCAGCGGGATGTGTACTCCCCATTGCTACAGAATATCAGACATGCCGTTACTGGAGAGGAGAAGGTTGGCGGTATTCATAGGGCCACCAGTGTCATTCCACTGCCATTGCCAGTCCAGAAGATGAAGTGGTGAGGAAAAATCCAGTTAGTAACGGGCACTGCCATCTGTATACCACTCTGTCCAACATGAGCCGACTCCTTAATGGCCAAAATGTTTGCAGCAGACTTAATTGTGACATAAATTTGTGTGATTGAAAATTAACAAACATTCGCCTGCTGAAGCAACGCGTAAAAAAAGCAGCTGCTATGTCCTGCATTCTAAATATGGAGCTATACTAGGAGATTTCTCGCGAGTCGGGTTTCTCCTCATCATCACCTCTGAAATGTTTAAGACAGATGTCTGGGCGCTGCCTTGAGAATGTAATAGCCTCATTTATAGAATCACAGCAGCTGGGAGGGGCACCAAGAGGGGTTTGAGGTAGTGCATTTCCCACAGCGGAGCCTCGATCCCTTCCACAGAATCCAATGGAGACTAGGATACGGTAAAGACAGGAAAAATCATCAGCTTTTTCTGATAATGTCCTCAGGTTCCTTCAGTCGATGAGCAAGCTCCAGCAGTAGAGTTGCTATCTTACAGTGCCAGAGACCCAGGTTTGATTCTGACTGTGGAGTTTGTACATTCTCCCTGTGACCCCGTGGGTTTTCTCCGATTTTCTCCCACACTCCAAAGACGTACAGGTTGGTTGGTTAATTGGCTTTGGTGAAAATTGTAAATTATTCCTAGAGTGTAGGATGGTGCTCGTGTACGAGGTGATCGCTGGTCAGCACAGGCTTTGTGGGCCGAAGGGCCTGTATCTCTAACGTCTAAGAACACCTCTCGTTTTTTCTCCAGAGATGCTGTCTGACCCTCTGAGTTATTGCAGTACTTGATGATGATAATAATTTATTGTTACTTGTACCCAGCTAGGTGCAGTGAAATTCTTTGTTTTTACATACCGCTGCATGCCGAGTGTGTCTCGGCCCACTACTCATTGTGTCTATCTTTAATTAACTACAAAGCAGCCTGACAGTATGTTTAAAATTGCTTAAGGACAGATATTAAATGGGAACAGGATGGTAAATTCGATGAGCACAGCCAACCAGAATCTAGCCTCAAGTGCCTCTTTGAGAACAGAAGTAAGTTCTTTGATGGTGAAGGGATATTTACTGGAGCCAGGTGGATCAGTAGTTCTATAAAAGGGCCAGATGCATATTGTTTAAAAGTCAAAGTCAAAGTATCCTTTATTGTCATTCAGACCTTCCGCTCTGAACGAAATTTCGTGCCTTGCAGTCATACATATAATAAAAATGACAAAAACACACAATAAACACAAGTTTAACATCCACCACAGTGAGTTCACCAGGCACCTCCTCACTGTGATGGAAGGCAAAAGTCTTAAAGTCTCGAAGGTAGACAAACATGCTGGAGAAACTCAGCGGGTGAGGCAGCATCTACGGACAGAAGGAAAGAGGCAAAGTTTCGGGTCGAAACCCTTCTTCAGACAGATGCATATTGTTTAGTTTCAGTTTGGTTTAGTTTAGTTTATTGTCATGTGAACCAAAGTACAGTGAAAAGCTTTTGTTGCATGCTAACCAGCCAGTGGAAAGACAATACATGATTACAATCCAGCCATTCACAATGTACAGATACATGATAGGGAATAACATTTAGTGCAAGATAAAGCCAGTAAAGTCCGATCAACGATAGTCCTAGGCTCCCCAATGAGGTAGATAGTAGTTCAGGACTGCTCTCTAGTTATGGTAGGATGGTTCAGCTGCCTGATAACAGGCTAGGAAGAAACTGTCCCTGAATCCGGAGGTGTGCGTTTTCACACTTCTATACCTTTTGCCCGATGCTTCAGTGTGGCAATGTTTAACTGGACTGTATGTAAGAAAATAATTTCATGATGCCTCTGATTGTGCAGGTCATTGCCAATTCTGTTGTTGAGAAAGCAGCAGTGTGCAGGAAAGTCTGGGTGGTGTGTAGCAGGTGCATTGGGAACCTGATCAATGTCAGGGGAATCAGGATGAAAAACAATGATAGAGACAGGATCCCTTGACTATTCTGTGGGGAAATAAATACATTGTTATTGTGAATAATTGAACAATAAAAAAAAACTAGAGCTTAATAATTAAAAAAAGCATAAAGATAGAAAATAGTAGATCATTTGGGCCTTTCACAATTTAATAGGATCTTCTTACACGAAGGGTGGTGCGTGTATGAATGAGCTGCCTGAGGTGATAGTTGAGGCAGGTACTGTCAAAAAGTTTATAAAACATTTGGACAGGTACATGGATAGGATAGTTTTCGAAGGATATCGGCCAAACGCAGGAGGTGGGACTAGTGTAGATGGGGCAAGGGCAAGTTGGACCAAACAGCCTGTTTTCACACTGTTTGATTATGAATCTGTCTCTATCATATGTTCCTGACCTTTCCCATGCACTTTGACTTCTTTAGTTTTGAGAAATCCAAGTCAAGTCAAGCGTATTGTCATGTGGACGAGAGCAGTGAGGTATAGATACACTGCAAATCTTGCAACAGCATCACAGCATATAAACTCAGACAACACACAAACTGTAACTTATACTCCGTTCTTGCTCCCCCCATTCATAACAAGCAGGGGCCGTGGAATGTTTTTGAAAGTGGGGGGCTGAGCGATCACTGATCGCCGGTCTCGGGGGCACCCGGTGAGGGAGCGGAGGGAGGGTGGCACAATTATTATTTTTTGTTGTTGCTCGCCCTCCCTCTCGGGCAGACTCTCTCTCTCTCCCCATCGGGCCGACTCTCTCTCTCTCCCTCCCTCTTGGGGCTGACTCTCTCACTCTCCCTCTCTCGGGGCCGACTCTCTCTCTCTCTCGGGGCCCACGACCCTACCCTCCCTCCCCCCACACTTACGCTCGACGGCTTCACTAGGCTTCACTCGGTTTCGTTCACTGCCCCATATCGACTGTGAACCTCGCTGTGATTTCGCCGTTGAGGGGAGGGAGGGTTTTGGGGGGACAGTCGGTTGCAGCCACGGCTGGTCGTGGTTTTGTTAAAGATCATAGAGCGGAGCTCCAGTCTATGATCTTTGGTTTTGCCGCACTCACTGTGCGCTTGTTCTGAGATTCTGGATGTTGGAGGTCCTCAGAACAAGAGAAAAATACACCTACGGGCCGGGTAATTTTGGGATATGAAACACGTCTCGCCAAAAAAGTGGAGGCCAACCTCCCCCCCCCCCCCCCCGGTTCCATGGCCCATGACAAGGACAGAGTCCACCTTGTCCTCACCTTCTACCCCATCTGCGTCGCATACAGCACATAATCCTCCGACATTTTTGCCACCTCCAACAGGATCCCACTACACCTTCCCATCTCCACCCCTTTCTGCTTTTCGCAAAAACTGTTCCCTCCACCTCCCACAGGTACTTTCAGGATGCAACACCAGTCCCTTTACCTACCCCCTCGACTCCGTCCAAGGACCCCGACAGTCTTTTCAGGTGAGGCAGAGGTTCACTTGCACCTCCTCCAACTTCTACTGTATCTGCTGTTCCAGGTGTGGTCTCCTGTATATTGGCGAGACTCGCAGGCTCAGGCTCGGCGATCGTTTCACTGAACACCTCTGCTCAGTCCGCCTAAACCTACCTGATCTCTCGGTTGCTCAACACTTTAATTCCCCCTCCCATTCCCACATTGACCTTTCTCACCCATTGTCTGAATGAGGCCCAGCACAAATTGGAGGAACAGCACCTCATTTTTCGCTTGGGTAGCTAACACCCCAGCGACATGAACATTGGCTCCTCTAACTTCAAGTAGCCCTTGCTTTCCCTCTCTCTGCATCCCCTCCACCTTCCCAGTTCTCCTACCAGTCTTATTGTCTCCAACTACATTTTATTTCTGTATCGCCCACTCCCCTGACATCAGTCCGACGAAGGGTCTCGACCCAATACGTCACCCATTCCTTCTCTCCAGAGATGCTGCCTGTCCTGATGAGATACTCCAGCATTTTGTGTCTATCTTTGACCCAAACATCACCTGTTCCTTTTCTCCAGGGATGCTGCATGACTCGCTGAGTTACTCCAGCATTTTGGGTCTAAAGAGGCAATCAGTGTGTGGAGCTGGAAGAGTTTGGTCCTAGACACTCCCACTACTGGAAACATCCTCCCCATATCCACTTGATTTGGGCCTTTCGTTATTCATTGGGTGATGGCAAACCTAATTGTGGGTTAAGTGGAGAAAGAAACAAAACAACCATTGGAACTGTGGCTTCAGAGAGAGCCCACCGAGCTGGTCACCGAGGTCTAAGTCACGGTCCATTGGGTTGTGCCTCCATGGCCGAACGGAAGTCCCAGCGTATTGCGGCATGCAGGAGAAAATCACCGTGCCTGTCCCCTCGTAGGATCCAACCGACCGCCAGCCTGGAAGGGGGAGGCTGCCGTGCTGGCCCCTACTCGTCCGCCAAAGACCAAAGATTGGGAGAATGGAGCTAGTGGGCGGGGAGCGAGGCCAGTAGGAGAGGAGAGGGAACTGGGGTCTGGCCAACCGCCCCCTCGAGGTTGGCTGTGGGTGGCATCCTTGGGTAATAAAGAGGACAGGGACATGGTGTCAAAGGAAGGAGACGGCTGGAGGATCGCAGCAGCCTGGGATTTGCCTGGAACAGGCACAGTTCATAAGAACTAGCGCGTGGACTTAGAAAATTGGCGCAACAACACGACGCCTCTTGGAGGTTGGCTGAGTAGACTATTTCTGTACACTTGCTAATCGGGGATATGGCAATACTCTACTGGACTGTTTATAAGGAAATGTATTTCACTGTGTTGGCCCTTGGCACTTGTGAGAATAAAAGCACCATTGAACCATTGGAATTGGAGATGCAACACAATATTCTATTTCTCCTGGCGGGAGGTGGGGGTCAAAAGTGATAAACAGAACATTCAAGCCTCCATTTCAGGAGAACTCCCTCCAACAGAACAAAGCACTGAGACCGCAGTCTGGGTGTCAATGATTTAGATGTAGATGAGGGGCATTCTTCTTAATGCGTGACCAGCAGCTCAAATGAAGATTTGTTTGGAAGGTTTTGTTTAAAGCTTTTAACATTCATGGGGACGTAAGGTTTCTTGCTTACTCTCAGACACAAGTTTAAAAAGAGAAAAATGACTTCATACCCATTCAGTGCAACACACAGAAAATCTACAGACCTTAAAATATTATAATGTGAAAGGGTGTGTGGGCACTTATATAAACCTGCATTACACCTCGTGAATAATACCCATTTGGAAATTTAACAGCAAAGTGGCACAGCAGGTTAAGTCAGTGACTCACAGCTCCAACATCTCGGGATCGATTCTGGCTTCTGGTGTGTGTTTGCACGTTCTCTCTGTGTGCGTGGGTTTCCCTTAATTTTCACCTTTCTACAGAGCATCTGGATTTACAGAGGACTGGAGGGTAAGCTAACGTGACCCAATTTTTTAAGAAAGGAGGGAGACGGAAAACAGGGAATTGTAGATCAGTTAGCCTAACATCGGTAGTGGGGAAGATGCTTGAGTCGATTATTAAAGATGTAATAGCAGCGCATTTGGAAAGCAATGACAGTCAGCATGGATTTATGATGGGGAAATAATGCTTGACTAATCTTCTGGAATTTTTTGAGGATGTAACAAGTCGAATGGATAAGGGAGAGCCAGTGGATGTGGTTTATCTGGACTTTCAAAAAGCCTTTGACAAGGTCCCACACAAGAGATTAGTGTACAAAATTAGAGCCCATGGTATTGGGGGTAGGGTATTGACATGGATAGAGAACTGGTTGCCAGACAGGAAGCACAGAGTAGGAATTAACGGATCCATTTCAGAATGGCAGGCAGTGACTAGTGTGGTGCCGCAATGCTCGGTGCTGGGACCACAGTTATTTACAATATATATTAACGATATAGACGCAGGAATTGAATGTAACATTTCCAAATTTGTGGATGACACTAAACTGGGTGGCAGTATGAGCTGCAATGAGGATGCTATGAGGCTGCAAGGTGACAGATAGGTTGGGTGAGTGGGCAGATGCATGGCAGATGCAGTATAATGTGGATAAGTATGAGGTTATCCACTTATGTGACAGGAACAAAAAAGGCAGATTATTACCTGAATGGTGTCAGAATGAACTGCAGATGCTGGTTTAAACCAAAGGTATACACAAAATGCTGGAGTAACTCAGCGGGACAGGCAGCATCTCTGGAGAGAAGGAATGGGTGATGTTTCAGGTCGAGACCCTTCAGACAAAGCCTGGCGAGTGATGGGTGGATATAGGTGAAGGGGGAGGGGTTAATTGGCAGATGGGTGGAGTAAATGACATAGGCTAGAGATGAAAAGTCAGATAAGGAGAGAAGAATCTGATTTCTGAGGCAGGTACTATAACAACATTTAAAATAATTTGAACAGTTATATGGAATGGAAAGGATTAGAGGGCTGTGGGCCAAACGCAGGCGGGTGAGACTAGTGTGAATGGGGCATTTTGGTTGGTATGGACAAGTTGGGCGGAAGGGCCTGTCTCCATGCTGTATTAGTCTTTGAAGAGGGTCTTGCAGTGCGGAAACAAACCATTTGGCCCGACTCGCCCGTACAGACCAAGATTCAAGGTGAAATTAACTGGGTGAACGTCAGAGCGGCGCTGGGTTGTAAATTATGCGGGTGCCAGTAGATGCAATGCGGGACATAATCGGAGTGGTGTTGAGTGTCCCAGCAACTCCAAACGCCCAGTCCTCTCTCTCTCTCTCTCTCCCAGAATTGCTGATCGCGGGCGGCTTTGACAAACAGCTGATGGGGCGAGCCAAATGCCACCGGCAGGTCTAAATTTAAAAATACCCATCTGAGCTGTCCTCCGCACAAGTCGGTGCTCATCTCACTAGCAACAACATTATCACCAGGAGCGAAATCAGGCTGGCAAATTTTCCCTCGGGCATCTTCTTTTAAAACAATCTGCAAGAATTTGAGTGTTTCCGTCCTCAAGGTGTGTGTGTTAACTAACTGGATAGAAGGTTAGTAAGATTGAAATACACTGCAGACTGTTGGATTGCACAATTGCTGGTGACCGCCTGTATTTCTCTCTGTGTGTGTGTGTGGTTGCAGCAAATTCTGAGCCATTATCCCAATCACAGCATCTCTTTTTTTAATTATTTGGGAAAGAGTGCGTTAATACGAATCGAACGAAAATTCGCCCGCAGTTTGCTGCCTCTAGTTTCGAACCGCCCATCCGAGCGCTATCGAGTGTCACTGCGGTAACCCATGTTTAGCCTTTCCCGTTCCAATATTACAATACTCCCTTTCCAGTACTGTATTATAATTGGCATGTTTGTTTTCACCGTCTCCTTCCTTTTGATTTGCATTACATCAAATCGTGTTGGTGCAAGTTTTTTTAACCAAACATAACCGATATAGAAGCATGTAGAGACAAGGAACTGCAGGTGCTGGTTTAGAAAAAAAAGACAGTGCCGGAGTAACAGAGTTTAGTAGGATGGGGGGGTGGGGGGGTGGGAAGGGGGGTGGGGGGGGGGGGGGGGTGGGAAGGGGGGGTGGGGGGGGGTGGGAAGGGGGGGTGGGGGGGGGGTTAGGGCGGGCCTATATTGAAACCTAACCGAAATACCTGGATAGAGTGGATGTGGAGAGGATGCTTCCATTAGTGAGAGAGTCTAGGACCAGAGGCCATAGCCTCAGAATAAAAGGATGTACCTTTAGAAAAGAGATGAGGAAGAATTTCATCAGTCAAAGGATGGTGAAACTGTGTAATTCATTGCCATAGGGGCCTGTGGAGGCTGTCATTGAGTATTTTTAAGGCGCAGATTGACAAATTCTTGATTAGTATGGGTGTCAGAGATTATGGGGAGATGGCAGGAGAATGGGGTGGAGTGGATAAGATAGATCAGCCATGATTGAATGGCAGGGTAGACTTGATGGGTTGTATGGACAAATTCTGCTCCTATAACTTATGAACTTATGAGTAACTCAGCGGGTCAGGAGGCATCTCTGGAGAACATGGATAGGCAAAGTTTGGGACCTTTGTTCCGTAATCAGCATGTCTTTGATACGGAGAAATCCTGTCCAACTAATTTGATTGAGTTTTTCAAACGGTTGCAAAATTCATCGATGAGCGTGGTATGGTTCATGTAGTCTACATGGACCTCAGCAAGGCCTTTGACCAGATACCACATGAGCTGGTTTAAAAGATGAGAGTTTGTTGGATCTAAGATAACAAATTAGATCTGAACTTGGTTTGGTGATATGAGACAGGATGATGGAGGAAGTAGTTCTTGTGACTGAAAACCTGTGACCAGTGGTGTAACACAAGGATTGGTGTAACACATGTATGGTGTATATACATTCATGATTTGTAAGTGGATGTAACACGTGAGTTTAGTTTCATAAAGAGGTGCAGTGAAAAGCTTTTTGTTCTGTGCCAACCAGTCAGCAGAAAGACTATACATGATTACAATCGAGCCGTCCTCAGTGTTCAGATCCAGGACAAAGTGAATATCATTTAGTGTAAAGTCCAATTAAAGATAGTCTGAGGGTCTTCAATGAAGTAGATAGTAGCTCAGGACCGCTCTCTAGTTGTTGGTAGGATGGTTCAAATGCTTGATAACAGCTGGGAAGAAACTGTCTCTAAATCTGGAGGTTTGTGTTTTTGCACTTCTGTACCTCTTGTCTGATGGGGGAGGGGAGAGGAGGGAGTGCCTGGGGTGAGACTCGTCCTTGATTATGCTGGTAGCCTTGCCAAGGCAGTGTGAAGTGTAGATGGATTCAAAGGAAGGGAGTTTTATTTGTGTGATGGTCTGGGCTGCATCCACAATTCTCTGCAATTTCTTGCTGTCTTGGATGGAGCTGTTCCCAAACCATGCAGTGATGCATCCGATAAAATGCTTTGTACAGTGTAGAATACAGCTCATTTGCAGGTGACCTGCCAATCAGTATTGTCGTTAATAGAGGAAGGGGATAGCCTTGGGCTTCTGGCCAACATTAATGAGTTGGTACAATGGAAAGAGCAATGTGATATGGAATTTAATCCAAATAAGTGTGAGGTAATGTACTTTGGGAGGATGATTACGGGTAGGACATGCTCTAGGGGATACTGAGAAACAATGAGAACTTTGTTCATGAGTATGGCAATTCCTAAAGATGGCAGCACAGGTAGATAAGCATACCTACACAGGTAAACAAGGCATATCGGATAGAGTAGACGCAAGAACTGCAGAAATTGGTTTACAAAAAAAGACATAAAGTGCTGGAGTAACTCAACGGGTCAGGCAACATCTCTGGAGAACATGGAAACATGACTGGTCTTGACCTGAAACATTACCTATCCATGTCCTCCAGCGATGCTGCCTGGAGTTACTCCAGCACTTTGTGTCTTTTTTTATAAGCCAGCATCTGCAGTTCTTTGTTTCTATGATGCCAAGTTAAACTAATCTCCACTGCCTGCCTGTGATCCATATCCCTCTATTCCCTGTATATCCATGTGCCTATTAAAAGCTCGGAAAAATGTCACTATCGTATCTGCCGTCATCGCCTCCCATGGCAGCGCATTCCAGACACTCGCCACTCTTGGTGTGTAAAAAAGAAACCTGCCCCGCACATTCCTTCCCTGGTGGCTGCTGTTATCATTGTGAACTGGGCCATGGAATTCCCAGGATAGATACATTGATGCACCTTGTATCCAGTCTCCGTCAAATTCAGTGATCTTGAATCTCGCTGGGCTAAGCAGGGATGCTGATCCAGCCATTTGCACTCTAATTATAACTGTCTCATGTTGTAGTTTGAGAATGTTGTGCAGATTATGTTAACCCCTTGCTTGCACCAGGCCTGGCTCCAGGAAAGGTAGGCTTGCTGTATGAGGAGGTACCAATGACTTGGCAGAGAAAGTGAAGAGGTCCTGCAGAAATAATGTAGGCACTTAGGCAGAAAGTTGAAAAGCAGGACATGATGGGCTGTAGCCTCCAAATTGCTCTTTACACCATTTGCTAATGAGGCTAGGAATAGGAAAATAGAGCAGGTGGGTGTGTGGCTGAGGAGTTGGGGCAGAAGATTATGATTTGGATCTCTTTTGGGGCAGAGGTGACTGTACAAGGAAAATGGGTTCAATAGAGGGGAACAATATTCTGGCTGGAGATTCGCTGGAGCTATTTGGGAGGACATCCACATCTCCAGATTCATAAACAGTTTCTTCCCAGCTGTTATCAGGAAACTGAGCAGTCTTCTCATCAGTTAGAGTACGGTCCTGACCTCCCATCTATCTCATTGCAGACCTTTGAACTTTCTTTAATCTGACTTTATCAGATTTCAATGTTATTTCTTTGCACTGAATGTTGTACCTATTATCCTTTATCTTTATTCGTGCTCTGCGGGTGGCTTGATTGTATTCATGTATAGATTTATCTTTGACTGGATAGCACACAAACAAAAGCTTTTCACTGTATCTTGGTGCACATGACAATAATAAACTAAACTTAGCTAAATGAAACTCAACTAGTTTGGAAGGGTTGGTACGCAATGCAGTAGTGTGGCTGATGAGATATTTGAAGTTATTATAGACCAGCATGTCTTTTGGATGTGGGAGAAAACTGGAGCACCTGGAAAAAACCCATGCGATCACAATCTCTGCCCAGACAGCACCCGAGGTCAGGATTATCTCTGAAGTACATGGGTAGGTGATGTTTCAGTTCAGAAACCTTTCATCAGAGCCTAAACATCAGACCTGAACATCACTAATCCATGTTCACCAGAGCACCTGAAGAAGAGTTCTAATCCAAAACGTCAGCTATCCATGTTCTCCAGTGATGCCACCTGACCCGCTGAGTTACTCCAGCACTTTGTGTCCTTTTCTTTGGTTAAAGAAATGTCTTGTTAGTCACCCTCGGGTCAAACACAGTCTTCCTTTCAGCAATAAATAATTACTCGTCATGAAGGTAGTGTCCTAGGAAATATTAAGGAGGATCGTCATGGCAGTGAAGATATCAGGGATGATGGATGATCCGAGGCAGCTAAATCTAGATTATTTTGAAGAAAAATTATTGTCTGAGAATTCAGAAGCTGTAACCTACAGAGTGGGGTCCTCGGGGAAAGCCTGACGACAGCTTCAGTGATGTATGAAATCTACACCACAGTATGGATTTTCTCCCTTCCATCATGTTATCTTGCTGGAGAAGCCACATAGCTATCTTCATTGGCACATCACGTATGTCAGCACATTACCTGTCTGGCTTTGTCCTGCCCCTCCTCTCTTCCAGCTTTCTTCCCATTTGTGAGGCGATGGATTATTTTAGTTTACTTTAGTTTTTTGTTATCATGTGTACCAAGAAACTGTAAAAAGCTTCTGATTGTGTGCTATCCAGTCAAAGAAAAGATTATACATGATAAAGGATATGGGTTACACATTTAGTGCAAAGTAGAACATTGAAGTCTGAATAAAATCAGATTAATGAAAGTTTAAAGGTCTCCAATGAGGTAGATGGGAGGTCAGGACCGATCTCTCGCTGGTGAGAGGATGGTTCACTTGCTTGATTACAGCTGGGAAGAAACTGTTCCTGAATCTGGAGGTGTGCATCTTCAAACTTCTGTACCCTTGCTTGATGAGAGAAGGCGTGACCAGGGTGAGACTAGTAAATGATTGAAGCAGAGGTCATGCTAACATGCAAGAATGGGTGGGATGGATAACTAAAGGAGAACATTCTTTATCCCAAGGTTGTGTCTAACTTCCTTGTATGTAAATATCGGTTTTGCAATCTGATGTTCCATGTAACAAGTTAGTTGATTTACAGGTAAGATTTTGCACAGAGCTGAAAAGATATATATAGTTTCCAGCCATGTACACTTGACAACAGTTGAGAAAGAAGCAGAGTTAATGTTTCAGGTTCTTTGTAAGATATTTCGATGAAGGGTCCTACACTGGAAACGATAACCTATTTCATTCTCCACAGATGCTGCCTGACTTGCTGGGAACTTTATTTGTGTTTCCAGCATTTTTTTGACTTTATTTCTGATTTTCAGAATCAGCAGTTTTTTTTAAAGTTACTAGACCCGTTGGGTCTGTTCCCCGAACGTGCGGTTGAGGGGGGGGGGGGGGGGGGGGGGGAATTGGGCGTCACACACATTAACCACCCCCACACACACTGTCTAGCATTAGTGGTTTGTTGATTAATTATTGAAATCACAAACTGAATTAATCTTTTTAATATATTCTGTGTACGTTTGAGATTTTTTTAATGAAATGGATTATTCCCGGGAGGGCGGGACTGTCATATGCTGAGAGAATGGAGCAGCTGGGCTTGTACACTCTGGAGTTTAGAAGGATGAGAGGGTACCTCATTGAAACATATAAGATTGTTAAGGGTTTGGACACGCTAGAGGCAGGAAACATGTTCCCGATGTTGGGGGAGTCCAGAACCAGGGGCCACAGTTTAAGAATAAGGAGTAAGCCATTTAGAACGGAGACGAGGAAACACTTTTTCTCACAGAGGGTGGCGAGTCTGTGGAATTCTCTGCCTCAGAGGGTGGTGGAGGCAGGTTCTCTGGATGCTTTCAAGAGAGAGCTAGATAGGGCTCTTAAAAATAGCGGAGTCAGGGGATATGGAGAGAAGGCAGGAACGGGGTACTGATGGGGATGATCAGCCATGATCACATTGAATGGCAGTGCTGGATCGAAGGGCCGAATGGCCTACTCCTGCACCTATTGTCTATTGTCTATTATAGGATGTGGTGCAAGACTCAACCTCATCAACAAACTTTTCTGACAAACTGGTCAGAGTCATTTCTTTAGTTGTGGATGATTCATTGAATATACAGCACAGGAATGGGCTCATCAGCTGACAATGTTTGTGCCAAACATGATGCCAAATTAAACTGATCTTATCTGCCTGTACATGATCCATATCCCTCTATTCCCTGCACTTCCATGTGCCTATCTAAAAGCCACCTAAACACCACCATCGTATCTGCCTCCACCACCACCACCCCGTAGCAAAATGTTCTCGGCCCCCACTACTCTGTGCAAAAAATCCTGCCTGCCATGCACATCTCATTTAAACTCAGGCAGCAGAGTTGAGGATTTCCGCCTGGAAATGGAAGGTCAAAGGGGAGGTCAGCAATCAGTCAACTGAGATTCCCTCACAACCCTGTGCAAAGACACTCCTATATTACCAGTCAACAAGTGACCTGACTGGGAGGTATTACAGATCTTCCAATCGACCTCATTGTAACCATCAAGTCAAAGGTTCTTTAGTAACTTGTCAGTTTCTTTGCTGAACTAAATTAAGGCGCATGTTGCAATCAAAAGCGCTTGAACAATTGGTTGGGAAGACAGCGTGAAACCAGGCCCTTCAGCCCAACGTGCCCATGCTGACCAAGATGCCTCATCTACACTAGTCCTTCCTGCCTGCATTTGACCCATATCCCTCTAAACCAATGCTATCCAGATACCTGTCTAGATGATTGGAAAGGAGATATAGTTGCACTTTCCTTCATATGAATGTTCTCTGTAGCTCTAAGATTATATTCTGCACTCCTGTGCCTTTTATTTTTTGTACTATTTTATTTTTTGTACTAGTGTATGGATGATTTGCCAGGATAAGACACAAAACATGTTTTCACTGTATCTTGGTACATGTGACAAGAATATTCCAATACCTTTGAGTGGATGCGGGGTGAGATGATATCACGTCCTGGGTCTCAAGAGGATCACAAAATAAGACACAAAGAGCTTGAGTGGTCCTGCCCCATGCCCATCCTTCGACCAACACCACCAGAAGCGTTATGTATGGTGGGAGTTTGCTGCCTGCAAACTCTCTGCTCCATTTCCCACAGTACAACCTTCACAAAAGCATTATCATTCAATCAAACTCAAGTGTGCATTTACTTAGACACAAGGAACTGCAGATGCTCATTTACAGGAAAAAAAAACACAAAGTGCTGGAGCAACTGAGCGGGTCAGGCAGCATCTCTGGCGATGAAGATATGACTGGTGGAAGGATCATGTTGAAAGTGACACAAATTAGATTACTTTAGCTTAATTTAGAGATACAGCCCCAGCGATCACCCGTACACTAGTTCCATCCTACACACTAAGGACAATTTACAGAAGCCAATTAACCTACAAACCTGTACACCTTTGGAATGTGGAAGGAGACTGGAGCACCCGGAGAAAACGCACGCAGAACAGACAAATTCCAAACAGTACAGCACCAGTATAGATTTGATGGTCGATCATTTCGAGGATTTCCGAGGTGGATTAGTACGGGATGTCAAAGGTTACGGGGAGAAGGCAAGTGAATGGGATTGAGAGGGAAAACCAAATCCGCCATGATCGAATGGCGCAGTTGACTTGTTTGGAGCCAATAAGCTTAAGTAAGTTTATTGTAGTCATGTCTAGTTACCTTTAGTAGGAATGTTACAAAATTTTGAGATTTTAAAAATCAAGTCTGCAATTTATCCCATCAGATAAAGCATAAAAAGAAGTTTAATTTGACACCTAATTCACTTTCATATTTTCAGTATTAAAAAAGTTATGGCCATTTTCATACTCGGAAATTAGCATCTTGGTCCCTATTGCTTTTCCATTGACTTAACACAAAAGCTGTGATCGAGGACAGTCAAAAGCCCATAACTTTCTTGAAAATTAAGAGAACTGAAATACATTTTCAGTTATTATAGATTGAAGCATTCTGAAACAAATATGAAACAATCTTACTTGGATGACCTGAAATTAAAGCATATAATTAGATAGTCATCCAATTGTAGCTAATTACAAAATTCAATTACTAGATCTAAACATCTATCCATTTCTTAAGAAAAGATTAACATTTTTAAATAGCCTAAGTGTCCAAATAACATTCACACAAGAATTCACAATATAACATGATTTTTATTGTCTGATCTTATAGAATAGAATAGAATGCAATTTATTGTCATTCAAACCTAGGTTTGAACGAAATATCATTTCTACAGTTTTTTACATTACAAAACAATCCAAGACCCACACTTAACACAGTTTACATAAACATCCATCACAGTGAGTCTCCAACATCTCCTCACTGTGATGGAAGGCAAAGTCTTTATCTCTTCCCTTTGTTCCTTCTCCCGTGGTCCAGCAGTCCAACTGCAGTGTCGAGGCGAACTGGGGCTCCGAAGTTAAAGCCCCCGGCGGGCGATGGTAAGTCCTGAGGCCGTTTAAGCCACGCCGGGTGATGTTAGGCCCCGGCTCCATGTCCTTAAACCCGCGATTCCAGCGGGAGAAATCGCCGTTGCGGAGCTTGGAAAAGCTCCCACTAGGGACTTGGAGCTCCCGATGTTCCCGTCCACCGGGTCTGCGGCCGGTGCCTCCGAACTCCCAAAGTCGGGTCGCAGCCGCACGCCACCACAGCTCTTCCCGCTCCGAAGTTGGCCAGCTCCGCGATCTCAGTTCCGCAGGCTCTGCAACTGGAGCCCCCAGGTTAGTCCCGGCCGGAGGTCGCCGCCGGCTCCACGATGTTAGGCCCAACGACATCCGAGACCCGACAGGGAATAGTCGGGTCCCCGCACAGGGAAGATATTTAAAACGGTTTCCCCCACATATACACAGCTAAAAAAAATAATAAAAACTAACTCAAGACATACATTTAACAAGACAAAAATAAAAAAAGACAGACGACTGTAGTCGAGCCACTGCCGTTAGGCGCCGCCACTAACACCAGCTTTTATTGTCATGAATTTATAGGCCAAATGGAAGGAATTTAGTGTTTAATTCCCGTAAATTAATGGCCATTTTAATCATCTTGCGAGTGGGATTTTGTGGAACACGATCGATTGGAACGTTGCAGTTGCGGTGAATTTAAACCCCATATCGGCAGGAAAAATACTGCCGGTTCGTATGGGGCCTAAATCACCTTTTCGCAAAGTAAAATGTGGATTAAGGTCATCCTAAGAAGCAAGTTTATATGTAAAATAAACGGCTTACCTTTAGCTGTCCGGTACCTGAAATCCGTCCCCATTGTCGGCGTTCACGGCATTAGAAGCGGATTTTTAGTTTACTCCAGCGCTGAAATGGTCCAGTGATTAAAAGTAGTTAGCCCCCCAGTAGTTAGCCCCCCGAGAAAATATATCCAGGACAAGCGGTAGAAAACCACATTTTAACCCCCCCCCCCCCGCCCTCAAAGGCGCCAAAGTCGCGCACACGGCCAGTGATAGAACTGCAGCGCTGCTGAAGGTAAGTTTTATAACATACCTACTTTAATTATTATCTGCCTGTGTTAATGTGGGTGGGATTTTATACGTAGTCTGGGCTAGAGGATTCTGGCGCAGACTCTCGGATGATTAGTTTTAGTTTTGATATTGGGCCATGGGTTGAAACAGTTTTCTACCATGACCACGAGCATGATCGTTGTCAGACGATGTACTTTGACAAGAAGAAGTTTTTTATGATTTATACGACATGAATGGAACGACGATTAAGAATGGAAATTTATGAGTTATTTCATTGTTTTGTATTATTACAATAAAGAAGCTATTAATCAAGAGACTACTTCTGGTAGATTCATCTTTGCTGTTTCAAATGTGTCGTGGACTGCGTGAGACTACTTTTCTAATCATACCCGACAAATTAGTGGCTATCGAAATTGGATTTTGAGAAGTTGCTGCTCCAAGACTCGATGGGCTGAATGGTCTAATTCTGCTCCTGTGACTTATGAACGTGAGATGAACTTTGGTGCCCCTGCCCGTACATTGCAGCGGGAAGCTCAGTCCGGGTTCTGTGCATGGGGCTTGGATTATTTACTCTGTGACCTCCACTACTCTCCCCTCCTGACTCCAGAAGTACTGCGGCCATTGCCGCAGTGAGACGAGAGCTGGAGTAGTAACACGAGTCGAGCACTTGGCTGAGATCGGACACCCAGCTGCACCAAATGTGATCTGCTTCCTTGTGAGCCGAAATACAAGTCTGGCCGTGTGCTCCTTGGCTGCAATACCAGACAAAGGTTGCAGATTCCAACCGGATATCATCACTGACACATCCAAAGCTCATCAGAAATAAGAGGAGAAGGCCATTCAGCCCATCGAGCCTGTTCCTGCACATTCGATAAAGTCAGCACTGATCCTTTAACTCGGAAACCTCCAATGGTTTATTATTGCATGTACTGAGGTACAGTGGAATTCTTATTTTACATCAGTAAATCATTACTATACACATGCACAGTCCCAGGTTAATTATAAAGTGTATAGAAATAACCCAGCTGCGGTCTCTGGGTTTTGCTGTTTCCAAAGTCCCAGCTGCAGCCGCCGTCTCCATCCGGATCGGCCAGTGAACTATTGTCCCTGTCCTCGCATGGTCCCGTTCAGCTTTTTGTGTCAGAACCCTTCTTCAGACTGACTGGGAGAGAGGAACTTCTTCAAGGCATACCTTGTGGAGATTTTGCAGTGGAACAGCCGACATGTGCAGGAAGGAATGCTAGTTTATACCGAAGATAGACACAAAGTGTTGGGGTAATTCAGCCGTTCAGGCAGCATCTCTGGAGAAAAAGGATGGGTAGTGTTTTGAGTCGGGACTCTTCTTCAGACTGAGGATTAATTACATCGCAGCTTGGTTTGGGAACAGCTCTTCCCAATTCAAGATGGCGGCGCTGGCTTAACAGCTGCGGCCCACCTGCAGTCCGTTTGTTTTTTCTTTCTTTTTGTTCCTTTGTCCTGTTTTTAGATAATTTTGTTTTATTAATTTGTGTATGTGGGGGAAACATGTTTTGGTCTCTTCCTTCGGGGGATGCAACTTTTTTTTCTGTTGTATTCCCCGTCTCCGTCTGCGCCGAGGCCTAATGGCGGAGTTCGGAGCTGTGGCGGCGGCAGCGGGACCCGACTCGGCCTCGGAGCTGTGGCAGCGGCGACCCAACGACCCGACTCGGCCTCGGAGCTGTGGCGGCAGCAGCGGGACCCGACTCGGCCTCGGAGCTGTGGCGGCGGCAGTGGGACCCGACTCGGCCTCGGAGCTGTGGCAGCGGCAGCGGCGACCCGCGGAGTTTGAACCGGCCCGTGGGGTCACAACATCTGGAGCCTGGATCGCCTCGGTGCAGAGGGAGAACAAAGAGGGAAGAGACAGAGACTTTAAGATTTTGCCTTCCATCACAGTGAGGAGGTGTTTGGTGAACTCACTGTGGTGGATGTTAAATTTGTGTTGATTGTGTGTTTTTGTCATTTTTATTATATGTATGTCTGCAGGGAAACGAAATTTCGTTCAGACCGAAAGGTCTGAATGACAAATAAATTCAATTCAATTCCCAAGACCGCAATAAATTTCGGAGAGTTGTGGATGTAGCCCAGTCGATCACAGACCAGACTCCTCACCATTGACTTCATCTACACTTCACCTTGCCTTGGAAAAGCAGCCAACTTAATCAAATTGTTGCACCCAGGTCATTCCTTTTTCTCCATGCTCCCGTTCAGCAGAAGGTACAGTAGCTTGAAAGCGCACACCACCAGACTCAGGAAGAGCTTCTTCCACTCTGTTAAAAGCTTCTAAACTGTCCTTCCATAAGCTTGGGTTCTGTCTGATTCATCTCTGCCCCATTGCAGATATTGGACTTTGTCTCTGGAACTAATGCGCTACAATGTGGAGAACAACATCCTGGACTTTGTACCTTTACTCTCCGTAATGCGCTTGAGTTTGACTTGTTTGCATTTATCTATGTACCTCTCAGTGTAGCTCAGGCCCTCGAGCCTGGCAACAACCTCGTAAATCTTAAGTTCTTTGTTAATCTTGGTTTCTTTATATGATCTCTCTTATCACATCAATTGGCCCATCTTCTGAGTAAGTGAAGCTCATTTAGGAATCGTACTTGCCGTTAAACGGTTATTTGCTTTACTCATTGATGAGAAGTGGACACCATTTTCTTTTGGCCAATTTTTTAATGGCCCTTGGACTCTGTGACCTACAAGGTAACTTTGGAGCATTGTTGACCTCATCCTGGCGGTCACATGTAAGGACAGCAGACATCCTTCCCAAAGAGTTCTCAACACTCACTTTTAAGGTGAGCGGGGAAAGATTTATTGAGAACCTGAGGGGTAACTTTTTTACGCAAAAGGGCGGTGGGTGTATGGAACAAGCTGCCAATGAAGGTAGCTGAGGCAGGTACAATTGCAATGTTTAAGAAACATTTAGACAGGTACATGGATGGGATACGTTTAGAGGGATATGGGTCACACGCGGGCAGATTAAACTATTATTATCTGTTATTGTAATGTCTTGTCGAATGTGGGTATATTGGGATCCTGTCTTGATATCTTGATGCGTGTCTTCTTTCGCCCCTCTTGTCTTTTTTATGTGATGCTGTAAATGGAGCTTCTGTGATGTAAAACAAATTTCAGACTCGCTCTGACAATAAAGTATTATCGTATCGTATCGTATTGTAGAGGGGGCATGTAGGTCAGCGTGGGCAAGTTGGGCCGAAGGGCCTATTTCCAAACTGTATGACTATGACTGTGCAGGAGCTGGGTGCTAGTATTTGCGAAGGGTGTTGGGCAATTCTTCACATTTTGTTAGGAAAACAGCATACCTTTAGTTTCCCTTTAAGAATATAACATTCAGCCTTTGTCCAACAATCCATTGCTGTTGTGATGTTAGCTGGTGGAGCTGCTGCCTTGGGATTATGGTATGGAAAGCCGTAGTCATGTTCATAGGAACAGAATTAGGCCATTCGGCCCATCAAGTCTACTCCGCCTGTCAATCTTGGCTGATCTATCATTCCCTCTCAGCCCCATTCTGCTGCCTTCTGCCCATAACCCCTGACACCCTTACTAATCACGAACCTGTCAATCTCCGTTTTAAAATACCCAATGGCTTGGCCTCTAGAGCCACCTGTGGCAATGAATTCCACACATTCACCACCCTCTGACTGTAGAAATCCCTCCTCATCTCCTATATAAACATACATCCTTTTATTCTGAGGCTACGGCCTCTGGTCCCAGACTCTCTCACCAGCAGAAACATCATCGCCATATCCACTCTATTCAGGCCTTTCACTATTTGGTAAGTTTCAATGAGGACCCCCTCATCCTTCTAGTTAATGAATAGCATGCTGATTGAGGTGCTCTTCTTGTTAAGGTGATCATGAATAAGAGAGATTGGTATTGTTATTGCTTATTATTGTCAAACATAGCAAGATACAGTGAAAGGCTTTGCGTACTATCCAGTCGAAGCACACTCTGCAAAGTGCAAAGAAAGAAATACCAGAGTGCAGAATATAGCATCACAATGTTACAATGTTACAGGTGCAGAGAAAGTGCAGGTAATAAAAAGCGCAAGGGCTGCAACAGGGTACGTTGGAAGATTGGGGCTACACCCTAGTTTATGAAAGGACCGTTCAGTCGTTTGATAACAGCCGGACAGGAACTGTTCCTGAATCTGGTGGTACATGATTTCAAGCTTTTGTATTTTCTGCCCGACAGGCGAGGAGAGAAGATGGAATTGCCGTCCCCTATAGACCTAATTTTACTGTGTGAAAATTGCAAGGAGTCTAGATTGCGCAGAAGACTAATTTAGATTTTCTGTTCCTTTTTAAGCTCTTCCATCCACTATTTACAGTCTACCTCTCCTGAAGCTGGTGAAGTGCAGACATGGGGCTTACGACTGCCTTACCCAAGGTGGAACTGTACCTTTACAGTCTAGTGTTGACCATGGCAGTCCTGTGGTCAGCTAGCTGGATCTATGAAGCATCGACAGGTAAGGTGCGAACGGTTTCTCGGTAGAAGCTCAGTTTTCATTTCCCCCTCTGAACCCTTCCGTCGTTTTAATTGTTCTGAAAAAAATAATTTGCTAACCATTTTAACTCCCCTCCCCATTCTCATATCAATTCTGTCCTGGGCCGCCTCCATTGCCAGAGTGATGCCACACACAAACTGAAGGAACAGCACCTCATATTCCATTGTTTGTACCTTACAACCCAAGGATATGAACATTGGTGGGGTTGCTCCTGGGCCTGGACAAGCTGTCCATCTGCGAGCCTATCCATCTGCCTGAGCCGGCTGCCTGCCCCTTTTCCGGGGTTACGCCCGGGTGGTGTTAGAGAGGGACTACCCGCTGTCCACGGACGCTCTGGGGGATTTTCGGGACCGTTGGGCACCGCGGGGGGTTGAATACATCCTTGACAAGGAGTGTAAGATAGTTGTATAATAGTTTATCGTTTGTCGTGTATTATGGTGGTGGGTTCTGTTTTGTTTTTTACTGTACTGTATATTATTTTAATATTTTAATAAATATTTTTGATTTAAAAAAAAAGGGTATGATCATTAAATTCTTCAAATTTAGGTAACTCACCTACAAACAACAGTTCCCCCCCCCCCCCCCCCCTTTGTTTGTAGGTTACTTGAAGGTTAGTTCGTAGGTTACTTGGCTTCTGTACATTGTCCCCAGTGTGTTGGCTAAAACTAGTGGACGGTGATCGTTGGTCGGTGTGGACTCGGTGGGACAAAGCTCCTGTTTCCATGCTGTATCTCCAAACCAAACTAAATGAGGGGCACTGATAAGGTGGAGGGTTTACTGTGTTTTTTTTTCCAGGGTAGGGGAGTCTAAAAGTAGAGGACATACTGTAGATTTAAGGTGAGAAGGCAAAGATTTAAAAGGGACCTGAGGGGCAAACTTTTCACACAAGAGGGTGGTGGGTATGTGGGACGAGTAGCCAGTTGAGGTCGTTGAAGCAGGTAGTGTAATAACATGTGCAGGGCAGCAGCACAGTGGCACAGCGGTAGAGTTGCTGCTGTTGTTCACAACAATGATAGAAACAAGCTTGTTCAGCAGCGGGATGTGTAATTAAGCCCAGCGGGTAATTCTGCTGCCCGTCAAATAAAGACATCAGGCACAGAATCGCCACATAGTGGTAGGAATGGGTTAGCTTGAGATTCTTTGTGAATTAATTTTAAAAGAGAAATAGGGGGAATAATGAATTTGTCGTTGTGCAGTCTGTGTGGAGGGAAAATCGGTTTAAAATGCAGACTGGTGACATTGAAAAGATATACCCAGGAGTGACATGAAAGTATGAAGCCACAGGTTGGCAGCATGGACAAGTGTTACAGCATCTCCGCGTAACAACGGCAGGGATGTGGGATGAGTGTTAAAGGTTCAATGGTGCTTTTATTGGCATTTTATGAAGTGCTAACACAGTGAAATTCTTTATCTTACAAATAGTCTAGTAGCATATTGCTATACCTCCAACCCTCGATGTACAATCCTCAAAGTGTACAGAAATAGTCTACTGAGTCCGCATGTAAGAGGCGCCATGATTTGGAGTCATTTTCAAAATCCACGCTCTAGTTCTTATGAGCAGTGCCTGTATCAGGCAAGTCCCAGGCTGTTGAGGGGCCTGTATCAGGCAAGTCCCAGGCTGTTGCGGGGCCTGTATCAGGCAAGTCCCAGGCTGTTGAGGGGCCTGTACCAGGCAAGTCCCAGGCTGTTGCGGGGCCTCCAGGCGTCTCCTTTCCTGTACGTCATGTCCCTCTCCTCGCAGTCGATCCTTGTTCACCTGGGTGCCTCCCTCAGCTGACCACCAGGGTGCGGTAGGTCAAACCCCGGTTCCCTCTCCTCTCCTACCTGTCTCGCTCCTTGCTGGGCCTCCTGGGACTTGTCCAGGACAGTTCTTGGGAATTTGTTGCTTCATGTTGTTATGAGACTGATACTAAGACATCTCCTGTGGGAAGTCCAGCAATGTCGGTGGGGAGCCATTCGGCTGAATTTGTCCTTGCCGACAAAATCTTTATCTAAACCAGACCCACCTCTCAGTATTTGGCTCCTATCTAAACCTTTCCTATCCATAGGGTGTCATAGTGGCACACTATGCGCGAGATAACCACTTATGAGGCGTTTGCGCAGTAATCAACCAGAACCAGAACCAGCAGTAGAGTTGCTGCCTCACAGCGCCAGAGGCACAGGTTCGATCCTGACTACGGATTCTGCCTGTACAGAGTTTTATGTTCTCCCTGTGACCACCACAATTTTCTCCGGGTGCTCAAGTTTCCTCCCACACTCCATAGACGTGCAGTTTTGTAGGTTAATTGGCTTTGTTAAAATTGTCCCCAGTGTGTAGGTTAGTGCTAGTGTACTAGTGATTGTTGCTCGGCGCGGACTTGGTGGGCCCAAGGAATCTGGTTCCACACTTGTCTTTCTAAAGTCTAAAGATCCATGGTAGTGCAAAAGGTGGTCCGTTGTGTTCCGCTGGTAGGATTAGAGGTAGGAATAGAGGTAGGATTAGAGGTAGGAATAGAGGTAGGAATAGAGGTAGGAATAGAGGTAGGATTAGAGGTAGGAATAGAGGTAGGATTAGAGGTAGGATTAGAGGTAGGATTAAGGTTGTGCAGGTCAGTTTAAGAACCTATGGTTGTAGGAAAGTAGCTTTTCCTGAACCTGGTGGTTGGGACTTCAGGCTTCTCCACCTCCTGCCCAACGGTAGCAGTGAGAAGAAGACACGGCCCGGAAGGTGGGGATCCATGGTGATAGATGCCGCCTTCTTGACGCAGTGCCTCATGTGAATGCTTTCGAGGGTGGGGGAGGGCTGTGCCTGAGATAGACCACGCCTGTATCCACCTCGCTCTGCAGTGTCTTGCGTTCCTGTGGTTTGGATTTGCCAGTCCAGGCAAATGTGTGGGAACTGAGGTGGAGTGTTGGCCAGACAATATTTTGCACAACCGCCACCTCTTTAAACTTGTCCCGCTTAGTTCCTCCAGCACTTTGTGATGTGCACAACATTCCAGCATCTGCAGTTTCTAGTGCCCAATGGTATGAACATTGAGTTCTCCAATTTCTCCAAGTAACCCCTTCCTCCCTATATTTCCCCTGCCCCACCCAGTGCCCATCCTCTCCCACCACCCCTCGACACCCTGCTCTTATGCCTCCCTGCATGTTCATCCATCCCCACATTACCTTTATTCTCCTCTTTCCCCTCCCTCCGTCTCTCTTCCACCCATATCCCTCCTTCGACATTTTATTTCACTCCTCCTCTTCTCTCCTTGTCTGACATCCTTTTGTCTCCTTTTCACCTCTAGCCTTTGTCACTTATTCTAGCCATCTGTCAATCAAACCTCCCATCTGTATCCACCTATGACTTTGTCCCACCCCACCTCTCCTTTCCAGCTATCACCCCTCTCCTCCCACTCCATCAGCCTGAAGAAAGGTGCCAATCTGAAACATTGCCTGTCCATTTCTCTCCACAGATGCTGCCCGACCCGCTGAGATCCTCCAGCCCGTTGTGTTTTGCTCGAGGTTCCAGCATCTGCAGTTCCTTGTGTCTCCTTTGAAGTAGCGTCGTTCTCCATGGTGACCTTTGTTTCTGTTCTCACCTAGAAAACATGAGCAAGCAGACCTTTAAGCAAAGTGTCAAGCGTGGCTGGTCGTACATTGGTCGTAAGATGGTGAGCTTTGTATTCTATGTCATGGGGGTTCCTCGCGTCTGTTTTGGTGCCGTCACCTTGCTGTTGGCCAACAGACATGACCTGATGGACCATTATTAGCCATCGATCACTAAAGGGTCTCTGCTGTCATAAAAGCTGTGGGCAACACAGTGGCGCAGCGGTAGAGTTGCTACCTTGTAGCGCCAGAGACCCGAGTTCGATGTGACTATGGGTGCTGTCCTGACTGTGGGTTTTTCTGTGGGTGCCTTGAATGCACTGTTGGGGGGTGATGGTGGTGGAGGCAGATACGATAGTGGTGTTTAAGAGGCTTTTAGCTGGGCACATTGTTATGTAGGGAAAGGATTTGGATCACGTGCAAGCAGAGGGGATTATTTTAACTTGGCATAATGTTCGGCATGGGCCATATGGACCGAAGGACCAGCTCCTGTTCCATGTTCTACTGTTCCATGTCCTATGTAGGTTCCACTGGTTTTTCAGGTAGTGCATATCAAATCCCAATGACCCACTAAGTATTTAAAGAAAAAATGCCCATTATATTCCTATTATTTTGCCAATTATTTAACTTTGTTTCCGAGTTACTTGTCTATTCAAAATGCCTGCAAAATGCATTAGACACTCATGTCTCAAGTAGCAAGTTTAGTTTCAAGAGATAAGACATGGAAACAGTCCCTTTGGCCCACTGAGTCCATGCTGACCATCAATCACCCATTCAGGCTAGCCTTATTAGCCTTATCCAACTTTCTCATCCACACGCAAAACACTAGTGGCCATTTAACCTACAAACCTGTACGTCTTTAGGATGTGAGAGGAAACCGGAGCACTCGGAGGAAACCCACACGGTCACAGGGAGAATGTGCAAACTCCACACAGGCAGCACCCGAGTCACAATTGAACCTGGGTCTCTGCAGCTGTGAGTCTGCGGCCCCTACCAGCTGCACCATCATGCTGCTCGGCTGCAGGCTGTGTAAACAACCCTCAATGGGAGACGCGTATCGGATGCTTTTCAGATGCAGTCAATGCCCAGCAAGCTCATTCAATTTTTAACAGTTGCACTTTGCTGAGGAACAAAATACTTGTGATGATAATTAATGAGGGAAAATGAACATTCACCTCATGATGTGATTGTTATTATTTCTAAGTCACATGAGCAGAGTTAGGTAATTTGGCCCATTGAGTCTACTCCGCCATTCAATCATGACTGATCTAACTTTCCCTCTCAACCCCATTCTCCTGCCTTCTCCCTGTAACCTTTGACACCCTTACTAATTGAGAACCTGTCAATCTCGGCTTTAAAAATACTCAATGACGTGGCCTCCACCGCCGTCTGTGGCAATGAACTCCACCGATGCATCGACCTACTGTTACCTGTGACCCACATGGTCTCATGATCTGCAACAGTAGGTCCGGTGTCCCTAACATCGGCTGAGGGTCAGCAAAAGAAACGCTGACGTTGGAGATACCTCAGGTTAGGTAGCGCAGTGGTAGAGTTGCTGCCTTACAAACACACAATAAACACAAATTAACATCCACCACAGTGAGTTGAATACTCCTCACTGTGATGGAAGGCAAAAGTTAAGTCTTTGTCTCTTCCCTTCTTATTCTCCCTCTGCGCCGAGGCGATCCAGGCTTCGGATGTTGTGACCCCACCGGGTGATGGTAAGTAATGTCAGTCCAAGCTCCGTGAACGGGCCGGTTCAATTCCGCGGCCCGGGGTGGTCGAAGCCACCCTCCAGTCCAGAGGACGCAGCTGTTGTCGCGGGAGCTCCGGAGAACAGGTCACCAACCTGCGAGTTCCCGACGAGGTCGGGTCGCCGCTGCCGCTGCCCGCTCCGAGGTCGGATGGATATCCAGACAATGGATGGATATGTATCATGTACAGGCAGAGGAATCATAGTCATACAACACAGACACGGGTCCTTCGGCCCATAGGTTCTTAAGATAGGAACAGAATTAGGCCACTCAGCCCATCGAGCTACTACCCCATTCAATCATGGCTGATCTATCTTTCCCTCTCAACCCCATTCTCCTGCCCTTCTCCCCATAACCTTTGAACTCGGCCAACTAACCGTGCCGACCTAGATGCCCCATGTAAGCTACAGTAGTGCCAGCCTTTGGCCCACATCCCTCTGAACCTGTCCTATCCAGATTAGTTGAACTTGGCATCATGTTCAGCATGGACATTGTGGGCCAAAAGGCCTGTTCCTGTGCTGCGCTATTGCGTGTTCTGTGCTCGAAAGCACAGCTGACTGGTAGAGCTAGTAAAATGGTGAGAGCTCAGCGGTCTGTACGAATAAAAGGAATGTGGATGCAAGAAACTGCAGATGCAGCTTTACAAAAAAGACAGAAATGCTGGAGTAACTCAGCGAGTCAGGCAGCATCTTCAACAGTCTGAAGAAGGTTCCAACCCGAAACCTCATCTATCCATGTTCTCCAGAGACATTGCCTGACCCACTGAATTACTCCAGCACACTGTGTCCTATTTCAGACTAAGTGTTTCCTTGTCACCCCCCTTCTCTCTTTCTTTGCCCACTGCCACAATTTTGAGAAGTTCTTAATTTCCACCAGAGGGTAACATCTCAGAGGAGGTTAGAGAGCCTATGGAGGGCACGGCTTTGGGAAGGCATGAACTGAAACCAGTCAAGATACTCAAGAACGAGTCTCACCCCCGTCACTCCCTCTTCTCCCCTCTCCCATCAGGCAAGAGGTACAGAAGTGTGAAAAGGCACAACTCCAGATTCAGGGACAGTTTCTTCCCAGCAGTTATCAGGCAACTGAATCATCCTATCAACGACAGAGCGGTCCTGATCCACTATCTACCTCATTGGAGACCCTCGGACTATCTTTAATCAGACTTTACTGGACTTTATCATGCACTAAACATTGTTCCCTCTCTCCTGTATCTGTACACGGTGGGCTGCTCGATTGTAATCACGTATAGTCTTTCTGGTGACTGGTTAGCACGCAACAAAAGTTTTCCAATGTACCGATGTGACTATAAACTAAACTAAACTAAACACTGCAATTTGAAACAAAACAAGTGTGCTAAAAATGTAGCAAAAATCCTCCTGCTCCAGAATCCATTTATTTTATTCTGGATTTAAATTTGCAGGACAGCTAAAATTAGATTCTGTGTTAAATATATGTACTCTGTGCTAAACAAAAGAATTAAAATAACACAGACGGTGTTGGTTTGGGGAAGCGAGCTGGCCCTGAACCACAGTGTGAGTGCTTCCTCACGCAGGTGCTCATTCTGCCTCCTAATTTCTTCTTCAGCCCTTTACTTTACGGGTAGCACAGTGGCGGAGCGGAGACCTGAGGTTAATCCTCACTGCGGGCGCTGTCTGTACGGAATTTGTATGTTCTCCCGGTGACCGCATGGGTTTTCTCCAGGTGCTCCAGTTTCCTCCCACACTCCAAAGACATAGAGGGTTGGAGGTTTATTCGTTTGGTAAACATTGTAAAATTGTTCCTAGTGTGTAGGATAGTGCTAGTGTACGTACGAGTGATCGCTGTTCAGCACAGACTCGATGGGCCGGAAGGCTTGTTTCTGTGCTGTATCTCGAATGTTTTCTCCATAATGGGCATTAAAGCTAATGTATATTCAAAACATCATGTTGACAGCCGTCCCCGAGTTCGCTCAGTCACAGTTCCACAGGATATTGGTTTAATATGAGAGGAGAACGATTTACTATTAATCTGAGGGATCACATAAAGGCAGAAAAGATTAATTTAACACAGACATGGTCTTTTACCCAGAGCAGGAGAATCAAGAACCAGAGGACATATGTTTAAGGTGAGGGGGAAAAGATTTAATGTGGATCCTGAGGGAAAAATTTTTTATACAAAGGGTGGTGGGTGTATGGAATGAGCTGCCAGAGGACGTAGTTGATGCAGGTAGTATCACAGTTTAAGAAACATTTAGACATGTACATGGATAGGGCAGGTTTATACGGATATGGGCCAAACACAAGCAGGTGGGACTGGTGTAGATGAGGCATGTTGGTCAGCATGGGCAAGTTGAGCTGAAGGGCCTGTTTCCACACTGTATGACTCGATGGCATTGTGGGCTGAAGGGCCTGTTTCTGCGCTGTATTGTTCAATGGGCTATGTCGATATGGACAGGGTGGGTTGGAAGGGCCCGTATCGGTGCTGTGTTGTGTTTCTCCAAGATCTGAACCACATCCTCCGCTCTTGGGGATGAGAGCGTGCATGAGAGCCAATGCAAGGGTGACAGCACCGTGTACTAATCACCCGCTGTTTCTCTCCTAGGATGTGGCTGACTTTGAGTGGGTGATGTGGTTCACCAAGTTCCGAAACTACATTCTCTTCGCCTTGTCGGGCCATGTACTGTTTGCCAAAGCCATTTCCATGTCCTTCCCTCAGGTAGGTGCCTTCTCCCTCTGTACCTAAAAACAGCATCTCATGTTCCACTTGTACAGTTTAAAACACAACACTTAGAACATTGCAAAAAGACACACAGTGCTGGAGTAACTCAGCGGGTCAGGCAACATCTCTGATCATGGATAGATATGTGACATTTCGGGTGACTTTTCAGACTGAAGAAGGGTCCTAACCTAAAACACCATCTATCCATGTTCTCCAGAGATGCTGCCTGACCCGCTGAATTACTCCAACCCCTTGTGTGTCTTTTTATAAACCAGTATCTGCAGTTCATTGTTTCTGCAGTGTGAACATTGAATTCTCCAATTTGAAGTTTAGTTATAGAGACATAATCCTACAACGTGGAAACAGGACTTCAGCCCAACTTGCCCATACTAGCCATTGCGTTCCGTCTGCCTACATTTGGCTCATATTCCTCTAAACCTATCCTATCCGTATCTAAATGTTTCTCCAACGTTGCAATAGTCCCTGCCTCTACTACCTCCTCCAGCAGCTTGTTCCATAGACCCACCACTCTTTGTGTGAAAAAGTTACACCTCAGATTCCTATTAAATCTTTCCCCCACTCTTTAGTTTAGAGATGCAGAGTGTAAACAAGCCCTTCAGCCCACCGAGTCCACACGAACCAGCGATCAGCTGTACACTAGTTCTATCCTACACACTAGGGACAGTTTACAGAAGCCAATTAACCTACAAACCCGCACATCTTTGGAATGTGGGAGGAAACTGAATGTTTCGTTGTCATTTTCCCCACGTTAACAATGATCTATTCTCCATTTTCCATGAACCTCATCCCCTTTAATCTCTTGTTTTCACACCTTACCCTTCCATATCTCTTGTTTCACTCTCCCCTGACTCTCAGTCTGAAGAAGGGTCACCACCCATTCCTTCTACCCAGAGATGCTGCCTGTATCGCTGAGTTGGTCCTGTGTCTTGTGTCTATCTTCAGGGTGAACCAGTGTAAAGAGCTCAAACTCACACAGGTTGAAACACATTGTTCAGGTCATTATCTTCTAAGCAGATCATTACACGTTCACACTGCAACAGCTACTTCCAGGCAGTGGGCAAGTCCTTACACTATGAATGTTATAATTAGGCAGAGTTATAATTACTAAGCATTCTAATTGGCTAACATGCAATAGCCAATCTACATCTCTTCTTGTATAAATGAAAAGCAAATAAGGCATAACAACTACAACGAGTAAATAAAATGTTAAATGCAAATTGCCACATCTAATAATAATGGGGTTAGACATAATCGCCATATCTAACAGGTGGCTTGCAAACCCGCCCGGCCCACGTATGGTATGGAGCTGCCTCATCAACCTTTTCCTTCGAAAAGTTGAGGGCGCGGTTCAGTGAGCCCGCCGGGCTCTGGGGAGACACGGTAGGGGAACCCAAGGAGGACCGTCGCGGGGGCACCGGAGGGCTGGTTACAAAAGGGGACGAGGGGGCAGACCGGCGCGGGGAGTGGCGGCGGCATTACTAAGCATTCTAATTGGCTAAAATGCAATAGCCAATCTACAACCAGCATCTGCAGTCCCTTCACAAAGGAAACTGGATCACCCGGACAAAATGCCACATGGTCACAGGGAGCACATACAAGCTCTGTATAGACAGCACCCGTAGTCAGGATTGAACCCGGGTCTCTGGCGCTGTAAAGCAGCAACTCAACCGCTGCGCCACGGTGTTGCCCTTAATACCCGTAATACCCACTTGCCCGTCCCTCTTTCCTGTGGTCCCCTCCTCACATCTCATCTCCTACCCTCCCACCCCAGTCCCCACCCATTTCTCCTGCTCCCTCTCCACTGCCTTTCACCCACGTCCCTCCCTCTTGCTTCACATTTACTTCCTCTTATTTCATACACTTTTGTCTCCTTTGCATCTCTAGTCTTCGTCCATGCATCTGCCAATCCCCCCTCTCACCTGTATCCACCTATCACTTGCCCGGCTTTGTGTCGCCCCTAATTATTTTCCAGCTTTCTCCGCCCCCACTACAATCCGTCTGAAGAAGGGTACAATTATACCCTTTTTTTATACAAATGATGGTAGACAAAAAAGCTGGAGAAACACAGTGGGTGAGGCAGCATCTATGGAGCGAAGGAATAGGCGACGTTTCGGATCGGGTTCAAAAGGCTGAAGTGGGTTCTCGACCCAAAACGTCACCTATTCCTTCGCTCCATAGATGCTGCCTCACCCGCTGAGCTTCACCAGCTTTTTTTTCTACCTTCGATTTTTCCAGCATCTGCAGTTCTTTCTTAAACATTATACAAATGATTATTTAAGGTAGACAAAAGTGCTGGAGAAACTCAGCGGGTGCGGCAGCATCTATGGAGCGAAGGAAATAGGCAACGTTTTGGGCCGAAACGTTGCCTATTTCCTTCGCTCCGTAGATGCTGTCGCACCCGCTGAGTTTCTCCAGCACTTTTGTCTACCTTCAATTTTCCAGCATCTGCAGTTCCTTCTTGAATAAATGATTATTTGTTCTCTGAGTGCAGGCAGCAATGAAGAAGTAACAAACATCCTAAAGTTAAAATCATCTTGCCAGAATGCTAGTAAATTGTATTTAAAATTGACCATTCCCGTGCCTCTCTGTTTTTTATTGTGATTGATTGAAAGATACAGCAGGTAAACAGGTCCTTGGCCCACTGAGTCCACACCGACAATCGATCGCCTGACAACACTAGTTATCCCACGTTCATATTCAATCCCTGCACACTAGGGACAATTTACACAGGCTAATTAACCTACAAACCCGTGTGTCTTTGTGCGATATGGGAGAAAACCAGAGCACCCAGAAGAAACTCACGCAGTCACAGTGAGAACTTGCAAACTCCACACAACAGACTCATGTCTCTGGTCTCTCTGTTCTTCAGCTGCACCACTGTACTGTCCTTTTACTCCAGATGTATTTGTTTTCAGCTGGGTAGTTGTGATATATTGAAAGTTGGCCGATTTATGGCAATATTTACTCTTCTCTCTTCCACAGCACAGATCCCTATACTTCATGGTCTATGGGATTCTTGCAGTCCTGGCTACAATGGGTTTCTCCTACTTTGCATTAATCCTGTCCCACTGCATTCTGCTCTACGGCATTGGCTTGGCTAAGCAGAAGTGGCTGTGTTTCGTTGCTGGTCTGTGCAGTTTAGCGACATTTAAAATTGAGCCTGTGGCTTCTTGGCAGGTAAGAACATAAGAACATGTCACAGGAGTTGGCCACAAGGTCGTTGGACACGTCGCTGTTCACCAAATTTGCTGGCAGATTGTTATCTCAACACTGCTTTCCATTCTGAAAGATATTGAGCGATTTAACATCCCACAGCTATGTGGGGTACTGAAATCTGACCGGATCTACCTTCGACACAATGGAAGATGTTGCACATTTTGTTATATACGTTTAGAGCTTAGAGATACAGCGTTAATAGAGGCCCTTTGGCTCATTGAGTCCACGTCGACCTTCGATTACCAGTACATTAGTTCTATATCAGGATGCATCACAGCATGGTTTGGGAACAGCTCCATCCAAGGCAGCTAAATGCAGAGAGTTGTGGGCACAGCCCAGACGCAGACCAACCTCACTTCTATTGACTTCTACACTTCACGCTGCCTCGGCAAGACCGTCGGCATCATCAAGGACCAGTTTCACTCTGGTCATTCCCTTTTCTCCCCTCTCCCATCAGACAAGAGGTACAGAAGTGAGAAAACGCACACCTTCAGATTCAGGGACAGTTTCTTCCCAGCTGTTATCAGGCAACTGAACCATCCTATCACCAACTAGAGAGCGGTCCTGAACTCCCATCTACCTCATTGGCGGCCCTTGGACTATCTGTAATCAGATTTTGCTAGACTTTACCTTGCGCTACATGTTATTCCCTTTATCTTGTATCTGTTCACTGTGGACTGCTTGATTGTAATCATGTATTGTCTTTCTGCTGACTGGACAGCATGCAACAAAATTATTTTCATTGTACCTCAGTACACGTGACAATAATAAACTAAACTATGTCCTACACTCCGGGGGCAATTTACAGGCCAATTAACTGCACGTCTTTGTGGTGTGGAAGAAAACCGGAGTACCCTTAGAAAACCCATGTAGTCACAGGGAGACCATACAATCTCCACGGAGACAGCACCTGTAGTCAGGTCAAACCCGGGTTTCTGGCGCTGTGAGGCAGCAACTCTACCGCTGAGCCACCGTGCCGCCCCCATGTAAGGTTGAGGAGTTTGAAATCGGACATGTTCTTTAAGGTCTATAAAGGAAGCAAGAGAGAACTTAAACCGTGAATCCACTTCGCAAGTTGGATCACGGGCAATTTACACATTAAAAACAAACAGGTAAGTAGGGAGGCGGTGGGTCCACTCAAGGCCGAAGGAGGAAATGTTTGCCGAGAGCCAAGAGGGATTGGGGAAGGAACCTAACAATTACTTTGTACATGTATTCACCAAAGAGAAGGAAATGGAGGAAACCTCATAGAAGTATGTAAAACGATGAGAGGCATAGATAGGGTAGATAGTCAGAACCCCTTTCCCAAGGTTGAAATATCAAATACTGGAGGTCATAGTTTTAAGGTGAGATGGGTAAAGTCTCAAGGAGATGTACAGGGCACGTTTTTTTACGCAGAGGGTGGTGTGTGCCTGGAACACACTGCTGGAGGGGTGGTGGTTGAGGCAGATATGATAGTGGTGTTTAAGAGACTTTCAGATTGGCACATGGGTATTGCAGGGAATGGAAGGATAGGGATCATGTGTTTGGTCTTGGCATCATGTTCAGCACAGACACTGTGGGCCGAAGGGCCTGTTACTGTGCTGTACTGTTCTATGATAACAGGATCAGGGAGAGGTATGCTCACATTCCAGCGCATCTTGGCATCAGGAAGGAGGAGGCATTGGGGCTCTTGAAGAACATTAGAATGGTTATGTCCCCAGAACATGATGGGATCTATCCCAGGTTACTGAGAGAGACAAGAGAGGAGATGGTTTTGCATACCATACACAAATTATGCAAAGAGTGGTCACTTTTATCTTAATTCAGAAATACAGTGTGGAAGTGGGCCCTTCGTCCCGCACCGACACAGTGATCCCCGCACATTAACACGACCCTATACACAGTAGGGACATTTTTTTTCATTTATACCAAGCTAAATAACCTACAAACCTGTACGTCTTTGGATATGGAAGGAAAACAAAGATTTCGGAGAAAGCCCACGCAGGTCACGGGGAGAACGTACAAACTTCGTCCAGACCGCACCTGTAGTCAGGATCAAACCCAGGTCCCATGCACTGTAAGGCAGTAGCTCAACCGCTGTGCTACCATGCCACCCACTTATAGGGCTCCAAACTGATGAATATTTTTTAAAAAAGGACAAAAGTGCTGGAGTAATTCAACTGGTCAAGCAGCATGTCTGGAGAACATGGATAGGTGACAATTTGGGCCAAGACCCTTCTTTTATCCATGTTCTCTAGAGATGCTGCCCGACCCATTGTGTTACTCCAGAGCTTTGTGTCATTATGTGTAATCCAGCACCTGCAGTTCCTTGTTTCTACAGGCGAAAGGGATAATTTGTTTCCAATAGCGGAATTAATCCTGAAATACGATTGCTCCAGACAGCAGAACCTATTTCAGTTCTGCTCTGTCTCGTCCCAGACAGGGTTTGTAACGGGCACCTTCCAGCTCCAGGATGTCCTGTTCTACGGAGGAACTGGTTTCACCATCATGCGATGCATGAGCTTCGCCTTGGAAAATGCCGAGAAGAAAGATGGGAACTACTCGATCCTGGACCTTCTCATCTACAACTTCTACCTCCCCTTCTTCTTCTTCGGCCCTGTGATGACCTTCGATCAGTTCCACGCTCAGGTAAGCTGTGAGGCCAGGAGATTCAACATGGACAACGTCCTTTACGGAGATGTTGCACAGCATTTCACACCTGCAGACCTCCTGTCCTGTTTAAACTTCCACCAGGAGAGGTGGTAGAAACACCTATTAGATAATCAACTCTAAAAAAAGACACAAAGTGCTGGAGTAATTCAGCGGGTCAGGCAGCATCTCTGGAGAACGGATAGGTGATGTTTTAGGACATGAAAATTCCCGGGAAACTTCAGGACTTTGGTCTCCCACCGGGCAGCGGGAGTGTCCGGAGCCTCTGTCCTTCCTGGTCCTGTCCCGATTAATCTTCAGAACCTGGAGATGGGACCAGGGCGTGGAAAAACGTTATGGGAGTCATCATTGCATAGTTCTGGTCTTTTATATCACAGCTGTGCCTGCCTCACACTGAGCCTCATTGATCATAGAGTCAAGGAGTTGTAGGCAGTGAATCAGGCCCATCGGCTCACTGCATCCGTACTGACCTTGATGCCCACTCACACAAATCCTATGTGCCACAGTCGAACAACATAGAATGGTACAGCGCAGGCACAGGCCCTTTGGCCCACATGTTCTGTGCTGAACATGACGCCAAGATAAACAAAGCTAGGATCCATATCCTTCTATTCTTGGCTTTTGGGTCAGGACCATTCCTCAGACTGTTCTTGCCATTGTTTGAAGGAGGGTCTCGACCCGAAACATCACCTATCCTTGTTCTCTAGAGATGCTGCCCGACCGGTTTCTCCAGTACTTTGTATCCTTTTGTGTATTAACCAGCATCCTCTGCCAGTAAAGTCCCTGCCTAAATGTCCCTCAGCCACAGTAGCTGTAAATGATTCTACTACCTCATCTGGCAGCGAGGTCCAGGATATCAATGGCTTCCTATGTGGGGGAGCAGAAGGGGGTAACTTTCTCCTCAACCCTCCATCACTAGTCGAGGGATAAGGTCTACTCAAAGGGGATGGGGTTAGAGTCAAAGTCATACAATATGGAAACAGGCCCTTCAGCCCAACTTGCCCACACTGAGCAATATCCTTCTAAACCATGTACCTGTCCAAATGTCTTATAAACATTGTGATAGTACCTGCCTCAACTATCTCCTCCAGCAGTTCATTCCATATACGCACCACCCTTTGTGTAAAAGAAAAATTGCCCCCCAGGTTCCTATTAAATCTTTCACCCCTCACCTTAAACCTATTTCCTCTGGTTCTCAATTCCCCTACTCTGGGTAAAAGTGTTATTTTACCCTATATTTTCCTCTCATGATCTTATACACCTTTATAAGATCACCCCTTATCCTCCTGACCTCCAAGGAATAAAGTCCTAGCCTGCCCAACCTCTCCCTGTCCCTCAGATCCTCAAGTCGTGGCAACAATCTTCTCTGCACCCTTTCCTGCTTTGTGACATATTTCCTATAACAGGGTGAACCAAAACTGAACATAATTCTCAAAAATGTTGTTGATTCTGTGACTTGTGTCCCACAGGTAAATCAATCCAAGTTTGCTCGGAAAGAGAAGGAGGTGTGGAACATTGGGAAATATGCCTTACTGCACCTTGCTGTGATCATCCTTGTGGATATCTTCTTCCATTACCTCTACATCCTGACCATACCGTCTGACCTCAAGCTGGCCACAATGCTGTCTGACTGGGCATTAGGTAGGTCACTGGCATTGACATCAGTGTGGACCTTGACCATTCCCGCAAAACTTCCCTCTGGATTGGAGGCTTCCACCATCACTCAATTCCTATACCTGATCCCACGGACTCTTGTCTCTCTGGTCCCGTACCCCTGTTGCCCGCACTCTTCACCCACTGGATCGTATCCTTCATCTTGGCAGCACTGTGGCTCAGCGGGTAGAGTCGCTGCCTCACAGCGCCAGTGTCCTGGGTTCAATCCTGACTTCAGGTGCTGTCTGTTTGTGGAGTTTGCACGTTCTCCCTGTGACCGTGTGATTTTCCTCAAGTTTTCTCCCACATTCCCTCGATGTGCGGGTTTGTAGGTTAATTGGCTTTTGTAAATTTTGTAGGGAATGTTTGGGAATGTGGGATAACATGGAACTAGTGTATGGGTGATCAATGGTTGGCGTGGATTCGTTTGGCCGAAGGGCCTGTTTCCGCACTGCATCTCCAAACAAAATGTAGAACATAGAATAGTACAGCACAGGAACGGGCCCTTCGGCCCACAACGTTTGTGCCGACCAAGTTAATCTGATCTCATCTGCCTGTACATGATCCACATCCCTCCATTCACTGCGCTTCCACATGCCTATCTAAAAGTTTCCTAAACACCACTCTCATATCCATCATTCCATCTGCTCTTCACCTCTCTCCTAACAGTTCCTATTCTCACCTCCATTATTTGTCAGGATCCTTTGCATCGGGTAGCCTTTGTGACCCTGCTTATTGCCCTCTGAGCTGCCTCGACCTCCACTCTCCCCTCCCCCAACCTGCCTCCATCTGCCCTTTATTTCCCCCTTCCTTTCTTCCACTCATCAGCCACCTGCCTCTGTCTCCCAACTCCACCTCATTGCCCTTTCACACCTGACTCCTTCTCTCCACCATTTATCATCTTCTGGACCCTGCCCCACCCCTCCTCCACCTTCCCTCTTCTCTGCAGCACCTCTTCCCTCTCCACCCCCCACCCCCCCACTAACAGATCCTGCTTGACCAGCTGAGTTCTTCCCGTAGTGTGCACCCGCCTCTATCTTCCCCCTCTACTGATGTAATATCTCCTCCAAAAACGTTGGCAATTTCTTTCCCCCTTCACAGATGCTGCTCGACCCACTGAGTTCCTTCAGCAGTTTGTTCTTCCCTCTCGCTTCTCAGCCTCATCCCATTTAACGCGTAGGTCGGCAAATCGCCCGTTTTTTTTTGTCTTGCTTGTGCATTTACAAACCTGCAGCCTCTTGTTCTTTAATCTGCAATCCCTAATCAGACTCTGCCATCCCACATTTTGCCGGCCAGCACGCCCCCCCTTCCACCCTCCCAACAAAGAATTCCCACCAAAGTGTGAATGCTCCGACACCACACTCCTCCCATGACACTCCTCACCCCGTTGGTTCAGTAAAATGTTAATAATCCCTTTAATTTGCACGGCACAGTGACGCAGCGGTAGAGCTGCTGCCTCACAGCACCAGAGACCCAGGTTCGATCCTACTACGGGTACCGTCTGTACAGAGTTTGTACGTTCTCCCCGTGACCACATGGGTTTACTTCGGGTGCTCCGGTTTTCTCCCACACTCCAAAGATGTACAGGTTCGTAGGTTCATTGGCTTCTGTAAATATTGCAAATTGTCTCGGTGTGTAGGATAGTGCTCGTGTATAGGGTGATTGCTGATCGGTGTGGACTCGGTGGGCAGAAGGGCTTTTTTCTGCACTGATTCTCTTAATGCCAAATAGGAAAGGTACTGATGGCCTGTGTAGTGTGATGTGAAATATGGCAGCCATTTTGTACACAGTGAGATTAGAGTCCAATAGGCCCACTGCTTGCATAGGACTTCCTCATCCATGCAGTCACTGCCATTGAGGGTTAGGGGGTACCACCCCATACACTAGCACTATCCTCCACACTAGAGACAATTGCAATAATAAGTTGCAATTTTTACTGAAGCCAATTAACCGACAAACCTCTATGTCATTGGGATGTGGGAGGAAACTAGAGTACCCGGAGAAAACCCGCGCGTTCACAGGGAGAACGTACAAATTCCATGCAGACAGAAGCCGAGGTCAGGATCAAACCCGGGTCTCTGGCGCTATAAGTCAGCAGTTCTACCACTGCGCCGCTCTATAAACTTGAAGCTTTGAGCTAATGGAGCCGGGGAGATTTATCAACTAATGGGACTTGCCTTCCCTGGCAGCCTGCTTGGCTTACTTCAACCTGGTGTACGACTGGATAAAGGCGGCCGTGCTGTTTGGGGTGGTTGGGACTGTGGCCAGATTGGACTACCTCGATCCACCAAAGCCACCGAAATGCATCACCATGCTCTACGTTTTTGCTGAGACGTAAGTGTTTTGTTTTCCTCGTTGCCCCGATTTCCCGCTCCGTCAAGCCGAGGGTTACTCCGAGCTTGGGAAAGGCAAAGAGATTTGGGAAAACTGAACCAAGGCAGAGATTGACAGCTTCTTGAATAGTACAGGTGTCAGGGGTTAGGGGAGAAAGCAGGAAAATGTGGTTGAGAGGGAACGATAGATCAGCCATGATTTAATGGTGGAGTAGACGATGGGCCAAATGGCCTATAACTGCTCCAATAACATGTACATGTCAGGCATTGTCATAGCATCAAAGTTTGCAAAATGGGCCCTTCGGCCCAACTTGCCCACGCCAACCAACATGTCCCATCTTTACTAGTCCCACGAGCCTGCGCTTGGCCCAAATCCCTCTAAACCTATCCTATCTATGTACCTGTCCAAATGTTACTTAAACGATGTGATAGTACCTGCCTCAACCTCTTCTGGCAGCTCATTCCATATACCTACTACTCTTTGCGTAAAGAAAATTGGCCCTCAGATTCCTATTAAATCTTTCCCCCCTCACCTTAAACCTACGTCCTCTCGTTCTCAATCCCCTCAACCTGGGTAAAAGTTTCTGTGTATTCACCCCATCTATTCCTCTCATGATCTTATACACTTCTATAAGATTTGGGGTGGCACAGTGGTGTAGCCGTTGAGCTGCTGCCAGTGACCCGGGTTTGATCCTGGCTACGGGTGCTGTCTGTACAGAGTTTGTACGTCCTCCCTGTGATTGCGTTGGTGTTCTCCGGGTTTTCCAGTTTTCTTCCACACTTCAAAGATGTACAGGTTTGTAGACTAATTGGCTTTGGTAAAACATAGTGAATTGTCCCTAGTGTGCAGGTTAGTGTTAGTGATAGTTGGTCGGCGCGGACTCGGTGGGCTGATGGGCCTGTTCCGCGTTGCATCTCTAAAGTCTAAAGATCATCCCTCATCCTCCTGCGCTCCAAGGAATGAAGTCCTAAAGTTCCCACTTCATTCTCCACAGGAGGAATTGGCATGACAAGGAGCTGTCGGTGCTGGAATCCTAACCAAAGCAGTAACTTAGTGCAGCAGGCAGCATCTATGGTTTAGGTATAGGTTTAAGTTTATTGTTCTTATGTGCACAGAGGCAGAATGAAAAGCTTTGTTTTGCATGCTACCCAAACAGATCAGATGTAACAATACTTTAAAGGGCAGGTACATGGATAGGAAGAGTTTAAAGGGATATGGGCCAAACATGTACAAGTGGAACTAGCGTAGATGGAGCATCTTGGTCAGCACGACCAAGTTGGGACAAAAGGCCTGTGTCCTGTATGACTATGAATCTAATACTATACATAAATGGAATCAAGTGAGCTTCCAGTACATTAGGAAGGGCAAAGGCGAAGATAGTGCAGAATATAGTTCTCAGCATTGTAGCGCATCAGTTCCAGAGACAAAGTCCAATGTCTGCAATGGGGTAGAGGTGAATCAGACAGTAGACTAGCTTATGAAGAACCATTTAAAGGCCTGATAACAGAGGGGAAGAAGCTGTTCCTGAGTTTGGAGGGAATGGACAGGCGATGTTTCAGTTCCTGTTCGAAGAAGTGTCCCGACCAGAAATGTCGCCTGTCCATTTCCTCCACAGATGCTGCCTTACCCGCTGTGTTTCTCCAGACGTGAGGAGAGGTTGGAAAGAGGAATGATACCGAAAATATTTTGCTGATTATGTGATTTGTATTTCAGGCACTTTGACAGAGGAATTAATGACTGGCTGTGCAAGTAAGTTATTAGAAAAGCTCTCTCCCCGTTGCTATATTAAATGTGGGCTTTGCCCAGTGACCAGTGGAGCTCGAATGTCTTTACTTTACTTTGGAGATACAGTGTGGAAACAGGCCTTTCAGCCCACCGGGTCTGTGCCGACCAGTGATCACCTTGTACACTGGCATCATCTAACCCTCTAGAGACGATTTACAATTTACCAATTCACATCAGTCTATGAAAGTAAGCATGCAGGTAAAGCAGGCAGTGAAGAAAGGGAATGGCATGTTGGCCTTCATAACAAGAGGAATCGAATATTGGAGCAAAGAGGTCCTTCTGCAGTTGTACAGAGCCCTAGTGAGACCACACTTGGAGTATTGTGTGCAGTTTTGGTCCCCTAATTTGAGGAAGGACATTCTTGCTATTGAGGGAGTGCAGCGTAGGTTTACAAGGTTAATTCCCGGGATGGCGGGACTGTCATATGCTGAGAGAATGGAGCAGCTGGGTTTGTACACTCTGAAGTTTAGAAGGATGAGAGGGTATCTCATTAAAACATATAAGATTGTTAAGGGCTTGGACACACTAGAGGCAGGAAACATGTTCCCGATGTTAGGGGAGTCCAGAACCAGGGGCCACAGTTTAAGAATAAGGGGTAAGCCATTTAGAACGGAGACGAGGAAACACTTTTTCTCACAGAGAGTGGTGAGTCTGTGGAATTCTCTGCCTCAGAGGGCGGTGGAGGCAGGTTCTTTGGATGCTTTCAAGAGAGAGCTAGATAGGGCTCTTAAAAATAGTGGAGTCAGGGGATATGGGGAGAAGGCAGGAACGGGGTACTGATTAGGGATGATCAGCCATGGTCACATTGAATGGTGGTGCTGGCTCGAAGGGCCAAATGGCCTACTCCTGCACCTATTGTCTATTGTCTATTCCTGGGCATTCAAGTTGCTGAACCAGGCCGTGATGCAACGGTCGATATGCTTCAACGTTTAAGAAACTTTTAGACAGGTACACGGATAGGGCAGGATTAGTGGAATATGAGTCAAATGGGTGGGACTAGTGTGCATGGGACATGTTGGACGGCATGAGCAAGTTGGGCCGAAGGGCCTGTTTCCAGGCTGTATGACTATGATTACGTTCTCTATTGTACACCAGTAGAAGTTCACGAGTGGTTGTAGTCATACCGAAATGCCTCAATCTTGATGATAATGTTACTTTAAAGGTTATTTTGATGATGATAGTTGTAAGGAAGTAGAGGCAATGACGATTAAACGCTCGTGACTCTTGGCTCCATACCTGACCAGTGCCATGTGCTGCCACTTTCCAGGTACGTCTACGACTACCTGGGCGAAGACCACACCAACATCCTGAAGGAGCTGCTGGCAACGGTTTGCACCTTCCTGGTCACCACGCTGTGGCTGGGGCCGATGAACGTGGTGTACATCTGGTCTGTGTGCAACTGCTTTGGCCTCAACTTCGAGCTGTGGGTGCAGAAGTTCTTTGAGCTCGAACCTCTGGCGTCGGTTGAGGTAGGAGACCAGGGCATCCTGTCCCCCTTGCTGCCTGGTTCAGTTGCTCCAGGCACGGCTCGGTGCAGAGCTTGTCCTGCTCCGCTAGTAAAAGAGCGGAAACGGGCCCTTCGGCCCATCTCGTCCAAGCCGACCACCTCGTCCATGGGATGCTAGGCTTTGCTCCATTTGCCTACATTTGGTCCTCGGAGATTGACAGATTCTTGATAAGTAGAGATATCAAAGGTTATGGGGAAAAGGCAGGAGAAATGGGGTTGAGAGGGAAAGATAGATCAGCATTGAATGGTGGATTAGACTCAATGGGCCGAATGGCCTACTGTTCCTATGACATAAACTTTCTCATCCATATTTATTATTTTTTAGACAGTGCGGAAACAGGCCCTTCGGCCCGAGTCCACACCGACCAACAATAACCTCTGTATACTAATTAGCATTATCCTACACACTAGGGACAATTTACAATTTTTACTGATGCCAATTAACCTACAAACCCGTACGTCTTTGGAGTGTGAGGAGAGCGCCCGGAGAAAACCCACGCAGGTCACAGGGAGAACGTAAAACTCCGTACAGATAGCACTCTGGCACTCTAACGCAGCAACCCTACTGTTGTGCCACCATGCTGATTGGTAGAGCTACCCAGCACGGAAACGGGACATTCGACCCATCTCGTCCATCCCGATCAAGTTGGGTGCTGGACTTTGTCCCATTCGCCTGCATTTGGACCACTTATCTCTAAACCCTTTCTATCCATAGACAAAGCAGATGTCCATGGCAATGTCGAGAAGAATCAGAGCGATCTTTGGTGCTGCAAATTTCTGGGCCATCATCTTGTACAACATCCTCTCGTTGAACAGTGTTGACTTTGCCTTGTTGGTTGCTCGAAGGCTGTTCCTGGTTGGTAAGTTCTACCAAGAAAGGTTTAGAGGGATATGGAGAAACAAGGAACTTCAATTGCTGGTTTATATCAAAGAAATACGCAATATGCTTCAGTAATTCAGCGAGTTAGGCAGAATCTCTGGAGATGCTGCCTGATCCGCTGAGTTACTCCAGCACTTTGTGTCTATCTTTAGAGGGATATGGGCTAAAGGCAGGCAAGTTGGGCTAGCATAGAGGGGCTATCTTGATCAGCATGGATGAGTAGGGCCGAAGGGCCTGTTTCCGTGCTGTATGAGCCTATGACTATCACTCAGGGGAGTGGGAGGATGGAATGTAACAGTTACCATCTTCAACATCACAAACTACTTTGTGTAGCTCCACACCTCCGGTGCCATGGCTGGATTCTCGCTGGTTCTTTGAGGGAGTGGGTTGCCTTGTCTTGATTAATTAATTGAAAGATACAGCATGGAAACAGGCCCTTTGGCCCTCCAAGTCTAGTTCTATGTTATCTCGCTTTCTCATCCACTCCCGACACACTAGGGCAATATTCAGAGGCCAATTAACCTGCAAACCCGCACGATGAAACCCGGGTCTCTGGTGCTGTAAGGCAGCAACTCTACCACTCCGCCAGCGTGCCATCCCATAAATGATGAAGTATTCCATAGTCAGTGGCATATTATCACTATCCCTCTAAATCTCTCCAATCCACGTACCTGCCTAAATGTATTAAAAATGTTGTTATTACACTAGCAAAACACAGGATTGAAACAGAAACCCTTAAACGCTCTGCCAACTGAGCTATTGTGGTTTTGCATCATCTGTCTCATGGGAGAGGGGAGATGAGGGAATGGCCGAGGTGTGAGTGGTCCTTGGCTGTCTATGACTGGAACTGTGGCTTAAACTTCATGTTGCCTCAGCAAGGCCACCAGCATAATCAAGGACCAGTCTCATCGCCGGTCACTTCCTCTTCTCCCCGCTCCCATTTGGCAACAGGTACAGAAGTGTGAAAATGCACACGTCCAGTTTTAGGGACAGTTTCTTCCCAGCTGTTAACAGGCAACTGAACCATCCTATCACCAACTAGAGAGCAGTCCTGAACTACTATCTACCTCATTGGAGACCCTCAGACTATCTTTAATCAGACTTTACTGGACTTTATCTTGGACTAAATGTAATTCCCTTTATCCTGTATCTATACACTGTGGACGGCTTGATTGATCATGTAACGTAACAAAAAAGCATTTCACTGTACCTCGGTACACGTGACAATAATAAACCAGATATTAATGCGCTGTGCGTTTTAATTTCTCATTCAGGGTTTCCCCTGACCCCGATCAGCATCCTCTTCGTGACCTATTGTGGCGTCCAACTGATCAAAGAAAACGAACGCAGGCTGGCTCTGGAAGCTGAAAAAGAGAAAACGGAATAGAAGAAACTGGCTGAGAGAGAGAGAAAGAGAGAGAGGGGAAGGAAGCCACAAAAAAACCTTCCCACACAACAGCTACCTAATTGTCCTTTCATAAGTCTTGCAAAGGAAGTTTCTAGTTATCTAACTGAGCCGTTACCGAGATAGTTGTTGCCACACTGGTGGGTGATGTCCACACGTCTGCTCCATGCGGCACGGCATCACCTTGGATCATCTTTCCCTCCTCGCACATCCTGGACACTTCCTGCTGGAATCCGGTGGGTAGGGGGAAGGACATCCAACTCAGGCAAATGGCTGACCTATCCCTCTCCCTCTTCCCCTCCTCACCCTCTCCCCCACCCTCCCTCTTTCCCTCTCCTTCTTTTCCTCTCTCTCTTTCCCTATCCCTTTGCCTCTTTTCCTATCCCTCTCTCCATCCCCCTTTCTCCTTCCCCTTCTTTCTTCCTTTCCCCCTCCCCTGCCTCTCTCCACCTTCTTCTCCCTTCCCAATCCCTGCCTTCACTTTCCCATCTCCCTTATCCTCCCTCTTCCTCTCACCTTCTCCCCTCTCCTCTCCTTTCACCCTGTCTCACTCCCCTGCTTCCCCTCCCCCTCCCCCACATCCTCCCTTTCTCTCGTTCTCATTCTCCCTCTCTCTCTTTCCCCCTTCATCTCCCCTCACTCTGTCACTCTCTCTTCCTCTTCCCCTCCCTCTCTTCCCCACCGCCTCCCTCTCGTTCTATCCCCCGACATCCTCTCCCTCTTCCCAAGCATGCCGTTTGTACATTGCTGGGTGGGGTGTACATTGGCGGTCTGACTAAAGTGTTTCTCGATCATGGATGGCCAGTTGGCGCGTCAGGGCATGGATTTAACCCCAACCCGACCAGACTGGGGTAGTACAGCCGGGCCCATGTCTCCGCGACTCCCTGCCCTTCCTGAATCCATCACTGCTAATCCAGGTGTGCACGGGTAACAATGGCCAGTGTTAGGCTGGGTCAGTCTGGGACCTGGGATATCTCAGCCTCTCAGAAATCCCCTTCCACCCGGGACACGTCCACCCTCCCCCAATAACAGGTGTAGCAGTAGTACACTGAGACAGTATACAGTCACTGCCTCTCAAGATGCCCCACCTCCTGCCCCCCCCCCCCCCCCCCCCCCCCCCCCCCCCCACCCACCCCCAACCCGCACCATCTTCCACCCCGACTCCCTATGTTACTGCAGGGCCCTGAAACCCTCATTCTTGTCACTGTCTTCATCTTATTCCCTTCAGTGTTATACAGCCATAGAGTCATGCAGCACAGAAACAGGCCCTTCGATCCAACTCGTCCACGGTGACCCAGATGCCTCATTTAAGCTAGTATCTCTTGCCCGCGTTTGGTCCTTCTCATAGTCATAACGTCATACAGAGTGGAAATAGGCCCTTCGGCCCAACGTACCACATTGACCAGCATGCCCCATCTATAGTCCTACCTGCCTGCATTTGCTCGATATTATAGTCATACAGCATAGAAAAAGGCCCTTCGGCCCAACTCATCCATGCCAACCAAGATACCCCATCTAAGCTAGTCACTTTTTCCCACATTTAGTCCATACCATAGAGTCATACGGCGTGAAAACAGGCCCTTCGGCTCAACATGCCTATGCTGACCAACAAGCCCCCGTCTACACCAGCTCCACCTCCCTGCCTTTAGTCCATATCCCTCTAAACCTGTCCTATCCATGTTATCATCAAATCTTTCAGGCTCTGCACACCGGAGGTCACCACAGCTGACCAGGTGAGATGGTCTGGTGATCCGCTCTGTAATCTGCACAGACAGGCTGCCCATCGCTCCCACTGGGCTCCAGGGGTGAGTTGTGGGCAGTTTTCTTCACCCCCCCCCGCCCCCATAGATACAGAGTACTGAAAAGACCAAGGCTGCTATTGGCCGTTTGCAAACAACAATCAAATAATTATCATATGACAATGTTGTCAACCTTATCCACAATACACTCGCCCTCCCGTAGCGACCAGCGTTCACGGAAGGCCTCCAGAGTCCTTGTAGACACCGCGTGCTCCTTCCCCAGGGACACGCGGGCACGGACCTTCGCCCAGAAGAGGGGCAGGCCGTCTTGGCCAGGTCCAGGGGCAAACCAACAGGGAGATTCTTCCCCCCTCCCCCCCCCCCCCCCCAACGAATCCACTGAGGCACTGGAGGGGAGGGCGATGCTACACGACACAAGGGCGCATGGAGTGGTCGGCAGGGACTGCCGGAGCAATCTTCTCTCACTTTCTCGGATGGCAGAGCTTCCCCAATTATCATCGGTTTGATTTCCTTTCCTCATTGTGGCCTTTACTGTGATGCAGATGTGAAAGTTGTTTGCACAGCTAGACTCTGAACTGAATGCATTGTCCATTACCATGCACTGTACCCTGCAATACACTGTTCAATAAACTGTAAATTATAAGCACACCTGTAACTAATACATGTAATATTAAATTTGCTCTTTAATTTTCTTTCCGTCTTCAGTTTCTTTGTTATAGAGTCATAGAGTGATACAGTGTGGAAACAGGCCCTTTGGCCCAACTCGCCCACAATGTCCCAGCTACACTAGTCTCTTGCCTGCACTTGGTCCATATCCCTCCAAACCTGTCCTATCCATGTACCTGTCTAACTGTTTCTTAAACGATGGGATAGTTCCAGCTTCAATTACCTACTCTGGCAGCTTGTTCCATACATCAACCACCCTATGTGTGAAAAAGTTACCCTTCGGATTCTGATTAAATCTTTTCCCCTTCACCTTGAACCTATGTCCTCTGGTCCTCGATTCCCCTGCTCTGGGCAAAAGACTCTACCCGATCTATTCCTCTCATGATTTTATAAGATCTCCCCTCATCCCCCTGCGTTCCATGGAATGGAGACCCAGCCGACTCAACCTCTCCCTATAGTTCACACCCTCTAGTCCTGGCAACATCCTCGTAAATCTTTTTTGAACCCTTTCAAGCTTGATAATATCTTTCCTATAACATGGTGCCCAGAACTGAATGCAATATTCTAAATGCAGTCTCACCAACGTCTTATACAACTTCTATACTCAATACTCTGACTGATGAAGGCCCAAGTGCCAACAGCCTTTTTGACCACCTTATCTACCTACAACTCGACCTTCAAGAAACCATGCACCTGCACTCCTAGATCCCTCTGCTCTACAACACTACCCAGAGGCCTATCATTTATTGTATTGTCCTGCCCTTGATCGACTTCCTAAAATGCAACACCTCACACTTCTCTGTATTAAATTCCATCAACCATTCCTCCGCCCACCTGGCCAATTGAACCTGACCCTGCTGCAATTGTTCACAACCATCTTCACTATCTGCATAACTTTTGTATCATCATCAAACTTGCTAATCTTGTCCTGTATGTTATCATCCAAATCATTGATGTAGATGACAAACAGTAATGGCCCCAGCACTGAACCCTGAGGCACACCACTAGTCACAGGCCTCCAGTCTGAGAAGCAACCTTCCACCATCATCCTCTGCTTCCTTCCAAGGAGCCAATTTGCTATCCATTCAGTTATCTCTCCTTGGATCCCATGCAATCTAACCTTCCAGGGCAGCCTACCATGCGGAACTTTGTTGAATGCTTTACTGAAGTCCACGTACACAACATCTACAGCTCTGCCCTCATCAACCTTTTTGATCACGTCTTCAAAAAAATCAAACAGATTTGTGAGCCACGACCTCCCATGCTGACTATCCCTAATCAGCCCTTGTCCATCCAAATGCCTGTACCCTATCCCACAGAATACTCTCCAGTGACTTACCAACTATGTTGTCTGCTCGGAATATCTTTAATCGGACTTTACTGGACTTTATCTTGCACTAAACATTATTCCCTTTACCCTGCATCTGTACACTGTAGACAACTTGATTGTTATCATGTGTAGTCTTTCTATTGACTGGATAGCATGCTATAAAAAAGCTTTCCACTGTACCTCAGTACACGTGACAATTAATAACTAAATTAACATGTTAGTGTGCAGGGATCGGTAGTCGGTGCGGACTCGGTGGACCGTAGGGCTTGTTTCAACGCTGTATGTCGAACCTAAAATAAATCTATACTGAACCCACCACCCCCTTTGGAAAAAATACCCGCCCCTTACACCTCCTGTAAACGTTACCCCTCTCACGTTAAAGCTATGCCATCTAGTCTTTGATATTACACAATTGGAGAAAGGTTCTGACTGTCTATGTCTCTCACAATTTTATATCTTTCTATCAGGTGTCCCCTTAACCTGAAAACAATCCATGTCTGTCCACTGATCACAGACGTCCAGTGTGAATAACACCGTTCCACCACAATCCTCTGTCTTCTTCCAGTGAACCAGTAGGTTGTTCAGGATGCTACCCAGAACCTGCGTTCCCCACTATTCCTTCCCCCGGCTTTGCGTTGCCTTGAGGACACTCTTGCTTCATCACCCGTTGTTGTAGTAACCTGTCCCTCCACCCAATAGTCCTCCAGTCCCTTGTGAAAGGCACCAATCCCATTTTAATTGTGCCTATAGGGCCTGGAAAGAGTGGATGTGGAGGGGATGTTTCCACTAGTGGGAGAGTCCAGGACCAGAGGGCACAGCCTCAGAATAAAAGGACGTACATTTAAAATGATGAGGAGAAATTTCTTTAGTCAGAGGGTGGTGAATCTGTGGAGGTCGAGTCAACTGATATTCTTCCGGCAGAGATTGACAGATTCTTGGTCAGTAAGGGTGTCAGGGGTTACGGAGAGAAGGCAGGAGAATTGGGTTGAGAGGGAAAGATGGATCAGCCATGATTGAATGGCAGAGTATATTTGATTAGCCGAATGGCCTAATTCTGCTCCTGTAACGTATGAACTATGAACCTTGAGGACCTCGATATGTCTTGAAATGTGTAACATCCCAAATTAAGTCCTTTCAAAGTGAGGTCTGTGTGGAACCAGCAGCCAATACAGTGCAGTAATGAGATTAGTGATCAAATCAATGGTTCAATGGTACATTATTTAGCAATGTTACAAAATTTTGAGATTTTAAAAATCAAGTCTGTAATTTATCCCATCAGATAAAGCATAAAAATAAGTTTAATTTGACACCTAATTCACTTTCATATCTCAAGTATTTAAAAAGTTATGGCCATTTTCATACTCGGAAATGAGCATCTTGTTCCCTATTGATTTTCTATGGACATAACAAAAAAGTTGTGATCGTGAACAGTCAAAAGCCCATAACTTTCTTAAAAATTAAGAGAACTGAATGAAATTTTCAGTTATCATAGATTGAAGCATTCTGAAACAAATATAAAATAATCTTACTTGGGTGACCTGAAATTAAAGCATATAATTAGTTAGTTACCTAATTGTAGCTAATTTCAGACTTCAATTACTAGATCTAAACATCTATCCATTTCTTAATAAATGATTAACATTTTTAAATAGCCTAAATGTCCAAATAATATTCACAAATAATTCACAATAAAACATGATTTTTAAATCTCATTTACATTAATTTATAGGCCAAATGGAAGGAATTCAGTGTTCAATTGCTGTAAATAAATGTCCATTTAAATCAGCTTTCCAGTGGGTCCCTGTGAACGCGCTGGTTTAGAACGTTCACATTGCGGTAGATTTGTGCCCCAAATGCCCAGAAAAATACTGCGCGATATAATGGGCCCAAAATGAGCTACTCGCAATATTAAACTTTGTATAAAGGGATCTTTAGAAGCCCTTTTTAATGTAAAAAAATACAACCTACCTTCTGTGGTTTGCTTTATGAGACCCTGCGGTTGCTGGCGGTCGCGGGTTTAGAGATTGATTTTTAAACTACTATAACTATTATTCAAGGCCTTTAAACCTAATAATAGCTTTTGCGACGGGGTCTTCCAGCGATTTTTCGTTAATAATTAACTAGGCTGAACATCTTCGATTTGAACAGCCTAGAGAAAATCGCGTTTTAAACCCGCCCCCTCTAAACGGCGCCAAAATCGCGCACACCCGCAGCGGCAGATTTTCAAAGACGCTTCAGGTAGGCTTTGCAACATACCTACATTATTGTCACAAGTACCTAGATACGGCAAAATTTATTGCTGCATACATTTCTGTAAAATCTTATGATACATAGGTCCAAACATCCTTAAGTACAGGAGTGTAAGAATAATAGATCACACTGAGGCAATATATAAGCATCGCCACAATTCCAGTGCATCTTGTACCCTTCATGTTGAAAGTTGTTTAAAATATAGAGTCTTCCGGTAACTTGGCTGTAAAGGCCCGTTGTCCTGGTGATGGCACTGGGCCTGAGTTGCAGGGGTCAGCCTGGCAATGTTGTTGTTGTCCTCCACCGCTGCTCCATCATAGAATCACACAGAGTGGGAACAGGAGGATGTGGGGTGATCTTATAGAGGTGTACAAGATTGTGAGAGCAGTCTAGAGGATAGATGCACAGAGTCTTTTGCCCAGAGTAGGGGAATCAAGAACCACAGGACATAGGTTTAAGATGAGGGGGGGAAAGATATAATGGAAACCTGAGGGAAAATATTTTACACACAGGTGTGTATGGAACGAGCTGTCGGATGAGGTTGAGGCAGGTACTATTGTAATATTTAAGACATTTGGACAGTTACATGGTCGTGAAGTCTTAAAGGGATATAGGCCAAATGCAGGCAGGTGGGACTAGTGTAGATGGAGCATGTTGATTGGCATGAACAAGTTAGGCCAAAGGGCCTATTTCCACACTGTGTGACTGACTCTATCCATGTACCTATTCAAGTTTCTTAAATGTTGTTATAGTACCTGCCTCATCTACCTCCTCCCGCAGCTTGCTCCATATATCCACCACCGTCTGTGTGGAAAAAGTAGCCCCTCGGGTTCCTATTAAACTTTCCCCTCTCATCTTAAACCTATGTCCTCTGGGTAAATGACTCTGCATTCACCCTATCTTTCCCCTCATGATTTTATACACCAGATAAGGGTTGAGAGGAGACTTGATAAAAATATATAACATTCTGAGAGGCATAGATAGGGTAGACAGTCAAAACCTTTTCCCCAGGGTGCAAAAGTCCAACACTAGAGGGAATAACTATAAGGTGATAGGGGTAATGTTTAATGGAGATGAGCGGGGCAAGTTTTGTAGATAGGCACATGGAAGAGCAGGAAATATATAAAACACAAAATTCTGAAAGGATTGGACAGGCTAAATGCAGGAAAAATGTTCCCGACATTGGGGGAGTCCACAGTTTAAGAATAAGGGGTAGGCCATTTAGGACTGAGATGAGGAAAAACTTTTTCACCCAGAGAGTGGTGAATCTGTGGAATTCTCTACCACAGAAGGCAGTGGAGGCAAATTCGCTGGATTTTTTCAAGAGAGAGTTAGATTTAGCTCTAAGGGCTAACAGAATCAAGGGTTATGGGGAGAAAGCAGGAACGGGGTACTAATTTTGGATGATCAGCCATGATCATATTGAATGGCGGTGCTGGTTCGAAGGGCCGAATGGCCTGAACCTATTTTCTATGTTTCTATGTGCAGGTAGATGAGATCAGTTCAGCTAGGCATCATGTTTGCAACAGACACTGTGGACTGAATGGGCCTGTTCCTTTGCTGTACTGTTCCTTGTTCTATGTACCTCTATAAGATCACCACTCAGCTTCTTGCCCTCTAAGGAGATGTTTCCTCAGGGATTACCATCCTCCTTCATTAAGCTTTAACACTGCAGAAGATTCATCGAGAGAGAAAATCCTCTCCAGCGTTCAAAGTAACCCTTCCCTTTGCTTCCTAATTAGCTTCCTATCTTTCTAATTAAGATTACCTGTCAGCCTTACTGGGTTAACGAGAGAATAAAATCAGTTTTGAATGTGATATATCCTAACCATATCACTTTTTTTGTCTCTATGTCCATGGTAATAGGTTGACTTATATTGGTTCAGCTTGACCTTTGTTGTTATTGTAATGCCTGAAGTTAATTAAAATGGAAATGTAAATCTAGTGATAATTATACTAATTTATTCCATCGATAGCGGGGAGAGGAGAGATATGAATATATTAGCATAGTTAAACAGGCGGTGAATGTGAGATGTGTGGCACTAAATGTAACCTAGAAAATTAATAAGGAATGACATTTTACAAACCCAGGCATATTCCTGATATTTGTAAACTAATCATTCTGAAGGACAATAAATCATGGGAAAGTTCCTGTATGATTAGCAGGGAACCACATTTTCTTGCTGCAAGAAATAACCTTTATTTTCAATGATGGTCTGTAAAAGGATTTAGACTACAGGCTTTTGAGATATTTGCAATAATGCCCCAATAATCCGGCACCCTTGGGACTTTAGTGGTGCTGAACCTGCAGCTTTTCTGGTATATAACTGAATAAAATCATCCCTAATCTTCTGCATGTGTGAGAGTCACCAGGTTAAATCTGTGCTCAGTAACCTGCTGAAAGATTGACTTGGAAACAAAATATGGGGAAAGTGGTAGAGTTGCTGCCGTGCAGCGCCAAAGACCCGGGTTCCATCCTGACCTTGAATGCTGTCCGTGTGGAGTTCCCCTGTTCTCCCTGTGGCCGCGTGGGTTTCCCTCTGGTGCTCCACTTTCATCCCGCATTCCAAAGATGTGCAGGTTTGTAGGTTAATTGGCTTCTGCAAAATTGTCCCTAGTGGGTAAGAAAGAACTAGTGTGAACGGATGATCATTGGTCGGTGTGAAGAGAGACACAAAGTGCTAGAGTAACTCAGCGGGTCAGGCAGCATCTCTGAAGAACATGGATAGGTGGCGTTTTAGGTCAGGACCCTTCTTCAGTCTGAAACGTCACCCGAAACGTCACCTATCCATGTTCTCCAGAGGTGCTGCCTGACCCGCTGAGTTACTCCAGCATTTTGTGTCTATCTTCGGTTTAAACCAGCATCTGCAGTTCCTTCCTATGCATTGGTCGGTGCGTATCCAATGGGCCGAATGGCCTGTTTCTAAGCTTCAACTCTAATCTAAACTAAACTAAACTGAACTAAAGTTAAACTACACTAAACTAAACTCAAATGGAGGGGGGAGAGACACAAGGTGCTGGAGTAACTCAGCAGGCAGTATCTTTGGAGAAATTATGTGACGTTTCGGGTCAAGACCCTTCTTCAGAATGTGAGTCGGGGAGAGTAAAAGGGAGGCGGGGGGGGGGGGGGGATATGCCCAGAGTTTGTGTCCTCCATGTGACCCCAGTGACTCCTGGTTCTCTGTGTTGATGTCAGAATCAGTTTGTGCACAATGCCCCTCATAGTCAGGCAGTCCCCAGTGCGTGGGATAACTCATAACATTGCCCCCATGGGTGGGTGTCTGTGAGCGAGGGGAACGGTATGGGAGTCTGTTTTTCATTCCTAAAGGTTTGCCATCCTGTTGCTGTGCTGTCTTGGAAGCTCCAAGATATTTTTGGGAACAAGGAATTACTCACCGTATGGTGACCTTTCTTGGTGCTGGATTTAGGTCCGGTCTCATCCACAATGACACCCATGTATCAGAAAGACAGGTCATTGTGGAACTTCTGCTCCACCTACACGTAGAACCCGCTGGAACTGTTAAACAGAACCCGTCTCAAAATAAACATCATCACACACATACACGCACATATATAGACACAGATATACACAACGACATAGGCACACACACAGATATAGACGCACACACACACATACGCGCATGCACATAGATACACAGATGTACACACAAATACAAAATGTGTAAATATACAGACACACATACATACAGATACATACATGGAGATAAACAAACACAAACACACATGCGCACAGACATACACATGGACAGACGCACACAGACACACACACAGATATAGACACGTTAGCATTCACACACATGCGCACAGAGATACAGATGTGCACACAAATACAAAGCATGTAAACACACACACAGACATACAGATACATACACAGACATACACACAGGTGCAGGCACATGTACACTTACACGCATGCATATACACATGCATGCACACAGACAAAACATACACACACACACACACACACACACATGCACACAGACAACACACACACATGCACACAGACCACACACACACACACACACACACACACACAAACATGCGTTCAGATTTTTGAAATTACTACCCGACGGGAAAGGGGAGAAGAAGGAATGACCAGGGTGAAAAAGATCCTTAATTATGTTGGTTGCTTTCCCGAGGCAGTGTGAAGTGTAGATGGAGTCAATGGAGAGTGGCTGGTTTGTGTGATGGACTGAGGTGGAAGATTGCAACCTTCACGTGGTCCGCCCTGTTTCGACGAATGCAATCAACCCGGCGTGCACAATCAAATAAGATCAAATAGAACAAGTTGTCCGACAACTTTAGGCTGTGCACATCCTGCACAAGAAGAAGAAGTGATGGACTGGGCTACATCTACAACTCTGCAATTTCTTGTGGTCTTGGGCAGAGCTGTTGCCAACCCAAGTTCTTCTTCTTGTGTAGGGCGTGCACAGCCTAAAGTTGTAGGACAACTTGTTCTATTTGATCTTATTTGATTGTGCACGCCGGGTTGATTGCATTCGTCAAAACAGGGTGAAGGTTGCAAACTTCCAACCCCCAACCCGAGTTGATGCCAAATCAATTAATGGACTTGGGGGTTGAGGGGCCTGTTTCCACACAGTATCTCTTTGTGGCTCTAAGCCTGTCTCAACACCACACCAAGAAATGTAAAATTATTAAGTGTTCAAAGAGCATGGAAGCATCTTGTGCTTATTTACCCAGGGTCTCTGCATAGTCAGCTGTCAACGCCAGGACAATCCTAGAGCATTAGCAGAAGACCTTGGGAACCTGGATCAGTCTTGGGTTAGCATGGAGGCTCCTGATAGGTTTAGGTTTATTATTGTCACGTGTACCGAGGTACAGTGAAAAGCTTTGTTCTGCATGCAGATCAGATAATACTACACACAGATACAATCAAGACAAACTCATGTACAATTGTTAGAGCAATGGGGAGGATACAGAGTGCAGAATGTAGTTCTCAGCATTGTGGTGCATCAGTTCCATAGACAATGTCCGCAATGGGGTAGAGGTGAATCGGACAGCACCCTAGCTTATGGAAAGACCGTTCAGAAGCCTGACAACAGAGGGGAAGAAGCTGTTGCTGAGACTGGTGGTGCGCACTTTCAAGCTTCTGTACTTTCTTCCTGACAGGAGCAGGGAGAAGAAGGAATGAAAGGGATGGGACAAGTCTTTGATTATGTTGGCTGCTTTTCCGAGTCGTTGTGTGATGAGCTGGGCTACATCCACAACTCTGCAATTTGAGGTCAGTCAGAGTGAAGACAGATTGATGACAGTTAAAGCCTCAACTATGACATGCTCCGTACAAAGCATTTTATCGAGATGCATCACAGCATGGTTTGGGAACAGCTCCATCCAAGACCGCAAGAAATAACAGAGAATTGTGGACACAGCCCAGACCATCACACAAACCAATCTCCCTTCCATTGACTCCATCTACACTTCACGCTGCCTCGGCAAGGCCACCAGCATAATCAAGGGCCAGTCTCAACCTGGTCACTCCCTCTTCTCCCATCAGGCAAGAGGTACAGAAGTGTGGAAACGCACACCTCCAGATTCAGGGCCAATTTCTTCCCAGCTGTTATCAGCATCTGAACCATCCTATCAACAACTAGAGAGCGGTCCTGAGCTACCATCTACCGCGCTGGAGATCCTCTGACTATCTTTAATCTGACTTTACTGGACTTAATCTTGCACTAAACATTATTCCCATTATCTGTACACAGTGGATGGCTCGATTGTAAACATGTACAGTTTTCCCACTGACTGGATAGCACACAACAGAAGCTTTTCACTGTACCTCGATACACAAGATAATAAACTAAACTAAGTTATGAAATACAAACACAACCTCTTGGCCTGTTTGCATCCCCAGTCCTCTGCTCAATGCTCTTTGCGTACACATGCTTGTAAAGGAGTTAGTGGAAGCTGTGGCATAAAGTCCTTACGTGAGGCAGCAGCTTCTGGGGAAGTGAAACATGGACAAACAGGGAAACAGGCCCAACAGGCCCACGCTGACCATCAATCACCCGTTTACACCACTCCTCTGATATCCTACTCTCTCATCCATCCCCTACACACTAGGGACAATTTTACAAAGACCAATTAACCTACGGACCTGCATGTCTTTGGGATGTGTGAGGAAACCAGAGCACCCGGAGGAAACCCACGTGGTCACGGAGAGGGAGACCGTACAAACTCCACACACAGACAGCACCCGAGGCCCTGATCGAACCCGGGTCTATGGCACCGTGAGGCAGTGGCTCTACCTGCTGTGTTACTGTGCAAGGCTGGGTATCTTGGTCAGCATGGACGAGTTAGGCCGAAGGGCCTGTTTCTGTGCCGTAGGGCTATATGACTCTAGACTACAACAAAGAGGCAAAATGAATCATAACAAGAGATAGGTAACCATTTTAAGGTTTTGGCATCTATCAATGCCCAGTCTACAGAAAGTATGGCTGGAATTATTCCTGGCCTTGTAGTGGCTGGGAGTCAGGGAAGATCTGTTATAGATGTGTGACAGGGAGGCCTCGATAGTTACATGCGGTCAGATGCTAAAAATACAGGTTAATTATACACTCACTGGTGGCATGGAGTTAACAGTCATTGGTGCTGGCAATCGACATTTACAAAATGTACTTGTCCAGGCCGTTAGTCAGAGGAAACTCTAGAACTGCATCAAATCCCAAATAACAAATGGCAAATTTTCCAGAACATTCTAACCAGTGGGTGGACCAGCAGCTGTAGAGCCGTTGCCTAACAGCGCCAGTGACCCGGGTTCGATCCCGACCTCGGGTGCTGTCTGTACAGAGTTTGTACATTCTCCCTATGACCGTGTGGGTTTTCTCCGTGTGCTCCTGTTTCCTCCCACACTCCAGAGACGTGCAGGTTTGTAGGTTAATTGGCTTCTGTAAATAGTCCCGTGTGTGTAGGATCGTGTCAGTTTGCGGGGTGGCACTGCCAAGGCAGCGTGAGGTGTAAATGGAGTCAATGGAAGTTTACTTCCACTGAGACGAGAGAGCATTTCTTTAAAATTCTGGATTTCATTTACTGACGCAAGTCCTGTTTAAAGATAATCTGAGGGAGACAAAAATGCTGGAGAAATTCAGCAGTTGAGAGCATTTATGGAGTGAAGGAATAGGTGACGTTTCGGGCCGAGACCCTTCTTCAGACTGATGTGGGGATTGGGGGGGGGGGGGGGGGCGGTAAGAAGAAAGGAGGAGGTGTAGACAGTGGGCTGTGGGAGAGATGGGAAGGGGATGGGAAGGGGGGAGAAAGCAAGGACTACCTGAAATTGGAAAAGTCAATGTTCATACCGCTGGGGTGTAAACTACCCAAGCAAAATATGAGGTGCTGCTCCTCCAATTTGTGGTGGGACTCACTTTGGCCATGGAGGAGGCCCAGGACAGAAAGGTTGGATTCAGAATGGGAGGGGGAGTTGAAGTGCTGAGCCACCGGGAGATCAGGTTGGTTAATGCAAACAGTGCGGAGGTGTTGGGCGAAGCGATCGCCAAGCCTGCACTTCGTCTCACCAACGTAGAGCAGGTGACACCTAGAGCAGCGGATGCAATAGATGAGGTTGGAGGAGGTGCAGGTGAACCTCTGCCTCACCTGGAAAGACTGCTTGGGTCCTAGGATGGAGTCAAGGGGGGAGGTAAAGCGACAAGTGTAGCATATCCTGCGGTTGCAAGGGGAAGTACCAGGGGAGGAGGTCGTTTGGGTGGGAAGGGACAAATTGACCAGGGAGTTACAGAGGGAGCGGTCTCTGCGGAAAGCCGAAAGTGGAGGAGATGGGAAGATGTGGCCTGTGGTGGGATCCCGTTGGAGGTGGCGAAAATGTCGGAGGATTAAGGGTATCGACCCGAAACGTCACCTATTCCTTCGCTCCATAAATGCTGCCTCACCCACTGAGTTTCTCCAGCATTTTTGTCTACCTTCGAACAGCATCTGCAGTTCTTTCTTAAAGATAATCTGAGGGTCTCCAATGAGGTAGATGGGAGGTCAGGACCGCTCGCTCTGTGGGCTGTGTATGTTTTTGGTCAATGAGTCATGGCTCTATCTGGCAGGGATTGTTGCAGTTGTTGGCCTGGGCTGATTGACGGGTCCCTCTGCCGGGATGGAGGGGGTGGGGAGAGTGATCAGCCTTCCTCTGGCTGGATGCCTGAGCTTTGTGCAGGCTGCCACTCCTATATATAGAGCCAGGCAGGAATGTGTGCTGTCGGACAGTTGCTATCCGAGCTGAGACAGGGAAGAGCCCCGGTCAATTCTACAGAGCTCCGGCCATGGCGATCCGTGTGGACCCGGCTGAGGAGCCTCGCATCTACCAGCAGACCCTCCTGCAGGACGGACTCCGAGACCTGCTGGACAGCGGCAAGTTGGTGGACTGTGTGCTGAAGATCAAGGACAAGGAGTTCCCCTGCCACCGGCTGGTGCTGGCCGCCTGCAGCCCCTACTTCCGAGGCATGTTCCTCTCCGGTCTGGAGGAGAGCAATAAGCGGGAGATCACCCTTGAGGAGCTGGAGCCCGAGACGGTGGCGGTCCTCCTGCGCTACATCTACACCTCCGAGGTGAGGTTGGACGACAGCAACGTGCAAGACATCTTCACCGCCGCCAACATGCTCCAGATCCCTTCCATCTTCACCCTCTGCATCTCCTACCTGCAGAAGAGGCTGGGTTTGGGCAACTGCCTGGCCATCTTTCGCCTCGGCCTGATGCTGGACTGCCCGAGGTTGTCTGTGGCCTCCAGAGACTTCGCCTGCGAGCACTTCAGCCTAGTGAGCAAGGACGAGGACTTCCTCAAACTCAGTCCCCAGGAGTTGGTCGCCATCCTCTCCAGCGACGGTCTCAACGTGGAGAAGGAGGAGGCCGTCTTCCAGGCAGTGATCAGCTGGGCGGAGAGCGAGGAAGGCCATCTCCCGGCCCTTCCCCAGGTCTTCGACTGTGTCCGCTTCCTCCTCATGCCCAAGGACTACCTGACCAAGAACGTGGAGGGACACCAGCTGGTCAAGTCCAACCCGGAGCTTGTGGCCAAGATCCAGATGGTCAAGGATGCCCATGAGGGCAAAAGGCAGGTTGGCAAGCCCAAGGGAGAGAAGGAAGAGTCGAGAAAGAAAGGAGACGGTGAGCCAGCAAGCAGCGAGGCCAAGGGTGAGGGAGAGGTGGAGGAGAAGGAGGAAGAGGAGGAAAAGGAGGAAGAGGAGGAAGCCTCAGGCATCTTGAACAAGAACCTGCGCTTCGGCATGTTCATGAAGGACCTGATCTTCATGATCAACGAGGAGGCCACCGTGGCCTACGACCCCCTCACCAACGAGTGCTACTTTGCCTCCGTCTCCAACAAGATCCCCAAGAACCACGCCAGCCTGGTGACCAAGGAGAACCAGATCTTTGTCATCGGTGGCCTCTACTACAACCAGGAGAACAAAGAGAGCCCCCTGCACTCCTACTTCCTGCAGGTGAGCCAGCACTCCCACCCCCACTGGGGCAGGGAGGGAGAGCTTGTCCCAGCGACGTCTGTCCTACTCCCCTACCCACAGGTCCGGCTGGGAGGCGAGGGTGTGAGGGGTGAAGGAGTGAGGTGGGGGGGGGGGGAGTGAGGAGGAATGAGTGTGAGGGGAGATGATTTTTTTTAGTTTAGTTTAGAGATACAGCGCGGAAGCAGGCCCTTCGGCCCACAGAGTCCGCACCGACCAGCGATCCCCGCACACTAACACTGTCCTACACTGTGGTGTGAGCGAGAGAGCTAGAGGGGGCATGAGGGGAGAGGGAGTTGGGGGAAGCGGTGTATGGGTGTGAGTGAAGGGTACAGGAAGAGAGGAGAGAGAGAGAGAGGGGGATAAGGGAGAGGGAGAGGGAGGGGGAGGGAGTGGGAGAGAAAGAACGAGAGGGAGGAGTTATGGAGGCATTGAGTCACACAGCAGGGATACGGGCCCTTTTGCCCAACATCCATGCCCGCGTAATGCCCACCTGCCTTGTCCCACCTGTCGTGTTTGGCCCGTATCGCTCTTAAACTCTCCTATCCATGTACCTGTCCAAATGTTTTTCAAATGTTGTTATGGTACCTGCCTCAACTACTTCCTCCGGCAGCTCGTTCCATACACCCACCACCCTCTGTGTGAAAAGGTTGCCCCTCAGATTCCTATCAAATCTTTCCACTTTCACTTCTGGTTCTTGATTTCCCTCCTCTAGGTAAAAGACTGTCATTTATCCCATCTATTCCACTCATGATCTTATAGCTCTCTCACAGTACCCCTCAGCCTCCTGCGCTCCAGGGAATAAAATCTTAGCCTGCTTGAAGTCTCACCCTAGCTCAGGCCCTCGAGTGGGGTAGGTGTGAGGGGGGAGAGGGAGTGAGGGGGGGAGGATCAGTTGTGCGTGGAGATGGAGAGATTTGAGAGAGGAGAGGGAGTGAGGAAGAGGGGGAGTGGGACAGGAAGAGTAGAGGCTGTGAGGGGAGAGAGGAGGGGCTGTGGGGGGAGACAGATGAAGGTGAAGGGGAGGAGAGGAGAGGAGAGGAGGTGCTGTAAGGATGAACGAGAAGGGCGGTGGGATGGCTGTTCAGAGTGAGGGTGGGCTGTGAGAGTGTAGAAGAGGATGGTCAGTCTCGGGGGGGGGGGGAAGTGGGGGTGAGGAGTGTTGGGGTACAGAGGCGGTGGGGGGGGGACTGAGGGAGGGTTGGTGAGGAAGCTGGTTATTGGAGGATGGCGGGAGCTGTGAGGAAGGGACAGCCCAGGATATTGGGGGGGGGGGGGGAGGGGCGGTCTGGGGTAAAAGGCCGCACAGAGTGCAGGGATGGGGAAAGGGCAAGTGAGGGCATATGAGGTGTGGGATGAAGGGGTCTGTTGGGTTGGGGCCAAACAAGGGCAGCACAGCTGGTAGAGCTACAGCCTCACAGCTCCAGAGACCCGGGTTCGATCCTGACCTTGGATGCTATTCATGTGGAGTTTGCCTGTGGGGTTCTCCCTGTGACCACGTGGGTTTCCTCCTGATGCTCCGGTTTCTTCCCACATCCCAAAGACGAGCAGGTTTATAGGTTAATTGGTCTCCGTAAATAGCCCCTAATGTACAGGATGCAAAACTGGGATAACATACAGCTAGTGCACGGGTGATCGTTGGTCGGTGTGGACTTGGTAGGCCGAAGGGGCTGTTTCAACACTGTGTGTCTAAACTAAACTAAACTAAACTAAACTCAGAAACGGAGAAAGCAGTTTTGGCATCAGTATCTCTCCGCAGTCAATATTCCAAACTCCCAACCTGTGAAGAATTGAGAACATAGAACATAGACACTAGACCCTGCAGATGCTGGAACACAAAAACAACCTAAAACGTCACCGATCTATCTCCTCCACAGATGCTGCCCAACTGGCTGAGTTACTCCAGCACTAACTAAGTTAAACTACCCTCTTTGGAAAAATACTGTATCTGACCCACACATCTCCTTTAAGCTTTGCCTCTCTCACCCTACAGCTATGTCCTCTAGTCTTTGACATTTCCGCGCTCGGCAAAAGGTTCTTACTGTCTACTCTATCTATGCCACATAATTTTATATACTTCGATCAGATCTCGCTTCAGCCACAGACACTCCAGAGAAAACAATCCAAGTCTGAAGGACCCAACCTATCATTATCCTTGTTCTCCAGAGATGGTGCCTGACCCGCTGAGTTACTCCAGCATTTTGTGTCCCGTGCAAGATTCGAGCAACTGCAGTTCCTTCTGTCTGTATGTCCAATCTCTCCTTATCGCTAATAGCCTCCAATCAAGACAGCGTCCTGACAAACCTTTTCAGCACCTCCTCCACAATCTCTCAGTCATTTAGCGACCAGAACTATACATGATACTCCAATTGCACCATGGCCAATGTTTTATGAAACTGCAACATGACGTCCCCTCTGTGGAGTTAAGATTTTTAAGTTTGGGTTTAGGTTTATTATTGTTATGTGCACTGAAATACAGTGAAAAGCTTTGTATTCCATGCTATCCCAACAGATCAGATACACCATGTATCTATAGACTACAGTTCTCAGCATTGTAGTGGATCAGTTTAGTTTAGAGTCACATTGTGGAAATAGGCCCTTCAGCCCAGTGAGACTGCGCCGTCTAGCGACCACCTCGTACACTAGCACTATTCTACACACTTGGGACAATTTTCAATCTTTACCGAAGCAATTGACCTACAAAGCTGCACATCTTTGGAGTGTTGGAGGAAACCGGAGCACCCGGAGAAAACCCACGCGGTCACAGGGATAACGTACAAACTCTGTACAGCTAACACCCATAGTCAGGATCAAACCCGGGTCCCTGGCGCCGGGAGGCAGCAACGTGCCAAAGTGCCGCCCATGGTGCAGGGGCCCGGGAGCATGTGACTGACCTCTAACCTGTGTCTTGACCTCCGAGCAGTTTGATCACCTGGACTCTGATTGGCTGGGGATGCCTCCCTTGCCGTCTCCGCGTTGCCTGTTTGGCCTGGGGGAAGCGGAGAACGCCATCTACGTCATCGGAGGGAAGGAGGTGGGAGAAGGCGAGAAGTCGCTGGACACCGTGATGTGCTACGATCGACAGTAGGTATTTAGTTTAGTTTAACCCCGCTCATCTCCTTTTATACTTTGCCCCTCTCACCTTAAACCTATACTCTCTAGTATTTGATTTATCCATCCTGGGGAAATAATTCTTTCAACCCTCTCTATACCTCTCATAATATTTTATAAACTTCTACCAAGTTTCCCCGCAACCTCTGGCGTTCCAGAAAAAACAATCCAAGTCTGCCCAACCTCTTCTTGCAGCTAATACTCACTAATCCAGACACAACATGGAATTGGGCCCTCTGGACCACCGAGTCCACGCTGACCACCGATCACCTGTTCACACTAGTTCTACGTTATCCCACTTTCGCATCCACTTCTTACACATAAGGGGCAATTAACCTACAAACCTGCACATCTTTGGGATGTAGGAGGAAACCGGAGCACCGGAGGAAACCCACATGATCACAGGAAGAACGTGCAAACTCCACACACGGACCGCACCCACGGTCGGGATCAAACCGATGCTGTGAGGCAGCAGCTCTACCAGCTGCACCATTGTACTGCCCTTGGAATAAGCAATGCAGAGTGTCTTGTCAGACCAAGCATACTGAGCCAAGCCATCGCACATAGTCCAGCTAAAGCACAGGCACATCTCCACATTGCATCAGCGTGGGATGGACGTGCGCTACAGTGCACAACACCCATTTGTCAATGAGACAGAGTCATAGACTCATAGTCACACAGCATGGCCCCTCAGCCCAACTCATCCATGCCGACCAAGTCTAAGCTAGTTCCATTTGCCAGCATTTGACCTAAATCCCTACAAATCGGTCTCATCCATGCACCTGTTCAAATATCTTTTAAATGTTGTTACTGTACCTGCCTCATCTACCTCCTCCCCGTATACTTATCACCCTATGTGTGAAAACGTTACCCCTCAGGTTCCAATTAAGTATTTTCCCTTCACCTTAAACCCGGCTCTTGATCCCCCTGGGTAAAAGACTCTGTGCATTCACCCTATCTGTCCACCTCATGATTTTGTACACCTCTAGAAAATCATCCCTCAGCCTCCTGCGCTCCAAGGAATAAAGTCCAAGACAATGAATGTTACTTTATTGTCATGTGTACCGAAGCACAGTTACGTTATTTTTTTGCGTACAGTTCAATGACAATCCTACTAATGTAAAGGCACACTCATACTATGAGCGTAAAATAGTAGACCGAGTAGCTGAGTCCGCACACAAGAGTCGCCATGTTTTAATCGCCATGATCCTCAATCAGCACCTCTCCCCATAGCTGTGGCCCTCAAGTCCTGGCAACACCCTTGTAAATCTCTGTACTCTTTCCATTGGCTGGGTTCTTCGTTTAGTTTTGTTTATTATTGTTACATGTACCGAGGTACAGTGAAATTTTTTTTTTTTTGCCTTCTATCCAGTCAGTGAAAAGATATACATGATTACAATTAAGCCACCCACAGTGTACAGATACAGGATAAAGGGATTCACGTTTTGTGTAAGATGAAGTCCAGTAAAGTTCGATTTAAATTAGTTTGAGGGTTTCCAATGAAGGAGATGGTAGGGCAGGACTGCTATCTAGTTGGAGAAAGGATGGTTCCGTTGCCTCATCAGTTGCCTAGGAAGAAACTGTCCCTGAATCTGCAGGTGTGTTTTCACACTTCTGTATCTCTTGCCTGATGGGGAGGGGAGAAGAGGAAGTGTCTGAGGTGAGACTGGTCCTTGTTTATGCTGGTGGCCTTGCCGAGGCAGCGTGAAGTGGAGAATAAGTCAATGGTAGTTTACTTCCACTGAGAAGAGAGGGCTTTTGTTTAAAATTCTGGATTTCATTTAATGACTCAAAGTTAAATTGCAGGGTGGAAGTCAAGGCTTGGTGCTGGCCCAGTAATTCAGTAGTGACTATTTGGTTGTGAAACACAGGGACCAGCATGAAAACAGATACTGTTATGGATTGTTATTGTGAACATATTATTCTGCGCACCCAATCTCTGGTTCAGTCTGTTGGCCGATGAGGGAGCCGCAGCTAATTTTAATCTGAATAAATCCCTGCCATTTTCTGTGATCTCTGTGATCTTCACTTGAGTCAGAGCTGCACAGCATAGCAACAGGCCCTTCGACCCACTCTGTCTCTGCTGTAAATCACACCAGTCTGAAGAGGGGCCCCAATCCAAATCAGCTGTCCGTGTTCTGCAGAGATGCTGCCTGTCCCGCTGAATTACCCCATCACTTTGTGTCTTTTTTTGAAAACAGTATCTGCTGAAGGGTCTCGACCTGAAACGTCACCTATCCATGTTCTCCAGAAATGTTGCCCGACCCGCTAAGTTACTCCCGCAATTTGTGTCTATTTTTGTAAATCAGCATCTGCAGTTCCTTGTTTCTACACCAATCCCACTTGCCTACCTTAATTCCACATGTCTCCTTGTCCTGCTCATTCACATGGTCATGTTGATGCCTCTTGCCTGTTGTTGCTGTCTCTGTTTCCACCACCTCCTCTGGCAGCTCATACAAGATACCTCTGGTGTGAACGAAAGGTCCCCTTTAAATCTCCTCGAGACCCTTCTTCAGACTTCTCTAGATGCTGGATCAAACCCGGGTCTTTGGCGCTGTGAGGCAGTGGCTCTACCAGCTGTGCCACTGTGCCACCATCATGTTTTTCGCTATATCTTGGTCACATGACAATAATAAACCAATATTAATACCTCTGTAAACATGGACAGAATATGAGACTTTACTGTGGCAATGTTAACATTTTCTAAGACATTTAATAATAATAATAATGGATGGGATTTATATAGCGCCTTTCTAATACTCAAGGTGCTTTACATCGCATTATTCATTCACTCCTCAGTCACACTCGGTGGTGGTGAGCTACTTCTGTAGCCACAGCTGCCCTGGGGCAGACTGACGGAAGCGTGGCTGCCAATCTGCGCCTACGGCCCCTCCGACCACCACCAATCACTCACACACATTCACACACATTCACACACAGGCAAAGGTGGGTGAAGTGTCTTGCCCAAGGACACAACGACAGTATGCACTCCAAGCGGGATTCGAACCGGCTACCTTCCGGTTGCCAGCCGAACACTTAGCCCATTGTGCCATCTGTCGTCCCGTTTAGTTTAGTTTAGTTTAGATACAGCACAGAAACAGGCCCTTCTGCCCGCCGAGTCTGCACCGACCAGCAATCCCTGTACACTAGCACTATCCTACACTCCAGGGCCAATTTATAATTTTACCAAAGTCAATTAACCTACAAACCTGCACGTCTGTGGAGTGTGGGAGGAAACCGGAGCACTCGGGGAAAACCCGCACAGTCACGGGGAGAACGTACAAGCTGGGCAGAGGCAGCACCCGTAGTCAGGATTGAACCTGGGTCTCTGGCGTTGTCAGGCAGCAACTCTACCGCTGCGCCACCGTGCACGAGATGTGAAACTTTTCCAGTACCTGCTGATGAAAATCTCTTTTACTTTGCAGCACGTTTAAATGGGGGGAATCGGATCCACTTCCATACGACGTGTATGGTCACTGTGTGGTGTCGTACAACGGGCAGGTCTATGTCATAGGAGGGAAAGGAAAAAACAAGTAAGTGCCTCTCTTCACCGCAATGTTGACATGTTCCTTTCACCTCTGAGTATAGAGGTTGAAGTGTTACGTTACAGTTGGACAAGACGTTGGTGAGGCACAAGTTAGATAGCATGTAACACCATAGTTCAGGAACAACTTCTTCCCAGCTGTTATCAGGCTAATGAATGGTCTTCTTATAAACTGTGACACAGACCCGATCTTCCAATCTAACTTTTTGCGGATCTTGGACTTTTTAAAATCTGCACTTTCTTTGTAAGCTTAACACTGTGGTGCTGTAACACTATATTCTGCACTGTTATACTTGCATATGACTTGATTGTACTCATGTATAATATGATTTTAGACTGGGTACCACTGGGTTTTTCATTGTATATATGACAAAAATAAACCAATATAGGTCCACAACCGATTTTCTGGCAACTGGTGGTCTGGTGCCTCCTGTAATCCGGACAAAATTACGAGAGTGCACCTGAAATCCCCCCCCACCCCCCCCCCCCCCCCCCCACCCCCCCCCCCCCCCCCCACCCCCCACCCCCCCCCCCCCCACCCCCCCCCCCCCCCCCCTCCCCCAGGCGACAATGTAGCGAGGCGGCCGATCTCGACCTCAATGGGACTTCTGGGTCGAATTTGCCCCCCGCGGCTGGGGCTCTGGAACTCCGGCCCGGAGCCGGAAGA